>NC_090928.1:1310929142-1312144975 GCF_040938575.1 Ambystoma mexicanum
AGCAATAAGATCAGTAGGAGAACCCACAACAGTGAAAGACATGCAGAAATTCTTGGGGATGTGCAACTATTGCCGAGCATGGATATTAGATTATGCAGCATACACAAGGCCCCTCCTACAAGCACTCAAGGAAGCACAACAGGAGAACAAAAAAATAGAATGGTCAGAAGAAATGAGCACATCATTCCAATCTTTAAAAGAGCTAATTTCAAGCGCTCCAGTGCTAGCAAACCCTGATTATGGACGCGAATTTTACCTATTTTCACACTGCAAGGGAACACTCATGACAGCTGTACTGACACAAAAGACGTCCCTAGGACACAAGCCATTGGCTTACTATAGTGGTACTTTGGATGCCGTGATGCAAGGCCATTTCGCGTGCGAGCAATCACTCGCTGCAGCCGCGTTCGCGATTGAGAAAAGTGCCACAATAGTAATGGGTTGCCCTGTGACATTGTTTGTGGAACATTCATTATTTGCAATACTTGAGAGGTCAAAGAGCACACTGACAACACAGCGGGCGACAGCCTACGAGATTATATTGTCTAGCGCCAATATCCATGTGGTGAGATGCAAGACAGTGAACCCCGCCACATTCATTACAGAAGCGTGCACACTAGAGGACATGCAGGACCACGATTGCGCAACCTACACAGGAGAAAGAGGGGAGGACACAGTGGTGTGTGAGAACGCTCTAAGCGAAGGGGAAGTGTACTTTGTGGACGGGTCTGCATCAATTGACGTGGACACGGGGGAAAACACGTTGGCATGGCAGTAGTGAGGTTAGAAGACGGTGAGTATGAAACACTAGTACAATACCGCCTCCCATCACATTACTCGGCACAAGCAGCAGAACTGATTGCGCTCATAGAAGCACTACATGCTGCAAAGGGTTGTGCAGTGACAATATATACAGACTCAGCTTACATGACGACGACAGTACATGGAGGTCTAGCGAGATGGGGGCGGAGGGGATTTCGACGGGCAGACGGAACACCAGTACAGCATGCGGAATTGTTGAAAGAGTTAATTGAGGCCCTACAAAACCCTACTGCAGTAGCAATAGTAAAGTGCCAAGCACATACATCCAACACAGACGTTGTGTCTTTGGGGAACGCGGCAGCGGACGCTGCCGCCAAGGAGGCCTCCTATTTTCAGAAATATGATGCAGGTGAGTACATGCTTCAGCATAAGAGAAACGAAGAGCCCCCAGAAGGGTACAACATGATGCCCATATCACAAATACTAGAACTACAGGAAGGAGCTAGCGCAGAGGAAAAATTGATGTGGACAAAACGGGGGTGCAGCAAGTCGGGAACAGACCTGCTGTGGCGGCAAAATAACTCAGGGAAAGTGGTAATGCCAATACAGCTACTTGAAATTGCATTTCACCAGCTACACTTCACTGCACATAATACCAAACAGCACATCGCAGCAGAAATACAGGAAGAATGGTTCGTGCCCTGTCTCCAGGAGCACGTGTCTCGATTAGCAATGGAATGTACAACATGCCAAATATACAATTCAGGAATGACATTACGCACGCTCCGGGGAACAATTCCTAAACCCATTGGCCCATTCAGAGAACTGCATATAGATTACGCAGACATGGGGGAAAGGTGTAATGGCGCACGGTACACGATCGTGGTTGTGTGCCCATTCTCAAGGTGGGTGGAAGCTGGACCATGTGCACGGCCTGATGCCAAAAGCGCCGCCAAGTTCCTAGTGAGGGAAATATTCCCGCGCTGGGGAATTTGTGATGTGATTCGCTCAGACAATGGCACTCATTTTGTAAATGAACTTTTCAAGGAAGTAACTGCATTATTGGGAATAAAACACAAATTGTGTTCGATTTATCATCCTCAAAGTAATGGCGTAGTGGAAAAGATGAACGGACTGCTAAAGGGCAGGCTATCTAAACTCTGCTTTTCATTGAAAAAGAACTGGATTTACTGTCTGCCCCTTGCGCTATTTGAATTGAGAAATCAGCCAAGTAAAGATCACCATTTGTCCCCGCACAAAATCGTGACTGGGAGACGAATGCACACAGCACACTCCCCGCTGCGCGAACACTCAGATGCACACAGAAGCGTCGCGATATTAGGAGAAGAATTCACGGACTACTTGAAAAAACTTACAAGGGCAGCGCGCGTAATATCACGGCAGCTCTCCCCACCCTTCACTAGAGAGGAGGGAAACATAACAGGGTCTGTCACAGAACCTGAGCAGCAGCTACAGCTAATGCCAGGCGAACTAATCTATGTCAGGAGTTTTGTGCGTCGATGGAATGCACCACGGTTCCACGGCCCATACGAGGTAGTGTTCTGCACGCCCACAGCTGTAAAAGTGAAGGGCTTGCGGTACTGGATACACTTGACAGATGTGCGAAGAGCTTATAATAATGTGCAAGAGGAGGCAGATGAGGAGGCACAGACAACAGCAACCAATTTAACTGAACAAAATGTTTGAACATCGACTTGTGTGTGTGCGTCAGCAATGAACACGAATGGGAAAGTGACTGATGAAGTATTGTTGCATTCTCTTGTTTATTTGTTTTTTTGTTATGTTTTATCCTATTATGTGATTGATGATATGATCAAATTATAACTTGTTAACACCCTTGTCTGTGAATTCCCCTCCCTACAACCCTACCCGCTTCCATTTCCCGTCAACATATAACGGCCCTAATGGTGCCAACAAAATGTTTACATGCATGCACTTAATGCACTTTTATATCTCAAACAGGAACTACCATGGCATCTAACAGGCAGCCTGCAACGGATAGAATTAGCAGAATGAGAGAATTATTAAATGAGAGATGTAGATATTCGTATGAGTTCGGATTATCTGTGTGCATTACGATGTTTTTTATGCTAATGTTTGGCCTGGTTACATATTGGTTTGTCGCGTTCATCTCTATCGAGATGAACGAGGGGGGAGGGATTAACAGCACTGGGATCAACAGTACCACTGGGACCAATGTAACTACAAGTGTCAATACGAGAGAAGGTGATTTTCTGGTATGGGATGGAACTAAACTTGTATGGGGTTATCACACCACACCATCCAATGCTGTCATATCAGAAAAGAAAGAGCCACAGGGTGGAATGCAAAGCAACACAGGGTCCCCACCAGTGATGTATAGGTATAATGCTCACAGCTTAAATGACCGAAATCCGTCTGCAATATCGTGGTTGTATGATACCCCCACCAGTCAACCTGCCCCGTCTTAAAAAACAACCTGCAAGATAAACTCAGGGACGAAAAGGAAAAGATGATAGCAGCACACAAGATTTTATACGATGAATGGGCCACGGGGGGCGGGAATGAGAAAGGGGGGTCTATTTTATCCTTCGCCCAGGAAGTTGGGAAGTACATGAGGAACAAGAACAACAGACGAAAGAGGGAAGCAGGGAGGAGGAAGTATGATGAGTACTATGGGTTAGGTCTAGATAAGATGGAAGACCCACGACACCCCCACCAAACAAATAAGTGGTATGCAGATATGAGTGCCACAGCTAAACAAACAACAAACGAGAGCTGTTATGTCTGCTCCCTCATCCCTCACGCTTCAGGTACACCCAAAGTATTGTTACCCAAAGAGTTGCCAATTATAGATGCCCAATGTCTCCTTCATCTCACGTTATGCAGGATTAAGAACACCTTCCAGGCACACGAAGTTACTTTTCAAATGCTGCAGAACGAGAAAACATGCTACCCGAAAACGGCAGGGGTAGTATGCTTGAAAGAACCATTTTTTGTAATACAAGGGACGCTTTTTTCTGATAACAAGTGGAAGGATGAAGAAGTAATGTGCAAAGCGGAAGCACTGAGAGGTGTGGCACCAGAGAAATTGCAGTGGATAGAAGAAACATGCACACCAGTATGGAAAGAACACATTTCAAAACTAACTTGGGTAACCGCCATCGAAAAACCTTTCAACTACAGAGCGAAATAGACTATGAACTGTGTTTTAAAGGGGAGGGGAAGACCTCCATGGGAACAAACAAGAACTGTAACAAGACCCTCACCATCCCAGATCTGAGAAAAGGGACAGCGGCCCTTATGGACATGTACTGGGTATGCAGCAACCAGGCATACCTACACCTCCCCCCGTCATGGAGTGGCAGCTGCTCAATGGCCACTCTACACTCAGCCCTAATGGTAATACCGGAGAGCCACATCGACGGGAGCAAAAAGACACAGGAACGCCGGCAACAGAGTGCAGCCCAGCCAACTGCGAAATCGCAAATGTGCGTCCTATCTTCTGGAAGTAAGGGAGAAGTGCTCACCCGTAACAGACGTGCATCAAACTACATATCAAAGGAATCATCAGAACTATTGGCCCAGATCCCGGATAAATATCGATTATTCAGCTCATCAGAAACATTCTTTGCCTCACTGGTCTCAAGTGTCCAAGCAAGAGCAAATGCAAAATGGCTCCAGATAACACGCTGGGAACTGATTCAGCTGGCGAACGACACTGAAGAAGGGTTTAACGTAATCAAAGTGGAACTAAGGGCTTTACGACTGATGACCATGCAAAACAGGTATGTCCTGGACCTGTTGACGGCGATGGATGGAGGTGTTTGCCGAAAAATCGGAAGTGCCTGCTGCACTTTCGTACCTTCCGAAGACGCAGAAAATGGCTCCCTGTCCCATGTGATCGAAGCAGTCCACAACCTAGGAGAAAAAAATGAGAATGGAAGGCGGAGCAGAAGACAGTACATGGTTCGATAACATCTTCTCCTGGGTCCCCTCATGGCTTGGAACAACTGTGAAGTTTTTGATGCCAGCTGTGGTGTTCCTCCTTTTAATTTTTTGCCTGTGCCAGGTGGGTCTTCGAGTTTGTGCTAACGCAGTACCAAATGGTGCAATGATGATGGTGACAATGGGCAACACCCGTGGGACAATACAAAACATGCAGGAAGTACAGGTCCAAACAGGAACAGATGAGACACCAAGATATCAGCTAGTGCCTATCTATCACGACAAAGATATCATAGATAAAGCATGGCACACCACCATTAGAGAGCCCCGTGTATTAGAATGGTACCAGGAGGTGTGGGTAGACTTGGCGGGAGATGGCGGATGTATCTACCTGACTTGTACCCCAGATGAATATGCCAGAAGGGGGGAAAGCTTACGGGGGGTGTGCAGAGCATGGATGCCCATAAAAGGCACACCTGCATGGGACGAGGCAGTGATGGACGAAGTGGAGTGTAGAAGGTTGGAGGAGTTAAAGTATTCGTTACTTAAGTAACGAAAGGGGGGAAATGTAGGGGAGGAGTGGTCCAAAAGACCCCCCCCTTGCCTACATCTCCACCCCGGGTGAGGGCCATGGCTCATCGGGCGTTCCCTCCTACCACCAGGGCCCAGGTGGTGGATGGCTCACCTGCTGAAGACATTTCCCGCACGTATTAAATTTAGCTAGGCCTCAGAAACCATTTTCTGTCTGCTAAAGATGGTGTGAGCTCAGCGCGCTGCAGCGCGGCCCCCACCTTCAGATAGTTTCAGTCCTCCCTGTCTCCGCAGCACCATGGTAGATCCGCTGCAAGCCCGTTCCCACGAACAAGACGGGCATGATCTCGCGTAATACATTTACATTGTAACAGTTCACCTTCCGCAGTGTATCGCTGCTCCCAGAATGACCCGGTCAACAAGGCCTGGGCGATGGGAAGATCTGCAGAATGGTCATCTGCTGAAAGCAGACAGGTACCCAAACATGAATGTAAGAAACCACTGTTAATACATGTATCCTCTCCATACAACCACTCTTACTAAAGAAATCTGTGAAATTGTGTAATTATCGTACATGACACCAGCCGTGAAGGACCCACACCCCTGCAGAGGTGTGCAAATGTTAAAAGCATTTCCAGGGGATTATTCTCCATAAGTATCACTGAAAGCCCCACACCCCGCGGTCCCGCACCACAACTGAACTGATGCTGCTAGAGTACACAAGAAAACGAATGTAACCATACCAAGGACACATGTGAAGAGTGTGCGAGAATGCACTCGTCACACATGTATGTCTAAGCCCCTCACATGCCACCTCCGCCACGTACAGTGGTGAGTTACTTTCTATGTACCCCACCAACCCTAATACTACCTCACTTACTGCAAATGTATATGCATATAACTAAATACTGTAGTTGTTAAAACATAGTGTATGAATAAGGTGCTCAGACTGGGTATAATCGAAACACATCCAGCAAAGTTTAAATGCATGTTTCAAAATGATTTGAATAAGTATTATAGAGTGTTCAAATGTTTGTGATGTTTTTACCTAAAATCGGCAACACACGAGGGAGATACCTTTGTGAAATGCATGCAAGGCCGTTCCCCCTCCCACCCTGCAAAGGCTGCCAAGACATGAGAGCAGAGGCCCGCGCTGCGCTACTCCGCCTCCCCCAACCAGACTGGAGCCGCTTCAAAGATTTGTAGCCCCCTATGCAGCACCCAAGGCCACGGCCCGCCACCTGCACTATTTACAGCACAGCAGTAAACCCCTGCCTGAACACACACTTCTAACGGCGCCCCCTCGTAAACCCCATAGCCCACCGGATCATCTTAGACTTATGGCCCTGTGCAATCAGGACACCCAACACTTTGACAACACACAGCGGAACATCCATAACAACTTCTAACAAGGCAGAAAGACCTGTACAGCCCGTCCCAGGCCCTGAAGCTTTGCCCCTCGACCTATAGCCCCGGTCAACAGGACACTGGTAACCATGTCCTGACGTATTACCTCCAGACCCCTCACAAGGTACATTCCTCCTGTGTTGCATTAACCTGTAGAATAACCTATTGGAAGATTTACTAAAGAAGATAATATTGCAATGACTGAGTGACTGCGGTGTGCATGGCCTAGGGCAAATAAGTCAGGAAAGGACATTCATCTCTGACACTGGCCACGATGGCACAACAACACCGCCCGGATGAACCCAGCCAACCTGCCAGGCCCAGCCCAACCCGCGAGGCTGACCAGTGACGTCTTCCAGCCAAAGCCAACCACATCGCAGCAGCACCTATAGTTAGTCGTCGCCACCCAATCCCATTGAACTTGTGCCGCCTATAGTGTGTAGGTTTTTATGACGTTTTTTGTAAATATATACGCCTGTCTTTGCTATTGTCGGACAGAGCGCTCTCGGAGTTTTGCAGAGTTCTTTGCATGCCCTATTCTAATCGATAAACTCCCATTTAAGCTCACCCGCACTCTGTCCTGGCTTTATTCCCGATTTGGGAGAGTCCTTTATTGTCTCTCATTGCGGGGAGGATTGTGCTGGTTGGGGGACGCATGCCTTCACTACGTATTGGAGAATCCACAATGGAAGGAGAAAATCAAATGTTGGCAATGATATATAGCTGCCATCTTTGGAATATGGATTGGTACGTAAAATGAATTACTCCAATTTTGGGAATTTCTGAATGGTTGTAATCAGAGAATCGGGTTGACAATTGAGATCGGTAGACCTTCTGTAAATTACCTGGACGTAAAAATTGAAAGATCAGGCATGGGACTAAAACAAAATATTTCAGAAAACCCACCGACGTCAACAGCTGCCTTCACCACAATAGTTTCCACCCCAAACATCTGAAATAGAATCTCCCCTATAGCCAACTTCTTAGGCTGAAAAGAATAACATCGGACATCGATACATTACAAGATGAATATGACATCATGAAGAAGAGATTCCTAGACAGAGGCTTTCCCTTACAAACAATTGACAATGAGAACAAATGCACAAGAGAGGAAAGATCTACTGCAAGTTAACACAAAAAAGGAGTCGAAGAACTTAATCCATACGCTCAAATATTCAAGTCAGAGCTTCCAAGTGAAAAAGATTATGCATAAGAATTGGGAAAAAACAAAAAAAACAACACAAGTCACCCTCAGTCAACAGAAATTGGGCACTTTTGCCTGCCTTCACTGTCAACACTCTAATAACATCATCAAAGGGGACCATGTCAGACACCCCAACACAGGCAAGAAAATTATGCTTAAACATTATGCAACCGGTGATACAAATAAATGTGATCTATGCCATCCGCTGCCCATGCAGTATATACTATGTGGGCAAAACGAATAGAAAAGCAAAAGAAAGGTGGACAGAACATAAGTCCTGCATTCTCATCAAATCTCCTGTGTACAGACATTACAGGGATCAAAAACATAACATCACGCAGATGAGAATGGTAATTTTCCAAGTACTACACCCGCTACCACGGGGAGGTAACCTACCAAAACTATTAGCATAAAGGGAACTTTTTTGGATCCATAAATTGGACGCCATGACGCCTTTCGGAATGAATGAGGAGTACTATCTAGGACCTTTTTTGTAAAATGCCTAACACACAAAGAACTTGATGATAAAACACCTAAACCTCTCGCCCCACCTTAGTTATAAATCATAAATGTAATGATGAATCACTGGATCCAATTTCCACACCATGAGGACAATGACAGAAAATATACATGGCTGGGGTACAAGAGACCAGACCACTGGACTAATGTTAGATATATATTACTCTGTTATTAAGAATACACACCTGCAATATGTTGTGAACAGGCCAGGTACAAGATTGTACACCCCCTGTTTGGGGTCAGTGATAAAAATGTTTTTTGATTTGTCCGCATGCCATCGGATTGTCAAATGTAAATAATGTTCATAAAGATAGCCTTCTCTTTAGAGGGTAGACATACCTACTTAATACTTGGATTGTACATCTGTCCTTAATCATGAATTACAGTCTTTAAATGGGGTTCCCAACTGCCATTAGTGTCAAGACATGAGATAAAGACAAAAATATATATATATTTTTTGTTACTCTCTACGTTTGTATTTTCATGAGAGTAGCATCAATATACTCCATATATATACCCCACCTTTTGGCACCCTTTTCAACTGATGTTCCCAGTTAGGATTATAGTAACTGTCTAGACCTTCTGCCATCTCAGAGGTACAACCATACCTCGTTGATTATTAGTGTCATGACATGAGACTAAGAGAAAAATATATATATTCTTTGTTACTCTTCACGAGAGTAGCATCAATATATTCCATACCCCACCCTTTTTGGCACCTTTTTCAACTGATATTCCCAGTTAGGATTATTATCTTTTAGAAAAATATGAAATGTCTAGACCTTCTGCCATCCCAGGGGCCCAACCGTACCTCTATGATAATGTTACAGCGTTTCTTTTAACATTTCGCGCATGCGCGATACAGAGATACTCAGATTAAGAACATCAACAACTCTGACGTCAGCCACGCATGTGCTGATGACATCATGAATACATTCCCCGATCAGCCTGCCTTAATCACTAATTGGGGTGACGTCATTCGCGCATGCGCGAATGACCTCACCCACTTGCAAACATATAAAAACATGGCCGTTTGCCCAAAATGGCAGACGCGGCTCCTGAGGTCCTATACCAGGACGTTCCAAGAAGCTCCTCCAAGGCTCCTATTTAGAAAGAAATAAGTAAGTGAATAAGGGACTGACATTCTCGTTGGAGAATTCTTTTGTCTCTAGATACTCACCCTGATCCCTTTTTGAGACTAGGGACTGGTACCCAGGGTCAGCAACAGGCAGCACCTCCTGCACTCCACTCATGGCCAGAGGCTGATTAGCCAGCATAAAGAAATCGGTGAGACTCACATTCCTAAAACAAGTAAGTTAGCCAAACAATATGATGCTCACATACTCGGGTAGCATTGGGGATAATGACTCTAAGTACATTACCCTTTGTCTTTCGTCCATAGAGCCAAGCATTTGCTGCTATTAAGTACAGAAATTGACAACATATTTCCACCAAACGGATCGAGTAATTAGGAATTGAACCACCTCTCTACCCTCTCGATATTTCGGAGATTGGGGATGCTGTGTCCCATTTGCATTTGGTAAGTCTACCATCACATTAGGGATTTAATGTTGAGTTCGTCAGCAGAGTTATTTTTAAACTAGGAAATTAATATAGGACTCACCACTACAGGCTTCACAGATGACTGTGACTGATCACGTAGGACACAAGGATTTTATTATCAGCAAGCTCATAGTAGAAGAGCATGGTCAGTACTGCATAGGTAAGCAGTTCACACCCTTTACTAAATAAGAAGTGTCTACCATCTTTTTTTGCTTAAGTATCAGACCAGGAGCTCTAAATTATCAGGAACTATGAGAAAAACCCATACAGATTTCTCATACCTTCCTAAGTGTTAACTCTGTAACCCTTAACCCATCCATCTAAGTTTTTCAAACATTCAGTCACCCAGGTAGCCCAAGGGGTACCATCATGCTTTTTGAGGGTTCTAAACCTCTTAAGATACTGGGAAGGGGTCTTCCCAAACCTAGCTATCAAAGCTAGTTTCACACTTTCATACTCCTTTCTGTCTATATCCCCCAACTCCATTACCACATCAGTTGCAACAGGGGGCAGCCTAGAAAAAAGCCACAGAATCAGCTGATTCCCTGTAATGTCTTGAATCCCATGGTTTGTATTTGTTTTATTTGTAACGTGCACCGTCAGGCCCCGAGGCATCAGGGCGCAACTTTGGACATTTTAGATACAGTGCAAAGTATTCAGAGCATACAGCAATATGCATCATTTACAGAGTAGAGGTTATATTCAAAAACAGCCAACCAATCCAAAATATCAAGCTTCACCTCATACATACTTACTGCATCTTTGGGCATGCGAGGCCTCTTAGGACTGGAAGACCTAGAAGACTCTGGGAGAGAACCAGTTTCAAGGGACAACCTTTTCATTTCAAGTGCATGATTCAACTCCATTTAACTGAGTTTATGTTCTTGATGTTTGCTTTCAGTTTGGGCTTGGATACTTTTAAATACTAACTCAAGTCTCATTCCTTCCAAAGATACAAATTCAGGACTTAGTGTTGGACCTGATGGGGTTCCTGTGGTCAAAGGTTGAGGCCTATGAGCAGGTAGAGGTAAAACAGGGGCTACATTTTGAGACTCGTCTGCCTCATCTAACTCATCCATAACATTTGAGTTACTGTCAGAAACATTATCATCCTCATCATCGTTTTCCACATTTGCTGCAGGTGTGGGTGTTTCAGACCCACACCTCAGACTTTGGTATTCCAACAATGTTTCTATCAATTCAACCTTTTTGCCTTTTACAGTGAGATTCCTAGCTTTACACATTTCTCTCAATTGAACAACTGTTAAAGTGACTAGGGTCTCCTGTTTGTAGCTTTCCATATCAGACTTCATAAAACAATTGCTTCTCTAGTGTTGCTTAGCCTTGTGAAGATTATTTGAACAAAGGTAAGAATAGCACTCTAAGTGTAACAATTATACTTTATCCTCACCACTGTACATCAGTGTTAGGCAGAATCACCTGCAGTACCCTTTGGGAACACTACACACAATTAAGACTACACGTGTAAGTACAATTTCACCTTTGGTACAAGCCTGTACTACACAGTAAAGTGGTAGCGATGGCTGAGAAGCCAGACTTATCTCAAGAGTAAAGTGAGCAGTAGAACAAGTTACACAAAGAACCAACAAATACAGTGATTCAAACAAACACTTACTCAAGGTTTCTTGGTAAAATAATATACATGTATTTGCACAATCATTTGGAAAACATTACACTAGCAAGAACAGCTCAATATCATCTAATATATAGTACAAATGCACATTCAATACGTTACTGAACAAGTTCAGCTCCCCTGAAGTGGGAGCAAAATGGCACTTCAGATAGTTTGACAAGGAGTAAAAAGACAAGGTTATTCAAATCAACAGCACAAATACTTGCATAGGTAGGGAAAACGTTTTCAGTGAACTACAACCAGCAGTTCAGTTCATAGGTTTGGGCCAAAGTCAATGGTTCAGAGTCATTGTATGGGATGAACAGTTCGAGTAGTAAACGGTTAGGTCTTTCCCACGGATCTCAGAAGGATTTGGTCAGACAAAAAGTTAGATGTTGGTTTAGGAAAGGACAAGCCTTCAATGTCGGGAAAGTTTCACAAACTTTCGCCGTGGCCGAAAAAGATTTCTGGACTGCGTTTGCACAGTACCTTTAAAGTGAAGAAGAGCTGTAGCTGAGGCAGTTGTTCCTGGCAGTTCGAACAGGTCTAGCTGTTCCTGTGCTTCAGTTGTGGGGACAAGAAGGAGGACGTTGGGAGGTTCCTGCACTGCCCAGGGAAGAGGCAACAAGCTTGGCAAAACTTCGGTTTAAGGTGTGAGTGCCACAAACTGGTATCCTTCCCACTGGCTTTCCGGTTTTCCATAGCACTCTACAGAAAATTGTACCAGCATGGGGACGGCGTCCTGGTGGCTTACAAGTTGGTTGTTCCCACCAAACTCAAGGGAAGAAGTTAACCTTGAAGGGCCTCTCTGTCGATGGAGTTTCAGGCAATTCAGACCTGCAGCAGGGCTTCACCGGTCATCCAGGAGTTGCAGCAGTCATCTTCCTTCAGCTCATCTTTGGTTCTTTCGTTCCAGTGGTCGACTCTGCTTTCCAAGTCCCAGAGACTGACTTTTAAACAGTTTTCCCCATTAATTCCAGCCTGGCTGTCACTCACACAGCAGGGCGGCTGTCCTTGCCGGACAGCCAGCCGGCCAATCACGCCAGAGTGCATTCAGGTCTCCTAGGAGACTAAGCACAGGGAGTTTCGGGCACCTCCCTCGCATCCTGTCCACCCCAGACACTCAGGTGCCAGAGGAGGGCTTCAGTACTGAAGCCCACCAAAGGCCAACGAACAAAGGGACCAAACCTGGTTTGGCGCGCAGAGACAAACACAAGAAGTACCTTTCCAAAAAGAAATAGCGAAAAAAGATGACCGGAGTCTGTTTTTACAGATAGTTCTTGGGCGCCATATTGAAAAACATGGCTGACCCGATTTTTAGCTACCGGTGTTCGCGGATGGGAAAAATCTTGGTAGTTTGTTTAAAACCACTGCCGCCAGCCATTTCAAGTGAGAAAGAGTAACATTTGACTGTTACATGAGTGTTTGGACTCAGGGGAAGCTAGGCAACCCCTCCAGCACTCTATAGTAAGATAGTGTGTGCTGGGTCTGTAAATTTAAAAAGACTAGTAAAGTCAATTTAACTTTACATGTTCTGGGAGACAGTAGTAAGTCCCAGAGAAGGTAATTAAACCTTGTGGAGTCTGAAATACACCCCTGTGCAACAGAACTGGGGTGCTGTGTGACAAACTGAAAAAGATGATGCCTTTGGAGTTATTTTAAAACTCCATAACCAAACAACACAAAAGTAAAACACACACAAAATATATGGAAGAGTGGGAAAAAGGCTCTTCCCAGGTAGAAAAATAAAATCGTAGAAATCCAGCAAAGTTGCTGGGGGTCTCAAAAGGTAAGGGAAATTAACACATTCTTGAGAATTCTCCCTAACATTGGTTCCCTTTGTGTGTCTTGGGCAGGATGCGTCCCGTTGCAGAGAGGCACGGCGTGGTGGTTGAACAGCATTCGTGGTGCGTGTTTACGATAGGATCATTGGGAAGGGGTGCAACCTCAAGCTGTCTGTGGTTCTTCAGTCGGGGTTGCATCTTTCGGTTGGGAGGTGTTGCGGAGGGGAAGGGACACTCCCATTTCTCCTCTTCAGTCCCCCCTCTAGTCGACTTGTCGACCACAAAATTATCGATCCTTTTGTCATCTCTTACGGGCCACACCTTCGTTATGCCGGCGTGGTGCCCATAGTGGTTAACATGATCTTCAAATGACCAATACATGTATACGCATCCTCTTCTCGGTTTGCAGTACACCCACGTCCCAACGTACATTTTCGGGTTCCTCTGGTTTTCTAATTTCATTGATGGAGGGTACAAGTCTGCTTCTGTTATGTGTTGGTGCAATCTTTATCGTTCTTCAATTATCATGTCTGCATGTTGGTCATCATCTGTGGGCATGAGGACGTTCATCCCGATTAATTCTTCTGCTGTCTTTTTTTATCTGGCCATGCACGCTTTTATGCCCAGTAGTGATGCCAATCCCAGTATCAGTACTCCTGCCACCACCTTGAGGCCGTCTGATAACCATGATGGCATCCAAGACCACAGATATGAGAACTAGCTCCCGTCCTTCTTTGTTCCTTTCGATTCTTCTTCCATTTTGGCATGCATCCTCGCTAATTGTGATACAGCTTCTGATAATGTTCCGTTATCTTCAACGTTTGCTGGTATGAATGTACAACAGGAGCTTCCTATCTTGGTACAAAATCCTCCTTCCATCGCCGTGAGGAGATCCAGGACGTATCTATTTTGCAGAGCCACCATCCTTATAGCTCTCAATTCCTCCTGTATTGCGTTGAACCCATTTACAGTTGAGGTTATTGTCATCTTCAGCTCCCGCCTAGTAATTTGCAGCCATTTTGCATTTGCATATGCTTGTATTCCTGGGTGTATTAACGATGAGAAGAACATAGCTGCTCCGCTGAACAGTCTGTATGAGGCTGGTACTTTGCTGAGGGCTGTTTCTGATCGACCTCAAAGGTAGTTTCCTGTAGAGTAGTATCCTTGTCATTTAACTCTTTTTAATGTACTGCCCTTCGAGGCCCCATCATGTGGGGGCTGGCCGGTCAATGAAAGTGATCTCTTCCTTCTCCTGTTGCCTTGGTCCATCTTAGGGTAGTCATCCATCTTGACGTGCTTCTGTGGCACCACTAGTGAGGGTACGTTGACGTTTGCCAGGGAGCATATCCCTCCCCAATTCGATGGTAGCTTATCATATGCTTTCGCACCACATGCCCAATAGTGGCTGCTCCCGTTGCTGTTATTTTCTCTATCTTCTTGCATCCCTCGTTCGTTCCTACTGCAATATTTCCATCATGTTGGTAGCATAAGGTAGGCGTGGTCAGATGTATTATTGTCAATGGTACATCTTCCATATCCAGCCAGCTCAAGAGGCTGGCACTCTTGGCCTATTCCTTGAGGCACTTATCGTTTTCTTCCTGCACCTTGTTTACTGCAGCTTTGGTCAACATCAGAGGTTTGCTTCCTATCACTCCATCTGCCCATCCGTCCTTAGTGTATACGTTCCAAAATATCAGCATCTGTGGTCTTTCCCAGCATCCAGGCTCGCCACCTATTTCTTTGGTGCTCCACTTGCACGGTTCATAGTTCAGTGTCACTTCTTTAGTTTCTCCCTTCTCTGGTCCTTCTGTTATGTACCTCATCCCTTCAACATGTTGCCAGTAGTTGTCGAGCATAGGTAATGTTTTGATAAAGTTACCTTCATACGGGTATGTCGGCTTTGATCTCCATCTAAGGGTCGCTGTCTTCCCTTGGAATCGCCCTCGTGTTTGAAACAGTGCGAAGTATAGGAGGCACTGCGCTGTGGGTGCTGGTACTTCCATCGCAACAAAGGTTCTGTAGGCACTCATGGCATATGGAATGAAGGAGCAGACATAACAGCTGTCCTTTGTTGTGTCTTTACCAATTTTGGACATGTTCTTGCACCACATGTTGTTTGTAACATGTGCAGTGGCCGTGAGACATGTGCCAATCCAATTTACATCTCTACCAACACTAAGCTTACCTCTCCTTACCTTTTCACCATTGCTGTCCGTACTACCTGAAACAGTGCTCCTTGCAGCTTGGGTGGCAGGAATGTTAGTATGGGGTGTTGCAGAGACATGCAGAGCTAAATAGGCTTGTCAAACAACGGCAACTACCAATCCGGTAGACACAATTATCCACATTGCTTTTTATATCACAGTAGGCATGATTATTTTTATTTACACTGCAGTCCGGCAGTTGCTGAGATGATACAGCTGCACGCCTGAAAATCGCAGTAAACCAGCGTTAGTGTATTAGTACTTGTAAGTATTGTAAGCCCAGTGAACTAAATAGTCATTTAATGCCCAGGTGAACAACTCCTCTCAGATCCTCCTTATTGATCTGTTTCTGAGCACTGGAAGGGCGTGGTGGAGTTGTGGCTCAGATTGAACGATATATTCGATGAAGGTGTTGTAATACACGCGTGGTGTTCTTGGTCTGGAATGAGTGGGTCTCCGTAGGGCATGGATATACTGATGGGACAGTTCTTCAGGGTGTTCAATTGGGGGTAACACCTAAAGCAAATCAATTTCCTACCTATCTATAAAATTCATTCACATACATTTACCAAGCACAAACCCTGCATGTGTGCGACAACAAGAGAAAAGAGAGCATGCAAGGACAGTGTAACATAGTGTATTCCTTGTGACGAGTGCGTACTGGGTAGCCCTGTCTATATTATAGCGTTCTTTATTTGTTCGACCAACACTTTTATTGCAATTCCATGGGCCTCATTACACGTGCGGTAAAAACCGCAAATTAGCGGCATGGCGCTATTAACGTGTCTGCCCTCGCAAGAGGGCGCTAATAGCGCACGATCACGAGTACGCGGACATGAGCATAGCGCCATGCCGTTAATGACCCCTAAAAGTCCCTTACCGGCTTCCACAAAAGTGCAGATAGCACTTCCGCCCTCGCGCTACATGCAAATAGCGGTCACCGCTATTTGTGGTGAACGTTAAATTGCGGAACCGGAAATAGCGTCATCGCACAGGAACGGGAAAGAGCACGGTAGCCATCTTTAAAAACACAATCCATTGCCATCCTCTGCCTCCAGGACCTGTTTCGAGTTGTGAGCAGTGCAAAATCATCTGGGACACCTGCATCATGCCCAAGGCATTAAAAAAAACCTCCGACAGGCAGCGCAAGGAGAAATATACGTAAGAGGAACTGAACATGCTAACACAGACCCTGGCTGAGAATGCCGAGGTCGTTTTTGCTAATGACATGCGCCGGCCAACCTTATTGAAAAAAAAAGCCATCTGGGAGGAGGTAGCAGTTAAAGTCAGTGCTGTGGGCACCAGCACGCACACTGTGCGTGAATGCAGGAAGAGGTGGGACGACCTCAGACTGCGGGTGAGGGGCATCCTGGCTGAAAACCATCGCATTGCCAGTGCCGGTGAAGATGGTTCACCAATCAGTATGAAGGAATGGGAGGAGACATGTTCAAACCTGATTGCCGTTGAATCCATTGAGGGAGTGGGCAGCATGGAGTTCGGCGTGGGTACCACTTCAGATGGAGGTGAGTGTACACATGACAGGATGCGATGTGAATGTACTGTCCCCCCAATATGTGAGCACAGAATCCTCTCATGCATGCACACACATCCACACATGCATCCATCCCTCACCATGTCAGTGTCAGACCCAAACACACACACATGCACACATCTCCAGAGACAAGTTCCAAACACAACCATGCATGGATGAGGCACTGAACTGGCACATCACCTGCATCCACAACTACTAAGTCCCAATGGCCACAACTGCATCATTGATGTAATCTTCATTAAGTAAATTGAATCGCAACCAATGATATCCCCCTTCTCGTCCCTGACAGGCTCACATACAGATGGGGAGGATGCCGCTAATGCATCTCAGGCACCAGCTACGCGCAAGAGGCCAAGGGCACAGGAGCCGGAGGACACCTCCACAACATCCAGGGGCAAGGGGGGAAGGCCACACCTGACAAGCAGAATACATCGCCAGAGTGCCACTGCCAGGGCAGTAGTAGCTGCACCAGAAACTGCAGCCCCACCACCGGTGGTGAACCCGCTGGCACCAATGCCAGTCACCGAGGGCCCACCATCAGCTGCGGCTAGCTCCGCTGGTGAGGCAGCCGCCACTGCCCCCATATCCGATCCGGAGGACACCCTAGTGGAGCATATGGAGATGCAGACCCCAAGCCCCTCTAGAACCCCAGAGCCAGCCCCAACCCAGACCCCTGGGTCTGATGTGACTGTTGAGGACAACTACCCAGCAATCATGTCCCCCATGTTACCTTCACCTGCTGCAGTGGGTGCATCAGAGGGCACAGCATCCAGTGCACGGTCACCCAGCACTGCCCCCCAACTCACCACCATCCTGCAGCGACAACACGAGCTGACTGTGCTGGTTGGCCAGCATGTCGAGGAGGCTGCCCGACTCAGGGAGAACATTGTGGAGACGGTGAGGCACTCCACTGAGAGAATGGATGCAAACACCGACAGGCTATGCAACGAGATAGCGATGCTCAGGGGGGTCCTTGTTCGCATGGCCGACACCATGGACCGCTACTTTTCACAGCCAGCCCAGTCTGCCCCATCATCATCTTCGGGGTCGAGACAGACAAGCCCCCTCCGGCACTCTACACGCACCACCAGGCGCACGACTGACCGTCCCCAAGATGCTGCCAAAGACAATGGCAAATAGGGTGTCAATGGAGATTCCTCTGTGTGCAGTGGCCAGGGCAAACATGCCAGACACATGAGGGACTGTTGGTGGGGGGTGGGGGGGTAGGGTGTTATGGGTCTGTTGTGGGGGGTGGGGGGTAGGGTGTTACGGGTCTGTTGTGGGGGGTGGGGGGTAGGATGTTATGGGTCTGTTGTGGGGGTGGGGGGTAGGGTGTTATGGGTCTGTTGTGGGGGGTGGGGGGTAGGGTGTTAGGGGTCTGTAGTGGGGGCTGGGGGGTAGGGTGGTGGGATGTTTTGTTACTTGCACTTCTACACCTTTCTGTTTCTCAATACACTGGTTTATGATCAAAACACAGGCTTGGACATCTTCATTGTGTGTGTGTACTTTATTGGCGACAGGGTCCATTGCGTGCTCCCAAACATACACCAGTGCATTGATACCCATATCCATGTGACAGTACAAAAACATGTTCCTCAGAATATTTGGTTGATCAGATGCTGTCTCACAGCACGTCCCTCCTGCCCATCCCCTCTTGCAAGACCTGCATCCCCTTCACCTCCGTCCTCATCACCATCATCATCCTCATCAGGTGCTTCCATTTCAACCTCAGGGGGCAGTGGCACATTCCGTCTGATACACATATTGTGCAGCATGACACATACCGTGGTGATCTTGCCCACCTTCTCATGTCCATACAGGAGAGCACCGCCAGACCTGCTAATGCACCTAAACCGTGACTTCAAAAGGCCAAAATTCTGCTCGATCACGATGCGGGTATGGGTATGTGCACAATTGTATTCCTCCTCGTGCCTGTTCTGTGGGTTCCGTACAGGTGTGAGGAGCCAGGTCTTCAGGGGATAGCCCACATCACCTGTGTGGGAGAAGGAACGGGGTAGTGTTACTGTTCACCTCAAGAGCGGCCTGTTCATATCACACAAATTGATATTGAACCCACTTGGTAGCAGTCTGTACCACACAGATTCACTTGGTAGCTGTGGCTGAGCAGTCAGACTTCCCTCAAGAAGAGTTGAGCAGTATGTGGAGTATACAAGATAGGGCAATTCTTCACAGCAAGACAAGCAAACACGCAACGAGGCTTAGTGTAAAGATATTAAGGTATTTATTTATAACAGAACATCTACGAAACACACTATGGCAAGTCACGGCAAACAAATCAAACACAATTACTCTACGAAGAAGAAACGATCAATCCCCCTAGCAATATTTCGACAAGTCTAGGTTCTACCGGTACCACTTATTTTCAGACAGAGGTGTATACCTCAACCCAGATGACACTCTAATATTGGTTAGGACGGGAGAGAAAAAGATAGGCAGGTTATGAAATCAACACAGTTCAATCCTTTGCGGATAAAATGCAAGGCAGGAAGGCAAGAATCACAATAGATCATAAAGTTCAGAGGCCAGGCCCACTCGGAGAAAGGCAAGGCACGATGTCCCAAAAAGTCTCTAGTGGAGATGCATTCAAGTCTTTGTAGCAAATTGTTATCGGCAGATTGAACCAGTTCAGAACAACAAATGAGAAAAGCTTGAAGGCGACCCAACGGAAAGGAGAGGATTAAGAAACCTCACTCGAACCGATCGAAAGGGAAGCCAGGCGGACACGGTACCTTGTTGTGGAGGGCAGCTCCGGCGGGGGAAGTTGTTCCTGGTGGTGGATGCACGTCGGGTCTTTTCCAAGAGTAGAGAGGTTCTCGTCGTCGAAGAAAGTGAAGTGCACCACCAGGGAAGAGACCAGCCGCGGAGTGCTCCATCACAAGGCACCACCTTTTGGTCGCGGTTCAGGGGTAGTGGCTATCCGGTTGCCGGGGTGCGCTGCACGGGCAATTCGACCACTGCGTCCTGAGGCGAATAAAAAGCAAAGGGGACTCTTTGTTCCCACCAGTCAGGGGAAGAGACTCTCCGGCAGGGAGATCTCCTCTGTCGTCGGGAAGTGGTGAGTCGGATCCGCAGGGCTCCACTGGAGGTGTAATCGTGCAGGTCGGCTCAGCGTTACCCTCGTCGGATTCTTAGGTCCTGTGGCGACTTCTGAAGATCCAGTCCCAAAAGCCCTGCTTTTATGCAGAAAACCCCCATTCATTCAGCCTAGCTGTCAATCATCACATGCCAAGTGGTGAGCGGGAAGGCTCACCACTTGGGCCAATCACTCCAGAGTGCGACCGGAGTTGGCAAGGCAACTCGGTCCAGGGTGCCTAAACCCCCTCCCACACCCCTGTGGTAACCCAGACAGAATGGCACCACTTTGGAGGGTCTCTGTACAGAGGCCAGCCAAAAGTGGAACAAAGGGCTCAACCTTTGGTTTAGGAGTCACAGAGACGAACACAGACGCCATTTTACAAACCGAGTTCTGGCAGAAAATACCATCTGATAAACCTATTTAAGATAAGTAAATCGGTGGTACGTTAGAGATTAACGAGAAAAAGTATCAATCTCCAACAATGGGACGAATCCCATAGGGTTATGTCCGGGGTCGAACATAACAAGTAGTTTCCACTGTCACCAGCCAAAACTCGACGAGGGGGGACGGGACAGTGCCCCCTCGAGTAACAGGTCCAGGAGTAATCGAATTACCCCTACTAGTACATCCACAATAAGATGGTTTGTACTAGTCCTGTTAGTAAATTTAGGTCTAGTAAAGCCAATGGTGACTTTACATGCCCCGGGAGACAGTAGTCAGTCCCCGGGTATGGAGTCTATGGTGGAGGTCCGCTAGGACGCCCCAGTGTTACGGCACGTAGGGTGCAGTGTAACACACATAGAAAAACATATGAGACCCTATGGAGTAAAAGACCCCATAGCCCATAGAACACATTGGGCCTCATTACGACCCTGGCGGAGTGGGTTTACGCCAGCGGTATTCGCGGCGGACCCTTCCGCCCTACTACGAGTTCCCGTAGCGCCATGGAGCGTTTTCCGCCTGGTTTTTCCGGGCGGAGAAATCCATGGCGCTACGGGACCTTGTTGTTAATTACGCCACCGTATTTTACGGTGGCGTAATTAACGCCTTCCCCACTCCCATTATGCCCTATGGGGCAAAAATGGGAATGGGGAAGGGTAAAATGGGGAATGGGGATTTACCGCCCGCCAAGGTCGGAATGGGGCGGTAAATCCGCCAACCCCCATGGCGGTATCGGCAGCTTTCCGCCGTGCTCCATGGTGCATATTGCACCACGATCTCCGCCAGGGTCGTAATGAGGGCCATTGACATTCAAAGGAATTACACACATACATGTCCAAGAGTGGGAGAAAAAGAGTCTCACTCTTGGCAGGATGGAAAAAACAAACTCCCGAAATCCAGCAAAGCTGCTGGGGGACTCACTAGGTTAGGAAATTCAGCCTAAACAGAGAATTCTCCCTAACACCTTGCAAGTAGACATGCCACATTGATGCCTCAAACAGTAATTGACATGTCCTGGGTGATGCGAGGTCTTCGGTGTCCCTGGGCCCAGGCAGATATGTTTCCACACTGCTGGTGTACTGCCATTCCAACATTGATGTTGCCATGCAGAGAGGCATCTCTTCAGTGGTGGAATAGGTGCGTGGTGAAATGCTATGGCTAGTGGTGATCCCTGTGCATGCATTATGGGGCACATTGCATTATTGATGCTGTGCTGGACTAATTCAGGATGCTATCTTGATGGCATGTGTGGAATGTTTGTATTTTGTGGCGTGGAATGTTGTGCAATTTGTATGTGGATGGATGTTTAATGTTACTAGACCTGGAATGTCATCTGTGTTGTGTAGCTTATACTTGCATTTCGGTTCATCTCAAGTACGTTGCCGCCTTCCCAGATGGACATTGCTGTACATCTGTATGTGCATTTTGCCCACATACGACAAGCTCCACCCAGTTGGAGTACGTATCTCCCCCCCCTTCACACCCAGTTGGAGTACGTATCTCTCCCCCCCCTTCACACCCAGTTGGAGTATGTATCTCTCCCCCCCATTCACACCCAGTTGGAGTACGTATCTCTCCCCCCCTTCACACCCAGTTGGAGTATGTATCTCTCCCCCCCCATTCACACCCAGTTGGAGTACGTATCTCCCCCCCTTCACACCCAGTTGGAGTACGTATCTCCCCCCCCATTCACACCCAGTTGGAGTACGTATCTCTACCCCCCTTCACACCCAGTTGGAGTACGTTTCTCTCCCCCCCATTCACACCCATTTGGAGTACGTATCTCCCCCCCCCATTCACACCCAGTTGGAGTACGTATTTCTCCCCCCCTTCACACCCAGTTAGAGTATGCATCCCCCCCATTCACACCCAGATGGAGTACGTATCTCTCCCCCTTCACACCCAGTTGGAGTACGTATCTCTCCCCCCCCATTCGCACCCAGTTGGAGTACGTATCTCTCCCCCCCTTCACACCCAGTTGGAGTACGTATCTCTCCCCACCCATTCACACCCAGTTGGAGTATGTATCTCTCCCCCCCCATTCACACCCAGTTGGAGTACGTATCTCCCCCCCTTCACACCCAGTTGGAGTACGTATCTCTCCACCCCCCCCAGTCACATTGCCATGTGCTTGCCCTGCTACTCACCAAGTAGCCACGAACGTTGTCCGGTGTGTTGCTCCATGTAGCGTGGGATAGTTGAGTTCCGCAGGACCATGGAATCATGGGTTGATCCGGGAAATCGAGCACAGCAATGTGTGATTATCTTGTTGGCATCACATACCATTTGGACATTGATAGAGTGGAATTGCTTCCTGTTTCGGTAGACTACTTCATTGTGATGTGGGACCACCAATTCCACATGGGTACAGTCAATTTCCCCGATGCAACTTGGGATGCCTGCCAGTGAATAGAAGCCAACTTTTGTGTTTGCAATCTCCTGGGCAGTCTGTGGCATGGATATGTGTTCAGGTGCGGGAGAATACTGGTTGTGAGATGCCATGCATCTGTCCCACTGTATGCTGGTAGGTGCCTGTGGCCAGGAAGTGCAGCACACTCAACACCTTCAGTAGCGGGGGGATGGCAGTTCTGATGTCTATGAGGCTCACAATGTTGTCGTAGATCATGTCCACGATGCTGGTGATGGTAGCCCTGTCCAGACGGTACAGGGTGTGTATCTGCTCAGGGGTTAGGTTAAATGGACTGGCTCTGATCCTGGGGATTGGTGGGTGCCTCTGTGGTATGATTGGGTGCCGTGGTGCCTGTCTTGCCCTCCTCCTCCTTCTGCGTCTCCTTTGTGCTGCCTGTTGTTGTTGCAGCTGCACTGCAATAAGGTCCTCCAGGCCATGTAATGCTGCCAGTATTGGAACCATCTTTGTGTGGGAAGGGGTGTGGGAGGGGGTGTGGTGTGCTCCTTTTGAGCTGCCACAGTCTCCATTGCCTCCACCTGTGCTGATTTTGTCCACCTGTGGCAGGTGGGAACACTGCTCAGTTCTCTTAACGGGTGGTTTGCGATGGCGGTATTAGCGCCATGGCGGTAAGGGGTTTTGGGTGCTTTACCATGCCGCTATTAGCATGGCCGCTTGACTCGTGATGGTGTGCTATTGGCGGCATGGTGCTATTTACGGGAAGGTGGGTCGCGCGCCCGCGGACTGGCCGCTATTAGTGGCAGCCTACTTAGCGGTGATCCACATGGGGATTTAACGTTACCGGTATTCCATTACCGGTAACGTTAAATCCCTACCGCCTACCGTGTAATGAGGCCCTAAGTATTTCGATGGTAGCATCCAGTTTATTTTATATCTCTACTAACATTGCTGTGGGCACGTCAGATGTCTGTGAGCGCCTAATCATGGAATGGCCTGGGCGCTCTTGTTAACTTGTGACCTTGGGGGTATCTAAACTAGTAGTTGATGCTAGTGGGCTGCTGTCTTCGTTCGCTATGTCTGTTGCTGAAAAATTGGCCCTGTCGATGCTGAGGTGGGGTAGGTCGCGGCTTTGTAGGGCTTGATGTCATGGAGGTGTGACCATACTGTCTTGTTCTTTAACTTGATGGCCCTGTTTGAAACCCTTTCCACTATGTGGGGGCCCGTAAAGCTGGGCAAGTTCCACTTCCTGTTAAAATTACGTAGGAGAACCTGGTCTCCTTCTCTTACTTTTATGTCTTTTCCTTGCTCTTGGATGTCTGTTGTTTCTTGTAGATCGTTCTCTGACCTCCCCTGCATCTGTCTGATATGTTGAGAGATAAAGAAGGCACTAGTAACAAGGGAAGTGATGTATTCATACATTTCTCTTCCAAATACCTCACTCACCCCCTCACAATCATACATGGCCCTCGTGGATGGAGCTAGTGGGAGGTGCATTTGTCAGCCGGTCACCACCTCATGGGGTGTTTCAGGAATAAGGGCCTCTGGTGCAGAAGGAAGCAGGTACGGCATATCTAAAAACTACACTTCCCAGCAGGCATGGGGAAATGTGTAGTTCCTTGGGTCTGTCGGTACTCAGCTGCCGGCACTTTGAAATTAGGGATTGGGCTCTTAACGGCCGCCCGCCCGTGCTCATGTGCTGTTGATTAATGTTGGAGAGCATGGGCGGCGGCGGCGACGGCGGCAGGAGCGAAGCAGGAATGCTGAAGGTGTAAGCGAGTGGCGGGAAGGAATCACGCCGGTTATGTCGCAAGGAATCTTTATATCCCGGGGTGCGGCAGCACACGCTCCTTAATCTGCTCCAGAGCTACAGGTCCGGGTCAGCCGCAGTAGGCTCCCGGACCATCAGTTAAGTGTTTCTATGTTTGTTTACTTGGCCGGTTTACGGCATTCACATAGAGTAAATCAAAAGCTTCAAGTATTTATGTCCGGACGTCTGAGGAAAAACGTCCGGACCAAAAGTTAAGTGCAGGCACATAAATCCTTGGTTTTTTGGGCAAGATAAATGCCAGTCTGGTAGCCAGCACATTGCTTACCTCACGTTCTAAGCACCAGGGAAAATTCAACTCTTCTAATCCGCATTTCCAGTTTTTTCTATGTGCAATGTATTATGTTAATCCATGTTTTGTGAGGCATGTGAACGTCTCAATGTTCTCTGTTCATTATCAGTGTATTATGGTTTTAAGTCATTTCTAGTTATTCGCTTTTCCCAGAATGGAGAAAAGCGCCTTTCTATGTGCATTATGTTGTGCTAATCCATATTTGCTCACGATTTGTGTAGGGTGGCGTGTTATGTGTTAATTAATTACTGAAGATAGAGTCAGGTTGCAGGAGGATTAAGCTATCTAGTCAGGAATTGTAGGGATCTTTTGTCGTTTTATGTCTTGTTGTCTTCCCTTCCTTCCCTTTATTGGTCCATCCCCTTTCCCTAACTCCTTCTTCCCCCCATTGGCTGCCACGTGGCTACCTGTAATTCGAACATCCAGGCGCCCGTGCCAACCACGGTGGGAGGGGTCAATCCATTCGGCTTCTGTGGTTCGGGAGAAGGGATTGAAATCCTCCTCCTTTAAGTTTAGTTGTGACATGGGGTGTGAGGTGGTGGTCTGACCCAGGTTTATTCCGCAGCTCAAATAGGGCCAAGGGCAGGCAATACAGCCAGTTCCGTTTGGTTGTCTGTTCTGTCTTGGCTATGCATTCCTTCAGGAGACCGTTGAGGCATTCGCAGACGCCATTAGCCTGTGGGTGATACGCACAAGTGAACTTATGTTTTATCCCGAGCAGCGTGGTGATGTGCTGGAATAACTCATTTGCAAAGTGGGGGCCGTTATCTGACCGCAGGACCTCACAGACGCCCCACCTTGGAAATACCTCTCTAACCAGAAAATGTGCTGCCCTTAGTGCATCAGCATGGGAGCATGGGCCCGCTTCTATCCACCTTGAAAAGGGGCAGACTACCACAATCATGTATCGTAGCCTTGGCATACATTGATCATATCGATATAGTCGATGTGAAGGTGCAGGAACAGACCTTCAGGTCATGGTATTGTACCTTGGATTATTTTAAGGGTGTGGCCGGCAGTAAATTATTGGCAAGTAAGGCAATTGCTAATAAACTTTGATACATGGTCATTTAATTCAGGGCCGATCCATTACGCCCCAATTCGTGCTGCAATGACCTCCTTCCCCGTATGTGCAGGATGATGTAGTTGTGTTAATGCTGTTTGTAATAACGCAAGGGGCATAACTACTTTACCCATGTTATTTTTCCTCCATAGAGCGTCCGTAGGGGACATTGAGCACCCTCTTCTTACCCAGAGTTCTTTTTCTTTCATCGGAGCTGCTGCCTGCAACTCCATTATTTGATTTTCTGGCAGATGGTTGTAACCTTCCTTCATTAGCATCTATCTTGCCCTTCCACTCTCTTTTTGTTTTTCTTGGAGGTCCCACATCTCTCCAAAATATGCTGCGTGCTTTGCATAATAGTCTGCTGCTTCATTCCCCTATGATATTGGGTCTTCCCTGTTAGTGTGTGCCTGGCACTTCACCAATGCTATTTCTGCTGGGTATGTCACAACTTCAATTAATTTCCCTAGGAGGAGAGTATGTTGTATTGGAGTGCCATCTGCTCTTCTAACACCCCTCCTCTGCCATCTAGCTAGACCAGAATGCACTGTGGATGTGACGTAGGTGCTATCTGAATAAATAGTCACTCTTTTCCCATTGCTTTCCTCTAGTGCTAGTATTAGTACCACTAGTTCTGCTGCGTGTGCTGAGTATAGGGGAGGTAGTTTTACACATCATACTGCTTCACTTGGCCAATCCTCTCTCAACCTCACCACAGCCGCTCCTGTTCTCCTCACCCCATCGCCCTGATCCATTTTCGAGGACCCATCAATATACAGTATGTCTCCCCCCTCAATGGCATACTCCTCCACCTTGTGTGTCATTGAGTATAATTCAATAGCATGTGTACAATTATGGGTATATTCTCCTTCTATAACTTATTCTGCTGGGAAGTGTTCTGGGTTGACATTTTTACATCTCACTATCTTTAGTCCAGGTTGTGATAACATTATTTCATAGCCTGTTGCTCTTTGTGTGGGGAGTGTGCTTTTTGGCTTGTCAAGGATCGCGATAGGGCATGCTCCACATAAAGTGTTGTGGAACAGCCCATCGTTATAGATGATGATTTCTCTGCAGCGAAAGCTGCTGCAGCCAGGTGTTATTCGCAAGGGAAATGTCCTCTCATTACTGGGTCTAACTTCCCGCTGTAGTATGCAACTGGTTTGTGCCCCAGGCTCTTTTTTTGTGTGAGTACTGCTTTCATTACCACCCCATCACAATGTGAGAAAATGTCAAATTCTTTCTTATAATGGGGGGTACCCAGAACTGGTGCTGTTGATATTGCTTCTTTTAACTCATTGAATGCGTCTGTCATTTCCCTTGTCCATCTCAGTTTCCTCCCTCCCCTTTGCGCCTCCTTGAGGGCTGTAAGCAGGGGTCCTGTGTATGTACTGTAGTCAAATACCCATGCTCTGCAATAGTTGCATAGCCCGAGAAACTGTTGTAACTCTCATACTGTCTGTGGCTTTAGTGTGTTTAATATTGTCTGTTCCCTTTGCGGTGCTATGTTCCTGCCCTTTTGGGATATTAGTTGTCTTATGTACAGAACTTCCTTTTGGCAGTATTGCAGTTTTGCATTATCCACTTTGTATCCTTTCTCAGCTAGTACAGTGTGCATTTTAACTGAATCTCTTCTGCACATGTTTTCTGTGGTGCTGCAGATGAGGATGTCATCTACATACTGCAGGATGGTACTCTCTATTTCACCGTTGCCCAAGTCCATCTGTATCACCCTATTGAAAATCGATGGTGACTCACAGTATCCTTGAGGTAACCTAGTGTGTTTCCATTTTGTGTTGCGGTACGTGAAACTTGTCAAGTCTTGTGAATCTGGGTGCAGTGGGATTGAGAAGAATGCATTTTTTAGGTCAATCACGGTGAACCGTGCAGCCTCAGCTTGGATGCCACAGAGTATTCTGACCGGGTTAGCTACCACTGGGTACTCTGCCTCTACAATGTGGTTGAGGGGTCTCAAATCTTGTATAAAACGCCATGAACCTCCATTTGCCTTGCGGACGGGATATACAGCAGTGTTGCAGGGTGACTCTGATGGCACTAGAATGCCTCTTTCAATGAGGGCACTTATTGTTCCGTAAATACCTTCATCTGCTTTCTTTGATAGTGGGTATTGTCTGACCCTTGGCAATATTGCTCCTTTCTTCAGTTTTATCTGTACTCTCCCAAAGCATTTAATACACCCTACATCATAGGGACTTGTCGTCCATAGGGAGTCGGGTACCTTTGCCAAATCCTCCTAGCAAAAAGAAGACAGTGGTGGGAGCGGTGCTTCTAATGCCATTGGCATTTTCTGTGCTACTTCTTAGTATGTTATTCGTAACCAGACATAGACACTCACCCCGAACATCATTTCACAGTCTCCTCTCTCTTCTGGGAGTAGTTCCTCGTGTGATAACTGAGTTAACAAGCATCCCCCCACTAGTGCAATGACTGCCCTCCATGCCTTACCTTTGTTGTCTTGAGCGTGTACCGCTATCCAATCCTCCCTTGCCACTATACCCTCTATATCTACTGATATGAACGCCCTTCCTTCTCATCGGTCAGTGTCTCTGCTCTAAAAAGGTATGCAGCTGGCCTAATCCACACCTTTCCTGCAATACCTGGCAGCCATGCTATTGCCATGTCGGTCCCATATTGGAAAACCTCAGGGTCCACTGGCTCCCCCCTCTGTACACTCTTACGGCAACAGGCCTGGAGTATTTGTTGTGATGTGAGCATGCTCATGTCTGGGGTGGAGCATATTATGCCTTTATCAGTATCGGATATGGTCATATATAACCTACTCATGATGTCACGTCCCAGTATGTTTACGGTGCCTGCTTAGAGTACAATAGTGGTAGAGATAGATCATGTTCTCCGACAGATAGAGCGATGTTATCAGTGAAGGGAACCACACCTCGAGCCCCAGAAAATCCTTGAGTGTTCATGGCATCACATGACAATGTAAAGTTCCCCTGCCGTATGCATGACCTAGTGGCCCCTGTGTCAACTAAGAAGGAAAATGTTTTGTCACCTATCGCCGCCTTTATGCGAGGTTCCTATACAGGATTAGGTGTTACCGACAGGATGGGACACAACAAGGTAGTCTGTGGGCTGTTCTATTGTGGGTATAGTGATTGTCCATTGCCGGTGTAAGGGTTTTGTCCCATTTTCGTGACCCCTCCCATTTTGGTCATCAGTACCACTGTCGTAGTGTCCATAGGTTGTGGTGGGTCATCTTGCAATTGTGTTAGTTGATGTACCGTCTGTGTATGCTGCTGTGGCTGAGTCATTGCTTGCTGTTGTTGTGGTGGTTGGTGTTGTTGCACCTGTTGTGTGTTTGGCATTATGTGGGGCTGTATTTGTGGTTGGGGTATGTTTTGTTGTTGCCGCATTTGTAGTTGGCCCGTCTGTTGGGGGTCGTGTGGGTAATAGCCCACCTGCCACCCTTGGTAACCTTGTTGCCCTTGCTCACCCCATCCTTGATGCACTCCTCAGAATCTGCATGTACGTGAAATGTGGTCTACTTGTCCACATGTCTAGCACTGGGGCAGTTCTCTTGCCTGCCATGGGAATGCTCCACCCCATTCCCCTCGGCCCTGTTGGGGATAAGCTCTGAACCCACCTCCGGGGTAGTGCGCATTTGGCCCGAAGCCCCGGCCCCTGCTAAACCCTCCCCTCCCTCTATAATTGTTTTGATACCTGTTGCCCTTACCGATATATCACCACATTTAAATACCACCAGGGGGCGCAGAACCTCGGCCGCTTGACCGGCGTCTCCTCACCTCAGGCTGCTTCAAACCCCCCATAAAAACTGTTTTTAAAGCAATTCTTCTTACCCCATTTGGCGAACCTGCATCTCTGTCTCTCTGAAACCTCCGGGCCCGGTTCCTCCAGGAATCAGACCTTCTCTCCAGCTCTATGACGCTGGCTGCTTCTTTTGCAACCAGGCTTCGTCTTCTTCTCGCGCCGACATGCAAGACCTCTGCCTGCAGCGCTGGTCCGGTCTTCACTGGAGTTGGACCTCCCCTCTGGCACTTCGGCAGTGGCCGGACCTCTCTCCCCATCCATCGTACTTGAACGCATGTTGCCTCTGCCTGCAGCTCTACACTGGCCTCAGATCAGCCAGTATTAAACCTAGACGGCCGGACCCCTACCCGCTTTTATCACACGTGGGCACGTGTAGCATTCCTGCCTGTGTACGTCATTCTTCTATGGAATCCCCTGGCTCGTGAACGCACGAGGCACTGTTATGCCAAGAGAACCTTGTGGCCAGATTGAAGAGAAACAGCTTCTGCTTATCCGAGTCTGGTGGGGCTCATATTTCTTCCCTTACTATGTTATTTAATTTATCAAGATATTAAATACTTATAAGTATAATATCCCTTGTCATCCTACCTCCCTGAAACTTGAGGAGAACCACCTCCGGTTCCGGAAGCACCTCAAAACCTTCCTCTTTGCCTCCGCTTTCTCTCCCCCTCTCCCCTGCTAATACTACTGAAACTGCACTGAATCTGCAACTGGGCCATTCACCGTTCTCGGCCCAGCCACTCTCCCCTGCACTGCCTCCACGGCAACCCCTGCACTACGGGACTGTGTCTGTATCCATACAGCCCCCCTTCCCAGCACTTGTTTGCACTTACCTCGCACTTGCCACCAGCTGGCCCTTGTTATTTATCCTGTATGCTGTATGCTTATAACCCTGTACTGCACTTTCCCCTCTCCCTTTCCCCCATGCACTTTTCCCTTCCCCTCTACCCTTGCGCGATCTGAATGACACCTGGCCTAGTAAGATCGTTGTCTGTCTCCCCTTGTTCCCCCCCCCTGCCTCGTCGCGCCTTGAAACACTTGTGTATAGGCGCGTTACAAATGCCATATCATATCATATCATATCATATCATCCGTTTGCACTATATTACAAGTGGGGGCGAGGATCTTGGTTTTGAGCCCTACCTGCTGCCATTGAATTCACCGTGTTACCATTGCCGCTCCTTGGGAATCCCAATAACGTTGCAGCGGCCACCAGATTCAAGGTATGTCCCCTTTGTGAGCTGCTCCGTTGTCATTTCCAGCAAGGGCAATCCAGACACCTGCTTTCTCCCATATCCCCATGTCCGTATTTAAGATGAAACACTGCCATCTACTGCCATATAAAGGAATCGAATTATCCTACCTGCACATAAGTTTTATAAACTACTATAAACTGAATTATATGACATTCATGCACTACTGGTGATTTGTGGGCATGACACAGCGGCAGTCATTGACGCACTACAAGTGAGTAATGAGCAATAACACAGCAATTTACAAGATTTGAACATAAAGAAAAGGAAAAGATTACACAAGTATCACTGTTCACGTCAAGGCAGCATATTACAACCTGCAGAAGTCACATTTCTCTCTGATCAATATCGCTCCTATAATTTTGGCAAACTGCGCTCCACTAATTATTGATAATTGTAAATTCACCTGCTCTACAATCCCAGCAAATGGCAATCCAATAGCAATACTATGCTAATCTCAGCTCATGTTATCTGAATTTTGCACAAAAAAAAGAAAAAGAAAACAGAGCACAACATGTCTTTTAACAGCGAACCTCCACCCATGTTTTTCCTACCAGAGGTTGGTGAACCTGCAACACCATGGAAGAGGTGGATTAAATCGTTTGAACATTATGCAGGTGTTGTGTGTGGCCCGAACCGTAGTGTGGAGAAAAGGAAATCTTTATTGTTACACTGCCTTGGCCCTGCTGGTCAAGAAAAATTCGAAGACTAGCCAGAACTCACTGCCAATGAAGATATTGATCTAAATGAATATGAACGAGTCATCAAGAAATTGAGTAAACACTATGAGAAAAATCTTGGAGAGGTACAAATTCGGGAAGAGAATGCCAGAGGAGGGTGAAAGCATTGAACAATATATTACCAGCCTAAGGAAGCTTGCGAGGACTTGCAATTTTAACGAACAACTGGATGAGAGATTGAGGGACCAGTTCATGTTAGAGTGCAGCAGTGCCAAAGTCAGGGAGAAGCTGTGGTCCGAGGACGATCCACCCCTAGATACTGTCCTGCGAACAGCTACAGAGGTAGAGCATGCTGAGAAGTGTGTCAAAGAACTACAGAATAGGTTCAAGACAACTGGAATCAAAAATGAATTAATCAAATGAAATGCGTCTTTACCTAATGTAACCAATACCAAGGAATCTGTGGCTCTAGTAAGTGGAGCAACTAATAAACAAAAGACAAAGTTTCGCAGACCCGTGTGGAACGAAGAGAAGAGAAACAAGACACCTTCACGGTGCCTCTGCCTGCACCTCTCCATCTGAATAATCAGCCCATATTAAATCTAGGTGGCCGGACCCCCAACCGCTTCATCACACGCGGGCGCACGGGGCCTCTGCCTTCTAATCTGGACACTGTCCTGCTTTCCTCAGAGAGGCCCCTCCCCGCTTCCATTTCACGCGGATGTGCGGGGACTGCCTTCAGTTCTGGACATTGCCTGCTTTCCTCAGTAATCACTTTCCTTCATGGTGCCTCTGCCTGCACCTCTCCATCAGATTAATCAGCCCATATTAAATCTAGGTGGCCGGACCCCGACCCGCTTCATCACACGTGGGCGCGCGGGGTCTCTGCCTTCTAATCCGGACATGTCCTGCTTTCCTTAGAGAGGCCCCTCCCCACTTCCATCTCACGCGTGTGCACAGGGTTTCTACCTGCTGCTCGGACCAGATCTGCACCCCCATCTGCCTGCACCTCCGGTCCTGACTCGGACCAACCTGTGCCAGTTCCGAGTGGCCAGGCCCCTCATTTTCAGCACCGGCCCTCTGCATTGTGCGGCTTCTCAGATGGGATGGGGGACCTGCACTCTGCCCGAGGACCCCATCTTCTGTGCTCTTCCTGCACTAGCTACACCCTCTGCACCGACACCAGCTGCTCTGCTTCATTGGAAGGTCTGTGCCTCCGCTTGCCTCTAACGACTCGACCCAGGACAGCTACACTTCCTCTTGGATCCTCCTCTCTGCTTAGCCTCTTTGCACACTTAAATTTCTTCGACTGTGCCTCCTCCAGCTCCTGCTCCTTATCTTGTTATCACGGATTCAAGTGTCTACTGCCCTTTCACTGCAACTGGCATCTTTCCCCCACTGAGTCCTCCCCTGCCAGTACCTATCCCCTCGTCATCTGCCTCACTGAGTCATTATTGCTGGCTCCTCATCACACCCACCTGATGTGTGGCAGTTAGCCAACAAACCTGCCTCATGCTCTTGTATTTCGGCCCACCTGCTCCCCTTGGACCCCCTATTGCTTCCCTCTGTCTCCTCCAAGTCCCTTACTCACCACTTACCACCCACCACTACTGACCCCCCCTTAGTTCAGTAGTACAGCAGTCTTCATAGGGCCCTTCCGGTCTGTTACCCCCCTACTGCCTCCTGGCCTCTTCTCATTCCTCAGACCGCCCGCCACCTCCGGAGACGCTTTGAACGGTGGCCCTCCTGCTTCCACCTCACCCACTTCTACTCCTACGGACTACCTGCTACCGCCTACAGGATTCCTCATCTCCCACGCTCTGATTGCTACCACCTGGAACTTTCTGAATTGTGGTCCCCTTGTTACTGCCTAACCTGTGGACCCCTTATTACTACGGACTACCTGCTACTCACTCACTTCTACTCCTAAGGACTACCTGCTACCGCATACTGGATTTCTCATCTCCCACGGTCTGCTTGACACCACCTGGAACTTTCCGAATTGTGGTTCCCTGTTACTGCCTAACCTTATTACTACAGACTATCTGCTACTCACTCACTTCTACTCCTAAGGACTACCGCATACTGGATTTCTCATCTCCTACGGTCTGCTTGACACCACCTGGAACTTTCCGAATTGTGGTTCCCTGTTACTGCCTAACCTGTGGACCCCTTGTTACTATGGACTATCTGCTACCACCTTCTGGATTAAACTAAACCAGTTCTTGCATACCAGCGCTCAAACAATTTACGTGATCTACTGGTCAACACAAGAGACACTGAAGGGAAGAAACAAAAATATAAACAACAAGGTACCTACCCATGTCTGAACTGCAACAATTGTAATAGTGTCATCAAAGGGAACACAATATCACACCCCCACACAGGAGAAAAGATCCAACTTAGAGATTTCGGGACATGTGACTCTGAAAATTGCATATACTGCATACGCTGTCCTTGTGGACTTTCTTACGCAGGAGAAACTGGACGAAAGCTGAAAACCAGGATGAGTGAACATAAGTCCTGTATACGAAATAGGAATCCAAACTCAGCAGTGGCTAGACATTTTAACCAAAAAAAGCATACGGTAGCCCAGCTAAGATTCGAAATATTGGAAGTACTAAGCAACCAGCAACCAGGCATCGATCCGCGAAGAAGACGTCAACAAAGAGAGGCGTACTGGATAGATCGGCTGGACAGTTTATCACACAGGGGAATGAACGAAGAATTGGATTTGAACTGTTTTCTATAAGTAGACACCATGGTATTAGTGATTGACCAAGCAGGACCAGCACGTACTGCGTGCAGAAGTGAGGTTGAGATCATTTCCTACGGACGACATTCCGTCATCTGATCAGCACAAGCTGACTTACTAATTAGTTATATATGTGTTTCTGTAATGTTTTTTTATATAATGTGTTTTTTCACGTGTTTATATGACTATTTCATCATGTTGCAGCAATTTCATTATCATGTAAATTTTATTTGTTTATTTCTTGATTTTTCAATATAATTAAGGGTACCAATATAGTACACATAATCATCATTTTTACTGTTTGCCAGACATTATGTCTGCAGCATGCCACAATAGTCCAATCGCATGCAGCATCCACTTGTTTACAGTTAGAATTAGCCCCAAGCAAGATGGCATCTTATATATAGACAGGACTCCATCTTGGAGGAGGCATTACCATAGTAACCTAAGCCTCACTTTGAACACAGCTTAGTGTTTACTTAGGTAGTGATTTGACAGAGTATCATGATTCAGCGAGGCACGTCTCCCGCGCTGCAGCACTAAACACAAGGTAAGCGCTAAATGGTAGACTAACTTATCTACGTTGCAGAAAGGTTTAGGGTATAAAAGCAGATGCAAACGGGCTGACGGCACACTCGATTATATGTCATTTTTTGATACAGGCTGACTTGTGTACGTGATGTGAAACGGCTGCGCCGCACATTTAGCTAAAAGCTTTTTGAGTTTGGATAAGCCAACAAAGGTCAGCAATTTTGATTTGTTCACAATATAGGCACTTTAACATCACGCATGTATTCTAAACACAGTAATATGAGCATAAGCACTCGTTTTGAGCGGGTCAACAGGAATTCTAAATCCGACTGGTTTAATCAATATTAGATACCACAGGACAGCCATTACTTGTTAGTAGAGTATTTAACACACAAGGTGTATCAGTATTTCTAACATTGAATGGACATTTGGGTACTGGCATAACAGAAAATCGCATGAAACATTGTAAAATGTGAAGATGCACAACACGATGTTTATGTGAAAATGTTTATGTATTATATTGCTGACTCTCTCTTCTGTTTTTCTGTTTTGATTTATATGTTTCTGCGTATGTGGGACCCTGTTGATTTTTCATTTTATGTGTCATAATGTGGTTAATTTTGGACTATGCTGGCTTTTGTACGATTGATTTAATTGACACTTATGTCTTATGTTTGGCCAAAAAATCTTGATTAGATAGGCCCTGATGAAGGACTGTTGAGTCCGAAATGCATTGGCCATTTTTTGGGTAATGTTGCCCATCACAAAAATAATTGCTTACTGGCACTTTAAATAAACCACCAAACTCAAGAATCAACGACTCATTAATGTTTACTAACAGAGCACTGAACTTTTTTTGAAACCCAATTGGGATTTAAGGGTTTGCGGCCCACACCGCAGGCAAGTTTTCCTAGGTCTTTTCTCACACAGTTCACTCTTATCGTGCTGACGCATGGTAGCATGATTTAGTGGGCTGCACCCCAAAATACAGCAGTATTTGGAAACGATTTTTGAAGAAACAAGAAGTAATAGCGGTGCCCGCTCCAGTTCATTGTCTCTCTCCTTGTACTTTCTACCTCCGTGCATTGAAGAGCGGTGGCATGCAAAAATGTCATATGAAGATATTGAAAAATTAACAGACTCACGAGCAACCATTTTGGGTTTTTCAGCAGATGAGGCAAACACCATCCTTGCTCTAATCAAAGACACACATACAGCCACTCCAGACATAGATCCAAATAAGAAGATCAAACAGTTGGAATACCTGATCCGTAGAGAAATCAACCGCAAATTACACGCAGTGACTCTTGGACGATATTATAAGGCCCAACTCATCCCTCGTGGCTTGAGGATTGGCCTAAAACCAACATTGTGCAAAGAAAATAAAGAATTTGTTAAAAAGTGGGAACAGATTTTAACACGTCCCGCGTGGCGCTTTAAGTCTGCCGCCCTGGCTCATTGTATTCAAAGCTGAAATATTAGCGGACGTTACCACATTCTTTGAAAATAACAGCACGTCAGAGACGTCGGAGGGGGTCAGGTGGGAGGCATTCAAGGTGTACATCAGGGGGATGTGCATCTCCAAAGAAGCAGGCATCCTGAAGGCCATTAGGCAATCCCTAAACACCTCAGAAACTAAGCTCAAAGCCCTCGAGCAGAAATACCTTGCTACACCGTCCCCAGAGATACTAGCAGAGATCAGATCTGAGTTGGAACAGTTCGAGTCACATGCTATAAGGGAGGTGCAATACCACGCCCGTCCAGTCGCCGCCCGCAGATATGGAGAGGGGGACAGGCCAGGTAGAACACTGGCCAGACTGGTGCGAGTGGAAGGCGGCAGGACCAGGATCGATTGTATTTTAGATGAGAAAGGACTGAAACACTGGTCTGACCGCTCCATCCTCGACATATTCGCTACCTTTTATGCCGAGCTATATGGCCCCCAGCCCGGACACTCAGATCAAGATCTAGATGACCTCCTAGAAAGCAACCCTATGACGGTTATCTCCTGGGATACCAGAGAGTGTCTTGAAGCCCCGTTCACACTAGAGGAAATAGTCCAGGTGATATCAGACCTTCCCAAAAACAAGGCCCCTGGCCCGGACGGACTCACCTCTGAGTTTTACCAGGAAAATGTGGCAGTTTTAGCACCAGCACTACACGGGGTCTGGACCGAAGCACTTCGGTTACGCAGCCTCCCCCCCTCCTTACGGGAAGCCTTAATAACAGTCATACCCAAACCGGGTAAACCCCCGGAAGAGTGCGGGTCCTACAGACCACTATCCCTCATTAATACTGACATGAAAGTCTTCGCCAAAATAATTGCAAATAGGTTTCTCCCTTTTATGACCCACATGGTTCATCCGGACCAGAGTGGGTTCATCCCTGGTAGGTCCACGGCACTCAACATCCGTCGTCTATTTAATGTAATGTCCAGGATTGACCCGAGCGCTGATGCGGTGGCTGTAACTATCGATGCCCAAAAGGCTTTCGATATGGTCGCATGGCAATACTTGTGGGCGGTGCTACAGAAGATGGGTGTGGGCCCAAACATGCTCTCCTACATAAAGCTCTTATATACTGATCCGGTAGCCAGGGTCCTTGTAAACTCTGTTACTTCCCCCTCTTTAAACTACACCGCGGGACCCGCCAGGGCTGTCCATTCTCCCCCCTCATTTTTGCGCTTGCCATCGAGCCCATGGCAGACCATGTTAGAGGGCGTCACTCCAATAAAGGCATTGGTTAATTGATGTTCCGGAAGTAATCTCGCTTTACGCAGATGACGTCCTCCTCTACATCAGAAATCCCTCCACATACTTGAACCCGATTATTCGAGACATCACCAAAATAGGCACTTTCTCTGGGTTTGAGATAAACTACTCAAAGTCTGAAATCTTCCCCCTCAATGCAGCGACACAACAGCCGACATGTGATTACCCCCTGCGCTGGTCTCCGAATGGGGTCAAGTACCTGGGAGTGCAGGTGTCGCTGTCCAAAAAGACCCTACTAAAGGACAATTATGAAGCCGCGGCTCAGCTCATCATTTCCAAGTTCTCCAAGTGGCGACACTTACCACTATCCTTGGCAGCCAAACTATCCTTGATAAAGATGATAGTGGTCCCCAAGCTCCTTTATGTTTTTACTAATGTCCCGATCTGGCCCGGAAAGCAATATTTCAAGGAGCTTCATTCGGAATGCGCCCAGATCCTCTGGCACTCTGGGTCGGTCCGCATGAAGTGGCAACACATGACAGCTCCATATGATAAAGGGGGGTTTACGGCACCAGACCTACAACTGTACTGGTACGCGGCCCAGGCCCAGCATGCCTCCCATTGGTATGCACTTCAGAAACCCCCTCCGTATGTAAAACTCGAAAAAATGGCCGATGAGGGAACTAACATTATGACCCTATTGTTGCACCGCGGGCTCCAAACGGAAGCCCAGTCAGACCCAGTGACTGCCACGATAAGGGCTTGGACTGCTATCTTACACACCGAGCAGAAGCTGCCCCAGTACTATAAGTGGCTCCCCCTGTGGCGGTTTCCAGGACTCGCCCCCACACACGACCGGCACCTCTCCCAATACTGGGAACAACTTGGCTATCGAGGCCTGACGGACCTCTTCCCAGAGGGAAAGTTTATCACCCCCCAAACATGGTGCCCTGAACACACTTACTCCCTCCTTGAGATGCTTCAGTACTACAGGCTCCGAGCCGCAGTTCGTGCCATGTGCCCCCCGTATCCATCAAACCCCCTGATTCACCCGAACTCCAGAACATAGCGAACTCTGCGGGATCCAAGGGGGTGTTATCCAATCTGTACAAAATGCAGCTGGGGAAGAAGGTGTTTGGGTCACTCAAACCCCGTGAGGCGTGGGCTGGGGAGCTCGCAATAGAAATACCTGAGGGACTGTGGAGGAAGATGTGTGCACATACAGTCTCTCTAAGCACCAGATTCCGCTGCATTCAATTTAAATTCCTCAACAGGCATTACTACACACCGTCTAGGGTGGCGAAATCTGCTGGCACCCTGTCCTGTGCATGCTCAAAGTGTAAATCTCCTGAAGCTGACCACATTCACATGTTCTGGACATGCCCTGCAATTCACGCTTTCTGGGTGGCTGTGGCGGAGGCGCTCTCTGAAATAATAGAGACCCCGGTGGATGTGAACCCACTTGCACTACTGTTTGGAGTCTGGGAGGGGGAAAGTGCAAGGAAAATGTCTAAGTTTTTGAATGTTGGAGCCATTGTCGCAATAAGGTGTATATTGCAAAACTGGAAGAGGCACAGCCCCCCTACCTTCTCGATGTGGCTTAAAGCCCTTACTTGGACTCAATTGTGTGAAGAGGAATACATTGGGTCCTTGCCTCCCACATCACGACCCAAAAATGTGTGGACAGAATTCCGCAGCTATCTGAATAATAGAGACGAAGTGGAGCGGACGGCCTCCCCTCCCCAAGCACGCTCCGCCACACCATGTCACTGACTCGTGTCTCTTCTCGCCCAGGCTGGGCGGCTCCAAAAGCTAATTGTTCTCTCCAATGAGGCGGCACCCTGCCGTTATGTGTTGCTGGATGTTGTGCGATATTACCTGATAACTGTAATGTACCCTGTTCTATGCCTGTCTTAACTTTCTGCCAATAAACTAAGTTTAAAAAAAAAAAGTGGGAACAGATTTTAAACAGATGCTCACTTGATCTTATTTTTCTTACTATTCAAGAATTATCAGCAAATTTGTCCACTTTGGAACAAGAAATACAAGATTTAACCAAGGAGATTACTGAGCTTACCAACGAAGAGTCCTTTGCAGAACTTCTAGCCGACATTAACACTCGCCTTGAAAGCTACAAGTTAGATTTGGAAGCAAGGAAGATACGCAAATTCAGACGTGATACTTTTGATTATTTACGCAACGAGGTTTACACGTGGGCGGATAAATACCGAAACCAACTGTCTCAATTCAACAAACCACGCACAGAGTACTTCAGACACAGACTCGAGCACAGAAGAAAATCCACAAAATCAACCAACAGCATCAGGAAGTGGAGATTCGACAACAGAGGGCAGACCCAGAGCAAGAAGGAATAGCCAGCCTTTTTTAGACAACAGCAGAGGAAGAAAAGAACGAGGAGGGGCAAGAGGTAAAGGACCCGGGGTCCAAAAGAGACACCAAGCACAGACAACCTTGTAGTAAATATCTCAGACAGGACCCTTAGCAACTAAGAAAACAGCGTATTGCAAAAAGGGCTCAAATTTGTACCAACCTACGGAACTAATTTATTTAACACCAAGATTGAGCTACATAAACTCACACGAAAACTAAAATTTAAGGTATTCTTTGCAGAAATGGAGAATGAGCAACAATCCGATAGAGATACATCAGAGTTAGTAGAATTCAAGCCTAAAAGTACTTTTGTAGCTACAATTACAGTTCCCGCAGTTGACATCTTTGAAAAAATGGTTCTCGCAGACCTAAAAAAGATACATTTCGGTACGCCCAAATAAAAGAATCTCAGCAGAGGTGAAATGGCCATCATCAAAGGCTTACACATGGATGACAAAATAACTATAAGGCCGGCTGACAAAGGAGGGCGTTAGTTATCCAGAATACAGCAGACTGTAAAATATAATGCTTACGACAACTAGGAGATCGCCAAATCTATGCCAAAATAGATGATGATCCGATGAACAGAATCAAAACGGACCTTGAGGCAGTTCTCACAAGAGTGGAAGAATTGGGCATGTTTACGCACAAAACCAAACAATTCCTGCAGAACCCAAGACCTAAAACTCCACATTTCTATTCACTCCCTAAGATACACAAAAATCTCGAAAACCCACCCGGAAGACCAATTGTCGCAGCAACAGGAGGGAACCTACATCGACTACTTTTTACAGCCGATCATACAAAAGACTTCTACATATGTTAAAGACAGTAATCATTTCTTAAACATCCTGGAACAGATCCAACTAGAAGAACAAGATATTCTGTTCACCATTGATGTGAATAGTCTCTATACGAGTATACCCCATGGCTTAGGACAGGCAGCAGTGGAATGGCTTTTACTTAAGGAAGACAACATAGGAGCGTATAAGGAATTTATACTGACATTACCAACAGTTATCTCAGTGAATTCCTACTTCACCTATGAGAAAGAACACTATCTGCAGATATCAGGAACCGCCATGGCAGCCACAATGGCACCAGCGTATGCCAACGCATTTATGCATCGGTTTGAAACCGAACATATTTTGGAAATACAGAAATGGAATGACCAACTGAAAGTGTGGGTGAGGTACATAGATGATATTTTCGGGATATGGAAGGGATCCACTGAAGCATTAAAGGAATTCTTGACATATCTAAATCAGATTGATTCACAAATACAGTTCACCGCAGAAATAGGAAATCCCAATATCCACTACCTTGATGTTGAAGTAAAGGTGAATCAACTACAGATCACAACCTCACTGTACACTAAGCCCACCGACAGGAATAATTTGCTACATCGTATGAGTTTTCATCCTCAGAAAACGCTACGGAACTTACCCTATGGATAGATGCTACGATTGAAAAGAATCATTAGTGATCCAGAAGAACTTCACCATGAACTACGCAAATTGGAAAACTAATTATCCAAACGAGGATACCACCAAGAAGAATTAGATGAGGCATCTTCGAAAGTGACAGCTAGAACCAGAGAGAATATACTGGAAGGGAAACCCAAAAAAGAAGCCCCCACAATAGTATATGTGTCTAAATTTTCGACTCAGAGTGCACGAATTAAGAAATTCATCACCAAACATTGGGCAATGCTCACCAGTGATGAACGTACAATGGCCTTATTCCAAACTAAACCAGTGTTTGCATACCAGCGCTCAAACAATTTACGTGATCTACTGGTCAACACAAGAGACACTGAAGGGAAGAAACAAAAATATAAACAACAAGGTACCTACCCATGTCTGAACTGCAACAATTGCAATAGTGTCATCAAGGGGAACACAGTATCACACCCCCACACAGGAGAAAAGATCCAACTTAGAGATTTCGGGACATGTGACTCTGAAAATTGCATATACTGCATACGCTGTCCTTGTGGACTTTATTACGCAGGAGAAACTGGACGAAAGCTGAAAACCAGGATGAGTGAACATAAGTCCTGTATACGAAATAGGAATCCAAACTCAGCAGTGGCTAGACATTTTAACCAAAAAAAGCATACGGTAGCCCAGCTAAGATTCCAAATATTGGAAGTACTAAGCAACCAGCAACCAGGCATCGATCCGCGAAGAAGACGTCAACAAAGAGAGGCGTACTGGATAGATCGGCTGGACAGTTTATCACACAGGGGAATGAACGAAGAATTGGATTTGAACTGTTTTCTATAAGTAGACACCATGGTATTAGTGATTGACCAAGCAGTACCAGCACGTACTGCGTGCAGAAGTGAGGTTGAGATAATTTCCTACGGACGACATTCCGACATCTGATCAGCACAAGCTGATTTACTAATTAGTTATATATGTGTTTCTGTAATGTTTTTTTATATAATGTGTTTTTTCACGTGTTTATATGACTATTTCATCATGTTGCAGCAATTTCATTATCATGTAAATTTTATTTGTTTATTTCTTGATTTTTCAATATAATTAAGGGTACCAATATAGTACACATAATCATCATTTTTACTGTTTGCCAGACATTATGTCTGCAGCATGCCACAATAGTCCAATCGCATGCAGCATCCACTTGTTTACAGTTAGAATTAGCCCCAAGCAAGATGGCATCTTATATATAGACAGGACTCCATCTTGGAGGAGGCATTACCATAGTAACCTAAGCCTCACTTTGAACACAGCTTAGTGTTTACTTAGGTAGTGATTTGACAGAGTATCATGATTCAGCGAGGCACGTATCCTGCGCTGCAGCACTAAACACAAGGTAAGCGCTAAATGGTAGACTAACTTATCTACGTTGCAGAAAGGTTTACAGTATAAAAGCAGATGCAAACGGGCTGACGGCACACTCGATTATATGTCATTTTTTGATACAGGCTGACTTGTGTACGTGATGTGAAACGGCTGCGCCGCACATTTAGCTAAAAGCTTTTTGAGTTTGGAAAAGCCAACAAAGGTCAGCAATTTTGATTTGTTCACAATATAGGCACTTTAACATCACGCATGTATTCTAAACACAGTAATATGAGCATAAGAACTTGTTTTGAGCGGGTCAACAGGAATTCTAAATCCGACTGGTTTAATCAATATTAGATACCACAGGACAACCATTACTTGTTAGTAGAGTATTTAACACACAAGGTGTATCAGTATTTCTAACATTGAATGGACATTTGGGTACTGGCATAACAGAAAATCGCATGAAACATTGTAAAATGTGAAAATGCACAACACGATGTTTATGTGAAAATGTTTATGTATTATATTGCTGACTCTCTCTTCTGTTTTTCTGTTTTTCTTTATATGTTTCTGCGTATGTGGGACCCTGTTGATTTTTCATTTTATGTGTTATAACGTGGTTAATTTTGGACTATGCTGGCTTTTGTACGATTGATTTAACTAACACTTATGTCGTATGCTTGGCCAAAAAATCTTGATTAGATAGGCCCCGATGAAGGACTGTTGAGTCCAAAATGCATTGGCCATTTTTTGGGTAATGTTGCCCATCACAAAAATGATTGCTTACTGGCACTTTAAATAAACCACCAAACTCAAGAATCAACGACTCATTAATGTTGACTAACAGAGCACTGAACTTTTTTTTAATTTATTTATTTATTTATTGATTAGATATACATATAGCCAATTGGCTTTGTATAACACATTAACAAAACAACAGAAATACACACAATCTAAAAACATATTACATTTTCACATGTGCTATACAATACAGTTTAAAATTGCCACAATTTTCAAATAAAATACGACCATAAAATATATCAAGTTAATATCATTGCCTCGCATAAAATTCATCCATTGCTCAGAGATCTCAGTCATCACTGTGTCATTGTTATAAGATTTAAAACATGTAGTTCGCAGATCATTTAGACGTTCACAGCACATGATTAGATGATGAAGGGACTCAACTACATTTACTCCACATAGGCGACAATACTTCAACATATGTGTGGAACCAATGTTTGCACAATTTGTTTCTAGTGCATCAGTCACATTACATGTCATCATTAGGTAGGTGCCAATTATGCCAGCGTTGGGATGAGCAAGAATATAGGAGGGAGACAACACTCTACTCATATATTCATCAAGAAACCTGCCACTGTGCTTTTTAGATGCTAAGTTTACAATATTTTGTTCATGGCAATAGTCCGGCACCTTGACCTTAAGAGGGTAATTCATAGAATTCAGCGCACAAGTGGCGCACGCGGCTGGCGCACAGTGTGCGTGTGCGAATCCCTGCGCCAGCCGCGTGCGCCAAAACCCATTTCAGCGCACAGCGTATTCATTGATATCAGCCACCAAAACCAGCCGTGGCGCACAGTGGCACAGCGACCCTGCAGCAGCGCCAGTTACGCCCCCAAGAACGCCTCTCGCGCAGGGAAAAGCCATCAAAATCCCCAATCCAGCGCAAAGGGCTGCGCTAACCCTGTACCAGCACGGCAAGCGGGCTACGTGTATCACTGGGGTGCGCGGGAAGTACTTCAAGTCATTTTAGCTGAGTACATGCATTTCAGGGGTGCGCGGGAAGTTCCACACGCGAATGTCCTGGCTACGTGCTTTTTTTCGTGGGTTGCGCGGGAAGTTTCACACGCGATATCAGCAGGGTACGTGTATTCCAGGGGTGCGCGGGAAGTTCCACACGCGAATGTCCTGGCTACGTGTATTTCAGGGTGCGGGGGAAGTTTCACACGCAATATCAGCAGGGTACGTGAATTCCAGGGGTGCGCGGGAAGTTTCACATGCGATATCAGCAGGGTACGTGTATTCCAGGGGTGCGCAGGAAGTTCCACACGCGAATGTCCTGGCTACGTATATTTCAGGGTGCGGGGGAAGTTTCACACGCGATATCAGTAGGGTACGTGTATTCCAGGGGTGCGCGGGAAGTACCACACGCGATATCAGCAGGGTACGTGTATTCCAGGGGTGCGCGGGAAGTTCCATATGCGAATGTCCAGGCTACATGTATTTCGGGGTGCGGGGGAAGTTTCACACACGATATCAGCAGGGTACGTGTATTCCAGGGGTGCGTGGGAAGTCACACACGTGAATTCAGCAGGGTACGTGTATTCCAGGGGTGCGCGGGAAGTTCCACGCGCGATTTCAGCAGGGTACGTGTATTACAGGGGTGCGCTTGAAGTTCCACATGCAATTCCATCAGGGTACGTGTACATCAGGGGTGCGCGGGAATTTTCACACGTGAATTCAGCAGAGTACGTGTATCTCAGGGGTGCGCGGGAAGTTCCACACGCAAATGTTCTGGCTACGTGTATTTCAGGGTGCGGGGGAAGTTTCACACGCAATATCAGCAGGGTACGTGTATTCCAGGGGTGCATGGGAAGTTCCACACGCGATTTCAGCAGGGTACGTGTATCACAGGGGTGCGCTTTAAGTTCCACACGCGATTCAATCAGGGTACGTGTATTACAGGGGTGCGCGGGGAGCACCACACGTGAATTGCACGTGTGGGTCCTCCCAGGTGTTCCCTCTACACCCTCCACTCCCCCTGCAGGTGGCTCACACCACAGGGGCCTACCCTGCACTTGTCCTGCAGGCACCCCATCCACCATGGCCATGCCCTCCAGCCAACCCACATGTCAACTTGCACTACTGCCCACCAACGCATGTCCCCCTGTACCCCCAGTCACCAGGGGCACCCTCCACCAGGCCCCCACCCATGTCTCCCACCACCCCCACCTCCCAGCAGTGAAAGGGCAGCCTCCACCAGGCCCCCACCCATGTCTCCCACCACCCCCACCCCCCAGCAGTGCAGGGGCAGCCTCCACCAGGCCACCACCCATGTCTCCCACCACCCCCCAGCAGTGCAGGGTCACCCTCCACCAGGCCCCCACCCATGTCTCCCACCACCCCCACCCCCCAGCAGTGCAGGGGCAGCCTCCACCAGGCCCCCACCCATGTCCAACTCATGTTCCCCACCACCCCCACCCCCCAGCACTGTGGGGCACCTGCCAGCAGGCCCCCACCCATGTCCAACTCATGTTCCCCACCACCCCCACCCCCCAGCACTGTGGGGCACCTGCCAGCAGGCCCCCACCCATGTCTCCCACCACCCCCACCCCCCAGCAGTGCAGGGGCAGCCTCCACCAGGCCCCCACCCATGTCCAACTCATGTTCCCCACCACCCCCACCCCCCAGCACTGTGGGGCACCTGCCAGCAGGACCCCACCCATGTCCAACTCATGTTCCCCACCACCCCCACCCCCCAGCACTGTGGGGCACCTGCCAGCAGGCCCCCACCCATGTCCAACTCATGTTCCCCACCACCCCCACCCCCAGCACTGTGGGGCACCTAACAGCAGGTCCCCACCCATGTCTCCCACCACCCCCACCCCCCAGCAGTGCAGGGGCAGCCTCCACCAGGCCCCCACCCATGTCCAACTCATGTTCCCCACCACCCCCACCCCCCAGCACTGTGGGGCACCTGCCAGCAGGACCCCACCCATGTCCAACTCATGTTCCCCAGCCAACATGTCATCACAATCTAGATCCCTGGTCCCTATGGTCAGCCTCCAAATGCAAAACACCCACCCGAGTATTGCATCCACCCACTCATAATTGGCAATAACATGATAGAACACCAATTGCAAGTTTAGAAATGAACACATGTCCCTCACATACACCCAATGGGTGTCAGTGAATCTCAAAACCCATATCATGATATGCATGAAACCAATGAGATGATACTACACTTGAAGTATGAACAAAAAATATGTATTAAAAGCAACATACATTGAATCAAATATAAACAAACAAAAATTGGATTTAAAAAAAATTAAAACCAGCATGTCGGTGAAATAATGCAAAACCACAAATCATAATCCAAAGGAAAGGTGTCCAAAGTCACAGTCCACAAAAGTAAATCCAATGGAAAATTAAAATCGAAAACCATTGCTCCATGGGTAAATCATAAAAAAAATGAAAATCCAACAGTCAAATATATACAGATAAAGAATCCAGGGTCCATGATCCCAACAGAAGAAATGAAACCTATCTAATAACACTACCTAATAAAAAAAACTATATACAAAAATGTGGCCCATTGTCCAAAAGGTCCAAAAAAAATGCAAAACCAAAGGAAACCTAACACTAACTACAGAACTATTTACAAGGGCAGCGGGCTAGTCCGACGCCTCACTTTTGGATGTCCCGGGCCAGGGCATCATCGAACTCCTGCTCAATGTCCCGGAGGCGGTCCTCCTCCATGGCCCCGAGGGTCCGCAGGGCCGTCGACGTGTCCACCTCCAACCCCCTGCGGATTGCCTCGAGGCACTCGGCACGCCTCAGGGCCCTCCGCATGGAGTTCTACGCCCTGACCATCGTGAGCCGTGCCTCTTCCGCCCGCTGCCGCTCCGCATCTATGGCGTGGCCCAACCGCTGCCACACGGAAGACACTTCCCGTCCTGAGTCCTCCTGCCCTCCGGCCGATGCCTGCCCCTCCGATGTCGAAGGCCCAGAGCCATCATGGCTCCCACCACGTTGCTTCTGCTGCTGTGCCTCTGCCCGTGCACTGCCTCCTGCTGCCTGCACATCCTCCGCTGGCTGGGGTGCAGTCGTTGATGTGGCCACCCCTGCTGGACGTCCGACTCCCGACTGTGGCAGGGATGCCTGCTCCACCAGCCTGGCCGCACGGTCAGAGGCAGCTCCACAGGGCACCCAGGTGACTAATGGGTGGGAAGATGGCACGGAGGACGACTGGCGCATAGGGGGTTCAGTTGAGGAGGGGGTCGTAGCAAGCCCCATCAAACGGAGGAATCCGGCCTGGGTGACCTGTCCCAGTAGACCGACGCGGTCAACGAGCCATTCGAGATGACGTGCAGTCTCCTCATGAAAAGACTGCAGGTCACCTCGCATGGCCCATTGACGCAACGCCATACCAGTCAGGACAGGCTCAACCCGGACCCGGATAGCCACGTCCACAGGCAGAGGAAGGCCAGTTGTCGTGAGCTCATCCCCTGCCTGAAAACGGGTCTGGACGTAGGAATCCCTGCTGGTGCAAGATGATGCAGTGACAGGATCAGGGACAGGATTGCACACAGGCACCTCCCCGGCGGCCTGTGCTGCCTCCTGTCCCTGGTCCTGCACTGCACCACTAGCACCAGTGGAATCCCCACCTCCAGACCCCGTCTCTGTTGCTTGCACAGCCTCCTCCTCCACCAAACCCCCCACCAACCTGGATGACTCCATGCCATCTTCCCCCGTTGGGCCTTGTGGGGTCCCATCTGCCCCTTCTGCTGCCGAGGAGTCCAACTCCAACCTCCGCCTCTTGGACCTCCCCCCGGCAGTTGCGGCCTGGGACGCGGCACCGGACTCCTCACTCCCCGACGAGATGACAACCTGGGAGGGGAGCCGGGCCTTGCGTCTCTGGCTGTCGGTGCGATCTCCGCCGCTGTGCTCCACAGCACCTTCTCCGCCCTCTTCATCAGTTGACGCTGCAGACAGGGAGAAATAAAACACAGGCATCAGGGCACTGTACAATGGACACATACACACATGATAGTTGTACATGAGTGGCATTGGCAAACCTCAGACATGCCATCACAATCCCCAACACACATGTCATTTCAACTCGCACACATGAGCCATACCACAGCCATATCGCAACTGCCAGCACCATCCATACACATACAACAGCATGAGCAGGCAAAGGTGAGCCAGACATCACATGCAACACAGGGAGTGCACTACACATGCACGCACACCACCACACTTGCATGCATGTGTACACCTCTGCCAAGTGTTGCAGTGTTCAAATGGGCATCCATGTCACATCTGCCAATCAGGCTTCCACATCCTGCTGTCACATGCATCCATGTTGCCTCACTGTTGCACCCTTGTCAAATACACACACATGCACATGTACACAGTGCTGATACATGCAGCTGAAAACAACATACATGCGTGACATCACGAACATGTCCACTTACATACACATTCATCCAAACATGTGTGCCCACACAACTGCATTTGGCATGCAAGCCTACACACACAAGCACCATCCATGTCTCACACATTACAGCCCTCGCATGTGTTAGCCTCACGGCCCTGTACACCCCCACCCATACTCGGCCCCATACAAACAGATGTGCAACCTGCACACTACTGAAACATCACCACACGCACAGCTCACAATCAGGATGCATGTACACTTACCGCTCGACTCCAGACGGGTCTGCCTCTCAAGGACCTGGACGTGGAGCGCTGGGGATATGCGTTCCAGGACCCTCATCTGATCTTCCGACAAGTGGCCCCGCGCCCCTTGGCATCCGCTGCCTTCAAGAGGCACCGGGCCTTGTTCAGGGTCCTGGACCTGAAGTCCTCCCAGCGCTTCTTGACATGTTGGAAGTCGCGGACTGCCACCCCCTCCGCGTTGATGGCAGTCACGATGTCAGTCCAGATCCGAGTCCATCCTTCCTTGTCGGCGCAGGAACTTCCGAAGAGGGCATCATACTGCCCCAGGACTTGCTCCACCATGACACCAACTTCGGTGGCACTGAAGCTGGTGCCCCTCTGCCTCTCTGGCCAGGGGTTGTCAGTGGTCTCAGATGGTGTTTGCCCCGACATGACAACCCCAGAGGCAGGAGTGGGTGGGCAACTGGGTCCTGGGGCTGGGCTGTGGAGCGATGGAATCCCAGTCGGGAGTCTTCAGTTCCAGCAGGGGTGGTCACGGCAACAGCACCCCTGGCTGATGTGCAGGCAGCAAATGGCAGGGCACGTGGGCAGCAGGCAGTCAGGCAGCAGCAGATGGCAGGTGGGAGCGTGCTCGGGGGTCTGGGGGGCAGTAGTTCGGCCTTCTGAGCAGGAGCGTGGTCTTCCGTGTGCTTACGCGTGGCCAGCTTGATACGGAGTGATTTGGCACGTGAAAATTCGGCACGTCAGCGTGTAATTCGAGGAAAGGTCCTTAGCGCGTAAGCGCATCTGCACGCATACGCAATTTCATTGGACAGAAGGCCCCTGAAGCGCAAGCGCCCCTGTGACGTGACGCGCACAGGCGTGCATGGGCATTTCACCGGGCGTGAAAAACTGCACGTCCGCGTGTAATACGAGGAAAGGGCCCATGCGCGTAAGTGACGTGACGTGCGCGTGCGTTTCCCTCAGCACGGGTTAAAGGTGAGCGGGCCCAGCAGTTCGCTGTACGTGCCTTTTGTGGAGACCGACGTGTGTTGCTGCTTCCTGTTGTTTCGCGCGCCATCACAACTTCACAGCTATCAAGGACGTATCTCTTCTTTTGGCGGGGGTATTGGCTACGCGTGTTTTTCTGCATCGCGCTAGTCAGACGGTGAGTCGCACACGCTCTTTTTTCCACTGTGTATCGCACCCATTTTCGATGTCATAGTAGCCTGCGTGTCCCACGCGTACGCGTTATTCGTGTTACTGGGTGCCACCGCGTACTGCGGGAGGTTGAATCCACGCACGTAGGCTGCAGGGTTGCGTGCACGGTTTTACTGCAGTTTTGGGGTGCCTGAGCGTTGCGTGACCCGTCACCACATCACCGGGGTCACATACAGCCTTGCAGGTGCAGGGGGGCTGTTAACATCTTGCTTCCCACCCCCTTCACCCCAATTGCCCAGGTCAATTGTGGTGTACACCTCCCATTGGCACCACTCCATCTGTGCCAGCACTACCACATCAGTGCCATGGTTGGGAGGCCACCAAAGGTGAGGGGCGCCTCAGTTGGGCGTCCTCCTCGTGGCGGGCGTGGTCGGGGACGTGGGCATGGTGACCAGGGAGTAGGGGGACTCCAGGGTGTCCAGGGCGGCCACAGAGGGGGAAGAGGCAGTGGTGCGCCACTTGAGCACAATGTTGTGCCATGTGTCGGTGCAGTCATGCCACCACCCCCTGTGGTTCCTGGGGATGCAGCTCCTGCATCTGGCACTGGCACCCATTTGACCCGGCAGTCCGTTCCATCGACTGCCACGGGCCCAAGGGTAGTGGTAGCTGCAGGTGCAGCTGTGGACACCGCCACCCAGGCTCAGGGTCTGCCAGCGCAGGCTGCGTTGGCACTTGAAGAGCCCTTGGTAGATCTCCAACAGGCCAGGGGGGAAACCATAGGGGCAGGCCGGGCTGCTCAGACCAAGACACGTGTCCCTGGGGCAGTCATGTCATCTGCTGCCCCGAACAGCCGGGTGTTGGCAAGTGCAGGGGCAGATGCACCCAACAGCACCCCGGTTGTGAGTCTGCCAAACAGGACCATTGCGGTCAATGACCCTGCCACAGCTGATGTTGCTGCGCAGGGTCCATTAGTGGGCACCCAGCTGCCACTGACACAAGTCAGGCCTTTGGTCATCCCTCCACCTGCCACTCCCTTGGCTCAATCCACCGAACCCACTGGCCATACTGGTCAGGGCGCCATTAGGCAGCCACGGTCTGCGCCACAGTCCAAGAGGAGGAAGGTTGCACCTGCAGCACAGGCTGGGACCCCACACACAGCCAAGACCTCCTGCACATCGAGGAAGAAGCCTTTCTGTAAGCAGGAACTGGACTTCCTCGTGGACTACGTGCGGGGCCACAGCCGTGACATGCTAGTGGGTGCCAATAGTCAGACTACGGCTGCCCAACGTGACACCCACTGGAAGCATGTTGCGGAACATGTCAGTTCATTCGGCCATGAGGTGCGCACGCCGCAAGAGTGCAAAAAGCGTTGGAATGACATCAAGCGCAGCACTAAGGCTAAGCGTGCCTCTAATTACAACTTGACTCTGGTGACTGGTGGTGGGCCTGCACCAGAGGAGGAAGAGCTCACTCCGCATGAGCCTCTCGTTGCGGAGTTCATACCACCTGAATTGATAGAAGGAGTGGGAGAGATGCTGGACTTTGATGCACATACCAGTGAGTGTTGATGCCTGTTTGTTGAGGACGTGTGTGTTTCACTTGTGGGATGTGTTGTGCATGATTGCTGCTACATGTGACGTGTACATGGTTCTTATGTGTAAGTAATGCAATGCTTCCGTCATGCATGTCTCCTCTGCCTGCATGCGGGACTCCATGTAGGCATGCTCCCTTGCCCCTCCTCCGCCACTCTGCACCCCAGTTCCACCTTTGCACTGGTCTGCTTCAATCTTGCCAATGTGTACTTTCTTGTTCATGTGTCCTGTGTAGATGCTAACTTCCAGCATAGAATCTGCCAGACATATGCCGTGTGGTACAGCCTTAGTACTCGATGTAGGGTATCTCACTTGTACTGTGCATGGGTCAGATGTCCCGCAGGGACATGAGTGCCCATTCATGCTCCATGTGCATTGCACGCATGCCCCTATGTGTCCTTGACTGGATGATCACTGTAATACAAGACCTTGGTTACATACATTGCCTGCCATCTCATCAGCCTTCCCATGTCAACTATGGATCAGTCCTGCGTTGCACACATGTTTAGGGTCTGACAATCTGTGTGGCTCACAGGCCTCAGCCTGTTCAATGGCCAATGACTCTGTCCAACTGTTGTTGTGTCTTCTTCACACATGGGCGGAATCCAGAATTTTCATCATGTGTCCTGCTTACTGTCCCTGCATCATTTGCAGTGTTGTCACTTGAATCACATTCAGCTGTTGATCCCAGTCAACACTGCCTGTCAATGCACAGGTGTATGGTCAGCCTTTTGATACCATGCTAGGCATCCCTGCTTTGGTACTGGGGTGGAGGGGTGCTTGGCTTCTAGATATGGTACACATTGAATGCACAATGCACGTGATGTCTGAATTTGACATTGCACTGCCTTCACATTTCCTGGCACACACCATGGAGTCCTTTTACATGTAGGTAGTGAGTGGCGTACACATTTTCTGCACTGCATAGACCCACTTCCATAGAAACTGCCACCTTTCAACATGTCTGATCACAGAAGCAATTCATAGTCGACCCAGCATGCATGCCAGGTTATATGTTGTGTGTCACATGTCTGCCTGATGCGTTTGCTGTCGGTGTGTGTGTGTGTTGTGTGCTTCTGACATGTGTAGTGAACCTTTTTTCTCTCTATTTTTCAGGTGATGACGCAATGGAGGCGGAGGATGGTGTTGTCATGCCAGACACAGGGTTGGTACCGCTACATCAACCCGGCACTAGTGGGTGTCATGACCGCAGCCTCCAAGGAGTCAGGTTTAGCCCAACTGCCTCGGAAGCTGGGTCACAACTTCATTTCCAGGCACCCATCGGCTCCCATAGGGGCCTTATGGACCTTGTCCTGGCGCCAGTGGTGCCAGGCTCATAAGGGGACCCAGTCCCGGCACAGGACGTGCCGGGCTCATGATGTAAGGAATGGTGCTTGGGTGGACCTACCGGCTGCAGACCATGCTGCTCCCTCACCTGCAGGATGAAATCCTCATCCATCCATGGCTGGAACTACTTTACCTTCTGGGTGTGGCCAGCACCACTCCCTGGGACTGGATACTGGAACTAATCTGGAAGCTGGGACTTCTTACCTGGGCGAGGCTGCTGTGGAAGGAGACACCTAAGCACTCCAGTAGGACTATTTAAACCACGCCCGATCAGAGCAACGTGCTTCGCGTTATTCTGCAATAGCAGCAGGACGCTCACCGTGTCAGCTCCAGAGAATCTTCAACTTCTGCATCTAGGGAAGAGAAATCCGTAATCTTACCTTCTGAAATACCATCTTCGTCTTCTGCAGCATCTGAGAAGGGAAAAGAACACCAGGTTAGCACGAGATAAAAACCAGCGCAGCACTTACCCAGTCCATCGGTGCATCTCAAGCCACGGGCTGCAGCTTTCCATTTTTCGGCACCCTGTGGAAGCAAGGACATTGGTTAGTAACCACTGTGAAACTTTCCTTACCAGCGCTGCATTCTTCTTGCCTCCGCCGACGCTGCTACTCGCATCTGCAAAACAAAAGGACATCATTAAGAAATACAAAACTCCATCTATACGCACGTGTTTTGGGCAGCTCTCATCTTTCTCACTCCTCGGCGCATTCCTCGACATCTATTTTTCTACCCAGCTGCTTCTGCAACCTGAAAAAGGAAAAGAGACATTAAGAAGTGCTTTTAACTTCGAATTGACATTTTCTACTTACTTGCCTGCAATACCTTCGCCATTCCATCGCTCTCCGGACCTCCATATTCAAGCAACCGCCGTTCGTGCTGCTAACGACGGCCTAGCTCCAAATCTTCATCCTCTGCAACCAAGAGGCTGGACAATTAACCAGTGAAGTAACTGGCTTCGGCGCCCCTGCACAGACGCAGGATGGAGAGCTCCGCTTTCACCTATATAAGGTGAGCACATTTAGCCTACGAACTACTTGGGGAGTACCAGGAAGGGGAGTCAGCTTGCCCAGTCAGGCTTATATATCCTTATTAACCCCTTGCTCTCCTAATTGCAGACACCTCACCCTTCAGATCAAGATCTCAGTGAGGAAAGGGCCTTTCCAGGGTGGCATTCGAGGCCTGCGCGTGACACTAGAAGACTCAGAGAACCCCCAGCCCAGACCTGCGCCTCCGAGGGATTCAGGTGAGCGTTACAGAACGCGAAGCCTACCGCAATATTCCCACCCAGGCCCAATGGAAACCTCGGACACAGATCAACTGGCTCAATTGCTTGGGGAACTAAGGGCAGAAGTATACGCATCTCGCCAAGAAACAAACGCTTTACGAAGGGAGTTGATCATTGCCAAGGAACGGATGGATGATCTGGCCAGACAGTTGCTACAGGCTCAAGCGGGACAGACGCCACTGCCTCCCTATGGAGGGGGCGGCACTCCTACAACCTCAAGTAATCCGGTGCAAATTAATCTGCCAGGGAATGTGCCTTTGGCCCCGCCCGAACGTTTTTCCGGTGATCCAAAGCGATATGCAGTATTCATCAATCAATGCCGCTTGCACTTTCTGTGTAGACCCGCCGCATTCCCAACGGACCAAGCCAAGGTAGCGTTTGTACTTTCCTATCTTAGCGGTAGTGCTGCAGATTGGACCATTCCTCTCGTGACACAGGATGACCCGCTCCTCTATAACTTTCAAGACTTTCAGACCAGTATGGAAAAGTTGTTCGCAAGACATTCACAGGGGCAGGCCTTGGACAATGAACTCCTGTCACTCAGACAAGGTAATCAGGATCTCCTGGCTTACATAGAGTCCTTTAATAGACTGGTGGTTGAGACCAGGTGGCCTGAAGATAAGAGAATCACGCTCTTCTACAGAGGTCTACGTGGGGAACTTAAAGACGTTTTAGCTCAGGTGGTGAATCCGCCGCAAGACTGTTCAGATTATATCGACCTAGTGGTCCAATTAGATCATCGGCTACAGAACAGGAAGACCAATCGATCCAGATTTGAAACCCGGGTACTTTCAAGACCTCAGAGCTCCGCTAAAGGGAATGACTCCGTGGAACCAATGCAAATAGGAGTAGTAAAAGGACCATTAACTCAGAAAGAACGGGAAAGAAGAAGGCAATTACAGCTGTGCCTATACTGTGGGAATTCTGGACATTTCCTTCGTGATTGCTCAGTGAAACCGGTCAAGAAGACCGTAGGAGCTTCTGATAAAAATGCTGAGAAACTGGAATCGGGAAACGACCTCGCCCGACAAGCGTAGAGGTCCGCTTGCCGAGCGTTAGAACCAGTTCCTTGACCTCGCATTTGGTAATGCCTATGGTCCTCATAAGTCCCAATAGACCAGATCGCATGCATGCTATCAAAGTATACATTGATAGCGGAGCAATCGGTAATTATGTGGACCACGACTTGGCTACCAGGATGGATCTTCCCCTACGTCCCAAGATGGTAAAGGACGTAATCACTACAGTGGATGGTACTGAAATAGCTTCCGGACCAGTTTCTCATACCACCATGGAGGTAACGTTGTTATGTCAAGGCGGACATCGGGAGAAGATCGTGTTTGATGTAATCAAGGCCCCGCAGTTTCAGGTGATTCTGGGAATGCCTTGGTTGGAAAAGCACAATCCTCAGATAAACTGGCGAGCCAAGGTGATTCGGTTTCCAGAATGCGCTTCAACCTGTTATCCTCAGCCCGAAATCAAGCTAGCAGCCATCACTTCCGAGGACCCCCGATTACCTGTGGAATACCAAGAGTTCAGCGACGTCTTTCAGAAAGATCAAGCCAACACCCTGCCTCCGCATCGGTCATACGACTGCCAGATAGACCTGATACCTGGGTCCACCCCTCCGTGCAGTAGAATATATGCCCTCACTGAACCAGAAAACCTCCATCTCAGGCAATACTTGGACCAGTACTTGGCTAACGGATTCATCCGCCCCTCGAAATCCCCGGCTTCCTCAGCTTTGTTCTTCGTCCCGAAAAAGGAAGGTGACCTAAGAACGTGTATCGATTATCGCGCCCTGAACCAAATTACAGTCAAAAACCGATACCCATTGCCCTTGATTCCTGAATTATTGGACCAGGTAAAAGGCGCCTGCATATACACAAAGTTAGACCTCAGAGGAGCTTACCATTTGGTACGCATTAAGGAGGGCGACGAATGGAAGACGGCCTTTCGCACTAAATATGGATTATTTGAGTATCAAGTAATGCCCTTCGGACTATGTAACGCACCGGCCGCTTTCCAGTTTTTCATGAATGATGTCCTCAGAGAACTTATTGATGTGTGCGTAGTCGTTTATATTGACGACATCCTGGTATACTCAGCCTCAGAAACTGATCATCGTAGACACGTCACAGCGGTTTTACAGAGACTTCGCCAACACCGCTTGTTTGCTAAACTGGAGAAGTGCACCTTTCACGCAAAGGAAGTGGAATTTTTAGGGTTCATCTTATCACCCAACGGAGTTCACATGGACTCAAGAAAAGTGGATGCTATCACCAAATGGCCTTCCCCAACTTCCGTGAAAGGTGTGCAGAGCATGCTGGGCTTCGCTAATTTTTACCGAAGGTTCATTCCTGAATTCTCTCGGGTAGTCCAACCTATCACGGCTCTTCTGAAAAAGAATAAAAAATTCGAGTGGACTCCAGAAGCCGAACAAGCCTTCCAAGAATTAAAAGCCAAATTTATCTCTGCTCCAGTCTTAAGGCATCCCCGTCCAGAACTTCCCTACATCGTCGAGACAGACCCTTCCAGTCTTGCAATGGGGGCGGTGCTGTCACAAAGAGACCCCGAAACGCACCAGTTACACCCTGTAGCCTTTTGGTCTCGCAAATTTTCGGCTCCTGAGATCAACTACACAATTACGGACAAAGAACTCTTGGCAATTAAGTCCGCCTTTAAGGCCTGGCGGCATTATCTTTTGGGAGCCCGGCACACAGTAACTGTAATCACGGATCACCGTAACCTCCAGTACCTGAAGTCAGCTAAAGCTCAATCTTCGAGGCAACTACGCTGGGCTTTATTCTTCGCAGAATTCGATTTTGTAATCACATTTCGACCAGGCGTTAGGAACGGAAAAGCAGACGCCCTTTCCCAGATAGGGGTAGACGAACTTACAGCTAATCCGGAGCCGGTGCCTATAATTCCTGAACAAAAGATACTAGGAGTAATCAACACATTATCCCTCGAAGAGATTAAAGCAAGGGTCAATCAACTCATAACTCCCGAAGATTCATCGAATTGGCAATTGAAAGGATTTTACAATAGATCAGAACCTATTGTATTTCCAAGGAAGACTATTCTTACCCTGCGCTGACTTACAAAAACAGGTCATCAACTGCTACCATGATTCTCTAATGGAAGGACATCCTGGAGTTGCCAAAACCTCAGAGAAAATTAAAAGGCATTTTTGGTGGCCATCTTGGAGGAAAGATGTTAAGGAGTTTGTGGCTTCTGGTGGTATCTGCGCACAAAACAAGAGTCAGAAGGAAAAACCAGCAGGATTATTACGTCCAATAGACATTCCACCAGGCCCTTGGCACATGCTCTCGATGGATTTTATCACGGATTTACCCCCTTGCTCCGGATACAACACAATTCTAGTGATCGTGGACCTTTTTTCAAAAATGGCTCATTTTATCCCACTGAAGGGTTTACCTACAGCTTCCATTCTAGCCCGAGAATTTCTTGAAAACATTGTCCGGTTGCACGGTTTCCCTTCAGTACTAATCTCTGACCGAGGGAGTCAATTCATTTCCCATTTTTGGTGGAGTTGTTGTCGTTTAGCACAAATTGATGTACGACTTTCCACCAGCCATCATCCTCAAACCGATGGGCAGACTGAGAGAACTAACCAAACTCTAGAACAATATCTGCGCTGCATGTTGCATCAATCCGAGGGTACTTGGAAGGATGTCCTTTGGATTGCTGAATACGCTTACAATAATTCAATCCATTCTGGGACGGGAAAAACCCCTTTTTTCCTGCTGTATGGAAGTCATCCTCGAACCTCAAATCTGGACCCACCTCAAGCTCTCGGAAAACCTGCTGTTGACCATCTGCATTCGACGATAACTCAAGCATTTAAAGAAGCCACAGCTCATCTTCAACGAGCTAAAGAATCATACAAAAAAGGAGCAGACCAACATCGAAAAGAGGCTCCTCAATATCAAAAAGGAGATCAAGTCTGGCTGTCCACTAAACATTTATCTTTAAAAGGGCCACGCACCTTCAACCCAAGATATTTAGGACCCTACTCGATCACGGCCGTGATTAACCCAGTGGCTGTCAAACTAGAATTACCTACTCGAATGAAGATACATCCTGTCTTCCATGTTTCTCTCCTGAAACCTGTGCAACCCGGAACCCGTTTGACTAAACCTCCTGAGCCAATCCAAGTTGACGGAGAATCCGAATTTGAAATTCGAGACATCTTGGACTCCAAAATTTCCAAATCAAAACTATACTACCTGATTGATTGGAAGGGATATGGACCCCAGGAGAGATCTTGGGAACCCTCAGAATATGTACATGCACCTCGTTTAGTCCGAAAATTTCATCAGGCTTTTCCCAACAAGCCAAAACCTCCGGAAAAGACAAGCTTGGGAGGGGCCTTGAGGGGGGGTGCTGTCATGACCGCAGCCTCCAAGGAGTCAGGTTTAGCCCAACTGCCTCGGAAGCTGGGTCACAACTTCATTTCCAGGCACCCATCGGCTCCCATAGGGGCCTTATGGACCTTGTCCTGGCGCCAGTGGCGCCAGGCTCATAAGGGGACCCAGTCCCGGCACAGGACGTGCCGGGCTCATGATGTAAGGAATGGTGCTTGGGTGGACCTACCGGCTGCAGACCATGCTGCTCACTCACCTGCAGGATGAAATCCTCATCCATCCATGGCTGGAACTACTTTACCTTCTGGGTGTGGCCAGCACCACTCCCTGGGACTGGATACTGGAACTATTCTGGAAGCTGGGACTTCTTACCTGGGCGAGGCTGCTGTGGAAGGAGACACCTAAGCACTCCAGTAGGACTATTTAAACCACGCCCGATCAGAGCAACGTGCTTCGCGTTATTCTGCAATAGCAGCAGGACGCTCACCGTGTCAGCTCCAGAGAATCTTCAACTTCTGCATCTAGGGAAGAGAAATCCGTAATCTTACCTTCTGAAATACCATCTTCGTCTTCTGCAGCATCTGAGAAGGGAAAAGAACACCAGGTTAGCACGAGATAAAAACCAGCGCAGCACTTACCCAGTCCATCGGTGCATCTCAAGCCAGGGGCTGCAGCTTTCCATTTTTCGGCACCCTGTGGAAGCAAGGACATTGGTTAGTAACCACCGTGAAACTTTCTTTACCAGCGCTGCATTCTTCTCGCCTCCGCCGACGCTGCTACTCGCATCTGCAAAACAAAAGGACATCATTAAGAAATACAAAACTCCATCTATACGCACGTGTTTTGGGCAGCTCTCATCTTTCTCACTCCTCGGCGCATTCCTCGACATCTATTTTTCTACCCAGCTGCTTCTGCAACCTGAAAAAGGAAAAGAGACATTAAGAAGTGCTTTTAACTTCGAATTGACATTTTCTACTTACTTGCCTGCAATACCTTCGCCATTCCATCGCTCTCCGGACCTCCATATTCAAGCAACCGCCGCTCGTGCTGCTAACGACGGCCTATCTCCAAATCTTCATCCTCTGCAACCAAGAGGCTGGACAATTAACCAGTGAAGTAACTGGCTTCGGCGCCCCTGCACAGACGCAGGATGGAGAGCTCCGCTTTCACCTATATAAGGTGAGCACATTTAGCCTACGAACTACTTGGGGAGTACCAGGAAGGGGAGTCAGCTTGCCCAGTCAGGCTTATATATCCTTATTAACCCCTTGCTCTCCTAATTGCAGACACCTCACCCTTCAGATCAAGATCTCAGTGAGGAAAGGGCCTTTCCAGGGTGGCATTCGAGGCCTGCGCGTGACCCTAGAAGACTCCGAGAACCCTCAGCCCAGACCTGCGCCTCCGAGGAATTCAGGTGAGCGTTACAGTGGGGGTCGTGGGGTGGTAGGCCACGAAACCCCCCAAGTACTACAGTCCATCTTGTCTCTGGCTGCCTATGAGTCCAGCCTTGATGACGACTCTGACGTCCATGTTGAGTTGGATGAGCATCAAGTCCATGTGTGAGGGGTGAGTGATTCTGATGTGGACACTCCTCTGTCTGCGACACCTGCACTGAGGGATCAGACAGTCTTGGTTCCTCCGCCCGCGGCGGATCGGGACGCAGGGTCACCCTCCACACCAGTCACTGATGTGCCTGGGACATCACGTCGACGGGGGCATGTAGTCGTGCAGCCGCGGGCGGTGCCAACACAGCGAGGACCCCCGGTCCTTGGGTCCCGCAGGGGTCAAGCCCGGCAACGCGGTCGCTGCGCGCAACCGCAGTATACTGAGTGGGAGCAAGACATGACTGCCAATTCAGAACGGCAGGGGGCAGCAATGGAGAACATCGCTGAGAGCATGGAGCGTGTGGCCCGATCTGTGCTCCCCCCTGCTAGGCAGGTGCTTCTCCAGCAGCAGGCGGCACGGTCCACGGCCCGCTCGCTCAGGCTGGGCATGGCGGCCTCAGACAGGGCACGCCAGGCTGAAATGTCGTCTCTGCGTCAAGCAATTGCTGCTCACGCAGAGGCGCACATGGATGCCCTGAGGGAGGAGTATGCTTCCCTCAGATCCACTCTGGGTGTCCTTATGATGTCCCAGAGGCAGCAGGCAGAGGAGAGGTTTGCACAGCTTGAGCGTACCATCTCGGCTGAGCTACAGGCTTGCCGGGAGGTGCAGCGGTTGTCCAGCCAGGCCTTGCAGGAGGAACTCCGTGTTACACATGCTACCTTGCAAGAGGAAGCACGTGTATCACGTGAGGTTCTGCATGCAGACCTACGTCACATCGCCACACAGAACCAGGCTCACCCGTCCGGCAGACTTGCTGCCGACGAGGGGCAAGCTGCGGCTAGGCGTGGCCAGGCTACTGTGCCACGTCCTCCTTTCCAGGATGAGCCAGACTCGGACGACCATCTATCTCCCACATAGGTCGGGCTGTGCAGGCGTTGAGCCCATGGAGGTTTTTTTTTTGGCTCAGCATCATCGCATGTGGATGTTGAGCAGCACCCTGTACCTCCCACCTCCTGGGTGCCTCCCCTCCCCCCGGGTCGTATGTGGCCATTTTTTATTTTTCTTTTAGTTTAGTTAGTTAAGTTTCTGTTTGATAGTTAGTTTAGTTAGGTAATGTAGGTTTTCCATAGTTAGTGTAATTAGTTAATAGTTACTATAGTTTAAAATTGCCCGTCTATTGTGCTTTCATGTGACGGTGCGGTGCTTTGTGGCTTTTGAAGGCATCCACTGTCTGTTCCAGCTGGGCCCTTCAGGCTTTTCTTGTGTATGTGTTTGCTGCTTGGGGTCCTTGACTCACATATGCCACTCCTGCCTCCCTTATCCATGGGCTCGCAAGGATGGTTCGGTGTTACAAAATTTTACACAAGGGCCTTGGACTGTCATATCTGTGGCATGTCTGGTGCTGTGTGACTTGTGTTTACACCCCTAGTGGGGATGATTTTGGTGTTATTGTCCGATGTTCAGCTTTTGCTAGATGGGGTGTTTCATGATTAATGTGTACATTCATTGCTATGCATTGTGTAGTATGTTTCTTATCTTTACTCTACACGTGCTTGTTGCAATTCATGCTGTAGATAGTGTTACACACTTTGGATGTGAAAGACGGACTGATGGTGTGATTTATGCTGTGACTCCCTGACATGGTCAAGTAATGAGATGCCTGAAGAGACACACACAGATGACTTTGAAGCATTAATCATGTGTTTCATGCCCTTTCTGCAGGGGGATGAGCCTCCAGAGCACCTTAGCCAGTAGACATGGCCCATTGGACGACGGAATTCTGGACACGTTTGTTGGTGCCCACATGCACATGTGTGCACAAGCAGAGGCACAGGGATTGCAGACCTACATCCTAGAACTGCAGACGTGTTCCAAGGAACTCCAGGCAAGGTGAGCAGCACAGGGGGGCCACTACACAGCAAAGCTTGCACCAGGCGAGTTGCACATGCAGGCTTAGTCACAGCACTGAGGGTGAGCTTGGACGAATATTGGTGTTGAAGCACACAATGCAGCTCAGATGTGTTGGTGGGCTGATGGCTGTTGATTGTAGGGTTGTCTGGGACACCTGCAGGGGCAGTGGCACATGCCCTCCGGTACACCAAGGTCCATTGAGGCACTTGTATCAACCATGTAGCCTTCCGAGACATGGAAAGGGGCAGCTCACAGGGACATACAGCAAGGGACATACTCGGGTGCAGTGCATTTCATTTCCATGTACTTTATGATAAATGCACTGCCAACTTTGTTTCGGTCATGGTGGTATGCAACTTGCTCTGAAGTCATGGCTTGCTATATGGGTCTGTCTGCTTACCCAGGGAACATTGCATGTTGTGTGAATTGTGACACATTGGTGTTCCATTTGCCACGCACCCACCGGCGGCTGACTTACTGCTTTGACTGTGTATGACCAGTCACAGGGGTACTGTTATATATGGGTACGAAGCATCTACACCAGATTGTCTGTTTGTAGAGTAGTTTGTTGCTATGGGGCATGTTTGGTGGTGTGTTTTTGTGTAATTGGCACGTACAGGTTGTTAACTGTGGCTCTCTTTGCAGCATTGCAGTGCTCCTGTAACCGGACCTGAGAGTGCGCAGGCAGGAGGCCAGCACGCAAAACCAGAGCTAAGTGTCTTGTTGTTTTTCTTTCAAACTGCTCTGCATAGGCTTGCTGGGGAGTGCACTAATGCATGGATGTATGTTTGATTCAATTTGGTATGTTTTTTCCCCCTAATCACCCGGAATCCTATGCAATTTTGAACCCTGTACCCTCTACCCGGTGTTCCTGCTTCCCGTACCTTTCCAAGCAACGTTCCCTAACCCTCTTTCCCGGCTGGGGTTGCGGATGCCTGTGTAAGCCCCGAACCTGCAGGCGCCAAAACCCTAGAGGGGGTGGTTGGTTCGTACCACTCCTAAGCCTGGACTACAGAAGGCCATGACAATGATGTCCAAGTTTGTTTGGATTGTGTATGTGTTCATGCAGGTAGTACATTTTCGTGCATTCCCTACTTTCATGTGTCATTCCTCCTCCCCTCTACTGCCACTCATTCCAGTTATCCAGTGTGCCAACACCTGTCCCGACTGCATATCCCTGAACCTCCTTCCCCACCAGGGTCTCAGGGTCCTGTGTGAGTTTGACCTTGCAGGCACCCGACACACGGTGGGGGTGGTTGTTTCGTGACACTCCCACGCCTGTACACGGGACCTGTGACAATACACATCCGTTCATGATGCATCATCCTATGTTATGTACCACACATGGTTCACATCCTGTTGTGACATTGTTTTACTGTGCTACCTTGGTTGTTGCATCATTGTGGTAGTACTTGGCCTTTGTGAGGTACTGCTACGTCAAGTCATCTACTGGAGGGTGTTCGGGTTCATTTTTATGCCTTGGATTTTGTGATTTTGGAAATGAGTGTAGATTCTGAGGGTGCAGGCATCTTTTTACACACAAGGTGGGAGATGGTGACGAAGGGTAAAGGTGATCCTGTGGCCAGGTGAAATTGAGGGTTGAAGGCTCCATGACCCAGGTGCAGTTGTTCAGTGGGTCATGGTCATTTGTGAGGGAGGGGGGGTTGTTGTTGATAGTTGCCTTGCCCTGCAGTGTGATGGAAACTCTGACATTTTAATGGTGGTTTCATATGTACATGTTGTGTTCTGCTGATCAATTCCTGTTCATGTGTTGTGTTTAGCTTTCAGGTGCGAGGGGATAGTTGTGGTTTGACATGCTGGGGTGTACACATGGTGAATGTTCACATGTGGTGTGTAGAGAACACTGATGGTCACTTGAGTGCACATGCATATGTTGAGTGCATGTCCTTGCAGACCCACACACTTGCACTCTGATGCACTACATGTACTCCCACCCTTGCATATCCACGTGTACACTGTTTGCCTTCTGGTGGCCACTGTGTCCCTGCAGCAGATGTTCTGTGACCAATTATGGATCCTGTACATGCCTAATTTGCTTTTTGATGTGGTCTGTCGCTTAGATGTGATGCTCAGGGTGTGCATCACACACAATGGCTGTTCACTGTGCTGTGCGCTGAGCAGTGTGTTGCAGGAGTAGGACACAGCACACAGAAGCTGCAGTGTTGATTTTGCAATGCCCAATGTGCATGTAGACAGGGATTCATTGTTATGTTACGTGTACAACTCTTGTAATGCATTTGGAAATGACTTATTTTGGGTGGGAGGTTGTTGGTCTGTCATTTCATCTGATTCCTGGTCAGGCATCATTGTCTGATGCCACTGTACATTTTGGACATGGCAATGTGTACCTTATTGTTGCTGTGTTGGTGTATGGGTATTGCTTGCCATGTCATGTTGTGGTTTGGGAGGGTTTGAGTGACATAACAGTGATGGCCATGGCCTGTTGTGCAGGTGTGTGTGATGCACACCTTGCATGTCAGGGTCATCCGCTTCTCAGAGCAACTAGCTGGGGGTAGATCTCTCTCCGCGGCAGGGCCCTCCCTCTGGAACAGCCTTCCTGCCTCACTTGAACCTGAGGGGAACCATCTCCGGTGCGGGAAGCACCTCAAGACCTTCCTCTTAGCTTCTGCTTTCTCTCTGCCTCTCCCTTGCGGAATTCTTCACTGGAACTGCACTGGATCTGCAACTGGGCCACTCTCACCGACCTCCGTCCCTGGCCCAGCCACTCTCCACTTGCACTGCCTCCCTGGCAACCCCTGCACTGCGGTACTGTCTCTCTATCCCTACAGTCCCCCTTCCCAGCACTTGTCTGCACTTACCTTTGCAGTTGCCACCAGCTGACCTGTGTATTTGTTTTTTGGTCTACTTCCCCTGTACAGCACTCCCCCCATCCCCTTCCCCTTGCACTTTTCCCTGCCCCCTACCCCTGCACTTGCACAATCTGAATGACACCTGGCCTAGTTGTACCGTTGTCTGTCTTCCCTTGTTCCCCCCTCCTTGCCTCATCGCACCTTGAAATACTTGTGTATAGGCCATACCATGTCATATGTCATATGTGTGCCTTTTGGTCACACAGGATAGCTTGTGTTTAAGTAGCTAGGGATGCAGACGATGTGGCACTTCCATGGCAACATTCTCAGGGTGGTAGGGTTGTGACAGTTGACTGTCTCTTTGTCATCATCGATTGTCACCTGGTATGTGCCAGGCCTGTGTGCACTCCGCAGGGGTGGGAGTTTAGGTGAAAAATGTGGCCACAAGCTGGGTCCGGGCTTCCTCGCCACCTGCCCTGTCCCCTCCCATGGGCAGCGCCTGTGCCTGTGGTTGGGGATGTGGGGACACCACCATGTCCACCGGTACGCCCTGCCGTGTTGCAACATTGTGCAGGACACATGCTGCCACAATGATCCTGCACACTACCGGTGATGCATAGAGTAGTTGCCCGCCAGAGCGGTCAAGGGAGCGGAAACGTGACTTGAGCACTCCGAATGTGCGCTCCACTATGGCCCTGGTTGCAATATGGGCGGCGTTGTATCTTACCTGGGGTGGTGTGGTGGGGTTCTGGATTGGCGTCATCATGTGGTTGCTCAGAGGGTAGGCACTGTCTCCCGGGGAGGTGATAATAGTTGAGATTGTTAGGGTTTGGGTATTTGTCTGTGTGTGACTTGCATGCATGTGCAAGGGCATTTGTACTCACCTAGGAGCCATGTGTCGCCATGCTGCCCAGCTTCCAGGGCCCGGCTCAGGGCGGACATTCTGTATATGAAACTGTCATGGGTGGAGCCAGGGTAGTTTGTATAGACGGAGGTGATGATTCCCTTTGCATCACATACCACCTGTACATTGATGGAATGCCAGTACTTGCGGTTTCGGTAGATGTGCTCAGTGGCCCTAGGTGGACGTAGGGCCACATGGGTGCAATCTATGGCACCGAGCACTTTGGGGAAGTGTGCCACCCTGAAAAAATCCAGGACAACGGCCTGCCTTTCTGCGGGTGTTCTGGGCATGTATATGTGCCTGCGGACTGAGGGGCGCGCTGTCATGATTGCCAGTACCTGGTGTAGGCAGCGTGACTGCGTGGCCTGTGAGACCCCCCCACTATGGCAGTAGTCCGCTGAAATGACCCAGTGGCCAGAAAATGCAGGACATTGAGCACCTTCTCCAAGGGGCTCAATGCTTGGGAGCAAAGGGTGGGGGATGTAAGGTCATCTTCCCACTCCCTGACCAGGTCTAGGATGATGTGGGGTGGAAACCTATACCTGCCGTAGACCTGGTCGTCAGGCATCCCAAAAAGGCTTGTCCGTGGTGCGAAAATGCGTGCCCTGGCTATTCTCCTCCTCCTGCGGTGTCCCATGATCAGTGCTGCGACAAATGGGGCATTGATCGTACCTGTATATACGTGTTTGTTGTTTGCGTGCACTTTTTACTGTGCGCGGGGACGCTTCCGCCTGCCTTCGTGTGGCGGATGCGTTGACGCCTGTGTGCGTCTTTTGCCGTGCGCAGGTTTCCCGTATTCGGATCCATGAATACGGGTTGTTCGCGTGCGTGTGGGCGTTCCGTGTAGTTCCCTGCAGTACTTCCCCAGTTACGCCTTCTTTTTCACGCGTTGTTACCCATTCCGCATGTTACGCCCACTGTTCCGCCCACTTTGGTTTTGTGCGCCGCGCTATGTGCGCTTTTGCTGTGAGCGTAGCGCACGCCGTGTATGCCTGCGTGCGCCATGGCTGGATTGGGCACACGGACAGCGGGAAACACGCGCAGCGTCTTCCTTGAATCGCACGCGTGCGCGTGCGCTGCGTTTCTCACACTTGCGCTCCCTTGCACCTGCTTGCGCATGGATTTTCGGCGCACGTTTGTTCCATGAATCGGCCCCCAAGTCTCATTTTTAAAGATAGTGGAGAAAGAGTACCTGGATCAGACCCATTAGTCCATGTACAGTGTAGTCTTTGAATGATACCAATGGTACCAATCAACACATTACCTTCCAGACTAAGATATGCTTTTTCAAATGGCACAAAGATAGTTTCAGTGCGGAGTGTTGCAGCTTTCTCATAGGATAGAACACATTGGCAGATATATGCATACAAATAACTTTTGATGTTGAATTCCAAATACAGATATTCCACACTCACTCTCGGAGGGAGACGTAGTAATTTTCTTAAGAGAATAGACTTAAAGACCACACTACGGTTGACAAACTTATGCCCCCAAATTTCCACAGCATTGAGCAGCATTGATCTTATTTTTGCAAGGTAAATGTTGAGAACTGCAATGACCGAATCACAGCAATTGCGACCAATAAAAACACTTAAAGCGTTTGCAGCCACAGTACATCTGCTCTTGATAGATGACCACTGTTCCTCCCAATTCAACTTTTCATCAATAACAACTCCCAGATATTTATATGATTTGACCTGTACCACTTTTTTGCTTTCCAAGCTCCATGAGTATTTCTTCGGTCTGCATTTATTAGAGAAGACCATTATCTTGCTCTTATCGATGTTAATGGTTAAACCATTCTCAGCAGAGTAGATAGCCAAAGAGTCAAGCATATGCTGAAGGCCCGCCGGGGTATAATCTAACAATAGCAGGTCGTCAGCATAGGCAAGCCATCCAATAGTTACTCCATTAACTCTCACGGGGTTAGCTTCTGGGATAGAGAATGCATTCATCATATCTGATAGATACAGATTAAAAAGGATGGCAGCAATCATACAGCCTTGCTTAACACCGCAGCTAGTGGCCATACATTTCAAGAGTTTACCAGCTGCATTGAGTCTGATGCGTACTGATGTATCAGAGTGTAACAGCATTAACATCTTTAACAGACCTTGGGGAATCCCCCATGTACTTAGTTTTTTCCAGAGTCGGTTTTGAAGTATGGTGTCAAATGCCGCAGAAAAATCAATATATGCGCAATAAACATTTAGATTGCGTTTTTTCCAGGCATGTTCTATCGAAGATATAAACATCATCAAGTTATGTACAGTACTAGATTTGTCACGGAAACCTATTTGGTTGGGAGGTAAGATATTATTTTCACTAACCCAATCATTAAGTTCCTTGAGCAATACTTTGGTAAATATCTTAGAGGACACATCTAACATTGCCAACATTCGAAAGTTAGCCGGGTTATCCCATGGCCCTTTTTTATGAACAGTAAGGATGTGGCTTGTCTTCCACGATAAGGGTATTTCACCTAGCGTCCCTATTTGTTTGAACAAGAGTACAAGAACAGCACCCCACAGTTCAGGCTGCTTTTTTATGACCAGATTACAGACCCCATCTGGCCCTGCGGCCCGTGAGTTCTTAAGGTTTTCAATGATCTTAATGATATCAAGTTCGGAGGATTTACAGACCCAAGTAACTTCGGGAGAAAGAGTAAGCGTAGTACCTAGTTCAACTTTGCCCAGTGTGCCGTTGATATAATGGGCCCACGTGTCTTCAGGGATACAATTTATTGTTAAATCACGTTTTTTATGTTTGCTAAGGAGATGCCAAATCCCTTGTTGATTGTTGGACAAGGCAGCCAGAGCAATTTTTTTCCATAGTTTGGTTTCACATTCGCGTTTATGGATTTTTAGCCACACTTTATAATTCTTTTTGAGTTTTTTAATTAGACATGCTACCTCACGTTCTGACGACAGGGAGTCATTGTTTCTGAGAACAATGCGAATTTCATTACGCAAATTCTTTTTAGCCAAATTGAACTTTTTTTGAAACCCAATTGGGATTTAAGGGTGTGCGGCCCACACCGCAGGCAAGTTTGCCTAGGTCTTTCCTCACACAGTTCACTCTTATCGTGCTGACGCATGGTAGCATGATTTAGTGGGCTGCACCCCAAAATACAGCAGTATTTGGAAACGATTTTTGAAGAAACAAGAAGTAATAGCGGTGCCCGCTCCAGTTCATTGTCTCTCTCCTACCACCTACTGGATTCCTCTTCTCTCATGGTCCACTTGCTACCACCTGGAACTTCCTGATATCTTTCCTTTAGTTACTGCTTAACTTCCTTTTAATTCTATGGCTTGCTGATCAACACCTGGCCCCCCGATCTGCCGATTTCCCTGCCACCTCCTAGATTCCTCAAACCCCATTGGCCATCTGCTACCATTGACCCTCTCCGATCAGAGGTTCACCTACCCTGGCCTGATTGACTTATCTCCCCATTAACACCTTACGCCTCTCTTTCACTCTCCTTTCTTCTTATACCTCCCCCTTCCTTCTCCTTTGCTCCCTCTTCATCACAACTCTCTCTCCTCCCCTCGGTTATGCGTATTACTAGACTCCTCTCCTCCTGTCCTCACTACTCTTCCCCCTCCTCCTACCCCCTTTCCCTTGCCTCCTCCCTCTCCTACTCTCCATTCCCCTTTTCCTCACGTCCACTCCCTTCCTCAACCCCCTCCCCCACTCTTCCCACCCCTTTCCTACCCCCCTCTCCATCCTAACCTTATCTACCCCCCTATTGTTCAACCCTCCAGCCTCATCAACATTGCTCTCTGGAATGCCAGATCCCTCTGCAATAAGACCACAGCCGTATTGGACATGTTCTTTAGTCTTAACCTTCACTTCCTATATCTAAACGAAACCTGGATCCCCTTCACACCTCTACTGTCCCTGCTTCCCTCACCACCTTCACTTCCTCCTTCTCTCATATCTCTCGCTCTTCTGGTTGTGGCGGTGGCATTGGCCTCCTCTTCCATCCTAAATACGTTTCCTCTACCTCCTCACCCCCTCTTCCTACCTTTTCTTCCTTTGAATACCTATTCAAATCCTTTACTTCCCCTCACCCTATTTCCTTTCTAATTATCTACCGGCCTCCTGGCCCTCTCTCCTCCTTCTACGATGACCTCGACCACCTCCTCTCACTTATCTCTCCCTCACCCTCTCCTCTCACTGTACTTGGTGAATTTAATCTTCATCTCCCTGCTTCCCCTCAATCCTCCCCTCTTCTCTCAATCCTTGACTCCTATCTCCTTTCTCATCTCCCTTCTTCTCCTACCCACTCTTCAGGCTCCACTCTTGACCTTATCTTTAACTCAACCTACCCCTCTTGTAAAGACACCGGAGGGAGGGTCTGTACTTCTGCTCTATGTATAGGAGAGGAGAGGCACAGAGGACCCCAGCCAAGATTCTCTATTATTGGTACGTGGTCGAGCAATCAAGGCCAAAGTTCAGTGTAGTCCCCAAGCACCCACAAAGGAATGCCCGCACACTGTATCGGTTAAAACACAGTCCTTATATAATTAATATTCAAGGTTTTGTACAATATCACGATAACTCACTTTGTACTCAGTTATCTATAATGGCAAATATACAGTTCTACGTGGCACCACAATTACTATTAGATCTCTTTAAAGTGCATCAACTATAGGGTTAAAAGGCACAAAAATCAGTTTGTAACCGAAACCAACAATAGAGGTAAGAGGAAAGCATTGGTGAGAACGATTGCCAGAAATACTAGTCACTACCGTTAACCACAGTTCTGTGTGGAGAACCCCCCCACCTGGGCAACCTGTAGAAGAAAGATACAAGCCAGGACCATATATTGTTCACAAGAGACTTCCCAATAGTTCTGCAACCCCAAAGTACCTGGCGTTGTAGCGTTCCTCGTCGGGGAATCGATGGTCCTTCTTGAGTGTCCTTCGTTTAAGGCAGGAGTCACGGGTCGTCGAACGTCTGACGGAGAACTGGGTGAGCTACGACGGTGAAGGGCAGCTTCGTTCCTAGCGGTGCTCGTTGATGGGGAAGCGTAAACATCCTGCAAGGAAGAGGCGTGCGGGGCACCTCGGTGTCAATAGTTCTGGACCGCAAAGAGTTTGAGGAACTGTGGCCCAGCGAGGGCGTCGAGTTGTCAGCGTCTCTGCAGTTTGTGGGTGGTGGGAAACCCACCGGTGGATGCTCCTCAGCACGTCGACGGTCAGGCCTTATCCAGCACGATACAGCGGCAACGATGCGGACGAGAGCACCCTTGGATTCTAAAGTTCTTAGGCAAATGGGAGCACGGCGGCTCCAGTCGGCGACAGCGGTCGTCGACAGTGGCGGACAACAGTCCGGGCACTTCTCCTTGGGATTCCACGGCAGTCCCTGCTCAGGTCGGCAGCCTTTCGTAGGTCTGTCTACCAGGGAGATTTGGCAAAGATAAGCTGTTGCACGATGGTCTCTTGTAGCCCGGGAAGAGGGCGCCTTACCAGGTCTTCCCTGGGTCAGTGCTTGGAGACACAGCAGCTTTCAGATTGTGAAGGAGAGCAACAGCAATTCTTCTCTTCCAGCAGGGCTTCAAGGTCAAGTGTCAGTTTCACTCCAGTTACTCTTCGTAGTTTGGACTTCAGCTCTGAACACTTCTGAACACGATTCCTAGCAGTGAGAGGTCCCCAGATATACTGTTGATCTCCCATCCATTCCGCTGGGTCACACTTAATCATCCAATCACTACCAAGGGCATTCATGCAGGCAAGCTACCAATCAGGTGCATAGTGCATTCAGGCCATTCACTTCCCTCCAGACACTCAAAACAAGTTATGTGTATTGGGACAAGTACCCAGCCATTCAACAATCCACACTGTATTCATACCAGTTTCGGGCAGGGCTGTCTCAGTCTTTGTGTCAAACACCAGATACTAGACATCCACAACTTAGAATACGTATTTGTCACACATTCTATTCACCCAGGTCCAACCCACAGGCGTACCCACAACATATGGTCATTGGGATGGCTCCAGCCAGTCTGGTCAGCATTTCCCCACACTACCATATAAGGAACTTCCACCCAACATCCAGTCAGGGGGAAGGGACAGAGTCAAGTCTTCCCAGGACTTCGGGAAGATCAAGGTAACAGGTGATGGAAGGCAAGAGGCCCCGGGGGCCATTTTGTCTCCATCAGGAATCTACTGATTCCAATGGCAGGGCCTGGACATCCCAAAATGGAGGACACTCAGGGCACCAGTCAATTAAGCACAGAGCTGCCACCAGCCCATACCCTGCTCTGTGGGCCACACACAGGTGCCCAAAAACATACACTAGGGGCACAGGGTTGTAGCCCCCACCCATGGGTGCCATAAGGGTATCCCATGGGACTGTTCACCAAACCAAAAGAGAGAGCTGCACCGCCAGGGGTCCCACATGAACTCCTGCATGGAAAACACAACAGAACACATGATAAAAACCAGTAAAGGACAAGGATACGAGGCCCTGTCCCTCCGATGCATTTCCAGCATCACAGTTGCCCCCTCCAGACTGAGGTTATTGTGCCTAATCTCCCACGAGATAGACACACTCATCCCGATGATCAACAAACCTTCTGGAAAGGCCATCCGCATTATCGTGACTCTTCCCTGGTCTGTGCTCTATGGTGAAGTCTAGCCCTTGCAGGCTAATGGACCACCTGAGCAGTTTTGGGTTTTCACCCTTCACCTGCATAAGCCACTTAAGGGGCTTATGATCTGTTTGGACCTTGAAGGTAGACCCTGTAAGGTAGGGCCCAAAATGCCTAAGGCTCCAAACTATACTGAAACATTCCTTTTCAACAGTAGCCCACCTAAGTTCTCTACCCTTCAGTTGTCTAATGATGAATATGATCGGATGTTCCCTCCCTTTGTCATCTAACGGGTACAAGACAGCTCTAATTCTGGTGTCGCAGGCGTCAGTTTGAATGATAAAGGGCTTGCTGTAATCAGGCGCACACAACACAGGTGCCCTACACAGACTTTCTTTCAAAACATCAAAGGCCCTCTGACAGTCTTCAGTCCAATTAACCTTCCTAGGCTGTTTGGGTGAAATCAGAGCTATCAGGGGTGCAGCTATGGTTCCATAGTTTGCCATGAAATTGCGATAATACCCAGTGAGGCCCAAAAAGGCTCTCACCTGGGTTTGAGTAGTGGTAGTCTCCCAGTCATGTACATCCTGTACTTTACTGGGGAGAGGTTGGATTTGACCCCCTCCTACCTCATGACCAAGATATGTGACTTTCCCCTGAGCTATCTGGCACTTGGTGGCTTTGATAGTGAGGTTAGCCCTTTTTAAGGCCTGCAACACCTTTTCCAGATGTGTCAAGTGCTCTTCCCAGATGGAACTGTAGACGGCAATGTCATCTAAGTGGGCCACACGATAGGCCTCCAGCCCATTGAGCGCATGATTGACCAATTTCTGGAAGGTCGCAGCGGCATTCTTCAAACCAAAAGGATTGACCCTAAACTGGTAGAGTCCCTCCGGTGTTGAGAACGCCGTCTTTTCCTTGGCATGGTCCGTCAGAGCTATTTGCCAATAGCATGAGGTAAAGTCAAAGGTGCTCACAAATTTGGCAGCACCTATGGTGTCCACAAGCTCATCAGCCCTGGGCAATGGGTGTGCGTCGGTTTTGGTGATGGAATTGACTCCTCGGTAGACCACACAGAACCTCCAATCCTTGGTACCGGCCTGGGAACTTGTCTTGGGGACAAGGACCACGGGACTGGACCAGGGACTGGTTGAGGGATCAATAACACCCAGATCCAACATCTTGGTGACCTCAGCCTGGATGTGGTTCTTAACTGTATCTGACATACGGAAGCACCTGCTTTTGACAGGCACACTGTCGCCAGTGTCAATTCTGTGCCTACACCACGGTGTAAGGCCTGGAGTCAGTGAAAACGGAGAGGCATACTGCCGGAGCAAGGCCCTGCAGGCCCTCTGTTGCTCTGATGTCAGATCTGGAGAGGGATGTACTCCCTCAACTGAGCCATCCTGAGGGTTGCTATGCAGCAAATCAGGAAGGGGCTCACTCTCATCCTCTTCTTGCTCTGAAGCTAGCAAGAGACATGAGACTTCTGCTCGCCTGTGGAAAGGCTTGAGCCTGTTAACATGGAATACCTGAAGGGCTACCCCAGGGACTCCATGTCAACCAGATAATTGACCTCGCCCATCTTGGAGATGATCCTGAAGGGTCCAGTCCATTTATCTGCCAAAGCTCGAGGCTTGGTAGGCTCCATCACGAGGACTTCCTGTCCCGGAGTCCAATCCAGTTGTGATGCTTCAAAGTCATGCCAGTACTTGTTCAAATCCTGGCTGGCCTTGAGATTCGCTGTTGCCTGACCCATCATCTGTGTCATCCTCCTTCTGAGGCCTAACACATAGTCCCCCATTTGCTTGGAGGGACCTGGAGGGGTGGCCTCCAAACCTTCTCTGATCAAGGCAAGGGGCCCCCTCACAGGATGTCCAAAGAGTAAATCAAAGGGGCTGAAACCAACACCCTCTTGAGGTACCTCTCTGTAAGCAAACAGCAGGCATGGCAGGAGAAGATCCCACTTCTCCCGTATGGGCTCTTCCAAAGCGCCTAGCATGCCCTTGAGAGTGTCATTAAATCTCTCGACCAGACCATTGGTCTGGGGTGGTAAGAGGTGGAGAACTTGTAGGTTACACCACACTCTTTCCACATGGTTTTCATATAACTAGACATGAAGTTGGATCCTCTTTCAGAGACAACCTCCTTGGGGAATCCTACCCGGATGAAAATGCCCAGGAGAGCCCTGGCAACCACCTTGGCAGTAATAGTCCGAAGGGGTATGGCCTCAGGGTACCTGGTGGCAAGATCTACCAAGACCAGGATAAATCGATGTCCACCTGATGTGGGCGGGTCAAGGGGACCGACAATGTCGATGCCCACCCTCTCAAATGGTGTGCCAACCACTGTCAATGGCTGCAGTGGGGCAATGATACTGCCTCCAGTCTTGTCAGACAACTGACAAGTTGGTCAGGTCCTGCAGTGGGACTCCACTTCTACTCCCATCCGTGGCCAGTAGAAATGGGCAGAGAGCCTCTGCTTAGTGTTCTTGGTACCAAGATGACCAGCTAAGGGCACCTCATGTGCCAATTGCAGCAGGATGGGCCTGTAAGCCTGGGGTACCACCAACCTCTTGTGGGCACCAGGTTCAGGCTTAGTGGGCTCATTAACAAGGAGCTCACCATCCAAATAAATCCGGAATGTCCTAGACACTTCTTCTTGTGCCCGGGACAGTGCCTGTTTCCTCAGACCCTTGAGAGAGTGGCACTCTCTCTGTCCCTTACAGAAGTCCGCCCGGGAGGGTCCCCCTTCAGCTAACAAGCATTGAAGGTCAGGATGATCCTCCGGGTTAAGTACCTCTCCCACAGGAAAGTCTTCTGGCTCTTCTCCCACAGGAGTCGAGACGGGATTCACCACTGGACCCAGCCCGTCTGGAGCATGGATCCCAATGGGGACCGGACCCTGTGTGACCTGCGATCGAGTGACCGCCACAGCAGCCATGGGTTGACCATCTGCGATCATCCCCAACTCGAGCAAATCGTTTCCGAACAAAATGTTCGCAGGCACGTTGTCCTGAACCAGGACCAGAAGCTTTGCTGTCTTGTCTCCAATCGTAATGTTGACTAAGGGTAAAGGACATAATTTGGGAGGCCCGCCAGCTAACCTGGTGGTTCTCAGAGGAGCACCTGCATAGTCCTCTGGCTTGAGCAGGGTCCTGCCCACCACTGTCGCGCCTGCCACAGTGTCTCTCAAACCAGTAGAAGGCTGGCCATTCAAGAGGACACTTCCCAAAAACCTACGAGTGTTCTGTGGGATAGTCGCCAGTACTTCTGCGTACTGGTCCCAGGCCCCAAGGGACACTAAGGAAATCTCTTCGGGAGCACCGAAGGTGATCACATTAGAGGAGGGGAGGACAGTGGCCACCACCTCAGGTACGGAATAGGGATAGGTCAGGCTGACAGCCTGGACTCCAAGTGCCTTACCCTTAAGCTTGGGGCCACCTCTTTGGTGATCCAGAGCCCCACAATCCCAACAAGTGCCAGGAGTGCGGGGTACGGTACTGGAACCACTGGGACCCTGCTTTGCAGCAGGCGGACCACTACTCTTAGTCCCACCCACAACAGACTTAGCCCCACTAGGTTTTTGGACCTTAGGAGAGGAAGGTTTTGGTTTACCCGACTGTGACTGCTTTTGGGACTCCTCAGCTTTCTGAGAGGTTCCCTTTTCTTTGTCCTTGTCCTTCCCACTGGAGTCCTTAGGGGACACCCGGTGGGAGACCCACTTGTCAGCCAACCTAGCCAGTTTAAAGGAGTCCAAAATGTTCTGGTCAGCATCATACTGACGCAGCTCTGGTGAACAGGCTTCCGAAAAATGCTAAAAAAAACAAGAGGTGAGACAATTCAACAAACGTTTTCACTTTGTAACCATCAATCCACCCCATCATGTTCATGTGCACAGCCCTCACCCAGTCAATCCAAGACACATTGTCTCGTTTCTTAAAATCCCTGAACCGTTTAAGGTATTGGGTAGGTGTCTTACCAAACTTGGCAATTAAAGCAGACTTCATGCACTCATACTGACCCCTTTCTTCCACACTTAGCTTTCGAATACAGTCATATCCAGTTTGAGGCACTCTGCTTAACAAACACTTAGCCCAATCTCTCTTATCAACATCGTGAATTGCACAAGCCATTTCAAACACTTCAATCCATTGGAGGGTATCAGAACCCTCCGCATACACACCAACCAAATCTTTCATAAACTTGGTTGCTGGGGACCTGACACTCTCAACTGGTTTAGCTGAAGTCTCCACTTGAGCTTTCTCTAACTGGATTCGCTGACATTCAGTGTCCTTGTCTTTGAGTTCAAGATCCCTATTCTTGATTTCCACTTGCTGTGCCAACTCCTCTTTCTTAAACTCAGCATCTATTTCCAACTTGCGATATTCAAAGGCCAATTTCATCCTTAATAACTCAAGCTCCAAGGAATTGCTTGGGTTCTGAAGAGAGGCAGCAGGAATGGTGGAATTCCCAGAATCAGATTCGGTGACAACCCTCGGGGTAGAGTCCTCATTGGTTGCATCCCCCCTTCAAGAGTTTCACAATCAGTCTGGTAGTCCAACAGGGCAGCTATCAGCTCAGCCCTAGACTTATCCACAAGGTCTAACTCCCTGGCTTCACAAGAACTCTGGAGAGCCTCTAAGCTCATCCAAGTCAATTTACCATTCGCAATAGATTCCATTGCTTGTAATGCAGTTATCTTGTACACAACTAAACCTCAATTTAACAAAGTGCAGATATCCCTGTAAGTGGCACGGTTATACACTGATTCTTAAAACCATAAGCATCCCACCGCTGCCACTAGTGTAAAGACGCCGGAGGGGGGGTCTATATTTCTGCTCTCTATATGGCAGAGGAGAGGCACAGAGGACCCCAGCCAAGATTCTCTATTATTGGTGCGTGGTCGAGCAATCAAGGCCTAGCTTCTCAGGAGGTGATGTGGGCTGGTTCTTATGTACAGTGTAGTCCTCAAGCACCGACAAAGGAATGTCCACACACTGTATCAGTTAAAACACAGTCTTTATATAATTAATATTGAAGGTTATGTACAATATCACGATAACTCACTTTGTACTCCGTTATCTATAATGGCAAATATACAGTTCTACATGGTACCACAATTACTATTAGATCTCTTTAAAGTGCATCTACTGTACGGTTAAATGGCACACAAATAGTTTGTTACAGAAACCAACAATGGAGGTAAGAGGAAAGCAGTTGGTGAGAAAAATTGGCAGAAATACTGGACACTACCGTTAACCACCGTTCTGTGTGGAGATCCCCCCACCTGGGCAACCTGTTGTTAGGCAGAATCCTGTGCAGTGCCCTTGGGGACCACTACACACAATTAAGACCACAGGTGGCAATGCAAGTTTTACCTTTGGTACAAGCCTGTACTACTATGTTAAAGTGGTAGCAGTAGCGGAGCAGCCAGGCTTATCTCAAGAGTATATGAGCAGTAGCAGAGATTACACAAAGTGACCACAATTACTGTGACTCAAGCAACCACTGACTCAAGGTTTCAGGTAAAAAATATAAGTACATTTATTTTTAAACCATCTGTTATAAACACAACACTTCTATTAATTCAAAACCACACGTAAAACACACTACAACCAACTAATTCACTTTGGTACACTCTAATTCAAGGTAAGCACCCTGTGTTTTAGCGGACCAGTGTTGTGAAACAAAAGACGTTACTGGGAATACATTTGCGATCACTTTTTGACAGTAATGAGAGTTCGGTCTTACTAAAGATACGCGTATCCGCGGCAAGAAATGTTACTGGGGCAAAAACACACTTAGCACCTGAGTTAACCAGAGAGAGCTGGGGGCAAAAATCATAGGCAATACGTTTGTCAAGGCAGACAGAATCAGAGAACACTATTTGATGGAATTCAAGAGTCAATAGGCCAGAGCCAGTGTCAAATGGAACCCGTTCCTGTTGTCGAGGATCACACAGTCGGACAGTTCAAGATTCAACGTTGTCAGGAGTACTTATATATTGTCAACAGAGGAAGCAAAGGTTTCCTGTTGGTTTCCTGCACACCCACGGTTCCTAGAGCTTCGGTGCGAAGGAGGACATCTGGCGGGGTCTGCACCACACAGTGATAAGGCTGGCAGCAGCAACGGTGAATAAAAGGTATGCTCCATAAAAACAGGAGAGGCTCTTCAGATGGCTATCCGGACCACTACAGCAGTGTGCAGCGATTTCGACCAAGAAGAGGATCCTCTGGCTGTGGGAGATGAGCTGGTTGTCCCCACCAGGCTCAAGGGAAGAAGACTCCGGAATGGATCTTCTCTGGTCGTCGAAGGGTAGATAGCTCAGGACTGCAGCAGGGCTTCACGGAGACGGGGTAGTTGCAGCATCCGTCTTCTTCTCCGATTCTCTTTGGTTCCTTGTAGTTCCAGTGGCGACTCTGACTTCTAGCCCAAGAGACCTGCCGTTTATGTGAAAATCCCCGAGTCACACAGCCTGGTTGTCAATCACGCAGCAGGGGGGTTGTCCAGCCCGGACAACCACCTCAGCCAATCATGGCAAAGTGCGACTTGGGTTTCCTAGGATACCCTGTACAGGGGGTGACTACACCCCTCCCTCACATTCAGCCCACCTAGACACCCAGGCACCTGGAGGAGGGCTCATTAGCAGAAGCCCACCAAAAGACGGCGAACAAAGAAGGCAAACCTGGTTTGCCGCGCAAAGTAAAACACAAGAAGGAATTTAACAAAAAAAAATGGCGAATAAACCCAACAGGAGCCAAAAGAAAAAGTATTTGGTCAAGCGGGTTTAAGTTTGAGGCTAATATAATAGCCTAAATCAATACCATGTTTATATAGTATAATCGCGGTAGAAAAGTTAGGGTAGATACCACTGCCACCAGCCAAGTCTAAATGTTAAAAGAGTGAAACAATGCTCTAGGAGGTACAGATAAAAAGGGATACGGAGTAACCCTTTCCAGTACTCCATGTAAGATGGGGTGTACTGGATCTGTGGTTAAATGACTAAGTAAAGTTAATGGCAACTTTACCCTTTTCTGGGGGACCGTAGTCAGCCTCAGAAATGGAGTCGGTGTGAAGTCTAAAAGACAACCCTGTGTCACTGCACGGAAGGTGCTGTGTAACACACAAAAGAAGGGGATTACTGAAGTGGTGTACTCCAGAGTCCACAATCACAAAAACAGGTAAAATACACATGGCAAAACATGGGTAAGAGTGGGGGAAAAGCTCACACTCTTACCAAGTAAAAAAAATATACTCCAGAAATCCAGCAAAGCTGCTGGGGGACTCACTAGGTGAGGGAAATTAGTCAAATAATTAGAATTCTCCCTATCACCTTTAGAATAAAGATACAAGCCCCGTCCATATATTGTTCACAAGAGACTTCCCAATAATTCTGCAACCCCAAAGTACCTGGCGTTGTAGCATTCCTAGTAGGGGAATCGACAGCCATTCTTGAGTGTCCTCCCTTTAAGGCAGGAGTCACGGGTCGCCGAACGTCTGACGGAGAACCGGGTGAGCTACGACGGTGAAGTGGCAGCTTCGTTCCGAGTGGTGCTCGTTGACGGGGAAGCGTAAAAGTCCTGCAAGGAAGCGGCATGCGGGGCATCTCAGTGTCGATAGTTCTGGACCGCAAAGAGTTTGAGGAACTGTGGCCCAGAGTGGGCATCGAGTCATCGTGGCCCAGCGTGGGTTGCGGGAAACCCACCGGCGGATGCTCCTCAGTGTGTCGACGGTCAGGCCTTATCCTGCAGGATACAGTGGCGATGATGCGGACGAGAGCATCCTCGGATTCGAATGTTTTTAGGCAAACGGGAGCACAGCTGCTCCAGTCGGCGTCGACGGTCTTCGACAGTGGAGGACAACAGTCCGGGCGCTTCTCCTTGGGATTTCGCGGCAGTCCCTGTCTCGGGTCCACAGCCTTTCGTAGGTCTGTCTACCAGGGAGCTTTGGCAAAGATCAGCTGTTGCACGATGGTCCCTCGTAGCTCGGGAAGAGGGCGCCTTACTAGGTCCTCTCTGGGTCAGTGCTTGGAGACACAGCAGATTTCAGATTGTGAAGGAGAGCAACATCAATTATTTTCTTCCAGCAGGGCTTCAAGGTCAAGTGTCAGTTTCACTCCAGTTATTCTTCATAGTTTGGACTTCAGCTCTGAACACTTCTGAACACGATTCCTAGCCGTGAGAGGTCCTCAGATATACTGTTGATCTCCCATCCATTCCGCTGGGTCACACTTAAGCATCCAATCACTACCGAGGGCATTCATGCAGGCAGGCAGCCAATCAGGTGCATAGTGCATTCAGGCCATTCACTTCCCTCGAGACACTCACAACAAGTTATGTGTATTGGGCAAGTACCCAGCCATTCAACACTCCACACTGCCTTCATACCAGTTTCGGGCAGGGCTGTCTCAGTCTTTGTGTCAAACACCAGATACTAGACATCTACAACTCAGAATGCGTATTCGTCACACATTCTATTCACCCAGGTCCCACCCACAGGCGTACCCACAACATACGGTCATTGGGAAGGCTCCAGCCAGTCTGGTCAGCACTTCCCCACACTACCAAACAAGGAAATTCCATCCAACAGCCAGTCAGGGGGAAGGGACAGATTCAGGGCTTCCCGGGACTTAGGGACGATCAAGGTAACAGGTGATGGAAGGCAAGAGGCCACGGAGGCCATTTTGTCCCCATCAGGAATCTACCGATTCCAATGAAAGGGCATGGACATCCCAAAATAGCGGACACTCAGGGCACCAGTCAATTCAGCACGGAGCTGCCAACAGCCCATACTCTGCTCTGTGGGCCACACACAGGTGCCCAAAAACATACACTAGGGGCACAGAGTTGTACCCCCACCCATGGGTGCCATAAGGGTATCCCATGGGTCTGTTCACCAAACCAAACAAGGAGCTGCACTGCCAGGAGTCCCACATGAACTCCTGTCCAGAAAACATGACAGAACACACGATAAAAAGCAGTAAAGGACAAGGATACGGATCCCTGTCCCTCCGATGCATTTCCAGCATCGCACATCCTCAACCGTCTCTACACTTCCCATCTATCTCTCTGACCATGCTTTACTCTCCTTCTCCCTTACTCCCTTCCCCACTCATCTACTCCTGTACCCTCCCCTACCTTCTTCTCTAGATGGGATCTTCGTGACTTTAGTCTGTCTGTCTTTTTCAATACTTGCTCCTCCTCTCTTCCCTCGCTTCCTGATTTCTCTTCTCTCTCGGCCAATGATGCTCTATCCACTCTTTCCTCTTCTATCTCCTCCACTCTTGTTCTACTTTACCCCCTCTCCTCCTTCTGTCCTACTCGCAAACCCTCTCAACCATGGTACCCCTCAACTTCTCTCCATGCATCGTCTTCTTCGTTGCCTCGAGTGATTCTGGCTCAAATTCCTCTCACTATGCAACCAAACCTCCTTTTTCTCCTACCATTCTCCTTATGACTCCTGCCTCAGCTCTACTAAACGTTCCTACTATTCTAACCTTCTCCACTTCCAAGCCTCTCATCATCGCCGTATCTTTCAAACCCTCTCTCGTCTTCTCTCCCCGCCCACCCCTGACCCTTCAGCCTCATCCTCTCTCTCCCCATCTGACTTTGCGAACTTCTTCTCCTCCAAGATTCTTTCTCTTTGTCAAAAGATTAACTGCTATCCCTACTCCCCCTCTTCCCCTCCCCCTAATCCCCTTCAGTGTGCATGTCTGACTTCTCACCTGTCTTCCCTTCTGACGTGTCCCTCCTCCTGTCCAAAGCCCACCCTACATCGGCCCCTACTAACCCTCTCACCACTCTCCTCATCCCGAGAGATCTACCCTCTTCTTATTCCTTACTTAACCTCCTTCTTCAACATCTGTCTTTCCTCGGCTACCTTCCCCTCCGCATTCAAGCATGCCACTATTATACCTATTCTGAAAAAACCTTCTGCTGATCCCCTTCTTACCTCTAACTTCCGTCCAATCTCTCTTCTCTCATTCCTCTCTAAACTACTTGAACGACTAGCCTACTCCCAGCTCTCAACCTTTGTCACTAACCTTTCCCTCCTCCCCCCCCCCTCAATCCGGCTTCTGACCTAAAAATCCCCTGAAACTGCCCTCACTTATATTCTTAACTCCCTCCTCTCCGCTCGATACTCTAAACAATCCTCTGTCCTCATCCTACTCGACCTTTCTGCTGCCTTCGACACCGTCGATCACCCCCTACTTCTCAACACTCTTTCTTCCTTAGGTTTCAGAGGCTCTGTTCTCAACTGCCTATCCTCTTACCTCTCCTCCCACTTGTTTGCTGTCTCCTGGGGAGGTCAGACCTCACCCACCCTCCCCTTGGTTTACGGAATACCCCAAGGTTTGGTTCTCTGCCCTTTTCTATTCTCTCTCTACACCTCTCTCTTTGCCCCGATCATCTCATCCTTTGGTATTTGTTAGGCGGAAACCTGTGCAGTTCCCTCTGGGACCACTGCAAAAGATTTAGGACTACAGGTGTTTGGCAGTAAACCCACTTGGTAGCAGTCTGTACCACACAGATTCACTTGGTAGCTGTGGCTGAGCAGTCAGACTTCCCTCAAGAAGAGTTAAGCAGTATGTGGAGTATACAATATAGGACAATTCTTCACAGTAAGACAAGCAAACACGCAACGAGGCTCAGTGTAAAGATATTAAGGTATTTATTTATAACGAAACATCTATCGAAAACACTATGGCACTATCACGGCAAACAAGTCAAATACAATTACTCTACGAAGAAGAAACGATCAATCCCCCTAACAATATTTCGACAAGTCTAGGTTCTACCGGCATCACTTATTTGCAGACAGAGGTGTATGCCTCAACCTAGATGGCATTCTAATATCAGTTAGGACGGGAGAGAAAAGTAAGCAGGTTACGAAATCAACACAGTTCAAGACTTCACGGGAAAAATGCAAGGCAAGAAGACAAGAACCACAATAGATCATAAAGTTCAGAGGCCAGGCCCACTCGGAGAGAGGCAAGGCGATAGGTCCCAAAAAGTCTCTTTGTGGAAATGTGTTCAAGTCTGCGTAGCAAATTGTTATTGGAAGATTTAACCAGTTCAGAACAATACGTGAGAAAAAGCTTGGAGGCGACCCAACGGAAAGGAGAGGATTAAGACACCTCGCTCAATCCGATCGAAAGGGAAGCTGGCGGACACGGTACCTTGTTTGTGGAGGGCAGCTCCGGCGGGGGCAGTTGTTCCTGGTGGTGGATGCACGTCGGGTCTTTGCCAAGAGTAGAGATGATCTTGTCGTCGAAGAAAAGTGAAGTCCGGTGCACCACCAGGGAAGAGACCAGCCGCGGAGTGCTCCGTCACAAGGCACCACCTTTTGGTCGCGGTACAGGGGTAGTGGCTATCCGGTTGCCGAGGTGCTCTGCACGGGCAATTCGACCACTGCGTCCTGAGGCGAAGAAAAAGCAAAGGGGACTGGTTGTTCCCACCAGTCAGGGGAAGAGACTCTCCGGCAGGGAGATCTCCTCTGTCGTCGGGAAGTGGTGAGTCGGTTCCGCAGGGCTCCACCGGAGGTGTCGTCGTGCAGGTCGGCTCAGCGTTACCCTCGTCGGATTCTTAGGTCCCCTGGCGACTTCTGAAGATCCAGTCCCAAAAGCCCTGCTTTTATGCAGAAAACCCCCATTCATTCAGCCTAGCTGTCAATCAACACACGCTAAGTGGTGAGCGGGGAGGCTCACCACTTGGGCCAATCACACCAGAGTGCGACCGGAGTTGGCAAGGCAACTCGGTCCAGGGTGCCTAAACCCCCTCCCACACCCTTGTGGTAACCCAGACAGAATGGCACCACTTTGGAGGGTCTCTGTACAGAGGCCCGCCAAAAGTGGAACAAAGGGCTCAACCTTTGGTTTAGGAGTCACAGAGACGAACACAGACGCCATTTTAAAAACCGAGTTCTGGCAGAAAATACCATCCGATAAACTTATTTAAGATAAGTAGACCGGTGGTACGTTAGAGAGTAACGAGAAAAAGTATCAATCTCTAACAATGGGACGAATCCCATAGGGTTATGTTCGGGGTCGAACATAACAAGTAGTTTCCACTGCCACCAGCCAAAACTCGACGAGGGGGGACAGGACAGTGCCCCCTCGAGTAACAGACCTAGGAGTAATCTAATTACCCCTACTAATACGTCCACAATAGTTCTGTACTAGTTCTGGTACTAGTTCTGTTAGTAAATTTAGGTCTAGTAAAGCCAATGGTGACTTTACATGCCCGGGGAGACAGTAGTCAGTCCCCGGGTATGGAGTCTATGGTGGAGATCCACTAGGACGCCCCAGTGTTACGGCACGTAGGGTGCGGTGTAACACACATAGAAAAACATATGAGACCCTATGGAGTAAAAGACCCCATAGCCCATAGAACACATTGGGCCTCATTACGACCCTGGCGGAGGACCATGGTGCAATTTGCACCATGGTCCATGGCGCAGAGCTGCCAACTCCGCCATGGGGGTTGGCGGACTCACCGCCCCATTCCGACCTTGGCGGGGCGGTTAGTCCCCAATCCCCATTTACCCTTCCCCATTCCCATTTTTGCCCCATAGGGTATAATGGGAGTGGGGAAGGCGTTAATTACGCCACCGTAGATTACGGTGGCGTAATTAACAAGAGGTCCCGTAGCGCCATGGATTTTTCCGCCCGGAAAATCCAGGCGTAAAAATCACCATGGCGCTACGGAAAGCCGTAATCTGGCGGAGAGCTACGCCATGCATTATGCTGGCGTAAACCCCTCTCCGCCAGGGTCGTAATGAGGCCCATTGACATTCAAAGGAATTACACACATTCATGTCGAAGAGTGGGAGGAAAAGAGTCTCACTCTTGGCAGGATGGAAAAAAACAAACTCCAGAAATCCAGCAAAGCTGCTGGGGGACTCACTAGGTTAGGAAATTCAGCCTAAACAGAGAATTCTCCCTAACATATTTCTCACCATTTCTATGCCGATGACACCCAACTCTTCCTTTCCTTCTCTTCCTTTTCTCCTGACCTCCACCTTAAACTCTCTTCCTGTCTTACAGCCATTAAAAACTAGATGGCATCCCACTTTCTTTCTCTCGAAACTGTTAAGACTGAAGTCTTATTCTTTCCCTCCAACACTTTTCCCCCTCCCTCTCCTCCAACTTTTATCCACTTCCCCCCTCTAATCTTTCCATCTCTACCCACGCTCGCAATCTAGGCATTCACTTTGATTTCTCCCTCTCCTTTTCCCACCATATTTCTCTTACCTCTCACGCCTGTCGCTACCACCTTTTCAACATTCGCAAAGTCCGCTCCTCTCTCACCTTCCACGCTACTAAACTTTTAATCTCCTCCCTCATCTTCTCTCGCCTCTTCTTTTGCTCCTCTATACTCTTTGGACTCCCTGCATCTCATCTTTTCCCCCTCAAATCCCTCTACCACTCAGCTGCCGTACCCTCTGCTTCCTTGCCTCTCATGATTCCATTTCCTCTTCGCTTTCTTACCTTGGTTGGCTTCCCTTCCACTCCCAACTTAAATTTAATTTTCTCTGCCTTGTTTTTAAATCTCTCCATGATCTTGCTCCCCCTTACCTCTCCTCTCTCCTCTCTTTCTAACCCCCTTCACGCTCCCTTCAATCTGCTGATCTCTTCCTTCTCACTGTCCCCTTTCCCCATGTGCCTCCTCCCGTTTCCGCTCCTTTCAGCTCCTAGCTCCCCTGCACTGGAACTCCCTACCTCTTTCTATCTGCTCCATACCTACCTTTTCCTCCTTCTGTACTTCCCTGAAATCTCTCCTTCTCCATCCCCCACCCTGATACCTTCTCCCATTGCTATCTCCTTTCCCTCACATCTCCCCCTATGCACCTCACCCTAACCCCCTTTTCCCTTTCCCTCCTTGCTTCTTCACCCTAATGCCTTTTTCCCTCCTCCTTTCCCATCCTCGCCCCCTCCTTCCCTCTTACCCTCACAGATTAATTGCTCTACATACTGTTTTCTTGCTTAGATTCATATTTTGTAAATTGCTTCTACTGTTAAAAAAAAATGTTTATGTACCTTGTTGCTATAATGTACAGCACTTTGGATTAAAGCGCTATATAAACACAATAAATACAAATAGAAATATATCCCCCAGCCATCTGTTGTGTATATTGTTGCGGCGTGTTGTAAGGTGGCAGCTGCTGCTGGGCCTGAGCTTGAGGTTGTGGTTGTGATATAGCCGCCTCTCCTGAAGAATATGACACACGAAAGACATCATTGAAACCGGTCGACCAGACATAGAGATGTCACCTCGTTTAGAGTGACACAAGTGGACTTATGCATTTTTAGAAAGAATTGTTCGAATTAATGTCACAGAATTTGCATTTTCTTTTATAGATACGTCATGCACTCTCGCACAGTTGAACTGTCTATGCACTGTAAAGAAAGAGTTTAGTATTGAGTGCATGTTGTGACGAGAGTCTCTTGCGACACTTATACTCTTGAAAAATGTTTTAGAAATTACTCCTGGGTTAACCAGTCACACCTCACGGAGGGCAATTAAATTGTCAGATTACCTGACGTTGAGTCCCACGTGACCTGCTTGTTTGACCCAAGGGTGCAGTCGGGAAATGGTTTTCTCGCAACTGCTTTGATTTTAACCTGTTTGGGCTAACTACCATAGTTGTATGAAATTTGTGTGTACAAAATTTACTGTGGAAACTTTTTGTGGAAACCATCCCACTGCAAATTGATATAGGGTGAGAATAGTCCCCATGTATTCCCCGCCTGTAGTCGGTGCATCAGCGCTCTCCAGGGTTAGGAACATCATGCAGGGCTAGAATAGTGTGTCCCTTGTAGGGAAAGGGTTAGGGCTGCATTCCTGAACCTCTGCCCACCAGGTCAGAGTTCAGAAATCCGTCTTAACAAGGACCAGTATAGGTATATGAGCAAACTGTACCCCAACATGCATTGGCAAAGCCAATAGTTTGGTTGTTTGCTGCTGTTTATTGAATTAAATATTCAGAGGCATGGATGGAAAACATACTTGATCTCTGTGGTTGTTCTGTGTGTGAGTAGCCTGGCAGGGAGCTAGATTTGCCTGTGTGACTGAAGTGTTGTAGTGAGCTGTGTAGGGATGTGTGTGATAGCGTGTGACAAGAGGCTGTCTCACAGGCAAGCCTTAATAGTTGTTGCTTGTGTAGTGGGTTAGTGTGTGTGTATGAAGAGGAGTGTGCTCATGGACGTCATTTAGGGTTCGTCAGGGGTCGCTACTGCGACCCCTGAGGTCTCCCTTGCTACCCCTAAAAAAGACAAAAATTAAGTGTTTTTTTTTTGTTTGGCTCATGGGCTGTGTCCAGCAGGGTGTGGCTCTTTGTTTCTGGAGTGGCTGGTTTTCTCATAGCTATAGCTGGTAAGATAGCTCAGCGGGTTGAGCGCTGGCTTTTTCAAAGTATGTGTGATCTTCAGGTTGCAGGTTCGACTCCCAGCAAGCTCAACTCAGCCTTTCATCCTGCTGAGGTTGATAAAGGAGTACCAACACAGGTTGGGTGATATTGTATGTATCTTTGTTCTCCTTTGGCCTTGGACGTCTGCTTGCATCCACCAGCGATTTGGTATTATGGGCCTATACGCACTGATATCAATGATACATATGTTGATCACTTCTTGTATGAAGTGTATATTCATTTACAGGGATATCCTAAATATTTTCTTCATAGTGTCATTAAGTATTTTCCAGTCTCGGGGCCCCTTTGGAAGCGAAATATCAGACAGACAACGGGGCAGGATATCCGGTTACCCAGAGACCCCCGCGATACCAGCATTCCGCTTCCGAGGCGCCCTATGTCAGAGGTGCAGCAGATACTCACGCCCAGGCTCCGAGAGTGCGCGCTGGCGACATATAGAACCATATCGGTCTCCGACGTCACCCGGACCGCGCGTGCCGGTGATTCCGGAGTCTCGGAATTTTTGGAAGGTCTTTTGAGAGATCTCGCACTTTGAGTAGAAGATAGAAACGCGGGACGGATCCAAATCAATAACAAAAGTTACAGGAAGCTTATGTTAGTGACAGCTCTCTAAACAGGTCACTGATGATAGTGACAGCTCTCTAAACAGGTCACTGATGATAGTGACAGCTCTCTAAACAGGTCACTGATGATAGTGACAGCTCTCTAAACAGGTCACTCATGATAGTGACAGCTTGCTCAACAGATCACTGGTGATAGTGACAGCTCGCTTAACAGATCACTGATGATAGTGACAGCTCTCTAAACAGGTCACTCATGATAGTGACAGCTTGCTCAACAGATCACTGGTGATAGTGACAGCTCGCTTAACAGATCACTGATGATAGTGACAGCTCGCTTAACAGATCACTGATGATAGTGACAGCTCTCTAAACACATCACTGATGATAGTGACAGCTCTCTAAACAGGTCACTCATGATAGTGACAGCTTGCTCAACAGATCACTGGTGATAGTGACAGCTTGCTTAAAGGATCACTGATGATAGTGACAGCTCTCTAAACAGGTCACTGATGATAGTGACAGCTCTCTAAACAGGTCACTCATGATAGTGACAGCTTGCTCAACAGATCACTGGTGATAGTGACAGCTCGCTTAACAGATCACTGATGATAGTGACAGCTCTCTAAACACATCACTGATGATAGTGACAGCTCTCTAAACAGGTCACTCATGATAGTGACAGCTTGCTCAACAGATCACTGGTGATAGTGACAGCTCGCTTAACAGATCACTGATGATAGTGACAGCTCTCTAAACAGGTCACTCATGATAGTGACAGCTCGCTCAACAGATCACTGGTGATAGTGACAGCTTGCTTAAAGGATCACTGATGATAGTGACAGCTCGATTATCAGATCACTTATAATAGTGCACTGCTAGCATTAATGAATTAATCTGTGGTCCGAAATCAGACACAATATGTCCAGCAGGGAACCCCCTTCCAAAAAGGACACAGAAGCTGGGGTCCCCTGAGGGGCAGGGGCCCCGAACACACATGAATTCCAGGTCAGGGCATAACCATCAGACCCGTTGATTCTGAGCAGGAGGGGGCCTGGGGTTGGCAACTCTGATATGAGTGCAGCCCCTACATATTGCTTTACACATTTGACATCACAAAGTTTCTCCTGTTGAATCAAAGCAGAATAAAAGCTCATTTAGCCGCCGGGATAAGAAAAGGCACAAAACCAAAGTCACGCCCAAAGAGGTGTGTGTTCTTGCTGGCTTCACTACCATCACGCCCTTAAGCAAAGCAGTCATCAAAGGGTGATGCCAATAGATTGCCAATAGATATTCCATCAAGGGACACATGAACACCCCAGGTGGCTGAGCCTTCATTCTCCTACAGAGATAGACATCCTTTAAAGGCACAGAACACACTTTCCTAAGGCAGGTAACACAACCCTGGGATCTCAGTTTTACATGGCATACAATAATTTCTTTTGGGGAGGTGCATTACCACTGACAACCTACAGAGGTCCTCGCAGATTTGTTATGAGTACATCTGTATATTAGAAGCAGAACAAGCTCACAAGATGTGGGAACTCACATCCCATGCACGATGTCATAGGGCTAATACACTGCTGTATTTGTAATTTAGAAAAGATTTATCCAGAAATGTTGTGCATAACATAACAGTATGTAGGTAAAATAACACTTATTAATCTTCTGTTTTCACAAATCATTGTGCTTTAACATAAAACCCAAAGCGTTTCCAGATAACGATCTCTTCATCAGGGGTACAATTCTTTAATCGCAACATTACAAAACATCACCCAACACCACATAACGGCTACCAACCGAAAATGCACCTACGCAACTTAGAAAAGCTCTTCCAGACTGCCCTCACAAAACCCTTTAACAATTGCCCACACTTCAGGATGAGTAATCTGTTCTCACAACGCACCTTTTCAAAGTGTGAAGGCAGGAGGAAACACCCCACTGGGGGGTCAAGTGGACTTTCTCTACCGGAAAGAGGCCCAGCTCAGCAGGAAGGCCAGCTTCCTCCTCCGGGGCTCAAAAACACTGCTCCCTGCCCTTTCTGCCCTTGGTGCCCTGTTTACAAACTTGTTTACAGGCACTTGATAGGTGACCTTATTTATCAGGAACCTGTGCATTTGTTTATCTTTACATTAGCAGGTAATAAAGCAGAAAAGCTGCCTGGTCCTCCCACCAATTAACATGATAAAACCAGGGTTTGGATTATTTCACCCAGGTCATAAGCAGGCAGAGAAATGTACACATGTGTAGGAAGAGGCAGCATCCTAAATAACCAATAGTGCTACATTTTCAGTTTCCTTTGTCTCAAATGAGATGTGGTATTCACAATATGTGCCCAGACCGAAACGGCCATTAACACAAGGGGGGACGTCTAATAGTGAAGTGCCTTTTTTGTAATGGGCAGTACACATGGGCTCCCTCATTGTTGTACAATTATAAACCCATTGTTATGGTTCCTCGGGTACAGGCATTTCGTTCCCTCTGGTGCATAGGTACTGTTCTTCACAAAGTCTCTGATTTCTTCATCTGTCAGATCTCTGTCTGTCATCCGGACGTGTATCTTTATGACCTAAGTCAAGGTGCCATTCTTGTCATCGTGAGAAGGTATGAATATGCAACATGATTCTCCAATTTTTGCACAAACACCTCCATCCATAGCTGTGATCATGTCAAGTACATATCTATTCTGAAGAGTCATCAGTTGTATGGCTCTCATCTCTTCCCTGATTGCATTAAATCCTTTTATGGTTGTGTTGATCATCTGTAGCAATTCCCATCTGGTGATCTGCAGCCATTTAGTATTTGCTCCAACCTGAATTCTCGGCATGAAGATCAACGTGAATATGAATGAAGTCTGGCTGCACAGTCTGTGTTCATACGGGATGGAGTCAAAGGCCTCTATCGATTTGGCAGAAAAATAGTTCTCCCTCTTTACTCGATTTATCAGCAGCTCCCCAGATCTCTTCTTTCTCAGGGGAGCATCTGCTTTCGGGAAACTGTCAATATGCAAATCATTTTTAGGAATCACCAACGCTGGAACATGAACATTCACCAAATGCATATTCCTCCCCAGTCTTTAGGTGGCCTTATACATGCTTTGGCTCCACAGGCCCAATAGTGATCCATGATCACTGCCGTTCCAAGATTCATCTTTTGTGCATCAAAGATCCGACTGCAATTCTCATTCTCTCTGACTTTTCCAATGGTATTATCTGCAAAGGTCCTCCTTTGTCTTCAACCCAGGTTAATAGTTTAGCAAGTTTCTTTCATAGGGGCTTGCATGCTACTTGTGCATTCCAGAAAGTTGAGTCAGGGCGATCATATATCATCCAGGCTCTGCAGATGACCACACCTTCTGGTGATGGCACTGATCCCCAAATCTGGATCTGTCCTCTGTATTTCCAATGTCGAATATCTTCTTCAGATTTTACTGGAGTCTCAAGTCTTTGTTTACTTCCCATCTGATTTCAGCTCCTTTCACTCCAGGCTTTTGATATCTGATCATATGATTCTTGATGTGCTCTCTGTCTCTTGTCTTGAAGTCTTGTACATAATCATCTTCGTCTGGGTCCGTCCATTCAGTTGTCCATTTGAGATAGGCATCTTGACCCATGAACTGGCCTCTTGTACGCCAAAGTGCTATGTGAGAATGATAATGGACCTCATTACGAGTTTGGAGGTAGCCATGCAGTTTTTAGCCTCATGGCTACCTCCAAACTCGGGTCTGGGTCCCGCAAAAGGGGACTTACTGGGCCATTCTGACTTTGGAGGACCCGGTAATTCCCTTTCGAGGGACCCGGACCGGGTACATCCCCATTCCCATTGAGCCTTACCTATCTCCGGCTCCTATCAAGAAGATGAAGCCCTTATCAACAAAAAATACCTTAAAATTCAGGATTGGATGGTATCCAATTGGCTTGCGCTGAATAGTGCCAAAACGAAGCTTATGCTGGTAGGCTCCCCCGGTAAATTAGAAAAATTGGGGGCTAATTTTAAGTGTTTCACCTTGGATAATTGTGTTATTGAGATCCTACCCAAGGTTAAACCTTGGGCGCATATCTGGACAAACACATGAATATGAAGGCCCAAGTGAACAATTTTGTTTCAGCTTCGTCTTATTTCATTAAACTCTTTCGCCACCTTCGACCATTGATCTCGGAGAAAAATGCAGAAACTTTGGCTAGAGCCATTATTGGCTCAAAATTGAATTATGGCTGCAGTCTCCTAGTAGGTATTCCGAAAGCAGAGATCCAACGTCTCCAAGCGATTCAGAATGGGGCGGTAAGAGTGATAAAGGGCTTAGGTAAAAGGGACCATGTCTCTGAGGCTTGTAGGAGCCTTCATTGGTTTCCGATTGCAGCAAGAGTCCTGTTTAGGCTCCTTCTTATCACACACAAATGCATTATGGGTCAAATGCCTTTGTATCTGAAGGAGGTCATTGTTCCTAAAGACTATGGGAGGACTTTAAGATCTAATTAAACCAATATCCTTAGAGACCCTTGGAGTAATTCTAATAAAGCAAGAATGGGCTTGTTTCAAGTAGCAGCTCCCATCGCATGGAATGCTTTGTCGCCCATCCTTTGAACAATGGCTTCAACAGAACACTTAAAGAAATTGTTGAAGACTTTGGTTTTTGCTTAAAATATTTGGTTCATGTGCTATCTCAGCTTAGACGTGATTGTCTTCTTGTTCTGTTTCTGTTTGTGAGTTTGCGCCCATCATCTTACGGGTACCAGGTGCACGTTACAAATAGTATAACATAACATAACATAACATAACATAACATCCAATCTACAGGAGGCGGGTCTTCTCTCTCCTCCTGGTACATTTTCCAGAGCTCTAAGCTCACTAGTCGTTTGTCTAACTTTTTTCCAGTATATGTAGCATACAAATATGTGATCATATGCTGCAGGACTACCTTCGATAGTGATCCTCCTTGTGGCCACGGCTTGAACATTCTATCTGCATTTCCTTTAACCCATTCGGTACTATACTGTCTGAGCTTGGCAGCGTGCTTAGGCAACTGTTTGCAAAGGTGTATAGCAGAGTAATATCCTTCATTTTGACACGTCACTCTTTGACCGTCAATACTCACTGTTTACGCTAATATCCTTTAATACAATCAAATAATATGAGCGAGCACCAATCGTCGCATCTCAAAACCTTTTTTCAAGTTCATTTTTTACTTTAATCTTGTAAAAATATAAATTCAAATTTCTTGAATACACGCTTAGTTTTTAACAACTCTAGTGTTTTTCATCAATTTTGTTTTGTCATTTGATCAATTTTTTACAAAATCACATAAAGTGAACAGACGGACAAACACACTCGGCTGGCCACATAAACTCTCGTCTTCTCTTGTAAGACACTTTTTGTCCCTAAAATACCCCATACAGAGTTTGAACAGACCTCCTTAAGTTTGTCTTTCATTGAACCCGTCTCCTACGACTTCCACTGTGGGATTTTAGGTTCTGTTCCTCCTGTTACACTCTTTAAAGAGCAGACACTAGGCGTACTTTCTATCGCAGCTCCTCTTCACAATATTTCTTAATTGCTTGGCTTCTCTTCAAGTCAATTGCTTAATATTTAGCACAACCTCCCTCTGTTACTAATTTTTCCCTTTTATTACTTTCTTCACCCACTGCCCATTCACTATTTTTGCCACCTTGCTCAGTTTTCTACTCACCATTCGAATCTTTCAACTTCCGAATCTCGGGATCTCATGCCTACTCAGAAGCCTCTTTAACTTTCCATCCGTTCAGCTTCCTGTAGACGCTGGGAGGGGTTTCTGCGTGAAAACAAGGGGACCCGTCTAACCTGGCTTGCAAGACTTTGCTTTACCTTAAAACCGCAATCTACAGGGAGCCTCACATACTTTCAGCCGAATGGCAGATGTCGTGTGATATTTCCGGGACCCGAAAAACGTATTTATTTCGATGGATTCTCTAACCATCAATCTCTGCTACCACGGGAACTGGACCTTCCAGCTCTTTAAGATGAGATACAATACTCTTGCGATAGATGGGGATGCAGAATTATATTCAAACATCAATAATCAAATCAACTCAGGTAGTTGCAAAAGGATAACTGTTTTCATATTAATTATCTAAAAGAGGGAGTACAAAAGACATCAGCAGACGTCTCTCATCATGACCTCAAAGCATTTTACAAAAAATCACAATTTTTTAGTAAATATTTGTCATTGCTGACGTTAACCTGCGTATTACTAACGTCATCCTATGTGGCAAAAAGCTTAAAACTTATGGGTGAATGTGATAGGGTCTAAACAGATCATCTAGGTATACGATCCATACTTGTTTGGGCATTGAAGTAAAATAATAGGTTTCTTAACTTCAGGTGGGGCAACTAAGCCCTTACCTAAAATGTGTCGCTATGAACGTCACTAAATATACAACGTCTAATTGCCTATGCAACTACAGGACCCCTGCCCATGTCGTCCTCTATCACTGGTTTCTCTCCAATCTTCGTCAGTACCCTCCCAGCCTACATTAGCAGCACGCAGGCTGAGCGTCCAGGTGCAGATAAGCTAGTCTTAACCATAGCTTCCCACCAATTAACATGACCATCCATCATCACCTCGATGGTTAACTGTCAATTAAGGCTTTGAACTTGGCCTTGGAAATGTTTCTTGCTACTGAAGAATTCAGGGGAGTGCAGGCACACTCTGTCCTCGTGCATAGGTGTGAGCATCATGCTCGTCTGATTTCTTCTCCCACGTGACTAAAGACCACGGAATCGAGCTTTCAGTATATTAAAATGCAATTTTCTAATAGACCAATGACGTCTTCTTGTTTCCGTCCATGTCTTCTGAACAAAAGCTTCATTTTTTCACATGATTTGTATCCAATCTCAACTCACTTCAATTTGATAAGGCTTTGGCTTCTTGGTTCATCCAACCTTGCCTTTCCAAGCTTTATCCTGTAATTCACTTGTTTTCTGACTGTGAGAAATGAAAAAGCTTGGTCTTCCTTCTTTTGCTCAGCATTGCTATTATACGTAGTGGGATCATCCGTCCTTCATTGACTACAATAACAAGTCCCGTGGTAGCGGCCGTGTAGTTATGGTTAAGTTGCTAAACCCATAGGAAGACCACTTTTTCGGCAGCGTATAACTTCACTCCCCCTGGAGGAATCCTCACCAAACTTTGCAAAAACAGTAGATGGGCCGCTCTGAATTCCTTCAGCAAGTTGGGTGAATGGCCAGACGGATTTTCACCAAATTTTCGGCAGGAGTGGAGGCTTGGGTCAGAAACCGTGCTCTTGAGTGTTTGGTGGAGATCTGACCAGTACTTTTGTTCCAAATAACTGAAATGTATATCCCAAATACATTTGCCTTATCAGGGTCCGCTCTCGGACCCATTTCCCAGTTCGCTCCGAGGACCGAAGTCTCATTGGCCTGTGGCACGCTGTGATGTCAGCGAACACTGGACGCAGCTGGTGGTTGGCTGGAGGGAAACGTGCTGTGCTACAAAGGTTTTGGGAAATGCCGCCATTGTGTATTGGAGGATGGCGGAGTGCCGAAAGGCATTGGAAAGCAGGGTTTCCAGGATCGGCTGGGTGTAAGAGGGCAAAGTGAAGATATTGGCAATGTTTGTGCTGTCGGCTATGGCTGCCAGTTGTTATGTTGACTTAGTGTGGTAGCGTTGTTTTATGGCGGTGGGTTTGTGGCAAAAAGGTCCCATGCTTGTCTGAGTTGGCTGGTAGTGCTTGTGGGTAAGGTTCCGAGAAATAAAGTTGGTACCCTTTAGTGCGCTCCTTGGGAAGAATTACTCAATCACTTGGTTATGTTAATTCCAATTTGTTTATTCAGTATAGGTTCTGGATACTCCATACACTTAAAGTTTCAATAAACAAACTTTGTCTCCCAAATTGTCTCCCAACACGTGTTTCCCCATGACTTTAGCCACGGTTCCTCAGGGGAGATTCTTGTGTGTAGATTCTTGTGGATTCAAAGATGTTCCTTTCTCTCGGTACGATTGCCTCTGTGCATCCGTGGTTCCTGAGTAATTCTTCCCAAGGAGCGCACTAAAGGGTACCAACTTTATTTCTCGGAATTGTACATATATTGCTGCAGCCACAATACAGGCACCCCTGGTGCAGACCCTTGGCCATCTGAGAAAGGAACCAGAGAGGCACAAAGGCTTCGCTCTAGATAGGAACTCAAGCCGACATTGGCTGCAACACTTGTGGGTAAGGTGTAGTCTTTTCAGTGCATGGGGAGAGGCTGCAGGCCTCCCCTTCTACCGAAGAGTTTAGGGCTTGGCCACCACCTCGGCAATGTAATACCTCCATGCATGGGGGTGCAGTGAGGCACTTAGCGGTCAGGTATGCAGCTGAGTACCTTCAGTGGCACGGCATGGCCAGTGCTTTAGGAATGGGTAGTGGATTGCAGATGGTGGAAACAAAATGAGAGTGGGTGACATTCGTACAGGGAAGGATTTTGTATCATCAAATCTTTTGGATATGAGCGTTTTATGGCAGTAGTGACAGATACGTGATTGGCGGGCACCAGTAGAGGTGACTTTCCTTTTTTGGTGAGTGCAGGCAGAGTGGCTGTATTGCCTTTGAGTGGATGTGGAAGGAGTAGGCTTTTGGGTACATGATCGGAGGCCATAAACCTCCGATCATGTACCCAAGAGCCTAAGGCTTGCTCACACCCTTGCTGCAAGGGAGCCATAACAACTAGGAGACATGGAAGGATGTTTTGCCAGCACATTGTTGCAATATGGAGCACTGACGCAGCTACAGTCATTCACTGCATTGCTGAGTAGGGGACTACAGTAAGCTGGTCTTTGTAGGCAGACTTTATAGGGGACGAGGAGTGCTTGGAGATAATATGAGGATATTAGCAGTGGGTGGACTATGTTGTGTTGTGTCTGCAAAAGGCCTACTTCTGTGTTTGCATGGCTATGGCCCTTGAACGTAACAGTCTGGGCACTGATTGGAAGTAGGTTGGAGAAGGTACCCTTTTGTGAGTTTGTTACCAGTAGTCGGGAAAACCAGGTGGACACATGGTAGCATATATGCCTACAGTGCATTTTAGTGGGTGTGTTGATGGACTAGGCTATTGGGTGCCTCCGCCTATGTACCGAAGAGCCTAGGGTTTGGCCACAGCCGTGCTTTGCTGAGGGCAGTCAGACATTGGCACATTGAAGGGTATGTATTTTATGTGTGTGCCAAGTGTAGCGCACTTAGTCATGTGAGCACATAGGTATGCAAAGGAACAACGTAAAGAAAAGAAAAAGCACGCATGCGCACACAGACTCTATGGGAACAGAAAATTCCATAGTTTACAGTAACACTACAGTGAATGGTTGCAAGTGCTTTATTTTGGCACAGAATGTTAGTTGGCTGCATTCACCGCTCTTTTATTTCGTCAAAAAAAGATAGTGAATAATGACGTCTGTGCACTTTTGTACATCTGTTATCATCTAGCAAAGTGGGAAATGAGTACTTAGTGGCGTTTTGTGGGCCGTGCGGAAGAAGACATTTTCTTAGAAAGGTAGAGAAGGTAGCATCTGGTGCCTGTGGTTTGCATGCCTCTATTGCATTTTAATGGGTGTGTTGGAGGACTAGGCTAATGGGTGCATGGGCGGAGGTCGTATGCCTCTGCCTAGGTAACCAAGAGCCTAGGGCCTGGGCACAGGCTTGCTTTACGGAGGACAGTAAGACATTGGCACATGGAAGGCATTTTTACTCCGGTACTCACATATAACGTATCGGTGGACAGTTGTAGAGGCAACTATTTTTTTGGTGAGTGCGGGCAGACTGCACTGGGGATGGTGAGTGCATGGGAGACAATATGAGAATATTTGCAGTCACAGTGCTATGTTGTGTTGTGGCTGCAGAACCGCTACTGACTTGTGTGATTGGTTTGGGCCCTTGGACATAACAGGGTCGGCACAGGTTGGACGTAGGTTACAAAATGTTGCCTTGATTGGGTCAACTCTTATACTGATATGTAACTCATGCGTACACGGTTGGAAATATGTATGTCTTCTGTGGGTGCTCACTGTCACAGCATGGTTGTGGAGGATATTTTGCAGTTGGTAAACCAGTAGAGGTGGCGTGCAGGGATTGTACTTGAATATGGTGTACGTCATTGGCCTTGTTGCAATTGACGGACTGAGATGTCACAATTAATGGACAGTATGGTGTACCTCTGATAATACTCTGTACTTTGAGAGTAAGAAAAGATAGAGCAATACAACACAAGTTAATAAGCATTACACATGTAAAGTATGTGTAATGTACAGATCAACAGACATACACGATAGAGGTCCCCACAGGAGATCAAATGGAGACTAAATGCTGCAGTTTCCGGTATCGCAGATAGAGGTCCCCACAGGAGATCATATGCAGAGTAAATGCTGCAGTTCCCAGGATCGCCTGCAGAGGTCCCCACAGGAGGTCATGTGGAGACTAAATGCTGCAGTTCCCAGGATCACTTACAGAGGTCCCCACATGAGATCATATGGACACTAAATGCTGCAGTTCCCAGGATCACCTACAGAAGTCCCCACAGGAGATCATATGGAGACTAAATGCTGGAGTTTCCAGGGATCGCCTGCAAAGGTCCCCACAGGAGATCATATGAAGACTAAAGGCTGAAGTTCCCAGGGTCGCCTGCAGAGGTCCCCACAGGAGATGATATGGAGTCTAAAGGCTGCAGTTTCCAGGATTGCCGCTAGAGGTCCCCACAGGAGATCATATGGAGACTAGATGCCGCAGTTCCCAGGATCACCTCCAGAGGTCCCCACAGGAGATCGTGTGGAGACTGAGTGCTGCAGTTCCCAGGATTGCCTGCAGAGGCCCCCACAGGAGATCATATGGAGACTAAAGGCTGCAGTTCCCAGGATCGCCTGCAGAGGTCCCCACCAGAGATCATATGGAGACTAAATGATGCAGTTCCGAGGTTCGCTGATAGAGGTCCCTACATGAGATCATATGGAGACTAAAGGATGCAGTTCCCAGGATCGCCTGCAGAGGTCCCCAACAGAGATCATATGGAGACTAAATGATGCAGTTCCCAGGATCACCGATAGAGGTCCCCACAGGAGATCATAGGGAGACTAAAGGATGCAGTTCCCAGGATGGCAGATAGATGTCCCCACAGTAGATCATATGGAGACAAAATGCTGCAGTTCTGAGGGTCGCCTGCAGAGGTCCCCACAGGAGATCATATGGAGACTAAATGCTGAAGTTCCCAGGATCGCATGCAGAGGTCCCCACAGGAGATCATATGGAGAGTAAAGGCTGCAGTTCCCAGAATCGCCTGCAGAGGTCCCCACAGGAGATCACATGGACATGATTTATGGTGTTCCTTTGATTGTTAATGTGTTTTATGGGCTATGGGGTCCTTTACTCCATAGGGTCTCATGTGTTTTTACTATGTGTGTCACACAGCACCCTCCGTGCAGTAACACAGGGGTGTCATAGTGACACCCCACCATAGACTCCATACCCTGGGACTGACTACTGTCTCCCAGGGCATGTAAAGTCACCATTGGCTTTACTAGTCCCAAATTATTAACAGAAACCAGTACAAACCATCATATTGTGGATGTACTGGTTGGGGCAATTCGATTGCCCCAGGGTCTGTTAGTCGAGGGGGCACGTCTCCGTCCCCCCTGATCGAGTTTTGGCTGGTGGCAGTGGAAACTACGTTTTACCGCGAATATTTCCCGATGGGATTTTCCCATTGTTCGAGGCTACCAACTTTAATCATTTAATTCTCATAACCTCGAACATACCGCTGGTTTATTGAATTAATATTAATTCGCCGGTTGGTATTTTTTGCCAGGACTCGATTCTAAAATGGCGTTTGTGTTCTCTTTTGTGATTCCAACCCAAGTCGAGCCCTTTGTTCCACTTTTTGGCGGGCTTCTCCACAGAAGCCTCCAAAAGTGGTGCCACTCTGTCTGGGTACCACAGAGGGTGTGGGAGGGGGTTTAGGCACCCTGTACTGAGTTACCTTGGTAACTCAAGTCGCACTCTTGTGTGATTGGCCCAACTGGTGAGCCGGCCAGCTCACCACTTAGCATGTTTGATTGACAGCTAGGCTGAGTGAATGAGGACATGCTGCATAAAAGCAGGGCTTTGGGGGCTGGAACTTCAGAAATTGCCACAGGACCTGAGAATCCAACGAGGGAGGAGCTGAGTCGACCTGCCACGACGACACCACCAGTGGAGCCCTGCGGAACCGACTCACCACTTCCCGACGACAGAGAAGATCTCCCGGCTGGAGAGGCTTCTTCCCCTAACTGGTGGACACAACCAGTTTACCTTCTTTCTTCGCACCCCAGATCGGTTTGTGGTCGAACTGCCCGTGCCAAGCACCCCAGCGGCCGGATAGCCACTTACCACTGAACCGCGAATCAAAGGACCGCTCCTTGTACCTGAGAAACTCTGCGGCTGGTTTCTTCCCTGGCAGTGCAGCGGACTCCTGTCTTCCTCCCTGACGAGATCTTCTCTTCCCCCGGACGAAGCACCGACTTGCATCCGCTGCCAGGAACAACTGCCCCTGCTGGAGTATTCTCACCACTTTAAGGTATTGTGTCCGCCAGGCCTCCCTTTCTAAACATTGCTACAAGGTAATAATAACCCCTTAACCTTCTGGACTGGGATGCCACCTTGACCCCCTAACTGGTCCCTTTCTTTGGTCCAACTCCTTTTTCAACCATTACAAGACTTTTGTGCACTGCAACCGTGTGACCTTGGACACATTTTGTTTTGATCCTCTTAAAGCGGATCCGGCCTACTGACTCTGAATTCGTTACTTTGCCTTCCTCTCTTGTTGTGTTCGTGAAAAAGTGTTGGGATCTGTTTCAATTTATTCTCTGCTTTTCTCTCCCTTTTTAAAACGAATTATTAGAGTGCCATCTACGTTAAGCGCTCACCGCTGTCTGAAAATAAGTGGGGCTTTACTTAAGACTTGTCTAATATTCTTTTAAGGGAGTGTATATCTTTTAGTGACCGTGTTTTTGAATTGCTTACTATTAGTGCCTGTGTGTTTTTCTAGATGTGGTTTTAAATAAATAATTATATCTCTTTTACACCAAGCCCTGGTCAGTGTTTACTTGTTCTTCTGTGTTCTCTTGACCTATTGTGAATACTCTGCATGCTGCCTAACTCTTCTTGAGGAAAGTCTGACTGCTCAGCCACAGCTAACAAGTGAATCTGTGTGGTACAGACTGCTACCAAGTGGGTTTACTGCCAAACACCTGCAGTCCTAAATCTTTTGCAGTGGTCCCAGAGGGAATTGCACAGGTTTCTGTCTAACAAGAGGTCCCCACAGGAGATCATATGGAGACTAAAGGCTGAAGTTCCCAGGATCGCATGCAGAGGTCCCCACAGGAGATCATATGGAGAGTAAAGGCTGCAGTTCCCAGAATCGCCTGCAGAGGTCCCCACAGGAGATCACATGGACATGATTTATGGTGTTCCTTTGATTGTTAATGTGTTTTATGGGCTATGGGGTCCTTTACTCCATAGGGTCTCATGTGTTTTTACTATGTGTGTCACACAGCACCCTCCGTGCAGTAACACAGGGGTGTCATAGTGACACCCCACCATAGACTCCATACCCTGGGACTGACTACTGTCTCCCAGGGCATGTAAAGTCACCATTGGCTTTACTAGTCCCAAATTATTAACAGAAACCAGTACAAACCATCATATTGTGGATGTACTGGTTGGGGCAATTCGATTGCCCCGGGGTCTGTTAGTCGAGGGGGCACGTCTCCGTCCCCCCTGATCGAGTTTTGGCTGGTGGCAGTGGAAACTACTTTTTACCGCGAATATTTCCCGATGGGATTTTCCCATTGTTCGAGGCTACCAACTTTAATCATTTAATTCTCATAACCTCGAACATACCGCTGGTTTATTGAATTAATATTAATTCGCTGGTTGGTATTTTTTGCCAGGACTCGATTCTAAAGTACCACAGAGGGTGTGGGAGGGGGTTTAGGCACCCTGTACTGAGTTACCTTGGTAACTCAAGTCGCACTCTTGTGTGATTGGCCCAACTGGTGAGCCGGCCAGCTCACCACTTAGCATGTTTGATTGACAGCTAGGCTGAGTGAATGAGGACATGCTGCATAAAAGCAGGGCTTTGGGGGCTGGAACTTCAGAAATTGCCACAGGACCTGAGAATCCAACGAGGGAGGAGCTGAGTCGACCTGCCACGACGACACCACCAGTGGAGCCCTGCGGAACCGACTCACCACTTCCCGACGACAGAGAAGATCTCCCGGCTGGAGAGGCTTCTTCCCCTAACTGGTGGACACAACCAGTTTACCTTCTTTCTTCGCACCCCAGATCGGTTTGTGGTCGAACTGCCCGTGCCAAGCACCCCAGCGGCCGGATAGCCACTTACCACTGAACCGCGAATCAAAGGACCGCTCCTTGTACCTGAGAAACTCTGCGGCTGGTTTCTTCCCTGGCAGTGCAGCGGACTCCTGTCTTCCTCCCTGACGAGATCTTCTCTTCCCCCGGACGAAGCACCGACTTGCATCCGCTGCCAGGAACAACTGCCCCTGCTGGAGTATTCTCACCACTTTAAGGTATTGTGTCCGCCAGGCCTCCCTTTCTAAACATTGCTACAAGGTAATAATAACCCCTTAACCTTCTGGACTGGGATGCCACCTTGACCCCCTAACTGGTCCCTTTCTTTGGTCCAACTCCTTTTTCAACCGTTACAAGACTTTTGTGCACTGCAACCGTGTGACCTTGGACACATTTTGTTTTGATCCTCTTAAAGCGGATCCGGCCTACTGACTCTGAATTCGTTACTTTGCCTTCCTCTCTTGTTGTGTTCGTGAAAAAGTGTTGGGATCTGTTTCAATTTATTCTCTGCTTTTCTCTCCCTTTTTAAAACGAATTATTAGAGTGCCATCTACGTTAAGCGCTCACCGCTGTCTGAAAATAAGTGGGGCTTTACTTAAGACTTGTCTAATATTCTTTTAAGGGAGTGTATATCTTTTAGTGACCGTGTTTTTGAATTGCTTACTATTAGTGCCTGTGTGTTTTTCTAGATGTGGTTTTAAATAAATAATTATATCTCTTTTACACCAAGCCCTGGTCAGTGTTTACTTGTTCTACTGTGTTCTCTTGACCTATTGTGAATACTCTGCATGCTGCCTAACTCTTCTTGAGGAAAGTCTGACTGCTCAGCCACAGCTAACAAGTGAATCTGTGTGGTACAGACTGCTACCAAGTGGGTTTACTGCCAAACACCTGCAGTCCTAAATCTTTTGCAGTGGTCCCAGAGGGAATTGCACAGGTTTCTGTCTAACAAGAGGTCCCCACAGGAGATCATATGGAGACTAAAGGCTGCAGTTCCCAGGGTCGCCTGCAGAGGACCCCACAGGAGAGCATATGGAGACTAAATGCTGCAGTTCCCAGGATCGCCTGCAGAGGTCCATACAGGAGATCATATCGAGAGTAAAGGCTGCAGTTCCCAGGATGGCAGATAGAGGTCCCCACAGGAGATCATATGGAGACTAAATGCTGCAGTTCCCAGGATCGCCTGCAGAGGTCCCCACAGGAGATCATATGGAGACTAAAGGTTGCAGTTCCCAGGATCGCCTGCAGAGGTCCCCACAGGAGATCATATGGAGACTAGATGCTGCAGTTCCCAGGTTCGCCTGCAGAGGTCTCCACAGGAGATCACATGGAGACTAAATGCTGCAGTTCCCAGGATCGCCTGCAGAGGTCCCTACAGAAGATCATATGGAGACTAAAGGCTGCAGTTCCCAGGATCGCTGATAGAGGTCCCCACAGGAGATCATATGGAGACTGAATGCTGCAGTTCCCAGGATCGCCTGCAGAGGTCCCCACAGGAGATCATATGGAGACTAAATGCTGCAGTTCCCAGGATCGCCTGCAGAGGTACCCACAGGAGATCATCTGGAGACTAAATGCTGCAGTTCTGAGGGTCGCCTGCAGAGGTCCCCACAGGAGATCATATGGAGACTAAAGGCTGCAGTTCCCAGGATCGTCTGCAGAGGTCCCCACAGGAGAGCATATGGAGACTAAATGCTGCAGTTCCCAGGATCGCCTGCAGAGGTCCCCACAGGAGATCATATGGAGACTAAATGCTGCAGTTCCCAGGATCGCCTGCAGAGGTCCCCACAGGAGATCATCTGGAGACTAAATGCTGCAGTTCTGAGGGTCGCCTGCAGAGGTCCCCACAGGAGATCATATGGAGACTAAAGGCTGCAGTTCCCAGGATCGCCTGCAGAGGTCCCCATCATCGAGTCCTCTTCTTAATGAGACTAAAGTAGAATATTAAGTTTATTCCCGTCTCGAGGCGCCTGAAGAGCTCAAAGAAATAAAAACTTCAAAGGTGGAGCAGGATATCCATCTACCCAGAACCCCTTGCTCCGCCTACCCAGAATCCCTTGCTTCGTCTACCCAGAACCCCTTGCTCCGCCTACCCAGAACCCCTTGCTCCGCCTACCCAGAACCCCTTGCTTCGTCTACCCAGAACCCCTTGCTCCGCCTACCCAGAACCCCTTGCTTCGTCTACCCAGAACCCCTTGCTCCGCCTACCCAGAACCCCCTGCTCCGCCTACCCAGAACCCCTTGCTCCACCTACCCAGAAAGCCCTGCGGTGTTCCAGTTTAGGCACCCTATGTACAGAGTGCACCGAGTACTCTCTCGAGTCCTCCGCGCGGAGCATACTTCATGTCACTGTGTAAATTACTGTCACTTTTTTCCGGCGTCACGCGCACCTCGTGTGGCGGTGATTCCGGAGTTATTTAATTTTTGGAAGGTCTCTCCAGACTGAGAGACCTCGCGCTATGAGTCAAAGATAGAAATGCTCAGTCACTGATGATAGTGACAGCTCTCTAAACACATCACTCATGATAGGGACAGCTCTCTAAACACATCACTCATGATAGGGACAGCTCACTCAACAGATCACTCAACAGATCACTGAGGATAGTGACAGCTCTCTAAGCACATCACTCATGATAGGGACAGCTCTCTAAACACATCACTCATGATAGTGACAGCTCTCTAAACAGATCACTCAACAGATCACAGGATAGTGACAGCTCTCTAAACACATCACTCATGATAGGGACAGCTCTCTAAACACATCACTCAACAGATCACTGATGACAGTGACAGCTCTCTAAACACATCACTCATGATAGGGACAGCTCACTTAACAGATCACTCAACAGATCACTCGTGATAGTGACAGCTCTCTAAACACATCACTCATGATAGGGACAGCTCTCTAAACACATCACTCAACAGATCACTGATGATAGGGACAGCTCTCTAAACACATCACTCATGATAGGGACAGTTCACTTAACAGATCACTCAACAGATCACTCATGATAGTGACAGCTCTCTAAACACATCACTCATGATAGGGACAGCTCACTTAACAGATCACTCAACAGATTACTTATAATAGTGACAGCTGTGATGATAGTGACAGCTTGTTTAACAGATCACTGATGATAGTGACAGCTCAATTAACAGATCACTGTTGATAGTGACAGCTCACTTAACTGATCACTGATGATAGTGACAGCTCACTTAACAGATCACTGTTGATAGTGACAGCTCACTTAACTGATCACTCATGATAGTGACAGCTCAATTAACAGATCACTGTTGATAGTGACAACTCACTTAACTGATCACTGATGATAGTGACAGCTCACTTAACAGATCACTGTTGATAGTGACAGCTCACTTAACAGATCATTCAACAGATCACTCATGATAGTGACAGCTCTCTAAACACATCACTCATGATAGGGACAGCTCTCTAAACACCACTCAACAGATCACTGATGATAGGGACAGCTCTCTAAACACATCACTCATGATAGGGACAGTTCACTTAACAGATCACTCAACAGATCACTCATGATAGTGACAGCTCTCTAAACACATCACTGATGATAGTGACAGCTTGCTTAACACATCACTCATGATAGCAAGGAGCTCCATCATATTGCTTTACACATTTCACATCACAACGTTTCTCCTGTTGAGTAAAAGCAGAATACAAGCTCATTAAGCAGCCAGAATGACATTTTTTTTTTTTTGGAGAGGTGCAGTACCAGTGACAACATACAGAGGTCCTCACAGATTTGTTAGGAGGACATCTGTATGTTGTCAGTGGTACTGCAACTCCACAAAACCTATTTGTTTGTACTCTAACAGTACCCAGAAAGGTACCTGCAGCCCAATGAGCCAGGAAAGCACACCCAATATAGGCCAACTCCCCCTGACACCGAAAAAGAAAGATCACTACGTGGCCTCAGCTTTATAATTTACACACACACATTTGACATGTTACAGTACTCCTTATTGTGCGAAAATTACACAGAACATAATTGGTTTGCATTGCTACAAGGCCACAAGAGTGGTTGATGGCTGGTTGCTTCCTATCTCCTTACAGTCAGTGGTTGATGGCCGGCTGTTCCCACTCCACTTGAAGTCCCTGTTGTTCCCTTTATCCTGATGGTCAGTGGTTGATGGCCGGTTGCTCCCACTCCACTTGATGTCCCTGTTCCTCCCCTTGTCCTGACGGTCAGTGGTTGATGTCCCTGTTGCTCCCCAGGATCACCTGCAGAGGTCGCCACAGGAGAACATATGGGGACTAAATGCTTCAGTTCCCAGGATCGCCTGCAGAATGTTGCAAGGTAGTGTTAGCCCAGGACCCATCCGTACTCAGGCCCAGCCCCCATACCTTAAGAACAACGCTGACACAGGTCTGATCTGTACGGGCTCCTGGCGGCTTCTGCCGAGTACGGGCGGCCCCTTTATTGAGGTACATGCGCGATGGTGCATATCACATCAAAACAAATCATAGCCCAACGTGGGCAATTACCTTGCCACTCTGGTCCTCACTACTGTGGTCCAGAATGTAGTCCATGAACCTGGAATGACATCTCTGGCCTTTGCGATGGGCTTAGCGTCCTTCCTCCATGCCAATGTCCTACGCTGGGTCCCACGGGTTCAGGGTCTCCAGAAACTTTTTCTGGCCCTGGCACGACCCTCGAAGCTCAAGCCTGGGACACTCCTCCGGTAGGTTCTTCGCAGGCATCAATCTTCTTGAAGAAGCAGGAGTTTCTCATGACCATTCCCTGTCGGTTCTATGCCGTTACCATGGAGCTGTTGACATGGGTTACACCCATGGAGGTAGGCTCATAATTTAAGGACAGTTTCCCCTCTGGGTGCCGGTTCCTCACAATGACAGTATCTCCCACTTCAATGCCTGCCGGTTTTAATCCTCACCTAGTGTTCTCACATTCATTGCGCACCCACCCGTCCTCAAGTGTCTTCTGGTCATCAATGACCCTAGGAGGGCAGCCCTCGGTCTATGGTATCAACCCACTCGGGCACCAGTTGAACAGGGCCTCTGCCAGGGCCACACCTGTGGACTGATGGGGTGTGGATCGATACTCACGATACTCACACAAGAAGTGGTACAGGATTTCTTCTCAATTCCCCTCCCTGGCCTTGTGTGATCCGAAAAATCTTATTGAGGGTCGGCATAAACCTCTCCAACTCCCCATTTGCTCTCGGACAGCCAGGAGTCACTTTTGCTCATGAAGGTCGCAAACTGGTGGCCATGAAATAAGGGTTCGTTATCCGGACACAAGACCTGGGGGAACCCATGTGTCGTTCAGATCTTCTCCATCGCTTGAATGGTGTGGTCACTTGACGTGGTTTCCACCAGTTCCACCTCAGGGTAGCGGGACTACTGGTCGATTAATACCAAAAAGTACATGCCCCTCCCCGTGGACCCGAAGTCTGCATGTACTATGCTCCAGGGGCTGCTGCTCCTTTCCATGGATTCAATGCACGGTTCTCTGCTCACAGGCACAACTGCTTGACACCAGAGGCAACGGCTGACATACTCATCGGCCCTTCACTCGAGGTCTGGGAACCACAATTTTGCTCTCAGTCTGGCATTGGTCTTGGCGGTGCCCTGATGGCCACTGCGTGCAAGCTCCAGTACTCTTTCCACTAGCTTCCTTGGAATCTCAATCTGTCTCCCTCGCAGTAGCCGGCCCTCGTTTGACTTGGGCAACTCGCGGCGTGCTCGCCACAGCGACTGCAGATCATGCTGAGTGTCCTTCTCCCTCTGGGACATGTCCGCCAGTGCTGATTTCCAGTCCCCGCTGCCCACGGCGTCTTGGACCAGTTGAAAACATCCGTCTGCCTGTGAGGCCTCTGCCAGTTCTGTAAGTGTCAAAGCTATTGGCATGGCCGCCTCGACCACTTGTCGGACAAACTCCTCGTAGCCCCCCCACTGCTCCCTCTGTTTGGACCTCGTGGGATAGCCACTGGATTAACTGCTCGGCATGTCAGTCTGAAAACCCCAAACCCCTAACCGTCGTGTTGCCCCCCCCTTTGGGCAAGCACGCTCCGGTCTTCAGACAAACTTTGACAATCTGACAACCTCCTATTGGGGCTGTGGATCACTATACCCCCCCTTTGACTGCATTCATATCATGCCCTATGTGCAATGTGTTCTAATAACATACGAATCTGAGTCTTAAGATCAATCAAATAGTCAAGAAGCAATGGAAAATTTTCAAAAAGGGAAATTCATCAATACCAACACCAATGTTTGCATATAAAAAATCAGCTACGATAGGTAACAGAGTTAGCAGTAGCAAACTGAAGATCAACAGAACCAAAACGTTAAGCCTCACACAAACCTGGGGCCTCAACCCAATTGTGGGCCATTACCCATGTGGTAATTGCATGATGTGTAAACAAACACAAAAAACCAAAGAAGTAGATATTGGACTACTTAAAATGTGGCAACAAAAACAGTTTACGAACTGCAATTCGGAATATGTCCTCTATATGATTACTTGTCCCTGTAATAAACATTATATAGGAAAAACAAACAGAAGAGTAAAAGTCAGAATGCAGGAACATAAAAGCTGCCTTAAGAACAAAACACTAAATGCTCCTTTAGTAAAACATTTTTCAGAAGCCAAACACGGACACAAAGATTTCAAATGGACTATACTGCTAATGGTAAAAGGGAACGACCATTTCACTAAAAGTAGAACTCTCCTCAAAAAAGAACAAAGGTTAATTTTTCTAACACAGAATGACAAGAAAGGGCTCAATGAGTCCATCGAATGGCTAAAAATGTAAACATTTTGAACTCTGAAAAAACGACGAATCCGTGAAAAATCTGTATTACAAAGAACGCAATGAAAAATTGATTTTTTTCAGGGCAGTAAATGCTTTTTATGATAGTGAATTTCAATGTCAGCAGAATACTACAGGATAAAAGCCTTCCATTCAAATTGGAAACAACTTAATCCTTTAAGTAGTTTTAACAACACAAAAGAAGGACAACACAGAAAATCAGGCTTTTACGGCTATTTCCTAATTTATACACCAAATATGGCCGCCAACAACGGCGTTCTTCCGGCATCAATAGGCGTCTTTCGGCTCCACTAACACGATCCTACAGAAGAACTCAAACCTTGTGTTAAGAATAAGGAATCCGCCAAGAAAGGACACACACGCATCCATCTGCGTCGCTGAAAAGGTAAATAGTCCTACACTAACAATAAACTCCCGCATCCTGACACCTAACATTATGGCATAACTAATGTGGATTTTCCACCCTCTAGATGCCACACAGAACGTATACCGGCATGAATTTTGAAAAATAGAAGGTTCGCTTACTCCATATCCCCAGCCACGAGGAATCACCCGACTGGCAAGGATCAGAGCGCAGCACCCTACTAACCTCCCTTAAAGGTAGGCGTTACATCTTTTTTTAGAAAAAGGCAGAACATTCTAGTTCTAATAAGCTTCAAAAACAATATGAAGCCTTTTTTATATGGCTCTGTTTAGCCCCGACTAATAGAGGAAAGACAGATCTAACTACTCCCTCACTCTACCCATTGCAGGTATCAAAGGAAGACTATATACTTCCCACAAGAGAACTTGCCCAACTAATGTGTATTTTTCTCTACCCGCCAAGGGAGTTTCTACACTAGAACGGAAAGGTAATTTATCTATCTTACCCCGTTCCTTAACACCTTAAATTGTGTTACCAGAATACTATATAATACTGATTCTGGTTTTCGGTTTTGTCAACAGTTACCACAACAAACATCTCTCTTTTTAACCAAAGACTCTTCACCTAAGGAAGATCGCAGACCATTTGCTTGACCACTCTATTTTGATGTCTATGACTACTCCTGAAGAAAGTCCCAGCACCTGTTATAGAGGACTGAAACATGTTGAGTTGGCAATCTAAAAGTTTAAATAGATTGCATTAAAATATTTAGAGATCTAGAAAGATCGAATACCACACGTAAACTAAGGACTCACAACAAAGGTTAAATGCAAACTGCTATATTAACATACGCTTCTAATTTTTTAGAACTACTATGTTTGAAACAGTTTTTGTCAATGTCTCAATTGTGTATACATTTTAGAGTGTCTGAAAATGAATTTTATGTGTATTAATATATGTATTATGTCTATCTTAAAAATTACTTCATATTAAAGTTTATCTATTTTTCCAAAATGCGAATTAATCACTAAGAGAAGTAGTAACTGTTGACATTCCTTTTTCCTACCTTCCCTATATTGCAAATTCTCAGTTTTTCCCATACTTAAGGTAGGAATCCACGCTAGTGGACTTTTGGGATCTCCCCCTTGTTTCTTCACTTCTATAGTGGCTATTTAGTCACGGAGGCTCATTTAGTGTAGTGATCAGTTTTTCCTCTTAGAGTTGGATCTGAAAGCCATATAGCCAATTTGGTTCCACTAAACACTCAGGATATACGCCTGAAAAGTTTTTTTCAATATGACAGAAGAATAAATACTCGCCTATAGCGACGATTACGCTACGGCACTCATGAACGCTATTTCAATCATTAATAATAGTGAACTTGAAGAAAATAGTGACAAACTCAACGACTGGGATGAAATAATCCAACTAGGTAAAAGATTGATTAGAACAGAATTACATGGCGCCATTATGCTAGAATATCTTAAAAACAAAGCCCTACCACAGGGTTTAACCGTACCCAATGAACCACGACTGTTTTTAGACAACCCTAAATTTATACTACAGTGGAGCTATATTGCGAATCGCTGTGGGAGAGACTGGCTAATACTTATAATAGATACGGCCAAAGAAACTACAAGCAAAATAGAGATTGATCTTAAAAAACTAGAGGAAGACATCAAAAAATTGATTGCTCTAGATGTTCTAAAGAAAAGATTAGAAGAAATCGATAAAGAAATGAAAGATTTCAAACAAACAAATACTCTAGAAAGAATAGAAAAGCTTAACAAAGATCGAGCCAACTACTCCCACGAAAAGGCATATCCATATACAAAAGATGGATATAAAACACAAGCAACGCCTACATATGGTCAGCCACGTCAAAACAGACGAGTAAGATTTAGAGCCACGTCATACAGTTCGAGTAACTCCAGCAGCGATCCAGACAATTCCAACACAGGCCCCCCCGGAAACCCCTCCAATAGAGGAAGAGGGAACCCTAACTATAGACAAAAAAGAGGGAATCAAAGCACACAACCTTTTTTATACAAAGGCCCCAAAAGGGGCAACTGGAACGGAGACCAGAGATATCTCCGGAGCGGCAACAACTTCTAGTCAATCTATTGACCTATGAACCCACCAATATTGAAAAACAACTATTGGAAAAAGGTTTAGGTTTTGTATTCTGCAATAAACACGACCCATTCCAGTTCCGCATGGAATTTTTTAAATTCATGCGAAAGATTAGACTGAAAGAGTTTTTTGCCACAGAACCAGACACACCGAAAGAACCGAACACAGTGAACCATTCAGGCTTAGGGAATCCATCCACTTTCTGTCCACCGACCTACACCTATTCACCAGAATCAATAATTTTTGAGAAAAAAGTTCTGTCAGAAGTAACCAAGCTAGAACAACAGAATATACCTATGTACCATAACTTAATGACACAAGAAAGATTAGCCATGGAATCACTAGCGACAAATGATAAAATCATTATCAAGAGAGCCGATAAAGGCGGAGCCATCGTAATGCTTAATAAGAAAGACTACATTGCAGAATGTCTAAAACAACTGGAGAATAGAGACTACTATAAGAGACTAAGGGGTCGATTCATGGACCAAACGTGCGCTGAAAATCCGAGCGCAAGCATGTGCAAGGTAGCGCAAGCGTGAGAAATGCAGCGCACGCGCACGTGTGCGATGCAAGGAAGACGCTGCGCGTGTTTCCCGCTGTCCGTGCGCCCAATCCAGCCATGGCGCACGCAGGCATACACGGCGTGCACTACGCGCACAGCAAAAGCGTACATAGCGCGACGCACACAACCAAAGTGGGCGGAACAGTGGGCGTAACACGCGGAATGGGGAATAACGCGTGAAAAAGAAGGCGTAACTGGGGAAGTACTGCAGGGAACTACAAGGAACGCCCACACGCACGCGAACAACCCGTATTCATGGATTCGAATACGGGAAACCTGCGCACGGCAAAAGACGCACACAGGCGTCAACGCGTCCGCCACACGAAGGCAGGCGGAAGCATCCCCGCGCACAGTATAAAAGTGCGCGCAAACAACAAACACGTATATACAGCTACGATGAATGCCCCATTTGTCGCAGCACTGATCGTGGGACACCGCAGGAGGAGGAGAATAGCCAGGGCATGCATTTTCACACCACGGACAAGCCTTTTTGGGATGCCTGACGACCAGGTCTACGGCAGGTATAGGTTTCCACCCCACATCATCCTAGACCTGGTCAGGGAGTGGGAAGATGACCTTACATCCCCACCCTTTGCTCCCAAGCATTGAGCCCCTTGGAGAAGGGGCTCAATGTCCTGCATTTTTTGGCCACTGGGTCATTTCAGCGGACTACTGCCATAGTGGGGGGGGGTCTCACAGGCCACGCAGTCACGCTTCCTACAACAGGTACTGGCAATCATGACAGCGCGGCCCTCAGTCCGCAGGCACATATACATGCCCAGAACACCCGCAGAAAGGCAGGCCGTTGTCCTGGATTTTTTCAGGGTGGCACACTTCCCCAAAGTGCTCAGTGCCATAGATTGCACCCACGTGGCCCTACGTCCACCTAGGGCCACTGAGCACATCTACCGAAACCGCAAGCACTGGCATTCCATCAATGTACAGGTGGTATGCGATGCAAAGGGAATCATCACCTCTGTCTATGCAAACTACCCTGGCTCCACCCATGACAGTTTCATATACAGAATGCCCGCACTGAGCCAGGCCCTGGAAGCTGGGCAGCATGGCGACACATGGCTCCTAGGTGAGTATAAATGCCCTTGCACATGCATGCATGTCACACACACACACACACACACAAATAAACAAACCACAATAATCACAACCATTTACACTTCCCCAGGGGACAGTGCCTACCCTCTGAGCAACCAGATGATGACGCCAATCCGGAACCCCACTACACCACCCCAGGTAAGATACAACGCCGCCCATATTGCAACCAGGGCCATAGTGGAGCGCACATTCGGAGTGCTCAAGTCACGTTTCCGCTCCCTTGACCGCTCTGGCAGGCAGCTACTCTATGCACCACCAGTAGTGTGCAGGATCATTGTGGCAGCATGTGTCCTGCACAATGTTGCAACACGGCAGGGCGTCCCGGTGGACATGGTGGTGCCCCCACATCCCCAAACACAGGCACAGGCTCTGCCCATGGGAGGGGACAGGGCACGTGGCGAGGAAGCCCGGACCCAGCTTGTGGCCACATTTTTCACCTAAACTCCCACCCCTGCGGAGTGCACACAGGCCTGGCACATACCAGGTGACAATCGATGATGACAAAGAGACAGTCAACTGTCACAACCCTACCACCATGAGATAGTTTCCATGGAAGTGCCACATTGTCTGCATCCCTAGCTACTTAAACACAAGCTATCCTGTGTGACCAAAAGGCACACATATGACATGACATGATATGGCCTATACACAAGTATTTGAAGGTGCGATGAGGCAGGGAGGGGGGAACAAGGGAAGACAGACAACGGTACTACTAGGCCAGGTGTCATTTAGATTGTGCAAGTGCAGGGGTACGGGGAAGGGAAAAGTGCAAGGGGAAAGGGAGGGGGGGAGTGCAGAACAGGGTAAGTAGACCAAAAAACAAATACATAGGCCAGCTGGTGGCAACTGCAAAGGTAAGTGCAGACAAGTGCTGGGAAGGGGGGGGGGGCTGTAGGGATAGAGAGACAGTACCGCAGTGCAGGGGTTGCCAGGGAGGCAGTGCAAGTGGAGAGTGGCTGGGCCAGGGACCGAGGTCGGTGAGAGTGGCCCAGTTGCAGATCCAGTGCAGTTCCAGTGAAGAATTTAGCATGGGAGAGGCAGAGAGAAAGCAGAAGCAAAGAGGAAGGTCTTGAGGTGCTTCCCGAACCGGAGATGGTTCTCCTCAAGTTCCAGTGAGGCAGGAAGGCTGTTCCAGAGGGAGGGCCCTGCCACGGAGAGAGACTTACCCCCAGCTAGTTGCTTTGAGAAGCGGATGACCCTGACATGCAAGGTGTGAATCACACACACCTGCAAAACAGGCCATGGCCATCACTGTTATGTCACTCAAACCCTCTCAAACCACAACATGACATGGCAAGCAATACCCATACACCAACACAGTAACAATAAGGTACACATTGCCATGTCCAAAATTTACAGTGGCATCAGACAATGATGCCTGACCTGGAATCAGATGAAATGATTGACCAACAACCTTCCACCCAAAATAAGTCATTTCCAAATGCATTACAAGAGTCAAAGACGTAACATAACAATGAATGCCTGTCTACATGCACATTGTGCATTGCAAAATCAACACCGCAGCTTCTGTGTGCTGTGTCCTACTCCTGCAACACACTGCTCAGCGCACAGCACAGTGAACAGCCATTGTGTGTGATGCACACCCTGAGCATCACATCTAAGTGACAGACCACATCAAAAACCAAATTAGGCATGTACAGGATCCATAATTGGTCACAGAACATGTGCTGCAGGGACACAGTGGGCACCAGAAGGCAAACAGTGTACACGTGGATATGCAAGGGTGGTAGTACATGTAGTGCATCAGATTGCAAGTGTGTGGGTCAGCAAGGACATGCACTCAAGATATGCATGTGCGATCAAGTGACCATCAGTGTTCTCTACACATCACATGTGAACATTCACCATGTGTACACCCCAGCATGCCAAACCACAACTATCCCCTCGCACCTGAAAGGTAAACACAACACATGAACAGGCATTGATCAGCAGAACACAACATGTACATAGGATACCACCATTACAATGTCAGGGTTCCCATCACACTGCAGGGCAAGGCAACTATCAACAACAACCCCCCCCCTCACAAATGACCATGACCCACTGAACAACTGCACCTGGGTCATGGAGCCTTCAACCCTCAATTCCACCTGGCCACAGGATCACCTTTCCCCTTCGTCACCATCTCCCACCTTGTGTGTAAAAAGGTGCCTGCACCCTCAGAATCCACACTCATTTCCAAAATCACAAAATCCAAGGCATAAAAACGAACCAGAACACCCTCCCGTAGATGACTTGATGTAGCAGTACCTCACAAAGGCCAAGTACTACCACAATGATGCAACAACCAAGGTAACATAGTAAAACAATGTCACAACAGGATGTCAACCATGTGTGGTACATAACATAGAATGATGCCACATGAACGGATGTGTACTGTCACAGGTCCCGTGTACAGGCACGGGAGTGTCACGAAACAACCACCCCCACCGTGTCCCGGGTGCCTGCAAGGTCAAACTCACACAGGCCCCTGAGACCCTGGTGGGGAAGGAGGGTCAGGGATATGCAGTCGGGACAGGTGTTGGCACACTGGATAACTGGAATGAGTGGCAGGAGAGGGGAGGAGGAATGACACATGAAAGTAGGCAATGCACGAAAATGTACTACCTGCATGAACACATACACAATCCAAACAGACTTGGACATCATTGTCATGGCCTTCTGTAGTCCAGGCTTAGGAGTGGCACGAACCAACCACCCCCTCTAGGGTTTTGGCACCTGCAAGTTTGGGGCTTACACAAGCATCCGCAACCCCAGCGGGGAAAGAGGGTTAGGGAACGTTGCTTGGATAGGTACGGGAAGCAGGAACACCGGGTAGAGGGTACAGGGTTTAAAATTGCATAGGATTCCGGGTGATTAGGGGGAAAAAAACATACCAAATTGAATTACACATTCATCCATGCATTAGTGCACCCCCCAGCAAGCCTATGCAGAGCAGTTTGAAAGAAAAACAACAAGACACTTAGCTCTGGTTTTGAGTGCTGGCCTCCTGCCTGCGCACTCTCAGGTCCGGTTACAGGAGCACTGCAATGCTGCAAAGAGAGCCACGGTTAATAATCTGTCCATGCCCATAACACAAAAACACACCACCAAACATGCCCCATAGCAACAAACTACTCTACAAACAGACAATCTGGTGTAGATGCTTCGTACCCATATGTAACATTACCCCTGTGATGGGTCATACACAGTCAATGCAGTAAGTCAGCCGCCGGTGGGTGCGTGGCAAATGGAAGACCAATGTGTCACAATTCACACAACATGCAATGTTCCCTGGGTAAGCAGACATACCCAGATAGCAAGCCATGACTTCAGAGCAAGTTGTGTACCACCATGACCGAAACAAAGTTCATGTTTCAAAATGTGCATTGAAATGAAATGCACTGCACCCGAGTATGTCCGTTGCTGTATGTCCCTGTGAGCTGCTCCTTTCCATGTCTTGGAAGGCTACATGGTTGATACAAGTGCCTCGATGGACCTTGGTGTACCGGAGGGTATGTGCCACTGGCCCTGCAGGTGTCCCAGACAACCTTACAATCAAGAGCCATCAGTCCACAAACACATCTGAGCTGCATTGTGTGCTTCAACACCAATATTCGTCCAAGCTCACCCTCAGTGATGTGACTAAGCCTGCATGTGCAACTCGCCTTGTGCAAGCTTTGCTGTGTTGTGGCCCCCCTGTGCTGCTCACCTTACCTGGAGTTCCTTGGAACACGTCAGCAGTTCCAGGATGTAGGTCTGCAATCCCTGTGCCTCTGCTTGTGCACACATGTGCATGTGGGCACCAACAAACGTGTCCAGAATTCCGTCATCCAATGGCCCATGTCTGCTGGCAAAGGTGCTCTGGAGGCTCATCCCCCTGCAGAAAGGGCATGAAACACATGATTAATGCTTCAAAGTCATCTGTGCGTGTCTCTTCAGGCATCTCATTACTTGACCATGTCAGAGAGTCACATCATAAATCACACCATCAGTCCGTCTTTCACATCCAAAGTGTGGAACACTATCTACAGCATGAATTGCAACAAGCACGTGTACAGTAAAGATAAGAAACATACTACACAATGCATAGCAATGAATGTACACATTAATCATGAAACACCCCATCTAGTAAAAGCTGAACAGTGGACAATAACACCAAAATCTTCCCCACTAGGAGTGTAAACACAAGTCACACAGCACCAGACATGCCACAGATATGACAGTCCAAAGCCCTTGTGTAAAAGGTTGTGACACCGAACCATCCTTGCGAGCCCATGGATAAGGGAGGCAGGAGTGGCATATGTGAGTCAAGGACCCCAAGCAGCAAACACATACACAAGACAAGCCTGAAGGGCCCAGCTGGAACAGACAGTGGATGCCTTCAAAAGCCACAAAGCACCGCACCATCACATGAAAGCACAATAGACAAGCAATTTTAAACTATATTAACTAATTACACTAACTATGGAAAACCTACATTACCTAATTAAACTAACTATCAAACAGAAACTTAACTAACTAAACTAAAAGAAAAATCAAAAATGGCCACATACGACCCGGGGGAGGGGAGGCACCCAGGAGAGGGGAGGTACAGGGTGCTGCTCAACATCCACATGCGATGATGCTGAGCCAAAAAAAAACCTCCATGGGCTCAACGCCTGCACAGCCCGACCTATGTGGGAGATAGATGGTCGTCCGAGTCTGGCTCATCCAGGAAAGGAGGACATGGCACAGTAGCCTGGCCACGCCTAGCCGCAGCTTGCCCGGGGTCCTCGCTGTGTTGGCACCGCCCGCGGCTGCACGACTACATGCCCCCGTCGACGTGATGTCCCAGGCACATCAGTGACTGGTGTGGAGGGTGACCCTGCGTCCCGATCCACCACGGGCGGAGGAACCAAGACTGTCTGATCCCTCAGTGCAGGTGTCACAGACAGAGGAGTGTCCACATCAGAATCACTCACCCCTGACACATGGACTTGATGCTCATCCAACTCAACATGGACGTCAGAGTCGTCATCAAGGCTGGACTCATAGGCAGCCAGAGACAAGATGGACTGTAGCACTTGGGGGTTTTCGTGGCCTACCACCCCACGACCCCCACTAGTGCCGGGTTGATGTAGTGGTAACAACCCTGTGTCTGGCATGACAACACCATCCTCCGCCTCCATTGCGTCATCACCTGAAAAATAGAGAGAAAAAAGGTCACTACACATGTCAGAAGCACACAACACACACACACACCGACAGCAAACGCATCAGGCAGACATGTGACACACAACATATAACCTGGCATGCATGCTGGGTCAACCTTGAATTGTTTCTGTGATCAGACCTGTTGAAAGGTGGCAGTTTCCATGGAAGTGGGTCTATGCAGTGCAGAAAATGTGTACGCCACTCACTACCTACATGTACAAGGACTCCATGATGTGTGCCAGGAAATGTGAAGGCAGTGCAATGTCAAATTCAGACATCACGTGCATAGTGCATTCAATGTGTACCATATCTAGAAGGCAAGCACCCCTCCACCCCAGTACCAAAGCAGGGATGCCTAGCATGGTATCAAAAGGCTGACCATACACCTGTGTATTGACTGGCAGTGTTGACTGGCATCAACAGCTCAATGTGATTCAAGTGACAACACTGCAAATGATGCTGGGACAGTAAGCAGGACACATGATGAAAACTCTGGATGCCGCCCATTTGTGAAGAAGACACAACAACAGTTGGACAGAGTCATTGGCCATTGAACAGGCTGAGGCCTGTGAGCCACACAGATTGTCAGACCCTAAACATGTGTGCAACGCAGGACTGATATACAGTTGACATGGGAAGGCTGATGAGATGGCAGGCAATATATGTAACCAAGGACTTGTATTACAGTGATCATCCAGTCAAGGACACATAGGGGCATGCATGCAATGCACATGGAGCATGAATGGGCACTCATGTCCCTGCGGGACATCTGACCTATGCACAGTACAAGTGAGATACCCTGCATCAAGTACTAAGGCTGTACCACACGGCATATGTCTGGCAGATTCTACGCGGGAAGTTAGCATCTACACAGGACGCATTAACAAGGAAATACACATTGGCAAGATTGAAGAACACCAGTGCAAAGGTGGAACTGGGGTGCAGAGTGGCGGAGGAGGGGCAAGGGAGCATGCCTACATGGAGTCCCCGCATGCAGGCAGAGGAGACATGCATGACGGAAGCATTGCATTACTTACACATCAGAACCATGTACACGTCACATGTAGTGGCAATCCTGCACAACACATCCCACAAGTGAAACACACACGTCCTCAACAAACACGCATCAACACTCACTGGACTGGGCATCAAAGTCCAGCATCTCTCCCACTCCTTCGACCAATTCAGGTGGTATGAACTCAGCAACGAGTGCCTCATGCGGAGTGAGCACTTCCTCCTCTGGTGCAGGCCCGCCGCCAGTCACCAGAGTCAAGTTGTAATTAGAGGCACGCTTAGCCTTAGTGCTGCGCTTGATGTTATTCCAATGCTTTTTGCACTCTTGCGCCGTGCGCACCTCATGGCTGAATGAACTGACATGTTCCGCAACATGCTTCCAGTGGGTGTCATGTTGGGCAGCCGTAGTCTGACTATTGGCACCCACTAGCATGTCACAGCTGTGGCCTCGCATGTAGTCCACGAGGAAGTCCAGTTCCTGCTTGCAGAAAGGCTTCTTCCTCGACGTGCAGGAGGTCGTGGCTGTGTGTGGGGTCCCAGCCTGTGCTGCAGGTGCAACCTTCCTCCTCTTGGACTGTGGCGCAGACCCTGGCTGGCTAATGCCGCCCTGACCAGTATGGCCAGTGGGTTCGGTGGATTGAGCCAAGGGAGTGGCAGGTGGAGGGACGACCAAAGGCCTGACTTGTGCCAGTGGCAGCTGGGTGCCCTCTAATGGACCCTGCGCAGCAACATCAGCTGTGGTAGGGTCATTGACCGCAACGGTCCTGGTTGGCAGACTCACAACCGGGGTGTTGTTGGGTGCATCTGCCCCTGCACTTGCAACAACCCGACTGTTCAGGGCAGCAGATGACATGACTGCCCCAGGGACACGTGTCTTGGACTGAGCAGCCCGGCCTGCCCCTATGGTTTCCCTCCTGGCCTGTTGGAGATCTACCAAGGGCTCCTCAAGTGCCAACGCAGCCTGCGCTGGCAGACCCTGAGCCTGAGTGGCGGTGTCCACAGCTGCACCTGCAGCTACCACTACCCTTGGGCCCGTGGCAGTCGATGGAACAGACTGCCGGGTCACACGGGCGCCAGTGCCAGATGCAGAAGCTGCATCCCCCGGAACCACAGGGGGTGGTGGCATGACTGCACCGACACATGGCAAAACATTGTGCTCAAGTGGCGCACCCCTGCCTCTTCCCCCTCTGTGGCCGCCCTGGACACCCTGGAGTCCCCCTACTCCCTGGTCACCACGGCCATGTCCCCGACCACGCCCGCCACGAGGAGTACGCCCAGCTGAGGCGCCCCTTACCTTTGGTGGCCTCCCAACCATGGCACAGATGTAGAAGTGCCGGCACAGATGGAGTGGTGCCAATGGGAGGTGTACACCACAATTGACCTGGGCAATTGGGGTGAAGGGGGTGGGAAGCAAGATGTTAACAGCCCCCCTGCACCTGGAAGGCTGTATGTGACCCCGTTGATGTAGTGACGGGTCACGCAACGCTCAGGCACCCCAAAACTGCAGTAAAACCGTGCACGCAACCCTGCAGCCTACGTGCGTGAATTCAACCTCCCGCAGTAGGCGGTGGCACCCAATAACACGAATAATGCGTACGCGTGGGACACGCAGTCTACTATGACATCGAAAATGGGTGCGATACACAGGGGCTCCCGCAGTGGGAAAAAGAGCGTGTGCGACTCACCCTCTGACTAGCACGATGCAGAAAAACACGCATAGCCAATACCCCCGCCAAAAGAAGAGATACATCCTTGATAGCTGTGAAGTTGTGATGGCGCGCGAAACAACCGGAAGCAGCAACACACGTCGGTCTCCACGAAAGGCACGTACAGCGAACTGCTGGGCCCACTCCCCTTTAACCCGTGCTGAGGGAAACGCCCGCGCGCGTCACGTCACTTACACGCATGGGCCCTTTCCTCGGATTACACGCGGACGTGCAGTTTTTCACGCGCGCTGAAATGCCCATGCACGCTTGCGCGCGTCACGTCACAGGGGCGCTTGCGCTTGACGGGTCTTCTGTCCAATGAAATTGCGTATGCGTGCAGACGCGCTTACGCGCTAAGGGCCTTTCCTCGAATTACACGCTGACGTGCAGAATTTTCACGTGCCAAATCACTCCGTATCAAGCTGGCCACGCGTAAGCACACGGAAGACCACGCTCCTGCCCAGAAGGCCGAATTACTGCCCCCCAGAGCCCCGGGCATGCTCCCACCTGCCATCTGCTGCTGCCTGACTGCCTGCTGCCCATGTGCCCTGCCATTTGCTGCCTGCACATCAGCCAGGGGTGCTGTTGCTGTGACCACCCCTGCTGGAACCGAAGACTCCCGACTGGGATTCCATCACTCCACAGCCCAGCCCCAGGACCCAGTTCCCCACCCACTCCTGCCTCTGGGGTTGTCATGTCGGGCACTGCAACATCTGGCACCACTGACAACCCCCGGCCAGAGAGGCAGAGGGGCACTAGCTTCAGTGCCAGGGAAGTTGGTGTCCTAGTGGAGCAAGTCCTGGGGCAGTATGATGCCCTCTTCGGAAGTTCCCGCGCCGACAAGGAAGGACGGACTCGGATCTGGACAGACATCGTGACTGCCATCAATGCGGAGGGGGTGGCAGTCCGCGACTTCCAACATGTCAAGAAGCGCTGGGAGGACTTCACGTCCAGGACCCTGAACAAGGCCCGGCGCCTCTTGAAGGCAGCAGATGCTAAGGGGTGCCGGGCCACTTGTCGGAAGATCAGATGAGGGTCCTGGAACGCATATCCCCAGCGCTCCACGTCCAGGTCCTTGAGAGGCAGACCCGTCTGGAGTCGAGCAGTAAGTGTACATGCATCCTGATTGTGAGCTGTGCGTGTGGTGATGTTTCAGTAGTGTGAAGGTTGCACATCTGTTTGTATGGGGTCGAGTATGGGTGGGGGTGTACAGGGCCGTGAGGCTAACACATGTGAGGGCTGTAATGTGTGAGACATGAATGGTGCTTGTGTGTGTAGGCTTGCATGCCAAATGCAGTTGTGTGGGCACACATGTTTGGATGAATGTGTATGTAAGTGGACATGTTCGTGATGTCACGCATGTATGTTGTTTTCAGCTGTATGTATCAGCACTGTGTACATGTGCATTTGTGTGTATTTGACAAGGGTGCAACAGTGAGGCAACATGGATGCATGTGACAGCAGGATGTGGAAGCCTGATTGGCAGATGTGACATGGATGCCCATCTGAACGCTGCAACACTTGGCAGAGGTGTACACATGCATGCAAGTGTGGTGGTGTGTGTACATGTGTAGTGCACTTCCTGTGTTGCATGTGATGTCTGGCTCAGCTTTGCCTGCTCATGCTGTTGTATGTGTATGGATGGTGCTGGCAGTTGCGATATGGCTGTGGTATGGCTCATGTGTGCGAGTTGAAATGACGTGTGTGTTGGGGATTGTGATGGCATGTCTGAGGTTTGCCAATGCCACTCATGTACAACTGTCATGTGTGTATGTGTCCATTGTACAGTGCCCTGATGCCTGTGTTTTATTTCTCCCTGTCTGCAGCGTCAACTGATGAAGAGGGCGGAGAAGGTGCTGTGGAGCACAGCGGCGGGGATCCCACCGTCAGCCGGAGATGCAAGGCCCGGCTCCCCTCCCAGGTTGTAATCTCGTCTGGGAGTGAGGAGTCCGGTGCCACGTCCCAGGCGCAGCTGCCGGGGGGAGGTCCAAGATGCGGAGGTTGGAGTTGGACTCCTCGGCAGCAGAAGGGGCAGCTGGGACCCCAAAGGGCCCAACGGGGGAAGATGGCACAGAGTCATCCAGGTTGGTGGGGGTTTTGGTGGAGGAGGAGGCCGTGCAAGCAACAGAGACGGGGTCTGGAGGTGGGGATTCCACTGGTGCTAGTGGTGCAGTGCAGGACCAGGGACAGGAGGCAGCACAGGCCGCCGCGGAGGTGCCTGTGTGCAATCCAGTCCCTGATCCTGTCCCTGCATCATCTTGCACCAGCAGGGATGCCTACGTCCAGACCCGTTTTCAGGCAGGGGATGAGCTCACGACAACTGGACTTCCTCTGCCTGCGGACGTGGCTATCCGGGTCCGGGTTGAGCCTGTCCTGACTGGTGTGGCGTTGCGTCAACGGGCCATGCGAGATGATCTGCAGTCTTTTCATGAGGAGACTGCACGTCATCTCGAATGGCTCGTTGACCGCGTCGGCCTACTGGGACAGGTCACCCAGGCCGGATTGCTCCGTTTGATGGGGCTTGCTGCGACCCCCTCCTCAACTGAACCCCCTATGCGCCAGTCGTCCTCCGTGCCATCTTCCCACCCATCAGTCACCTGGGTGCCCTGTGGAGCTGCCTCTGACGGTGCAGCCAGGTTGGTGGAGGAGGCATCCCTGCCACAGTCGGGAGTCGGACGTCCAGCAGGGGTGGCCACATCAACAACTGCACCCCAGCCAGCAGAGGATGTGCAGGCAGCAGGAGGCAGTGCACGGGCAGAGGCACAGCAGCAGCAGCAACGTGGTGGGAGCCATGAAGGCTCGGGGCCTTCAACATCGGAGGGGCAGGCATCGGCTGGAGGGCAGGAGGACCAAGGACAGAAAGTGTCTTCCGTATGGCAGCGGTTGGGCCACGCCATAGATGCGGAGCGGCAGCGGGCGGAAGAGGCACGGCTCACGATGGTCAGGGCGGAAAACTCCATGCGGAGGGCCCTGAGGTGGGCCGAGTGCCTCGAGGCAATCCGCAGGGGGTTGGAGGTGGACACGTCGACAGCCCTGCGGACCCTCAGGGCCAAGGAGGAGGACCGCCTCCGGGACATTGAGCAGGAGTTCGATGATGCCCTGGCCCGGGACATCAAAAAGTGAGCCGTCGGACTAGCCCGCTGCCCTTGTACATAGTTATGTAGTTAGTGTTAGGTTTCCTTTGTTTTTGCCTTTTTTTGGACCTTTTGGACAATGGGCCACATTTTTGTATATAGTTTTTTTTATTAGGTAGTGTTGTTAAATAGGTTTCATTTCTTTTGTTGGGATCATGGACCCTGGATTGTTTATCTGTACATAGTTCACTGTTGGATTTTCTTTTTATTTTACAATTTACCCATGGAGCAATGGCTTTCAATTATAATTTTCCTTTGGATTTTCTTTTGTAGACAGTGACTTTGGACACCATTCCTTTGGATTATGATTTTTGGTTTTGCTTTTTTTCAAGCACATGCTTCTTTTCATTTTTGTACATTCCCATTTCTGTTTCTTTATTTTTGATGCAATTTATGTTTCCTTTAATACATATTTTTTGATCGAACTTCAATGTGTAGTATCATCTCATTGGTTTCATGCATATCATGATATGGGTTTTGAGATTCACTGACACCCATTGGGTGTATGTGAGGGACATGTGTTCGTTTCCAAACTTGCAATTGGTGTTCTATCATGTTATTGCCATTTCTAAGTGGGTGGATGCAATACTCGGGTGGGTGTTTGGCATTTGGAGGCTGACCATAGGGACCAGGGATCTAGATGGTGATGACATGTTGGCTGGGGAACATGAGTTGGGGCCTGGTGGAGGGTGCACCACAGTGCTGGGGGGTGGGGGTGATGGGAGACATGAGTTGGGGCCTGGTGGAGGGTGCACCACAGTGCTGGGGGGTGGGGGTGCAGGGGAACATGAGTTGGACATGAGTGGGGGCCTGCTGGCAGGTGCCCCACAGTGCTGGGGGGTGGGGGTGCAGGGGAACATGAGTTGGACATGAGTGGGGGCCTGATGGCAAGTGCCCCAAAGTGCTGGGGGGTGGGGGTGCAGGGGAACATGAGTGGGAGCCTGGTGGAGGGTGCACCACAGTGCTGGGGGGTGGGGGTGCAGGGGAACATGAGTGGGTGCCTGGTGGAGTGTGCACCACAGTGCTGGGGGGTGGGGGTGATGGGAGACATGAGTTGAGGCCTGGTGGAGGGTGCACCACAGTGCTGGGGGGTGGGGGTGCAGGGGAACATGAGTTGGGGCCTGGTGGAGGGTGCACCACAGTGCTGGGGGGTGGGGGTGCAGGGGAACATGAGTTGGACATGAGTGGGGGCCTGCTGGCAGGTGCCCCACAGTGCTGGGGGGTGGGGGTGCAGGGGAACATGAGTTGGGGCCTGGTGGAGGGTGCACCACAGTGCTGGGGGTGGGGGTGCAGGGGAACATGAGCTGGGGCCTGGTGGAGGGTGCACCACAGTGCTGGGGGGTGGGGGTGCAGGGGGACGAGTGGGGGTGCAGGCTCGTCCCCCGTGGTGTGGGCTGCCTGCAGGGGCCGTGGAGGTTGTGGAGCGAACACCTGGGAGGACCCACACTGCCAATTCACGTGTAGTACTCCACGGAACCCCTGAACTACACGTACCCTGCTGATGTCGCGGGTGAAACTTCCCGCGCATCCCAAGATACACGTAGCCAGGACATTTGCGTGTGGAACTTCCAGCGCACCCCTGAAATACACGTACCCTGCTGATATCGCGTGTGAAACTTCCCACGTACCCCAAGATACAGGTAGCCAGGACATTCGCGTGTGGAACTTCCAGCGCACCCCTGAAATACACGTACCCTGCTGATATCGCGTGTGAAACTTCCCGCGCACCCCAAGATACACGTAGCCAGGACATTCTTTTATTTTATTTATTTATTTATTTTCTTTTAGTTTATTAATAAACTTTTTGAAATACACAATTCTCTAATCAATTTCCTCATTCACAAAAAAAAGAATAACACAACCATTCTAATGTCCGGCACACAGGTTTAGATATCAAGCATGTCAATAAAGTTTATCACCGAGCAAGTTAGACTGACGGAACTCCCACTCAAGATTCTCATCCACCATTCCTCCATATTTCCATTTATCGGTGCATACTTGCTCAGATGTGTCGATCTTTTCGAGTTCAGTTTGAGACAGCCGATTACCAAATGTTTTATGGTCTCGATTTCTTTAAAACAGAATCTGCACCAGTTATCACAAATCAAAGGATCTTTTCGTCTTAGTAGGACTTCTTTTGTTCGTAACGCATTCATTCTTAGGCGAAGAAATCGATCACGGTGGTGTCTTGAGGGAAACTGAACAAGATATCTTGGCATCGTATTTAATTTGTTAGAAGTTGGCCCCAATTTAGGCGCCGACACCATGATTTCCAAACGCTCCATGTTACGTACCCAGGCCCATTCTTTTAGTTTTTTCTTTGCGAGTTGAGGCCATTTTATCAATGTTTCTTTGCTTATACTGGCAGCTCGCATGATGTCGTGAATTTTTGTGGACCAGGAGGATATAATCTGCTCAGATGGTCGCACATCATCCATCGCCAAGATCTCATAGGCAGGTTCTTTCTTCGGGAGTATCATCTTTCTCAGTAATGCTAGTGACTTCCAAATTACTGTTGTATATAGATCATCTAGCGCGAGTTCATGCCTTATTATTGAGATTGGGAAGCAATTTGGTAGCTTCAGCACACGTCGCCAGAAGTGGCCTTCCAGTTTAGCCCACAGTTTGTAGTCAAGATTCCAACCTGCTTCTGTTCCATAGGTAACACATGGAATTACTTTTTGCAAATAGAATTGTCGAATCGGGGTTAGGGAAAATTTACCAAACAGGTTGTGGATTCGGGTTCCTTGAATAGCCAAGATATTCATACGGCAGCCTACATGTTTTGACCAGCTCATCTCGCAAATAGACGCAGATATCATTATGCCTAAATATCTTATTTCCAGTACTTCCTCGAGTTTCGAGTTTCCAATTTGCCACTTGAAGGAGTTTTTCTTTATTCCTTTATGCGTTCCAATTTTCATAATTTTTGTTTTCGTCGCATTTATACTCAAGTGATTTGCATTCATATACTGATATAGTTTATGTAATAAACGTTGTAGGCCAATCTGCGTGGTATCTGCTAAGATTATGTCGTCCGCGTAAACTAAGCAGTTTATGTGGGATCCATTTATTTTCGGCAGAAAACAACGCACGTCTTTCAGTGCTGATGGGATATCGGCGATGAATAGCTTAAACAGGCATGCTGCTATGGGACAGCCTTGTTTTACGCCTCTTTTGGTCCTCATTTTCTCCGACAGAGTTCCGGCTTCATTCAATCTTATCTGGATGGACGTGTCTGTATGCAATGCAATGATCGGAAACAGAATTTCATCTGGGCACTTCCAATTGTTTAATTTTGTCCATAAGGTTTCCCGATCAATGCAGTCGAATGCTTGCTGGAGATCAATGAATGCTATGAACAGATGAGTTTTTTTTTCTATGGCATTCAGCTTGAGTAAGTTTAACAGGGTCAAGTTGTTTTCCGTTCCGACGCCTTTTGTGAAACCAGTTTGTCTGGGATCTGTGATTCCTCTTTTATCGGCCCACTTAGTTAGTTTTTTTTGTAAAAAGTTCGCAAACACTTTGCCAATGGTGTCTAGTAGGGCGATCAGCCGATAGTTTTCCGGATTAGCTCGATCGCCCTTCTTAAATATGGGCACTATAATTGCCGAGGTCCACGAGGCCGGAATCTCTCTATGCTTTTTAATGTTGGCAAATAAGATCTCAATCAGTTTCGCCCATTCCAGTTTGTTCTGTTTAAGCATTACATTAGAAATGCCATCAGGTCCAGCGGCTCGGGAATTATTCAGTTTTCCAATGGCCGATAAGATGTCGTCCCTGGCTTCAGTGCAGTCCCAGTTCACAGACCTTAGATCACGCTGTTTGATGTCAGTTTCCACATCCCCTGCAAAGACCTTAGTGAAATGTTTATTCCACTCTGCCTCAGTGACCGCATTTGCCATTTTGATCACATTGTTGGTTGTGCAATTATTTAGAATTTGCCAGATATCTCTGCATTTGTGTGATTTCATCATGGTCAACATGACTTCGCCTCTTTCTTGGTCTCGTTGGAACTTAAAAGCTTTAGCCCAGTTACGATATGTTTGAGACCTCTTTTTTATCAGGTTGACACTATTACTACCGCCTTGTGCTTTCAGCATACATATGTCACGTTTTAGACGCTTTTTTTCATCGTATACTCTTGTGCTCCATTCATGGGTATGTTTTTTCGCAGAGTTTTTTTTCCACAAGTTCGATGAACTTTTCGAAGGTAACAGTGACACATAATCCACGTTGCAAAGGGACATTGGGTCTACTGCCTCTAGTTTCGCCGTGATACAAGATATCTGAGCGGTAGATAGTCGTAACCTGTTTTTTCCATTATTTAGTTCCAAGACTTGAGTCATTGCTGACTTTTTAGTTCCTGACGTAATCCTCAGATGTAATACCAACGGATCATGGTCACTGTTTTTAGTGGGGATTATGTTCAGTTCATGAATTAGGTTCCATGCGTGTTTTGAGACCCATATATAGTCTAGTACCTTTGCAGTACCCATGTTGTGCCACGTATATTTAGGTGGCCTATCTCCATCCGTTTGACCATTCACCATGTCACAATCATAGACCTCCATGATATTTTCCCAGATGATCTTTCTCTTCTGATTTAAGCGACTGTTGGAACCGCATTTGGTTAACGGCACGCCCTTTTCATTGAACCAGGTCAGGTTCATATCACCACATATTATAAGTATGATGTTAGACTTCTTATACATGTACTTTTCTAACAGGTTTATTACCGTAACTGTTAGTTTCTTAGTGGTGATCATCGCTGGATTCCAATATATATTCAGTATTAGTAGTTGTTGAGGCTGTTTCCCATCATGATCTTTTTGTTGTAATAGCGTACATTGCACAAACAAATTTGGATTTTCGCTGTTGAGCACCTTCCAATCACATCCGATTTTCAACATGGTTATCAGGCCGGCGAAAGGGCGTCCGTATAGATTTTTCCCTGCAGGATTCAGCAATGTAACATAGCCGTCTTTCACTGGTGGACATCTTAGCCATGTTTCTTGTAAGCAAATTATGAGATTATCATTCAACTCAATCGGAAAGCTTTCATAAAGATGTCGAAAGCCTCTCGTATTCCAAGAGATAAGGGAAATCAAGTTCTTTTCGTTTTCAGAGACTAGTTACTTGGAACCTTCATCAGGTTTGTTGATTTTTCCAGAGCGATGCAAAGGCAATTCAATTCTCATGTGTTTTCTTAATTCATTCCTTCGTTGTTCTTGAGGAGACTCCTTATATCCAAACCTGTTCGACGGATTCTTGCTATCCAATGATCTTTGACTGGCCGAGTCGGACAGAACTTCCCTTGTCTCAAAGCCAAACTGCAGTATTTCGTCCTTTGCTGCCAGGATTTCATTACGTACTGCTTTGGAAGGTATGTGCAGATAAACTTTGTCTGCATATTTCTCGGACATGTATTCAATTATGGCTATATCATTGGACGACACAATTCTCAGTGCCGGCACCGAGTGTAAGAGGCGCATTACATTCTTTCTGTTCAAATTCACGTCAGGATCATCTTTATGAATGTTCGTAATTGCGATTCGTGGATTTCTATCGGTTGGTGGCTCGTGGTCCCTAGATTTACTCTTCTCCACCTCATTTAGTCTTTGTCGGGCTGTGCATTTGGGGTTCAGGTTTCTGGTATTAGTACTGCCACCATATTTGCCACAAGTCAATGGGTCTTCATTTGGCAGTTTAACTGTTGTCCGTGCGTCATGCATGTTTCCCCTGGATATTTTTTTGGTTCCACAAACCGACTGGGCCCGGTGAGCAGAGTCCATAGAGCGAGATTTGGTTTTTAGGATCCAAGGGTTTCTCGCCCTTTTTTCCTTCGACGTCAAGGATTCATTTCGGTCAGAATTAATGGACTCATTTGATTCTAGACTACTTGTTGAGCTATTCAAAGTATTAGGATTAATTGTCACGCAATCATCCTCTATTGAATACGTTGATAAATCACAGAGATCAATTGATGGGGTTCTATTTAGGCTTTCTGCTGCTTCCGATTCTAACCTCTGACGTTTTTTTGGATTTCCCTTTTCATCTGCTACTTCTACGACATCTTTGCTTGTTCTTTCGCTCCCTTTAGAAGGTATTGGTGCATTGTTTTTTTGGATTCTTGTGAAAAGATTCGGTTTGGCAGGAGACGTCAGGTTACGTATAAATTTTCTTGTTTTGTTGGTTTGTTGTCGAGGATCACAGTGATTTTTCTTTTCTTTTCGTTTCTTCGGAGTGTTGCTATTTGAGACTTGCATCTTTTTGGGTTTCTCGATATTTTCTTTCCCTGTAGTTGGGTTTTTTCCCAAATCATTGAAAGTTTTTGCAGCTCCATTGAAGATCCCGAAAGAAGCACTTGGTCGTGATTGGTTAGCACATTTCTTGGTGTCATGAGACTTAGATACGGGCTCCAACACTCCTGGCTTAAGTTTTTTGACTCTTTTGACCTCAATTCAGTTCTATCAGAGTCAGCTGTTCCAATGGTGTCTTTTTCTTTTGGAAGTGGTATTAAGTGAGCAATTACCTGCATTATTTTGGTGCATTCATTAGTCGATGAATCCGCACATAAACTATTTGTTTTCTTTTTTTTCTCTGATGACACCGGAGTAATGATTTCGAGATCATCTGTCTCTGGGGGGCGCATCATTCTCATTAGCGTGGTTGAATGCTTTAGGCAGGCAGCAATGGATGTTATCAAGTCTTTCTTTTCCTGATTTTCCTTTGCCATACCTTCGTTTACTTGCTTTTGCATCTGTAACAGCGCGGTTTTTTCGGTTTCAAGATTATTTTGCAGCTGTATGATGAGATGTTCTTGTTTAGTTAGTTTGTTCAAAATGTGGGAAAGCAGCCCTCCATTTGATTGAAGCGCCTCATGTAAATTTTCGTATAATTTGGTGAACGGGAGTAAAGCTACCGACGAGGCGGCTAGCACATTATTATGTATTTGAAGGGCAGCTGCAGCCGATAGGTTTGATTTGAAGGCTGCTGCTACATCGCAATCTGAGTTTCCATCAGCTGGTATTGGCAAATCCTTTTTCTTCCCTTTCATCGATTCTCCAGATCCCACCTTTTTATTAATCATTGGATTGAGATTTGTCGGGGTTCTCGGAGTCGAACCGGTAGATACAGACCTTGTCTGCGAGTTTTGGAAATTACTGTAAGCACTGTCCGCCCCTTGGGTCTCGAGCCGTGAATGACTGTTTTTACGATAGCTTGAAGCTTCATTTATGTTTCTCTGCACCTCTCCTGGCGCTTGATGAAACGATTGTGGCGAAGAAGCCATTGTGGCGTTGTAAGGGCTGAAGGAGCGGGCCTTCATGTTATGATTGTCAGAGGTCTCCATTCCATTTCTTACGGAGCCTGTGGACAACCGTTCTTTTTCATTGTTTCAAAGTCGACTTTCAGTCGTTCTGCCAGGACATTCGCGTGTGGAACTTCCCGCGCAACCCTGATATACACGTACCCTGCTGATATCGCGTGTGAAACTTCCCGTGCACCCCAAGATACACGTAGCCAGGACATTCGCGTGTGGAACTTCCAGCGCACCCCTGGAATACACGTACCCTGCTGATATCGCATGTGAAACTTCCTGCGCAACCCGAAATACACGTAGCCAGGACATTCGCGTGTGGAACTTCCCGCGCACCCCTGATATACACGTACCCTGCTGATATCGCGTGTGAAACTTCCCGCGCACCCCAAGATACACGTAGCCAGGACATTTGTGTGTGGAACTTCCAGCGCACCCCTGGAATACACGTACCCTGCTGATATCGCATGTGAATCTTCCCGCGCACCCTGAAATACACGTACCCAGGACATTCGCGTGTGGAACTTCCCGCGCACCCCTGATATACACGTACCCTGCTATATTCACATGTGAAAGTTCCCGCGCATCCCTGATGTACACGTACCCTGATGGAATCGCGTGTGGAACTTCCAGCGCACCCCTGAAATACACGTACCCAGCTGAAATGACATGAGGTACTTCCCGCGCACCCCAGTGATACACGTAGCCCGCTTGCCGTGCTGGTACAGGGTTAGCGCAGCCCTTTGCGCTGGATTGGGGATTTTGATGGCTTTTCCCAGCGCGAGAGGCGTTCTTGGGGGCATAACTGGCGCTGCTGCAGGGTCGCTGCGCCACTGTGCGCCACGGCTGGTTTTGGTAGCTGGAATCCATGAATACGCTGTGCGCGGAAATGGATTTTAGCGCACGCGGCTGGCGCAGGGATTCGCACGCGCACACTGTGCGCCAGCCGCGTGCGCCACTTGTGCGCTGAATTCGATGAATTACCCCCTTAGTATAGATCCCACTTAAGACTTACAACAAACGATAGAACTCAAGACTACAAAAGCTCTTGAAAGGAACTGGATTAGTAAACAAGAATGGGCATTCTTAAACAATCCAGAACCTACCGTACCAACATTCTACTGCCTACCCAAAATTCACAAATCCCTCGTGAACCCTCCAGGCAGGCCAATAGTTTCTGGGATTAACTCTATTTTAGAACCACTTTCAAAATTTGTGGATCACTATCTAAAAGGCTATGTGGTAAAAATGAGATCATATATAAAAGATACTAAAGACGTGATAAAAAAATATGAAAACTTACCATACAATCCTGAGAATTCCTACCTAAAAGGGCTAGACATAGTCTCCCTATATACTAACATCCCACAGCAGGCCACACTAGAGACAGTAAGCAAAATCCTACTCAATAGACTAGATAACGATCGGGTACCTAGATCATTTATCCTCTGGTACATAGAACTAGCACTCACATGAAACTATTTTGAATTTCAAGAAATCTTTTTTCAACAGATCGAAGGTACAGCAATGGGAGCCACAATGGCTCCCAGCCTAGCAAATCTGTTTGTTGAATTTTTTGAAAAACAATTTATTTACACGACAAACCCTTTTGAAGGCAATATTCAATCATGGGCAAGGTATATTGATGACATACTTATGGTATGGACAGGAACAGCAGAAAAAGCCGAAGAATTCTTAAACTGGCTTAATAGCTGCAATCACCATCTGCAGTTCACCATAAATATTCAAAAACACTCAATCGATTTCTTAGACCTCACTATCTTTCATGAAGAAGGCCACTTACTTGTAAAACCTTTTCACAAATCTACAGAGAAAAATTCCCTTCTACACTACGAGAGTCACCACGTTAAACACCTAAGAGACAATTTACCATACGGCCAATTTTTACGCCTTAAAAGGAACAGCAGTCAAAAACCAGCTTTCGAAGAGGAAGCTGAAAACCTAACTACCAAACTGAGACAAAGAGGATACCCTAGAAAACTAGTGAGAAAATCCGCAAAGAGGGCATCTAATAATAATCGTGATGCCCTGTTGGAAGATAAGTTTAAACAACCTGCTAATGATCGCCTTGTATGTGTGAATACATTCACGAATCTGAGTCTTAAGATCAATCAAATAGTCAAGAAGCAATGGAAAATTTTCGAAAAGGGAAATTCAATACCAACACCAATGTTTGCATATAAAAAATCAGCTACGATAGGTAACAGAGTTAGCAGTAGCAAACTGAAGATCAACAGAACCAAAACGTTAAGCCTCACACAAACCTGGGGCCTCAACCCAATTGTGGGCCATTACCCATGTGGTAATTGCATGATGTGTAAACAAACACAAAAAACCAAAGAAGTAGATATTGGACTATTTAAAATGTGGCAACAAAAACAGTTTACGAACTGCAATTCGGAATATGTCCTCTATATGATTACTTGTCCCTGTAATAAACATTATATAGGAAAAACAAACAGAAGAGTAAAAGTCAGAATGCAGGAACATAAAAGCTGCCTTAAGAACAAAACACTAAATGCTCCTTTAGTAAAACATTTTTCAGAAGCCAAACACGGACACGAAGATTTCAAATGGACTATACTGCTAATGGTAAAAGGGAACGACCATTTCACTAAAAGTAGAACTCTCCTCAAAAAAGAACAAAGGTTAATTTTTCTAACACAGAGTGACAAGAAAGGGCTCAATGAGTCCATCGAATGGCTAAAAATTTAAACATTTTTGAAATTTTTTCAGGGCAGTAAATGCTTTTTATGATAGTGAATTTCAATGTCAGCAGAATACTACAGGATAAAAGCCTTCCATTCAAATTGGAAACAACTTAATCCTCTAAGTAGTTTTAACAACACAAAAGAAGGACAACACAGAAAATCAGGCTTTTGCGGTTATTTCGTAATTTATACACCCAATATGGCGGCCGACACCGGCGTTCTTCCGGCATCAATAGGCGTCTTTCGGCTCCACTAACACGATCCTACAGAAGAACTCAAACCTTGTGTTAAAAATAAGGAATCCGCCAAGAAAGGACACACATGCATCCATCTGCGTCACTGAAAAGGTAAATAGTCCTACACTAGCAATAAACTCCCGCATCCTGACACCTAACATTATGGCATAACTAATGTGGATTTTCCACCCTCTAGATGCCACACAGAACGTATACCGGCATGAATTTTCAAAAATAGAAGGTTCGCTTACTCCATATCCCCAGCCACGAGGAATCACCCGACTGGCAAGGATCAGAGCGCAGCACCCTACTAACCTCCCTTAAAGATAGGCGTTACATCTTTTTTAGAAAAAGGCAGAACATTCTAGTTCTAATAAGCTTCAAAAACAATATGAAGCCTTTTCTATATGGCTCTGTTTAGCCCCGACTAATAGAGGAAAGACAGATCTAACTACTCCCTCACTCTACCCATTGCAGGTATCAAAGGAAGAATATATACTTCCCACAAAAGAACTTGCCCAACTAATGTGGATTTTTCTCTACCCGCCAAGGGAGTTTCTACACTAGAACGGAAAGGTAATAAATCTATCTTACCCCGTTCCTTAACACCTTAAATTGTGTTACCAGAATACTACATAATACTGATTCTGGTTTTCGGTTTTGTCAACAGTTACCACAACAAACATCTCTCTTTTTAACCAAAGACTCTTCACCTAAGGAAGATCGCAGACCATTTGCTTGACCACTCTATTTTGATGTCTATGACTACTCCTGAAGAAAGTCCCAGCAACTGTTATAGAGGACTGAAACATGTTGAGTTGGCAATCTAAAAGTTTAAATAGATTGCATTAAAATATTTAGAGATCTAGAAAGTTCGAATACCACACGTAAACTAAGGACTCACAGCCAAGGTTAAATGCAAACGGCTATATTAACATACGCTTCTAATTTTTTAGAACTACTGTTTGAAACAGTTTTTGTCAATGTCTCAATTGTGTATACATTTTAGAGTGTCTGAAAATGAATTTTATGTGTATTAATATATGTATTATGTCTATCTTAAACATTACTTCATATTAAAGTTTATATATTTTTCCAAAATGCGAATTAATCACTAAGAGAAGTAGTAACTGTTGACATTCCTTTTTCCTACCTTCCCTATATTGCAAATTCTAATAACATACACCTTTCTTACTACTGTGGGCAATAACAAATAACATTAAGACACAAAGAAAACACAAAGAATCGATTCAATTTATAACAATGGGATACATCTATTTATATACACACAGCTAAGTATAATGCATGACAATGCAGACAGTTCTAATGCTATGTCTAATTTGCACCTTTTATACTTCTGGTGCAAAGCTACCATGCAGTAACTATGTAAGCCTGTGCTGCAAGTGTGTGGTTCTAATGCAATCTAATGCAAGCGCTAGCATCCATCACCTTCATGGGTAAATCCACACCATCAAATCCACACCATCTTCATACTCTAAACAATCCCTGTCTAGTTTCCCCTTCACCCAAACCTGTGTGTGTGTGTGTCTGTTCTTATCAATCAATTTGAGCCTAGGCCAAACCCATACTTCCCATTCTGTTGCCAATCAGCCAGTGGCAGACCTCAAGACTGCCAACTGCCAAGCTCTCGATCTCATCAAGGCCCATCAGTCTGCTGCACCAAGCACCATCTCCAGCCACCTCTCTCTCTGTGGCTCTCCCAATCTCTCTTGCAGTCTCAACTCTCCTCATGCAGTTCTCCCAGTGCAGACCTCAAACTCCCTCGAACTCTCTGGCCAACTCTCTGGCCAACTCTCTCTCTCTCTCCAGCCCTCCTGGTTATAGTCTCCAATGACGCACACATCACTATGGTGACACACATTCTATAAGCTAAGAATGTCTTAGAATGTCTCTCCCTCAGCGTTTAGCAAAATGCCTGCCTGTCTCCTTGCTTGTTACTTGTCTCGGCATGTCCTGTTACTTCGTGTGCTGTCAGCGTGACCTCATATCTCTCCCTCTTGGCCTTCCGAATATGTTGCGAAATACATCATCTATTCCCTGTTTCTCCATTCTCTCCACTGTAGGCTTCACTCTGCATTACAAAAGTGCTCTTAGGCCCCGTCTCTCCATATGCAAAAAGCACCTCTTTTGTCTGAAAATGCTTCCCTCTCTCCTGTCTACCCACTCCATTCATGGCCCAAACCCTTGTGTTCTTTCCGCGAAGCTCAGAGCCCAAGCTGATAAGGCTCCCTTCTCGGACAAGGGTGCATGTTATCTGTGTATGTCTGCCAATGTTTACGAACAGTGTACCATTACATTTCTCCGCACTGAGCAACTTCTGTCTTTCTCCATCAAAAAATGGCTCATAGGCCTCGTGTCTCATTCTGAATGCTTCCTAGTGTTTACCGCAAATCTCTCGCAATGCAAGCACTAACTAAATGCAAAACTCATTCTAGGTGCATACTCAATCATACATACATACATACATGACAGTCTCTAAATGTGTCTCTACAAAGCATAACTATGTGTGAATGGCTTTTCATGCCATTTCAAATATGCCAGTGTGTGTGGTGCAAGCAATGCCTTTTCTCTCTAAGCCTAAGTGCTATTTCTAATGCAAACATAAATACAGCATATCGTGGTGAGTATATGTTGTGTCTCTAAAACACTACATGGCACTTCAAATATGTGCAAGTGGAGGCAATCTCATTCTAAAAGCATATTGCAAATGACAGTGTCTACTTCAGCAATGTACTAATCAGAACTAAACAGAATGCAATAATGGAATAATTCCATTGCAAAGAGTAATGATTGGGTAATGGTGATTCTAACAGATAGTCTAATAATAGTTGAGGGCAATGGTAATAAGGGTAATGGTTCTCTACAGTAATGATGAGTCTAACGATAACAATACCAGGCTCCTCATTTTATCAGATTCACAGGCACATCCTGGAAAAATGGCCTGCGGTCCCACACCGCCCACACACCCTCGCTTTCGAGGGCATTCACTAGTGTGTGGAAGGTCATACCCACACTTTGGGCACTGCAGCAGTGAGTCATTCTTCTTCTGCGATCATCATGATCTTGCCGGGCCATTGTTCGTAGGCCGTCCGATGACATAGGCTTCTTCCCCCTTTACTGACTTAACTGCAGGATCCATACTGGTAGCACGGCTGTCTGCCAGTTCATAGGATCTGCCAATGTCAAGAATCTGCACCAACGTAAGCACAGGTTCCCGGAGCACATGTCTCTGCAGCTTCCCCGAGCTACAACATTGGATGAGCTGGTTCCGGACCATCCCCTCCTCATTCTCCCACTGGCACGTGCTGGCTAGGTGTCACAGCCTCCCACAGAAATGGTCTAGCTCCTCCTCCTCCTGTTGCTTCTCACTGAACATCACAAAGCGATCAAAATCTTGGTTGGCCAGGGGTAGAAAATGTTCCTTGAGTGCGTCCTAAACAGCCTGGTAGGTGACAGCAGTTCAGTTCAGTGACTCGAAGATACGATGAACTTAGGAATCTGCAGCATACAGCAGCGTCGCAACCTTCGCATCCTCCTCTGTCTCCCCTGTGGCCCTAAAGTACATCTCAAGCTTCTTGATCCACAAGAGCCACTTTAGGCCCGGTTCCGAAGGAGGGCCAGACATATCAAATTCCGGCATGGGAGCCAGCGTGCCCTATTGTCTGGTCATCACCATGACAGGAGGCAGCGCAACAGCAGGAGGTGGAACCCCTGCCACTAGGGCATTAGCACCAGGGTTTATCATTGCTGCGGACCTCACAGGCACCTCTCACACCAGTGGAGGTCGCATGTCCACAGAGGCGATGGTCTCCCAATGCAGCAGAGGGTCGTGGCGTAGCTGTGGATCCCAAAGAAATTTGCAGGGCTTTCCACACCCCAGGCATGGCTGGTGAGGATGAGGGCCTCGAAAAACAAAAATCTCCCAGTACCAGGGCATCAACGTTGTCACCTTCTTGTCAGAGTAGAACAGTCCAGCAAGAGGAGGGAAGAAAGACATTTATTTTTTCACAAAGTGGTGAGATATTTCTTTAAATTGGGTATATTGCCTTTCAAAGGCTCCAAAAATTGGCCTGGACGGTGCACAAGCAGCCCGTGTGGGACCGCAAACGTCAGGCACAAAAGATGGTGGTCACACATGCACCACGCGGGCGATGCATCTAGTGGGCATTAAGAAAATGCTCCTGAATCCAGTACTGGAAATGGAGCCAGTCTCCCCCACTCAGCGGCGTCCTCATCACCAGTGTTGCAAGTTGGTGTTAGCCCCGGGACCTATATGTACTCAGGCCCTGCCCCCCGCACCTTAAGAACGACATTGACACAGGTCTGATCTGTAGGGGCTCCCGGCGGCTTCTGCTGAGCACAGGCAGCCCCTTTATTGAGGCGCATGCATGACGACCAACCCGGCCTCCGTGCATGGGTATATCCGCATTACTCCGTAACACAAAGGTTCCCACAGGTGATCATTTGGAGAGTAAAGGATGCAGTTCTGAGGATTGCCTATAGAGGTCCTCACAGGAGATCATATGGAGACTAAATGCTGCAGTTCCGAGGACCGCCTACAGAGGTCCCTGTCAGGGAGAATTCTCATTCTATGGCTAATTTCCCTTACCTATAGAGACCCCCAGCAGCTTTGCTGGATTTGAAGGGTTTGTTTCTTTTTACCTGCTAAGAGTGAGACTCTTTTTCCCCACTCTTAGGCATTTTTGCTATGTGTGTTCTAGGCTATGTTTGTGTTTAATGTCTATGGGGTTTCTCTCACCCATAGGAACCATCTTTATGCATATGTGTTACACAGCATCCTCAGTGCCGTGACGCAGGGGTGTCGTAGCGACCCCCAAACATAAACTCCATACCCTGGGACTGACTACTGTCTCCCAGAGCATGTAAAGTCCCCATTAACTTTACTAGTCAAATCTTATGAACTTAACCAGTACAGACCATCTTACTATGGAGGTACTGGAAAGGGTTAGTAGTTTTTCCCTTGGATTTATTTTCGAGGGGGTACCTTTAAGTCCCTCTCTATAAAGTTTCTGGCTGGTGGCAGTGGTTACTACCGTAAATATTTGACCGCAAATATTTTCCTATGGGATTTTCCTATTGTTGGAGGCTAACACTTTTACTGACAGCCTCTAACATAACGCTGGGTTATTTTAATATTAACTTTACTCCGGTAGGTTTTATTCGCCAGAACTTTAATACAAATTCTTTCTCGTGTCTTACTCTAAACTCCTAACCCAGGTCGGGGATCCTTTGTTCGCTATTTTGGTGGGCTTCTGCCAAGAAGCCCTCCTTTCGGCGCCTCTGAGTCTGGGGTGGGTCTGTTGCTTGGGAGGGGGAGTAGAACCCCTGGACAGAGTTGCCGCAGCAACTCATGTCGCACTCTAACCTGATAGGCTGGAGGGTCTCCCGCCAAGAAGACCACTCCACTGTGTGAGTGACAGTTAGGCTGTATGAATGGGTCTCTTTCTGCATAAAAGCAGGATCCTGAGGACTGGAAGAGCAAGACGTCGCCACTGGAACTACGGAACCGAAGGGGAGAGAAGCCACAGACATCTTCAGCATCTACACCATTGGTGAAGCCCTGCCGGATCGTCTCACCACTTTTCTTCCACACGACGAGAGGAGATCTTCAGTGAAAGGGTCTTCTTCCCTTGAGCTGGTGGGCACAACCAGTTCACCCATCGCATCCTTGGATCGGCCTTGGTCGAATCGACAGTGCTCAGCACTTGGAGACTGAATAGCCAGGCAGCTATTGACCCGGACCGTGACTAAAAGGAGCGTACCTATTAAACTTGATTTGGCAGCACCGCGGCTGGTTTCATCCCTGGGTAGTGCAGCGACTCGAACCTTCCTCCACGATGAGAGCCTCTCTTCCTCTCTGCTTGGCCGCTCTCTCTCTTAACATTGTCTTTCGCCTCGCATCTACCTCTTCAATATTCGCCTATCAAAGACTTGACAGCAGCTACAAGAACATTTTTGCTCCTAAGCTCTTGGTCCTGTACCACTGACTCTGGCTCAGGCCCATTGACTCTGGCTGATTTGTTAGATCTGCTCTCACTAGATTAGTTTTCAATGAGAAATGTGTGGATGCACCTGAATCTTCTAAACCTCTCTTCCTTCCTTCTGTTTTAACGTGTGAAGTGCCATTTTGCTCAGTTTACATGCACTTATCTTTCTGCTAAAGTGTTACTGTGCATTACTTCTTCACAAAACTTCAGGGAAGTGTTGCTAGGGGGTGTCTGAAGATATTTTGGTTTAACTTGTGCTTTCCCTCCCTTTCATTAAATTGATAGAGTGCTATTTGTAGTTGGTTTTCACTGTGTCCTTTTGCTCAGTTTTCACTCTACCGCAAACTACAATTGAATAGGGAGTTGTATATGCTTTTCCTTGACTAAACTTAACTTACTTTATCAACTGTGATCCATGTGTTGAAACTAGATGTGCATAGAATAAATATATTCTCTTTTTGATACAAAGCATTGGTCAGTGTTTCCTTGTTCCATAGTACACAATACCTATTGTGTAAACCCTGAATACTTCTCATCTCCCTCTTGAGATAAGGCTGACTGCTCAGCCACAGCTACCAACTAAATCTTTGTGGTACAGACTGATACCAAAGGGGATTTTTTGCTCTCACCTGTAGTCCTAATCCTGGGTATTGGTCCCTGAGGGAACTGCCTGGGATTCTGCCTAACAGTCCCCACAGGAGATCATATGGAGACTAAATGCTGCAGTTTCCAGGATCGCCATAGAGGTCCCCAGGGGAGATCATTTGGAGACTAAATGCTGCAGTTCCCAGGACAGCCTACAGAGGTCCCCACAGGAGATCATATGGAGATTGAATGCTGCAGTTCCCAGGATCGCCTGCAGAGGTCCCCACAGGAAATCACATGGAGACTAAATGATGCAGTTCCCAGGATCACCGATAGAGGTCCCCACAGGAGATCATAAGGAGACTAAAGGCTGCAGTTCCCAGGATGGCGGATAGAGGTCCCCACAGTAGATCATATGGAGACTAAATGCTGCAGTTCTGAGGGTCACCTGCAGAGGTCCCCACAGGAGATCATAAGGAGTCTAAAGGCTGCAGTTCCCAGGATCACCTACAGAGGTCCCCACAGGAGATCATATGGAGACTAAATGCTGCAGTTCCCAGGATCACCTGCAGAGGTCCCCACAGGAGATCATATGGAGACTAAATGCTGCAGTTCCCAGTGATCGCCTGCAGAGGTCCCCACAGGAGATCATATGGAGACTAAAGGCTGCAGTTCCCAGGGTCGCCTGCAGAGGTCCCCACAGGAGGTCATGTGGAGACTAAAGGCTGCAGTTCCCAGGATCGCCTGCAGAGGTCCCCACAGGAGATCATATAAAGACTAAAGGCTGCAGTTCCCAGGGTCGCCTGCAGAGGTCCCCACAGGAGATCATATGGAGTCTAAAGGCTGCAGTTTCCAGGATTGCCGCTAGAGGTCCCCACAGGAGATCATATGGAGACTAGATGCTGCAGTTCCCAGGATCACCTGCAGAGGTCCCCACAGGAGATCGTGTGGAGACTGAGTGCTGCAGTTCCCAGGATTGCCTGCAGAGGCCCCCCACAGGAGATCATATGGAGACTAAAGGCTGCAGTTCCCAGGATCGCCTGCAGAGGTCCCCACAGGAGATCATATGGAGACTAAATGCTGCAGTTCCCAGGATCGCCGATAGAGGTCCCCACCAGAGATCATATGGAGACTAAATAATGCAGTTCCCAGGAACACCGATAGAGGTCCCCACAGGAGATCATATGGAGACTAAAGGCTGCAGTTCCCAGGATGGCAGATAGAGGTCCCCACAGTAGATCATATGGAGACAAAATGCTGCAGTTCTGAGGGTCGCCTGCAGAGGTCCCCACAGGAGATCATATGGAGACTAAATGCTGCAGTTCCCAGGATCGCCGATAGAGGTCCCCACCAGAGATCATATGGAGACTAAATGATGCAGTTCCCAGGAACACCGATAGAAGTCCCCACAGGAGATCATATGGAGACTAAAGGCTGCAGTTCCCAGGATGGCAGATAGAGGTCCCCACAGTAGATCATATGGAGACTAAATGCTGAAGTTCCCAGGATCGCCTGCAGAGGTCCCCACAGGAGATCATATGGAGACTAAATGCTGAAGTTCCCAGGATCGCCTGCAGAGGTCCCCACAGGAGATCATATGGAGAGTAAAGGCTGCAGTTCCCAGGATCGCCTGCAGAGGTCCCCACAGGAGATCACATGGAGACTAAATGCTGCAGATCCCAGGATCACCTACAGAGGTCCCCACAGGAGATCACATGGACATGATTTATGGTGTTCCTTTGACTGTTAATGTGTTTTATGGGCTATGGGGTCCTTTACTCCATAGGGTCTCATGTGTTTTTACTATGTGTGTTACACAGCACCCTCCGTGCAGTAACACAGGGGTGTCATAGTGACACCCCACCATAGACTCCATACCCTGGGACTGACTACTGTCTCCCAGGGCATGTAAAGTCACCATTGGCTTTACTAGTCCCAAATTATTAACAGAAACCAGTACAAACCATAATATTGTGGACATACTGGTTGGGGCAATTCGATTGCCCCGGGGTCTGTTAGTCGAGGGGGCACGTCTCCACCCCCTTGATCGAGTTTTGGCTGGTGGCAGTGGACACTACTTTTTATATTCAACCGCGAATATTTCCCGATGGGATTTTCCCATTGTTCGAGGCTACCAACTTTAATTATTTAATTCTCATAGCCTCGAACATACCGCTGGTTTATTTAATTAATATTAATTCGCCGGTTGGTATTTTTTGCCAGGACTCGATTCTAAAATGGCGTTTGTGTTCTCTTCTGTGACTCCAACCCAAGTCGAGCCCTTTGTTCCACTTTTTGGCGGGCTTCTCCACAGAAGCCTCCAAAAGTGGTGCCACTCTGTCTGAGTACCACAGGGGGTGTGGGAGGGGGTTTAGGCACCCTGGACTGAGTTACCTTGGTAACTCAAGTTGCACTCTTGTGTGATTGGCCCAAGTGGTGAGCCGGCCGGCTCACCACTTAGCATGTTTGATTGACAGCTAGGCTGAGTGAATGGGGGCATGCTGCATAAAAGCAGGACTTTGGGGGCTGGAACTTCAGAAGTTGCCACAGGACCTGAGAATCCAATGAGGGAGGAGCTGAGCTGACCTGCCACGACGACACCACCAGTGGAGCCCTGCGGAACCGACTCACCACTTACCGAAGACAGAGAAGATCTCCCGGCTGGAGAGGCTTCTTCCCCTAACTGGTGGGCACAACCAGTTTACCTTCTTTCTTCGCACCCCAGATCGGTTTGTGGTCGAACTGCCCGTGCCAAGCACCCCAGCGGCCGGATAGCCACTTACCACTGAACCGCGAATCAATGGACCGCTCCTTGTACCTGAGAAACTCTGCGGCTGGTTTCTTCCCTGGCAGTGCAACAGACTCCTGTCTTCCTCCCTGACGAGATCCTCTCTTCCCCCGGACGATGCACCAACTTGCATCCGCTGCCAGGAACAACTGCCCCCGCTGGAGTATTCTCACCACTTTAAGGTACCGTGTCCGCAGGCCTCCCTTTCTAAAGATTGCTACTAGGTAATAATAACCCCTTAACCTTCTGGACTGGGCTGGCCGCCTTGACCCCCTAACTGGTCCCTTTCTTTGGTCCAACTCCTTTTTGAACCGTTACAAGACTTTTGTGCACTGCAACCGTGTGACCTTGGACACATTTCATTTCGATCCTCTTAAAGCGGATCCGGCCTACTGACTCTGAATTTGTTACTTTGCCTTCCTCTCTTGTTGTGTTTGTGAAAAAGTGTTGGGATCTGTAATTTATTCTCTGCTTTTCTCTCCCTTTTTAAAATGAATTATTAGAGTGCCATCTACGTTAAGTGCTCACCGCTGTCTGAAAATAAGTGGGGCTTTACTTAAGACTTGTCTAATATTCTTTTAAGGGAGTGTATATCTTTTAGTGACCGTGTTTTTGAATTGCTTACTATTAGTGCCTGTGTGTTTTTCTAGATGTGGTTTTAAATAAATAATTATATCTCTTTTACACCAAGCCCTGGTCAGTGTTTGCTTGTTCTACTGTGTTCCTATGACCTATTGTGAATAATCTGCATACTGCCTAACTCTTCTTGAGGGAAGTCTGACTGCTCAGCCACAGCTTCCAACTGAATCTGTGTGGTACAGACTGCTACCAAGTGGGTTTACTGCCAAACACCTGTAGTCCTAAATCTTTTGCAGTGGTCCCAGAGGGAACTGCACAGGTTTCTGCCTAACAAGAGGTCCGCACAGGAGATCATATGGAGACTAAAGGCTGCAGTTCCCAGGGTCGCCTGCAGAGGTCCCCACAGGAGATCATATGGAGACTAAATGCTGCAGTTCCCAGGATCGCCTGCAGAGGGCCCCACAGGAGAGCATATGGAGACTAAATGCTGCAGTTCCCAGGATCGCCTGCAGAGGGCCCCACAGGAGAGCATATGGAGACTAAATGCTGCAGTTGCCAGGATCGCCTGCAGAGGTCCCTACAGGAGATCATATGGAGACTAAAGGCTGCAGTTCCCAGGATGGCAGATAGAGGTCCCCACAGGAGATCATATGAAGACTAAATGCTGCAGTTCCCAGGATCGCCTGCAGAGGTCCCCACAGGAGATCATATGGAGACTAAAGGCTGCAGTTCCAAGGGTCGCCTGCAGAGGTCCCCACAGGAGATCACATGGAGACCACATGCTGCAGTTACGAGGGTCGCCCCCAGAGGTCCCCACAGGAGATCATATGGAGACTAAAGGCTGCAGTTCCCAGGATCGCCTGCAGAGGTCCCTACAGGAGATCATATGGGGACTAAAGGCTGCAGTTCCCAGGATGGCAGATAGAGGTCCCCACAGGAGATCATATGGAGACTAAATGCTGCAGTTCCCAGGATCGCCTGCAGAGGTCCCCACAGGAGATCATATGGAGACTAAAGGCTGCAGTTCCCAGGATCGCCGATAGAGGTCCCCACAGGAGATCATATGGAGACTAAAGGCTGCAGTTCCCAGGACCGCCGATAGAGGTCCCCAGAGGAGATCATATGGAGACTAAAGGCTGCAGTTCCCAGGATCGCCTGCAGAGGTCCCAACAGGAGATCATATGGAGACTAAATGCTGCAGTTCCCAGGATCGCCTGCAGAGGTCCCCATCATCGAGTCCTCTTCTTAATGAGACTAAAGTAGAATATTAAGTTTATTCCCGTCTCGAGGCGCCTGAAGAGCTCAAAGAAATAAAAACTTCAAAGGTGGAGCAGGATATCCACCTACCCAGAACCCCTTGCTCCGCCTACCCAGAATCCCTTGCTTCGTCTACCCAGAACCCCTTGCTCCGCCTACCCAGAACCCCTTGCTTCGTCTACCCAGAACCCCTTGTTCCGCCTACCCAGAACCCCTTGCTTCGTCTACCCAGAACCCCCTGCTCCGCCTACCCAGAAAGCCCTGCGGTGCTCCAGTTTAGGCACCCTATGTTCAGGGTGCACCGAGTACTCTCTCGAGTCCTCCGCGCGAAGCCTCGTTCATGTTACTGTGTAAGTCAATGGCCCTCATTACGACCCTGGCGGAAAGTAACTGACCTGACCGCCATAGCGTTTCCGCCATTGCACGATGGAGTAAAGTGCGGCTAATTCTGACCCATCGGGCACGAGCATTACGCCATGGCGGAAGTGCATTCCGCCACCCATCATAGCGGTCACCGTAATGAGCGGTAATCGCAAAAATATACGGAAACGGAAGTAAAAACATGGGGCCGGAACGGGAAACAGCACGCCGTACACCTATAAAATCAGAATACCAACACAACCATTAAAAATCCGACCCTGAGACACATCCCAACCCGTTAGCCACCCTAGTTAAAACAATCAAAATGGGAAAAGTTGCTAAAAAAGCATGCGACCGCAAGCGGCAGGTCCACTTCTCCCATGAGGAACTCACCGTGCTCACAGAGACCCTCCAGGAGAATGCTGCCGTCGTCTTCTCGACGCAAATGACCAGGACGGCACTTGCGAACAAGAAGGCCATATGGGCCCTGGTGGCACAGCGGGTAAGTGCGGTGGGGACCGCACCCCGCAACCCACAGCAATGCAGAAAGCGATGGGACGACTTGCGGATACGCGTACGGAGCATACTATCAGCCAACCGTAACATTGCCACAGCTACCGGGGGAGGATCGGAATCACCCATCAAGTTCACCCCCTGGGAAGAAATCTGTGCCTCCACCATTGGAATGGAGAGTATAGAGGGAGTCGGAGGGATGGAGAAAGGAGTGCAGACATCCGAAGAATCAGGTAGGTGGGCCAAATAAAACAATGCTAAATCCACAATGTCCAATCATGTGAAGTACCATGTGTCCACATAGTGCAACAGAAACACATGTCCAGGAGAACGTCCACATACATTGGCCTGATAGCGCACTTTAAAAGTCACATTAAATACATAAATAATTAAAAATCCTAAAAACACCCTCTACACGTGCAGCATGCACACCCTAACTGCAGGCTGCAAAACAACTGCATCCTCAATCCACACAAAAAAGAAACCACCTCCAAGGCCCTGACCCAAATCACCCTCAGGTACCACCCCAATGCATGTGATACATTGCCATTCCAATTTCCACAGACCCATAAATAACGTTCGCCCTCCTTCACTCCACCACAGGGTCCGATTCAAACGACGAGCTTCAGGACACCCCTACCAGCACACCTGCAAAGAGGGCCAAGACCAACGGCCAAAGACCCTCCACCTCAGCTGCACGGATCAAGACACGGCAGCAGCACAAATCAAGTGGCAGCACACAGGAGGGGACTTCAACAGGCACCCCAGCAGCCAGCATGCCCACAACAGCAGCACCACAGGTCCCCCCAATGGATGCCACAGAAGGCACTGCTTCTGGTGGCAGCAGCACCATAGGTGACACTGCATTAATGCCAGCATGCTCCGACACAGAAAACGGTGCTGTCGATTTAGGACCCATCCATGACCTGTCTCAATCCCCCTGTTTGTTTCATCCCGTACAACATGAGGATACCACGCAGGGGCACCCACAAGACGATGACTGGCCATCCCCCACAAGCCCTGTGGCAAGGCAACATGAGGTGATCAGCCCCTCTGTGACACCACCGCAAATGGCCATGGCCCAGCAGAGGCAACAGTCCCTCGACCAGGTGATCGTGCAACAGCAGCAACTGGCCACGCTCCTCAAGGAGCATGCTGATGAATGTGGGGGTTCTAAGGCAGCCATAGAAACATCTACTGAGACACTTAGGGCACAAATGGAGCGAAGTACAGAGACACTAAGGGTACAAATGGAGAGAAGTACAGAGACACTAAGGGTACAAATGGAGAGAAGCACCGAGAGCCTGAGGGGGGAACTGCATGCGACGTCCAAAGACGTATGTGGTGAACTTGCCGCTGTGCGCCGTGTGCTCACTGAGCTCTCACAAACCCTTAGGGACATGCATGGACGTGAGCAGGCAGAGACATCATCCGTTGCAAGTTCCGTCCAGGGCAGCCCCCAACGTAGATCTGGGAGGAACCTGCGCTCCACAGGCAGGGGTGCCCCTGATACCCGGAGAGGGGGCTTGCAATAGCGTCTGCCCACTGACAATGAGCATCTTTTGACACTGGTGTTCGGGGGGGGAGGTAGGAGGGTGGAGGGGGGGTGTTGGGCTTTCTTGGGTGGCGGGTCGATAGGGTGTGTAATATAATTTCACATATGCCATAAACATTTCATAATCATCCAATGAGATGTGTGGACATTGATCTTAGTGTACGAGGCCTTTATAGGCGTACAGTCCACATTGTGCATGTTCCAGACACACACAGTGCCACAAGTCCCGTGTCCATGTATCAGCCACCAGGCGTGAGTGCTAGAAGCATGAATCTATGATATCCTGACGAATTTCACGGGCCTCCTGTGCCTCGCGGACTCCTTGAGGTGCTGCCACATCCCCACCCTCATCATGACCATCTTCAGGTGCTTGCAGTTCTGCGTCAGGGGGCATGGGCACATTTCTACGTACGCACATGTTGTGTAGCATGACACATGCCATGACCATCTTTGCAACCTTCTCATGGCGGTACAGGAGTGCCCCGCCAGACCTGCTGAGGCAGCGGAAACGAGCCTTCAGTAGGCCGAATGCCTGTTCTATGACTACACGGGTACGTGAGTGGGCATGGTTGTAGTCCTCCTCATGCTGGTTCTGTGGGTTCCGGAGTGGTGTAAGGAGCCATCTCTTCAGTGGATACCCGGCATCACCTGTATGTGGACAATAAAGGATGTTTGTGGAATGACATTGCTACGTACGCATCCCCCCCCCTTCCTGCCAGGTCATTGCCGCATCACATACCCCACATTATCATGCATGAAATGAGACTCACCGAGTAGCCAGGATCTGTTCCCTGCGTGTCGCTCCATGTAGCGTGGTATTGTAGAGTTCCTCAAGACCATAGAATCATGGGTTGATCCAGGAAATCGGGCACAACAATGTGTAAAGATCCTGTTGGAGTCACACACCATTTGTACATTAAGAGAATGATATTGTTTCCGGTTGCGGTACTGGACCTCCATGGCATGTGGGACAACCAATTCCACATGGGTGCAGTCGATGGCACCAATGCAACCCGGTATGCCGGCAAGTGCATGGAATCCCACTTTTGTGTTTGTAATCTCCTGCTCCGAGCGTGGTAAAGAGATGTAGTCGTCTGCGTGCTTCAGGAGGGCATCGAGCACTTGCAATAGTGTCCGTGACAACAGTGGCTGTGAAATGCCATGCAACTGTCCGACTGTGTGCTGGTAGGTGCCTGTGGCAGGAAGTGGAGTACAGACACCACCTTCAGTAGGGGTGGGATGGCGGTTGGGCTATCTATCATGCTGACAAGGTCAGCGTGTGTCATGTTCACAATGGCGGTTATGGTGTCCCAGTCCAAACGGTAGAGGGTGTGGATCTGCTCAGCAGTGAGGTTGAACGGATGAGCTCGGAGGCGTGGGATTGCGGGCTGCCTGCGTGGTGGTAGTGGCTGTGCTGGTGGGCCTTGCTGGCCCTGCCTTGCCCTCCTCCTCCTCCTGCGTCTCCTCTGTGCAGCCGGTTGTTGTAGTAGTTGGTGTTCGTCTTCTTCTTGAAGTTGGAGTACTTGCAGTGCTATCAGGTCCCCCAGGGCCAACATCGCTAGTCCTGCCGGTAGCATTTTGGAGTGGGTGTGGTTGTGGGAGGGGGTTGGGTGTGCAATTTATGTGTTTTCAGGCTGTATAGCCTCCACCTGTGGTGATTCATTCCACCTGTGCCAGCTGCAATCCCCTTTGGGCGAGCACGTCCCGCACACAACGCTGCAATGTGACCCATGGCATCTTGCTATTACAATCATGTATTTAATCCCGATGGCAGTGAAATATTGGTTTATATGTTCATTCTGCTATGGTCCCATTGTTTCACATACTATCTTTGCAGTCGCGAACAAACTTGTGAAGGGTCAGTGGAATGTAGTACTCGATTAACGGTGGACCCTCATGCAGCACTGTACCGAGGTTCACGGACGGGCGGGGCGTCCCATTTGTGAGTGAAGCCAGTTGCCATTTTCACACACTGCCGCACTACATGGATGAATTTGTGATTTCAAGCGGTCACAGATGCCTTTTCGACGTGATGTTGCAAATGAGGAATTCGAAGGACAGCGCTTTCGGTTTTCAGCTAGCAGCGAGGAGACGCCCACAGGTCTGACTGCAAATATAACGTTCTATTGTTTAATGTCCTTGGGACAGGGGTCATGGCGAGAATGCAATGATTGATATGAATAGTATGGGATGCGCAATAGCGTAGTGGACGATATGGTAGGACGTTCCCAAATACATGTTACTTCACAACACTAGAATTCCGGGCTGGAGCACAGTGGATTTTGCAGACTGCATTACGCACAGACTCAATGGAGATTTCAAATGTTATGTGAGTGAATAATCAGGCGTTTTTATACCGGGATGAGGGAATGATGTATGGATGCATGGACAGATGATTTAATTGAGAGTTTGCCATGTACATTGCTTTTTGGAATCTATCCCCTTCCCCTGCGCTATGTGATGCAGAGCTGCCATAGTGGGACCATCGTCTATCTGCCCTTGTTGAACCCTCCCTGTCTCGACGCGCCTTCAAACACTTGTGTCTATGCACGTTACTAATCCCATCTAATGGATTCTGTTTTAACAGACGCATGCACACAAACACTCGTTTGTAATAGTGTTTTCACCTCGATTTATATAGTTATGATTCGCAAGTGATTTTTGGGTGGAAATAATCCTTTTGAGTGGGCTAGCATGCATATGGCTGTAGATTTAGTGTGATCATTGAAGTGAGTTATACAAATGTAGTTCTGATGCCCATACTATTCTTTTTCATTTAATTTGGGTGACAGGTATCTCCTCCCCTTTTGCCGCTGCCATCTGTATGCCACTCCTGCAGATGGCTTTTACTCCCGACACCTGCTGCTTCGAGTTAATCAGTGGAGCACCATTACGATTTTATGGGACGATCGCCAATGGGCCACATGCCCTTACGCAGTACTAGTGGCTAGGAGCAACATATCAACCTTTCAGCTGGACTAGTGCCTACCTGATGGGACGGCCCTGCGGTTCTGGGCGCTTCCATGTTGCCTTTTTGAACGTGAATGTAGCCCCTGTGTACCATGAAGGAACAGGGCGTCACACAAGAAGAAGCTGGTCATTTATTGCGGATGCAGCCCACAGTAATGGAAAATATTTTGGAGTTTATGACCTAATAGCTGTATGGGCTTGGTGAATTTGATGTGCATTTAAATTTTATTCAGATATTAACCGTGTAGCGTTATTCTTTGCAAGTAATGTAGCATATTCCTATTTGTGGAGCGATGTATTTTGAGAAGATCTGCATTGGGTTCCGGCTTCTGAGTATAGTTGCGTGGTACTGTACTGGCCGCGTTTGCCTACGAAGCCCAGTAAGGTCAGGGATAGGGGCTGCCATTATGACTGTTTTAATGATGTCATGCTCAGGGGCGGGGGATTAGCTTTTGTGTAACAGATGCCGGTCAGCCAGGTGGATTGGTGGAATGATGTGATTATCAGGAAATGGCTGGTCACAGGTGCCTGTGTTTGCGTGCGTTTCTTGGAGGGAGACTGAGGTCATGTCCATTGGAATAGCTTCTGTATTCGTGCCATCTGTGCCCTGCAGCTCCCATTGGCCCCTCTTGAGATGAGCCTGGCTGCTCAGTCACTCTGCCAACTTGTGTGGTACATGCTTATGCTGATGGTTGGTTTGTTTACTGGCAAGAGTACAGGGCTGGTGCAGTCTCCCTCAGGATACTGCTTTGAATGTTGCCTTACACTGGTGTCAAGCGATGGGGGCCTGTTGTTGTTTTGTCTCATATTTCAGTTCATATTGCTGTACTTGAACCTTCACATGCCTGTGCTGCATCAGTACGGCAATGGTGACATGCCAAATATGGATGGCCACTCACAAGGCACTTGGAGCCCCTACATTCATTTGTTCATTGGCATGCATGGGTGACTTGTACATTTCACTGGTTGCATTGTGTAACTTCATTGCACCTACGAGGAGTTGTGCAATGTGGGCAGGGAGTGGTGTACAGGCACTCAGTAGGGCCATTTACGGTTGGTTCACAATGCCGTAATTCTCACCATGGCGGAATGGTACTTTCCGCCATGCTTGATGGCGTTAAGTATATGTCCGCTAGGGTCAGAATTCGCGTACCGTTGCGCCATGGTGGTAATTACGGTTTTGCATGGCGCGCGTGCGCGTACTTGGTGCAGTTAGCGTTGGCGTTCACTACGGTGTCGCTAATGGCATCGTACTTTACGGTGACGGGTCATGATCGCACCGAGCGGTATTCGATGGCGGTATTACATTTCCGCCATCGTTTTTCGATTTCCGCCAGGGTCGTAATGAGGGCCAATGTCACTTTTTCCGGCGTCACGCGCACCTCGTGTGGCGGTGATTCCGGGGTTCACTAATTTTTGGAAGGTCTCTCCAGACTGAGAGACCTCGCGCTGTGAGTCAAAGCTAGAAATGCTCAGTCACTGATGATAGTGACAGCTCTCTAAACACATCGCTCATGATAGGGACAGCTCTCTAAACACATCACTCATGATAGGGACAGCTCTCTGAAAACATCACTCATGATAGGGACAGCTCTCTAAACACATCACTCATGATAGTGACAGCTCACTCAACAGATCACTCATGATAGGGACAGCTCTCTAAACACATCACTCATGATAGGGACAGATCTCTGAACACATCACTCATGATAGGGACAGCTCTCTCAACAGATCACTCATGATAGGGACATCTAACACATCACTCATGATAGGGACAGCTCTCTGAACACAACACTCATAGGGACATCTCTCTAAACACATCGCTCATGATAGGGACAGCTCTCTAAACACAACACTCATAGGGACATCTCTCTAAACACATCACTCATGATAGGGACATCTCTCTAAACACATCACTCATGATAGGGACAGCTCTCCGAACAGATCACTGATGATAGTGATAGCTCCCTTAACAGATCACTGATGACAGTGACAGCTCCCTTAACAGATCACTGATGATAGTGACAGCTCCCTTAACAGATCACTGATGACAGTGACAGCTCCCTTAACAGATCACTGATGACAGTGACAGCTCCCTTAACAGATCACTGATGATAGTGACAGCTCACTTAACAGATCACTGATGATAGTGACAGCTCCCTTAACAGATCACTGATGACAGTGACAGCTCCCTTAACGGATCACTAATGATAGTGACAGCTCGCTAAACACATCACTGATAGTGACAGCTTGCTTAATTGATCACTGATGACAGTGACAGCTCCCTTAACAGATCACTGTTGATAGTGATAGCTCCCTTAACAGATCACTGATGACAGTGGCAGCTCCCTTAACAGATCACTGATGATAGTGACAGCTCCCTTAACAGATCACTGATGATAGTGACAGCTCGCTTAACAGATCACTGTTGATAGTGATAGCTCCCTTAACAGATCACTGATGACAGTGGCAGCTCCCTTAACAGATCACTGATGATAGTGACAGCTCGCTTAACAGATCACTGATGATAGAGACAGCTCGCATAACTGATCACTGATGATAGGGACAGCTCTCTAAACACATCACTCATGATAGGGACAGCTCTCTAAACACATCACTCATGATAGTGACAGCTCACTTAACAGATCACTGATGATAGTGTCAATTCGCTTAACAGATCACTGATGATAGTGACAGCTCGTTAACAGATTACTTATAATAGTGAGAGCTCTGATGATAGTGACAGCTCGCTTAACAGATCACTGATGATAGTGACAGCTCGCTTAACAGATCACTGATGATAGTGACAGCTCACTTAACAGATCACTGATGATAGTGACAGCTCTCTTAACAGATCACTGATGATAGTGACATCTCGCTTAACAGATCACTCATGATAGTGACAGCTCTCTAAACACATCACTCATGATAGGGACAGCTCTCTAAACACATCACTCATGATAGTGACAGCTCTCTAAACAGATCACTGATGATAGTGACATCTCGCTTAACACATCACTGATGATAGTGACAGCTCTCTAAACAGGTCACTCATGATAGGGACAGCTCACTAAACACGTCACTCATGATAGAGACAGCTCTCTAAACACATCACTCATGATAGGGACAGCTCTCTAAACACATCACTCATCATAGGGACAGCTCTCTAAACACATCACTCATGATAGTGACAGCTCTCTAAACAGATCACTGAGGATAGTGACAGCTCTCTGAACACATCACTTATGATAGGGACTGCTCTCTAAACACATCACTCATGATAGGACAGCTCACTTAACACATCACTCATGATAGGGACAGCTCTCTAAACACATCACTCATGATAGGGACAGCTCTCTAAACACATCACTCATGATAGGGACAGCTCTCTAAACACATCACTCATGATAGTGACAGCTCACTTAACAGATCACTGATGATAGTGTCAATTCGCTTAACAGATCACTGATGATAGTGACAGCTCGTTAACAGATTACTTATAATAGTGAGAGCTCTGATGATAGTGACAGCTCGCTTAACAGATCACTGATGTTAGTGACAGCTCGCTTAACAGATCACTGATGATAGTGACAGCTCTCTGAACACATCACTCATGATAGGGACATCTCTCTTAACAGATCATTGATGATAGTGGCATCTCACTTGAGAGATCACTTATAATAGTCACAGCTCGCTTACAGAATCACTTCTAATAGTGACAGATCATTTAACAGATTACTGATGATAGTGACAGCTCACTTAACAGATCATTGATGATAGTGGCATCTCACTTGAGAGATCACTTATAATAGTCACAGCTCGCTTACAGAATCACTTCTAATAGTGACAGATCATTTAACAGATTACTGATGATAGTGACAGCTCGCTTAGCAGATGACTTATAATAGTGCACTGCTAGCATTAATGCCCTCTTCTCCGGTCCGAAAGCAGACATCTCCAAACAGGTGCAAGGCTTCATCACGGGTCCCAGGATCAGCAAGGAGCCCCCTCCCCTCCCCACCGCCCAGATGCTGCAAAGCTCTTGCCCAGGACACAGGGGAGGGGAGGAGGAAGGAGGGGAACATCAGTGCCTGAGGTCAAGACCCGAAAGCTGAGACTGTTCACTTTCAGAGTGCATTTACTGCCACCTGTGAAGCGGGCAGGACTAGTTTAAAATAAAATGCAGTGAAAGGTAAATCGCTGGACCAATCAGCAATCACAATATGTCCTGGAGGGAACCCCCTGCCAGAAAGCACATAGAAGCCGGGGTCCCCTGAGGAGCAGGGGCCCCGAACACAGACACATGAATTCCAGCTCAGGGTATAACCATCTGACGGATGGGGCAGAGTAGGAGGGGCCCTGGGGCCAGAGTAGGAAGGGCCCTGGGGCCAAAGTCTATCTGAAAGCAATCAATAGCTGTGATTGGCTGACATCTCTGATATGGCTGCAGCCCCTTCATATTGCTTTACACATTTCAACTCACAAATTTTCTCCTGTAGAATCAAAGCAGAATACAAGCTCATTAAACCGCCAGAATAACAATTATTATTATTATTTTTTGGAGAGGTGCAGTACCACTGACAACATACAGATGTCCTCACAGATTTGTTATGAGGACATCTGTATGTTGTCAGTGGTACTGCAACTGCACAAAACCTATTGTTTGCGCTGTAACAGTCCCCAGAAAGGGGCACCTACCTGCAGCCCAATGAGCTAATAGAGCAGGCAATGGAACTAATAAAGCAGATATTAGATCATCTACTGGAGCTAAACGAGCAGGGAATGGAGTTAATAGAGCAGGCAATAGAACTAATAGAGAAGATAATAGGTACTGGAGGTAAAAGAGCAGATAATGGAGCTAAAAGAGCAGGTAATAGAGCAGATAATAGAGCAGGTACTGGAGATAATCGAGTAGGTAAAGGAGTTAATAGAGCAGGTAATAGAGCAGATAATGGAGCTAAAAGAGCAGGTAATAGAGCAGGTACTGGAGATAATCGAGTAGGTAAAGGAGTTAATAGAGCAGGTAATAGAGCAAATCATGGAGCTAATAGAACCGGTAATAGTGCTAATAGAGCAAGTAATGGAGCAGGTAATGGAGCTAATAGGCATGTAATAGAGCTAATAGAGCAGGTAATGGTGCTAATAGAGCAGGAAATGGAGCCAATAGAGCAGGTAATGGTGCTAATACAGTAGGAAATAGAGTAGGTAATATAGCTAAGAGAACAGGTAATGGAGCTAATAAATCAGGAAATGGAGCTAATATAGAAGGTAATGGAGCTAATAGAGCCGGTAATGGAGCTAATAGAGCAGATAATGGAACTAATACATTAGGAAATGGAGCTAATATAGAAGGTAATGGAGCTAATAGAGCAGGTAATGGAGCTAAAAGAGCAGGTAATATAGCTAATATAGAAAGTAATGGCGCTAATAGAGCAGGCAATGGAGCTAATAGAGCAGGTGATGCAGCTAATATAGCAGGTAATAGAGCTAATAGAGCAGGTAATGGAGCCGATATAGGAGGTAGTGGAGGTGATAGAGCAGGTCACAGAGCTAATAGAGCAGGCAATAGAGCTAATATATCAGGGAAAAGAGCTAATAGAGTAGGAAATGGAATTAATATTACAGGGAATGGAGCTAATACAGCAGGAAATATAGCTAATAGAGCAGGTATTTGAGCTAATAGAGCAAGCAATAGTACCAATAGAGCAGATCATAGAGCAGGTACTGGAGCTAATAGAACAGGTAATTGAGTGAATAGAACAGGTAATAGAGCGAATAGAGCTTGAAATGGAGCTAATAGAGCAGGCAATGGTGCCAATAGAGCAGGTAATGGAGCTAATAGAGCAGGTAAAAGAGCTAATAGAGCAAGTAATGGAGCAGGTACTGGAGCTAATGGAGCATGTAATAGAGCTAATAGAGCAGGTAATGGAGCTAATATAGCAGTAATGGAGCTAATAGAGCAGGTAATTGAGCTAAAAGAGCAGGTAATGGAGCTGATATAGCAGGTAATGGAGCTAATAGAGCAGGTAATGGAGCGAATACACCAGGTAATGGAGCTAATATAGAAGGTAATGGAGCTAATAGAGCAGGCAATGGCGCTACAAGAGCAGGTAATAGAGCTAATAGGACAGGTATATGCAGGAAAAGCAAAACAAAAGAGGTGATGGTTGGAAGGTTTAGAATAAATCTCAACCTCTGGCATTGCTCTTGGCAACCCTCCAGACCATCGTTCTTCGCCTGCCAAGCCATTACAAAAGGGGAAGACCACATGCAAATCAGGCTTGGTCCCACCCCCAAAGGGGTAGTCCAGCCCGAACTGCTAGGTCACATCCCTTCTGCACGAGACCACAAGCATCCCCAGACATGTTTCAACCTTGTTGGGCATCATCAGTGAGGAGTAGCTTGGGTCTCTAGGCCTATCAGGCACAGGACCCACGTCTGGGCATACCCGTCCCACTCGGGGTGACAAAAGCAAAACAAAAGAGGTGATGGTTGGAAGGTTTAGAATAAATCTCAAACTCTGGCATTGCTCTGGGCAACCCTCCAGACCATCGTTCTTCGCCTGCCAAGCCATTACAAAAGGGGAAGACCACATGCAAATCAGGCTTGGTCCCACCCCCAAAGGGGTAGTCCAGCCCGAACTGCTAGGTCACATCCCTTCTGCACGAGACCACAAGCATCCCCAGACATGTTTCAACCTTGTTGGGCATCATCAGTGAGGAGTAGCTTGCAGGCACGGGACCCACGTCTGGGCATACCCGTCCCACTCGGGGTGACAAAAGCAAAACAAAAGAGGTGATGGTTGGAAGGTTTAGAATGGCTTGGTAGGCAAAGAACGATGGTCTGGAGGGTTGCCCAGAGCAATGCCAGAGGTCAAGATTTATTCTAAACCTTCCAGCCATCAACTCTTTTGTTTTGCTATTGTCACCCCAAGTGGGAAGGGTATGCCCAGACGTGGGTCCCTTGCCTGCTGGGCCTAGAGACCCAAGCTACTCCTCACTGATGACGCCCAACAAGGCTGAAACATGTCTGGGGATGCTTGTGGTCTCGTGCAAAAGGGATGTGACCTAGCAGTTCGGGCTGGACTACCCCTTTGGGGGTGGGACCAAGCCTGATTTGCATATGGTCTTTCCCCTTTTGTAATGGCTTGGCAGGCAAAGAACGATGGTCTGGAGGGTTGCCCAGAGCAATGCCAGAGGTCAAGATTTATTCTAAACCTTCCAGCCATCAACTCTTTTGTTTTGCTATTGTCACCCCAAGTGGGAAGGGTATGCCCAGACGTGGGTCCCTTGCCTGCTGGGCCTAGAGACCCAAGCTACTCCTCACTGATGATGCCCAACAAGGCTGAAACATGTCTGGGGATGCTTGTGGTCTCGTGCAAAAGGGATGTGACCTAGCAGTTCGGGCTGGACTACCCCTTTGGGGGTGGGACCAAGCCTGATTTGCATATGGTCTTTCCCCTTTTGTAATGGCTTGGCAGGCAAAGAACGATGGTCTGGAGGGTTGCCCAGAGCAATGTCAGAGGTCAAGATTTATTCTAAACCTTCCAGCCATCAACTCTTTTGTTTTGCTATATGCAGGAAATATGGCAAGTAATGGAGCTAATAGGTCAGGTAATGGAGATAATAGAGCAGGTAATGGAGCTAATAATAGAAGGTAATGGAGCTAATAGAGCAGGTATTGGAGAGAATAGAGCAGGCAATCGAGCTAATAGAGCATGTGATACAGCTAATATAGCATGTAATAGAGATAATAGAGTAGATAATGGAATTAATATCACAGGTAATGGAGCTAATGAAGCAGGTAATAGAGCTAATAGGGCAGGTATTTGAGCAAATAGAGAAGGGAACATAACTAATAGAGCAGGTACTGGAACTAATAGAACAGGTAATGGAGCAGATATAACTGCTAATAGAGCTAATAGAGCTTGCAATGGAGCTAATAGAGCTGGCAATGATGCCAATAGAGCAGGTAATGAGACTAATAGAGCAGGCTATAGAGCTAATAGAGCAGGTAATGGATCATACAGAGCAGGTAATGGATCATATAGAGCAGGTAATATAGCTACTAGATCAGTTAAAGGAGCTAATAGAGCAGGTAATGGTGCTAATACAGCAGGGGACAGCGTAGGTATATAGCTAATAGAGCAGGTAATTGAGCTAATAGAGCAGGTATTAGAGCTAATAGAGCAGGTAATGGAGCTACTATAGCAGGTAATGGAGCTAATAAATGGAACTAATAGCACAGAAAATGGAGCTAGGAGGGCGGGTAATGGAGCTAATAGAGCAGATAATGGAGCTAATAAATCAGGTAATGGAGCTAATATAGAAGGAAATTGAGCTAATAGAGCAGGCAATGGAGCTACAAGAGCAGGTAATAGAGCTAATGGGGCAGGTATATGGATGAAATATAGCAAGTAATTGAGCTAATAGGGCAGGTAATGGAGATAATAGAGCAGGTAATATGCCTAATAGATCAGGTAATGGAGCTAATAATAGAAGGTAATGGAGCTAATAGAGCAGGTATTGGAGAGAATAGAGCAGGCAATGGAGCTAATAGAGCAAGTGATACAGCTAATATAGCAGGTAATAGAGTGAATAGAGCAGGTAATGGAGCTGATATAGGAGGTAGTGTAGCTGATAGAGCAGGTCATAGAGCTAATAGATCAGGAAATTGAGCTAATAGAGCAGGTAATGGAGTCAATAGATCATGTACTAGAGCTAATATAGCAGGTGATAGAGCTAATAGAGTAGGTAATGGAATTAATGTCACAAGTAATGGAGCTAATGAAGCAGGTAATAGAGCTAATAGAGCTTCTAATGCCTGGTCTGCAGGCAAGCTATATCTCCTGGTCTCCCTCTGACTGTGGCCACCATCTGCAGGACACTTGGCCAGATTGCCCTCTTGCTCTCAGAATGGTCTGAACTCTCCTCTTCTCTCCTTGCCTCTACCTCTCAACGTCTCCTCCTGAGAGATCTCAACATCCACCTGGATGCTTCTAATCCCTCCTCTGGGCTCTTCCACAACCTCTACGTCACTCGCTCTCTCTCCATTCTACACCCTGGTCTGACACATTCTGCTGGACACACCTCGGATGTTCCCATCTCCTCAGACATCCCCCTCTGGAACGCTCTCATCACTCGTCTCTCTTAGACTGACCACTTTCTGCTTTCCTCTCACTTGAAACTCTCCGTCCCTCAGGCAAAGCACACCCCAGCACTGCTACATACCTTTGCGGTCATTCACCCCATGAAGCGTGTGTCAGTGGTTGCCTTTGCCTCTACTTTCTCTGCTCCTCCTTCTCCTGCATCTGACTCACACTTTGCCACTACAGCCCTCTCTAACCTGCATCTTTCTATCTTCAACACTCCGGACATCATTGCCCCTGTCATGAGAATCCATCTGAAGCCTAACTGTCATGGTAATCCATCTGTTTAACTCTTGGTATAACTCTGACCTCGCCGCCCTGAAACGCAAGTGCAGGGTGGCTTAGAGGAAGTTGAGTGCTTCGGGTGCATCCTCTGACAAACTGGCCTGCCGCCTGCTCCCAAGGCAATACAGACTCTATGTCCTGTCCACGAATAGAGTCTACATGCAAACCTGTATCTCTGCAGCCACTAACAACATTGCAGAACTATTTAAAATCTGCAAGGAGCTGGCCAATCCTTATTCAGTCTTGTTAGGCAGAATCCTTTGCAGTTCCCTTAGGGAACACTACAGAAGATTAAGACTACAGGTATGAGCAATAAATCCCCATTGGTATCAGTCTGTACCACAAAGATTTAGTTGGTAGCTGTGGCTAAGCAGTCCGACTTATCTCAAGACGGGGATGAGCGGTATTCATGGTTTACACAATAGGACTACAGTACCAGGGTACAAGTAAACACTGACCAAAGCTTTGTATTAAAAAGAATATATATATTTATTTTACACACTTCTAGTTCAACACATTAATTACAGTTAATAAAGCAAGTTAAAATCAGTCAAAAAAAGTATACACAACTAAATTGTAGACAAGTTTGTGCAAGAGTGAAAACTGAGCAAAACGGCACAGTGAAGACCAAACACAAATGGCACTCTAGCAATTTCTCACAAGGGAGGGAAAGGACAGGTTATACAGGAATATCTTTTTAGGCACCTAAGTAACTCTTCCCAATACGTTTGTGAACAAGGTTAGGCAAGGCAGTACTTAGCATAGAGAATACTTAAATGAAAACCGAGCAAAATGGCACTTCACAAGTTTTAAAAGTGGGAAGGAAAAGGTGGTTATAAGAAGTAGGTGCATCAACACAGTTCTAGTTGAGAAGCAATCTAGAGAAGGCAGTTCTAACAAATTCAGCCAGAGTCAATAGGCCTGTGCCAGAGTCAGTGGTACAGGGCAAAGAGCCCCGGAGCAAAAATGTTCTTGTAGCTGCAGTCAAGTCTTTGGTTAACGATTCGAAAAGGAAGATGCAGGAGGCGAAAGACAATGTTAGATGATAGAGGCGGCTAACCCAACAGGTAGGTAAAGGATTTAAAACACCTTTAGCGCTACCACACGAAAAGGGAGGCCTGGCGGCACAAAGTATCTTAAAGTGAAGAAGAGGCTCCTGTGGTGGCGGTTGTTCCTGGTAGTTCCTGCAGTTTGGGTGATCCAGCAGAGGAAGTGGAGGAAGGTTCGAGTTTACTGCACTACCCAGGAATGAAAACAGCCGCGGTGCTGCCCAACAAATAAAAGTTACGCTCCTTTAAATCGTGGTCCGGGTGGATGGTTGCCTGGCTATCCGGCCTCCAAGTGCTGGGCACTGGCGATTCAACCAAGGCAGGTCCAAGAAGGCGTTTGGCAAACTGGTTGGCCTCACCAGCTCAAGGGAAGAAGGCTCTTTCAGATGAAGATCTCCTCTCGTCATGTGGAGAAAAGTGGTGAGACGCTGCAGCAGGGCTTCACCGGTGGTTGAGTTGTTGCAGATGTCTTTGGCTTCTCTCCTCTTCGGTTCCTTAGTTCCAGTGGCGACGTCTTTCTCTTCCAGTCCTCAGGACCCTGCTTTTATGCAAAAAGATCCCCATTCATAGAGCCTAGCTGTCACTCACACAGTGGAGTAGTCATCTTGGCAGGAGACCCTCCAGCCTATCCGGTTAGAGTGCGGCATGAGTTGCTACAGCAACCCTGTCCAGGGGTCCTACTCCCCCTCCCACACAATGGACCCACCCCAGACTCAGTGGCGCCGAAAGGAGGGCTTCTTGGCAGAAGCCCGCCAAAAGGACGAACAAAGGATCCCCACCCTGGGTTAGGAGTTTTGAGAAATACATGAGAAAGAATTTATATTAAAGTTCTGGCAAATAAAACCTACCGAAGTAAAGTTAATAATAAAATAAACCAGCGGTATGTTAGAGGCTTTCAGTAAAAGTGGTAGCCTTGAACAATGGGAAAATCCCACAGGAAAATATTAGCGGTTGAATATTTTTGGTAGTAACCACTGCCACCAGCCAGAAACATTTGAGAGAGGGACTGTACGGTACCCTCTTGAAAATGAACAACAGGGAAAGACTATTAACCCTTTTCAGTACCTCCATAGTAAGATGGGTTGTACTGGTTTAGTTCATAAAAATTGACTAGTAAAGTCAAAGGGGCCTTTACATACCCTGGGAGACAGTAGTCAGTAGTCAGTCCCAGGGTATGAAGTCTATGTTTGGGGGTCGCTACGACACCCCTGTGTCACTGCACTGAAGGTGCTGTGTAACACATGTGTAAAAAGATGGTTCCCATGAGGGTGAGATAAACCCCATATGCATTAAAAACACAAAAATAGCCGAGAACACATATAGCAAATATGCCTAAGAGTGGGGAAAAAGAGTCTCACTCTAAGCAGGACAAAACAATAAACCCTTAAAATCCAGCAAAGCTGCTGGGGGACTCTATAGGTAAGGGAAATTAGCCATAGAATGAGAATTCTCCCTAACAAGTCTCCACCTCCCTGGCTCCCTCCCAAGCCCTCTGTACGGCACTCGATTCTCAATTCAACAATAAGACTCAGGACATCCTGTCCTTGATCTCAGCTTCCTTTCTATCCTTTTCCTCTCCCTCTACCACTCTCAGCCTCCCAATGGCTGCCTCTCCCTCTCCTCCTTTCTCCTCTTTCTCTCTGACAACACCTGAGAATGTGTCCAGAGAAGTCCGATCTGTGAAAGTGTCATCCAAACAGGTGCTCCCCTGCTCATCCAGAACCATCAAGGACCACATTGACACCCTCACTCCAGCCTTAGCTGATTTCTGCAATAACTCTTTCGCCACTGGAGCTTTCCCCTCTCCCCTCAAGCAGTCCTTGTGCACCCCCTCCTTAAAAAGACTTCAGCTGTTCTGACCTGTCCGGCAAACTATCGGCCGGTAGCGATCACTCCTTTCCTGGGCAAACTCCAGGAAATCCTGGACATCTCCCAGCTTACTCTCCACTCTGAATCACTCGGTTGTCTCCATGACCATCTGTCTGGCTTCGGAGCAGCCACAGCACTGCTCTCCTGAATACCCGTGAAGATCTGCCCTCTAATCTTGACTCCAGCCTTTCTTCTGCCCTTATCCTCTTTGACTTTTCCTCTGCTTTTGGCACGGTCAACCAAGCCATCCTGACATATCGAATCCGGGAGAACCTGGGCATCACGGATCAGGCCCTGTAGAGGTTGACCTCCATCCTCCTGGACCAACCCTCCCAGTTCCAACTTGGGTCCTTTCTCTTCACCACCTCTCTCTTTCCACTTGTGGTGTTTCCCATTGCCCTATCCTGTCACCCTGGCTCTTCAATCTCTACTTGGCCCCTTTGGACCTTCTGATCTCTACCTTCTCTAACTTCCAGTGCTATGCGGATGACACTCAGAAATCTCTCAGACTTCCCTCAGCCTCCTCTCCTCTCTCTCTCATTCATTACTGTCTATCCACGATTCAGGATTGGGCACCTCCAATGATCTCTGCCTTAATGTGTGGGTGCAAATCCAGCCCCAGAGTGACAGAGACTGAGAGGCCATGCAAGGCCCCATTGTGAGAATGAAGATGACTGATGCTGAGACCCATTGGGATATGCTTGCCTGTCCAAAACACTTACTCTCCAACATGAGGCCTAGTGAATGCGAAAAAAGTGGGCCTCACTCAACATTACCAAAATGGGAAGGTGAAGGAAAGCCTGCCTTGAAACGTTAATACAGCAGAATGTGCCCAATGCAGTTCAAAAGATATGTGTTGCAGCAAATGCTATTTTCATAAAATATTAAAAGCTACAATTTCACCTAAAGAGACGGATAGCAGCATGTTATATTGACTTCAATGCAGCACAAGACTGTGGTTCAGAAATCTAAGGTGAAGACAAGCACTTTGCATTTGTCACAAATGAAAACCCTTACTTTTCAACATTCAAAATTACATAATTTAAAAGAAGAGGCCTACTTGTTGTAGAAGTGAACACCATTTTCCTAAGTTATCTGTGGCCTATGTGTCAATAATACTGAAAGGGAGACTTGCATCTTTTAAATTATTGTATTAAAGAAAGATTTCCTTCCTGGACAGTAGGCGCAGATGCAATACAAAATATGACACATTGTGTTGATTCAAAATGCTATCCTTTCAGAATTATGGACACAGCTTGTTTCCCCCACTGTACGGAAAGTTCTGTGTCTCCAAAACTTTGACCTCAAGACATTTGGCTAAGGCCCACCAGGAAAACAGGTCTGTTTCTGTCAAATGCTAAGAAATACAGCATTTGAGATTGAATCCATGTTAGGCGGAAACCTGTGCAGTTCCCTCTGGGACCACTGCAAAAGATTTAGGACTACAGGTGTTTGGCGGTGAACCCACTTGGTAGCAGTCTGTACCACACAGATTCACTTGGTAGCTGTGGCTGAGCAGTCAGACTTCCCTCAAGAAGAGTTGAGCAGTATGTGGAGTATACAAAATAGGGCAATTCTTCCCAGCAAGACAAGCAAACACGCAACGAGGCTTAGTGTAAAGATATCAAGGTATTTATTTATAACGAAACATCTATGAAAAACACTATGGCGAATTCACGGCAAACAAATCAAAAACAATTACTCTACGAAGAAGAAACGATCAATCCCCCTAGCAATATTTCGACAAGTCTAGGTTCTACCGGCACTACTTATTTACAGACAGAGGTGTATACCTCAACCTAGATGACACTCTAATATTAGTTAGGACGGGAGGGAAAAAGATAGGCAGGTTACGAAATTAACACAGTTCAATACTTCACGGGCAAAATGTACGGTAAGAAGGCAAGAACCACAATAGATCATAAAGTTCAGATGCCAGGCCCACTCGGAGAGAGGCAAGGCGATATGTCCCAAAAAAGTCTCTAGTGGAGATGCATTCAAGTCTTTGTAGCAAATTGTTTCGGCAGATTGAACCAGTTCAGAACAATAAATGAGAAAAGCTTGGAGGCGACCCAACGGAAAGGAGAGGATTAAGACACCTCACTCGAACCGATCGAAAGGGAAGCCAGGCAGACACGGTACCTTGTTGTGGAGGGCAGCTCCGGCGGGGGCAGTTGTTCCTGGTGGTGGATGCACGTCGGGTCTTTGCCAAGAGTAGAGATGATCTCGTCGTCGAAGAAAAGTGAAGTCCGGTGCACCACCAGGGAAGAGACCAGCCGCGGAGTGCTCCGTCACAAGGCACCACCTTTTGGTCGCGGTACAGGGGTAGTGGCTATCCGGTTGCCGCGGTGTTCTGCACGGGCAATTCGACCACTGCGTCCTGAGGCGAATAAAAAAGCAAAGGGGACTGGTTGTTCCCACCAGTCAGGGGAAGAGACTCTCCGGCAGGGAGATCTCCTCTGTCGTCGGGAAGTGGTGAGTTGGTTCCGCAGGGCTCCACCGGAGGTGTCGTCGTGCAGGTCAGCTCAGCGTTACCCTCGTCGGATTCTAAGGTCCTTTGGCGACTTCTGAAGATCCAGTCCCAAAAGCCCTGCTTTTATGCAGAAAACCCCCATTCATTCAGCCTAGCTGTCAATCAACACATGCTAAGTGGTGAGCGGGAAGGCTCACCACTTGGGCCAATCACTCCAGAGTGCGACCGGAGTTGGCAAGGCAACTCGGTCCAGGGTGCCTAAACCCCCTCCCACACCCCTGTGGTAACCCAGACAGAATAGCACCACTTTGGAGGGTCTCTGTACAGAGCCCGCCAAAAGTGGAACAAAGGGCTCGACCTTTGGTTTAGGAGTCACAGAGACGAACACAGACGCCATTTTACAAACCGAGTTCTGGCAGAAAAATACCATCCAATAAACCTATTTAAGATAAGTAGATCGGTGGTACGTTAGAGATTAATGAGAAAAAGTATCAATCTCCAACAATGGGACGAATCCCATAGGGTTATGTCCGGGGTCGAACATAACAAGTAGTTTCCACTGCCACCAGCCAAAACTCGACGAGGGGGGACGGGACAGTGCCCCCTCGAGTAACAGATCCAGGAGTAATCGAATTACCCCTACTAGTACGTCCACAATAAGATGGTTGGTACTAGTCCTGTTAGTAAATTTAGGTCTAGTAAAGCCAATGGTGACTTTACATGCCCGGGGAGACAGGAGTCAGTCCCCGGGTATGGAGTCTATGGTGGGGGTCTGCTAGGACGCCCCAGTGCTACGGCACATAGGATGCGGTGTAACACACATAGAAAAACATATGAGACCCTATGGAGTAAAAGACCCCATAGCTCATAGAACACATTGACATTCAAAGGAATTACACACATACATGTCCAAGAGTGGGAGGAAAAGAGTCTCACTCTTGGCAGGATGGAAAAAAAACAAACTCCCGAAATCCAGCAAAGCTGCTGGGGGACTCACTAGGTTAGGAAATTCAGCCTAAACAGAGAATTCTCCCTAACAATCCATGAAGGGGTTGGATAAGGAAAATCAAGGCCTGACCTGTCTCCACATTAGCTTCAAACTGAGACCTTCGAAGACACCTCATGGCAGGGCTGGAATTACATGGAGCCAGGCAGCTGTCTGTGTCATGAGACTTGGGAGAAATGGAAACTCATCGGGGGATGAGCTAGATGTGCATCTCAGGGACCCATATTATGAATGCCATTTGATGAACATTGGACTCCATTTTCCTTAATACCCGGAGAACAGTGCATTGCAATGAGCTCATCCAGGACTCATATTAAAGATCACAAAAGGCCTGTCAGTTCTATGTAAATATTAACCTTATGCCATGTGTGTAATTTAGTTTAGAGATGAAAATGGGTTTGTGACACTCATAATTATCAGAAAAATCTGAAACTTGATGAGCTGATAGAAAGATAAATTAATGTGTGTTTCATAAAGTTTGACAGTTATAACTATTTCAGCTCATGAATAAACAAGGAAAAAATGGCAGCTCCCCCAGGAAGGTCATGCCGAAATAAAATTAGTATTACCCGATTCGTCATAAAATGTAGAATTCAAAAATATATATGTTTATGCAGTTATCTGAAAAGTGGATGTAGTTGCCATGTAGCGAGTCTTTGAGAGAAGAACAATGTAAAACATGTCATTTTGAAATGATGCATTTTTCTTCTCCCCGTTATCCATAATACAGACCTCTAAACTCCTTGCCCTATCAGCTGGCAGTGGGTGGATTAGTGGGAGGGGGAGAAAGAGAGATGTCCAATCCATAGCGTGGCAATATCCATAATATGTAAGTGTCATCCGCCCAATATCATATCAGTTTTCAATCTAAAGAGACGGAAGGGCAAACAGAGGAGAGCAGACTGACAACAAAGAGCGGACACCGGAAGGCTAACACCCATGAGAGCAGATAGACAGGAGGCCCTGGGACACTTGCTCGGGACATTTGCTTGGAAACCTGGGAGCCCTATCTGAGAGAGGGTCCTAAAATCTGGCTGGCCACTTGAGCAAAGAACAGAGATCTCCCATGTAAGTAGATATATCCCAAACTTATCAATTGTGTGAGGATCTACCTGCCTTAATCTCTTTCCATTAGTGGGTGGGGGTGCAAACTGTGTAGACCCTGGCCATATTTGACAAAAAATATCACTTAATGAATTTCCTCAGAGAAAAACACCATATCCGTTTTAACTGGAAGTGTGAAGAGAAGCTGTCTGTTTTAACGTTTTCCTTTTCTTTAGTGGGTGCTCTACCATTAGTGGGAAGTGGGGTAAAAGCATTATACCCTTAACTTATTTAACAAAAAATGTAATTTCATTAATTCCCATAGGGTCAGCTATCACAGGGTGATGTTGTTGTCAAAATTCGAAATTGACAAAGAATATCCCAGTGCACAGTAAATGACTCTAGTCTTTAATGTAATTGGGCAACCCTGCTGTTCATTTGAATGTGCAGGTGTCCCCAAAACAAAAATCGCAACACCCTGCTTCCCTGTGAAAACAAATTGTCCCAACCAAATTTTACTATTCATTCCAAATGACCCAAACCCCGCATTTCATTTGAATGTGTGTTGCCCAAACGATTTTCCCATTGAGTTCATTTCCCAGACCTTGCATTTCAAATAAAAAGCCCAAAAGAAATTCCCATTATATTCCCACTCCATGTACCTTGCCTTCAAACCAAATGTGTCCTATATAACTGATGCCTGGGGTTAGGAGGTTGCTGGGAGAGAAGAGCATTGTGATAACCCAGGCAATCACTTTGTGTTTTTAAAATGTCCTATCTGTTAATGTGCAAAGTAATCCTATGTCTGTTTTGATTTAAAATCTTCAAATTCAACCTGTGTTTGTTGTGGTAACTGAAAGCCTACTAAGAAATACATGTCAGTCAACTGATGCAAGTAACTTGCAATTGTGATTATTGTGTTGTGCCACGGAGTTGGTGGCTGGTGTTATTGTGGTTTGTTTATTATTCATTGTAGATATTTAAATAAATATACACTATTATTGCTATACACCGGCCTGGTTCTTTGTTTACTTGTTATACAGAGGGTATCTGCTGAATGGTATTATAGAGGTTGGAGGCCTAACCAAATGTGATTCTGCTAAGTGCTTTGTTGTGCGAAGCATTCATTGGGGGGAACTCCCTGAGTTGAGAGTTATGTTATGTTATGTTATTTGAACTTTTAGAGCGCACGGTCACCACAGGCATCTTGGCGCTGAAAGAAGAGAGGAGGCCGGACATCCACTTGGCCCAAGGAAGTTAGAATAGCAGGGTCTTCAATGATTTTCTAAAAGCTAGATGGTTCGGTATAGCCTTGATCATAGGCGGAAGACTGTTCCACATTTGCACCACCGCAAAGGAGAAGGCCCAGCCTTCAATACGTTTGCGAAGATAGGAGGGAACTACCAGAAAATCAGCTGAAGTAGAGCGAAGCGTACGAGAAGGGTGGTAACCGGTACATTTAGACTGGAGGTACTCAGCTCCCAGTCCATGAAGTGCTCGATGAACGATACACATTGACTTAAACTTGATTCTTCTACTAACCAGGGGCCAGTGCAAAGCATGCAGCACAGGGGTAATGTGTGCACCATAAGGAGAGCAACACGAGCAGCTATATTTTGAAGGCGCTGAAGCCGCTGGATTAGACCTTTCGGTTACACAAGATACAACGAGTTGTAGTAATCCAGACGACTAAGCACCATGGCTGCAACAACAGGAGGATGACGGGCAGCAGGAAGTAGCGGAATAACCTTTTTCAGTAGCTTAAGATGGAAGTGACCTGTTTTGCACACAGCAGAAACTTGGTCATGCATTGACAAAGAGGCAGAAAGGATTACACCAAAATTCCTAACCTTTGTCACAGGGACCGGCAGAGAACCAAGAGAAGAGGGCCAGAAGGAGGACACCCAAAGCGAAGGATCAGGGGGTGCTCCCACCACCATCACCTCTGTCTTGTCCCCATTCAGCTTCAGCCAATTCCGGCCCATCCACTCACCTACAGCAGCCAGGCACATATGAAAGCACAACGACACATCATTCAGATCCTAATCAAGACGAATTAGGAACTGGGTGTCGTCGGCATAGGAATAGCACCTGACGCTGAGGGAGCGGATGAGGTAGATAAGAGGCCAGATGTATATATTGAAGAGGTTGGGCGACAGGGCAGAGCCTTGTGGGACTCCACATTTAAGATTGAACGAACGTGAAAGAAACGGAGGAAGAGAAAGCACCTGCGTGCGATCGGCCAAGAAGGAAGAAAACCAGGATAAAATCTGGCCACTGATCCCAATCTGGGACAGGCGGGTCAGCAGGATGGGGTGGTAACCGTATAAAAGGCTGCTGAAAGATCTAACAAAATCAAAGCCCCCACCCCTCCTTCATGGACCAGCCTGCCCATGTCATCCAGTACCAACACCAATACGCTTTCTGTGCCCCGACCAGGCATAAAGCCAGATTGGGCAGGGTCAAGCAGTGTAGAGGATTCTAAGTAGGGGGAGAGAAAAGGAGTAACCAGAGATTCTAGCAGTTTCACAGAGAACAGAAGTAAAGAGATAGGTCGGAAATTAGCAAGAAGAGAGGGGTCTAGCGAGGGCTTCTTAGAGTGACCATGCAATAAACCATGACAAATGCCAGTAAGATGGAGATCCTTCTCATTGGGACCCCTGCTCCTGCTTTATCTCTCTCACTCTGGCCACCTTCCTTGGCCCCTCTTCCTTCACCTTTGTGTGAGGCAAAAAACCTAGGTGTCATCTTCGACTCCATTCTCTCCTTCTGGCCTCACATCACGGACCTTGCCAAGAAGGACCACTAGCAGCTGCACCTCCCCAGAGACATTCTTCCTTTTCTCACTTTCTCCCAGAAGCTCACTGTCTCCAGAGCCCTGGTTCTCTCTAGGCTGGACATCTGTAAAAGCCACTTTCTCAGTCTGCCTTCCTCTACTCTTTGCCCTCTTCAATTAATCCAGAACAGGACTGCAAGACATGTCCTTGGCCTCAAACCCAGGTACCCTATCTTTCCAGCCCTAAAATCTGCCCAGTGGCTTCCAGTGGCTGCAAGGATCATGTTCAAGACCCTCTGCATTGACCACAAGGCTTTCTGGGGCCTGGATCTGCACTACATCTAACTCTCTCTTCCAAAATACCTTCCTTCTTGAGCCCTTTGGTCAGCTCCCTCCAACTCCCTGAGGGTCAGATGGTTCTCAAGGCAGAGAGTGGGGGTAGATCTCTCTACTTTGCTGGTGCTTCCCTCTGGAATGGCCCTCCAACCCCTCTCAAACTTGAGCAGGACCACCCGAAGGTCCGGAAGCAGCTGAAGACCTTCCTTTTCTCCTCTGCGTTTACTCTCTCCTTCCCCTGCTGACCTTGTCTGCTCTGCCGACTGGTTGCTGGGTACCCTCAGAGTCTCACTGAGTACCAGGCTGCTCTATGATTAGCCTCCCCTGCTCTGCCTCCGGCCCTACTGTGCGGGTTGTATCTGTAACCTCTTCAGTCCCCTGGCACCTGGCACTTACCCAGAGCCGGCTGCCCTGGCTGCACTTACTCAGAGCGATGATGCCCTGATTACACTTCCCCCTCTATCTCCCTGGCACTTCCCCCTCTCTCGCCCACTGTACTTTTCCGTTGTCACACTTGCACAATCTGAATGGAACAAGGCCTAGTAAGATTGTTTGTCTTGTCCTCCCTCTGTCTTCTCTCCCTTGACTTGTCGTGCTTGGAAAAACGTGTGTACAGGCATGTTATAAATGGCATATGATATGATATCATATCATTTATATCAGATAATGGCGCTAATAGAGCAGGTAATGGAGCTAATAGCGCAGTTACTGGAGCTAATAGAGCAGGTACTGGAGCTAAAACAACAAGGAAATTGAACTAATTGAGCAGGTAATGGAAGTAATAGAGCAGATAATAGAGCTGGTAATGGATCTAATGGAGCAGATAATGGAGCAAATAGAGCAGGTAATGGAGCTAATAGAGCAGGTACTGGAGTTAATAGAGCAGGTAATGGAGCTAATTGAGGGGTAATGGAACTAATAGAGCAGGTAATAGAAAAGGTACTGGGGCTAAAAGAGCAGGTAATGGAACTAATAGAGCAGGTAATATAGCTAATAGAGAAGGTAATGGAGATTACAGAGATGGTAATAGAGCTAATAGAGCAGCTAATAGAGCAGATAATAGAGCTAATAGAGCAGGTAATGGATCTAATAGAGCAGGTAATGGGGCTAATAGAGCAGGTGCAGCTAATAGAGCAGGTAATGGAGCAAGCAGAGCAAGTAATTAAGCTAATAGAGCAGGTAATGGGGATAATAGAGCAGGTAACGGTGGACGGGGACACCGGATAGACTGAAATACAGGTGAAACCCATGGAGAATGAGTCAACTTTCCCAGCCAATCCCACCAACATCTTCACCCCCCCCCCTTAGTTGCTACCAGGTACCAAAGTATCAATTGAATTGCTGAGACATTGGCAATCACCACACCAGCTGCGTGATGGACATTGGCAGGTACACTGGCCACAAGAGTAGGAAGGGAGGACAGGTGGGGCTGTGATTGAGGCCCGATGAGGTGGGGGCCAGATGTGAAAGGGACCTTAGTGCAAAATGGGCCCAGATCGGGACAGAGGAGCATCAGGAGAGACTACACAAGCCCAGCGCCTCAATTCAGGATAGAGATGCCAACTAACCAATTCCACTAACAATTTCCACCTCTGCACACACCTCTCAAACTCCAAACCAAACACAACCACAAACCAACAGCACAGCAAACCGCACCAACTTCACTACATTGCAACAACAAAACAAGAAACGCACATAGACTTTCACAACAGTACACAACGACTACCGGCCGTAAACACCCCATGCCCAGCCAACGGACCCACCGGGCTGTGGCTGCCAACCGCACATCACTGCTCTCTTGCACTTTTCCTGCTTCCTCCCACTAACTCACCCTCCCATCCTCTTTCAGAGCCGCCAGTGCACCAGGGGACCACTCCGGTGGTAATAGTGCGCGGTACAAATGTCCTTTAACATTAACATTAACTAATAGAGCTGGTAATGGAGCTAATAGAGCAGGTAATGTAGCTAATAGATCAGGTAATCGGGCAACTAGAGCAGGTAATTAGGGCTAATGGAGCAGGTAATGCAGCTAATAAAGCAGGTAATCGGGCTAATAGGGCAGGTAATAGAGCTAATAGAGCAGGTAATAGTGCTAAGAGAGCAGGTAATAGTGCTAATAGAGCAGGTAATAGAGCAAATAGACCAGCTATTGGTGCTAATAGAGCATGTAATTGTGTTAATACAGCAGGCCATAGAGCTAATAGAGCAGATACTAGAGCCAATAGAGCAGCTAATGGGGCTAATAGAGCATGTAATGGTGCTAATAGAGCTGGCATTGGTGTTAATAGAGCAGGTAATGGTGCTAATATAACAGGTATTGGTGCTAATAGAGCAGGTAAAGGAGCTAATAGAGCAGGTAATAGAGCTAATAGAGCAGGTAATAGTGCTAAGAGAGCAGGTAATATAGCTAATAGAGCAGGTAATAGAGCAAATAGACCAGCTATTGGTGCTAATAGAGCATGTAATTGTGTTAATACAGCAGGCCATAGAGCTAATAGAGCAGATACTAGAGCCAATAGAGCAGCTAATGGGGCTAATAGAGCATGTAATGGTGCTAATAGAGCTGGCATTGGTGTTAATAGAGCAGGTAATGGTGCTAATATAACAGGTATTGGTGCTAATAGAGCAGGTAATGGTGCCAATAGAGCAGGTAAAGGAGCTAATAGAGCAGGTAATGGTGCTACTAGAGCAGGTATTGGTGCTAAGAGAGCAGGTAATAGTGCTAACAGAGCAGGTTCTGGAGCTAATATAGCAGGTAATGGTGCTAATAGAGCAGGTAATGGTGCTAATAGAGCTGGTATTGGTGTTAATATAGCAGGTAGTGGTGCTAATAGAGCATGTAATTGTGCCAATTGAGCAGGTAATAGAGCTAATAGAGCAGGTAATAGAGCTTATAGAGCAGGTAATGGGGCTAATACAGCAGGTTATGGTGCTAATAGAGCAGGTAATGTAGAGCTGGTATTGGTGCTAATAGAGCATGTAATTGTGCTAATAGAGCAGGTAATAGAGCTAATAGAGCAGGTAATAGAGCTTATAGAGCAGGTAATGGGGCTAATAGACAAGAACTGAGGAAGAGGACCCAAGGTTGGAGTCCTCCCGTCCCCTGCACACTCTGGGGCTATGCACCAAAGGCGTAATTATTTAGGACACGGTTTCAGTATTCTATTGAAGTGGCGTGTGAAGTTATTTTATGGTATTCCTTATTAAGATCAAGCAAGAGTACTGTTCATGGGGTTGAAAAATAGAGGAGAAAAATCTCCCATTTATTCATAAATGGTAATGGAGGCAGAGGCATCACGAAAACCAGTACATTTTCTACATAAGCATAGTTAACAGGGATTCCACTATGGATGGCTTGACACGTTTCGAGGACAATCCTCTTCTTCAGAAGCCTCTGTGGAACTATTCTTGACAATACTATATACATAGAGGAAGCAAACACGATGTAAAAGAAAAGGTTTTGTTAGACATAGCTCCAGTAAATCGGTAACTTATTCATTGTGAAATCACACATGTAGTGTATCATACTATATAGAGAAGCAAGCATCTGTTACCATACATTTCTAGACCTTAATCTCGTCTAATTAGTGCTAAACAGGGTGAAAAAATATATCATAAAACTATCAGGGGGTCTCGTTCGACCTCTAATAGCAGTAACTATGGATGTGACGGATGATGTCTTAAATTATATGGAGGAGTCCTGTATAAGTACATGCACAGTAATGAAGACGGCACATAAAAGAGGGAAAAACATAATACCTCAAAAATTGAGTGGGTTGAAGTACTGATAGGTAGGTTCCATGTCCTGTGCGGATTCGACAATTATAGTACTGGTTCAATCTGGTGGATAGCGTTAGGGCACTACAAGAAAGTGACCAAAGACAATCTGTAAAACAACCATGTTGGACTCTTGTAGCGGTTCAATGAGAGTCTGTGTTGAATTCAATCCATGGCTTGGTGCAAGTCTACAGTAGGGGGATGTAGGACCCCCGAAGCGGAGACCTAGTGTAGATGGTCTCACTTCAATAGGAAGGTCTTTAATGAGTAACATTTAATTATAATATCGAGTAAGAGTCTACAGAAGATTTCAGTTGACAAACTGATGACTGTAATTGGGAATGCTAGGTGGCAAATGCCTGGGAAATGTGGAAACAATATTGTATTTAAGAGGTAATTTGAATGGGTGAACTCACATCAAATCGTGAGGTGCTACACAGAATAGCGCAATCTTAATATCATTTCTCTCAGGGAAACAATGAACTGCTAAAGTGCAGGCATAAAAGTCATTCATAAGCTGCCGCAAAAGAGTGGCTACATATAATCTGGAAAATGAAAGGGTGCATGGATGTACTTATGCTGCCAGAAAAGCGCAGTCCTGCGACGGGGCAAAATAAAGGCACGACGAGCGGCGCAGAACAGTAACAGTCAGCCACATGAACACTCCATTCAGGGATCAGATCTTCCCTCCAATACGCCGTTGACCATTCCCCCATCCCTTACTAATGTCTCTTTCAATACAACTCTCCCACACCATCCCCCCTTCCCTTCATTTTCCATTTGGTTGCTTTTTTCTCTGCTTCCTTCTTGGCCTCACATACAGTCTTGTGAACTTCTGCTGCTTTCCCCTTCTTCCTTCCTATCTCGTCACCCCATCACTCACCCCCTCTATGTCACAGTTGCCCCCCACTGGTCTTGGACTCCAGAGCTCTATAATCTGACCCTTGGCTGCTCAGTAGCCTTCTGGGTTCTGAAAGTACTTTTTATGTGATTTACCTTGTAACATGACTATATGTGGGCTGCGGCGATTGAGGAGTTTCCCACCGTCACTGGTGACCTTTGACCCGCCCCCATCTTCCCAATGGGTCAAAATGCCCACTGAACACCACACCAAACTACAGGCCCTCCTGCACACACCACATGTCTGTAGTCATTAGACCAATCCATGAGGACCACGGTAGGTGAACCTGTTAAACAGTAATTATATAGTGCCTCCTTAGTATTTATATTGGCCTAAGCATATTCGCGCTACGCGGAAAACCGTGTTGCAAAGTTCTGATTTTTGGGTTAACTTCGTCGTCATTTTAAGATTCATCCAGTATTTTGATTTCCACTTGTGTGTTCTATGCTCTAAAATGGTGGACTATGTTTTCGACTTGCAGCCAAGCCTTCCGACCTTTGAGTTCTGTTAATGTTTAGGTTGTTCGAGAGCTGACTGTTTAGACTGAGTAAAGAGACCTTGTGCTTCATATGAACTGTCATTCAAGTGTTGTCTGAGCTCACAAGCCTCATCCTTGTATATACATTGGGACAATGAAGAACAAACCTCAAGCGTATGCTTTAGCTGAACTACATTGTGAAGAAACTTGGAATAAGGCTTAAAGCGGGATCCGAGAACCTACATCGTTATTGTGTCTTCATGGAAATACAAACGTATGTAATCCTTTGCATGATATTGTAAAATTTGTATGTGAAGTAGGCACGAACTCTAGACCACGAATTATTAACATGACGAGAGGCTGGACAATATTGCATGAAATGTATAAATACGCGAGTGTTTAGGTGTTCAGCACTCTCTCATCTATCTTTGTCGGCTGGTACACACTGCAAGCTGTTGGGAGCCAGATAGCTATCTGTTTTGCTTTGTAAACTGTACAGTAATAAAAGATCTGCGAATCTTTTTAACCCGTGATTGGTGTATTTCCTTTGTGGTACTCTGCCTCGATATTTCTTTGTTCTTTCAGATGGCACCCGAATAGGGACCCTCAAGATTGATGCCACCTTGTTGAAGAGTAGACGCGGCTATCGGACCGGGATCGGACGGTGAGAAAAAGGGGGCCCCTTTTGGATGAGACGCAACACCTCAACAGTACTGCACGATCCGATCCCTGGACAGTGAGCACGCAATCCGAGACAGCATCTTGACGAGGGTCCATATATCGAGGTGGGCAGTTTTGCCGAAATCACCAACCACTAGGGTCCTTTGTCCTTTGTAGTACGATCGGACCTCCCTTTGTCCTTTGAATCAGGTGAGTCGTGCCCTAATTCCTAAGTATCCTGATATTTGGTTGTAGAATTGTACTCGCGAGCACAAACTACGCCAGGTAACACCAGTAATCTGACATGCCTGGGAAATTGGCTGCCTGTTTCAGGGCGTTATTCCGCAGAGACAGACAATCTTTGGAATTTGGCCAACGGGCACCACAGGAGGGGTCGCCGGCATGAACTATGTACTTTAAGCACGGCATTGGTAGTATAGTATTCATCGATATTTGGCGCAGACAAAGTAGACATGCTTCCGAACTTCAGGGCCAGTCAATGGTAGTTTTGAGATTGCCCGAATAGAGTATTTAGAATCTATATTGTTAAAGAAAAAAGCTAGACCTGCAGCATTTGATGTGATACAAAATTGGAAAAAGGAAGCTATACAGCAATAAGAGTAAAGAGAAACATACACATTGTTATATGTCAAATTTCTAAAAGGCATTATTGTACGATCAACAAAAACAGTCAGAGTCTGTTAGAAACATGGATAGGGCTTTTCAACTTGGTGTACAGAAAATATATTCATCTAAATATTTTCATGCCTCAGATGAGCTAATTGATAAACTCTTAAATGAACTTAGGCCTGGTGCCACTGCACCACCTCCTTATGTACCTCTTCCTGCTGTCGTTCCTCCTCCCGTAGCAATTCCTGTTCTTCCTGTTGCTCCTACGCTGCCAGTTATTGCTACGCCTCCTGTTGTTCCTCCGCCTGTACCTCCACCTTTACTGACTGTTACTGTTCCAGAAAATCCCTCTTTGTATGCCAGTTGTAGTGTTTCCGCTACCTGCTGTACAGGATTTGTCTACTCTGCCTTTCCCCAGCGGTTCTGCTCCTCTTGTAGCTGATAAAGGGGCGAGTGCTGAATCAAAAGTTGTAACACGGAACACAGTTTCCAAAGAGAAGAGGAGAGATTTGAATGCATGGGCTAAGCAATGTATAGAGAAAGGTGAAAAATCTACTGTCTTAGCTACACTCCTTAATCTAGGAAGTATTCCCGATCAGAACCTCTTTATTGAGGGGATGGGGATACATTTGGCTGTAATGTGGAACAGATTGACGGACACAGATGTCCCACAAGGGTTGAGGGATTTGAATGTTTTAGCTGCGGAGAAAGTACATGAGCATGTCGAGAGGATTTTGAGTTTAGAAGGGAGTTAGAACGGTTACAGAATGATGAAATAGATGGTGATAGTTTGGACACTTTTTTCGTGCAGAAACGGTTCCTTCCTCTTTGTAAGTCAACGAGTGAAGAAACGCGAATCTGCACAAGGGATGCGCTGAGATGGATTTCAGATATGTCGATATCTCCCGTAGAAGTATATGATACGTATAGTCAGTATACTCCAGAAATGCAGAGGAAAGTGTTACAGCTAATGGTAGAATACATGCAGGATGAATGTATAAAGAAAAAGGTTTGTTTGTCCCGCAGAATTATTGAATATTTATAAGAGAGCTTTTTTTGTCTGGTACTGCTTCCACCACTTTAGTGCTCGATTTGGCTCTGTTGCTTAGTAAACGTTTGGAATTGCCTACTTCTCAGCTACCTATGAGAGAGGTTCCTCCGACATTCGTTCCTAAAGCTGAGATTCCGGCTAATGTTGCAACGGGTGCAGCAGCCATCGATATTGAAGCTCACTATGTATCGCAGTTTGTTCATGTCCCGTTCTCAAGACAGGAAGTGTATACTATTAGACAGTCTATTCCAGACATTAGGAAGAATCCAACAGGGTTTTACAAACAAATAGTATCTGCCTTGCATTCGTCAGTTTTCACTCTGGGTGATATAGATTTATTGTTTCCTGTAACCCTACCTGCTGATTTATGGAAACAGATTAGGACTGTAGATGATCCAGCAGGGTTAGGTGACACATGGGTTAACCTGGTTAGGTTATATGGAGAAAGGAAAGCTGGTGAAAGACCACCACAAGTGATACTGACTTTTGCCAGATAATAATAATAACGAAAATTAAAGACTTTGATTCCAGAGAGAAGGATTGTTTGGGACAAACTCACTGCTTGTACTCAAGGTAAATCTGAAGGTGTTACCGAATTCTTTAATCGGTTCGAACAAGTATTCTCAGATTTTAGCGGACAGGATTTAAGCACTGAGTCAGGGAAAAGATTTTTTGTGGATACGTTTGTGCGTGTATTGTTGCTTGATATCCAGTCACAAATTATGACTTCCAAGAGTGCTTGGCAAGCTAAATCACAGTCCAAAGTACTGCATATGGCTCAGTATTAAGAGAATAGAGTCAATAATGAAAATGAAAGGATTGAAAAGAGAAGGGGAGATCTGAAAACCAAGGTATTATTGCAACAGATGGTTAGAGGGCCGAGAGGTGGAAGTACACAGTTCCGAGTCCAATTCGTTCCACAAAGTAATGCGCCTTTGGATCCTGTACACGCAAACCAATGTGCTTATTGTAGACAAGAGGGTCATTGGCGAGCACAAAGCCCGGTGCTTCAGCAAAGGTCGAATAACACATATGGTGTCATGCGTAGACGATCCAGAGGCCGCCCTGGGGTAGGGGGTCCTGGTAGAAGCCAGTTTGCTTAAAATTCTCAGTCATTTTTGCAAGATAATCAGCAACCTAGTGTAGATAGCAGAAATATCTTTGATAATCCTTCAACTGCCTATCTTTCTGAAGATCTTGTCTTTGACGATATATTGTTTCATTAGGACAGCCCGAAGCAGGGTTTGGAACCAACGCCTATTCCCGTTAATCAGAAAGGTCCCTACGTCGAAATGATGGTGGGGAATAGGAAGTATCTATTTTTGATAGACACAGGAGCACAGAAGTGTTCCATTGATTATTCACGGGTTCCACACATTCCACTGTCAGGGCAGAATAACATTTCTGTAGGGTTTTCTGGCACACCAGTGGTTAGTCTGGTTTCTCTGCCGGTACCGATTTCACTGGGGCCATTCACGGATCACTGTCCATTTATTCTGACAACCAACTGTGGAGAGAATTCGTTGGGGTTAAATCTGTTGAAGGAATTAAATGCGGTAATTCATTGTTCTTCGGATGGAGTGTGTTTGACGATTTCATCTCAGCAATCTTTTGCCTTACAGTTTTTGACTAGACCTTTGCCGCCAGAATTTAGTGAAGTTCCAGCCTGTTTATGGGCGGTTGACGACAATGATGTTGGTATTTTGCAAATTGAGCCTGTTAAAATTGTTTTGAAACCAGGAGTTAAGTTGCCACGAATTCCACAATATAAGATTTCAGTTGATGGTGAGCAGGCTTTGAAGTCTATAGTCTCTGACTTTGTACATCGTGGAGTAATTGAAGAAATTGCAGGAAGTTTGTGCAATAGCCCGATTTTACCAGTGTATAAGAAAGGGGATAATGCGATTCTGTTCCGTTTCATTATCGATTTGCGCGCTATCAATAAGATTTTTGCTCCACAATTTCCAATTGTGCCTGATGTAATGACGATACTAATGATGATTCTAGCTTCTGCTACTCATTTCATTGTGGTGGATCTTAAGAATGCCTTCTTTAGCATTCCCATACACGTGTATAGTAGATATTTGTTTGCGTTCACCCGAGGGGGACGCTAGTTTACATTCACCCGTGCACCACAAGGGTACACAGAGAGTCAGAGCATTTATAGTAGGGCTTTGAAAGAGCAGCTCGACCTTCTCTTAGCTGCAGATTTAGAAAGTGCTTGCAAGGAAGGCACTGTGTTATTGCTTATTGATCTAGCAAAGCATGGGCATAAAGCTTCATTGAAAATGTTTCAGTATTGTCGACAGGAGGTCGTCTATTTACGCTATCTTCTGTCAAAGGAGGGAAGAAGATTGACACCAGAATGAATTAAGAGCATTTCTAGCATGTCTGCCCCAAATACGCAGAAGGAAGTCAGAGAGTTGATAGGAATGGCTTCTTACTGTAGAGAGTGGATTCCAAACCTTTCACTAGTGATAAAAACCAATGTTGGCATTGACAAAGAAGGGCATTTCTTTGCCACTACCGTGGAAGATGGAACACCAGAAAGCTTTTGATCTGCTCAAGACTGCCCTGTGCTCAGCACCGGTTTTGGGCACACCAAATTATGATAAGGCCTTCGAGTTGTATGTGCATGAACGTGATGGATGTGCTTTGGCTGTGTTAACGCAGGAGCATGGGGGGAGGAATAGACTGTGCGGTTATTTTTCCTCCACTGCGTCTCTAAAACAAAGTCAGGGCATGGTTCTAGGCCATACTTTAACCGTGATGGTACCTCACTCTGTAGACGTTCAATTAGATAGAACGCAAATGCAACACCTTACTTCTGCACGATTGACAAGATATGAACTGATCCTATTTGCACCGCATGTCCAAATTAAGAGGTGTTGCATATTGAATCCGCCTGACTTGTTACCTCTTCCGCAAGAAATTGCTTGCAATGACGAAATGTCACATGACTGCCTTTATACCACAGAGCAAGAAACTAAAGGCAGGATTTATTTAAATGATACACCTCTGAATGATCCACAAGGGGAGCTGTTTTGCGATGGCTCCTGCTTCAAACTTCCGGATGGTACATCCACTGCTGCTTATGCCATCACTACACTAAGCACGATTGTGGAAACCAAGAGAATTTTGCATAACTATGCGCAGACCGCAGAGATTATCGCACTGACTCGAGCTTGTGAACTTTCAGAAGGGCTTAGAGTGAATATATTTACTGACAGCCAGTATGCCTTTTGGGGTGGTTCACAACTTTGGTAGATTATGGGCAGAACGAGGTTTCTTGACCTCGCACGGAGCAAAAAATCCAACATGGCACCTTGATAGTTCAGCCACTCTCAGCACTTGCGCTTCCTACTCAACTAGCAATCATGAAGTGCGCCGCACATCAGAAGGTAGTAGATGATGTAGGGAGAAGGAACGCTTTTGCTGACAGGATAGCTAAACAGACTGCTTCTGATTTATATTCAGACATGTATGTTACGAAGGAAGACACAAATACCAGTACAATAGATGTAGGGATAAAGAATATTCAAGCTGATGCCACTCCAGAAGAAGTTAAACACTGGGCATGAGTTTGGATGAGGAAGGGTGTTGGTTAGACAGTTCAAAAGAAAGATGGATGCTACCCGATGCATATGTCATCGCCATGGTCACAATGGCTCATGGTTCATGGTCCCACTCACATATGTGCTAGGAAAATCTGTAAATTACTAGAATCTGTCTGTGTGAATGTCAACATCTCAAAAACTGCTGAGCGTTTTGTCCAGAATTGTATGGTTTGCTTACAGCATAATGCGGGGAAGGGTACAACGACACCAAGGGGTAGTTTTGGTCCCCCCTCTGTGCCTTTTGAAGTGATTAATTTCAACTTCATCGAGATGGAGTGCTGTTATAACTACAAATATGTCTTGGTAGTCATTTGTGCCTTTAGCAAGTGGGTTGAAGCCTTCCCTGTGAAAGATGCTACAGCAATGACAATGGTGAAAACCATGCTTAAGGAATATTTTCCTAGGTTTGGTTTGCCGAGGGTCAACTGATCGGATAATGGTCCACATTTTATCGCTGCTGTCATCCTGCAAGTATGCGCGGGATAACAGATCGATAAACGGTTCCATTTGGCTAGAAATGGTCAGAGTGCTGGACTTGTAGAACGACATGATGGTATCTTGAAGAATAAACTTGCAAAGGTCTGTGCTAGCAGCAATTTGAAATGGCCAGACGCCTTACCTATAGCGCTACTGTCCATGCAGACAACCCCACAGACTAGAACTGGGCTCTCCCCATATGAAATCGTGATGGGGAGGCCAGCTAACATTTGGAACCTGCCAAACCCAAAGTACTGAAAGATGTGGAGCATTTGCTTCTTGCTGAATACTGTGACCAGTTAACTCAAAACTTGTATTTATTTTATCAACAGGTGCAAGAAGCCCTCCCAGTTAAATAAGAGGGGTCAGGTCACAGAATTCAACCCGGTGACTGGGTGCTCACAAAGTCATTTGAGAGAGCATCCAGCCTCACACCGAGCTGTAGAGAACCGTTTCAGGTCCTGTTAGCCACACAGACTACTGTACATGTAGCTGGCCAACAACACTGAATACATGCTACACACATCAAGAGGATACCTTTCCCTTTGCCACACAATGGAGAAGAAAAGAAGGAAACGACTTGCTCTGCTTCTGGAGATGAATTCATCTTGAACAACATCAAGGGTATTTCGGAGACTCTTCCTGAGCTCGTGGGGCCTGGGGAGACTGCTTCTTTGTCTCTGAATTCTTCTTTGGATCCTTCTGCACCCTTGAGTGACCTTGCCTCTGTTTCACCACTTCCATCAGGAAGCAACAACACACTGTTTGCAGATCATGCAGTGCCTGGAGTCTTAAGGTATGATCTGCGTCCACGGCACTAGACTTACAGCACAGCACGGCTGTGCCTACAGGAAACGACTGTTGAGCTTGTCCTTTGCCACTATCACGCTGAAACATAAGAAAGTGTCTGGGACTGGCAAAAGTTATCTTCAATTAAAATCACGTGGTCAGGAGATCACCAACAAACGAACTTATGGAGTACATCGCAGAAACTTTCTGGGAAAGAGCTTTGAGGAACAATGCTATCTCCACTCATACGGAGGAACCAATCAATTGTGTGCTAACAAAGACATTGGACATAAAAATACATGGTCCTTGAGGATTTACTGTTTTCTTGTAATTATGTTAACTAGTCTGACAGTAGTAATTGCTCTTGAGTTTTGATACATGGAGGGGGTCCGTCCACTTGAAACTTTTATGCCCACAGAGAGTGTTCCCACTACGTCTTCTCATTTGGTGCATCTGCACACTCTATCTCCTAGGGATTCCCAACACAGACAGAGTTATCACAATAATACGCTTTCGTTAATCATGAATGCCACCCATGCGATCTTGAACAGAACTAATTGCTGGATATGTTTGCATCTGCCACAACACGGGGAAAAAGGGTTGGGCTGGTATATTCATCCTTTGCCTCTAACTACTGCATGCTATGCCTCTCTAAGGGCATTATTCTTTGGTCGTTGGAATGATAGCATCTCAGGGAACTTTGCCGGGACTAATTTAAATGAATTTGAAAGGCGAGTCCTGACGCCTCTGGGATGCTCCCTTTTCGCAAATAGGAGCAAGCTTAATGCTGCTTCTATTAGGCCTTCCAATAGACTTTCTAGACCTTTCCAATCGCTAATTTCTTTCAAGATGGCTCCCGTAGGTAACCAGGATGCTACACCTCCTTCCTATACTATCAATCACAGCCCCAACTCTGTTTCCTTCTGCATACAAAGGAATGGTTCTCAGTCAATGGATACTTTTGTGGGTTGTACCAATATTGCGAATTTGACTAGTGAGGACAGACCCTTGTATGTAGGTGATCCTGTTTATTTAATTTGTGGCAATGAAGCTTATCCTTGGCTACCTAGGGATTGGCAGAGGGTACTTGTTATTTGGTATCTTGATACCAGGGGTATATGTGGCTAGCACCTCTGAGGTCTCTAGGGCTCGTCCAAGGCGGGACAAGAACGGTGATACTCCTTCACAAGTATGGGTGATGTAGCAGAATCCTTTGTGCCCTTTTTGGGGACAGATCATGAATTCCGAGGATATTAGGAGACTAGCAAGAGTATTGGAGAGAACCATCAACCGGACCACCGATATACTCTACGACATGACGTTAGAGCAGAAAGTAATTAGATTAGTGGCATACAGAACCAGACAGTGTTGGGCATCATCCTGGCTGAGCGTGGTGGAGTATGTACATTTTTGGGATCTGCTTGTTGCAGTTTTGTACTTGACTCCTCCCCTACCATATTCAAGGCAATACAAAATCTGCACGTCCTAAGTACAGAAGTACATGTTCCCGAGGGAAACTGGGATCTTAGTACTTGGTTCTGGGGCTTTTTTATGGTCATGGGGATGGAAACTCTTTTCAGTCTTAATGGTAATCCTTGGTATTCTGTTGTTCTGTTGTTGTTGCATACAATGTCTTCCTGTCATATGTTCGATGTTAGGAGGATGTTGTGCGCAAACTATAGGAACATTAGGACCGAAAATACACGCATCCGAGAAGATGACTAATGTTTTTGTAATGAAGGATATTACTGTCAAGGATTTGATAGCAATTGATATATCTGATGAATGTGATTTAGGATGTACGGACACTGAAATGTGGATTTACGAGTAAAGCGAATATTTTCAGTAAGGCTCTTGGCTTAGTCCAAAAGGAGGGTTTGTTAAACGGTAATTATATAGTGCCTCCTTAGTTTTTATATTGGCCTAAGCCTATTCGCGCTACACAGAAAACAGCGTTGCAAAGTTCTGATTTTTGGGTTAACTTCGCCGCCATTTTAAGATTCATCCGCCATTTTGATTTCCACTCGTGTGTTATACGTTCTAAAATGGTGGACTATGTTTTCGACTTGCAGCCAAGCCTTCCGACCTTTGAGTTCTGTTAATGTTTAGGTTGTCCGAGAGCCGACTGTTTAGACTGAGTAAAGAGACCTTGTGCTTCATATGAACTGTCATTCAAGTGTTGTCTGCGCTCACAAGCCTCATCCTTGTATAAACATTGGGACAATGAAGAACAAACCTCGAGCGTATGCCTTAGCTGAACTACATTGTGAAGAAACTTGTAATAAGACTTACCACGGGATCCGAGAACATACATTGTTATTGTGTCTTCATGGAAATACAAACTTATGTAATTCTTTTGCTTGATATTGTAAAATGTGAATGTGTACTAGGCACGAACTCTAAACCACAAATTATTAACATGAAGAGAGGCTGGACAATATTGCATGAAATGTATAAATACGCAAGTGTCTAGTTGTTCAGCACTCTCTCACCTCTCTTTGTCTCAAACCGGTTGGTGAATTTCACCTACCTCTACCACCCACCAAGCCCTAAGCCCAAGAAGAGAGCAAGGGCGTGGCCCTGGTAGTCTGCAATGTCATGAACATTCACCATTGCATGTTGTGATGCTGGAAATGCATTGGAGGGACAGGGCCTCCCTGTCCTTGTCCTGTAGTCCTTTTTCATTTGTGTTCTGTATTGTTTTCTGCCCAGGAGTCCATGTGGGACTCCTGGCAGTGCAGCTCTGAGTGACACACCCCCATTCGTATCCACCTGCAGGTGATGAAGGACCTCCCTTGACGCCGTGGCTACCTACCCCTGTGCGGAACCCGCAGAACAGCCATGAAGAGGAGTACATTAGTGAACACACCCGTACGCATGTTGTGATTGAGCAGACCTTTGGCCTGTTGAATGTGCAGTTCCGCTGCCTATTCAGGTCTTGTGGGGCACTCCTCTATGGGCCTGAGTAGGTGGCAAAGAACACCATGGCCTGTGTCATGCTGCACAACATGTGCGCCTGGGGAAATGTCCCACTGTCACCTGACATTTACATGCATGCACTGGGTGAGCATGATGAGGATGTAGACGGACGTGAAGTAGCCCCCCTGCCAGTACGTGATGCATGGGATGGCCATGCAGTACGCCAAGCACAGATCCACGAATACTCCCGACCCAAAGGGACTATGAAAGACATGTGTCAGTCAGACAGTGGGCCAATGTGGACATGCACACAGGGAATGTTGGGAGTTGGGCACTGAACACCGTAACACATTAAATGGATGCACACAAAAATAACAATGTCCAGCCATGGATTTATCTTATCACAACGTGTGTATTATTTCCAACAGCAAAAATGTGCCCACTCCCCCCTCCCCAACCCCCCCAACAAACTCCCAGACCCCCCCAACAAACTCCCAAACCCCCCCAACCAACACCGATACCCCCCAATAGACTCCACAAGATGCACCAGTTCATCCTCAACCATGTGTCCCACTCCCATTGTCCGCCCACACTACTTCCGGGACTTCTTCCTGTCCGGAGGTGGCACTTCAGTGTGCCTTGCACTCCTACGTGTCTGGCACACTGGGCTGGTGGGGACAGATGAAGCTGGTGTGGAGGCTGAAGGTGAGTCGGTGGCAGGTTCCACACCTCCTGCAAGACGTGGCCGCTGCATATGGAGCACCATGGAAGTCAGCACCTGTGCCACCGCCCCCAGGCAGTCTCTCATGAGCACAGCTGATGGGTATTGCCACAGCAATTACGGGGACCACAGCGGCTGTGTTGGCTGCAATGGCCGCTGTGGTCCCCGCAATTGCTGTGGCAATACCCTGCCTGGTTTCCTCCCCTTTCTCTATGTACTGGTGGAGTAGATCTAGCATGGCCTCCTGTCGGGCCTCCACTGTCACCAGTCGTGTCTCCAGGGTGTTGGAGGGAGCTGGAATGGTGGGTTGTGCAGTCACGGGGACAGCATTTTCGGGACTGTACTCCTCAGAGGTGGGTAGGTCACAGTCACGGAGGCAGGGATCAGCTTTGCTGCAGGTGGGTGAGTGCAGGTTTTGGAGCGAGGGGGTAGGCACGGGGCTCGGGGTGGGTGGACATGTCACCCCGGTGACTCCCTCTGGCTCCACATTGGCATCCAGTTCATCCACAGTGGAGGCGGGTGGTTCCATGGACTCCCCTTCGACAGGTGTGGGTGTGGCCTGCTGGGTCTGTAGTGTGTCAGGCACACTGGCAGCAGGTGTTATTGGCTGTGTCCCAGCTCACACAGACACACTGGCAGTGGCTGTGGCCTGCTTGCCTCCAGCGGAGGTGGTGGTGGTAGCCCTCTTCTTAGGGTGTGAGGTGGATGCCCTCGCGGTGGTCCACCTCACACCCGGTGGTCTCCTGGCTCGCATCTTCCTCATCGGTGCCTGGGGGGTGGAAGAGATGAAGGGCATCAGTGATGGTGTGACATGGCAGAGGCATACGATGGTGCTGTTCATTATTCATTTGATCATGCATTCATGTCTTACAGGTGTGTCACGCAGGGTATTCAGAGGGGGCATGTTAGCATTCACTGCATGGCAGGTAGCATGCCGTTGATTTGGGGTTTGTATGATGTATTACATGGGCAAGGTCCAGGTGTGTTGGCTGTGTGTTGGTTATGGGATTGGCACTCAGCATGCATTTCAGTGTGGCAGCGTTTGGCCCGCCATCTGGACTTGGATATGGTCATGTGGGTGTTGGGACATGCATTGCCTTGCCTAGACTCTCTGCCACATCACTTGTGCTACGTCATGGTTTCCCCTACAGGGATCTGCAGGGTCACTAACCTCCTTCCGTGGTTGATACCGCACCCGTCTCCATCTCGCCAAATCCCTCGATGGACTCAGGACTGATGAAACTGTTAGCCGTCTCCTCCCAGGGCATCAATTTGGCAGGGGAGTGGGCACCCCCGCCTGTGGCCATGGCCTCCCTCCGATTGCTGAACATGATATAGCGTACCCTCAACCGACGGTCATCCCACCGCTTCCTGCAGTCCTTCACACTGCGCGGGGTGGTACCTACGGCTGATACCTTGCGGGCTACCACCTGCCAGATTTGCCTCTTTTGTTGCTGCACCTCCCGCTTCTTGTCGTGGGATTGCATTATGTCTGCATGTGCAGCTAGAGTGTCCGCTAACATGGTCAGCTCTGCGTCTGACTAACACTGTTTCCGCAGCCGGGGGGTGATCTTCCTGGTAGCCTTTGACATTCTCTATCGATTTCCACTGTGCTCTCCAAGTATCGACTGGTGGTTCGGGAGGATTGCAATGGATTGTGTTTTTAAAGATGGCCGCCGGCCCATTTCCCGTTCCTGTGCGATGACGTTATTTCTGGGTCCGGTTTTGCGAACCCGGTATTAGCAGGGTGGTATTACCGGGCCGGTATTTAGGGGTTGCTCCTAGGCGGTGCCGTTATCGGCGGGTCCCGTCATGCCGCTATTGGGGGGTTGGAGGGCCTTTAGCGGCATGCCGGTATTTCCATTACCGGCATGGGGGTTCGCGTGTGCTCGCGCACTCGTAATCACCCGCTATTAGCGGGTTCATACGAGCACGGACCCACTCTTACCTGCATGCCGGTAATGAACACGTTTTTAGCGGGCTACTCGTAATGAGGCCCAATGACTGAGAGAGCCCTGCCCAAAACTGGTATGAATGCAGTGTGTAGTGTTGAATGGCTGGGTACTTGTCCCAATACACATTCCTTGTTGTGGGTGTCTGAGAGGGAGGAGTATGGCCTGAATGCACTGTATGCCTGATTGGCTGACTGACTGCATGAATGCCCTTCTGTATGATTGGCTGCTGAGTGTGACCCAGCAGTGTGATGAGAGACAGAATAGTATATCTGGGGACATCTCACCACTGGAAATTGTTCAGAAGCTGAGTTGACACTTGAAGAGTAACTGGAACTGATTATTCTCAACGCCCAGCTCGAAGAAGAAGAACTGCTGCTGCATTTGCTTCGACCCGATCCGAAATTTGTTGAGTTCATCGAGGACTGATCCGAGAGAGGACCTGGTTAGGCGCCCTCTTCCCATGCTCCCAGGGACCCGCTAACCTTCGCGGAAGCTCCCTGGAAGTCAGACGCTCGAAAGGCTGACGACCGGAGACGGGGCCCGCCGAGGAGAACGAAGTGAAGCACCCGGACATCGACGCCATCGAAGTCCATTCCCGTTGACCAGGGTTTGGAGTTTCGCTGTAACCGCTGGAGGCCCGTCGAAGCTGTGTTGCCCAGAAGAGGGGACCGCTTGACGCCGTGCCGCCGATGACCGGAGCCGCCCATTCCTTTGCCTAAGACTGTTTAATCGAAGGACTCCCTTGTCCGCACCGTCGACCGATTTGTCCTGCCGGAGAAATTAGAGGATGCTGACGCACCGAGGAGAATCTGCCGGTGGGTTTCCTGCCACCCAAAGACCACAAAGACTTCGACGACTCGATGCCCTTGTTGGGCCACAGTTCTTCAGAAACTCTTTGCGGTCCTGAACTATCCAACGCTGAGGTGCCCCGCACAACTCATCCTCGCAGGACATCACTGACGAGCAACGCCTGGATCGACGCCGTGGTCTTGGCACCCTCAAACTGTTCATTGATGCCGTCAATGCCAAGATCACCTTCTTCGACGCCTCTCGTCGATCCGTGGCTCCTGCTTTAAAGGGAGTCATTCAAGAGGGATCCATCAACGCCTCTTCGAAGAACTCTGCTCTACCAGGTACATTGGGGGGTAGAAACATTATAGAAGGAAATAAGACTTATAGAACAATATATGGACTGGGCTTGTGATACATCTTTGCTTTACAGGTTGCCCAGGTGGCGGGATCTCCACACAGAACTGTGTCTAGGGGTAGGGGCCAGTATTCTGCCCATTGTTCTAATCAACTGCTTTCCTCCTATGTCTATTGTTGGTTGCCTTTATTAAGTGGTCTGTTTGACATTTGACCAGAGTATAGTTGATGCACTTTAATGAGATCTGATAATAATTGTGGTACCATTTTAGAACTGTATATAGTTACCATTGTTGATTTTCTGAGCACAAAGTGAGTTATTGTGATAGTGTACATAACCTTGAATATTAATCATATAAAGTCTGTGTTTTAACTAATACAGTGTGTGGACATTCCTTTGTGGGGGCTTGGGGACTACACTGTACTTAAGAACCAGCCTGCATCACCTCCTGAGAAGCTAGGCCTTGATTGCTCGACTACGTTACCAATAATAGAGAATCTTGGCTGGGCTCCTCTGTGCCTCTCCTCTACTATATAGAGAGCAGAAGTACAGACCCCCCCTCCAGCCTTTACACATGTGCCCTCTATTCTCGATGCCCTGGACCTGCCTCCTGTGTGATGGTTGGCAGAGTGGCCGGTATCCTGCTGACCCCACAAGGTAAGCCCCATTCCCCACCAAGCCCTAATCCCAAGAAGAGAGCAAGGGCATGGCTCTGGTAGCCTACTGTTAGGCAGAATCCTGTGCAGTTCCCTTAGGGAGCACTACAGAAGATTAAGACTACAGGTATGAGCAATAAATCCCCTTTGGTATCAGTCTGTACCACAAAGATTTAGTTGGTAGCTGTGGCTAAGCAGTCAGACTTATCTCAAGAGGGAGATGAGCAGTATTCAGGGTTTACACAATAGGGTTGCAACACTAAGGTACAAGGAAACATTGACCAACGCTTTGTATTAAAAAGAATATATATATTTATTTTACACACTTCTAGTTCAACACATAAATCACAGTTAATAAAGCAAGTTAAATTCAGTCAAGAAAAGTATACACAACTCCCTAGTAAATTGTAGACTAGTTTGCGTTAGAGTGAAAACTGAGCAAAACGGCACAGTGAAGACCAACCACAAATGGCACTCTATCAATTTCTCACAAGGGAGGGAAAGCACAAGTTATACAGGAATATCTTCATACACACCCTAGCAACACTTCCACGAAGTTTTGTGAACAAGTTAGGCAAGGCAGTACTTTAGCATAAAGAATTCTTAAATGAAAACCGAGCAAAATGGCACTTCACAAGTTTAAACAGTGGGAAGAACTAGGTGTTTAGAAGATTCAGGTGCATCAACACATTTCTAGTTGAGAAGCAATCTAGTGAGGGCAGATCTAACAAATCAGCCAGAGTCAAATAGGCCTGTGCCAGAGTCAATGGTACAGGACCAAGAGCTTAGGAGCAAAAATGTTCTTGTACCTGCAGTCAAGTCTTTGGTTAACGATTTTGAAAAGGTAGATGCAAGGCGAAAAGACAATGTTAGATGAAAGGGCGGCCAACCCAACAGGTAGGTAAAGGATTTAAAACACCTTTACGGCTACCACGAGGAAAGGGAGGCTTGGCGGAACAAAGTACCTTAATATGAAGAAGAGGCTCCTGCGGTGGCGGTTGTTCCTGGTAGTTCCTGCCGTTCAGGGGGATCTAGCAGTGGAAGAGAGGCTCTCGTCATGGAGGAAGGTCTGAGTTACTTCACTACCCAGTGATGAAACCAGCCGTGGTGCTGCCCAACGAAAAAAAGGTACGCTCCTTTAAATCGCGGTCCGGGTGGATGGCTGCCTAGCTATCTGGCCTCCAAGTGCTGGGCACTGGCGATTCAACCAAGGCAGGTCCGAGGAAGCGATTGACAAACTGGTTGGTCCCACCAGCTCAAGGGAAGAAGGCTCTTGCAGTTGAAGATCTCCTCTCGTCGTGTGGAGAAAAGTGGTGAGACGCTTCAGCAGGGCTTCACCGGTGGTGCAGTTGCTGTAGATGTCGTTGGCTTCTCTCCCCTTCAGTTCCGTAGTTACAGTGGCGACGTCTTGCTCTTCCAGTCCTTAGGACCCTGCTTTCATGCAAAAAGACCCCCATTCATACAGCCTAGCTGCCACTCACACAGTGAAGTGGTCACTTTGGCGGGAGACCCTCCAGCCTATCAGGTTAGAGTGCGACATGAGTTGCTGCGGCAACTCTGTCCAGGGGTCCTACTCCCCCTCCCACACAGTGGACCCATCCCAGACTCAGTGTCGCTGAAAGGAGGGCTTCTCGGCAGAAGCCCGCCAAAAGGACGAACAAAGGATCCCCAACCTGGGTTAGGAGTTTAGAGAAAGACACGAGACAGAATTTATATTAAAGTTCTGGCAAATAAAACCTACCGGAGTAAAGTTAATACAAGAATAGACCGGTGATATGTAAGAGGCTGTCAGTAAATGTGGTAGCCTCGAACAATGGGAAAATCCCAAAGAGAAATATGCACGGTCGAATATTTTTGGTAGTAACCACTGCCACCAGCCAGAAACTTTTGAGAGAGGGACTGTACGGTACCCTTTCGAAAATGAACACAAGGGAAACACTATTAACCCCTCCCAGTACTTCCATAGTAAGATGGTTTGTAATGGTTTAGTTCATAAAAGTTGGCTAGTAAAGTCAATGGGGACTTTACATGCCCTGGGAGACAGTAGTCAGTCCCAGGGTATGGAGTCTATGTTTGGGTGTCGCTGCGCACCCTTGTGTTACTGCACGGAGGGTGCTGTGTAACACATATGTAAAAAGATGGTTCCTATGAGGGTGAGATAACCCATAGACATTAAACACAAAAAATTGCCTAGAACACACATAGCAAAACATGTATAAGAGTGGGGAAAAGAGGCACACTCTTAGCAGGAGAAGAAAACAAACCCTTTAAATCCAGCAAAGCTGCTGGGGGACTCTATAGGTAAGGGAAATTAGCCATAGAATGAGAATACTCCCTAACACCTACAATGTTGTGATAATTTGCTACTGCATGTCCCCTTTATCCCTAATACCCTGGACCTGCCTGCCATGTGATTCGTGACAGAGTGGCCCGTGTATCCTGCTGAACTGCCAATGTGAGCCCCATTCCCACCCAAGTCCTAAGCCCTATAAGAGAGCAAGAACATGGCACTGGAAGCCTACAATGTTATGATCATTCGCTAGTGCGTGTCCCCCTTTATTCCCTATGACCCTGGACCTGCCTCCTGTGTGATGCATGGCAAGTGGCCAGTATATCCTGCCGACCCCACCTTCTAAGCTCCATTCCGCACCAAGCCCTAAGCGCAAGAAGAGAGCAAGAGCGTGGCCCTGGTAGCCTACAATGTTATGATCATGTGCCTGTGCCTGCATGTGCCCTCTATTCCTGATGCCCTTGACCTGCCTCCTGTGTGATGGGGGTAGAGTGGCCAGTGTATCCTGCCGACCACCACAAGCGAAGCCCCATTCCCTACCAAGCCCTAAGCCCAAGAAGAGAGCAAGAGCATGGTCCTGGTAGTATCCAATGTTATGATCATTCACTACTGCATTTCCCATCCATTCCTCGTGCCCTGGACCTGCCTCCAGTGAGATGGGTGGCAGAGTGGCCTGTGTATCCTGCCGACCACCACAAGCTAGAGCCATTCCACACCAAGCCCTAAGCCCAAGAAGAGAGCAAGGACATGGCCCTGGTATCCTACAATGTTATGAACATTTGCTACTGCATGTGCCCTCTATTCCTGATGCCCTTGACCTGCCTCCTGTGTGATGGGTGGCAGAGTGGCTCGTGTATCCTGCTGACCCCCAAGCTGAGCCCCTCTCCTCTCGTATGATATCGTGATGTGCATGCACATAAAGCAAGCACCAACAGCTGGCGGAGCACCTGATCCACAGCAGATTAAACCCGGGTTCTTACTGTGACCAGAGGATGCCTGATCCACCCACCACCCCAACCTTTTAGCAATTCCCCAATTTTAATGTTTACGTGACTTCAGGTCTCCTCCACACCTTGGTGAGATCCTGCACCCCTACCGCTGTGCCATCTTGGAACTAGAAATGGATCTTCCCAGCTGAACTAGGGTTCTTCATGATTTGAAGTAGGCTGTTCCCCCTCATCTGGAAGCCATGTCACCCCAAGTGAATTACTTAGATTTGGGGTGTCACATTGCATCTCACCTGAGCCATGCAGAGAAACCTTGTATTCTGCACCCCCAAGTTGCAGTCCACTCCCACAGGCCTGCCTCATTCAGTTTGTGGTAAACGAGTGTCCCCCAACCCAAACCACCTGGTGGCCAGAATAGCAAGTGGACATCTCAAGATAACTCATCAAACAGCCACAGCATGCAGCCTTGCAGCTGCGACACCCCACTAACCCGGCCAATGAGGACCCCTTCCTGCCCGGTGTAGCCCGTGGATATGACCTACATGGCACCCCTCTCCCACACACCCATCCGCAAGGACCCAAGACAGATGCCTCTGGTAATGATGAGAGAAGACTGGCAGCTAATAACCACACATTAGTAGTCGCTGCCCCCAGATCCCACCACTTTCTTCCCAATGGACAGCGTGACCTTCCAGTGTGAGCCAATCAGGACCTTTTTATGTACCCCCCCCCCTCCCTGATTAAAAGAGAGTCATGATGTGCCCCTTCCTTCAGCATATTTACCTAAGAGGCCCCTTCCCCGAGCACAAAGTGGAAAAAGATATCACTGCTCACAGAAAAATGTCAAGAAAGCAAAACCTGATGTGGGCGAGAGACCAAAGCCTGTGTATATGATGTTTCAGCCCCAGAACTCCAGTGACAGGGGAAGAGACATTTACTTCAGGAAAAGCCTGTTCTGCCTGGGAGCAGATACTGCACAATGAAAAGCTCACTTTTCATTTTTCACACCTCCCAGCGAACAACATGCCCTTTCTTTCCAGAGTGTCCTGAGATGCAGCTGGCTTTCCTGGAACCTTAAACAAAGGCTTGGTATGTAAGTAGCAATAACCCCCTAAATTGCATAAACCCTTTATTTTTGTAGCAGTGCATCCGATATTTCCCCATTGAAAACCCCAATTGCCTGTGTAGTTCAGTCATCTCCCCCTAGAAGAATCTCTTGTTTGCATGTATATGTTAGCATATCCCGATTAAGAAAACCCTGCATTTGTCTGTGTAAATCCTTAGTATTTTTGAAAGTAAATCAATTAATTCCCCCATTGAATTTCACGGATCGGGATTGTTGAAATTCGAATAAAACAGTGTTCCTTGTGTTTTTATTTAATTGTTATAGGGCCTCATTACGACCCTGGCGCTAATCGCCCGTCATTACCGCCATGGCGTAATGAGCGTTTACGCCGTGAGTCGATGGCGTAAAGAGCGCCACATTACGACCCATCGCGCACGAGCATTACGCCATGGCGGTAATGCAATTAACGCCATGGCGTAAAAGGCCCCTACCGCCATCGTTGAGTGAGCAAGGTGCCCTTCCGCCAGCGTAAGTAGCGTCCACCGTAGTTTGCGGCCACCGTAATTAGCGGCGGCCGTAAATTACGTTGGCCGTAAAAGGCCAAACCGGAAATAGCGTCATCGCGCCGGAACGGGAAGCATCCCGTCGGCCATCTTTAAAAACACAATCCATTGCCATCCTACCAAACAACACCAGACCCAACCCTGACACCTGTCCCAACCAAACAACCACCCATCCAACTCCCTGAAAATGCCGAAATGCGTCAAAAAAGCATGTGACCGCCAGCGCCAGGAGCGATTCAGCCGGGAGGAACTCTGCATGCTTGCAGAGACCCTGCAGGACAACGCAGGTGTTGTGTTCTCCCCTGAAATGACCAGGACAGCAATCGGGAAGAAGAAGGCCATCTGGGCCCTGGTGGCTGAGCGCGTCAGCGCGGTGGGGACCGTACCCCGCACCCCACAGCAGTGCCGGAAGCGCTGGGATGACCTGCGCATACGGGTCAGAGCGGTCATCTCAGCAAACCGCAACCTTGCCCAGGGAACCGGTGGAGGGTCGGAATCCCCCCTGAAACTCCAACCGTGGGAGGAGATCTGTGCTACCACCATCGGCATGGAGTCCATCGAAGGTGTTGGAGGGATGGAAAGGGGAGCCCCGACATCAGGCGATGAAGGTAGGTGCCTCTGACAAGACATGCCACAGTCACAGCAGTCCAATCATGTGTAGCACAAGGTTGCCCTAGAGTGTAAATGCAACACATATCAATACTGGCCATAGCCACATGCGAGCACCACCCTGCATACACTGCTGGCACCCGCATACCTGCGTCCACACACCACACTAGAAGGAGACACCCTGCATGGCACTGCCTGTAATCTGCCTCATCCACTGGCCAAAATAATGTCAACCATTGTCATTCCAAAGTCCGTAGACCCATCAATAACGGCCTCCCACCTTTGCTCCACCACAGGCACTGAATCACACCCAGAGGACCAGGACACCCCTGCGCCGAAGAGGGCGAAGTCCAACATCAACGTCCCTGCACCCTCAACCTCAGCTGCAGTGAGGCAGACCCCACGACAAGCAGGTCCCACTGCAGGCATACTGGAGGTCCCACCGGCAAGCACCCCTGTCGGCAGCAGGCCAGCAGCAGCTGCTCCACCTCCACCGACATTGCCTGCCACAGAAGGCAGGGGGTCAGCGGCCAGCAGCAACATCGGGGAGACAGCTGCAACAGCTGCATGTTCTGACTCGGACATGGAGCAGGAGGTCAGAAGCCCCACTGACCAACTACATTCCCCCTGTTTCTCTGACGCCAGCCCCCATGAGGGTGACACACAGGGGCACACTGAGGCAGAGGAGTGGCCTTCCACCCCATGCCCTGTCCACACTCCACAGGAGGGGAGCAGCCCCTCCATCACTCCACCTGCACTGGCCATGGGCCAGCACGGCCAGCACTCCCTAGAGGAGATCACTCAACGGCAGCATCAGCTGTCGGCAAAGCTGGATGAGCATGCCGCAGAATGTGTGGGGGCTGGGCCCAGCATTGAACAGGCCACGGAGACCCTAAGGGCCGAAGTGGCGCAGAGCACTGCCACCCTGAGAGATGCCATGCAGGCCATGTCAAGGGACATCTGTGCCGAACTTGCGGGCTTGCGTCGTGCGGTCACTGACCTCAACCACACACTACAGGAGCAGCATGCACAGGGGCAGCCAGGGACATCCTCCACTGCCAGTTCTGTGCAGAGCAGCCCCGTGCGACGGTCCGGACGCAACCTGCGCTCCACAGCCAGGGGTGCCCCGGGGGCCGGGAGAGGGGCCTTGTGAGGGACTGTGGACACTGTCACAGGCATCTGTAGACACCTACATGGGGTGTGTTGGGGTGTGCAGGGGGGAGGGGGGAGGGGGTGTGTTGGGGTGTGCAGGGGGGAGGTGGGAGGGGGTGTGTTGGGGTGTGCAGGGGGGAGGTGGGAGGGGGTGTGTTGGGGTGTGCAGGGGGGAGGTGGGAGGGGGTGTGTTGGGGTGTGCAGGGGGGAGGGGGGAGGGGGTGTGTTGGGGTGTGCAGGGGGGAGGGGGGAGGGGGTGTGTTGGGGTGTGCAGGGGGGAGGTGGGAGGGGGTGTGTTGGGGTGTGCAGGGGGGAGGTGGGAGGGGGTGTGTTGGGGTGTGCAGGGGGGAGGTGGGAGGGGGAGTGACACGACAGTTTGTTTTACCAATACACTTTTTTCTTTCCTTAAAAGTAATGTGTGGACATTTTCATTGCGTATGTGTGCTTTATTGGTGTACAGTCCACAGTGTCCATGTACCAGAGTGCCCCAAGTGCAGTCTCCATGCGATGAACACCAGCCGTGTGTGCTAGAAGCAGTGGTCGATGCTACTTCGGCGCATGGCAGGCCCCTCCTGTGCATCGCCTCCTCCATGTGGTGGCGCCCCATCTGCACCCTCCTCATCCTCATCGTCAGGTGGTTGCAGTTCTGCGTCAGGGGGCAGGGGCACATTCCGTCTGACGCACATGTTGTGCAGCATGACACATGCCATGACGATCTTTGCCACCTTCTCATGGCCATACAGGAGTGCCCCACCAGACCTGCTGAGGCTTCGGAACCGTGCCTTCAGGAGGCCAAATGTCTGCTCTATGGCCACACGAGTACGTGTATGTGCATGTTTGGAGTCCTCCTCGTGCTGGTTCTGCGGGTTCCGGACTGGTGTGAGGAGCCACCTCTTCAGGGGATAGGCTGCATCACCTGTATGTAGGCGAGAATGATTGTGTCAGTCATGTTGTCTGATCAGGAACATGGTGTTCAACCCTGGCTGGCATCGAACTGTTACCTTGGCTAACTTCTACATGCACTAATTGATTCACACAATGCAACCAGTATATGCTCATTGCTGCCATGGCCTGTTTTGCATGCCATCACCCTATGCATGCAGTGGGGTTGTGTGCATTGTGGGTGCCCTTCCTCTGTCTCCGTTCTCTGTGTTACTCACAGCCAGGTGGAGTATGCATCATCCCCCCCCCCCTTTCTGCCAGGTGGAGTATGCATTGGTACGTCATTCCCATGCCCACTTCCATGACATTGCACTCACCGAGTAGCCAGGATCTTGGGCCTGCATGTCGCTCCATGTAGCGTGGTATTGTGGAGTTCCTCAGGACCATAGAATCATGGGTTGATCCGGGGAATCTGGCACAACAATGTGTGATGATCATGTTGGAGTCACAGACCATTTGCACGTTGATTGAGTGGGACTGTTTCCGGTTGCGGTACGGTACCTCCATGGCACGTGGAACCACCAATTCCACATGGGTGCAGTCGATGGCACCAATGCATCCAGGTATGCCGGCTAGTGCATGGAAACCCACTTTGGTGTTTGCTATCTCCTGGGCAGTCCGTGGTATTGAGATGTGGTCGTCTGTGTGCTTGAGGAGGGCATCGAGCGCTTGGATGAGTGTTCGTGAGAATAATGGTTGTGAAATGCCATGCAGGTGCCCCACTGTGTGCTGGTAGGTGCCTGTGGCCAGGAAGTGGAGTACAGCCACTACCTTCAGTAGGGGGGGGATGGCGGTTGGACTTGCTATCATGCTGACGATGTCGTCGTGCGTCATGTCTACGATGGCAGTGATGGTGTCCCGGTCCAAACGGTACAGGGTGTGGATCTGCTCAGCAGTGAGGTTGTTTGGATTGGCTCTGATGCGTGGGATTGGGGGCTGCCTGCGTGGTGGCACTGGCTGTGCTGGTGGGGCTTGCTGGGCCTGCCTTGCCCTCCTTCTCCTCCTGCGTCTCCTCTGTGCTGCCTGTTGTTGTTGTTGCTGTTGTAGTAGCACATGCATTGCTACCAGGTCCTCCAGCCCCAACATTGCTAGTCGTATTGGCATCATTGTGGAGTGTGACTGGGTGTGGTTAGGGGTGGGGTGTGCTCTTTTTGTACTCCCCTGAGTCTGTATTGCCTTCACCTGTGCTGTTTCTGTGCACCTGTGGCAGCTGCATACACTTGACATGGCCCTTTACGGTTGGTTCGCGATGGCGTTATTTGCACCATGGCGGTAAGGTACTTAGCGGCCTCGGTGATGGCGCTAGGTGCATGTCCGCTTGGGTCGGCATTCGCGTACCTTTCCGCCATGGCGCTAAGTACGGTGTGGGCGGTCGCGTGCGCGCACCCTTGGCGCAGTTAGCGGCAGCGTTAACTACGATGCCGCTATTGGCATCGTAGTTTACGGTCACGAGTCATGATCGGACCTGGCGGTAAACGATGGCGGTAGCCAGTTACCGCCATCGTTTTTCACTTAGCGCCAGGGTCGTAATGAGGCCCATAGGGCCTCATTACGACCCTGGCGCTAATCGCCCGTCATTACCGCCATGGCGTAATGAGCGTTTACGCCGTGAGTCGATGGCGTAAAGAGCGCCACATTACGACCCATCGCGCACGAGCATTACGCCATGGCGGTAATGCAATTAACGCCATGGCGTAAAAGGCCCCTACCGCCATCGTTGAGTGAGCAAGGTGCCCTTCCGCCAGCGTAAGTAGCGTCCACCGTAGTTTGCGGCCACCGTAATTAGCGGCGGCCGTAAATTACGTTGGCCGTAAAAGGCCAAACCGGAAATAGCGTCATCGCGCCGGAACGGGAAGCATCCCGTCGGCCATCTTTAAAAACACAATCCATTGCCATCCTACCAAACAACACCAGACCCAACCCTGACACCTGTCCCAACCAAACAACCACCCATCCAACTCCCTGAAAATGCCGAAATGCGTCAAAAAAGCATGTGACCGCCAGCGCCAGGAGCGATTCAGCCGGGAGGAACTCTGCATGCTTGCAGAGACCCTGCAGGACAACGCAGGTGTTGTGTTCTCCCCTGAAATGACCAGGACAGCAATCGGGAAGAAGAAGGCCATCTGGGCCCTGGTGGCTGAGCGCGTCAGCGCGGTGGGGACCGTACCCCGCACCCCACAGCAGTGCCGGAAGCGCTGGGATGACCTGCGCATACGGGTCAGAGCGGTCATCTCAGCAAACCGCAACCTTGCCCAGGGAACCGGTGGAGGGTCGGAATCCCCCCTGAAACTCCAACCGTGGGAGGAGATCTGTGCTACCACCATCGGCATGGAGTCCATCGAAGGTGTTGGAGGGATGGAAAGGGGAGCCCCGACATCAGGCGATGAAGGTAGGTGCCTCTGACAAGACATGCCACAGTCACAGCAGTCCAATCATGTGTAGCACAAGGTTGCCCTAGAGTGTAAATGCAACACATATCAATACTGGCCATAGCCACATGCGAGCACCACCCTGCATACACTGCTGGCACCCGCATACCTGCGTCCACACACCACACTAGAAGGAGACACCCTGCATGGCACTGCCTGTAATCTGCCTCATCCACTGGCCAAAATAATGTCAACCATTGTCATTCCAAAGTCCGTAGACCCATCAATAACGGCCTCCCACCTTTGCTCCACCACAGGCACTGAATCACACCCAGAGGACCAGGACACCCCTGCGCCGAAGAGGGCGAAGTCCAACATCAACGTCCCTGCACCCTCAACCTCAGCTGCAGTGAGGCAGACCCCACGACAAGCAGGTCCCACTGCAGGCATACTGGAGGTCCCACCGGCAAGCACCCCTGTCGGCAGCAGGCCAGCAGCAGCTGCTCCACCTCCACCGACATTGCCTGCCACAGAAGGCAGGGGGTCAGCGGCCAGCAGCAACATCGGGGAGACAGCTGCAACAGCTGCATGTTCTGACTCGGACATGGAGCAGGAGGTCAGAAGCCCCACTGACCAACTACATTCCCCCTGTTTCTCTGACGCCAGCCCCCATGAGGGTGACACACAGGGGCACACTGAGGCAGAGGAGTGGCCTTCCACCCCATGCCCTGTCCACACTCCACAGGAGGGGAGCAGCCCCTCCATCACTCCACCTGCACTGGCCATGGGCCAGCACGGCCAGCACTCCCTAGAGGAGATCACTCAACGGCAGCATCAGCTGTCGGCAAAGCTGGATGAGCATGCCGCAGAATGTGTGGGGGCTGGGCCCAGCATTGAACAGGCCACGGAGACCCTAAGGGCCGAAGTGGCGCAGAGCACTGCCACCCTGAGAGATGCCATGCAGGCCATGTCAAGGGACATCTGTGCCGAACTTGCGGGCTTGCGTCGTGCGGTCACTGACCTCAACCACACACTACAGGAGCAGCATGCACAGGGGCAGCCAGGGACATCCTCCACTGCCAGTTCTGTGCAGAGCAGCCCCGTGCGACGGTCCGGACGCAACCTGCGCTCCACAGCCAGGGGTGCCCCGGGGGCCGGGAGAGGGGCCTTGTGAGGGACTGTGGACACTGTCACAGGCATCTGTAGACACCTACATGGGGTGTGTTGGGGTGTGCAGGGGGGAGGGGGGAGGGGGTGTGTTGGGGTGTGCAGGGGGGAGGTGGGAGGGGGTGTGTTGGGGTGTGCAGGGGGGAGGTGGGAGGGGGTGTGTTGGGGTGTGCAGGGGGGAGGTGGGAGGGGGTGTGTTGGGGTGTGCAGGGGGGAGGGGGGAGGGGGTGTGTTGGGGTGTGCAGGGGGGAGGTGGGAGGGGGTGTGTTGGGGTGTGCAGGGGGGAGGTGGGAGGGGGTGTGTTGGGGTGTGCAGGGGGGAGGTGGGAGGGGGAGTGACACGACAGTTTGTTTTACCAATACACTTTTTTCTTTCCTTAAAAGTAATGTGTGGACATTTTCATTGCGTATGTGTGCTTTATTGGTGTACAGTCCACAGTGTCCATGTACCAGAGTGCCCCAAGTGCAGTCTCCATGCGATGAACACCAGCCGTGTGTGCTAGAAGCAGTGGTCGATGCTACTTCGGCGCATGGCAGGCCCCTCCTGTGCATCGCCTCCTCCATGTGGTGGCGCCCCATCTGCACCCTCCTCATCCTCATCGTCAGGTGGTTGCAGTTCTGCGTCAGGGGGCAGGGGCACATTCCGTCTGACGCACATGTTGTGCAGCATGACACATGCCATGACGATCTTTGCCACCTTCTCATGGCCATACAGGAGTGCCCCACCAGACCTGCTGAGGCTTCGGAACCGTGCCTTCAGGAGGCCAAATGTCTGCTCTATGGCCACACGAGTACGTGTATGTGCATGTTTGGAGTCCTCCTCGTGCTGGTTCTGCGGGTTCCGGACTGGTGTGAGGAGCCACCTCTTCAGGGGATAGGCTGCATCACCTGTATGTAGGCGAGAATGATTGTGTCAGTCATGTTGTCTGATCAGGAACATGGTGTTCAACCCTGGCTGGCATCGAACTGTTACCTTGGCTAACTTCTACATGCACTAATTGATTCACACAATGCAACCAGTATATGCTCATTGCTGCCATGGCCTGTTTTGCATGCCATCACCCTATGCATGCAGTGGGGTTGTGTGCATTGTGGGTGCCCTTCCTCTGTCTCCGTTCTCTGTGTTACTCACAGCCAGGTGGAGTATGCATCATCCCCCCCCCCCTTTCTGCCAGGTGGAGTATGCATTGGTACGTCATTCCCATGCCCACTTCCATGACATTGCACTCACCGAGTAGCCAGGATCTTGGGCCTGCATGTCGCTCCATGTAGCGTGGTATTGTGGAGTTCCTCAGGACCATAGAATCATGGGTTGATCCGGGGAATCTGGCACAACAATGTGTGATGATCATGTTGGAGTCACAGACCATTTGCACGTTGATTGAGTGGGACTGTTTCCGGTTGCGGTACGGTACCTCCATGGCACGTGGAACCACCAATTCCACATGGGTGCAGTCGATGGCACCAATGCATCCAGGTATGCCGGCTAGTGCATGGAAACCCACTTTGGTGTTTGCTATCTCCTGGGCAGTCCGTGGTATTGAGATGTGGTCGTCTGTGTGCTTGAGGAGGGCATCGAGCGCTTGGATGAGTGTTCGTGAGAATAATGGTTGTGAAATGCCATGCAGGTGCCCCACTGTGTGCTGGTAGGTGCCTGTGGCCAGGAAGTGGAGTACAGCCACTACCTTCAGTAGGGGGGGGATGGCGGTTGGACTTGCTATCATGCTGACGATGTCGTCGTGCGTCATGTCTACGATGGCAGTGATGGTGTCCCGGTCCAAACGGTACAGGGTGTGGATCTGCTCAGCAGTGAGGTTGTTTGGATTGGCTCTGATGCGTGGGATTGGGGGCTGCCTGCGTGGTGGCACTGGCTGTGCTGGTGGGGCTTGCTGGGCCTGCCTTGCCCTCCTTCTCCTCCTGCGTCTCCTCTGTGCTGCCTGTTGTTGTTGTTGCTGTTGTAGTAGCACATGCATTGCTACCAGGTCCTCCAGCCCCAACATTGCTAGTCGTATTGGCATCATTGTGGAGTGTGACTGGGTGTGGTTAGGGGTGGGGTGTGCTCTTTTTGTACTCCCCTGAGTCTGTATTGCCTTCACCTGTGCTGTTTCTGTGCACCTGTGGCAGCTGCATACACTTGACATGGCCCTTTACGGTTGGTTCGCGATGGCGTTATTTGCACCATGGCGGTAAGGTACTTAGCGGCCTCGGTGATGGCGCTAGGTGCATGTCCGCTTGGGTCGGCATTCGCGTACCTTTCCGCCATGGCGCTAAGTACGGTGTGGGCGGTCGCGTGCGCGCACCCTTGGCGCAGTTAGCGGCAGCGTTAACTACGATGCCGCTATTGGCATCGTAGTTTACGGTCACGAGTCATGATCGGACCTGGCGGTAAACGATGGCGGTAGCCAGTTACCGCCATCGTTTTTCACTTAGCGCCAGGGTCGTAATGAGGCCCATAGTCATTAAAGTGTTGCCCCAACAGAATTATTCCCATTGTGAGCTGAAAACCGACTTTGTCCGTGTATTGTGTGCATTACGAAACAAATCCCTCTTTGCATCTGTCAGTTTAAACCCCTACTGGTTTCAGTAGTGTGAGCAATCCCTTTTGCCTAGAAGTCTATCTGCTATGTGCCTCTGTCCTTGTCACTGAAAAACAATTTTCCTATTGTAAGCTAAACCCCTTCCCTGAGCTTCCTGTCATTGTAAGCCTCAGTGTAAAAGAATTTCCATTTGCCACTGTATTTTCCCTTTGCATTTGCTTTCTCCCAAAACCGATTTTCCTACTTCATTTCTATGTTGCCCTGGTGTGCTGATTAGTTTCTCTAAAACTGTGCCTATCTCCTAAGTGTAAGCAATACAAATGTTCTTCTATTCTGCCCGCTAGCAGTTGTGAGAAGTAATCAAAATCCCATTCTTCCCTTTTGCTCCCAAAACAGGTTTTCCCTTTCTTTGCTGGCTTACAACCTTATGCTGGTGGGCTTCACCCCAAATCCGATTTTCCCCCTGTATTCCTACACGTTGCCACTGCCTTCCATTCAAAGGAATCAAGTTTAATTGATGTTCAGGGATGAGTGTTACAGCGGGGAGTGCTTAACTGCAGGTGCTATCACTTTGTGGTAAATTGTTCCTTTTCTGTTCTGTCATTAAAAAAAAAACAGAATTAACTGTAATAGTATATCTTAACCTGGTTGTTTGTAGAGATTATTGCATTTTGTGTTGCCCCAACATTGGTGGCTGTGTCATTGGTTGATTTTCGTTTTTCATTAAATAATAAATTAATAAATATCTTATTGATACTCACCGGCCTGGTTCCTGGTCTACTGGGACAAAAGTTGCTTGCTGGTGGAGGTTGGGTGTGAGATGAGTGGGAGACTTCCGTAAAATAATTTGGTTGTAATAATAAAAAGCAAAATCTTGTGCACTACCTTCATTGCAAGGGAAGAGATCCTTGACTTGCTGGTGCTGCATAATATATCATGACAGCTTGGGGGCTCGAGTCCGGGATTAAGGAAAAGGTTTCACCTGTGACAGTGTAACACAACAACCTAGCCTATTGAAGGTATTGTTACATTTAGTGGATGGTAAACTGTGTTACACTGTGAAGGTGCCAGCCAAATCTGTACCCTAGGTATCAGAGCTGTGTGGCCAAACAAAATAGTGTAAGCATAAACTAGGAAGGAGCAGGGTGGAGATTTTGTCCTTGCATAGATAACCCAGCAGGTACAGAACACTCTTCAAAATGAGCCCTGTGGAAATTAACATGGCTAGGAAGCAGCTTCTGTCCAAATTGTTCATTTAAGGGGAATGGGCAGAACAGGGGGTTTATAGTGATAAAATCGAAAACAAAAATGTTGAAAGTCAAAATGTCAAAAAAAAAATGTCTAATTTTTTTTTATTACGTTTTTTATTCGAAATGGGAGGTTCCCCCCATTCCCCCTTTTTTATATATATTTTTTTGTTTTACCTATTTTTTTATTCCCAGACCCCAAAATAAACATATAATTTAAAAAAAAGGAATTCGACTTTTTTTTCGACTTTTTGTTTTTCGATATTATGACTTTCGACATTTCTGTTTCGAAATTTTGACTGCCCACCAGAACAGGTACTTGAAGCCTGGCAATCTAATATGATGCAACAGATAACTTCTACAAATTTGGATGTGTGGCAGGACAGCGGCCTGTTACATCAAGCCATGACCAATTTTTACATGATGCAGACCACTAAAGATGAGCAAATTAAGATGGTCCAACTCACTGCATACATGTACTTCTACATGATAGTTATGGAAGAAAGGTACCAGGAGAGTGTGGCCTCTGGGCAGAATCAATCTGAGTTATTGCCGCAAGTAAAAAGGGAGATAACGCAGGTAGAGGAGAAAGTGCGAGAGAGCCAAAATTCTGAGTTAGAATTAGGAAACATCATTCAGCAGCTAAAGGAGGAGTTGCAGTACACCAACAAACTAATTCAAAACGGGACTCCCAATTATCTGCACTGAAAGAGGAGTGCCAAGAGAGGGCCGATTCCCTGAAAGAGAGTCAACTAAAATTGACCCAACAAGTGACATACAATAGAGCCTGTTTAGAGGACATGTGTGCCTTTCAAAAGGAGACTAAGCAGTTGGAAGAGGAGAATAATCAGTGGGTTATAAAGGAGGTCCATTCCCAAACTGATTTTGACCAGGAACGCCAGAGGTTGGGCGCTATGAAACAGCAGAGAGATCACCCCAGTGAACAGAATTGTAGGATGTGTCAGGAAAAATATGCCCTGTGCCAGGAAGTGTGCCAGTTGAAGGCAGACGTGGAGAAAGGAGAGTCATGTCTTCAGGAACTGACCAACATAAAAGTAGAGTATGAAAAATTAATGGGACGTATGAGGCGAATAGAATTTGACGTAGAGCAGACAACACAGACCAAAACTGCACAGGGTGAGGAGATCAGCCTCCTACAAAAGAAGAGGTCATAGTATTCCCAGATCTTACAAGAGTTTCAGAAAGAAAGTGAGGCCCTTGGTGAGCAGATCGAGGGGCTCCAGGACCAAGAAGTGACCAGAGGTAAGGTCATAGAAACCAGTCAAGCCCTGGTAGATCAGGCCTCTGTGTAGTACCAATAAATGGGGGCTGAGAAAGATAAATTAGATAGATTAGAAAAACAACGGGCTAGATTTAATCAGGCCTTGAGAAACCTTGAACAGTTAGGCAATGGAATGGTGACCACTGATTATGGTGTGATGTCCCCTGTACCAGGGACCTCAAGCCAGATCACCACATTGCATGTGCAAGGCACTGCTAACTGTTAGGGAGAATTCTCCAGAATGGCTAATTTCCCTTACCTACTGAGTCCCTCAGCAGCTTTGCTAGATTTCTAGGATTTATTTTTTTCACCTGGTAAGAGTGTGAGCCTTTTTTCGCACTCTTACATGTGTTTTTGGCTATGTGTTGTACATTTTATGTGTTCATTGGCTGTGGAGCCTCACCTACTCCATAGGCATCATATTTTTATTGTGTGTCACAGAGCACCTTTAGTGCAGTGACACAGGGTTGTATTTTTCAGACTTTCCACTGTAAACTTCATTTTCTGGGACTGACTACTGTCTCCCAGAAACATGTAAAGTTGCCATTGACTTTATTAGTCTTTTTAAATTCACGGACCCAGTACAAACTATCTTCCATAGAGTACTGGAAAGGGTTAATAGTCATCCCTTTTTGTCTGTTTCTCATGGAACATTATTGAGTTCCCCTTTCTTTAAGATTTGGCTGGTGGCAGTGGTATCTACCATTTTTTTGTTACCGCGGTCTATGAAAATAGCCTTGGTACTGTTTTAGGCTAAGTTAGTAGCCTCGAACTTAAACTCGCTGGACCCCTTTTAGCTGGGTTTATTCGCCATTTCTTTATGTAAAGGTCTTTCTCGTGTTTTATTCTGCGTGCCAAACCAGGTTTGGTTCCTTTGTTCGCTGTCCTTTGGCAGGCTTATGCTCAGAAGCCCTCCTTAGGCACCTGAGAGTCTAGGTGGGCTATATGTGAGGGAGGGGTTTTAGGCCCCCTGCACAGGGTCTCCTTGGAGACCCAAGTCACACTTTGGTTTGATTGGCTAGGCGACTGTCCGTCAAGGACAGCCACCCTGCTGTGTGATTGACAGCCAGGCTGTGTGAATGGGGAAACAACTGCATAAAAAGCAGGTCTCTGGGCCACTGGATCGAGAGAACCGAAGAGAAGCTGAAGGAAGATGACTACTGCATCAACTGAACCTCCCGGTGAAACCCTGCTGCGGGTCCAAATTGCCTACACTTCAACGTCAGGGAAGATCTGCAAAGAGTCTTCTCCCCTTGAGCCTGGTGGGACTAACCAGCTTGCAAAGCCCCTGGACCTTCCTCTTCAGCCTGGTCGAATTTTCTGTGCCACAGTGAACCGGATAGCCAGCTTGGGAGACCCCCTTTGTGCTTTTAAGGAGCGCACCTTTTATTTGTCGCTTTGCTCCGTTGCTGGCTTCTTCCCTGGGCAGCGCAGGACACTCCAGTCTTCCTACTTCGTGTCAGTCTGACAGTCGCTTCAGGAACCGTGAGCCTGCAGGATCTGCCAGGAACGTCTGCCCCAGCTACAGCCTTCTTCTGCTTTAAACCTACTGTGCTAATCCGGTTGTTCGTTCCGTTCAACTGCGGTGAAAGTGTGTGAAATCTTTCGCCAAACCGAGGGCTTGTCCTTCCCTATTCTGTAAAGTAACTTTTCATCTGACCAACTTCGTTCTGAACTCGTGGCAAAGACTTAACCGCAAACTACTCTGAACTGTGTGATCCTCTGCAAAGATTCTGGCCCACTGACTTTGGCTCCTGTCCCTCTTGATTTGATCTCCTCACCGTAGTTGCCTTTTCTAGATTGCCCTGCTTACTTACTTGTTGGTGCTGCTTAACTTTTGCCTAACTTTGTCTTTCCCTCCCTTTTTAAATTGCTGGAGTTCCATTTTGTTCACTCTTCATTTTGAGCTTAACTTGTCCAGAATCTATTGGGTGCGGTGTAGTCTATTAAGGGTGTGATTTTTCAACTGCTTTTACTTAGTGAATTGTTTTATAAATGATGTGTAATGGGGCCTTGCATGGCCTCCCAGTCTCTGTCACTCTGGGGCTGAATTTGCACCCAACACATTAAGGCAGAGATCTTTGGAGGTGCACCAATCCTGAATCATGGATAGACATGAATGAGCGAGAGAGGAGAGGAGGCTGAGGGGAGTCTGAGAAAGTGCTGAGTGTCATCCGCATAGCACTGGAAATTAGAGAAGGTTGTAATCAGGTGGGCCAAAGGGGCCAAGTAGACATTGTAGAGCCAGTGTGACAGGATAGAGCTATACGAAACACCACCAGTGGAGAGAGAGGTGGTGGAGAGAAAGGACCCAGGTTGGACCTGGGAGGGTTGGTCCAGGAGGAAGGAGGTTGACCACTCCAGGGCCTGATCCGTGATGCCCAGGTTCTCACGGATTCGATTCATCAGGATGGCATGGTTGATCATGTCAAAAGCAGAGGAAAGGTCAAGGAAGGCTGGAGTCAAGATTAGAGAGCGGATCTTCATGGGTGTTCAGGAGAGCATTGCTCTGGCTGCTCTGAAGCCAGACTGATGGTCGTGGAGACAATCTACAGATGCAGAGGGGAGAGCAAGCTGGGAGATGGCCAGGTATTCCAGGCGTAAATAGAAAGATGCAGGTTAGGGAGGGCTGTTGTGTCAAAGTGTGAGTCAGACGCAGGAGTAGGAGGAGCAGAGAAAGTAGAGGCAAAGGCACCCACTGACACACGCTTCATGGGTTGAATGACCGCAAAGGTATGTGGCAGTGCTGGGGTGGGCTTTGCCTGAGGGACAGAGGGTTTCAGGTAAGAGGAAAGCAGAAAGTGGTCAGTCTAAGAGAGAGGAGTGATGAGAGGGTTTCAGAGGGGGATGTCTGAGGAGATGAGAACAACCGAGGTGTGTCCGGCAGAATGTGTCAGACCAGAGGGTAGAATGGAGAGAGCAGGTGTCGCAGAGGTTGCGAAATAGCCAAGAGGAGGGATCAGAAGCATCCAGGTGGATGTTGATGTCTCAGAAGAGGAGAAGTTGAGAGGTAGAGGCAAGAAGAGAAGAGGAGAGGTCAGACCATTCTAAGAGGAAGAGGGAAATCTGGCAAAGTGTCCTGCAGATGGTGGCCACAGTCAGAGAGAGGCCAGGAGAGATAGCTTGCCTGCAGACCAGGCATTAGAAGCTCTATTAGTTCTATTAGCTCTATCACCTGCTATATTAGCTCTATTAACTGCTCTATTAGCTCTATTACCTGTTGTATCCGCTCCATTACCCGTTTTATAAGTTCTGTTACCTGCTCTATTAGCTCTATTACCTGTTCTATTAGCTGTATCACCTGCTCTATTAGCTCCATTACCTGCTCTATTTGCTCCAAAACCTGCTCTATTATCTCTATCACCTTCTGTATTTCCTCAATTACCTTCTCTATTAGCTGCATTACCTGCTCTATTTGCTCCATTACCTGCCCTATTAGCTCCATTACCTGCTATATGTTCTCCATATACCTACCCTATTAGCTCAATGACCTGCTCTATTGGCTCCATTACCTGCTCTATTAGCTCCATTACCTGCTCTATTACCTCCATTACCTTCTATATTAGCTCCATTACCTGTTGTATTAGCTCTATTAACTGCTCTATTAGCTCCTTTACCTGCTCTATTAGCTCCATTACATGTGCTCCTAGCTTCATTTTATGTGCTATTAACTCCATTTATTAGCTCCATTGCCTGCTCTATTAGCTCTATTACCTATTCTATTTGCTCCATTACCCGCTCTATTAGCTATAGTACCTACTCTATTACCTGCTCTATTAGCTATATTACCTGCTCTATTACCTTTAGTACCTGCTCTATTCGCTCCATTACCTGCTCTATTAGCTCTATCATCTGCTATATTAGCTCTAATACCTGCTCCATTAGCTCTATTACCCGCTCCATTACTTGCTCTATTAGCTCTATTACCTGCTCTATTTGCTCCATTACCTGCTCTATTGGTACCATTGCCTGCACTATTAGCTCGATTGCCTGCTCTGTTAGCTCTATTGCCTGCTCAAGTATATCCAGTACCTGCTCTATGGTCTGCTCTATTAGATCAATTGCCTGTTCTATTAGCTCCAGTACCTGCTCTATTAGTTCCATTACGTGCTCTATTAGCTCCATGACCTGCTGGTTTAGCTCCCTTACCTGCTGTATTACCTGATCTATTGCTCGTTTAGCTCCAGTACCTGATCTATTAGCTCCATTACCTGCTCTATTAGCTCCAGAACCTGCTTGTTTAGCTCCAGTACCTGATCTACTAGCTCTGTTACATACTCTAGTACCTTCCCTATTAGCGCTATTACCTTCTCTATTAGCTCCATTACCTGCTCTATTAGCTCCATTACCTAATCTATTACCTGCTCTATTAGCTCCATTACCTGATCTATTAGTTCCATTACCTGCTCTATTACCTGCTCTATTAGCTCCATCACCTGCTCTTTTACCTGCTCTATTCGCTCCATTAACTTCTCTATTACCTGCTCTATTAGCTCTGTTACCTGCTGTATCACCTGCTCTATTAACTCCATAACCTGCTCTTTTGCCTGCTCTTTTAGCTCCATTACCTGCTCTATTAGCTCCACTACTTGCTCGTTTAGCTCCAGTACCTGATATATTAGCTCCAGTACCTGATCTATTAGCTCCATTACCTGCTCTATTACCTGCTCTATTAGCTCCAGTACCTGCTTGTTTAGCTCCAGTATCTGCTCTATTAGCTCTATTACCTGCTCTATCGGCCCCATTACCTGCTCTATTAGCACCATTACTTGCTCTATTAGCTCCATTACCTGCTCTATTAGCACCATTACCTGCTCTATTAGCTCCCTTACCTGCTTTACTAGCCCCATTACCTGCTCTATGAGAACCATTACCTGCTCTATTAGCTCCATTTCCAGCTCTATTACCTGCTATATCGGCCCCATTACCTGCTCTATTAGCACCATTACTTGCTCTATTAGCTCCATTACCTGCTCTATTAGCACCATTACCTGCTCTATTAGCTCCATTACCTGCTTTACTAGCCCCATTACCTGCTCTATGAGAACCATTACTTGCTCTATTAGCTCCATTACCTGCTCTTTTAGCACATTACCTGCTCTGTTAGCTCCATTACCTGCTTTACTAGCCCCATTACCTGCTCTATGAGAACCATTACCTGTTCTACTAGCTCCATCGCCTGCTCTGTTATCTCTATGACCTGATCTATTAGCACCATTACCTGCTCTATTAGCTCCATTACCTGCTTTACTGGCACCATTGCCTGCTCTATTAGCCCCATTACCTGCTCTATTAGCCCAATTATCTGCTCTATTATACCCATTACCTGCTCCATTACCTGCTCCATTAGCTCCATTACCTGCTCTATTACCTGCTCTAGTAGCTCTATTACCTGCTCTATTAACTGCTCTATTAGCTCTATTAACTGCTGTATCACCTGCTCTATTAGCTCCATAACCTGCTCTTTTAGCTCCATTACCTGCTCGTTTAGTTCCATTACCTGCTCTATTAGCTCCAGTACTTGCCCGTTTAGCTCCATTAACTGCTCTATTACCTGCTCTATTAGCACCAGTACCTGCTTGTTTAGCTCCAGTACTTGCTCGTTTAGCTCCAGTACCTGCTTTACTAGCCCCATTGCCTGCTCTATTAGCCCCATTACCTGCTCTATTAGCACCAATACCAGTTCTATTAGCTCTATCAGCTCCATTGCCTGCTCTATTAGCTCCATTACCTGACCTATTAGCTCCATTACCTGCTCTATTAGCTCTATTACCTTCTCTATGGGAACCATTACCTGCTCTATTAGCTCCATTGCCTGCTCCATTAGCTACATTACCTGGTCTATTACCTGCTCTATTAGCTCTATACCCTGCTCTATTAGCTCTATTACCTGCTCTATTAGCCCATTACCTGCTCTATTAGCCCCATTACCTGCTCTATTAGCTCAATTACCTGCTCCATTAGCTCTATTACCTGCTCTATTACCTCCAGTACCTGCTCTTATGTCTGCTCTATTAGCTCGATTGCCTGTTCTATTAGCTCTATTCCATGCTCTATTAGCTCCATTACCTGCTCTATTACCTGATCTATTACCTCGCCAGTCCCTCCCATGTGTAGCCTCACACATGTTCTCCTATTACCTCTGAATATCATGGTTTCTTTTTTTTAAGGTTCATCTACAGACGATGTCCTGAGCACAATGTATCATATCCGGTTAATCGCTTTTTTAGGCCCATCGGTGACGGGCAGATCAGTGCTGCTTCACCCGTGATCAGTGCAACGAGGTCTTTTTAACCCCCCCCCCCCCCAAAGTCGAGGCATTAGTTGGGGTGCAGAAATGTTGGGAAGTTTCAAAAGACACATCTTGTTTTTCATTGTTGCTCGGACCCAACGCTAAAGGGTTAATGATCAGACAAAGGGGTCCGAATTGCCATGGGGGTGGTGTTAAATACCCTGCATGTTCATTGCACCTATACAAATCTCTTGACCCCCCCATATACCCTGGACCTCCCCATACACAAACCACTTTACCCCCCTACACCCTCTACCTCCCTATACACAAACCTCTTTACCCCATACACCCTGACCCTCACCCCGTACACAAACCTCTTGGCCCCCCCATATACCCTGGACCTGCCCATACACAAACCTCTTTACCCCCCTACACCCTCTACCTCCCTATACACAAACCTCTTTACCTCATACATCCTGACCCTCACCCCTTTCACAAACCTCTTGACCCCCCTCATGTACCCTGGACGTGCTCATACACAAACCTCTTTAACCCATACACCCTGACCCTCACCCCATTCACAAACCTCTTGACCCCCCTCATTCATCCTGTACCTCCCCATACACAAACCTCTGTACCCCATATACCCTGACCCTCACACCATTCACAAACCTCTTCGCCCCCTCTTACACCCTGACCCTCAACTCATACACAAACCTCTTTACCCCATACACCCTGGCCCTCACCCCATTCACAAACCTCTTTACCCCCATACACCCTGACCCTAGCCCTATTCACAAACCTCTTGATCGCCCTCATAGACCCTGGACCTCCCCATATACAAACCTCATTATCCCAATACACCTGGCCCTCACCACTTTCACAAACTGCTTGAGCCCCCCTCATACATCCTGACCCTCAACTCATACACAAACCTCTTTACCTCCTCATACACCCTGACCCCATTCACAAACCTCTTTACCCCCATACGCCCTGAATTTTATGCCAGTTTTTACAAGCAAAGGATAATGGCAGTGAAATATCCAACCAAAAAACTCTACCCCCCCCCCCCCCCACTGTGCCTCCAGAGTGTGAGGCGTTTAGGAGAGTAGTCCTAGAGGCACCCGGTCACTGCGCTCTGTTAACATGCTGAGCAGGACTCACTCAAGTGGAGTGAATATGTGAGTGGCCGGTGTCTAGAGTTCATAGTAAACAGTCTGCTTCTGTCACTGGGGTTACTGTGTTCGGCTGCTACACACAGTGAACTGAGGATTAGGGGCTGGACACTGAGCCACAAGCCCACATCACTATCTGCTCTGGTTACCTGTGAACTATCTCACAGTGTTTACCTCTGCAGGGAATATTCCAATACAAAGGCACGCACCTGGTATACTGCGCCAGCCGCATTACAGAAAACAGTTCCTTTTCAGGGTGTTTCCGGTTAGTCTCCAGAGAGCCACGTGCTTACTTGAGCTCTGCCTTGAAAAGACCAAGTGAATGACATGTGCAAAGTCCACCCACTTTTCTTATTTGTAGGGAGTGTGCCCTGATGACGAATTCCCACAGTGTACCCCAAGCCAGAAGACAAGAGGCAAGTGCCCCCACAGCAACGAGTGTCATGCTGCCAGCATCCCCCCCTCTCTTGCTCTCCAGGACAAACAGACTCACCAATCATCGAACCTTTAAAGTTACTGAGTGGGATATCAAGTGGAGTGGGCATAACCAGCCATCAACCACTGACCGTCATGATAAAGGGAGCAATCGTCCATAAACCACTGACCGTCAGGACAAGGGGAGCAACGGGGACATCAACCACTGACCGTCAGAACAAGGGAAGCGACAGGGCCATCAACCACTGACCTTCAGGATAAAGGGAGCAATCGGCCATCAACCACTGACCGTCAGGATAAAGGGAGCAATCGGCCATCAACCACTGACCGTCAGGATAAAGGGAGCAATCGTCCATAAATCACTGACCGTCAGGACAAGGGTAGCAACGGGGACATCAACCACTGACCGTCAGGGCAAGGGAAGCGACAGGGCCATCAACCACTGACCTTCAGGATAAAGGGAGCAATCGTCCATAAACCACTGACCGTCAGGACAAGGGGAGCAACGGGGACATCAACCACTGACCGTCAGAACAAGGGAAGCGACAGGGCCATCAACCACTGACCTTCAGGATAAAGGGAGCAATCGGCCATCAACCACTGACCGTCAGGATAAAGGGAGCAATCGTCCATAAATCACTGACCGTCAGGACAAGGGTAGCAACGGGGACATCAACCACTGACCGTCAGGGCAAGGGAAGCAACAGGGCCATCAACCACTGACCTTCAGGATAAAGGGAGCAATCGTCCATCAACTACTGACCGTCAGGACAAGGGGAGCAACGGGGACATCAACCACTGACCGTCAGGGCAAGGGAAGCGACAGGGCCATCAAACACTGACCTTCAGGATAAAGGGAGCAATCGGCCATCAACCACTGACCATCAGGGCAAAGGGAGCAACAGGGACATCCACTGCTGACTGTCTGGACAAAGGGAGCAATCGGCCATCAACCACTGACCATCAGGAAAAAGGCAGTAACAAGGACATCAAGTGGAGTGGGAACAACAGGCCATCAACGACTGACCATTGAAGGTGAGAGGCCCTGCAGGCCTGCTGGCGAACTGTCCAAGGGAGTCATTAAAGGTACATCCCAGGAGGGAATAAGACCAAGACCAAGTGAATGAGATGTGCAAAGTCCACCCACTTTTCTTATTTGTAGGGAGTGTGCCCTGATGACGAGTCACCCACAGTGTACCACAAGCCAGAAGACAAGAGGCAAGTGCCCCCCTCCCACCCCCTCTCTTTCTCTCCAGGACAGACTCACCAATCATCGACCCTTTAAAGTTACTGAGTGGGACATCAAGTGGAGTGGGAATAACCAGCCATCAACCACTGACCGTCAGGACAAGGGGAGTAACAGGGACATCAAGTGGAGTGGGAGCAACCGGCCATCAACCACTGACCGTCAGGATAAAGGGAACAACAGGGACTTCAAGTTGAGTGGGAACAGCCGGCCATCAACCACTGACTGTAAGGAGATAGGAAGGAACCAGCCATCAACCACTCTTGTGGCCTTGTAGCAATGCAAACCAATTATGTTCTGTGTAATTTTCGCACAATAAGGAGTACTGTAACATGTCAAATGTGTGTGTGTAAATTATAAAGCTGAGGCCACGTAGTGATCTTTCTTTTTCGGTGTCAGGGGGAGTTGGCCTATATTGGGTGTGCTTTCCTGGCTCATTGGGCTGCAGGTAGGTGTACCTTTCTGGGTACTGTAGAGTACAAACAAATAGGTTTTGTGGAGTTGCAGTACCGCTGACAACATACAGATGTCCTCCTAACAAATCTGTGAGGACCTCTGTATGTTGTCAGTGGTACTGCACCTCCCCCAAAAATAATAATAAATGTCATTCTGGCGGCTTAATGAGCTTGTATTCTGCTTTTACTCAACAGGAGAAACGTTGTGATGTGAAATGTGTAAAGCAATATGATGGAGCTCCCTGCTATCAACAGTGATCTATTAAGTGAGCTGTCACTATCATCAGTGATCAGTTAAGTGAGCTGTCACTATCAACAGTGATCTGTTAATTGAGCTGTCACTATCATCAGTGATCTGTTAAACAAGCTGTCACTATCATCAGTGATCTGTTGAGTGATCTGTTAAGTGAACTGTCCCTATCATGAGTGATGTGTTTAGAGAGCTGTCCCTATCATCAGTGATCTGTTGAGTGGTGTTTAGAGAGCTGTCCCTATCATGAGTGATGTGTTTAGAGAGCTGTCACTATCATGAGTGATCTGTTGAATGATCTGTTAAGTGAGCTGTCCCTATCATGAGTGATGTGTTTAGAGAGCTGTCACTATCATCAGTGATCTGTTGAGTGATGTGTTTAGAGAGCTGTCCCTATCATGAGTGATGTGTTTAGAGAGCTGTCACTATCCTCAGTGATCTGTTGAGTGATCTGTTAAGTGAACTGTCCCTATCATGAGTGATGTGTTTAGAGAGCTGCCCCTATCATGAGTGATCAGTTAAGTGAGCTGTCAATATCAACAGTGATCTGTTAAGTGAGCTGTCACTATCATCAGTGATCAGTTAAGTGAGCTGTCACTATCATCACAGCTGTCACTATTATAAGTAATCTGTTAAGCGAGCTGTCACTATCATCAGAGATCTGTTAAGCGAGCTGTCACTGTAATCAGTGATCTATGAAGCGAGATGTCACATCAGTGACCTGTTGAGTGATCTGTCAGTGTAATCAGTGATCTATGATCTATGAAGCGAGATGTCACATCAGCGACCTGTTGAGTGATCTGTCAGTGTAATCAGTGATCTATGAAGCGAGATGTCACATCAGCGACCTGTTGAGTGATCTGTCAGTGTAATCAGTGATCTATGAAGCGAGATGTCACATCAGTGACCTGTCGAGTGATCTGTCAGTGTAATCAGTGATCTATGAAGCGAGATGTCACATCAGTGACCTTAATCAGTGATCTATGAAGCGAGATGTCACATCAGTGACCTGTTGAGTGATCTATCAGTGTAATCAGTGATCTATGAAGCGAGATGTCACATCAGTGACCTGTCGAGTGATCTGTCAGTGTAATCAGTGATCTATGAAGCGAGATGTCACATCAGTGACCTGTTGAGTGATCTGTCAGTGTAATCAGTGATCTATGATCTATGAAGCGAGATGTCACATCAGCGACCTGTTGAGTGATCTGTCAGTGTAATCAGTGATCTATGAAGCGAGATGTCACATCAGTGACCTGTTGAGTGATCTATCAGTGTAATCAGTGATCTATGAAGCGAGATGTCACATCAGTGACCTGTCGAGTGATCTGTCAGTGTAATCAGTGATCTATGAAGCGAGATGTCACATCAGTGACCTGTTGAGTGATCTGTCAGTGTAATCAGTGATCTATGATCTATGAAGCGAGATGTCACATCAGCGACCTGTTGAGTGATCTGTCACTGTAATCAGTGATCTATGAAGCGAGATGTCACATCAGTGACCTGTTGAGTGATCTGTCAGTGTAATCAGTGATCTATGAAGCGAGATGTCACATCAGTGACCTGTTGAGTGATCTGTCAGTGTAATCAGTGATCTATGATCTATGAAGCGAGATGTCACATCAGCGACCTGTTGAGTGATCTGTCAGTGTAATCAGTGATCTATGAAGCGAGATGTCACATCAGTGACCTGTTGAGTGATCTGTCACTGTAATCAGTGATCTATGAAGCGAGATGTCACATCAGTGACCTGTCGAGTGATCTGTCAGTGTAATCAGTGATCTATGAAGCGAGATGTCACATCAGTGACCTTAATCAGTGATCTATGAAGCGAGATGTCACATCAGTGACCTGTTGAGTGATCTGTCAGTGTAATCAGTGATCTATGAAGCGAGATGTCACATCAGTGACCTGTTGAGTGATCTGTCAGTGTAATCAGTGATCTATGATCTATGAAGCGAGATGTCACATCAGCGACCTGTTGAGTGATCTGTCAGTGTAATCAGTGATCTATGAAGCGAGATGTCACATCAGTGACCTTAATCAGTGATCTATGAAGCGAGATGTCACATCAGTGACCTGTTGAGTGATCTGTCACTGTAATCAGTGATCTATGAAGCGAGATGTCACATCAGTGACCTGTCGAGTGATCTGTCAGTGTAATCAGTGATCTATGAAGCGCGATGTCACATCAGTGACCTTAATCAGTGATCTATGAAGCGAGATGTCACATCAGTGACCTGTTGAGTGATCTATCAGTGTAATCAGTGATCTATGAAGCGAGATGTCACATCAGTGACCTGTCGAGTGATCTGTCAGTGTAATCAGTGATCTGTGAAGCGAGATGTCACATCAGTGACCTTAATCAGTGATCTATGAAGCGAGATGTCACATCAGTGACCTGTTGAGTGATCTGTCAGTGTAATCAGTGATCTATGATGCGAGATGTCACATCAGCAACCTGTTGAGTGATCTGTCAGTGTAATCAGTGATCTATGAAGCGAGATGTCACATCAGCAACCTGTTGAGTGATCTGTCAGTGTAATCAGTGATCTATGAAGCGAGATGTCACATCAGTGACCTGTTGAGTGATCTGTCACTGTAATTAGTGACCTATGAAGCGAGATGTCACATCAGTGACCTGTCGAGTGATCTGTCAGTGTAATCAGTGATCTATGAAGCGAGATGTCACATCAGTGACCTTAATCAGTGATCTATGAAGCGAGATGTCACATCAGTGACCTGTTGAGTGATCTGTCAGTGTAATCAGTGATCTATGATGCGAGATGTCACATCAGCAACCTGTTGAGTGATCTGTCAGTGTAATCAGTGATCTATGAAGCGAGATGTCACATCAGCGACCTGTTGAGTGATCTGTCAGTGTAATCAGTGATCTATGAAGCGAGATGTCACATCAGTGACCTGTTGAGTGATCTGTCACTGTAATTAGTGACCTATGAAGCGAGATGTCACATCAGTGACCTGTTGAGTGATCTGTCAGTGTAATCAGTGATCTATGATGCGAGATGTCACATCAGCGACCTGTTGAGTGATCTGTCAGTGTAATCAGTGATCTATGATGCGAGATGTCACATCAGCGACCTGTTGAGTGATCTATCTCTGTAATTAGTGACTTATAAAACGAAATATCTCGCATTTCTATTTTTGACTCACAGCGCGAGGTCTCTCAGTCTCGAGAGACTTTCCATAAATTACATGACTCCGGAATCACCGCCACACGAGGTGCGAGTGAGGCCGGAATGGCAAGAACCCTAAAACCCGATTAAACAAAATGCATACAAGAAAATATTGCGCAAGGGCCTCGAGAAAGTACTTGGTGCACCCTGAACATAGGGTGCCTAAACTGCGACACCGCAGGGATTTCTGTGTAGGTGAAGCAAGGGGTTCTGGGTAGGCGGAGCAAGGGGTTCTGGGTAGGCGGAGCAAGGGGGGGGGGTTCTGGGTAAGCGGATATCCTGCTCCATCCGTGCTGTTTGTATTTTTTTGAGTTCTTCATGGGCCTCGAGACTGGAATAAACTTAATATTCTACTTTAGTCTCATTGAGAAGAAGACTCGATGATGGGGACCTCTGCAGGCGATCCTGGGAACTGCAGCATTTACTCTCCATTTGATCTCCTGTGGGGAACTCTGCAGGCGATCCTGAGAACTGCAGCCTTTAGTCTCCATATGATCTCCTGTGGGGACCTCTATCGGTAATCCTGGGAACTGCAGCCTTTAATCTCCATATGATCTCCTGTGGGGACCTCTACAAGTGATCCTGGGAACTGCAGCATTTACTCTCCATATGATCTCCTGTGGGGACCTCTGCAGGCGATCCTGGGAACTGCAGCATTTAGTCTCCATATGATCTCCTGTGGGGACCTCTGCAGGCGATCCTGGGAACTGCAGCATTTAGACTCCATATGATCTCCTGTGGGGACCTCTGCAGGCGATCCTGGGAACTGCAGAATTTAGTCTCCATATGATCTCCTCTGGGGAGCTCTGCAGGTGATCCTGGGAACTGCAGCATTTAGTCTCCATATGATCTCCTCTGGGGAGCTCTGTAGGCGGTCTTGGGAACTGCAGCATTTAGTTTCCATATGATCTCCTGTGGGGATCTCTGCAGGCGATCCTGGGAACTGCATCATTTAGTCTCCATATGATCTCCTGTGGGGACCTCTATCGGTGATCCTGGGAACTGCAGCCTTTAATCTCCATATGATCTCCTGTGGGGACCTCTACAAGCGATCCTGGGAACTGCAGCATTTACTCTCCATATGATCTCCTGTGGGGACCTCTGCAGGCGATCCTGGGAACTGCAGCATTTAGTCTCCATATGATCTCCTGTGGGGACCTCTGCAGGCGATCCTGGGAACTGCAGCATTTAGACTCCATATGATCTCCTGTGGGGACCTCTGCAGGCGATCCTGGGAACTGCAGCATTTAGTCTCCATATGATCTCCTCTGGGGAGCTCTGCAGGCGGTCTTGGGAACTGCAGCATTTAGTTTCCATATGATCTCCTGTGGGGACCTCTGCAGGCGATCCTGGGAACTGCAGCATTTAGTCTCCATATGATCTCTTGTGGGGACCTCTGCAGGCGATCCTGGGAACTGCAGCATTTAGTCTCCATATGATGTCCTGTGGGGACCTCTGCAAGCGATCCTGGGAACTGCAGCATTTACTCTCCATATGATCTCCGGTGGGGACCTCTGTAGGCGATCCTGAGAACTGCAGCCTTTAGTCTCCATATGATCTCCTGTGGGGACCTCCGCAGGCGATCCTGGGAACTGCAGCATTTAGTCTCCATATGATCTCCTGTGGGGACCTCTATCAGTGATCCTGGGAACTGCAGCCTTTAATCTCCATATGATCTCCTGTGGGGACCTCTACAAGTGATCCTGGGAACTGCAGCATTTACTCTCCATATGATCTCCTGTGGGGAACTCTATCGGTGAACCTGGGAACTGCAGCCTTTAATCTCCATATGAAATCCTGTGTGGACCTCTGCAGGCGATCCTGGGAACTGCAGCCTTTAGTCTCCATATGATCTCCTGTGGGGACCTCTGCAGGCGATCCTGGGAACTGCAGCATTTAGTCTCCATATGATCTCCTGTGGGGACCTCTGCAGGCGATCCTGGGAACTGCAGCATTTAGTCTCCATATGATCTCCTGTGGGGACCTCTATCGGTGATCCTGGGAACTGCAGCCTTTAGTCTCCATATGATCTCCTGTGGGGACCTCTGCAGGCGATCCTGGGAACTGCAGCATTTACTCTCCATATGATCTCCTGTGGGGACCTCTATCAGTGATCCTGGGAACTGCAGCCATTAGTCTCCATATGATCTCCTGTGGGGACCTCTGCAGGTGATCCTGGGAACTGCAGCATTTACTCTCCATATGATCTCCTGTGGGGACCTCTGCAGGCGATCCTGGGAACTGCAGCCTTTAATCGCCATATGATCTCCTGTGTGGACCTCTGCAGGCGATCCTGGGAACTGCAGCCTTTAGTCTCCATATGATCTCCTGTGGGGACCTCTGCAGGCGATCCTGGGAACTGCAGCATTTAGTCTCCATATGATCTCCTGTGGGGACCTCTGCAGGCGATCCTGGGAACTGCAGCATTTAGTCTCCATATGATCTCCTGTGGGGACCTCTATCGGTGATCCTGGGAACTGCAGCCTTTAGTCTCCATATGATCTCCTGTGGGGACCTCTGCAGGCGATCCTGGGAACTGAAGCATTTAGTCTCCATATGATCTCTTGTGGGGGCCTCTATCAGCGATACTGGGAACGGCAGCCTTTAGTCTCCATATAATCTCTTGTGGGGACCTCTGCAGGCGATCCTGGGAACTGCATCATTTAGTCTCCATATGATCTCCTTTGGGGACCTCTATCAGGGATCCTGGGAACTGCAGCATTTAGTCTCCATATGATCTCCTGTGCGGACTTCTACAGGTGATCCTGGGAACTGCAGCATTTACTCTCCATATGATCTCCTGTGGGGACCTCTGCAGGCGATCCTGGGAACTGCAGCATTTAGTCTCCATATGATCTCCTGTGGGGACCTCTGCAGGCGATCCTGGGAACTGCAGCATTTAGTCTCCATCTGATCTCCCGTGGGGACCTCTGCAGGCGATCCTGGGAACTGCAGCATTTAGTCTCCATATGATCTCCCGTGGGGACCTCTGCAGGCGATCCTGGGAACTGCAGCATTTAGTCTCCATATGATCTCCAGTGGGGACCTCTGCAGGCGATCCTGGGAACTGCAGCATTTAGACTCCATATGATCTCCTGTGGGGACCTCTGCAGGCGATCCTGGGAACTGCAGCATTTAGTCTCCATATGATCTCCTCTGGGGAGCTCTGTAGGCGGTCTTGGGAACTGCAGCATTTAGTTTCCATATGAGCTCCTGTGGGGACCTCTGCAGGTGATCCTGGGAACTGCAGCATTTAGTCTCCATATGATCTCTTGTGGGGACCTCTGCAGGTGATCCTGGGAACTGCAGCATTTAGTCTCCATATGATGTCCTGTGGGGACCTCTGCAAGCGATCCTGGGAACTGCAGCATTTACTCTCCATATGATCTCCTGTGGGGACCTCTATCGGTGAACCTGGGAACTGCAGCCTTTAATCTCCATATGAAATCCTGTGTGGACCTCTGCAGGCGATCCTGGGAACTGCAGCCTTTAGTCTCCATATGATCTCCTGTGGGGACCTCTGCAGGCGATCCTGGGAACTGCAGCATTTAGTCTCCATATGATCTCCTGTGGGGACCTCTGCAGGCGATCCTGGGAACTGCAGCATTTAGTCTCCATATGATCTTCTGTGGGGACCTCTATCGGTGATCCTGGGAACTGCAGCCTTTAGTCTCCATATGATCTCCTGTGGGGACCTCTGCAGGCGATCCTGGGAACTGCAGCATTTAGTCTCCATATGATCTCCTGTGGGGACCTCTATCAGTGATCCTGGGAACTGCAGCCATTAGTCTCCATATGATCTCCTGTGGGGACCTCTGCAGGTGATCCTGGGAACTGCAGCATTTACTCTCCATATGATCTCCTGTGGGGACCTCTGCAGGCGATCCTGGGAACTGCAGCCTTTAATCGCCATATGATCTCCTGTGTGGACCTCTGCAGGCGATCCTGGGAACTGCAGCCTTTAGTCTCCATATGATCTCCTGTGGGGACCTCTGCAGGCGATCCTGGGAACTGCAGCATTTAGTCTCCATATGATCTCCTGTGGGGACCTCTGCAGGCGATCCTGGGAACTGCAGCATTTAGTCTCCATATGATCTCCTGTGGGGACCTCTATCGGTGATCCTGGGAACTGCAGCCTTTAGTCTCCATATGATCTCCTGTGGGGACCTCTGCAGGCGATCCTGGGAACTGAAGCATTTAGTCTCCATATGATCTCTTGTGGGGGCCTCTATCAGCGATACTGGGAACGGCAGCCTTTAGTCTCCATATAATCTCCTGTGGGGACCTCTGCAGGCGATCCTGGGAACTGCATCATTTAGTCTCCATATGATCTCCTGTGGGGACCTCTATCAGGGATCCTGGGAACTGCAGCATTTAGTCTCCATATGATCTCCTGTGCGGACCTCTACAGGTGATCCTGGGAACTGCAGCATTTAGTCTCCATATGATCTCCTGTGCGGACCTCTACAGGTGATCCTGGGAACTGCAGCATTTACTCTCCATATGATCTCCTGTGGGGACCTCTGCAGGCGATCCTGGGAACTGCAGCATTTAGTCTCCATATGATCTCCTGTGGGGACCTCTGCAGGCGATCCTGGGAACTGCAGCATTTAGTCTCCATCTGATCTCCCGTGGGGACCTCTGCAGGCGATCCTGGGAACTGCAGCATTTAGTCTCCATATGATCTCCTGTGGGGACCTCTGCAGGCGATCCTGGGAACTGCAGCATTTAGACTCCATATGATGTCCCGTGGGGACCTCTGCAAGTGATCCTGGGAACTGCAGCATTTACTCTCCATATGATCTCCTGTGGGGACCTCTATCGGTGAACCTGGGAACTGCAGCCTTTAATCTCCATATGAAATCCTGTGTGGACCTCTGCAGGCGATCCTGGGAACTGCAGCATTTAGTCTCCATATGATCTCCTGTGGGGACCTCTATCGGTGATCCTGGGAACTGCAGCCTTTAGTCTCCATATGATCTCCTGTGGGGACCTCTGCAGGCGATCCTGGGAACTGCAGCATTTAGTCTCCATATGATCTCCTGTGGGGACCTCTATCAGTGATCCTGGGAACTGCAGCCATTAGTCTCCATATGATCTCCTGTGGGGACCTCTGCAGGTGATCCTGGGAACTGCAGCATTTACTCTCCATATGATCTCCTGTGGGGACCTCTGCAGGCGATCCTGGGACCTGCAGCCTTTAATCGCCATATGATCTCCTGTGTGGACCTCTGCAGGCGATCCTGGGAACTGCAGCCTTTAGTCTCCATATGATCTCCTGTGGGGACCTCTGCAGGCGATCCTGGGAACTGCAGCATTTAGTCTCCATATGATCTCCTGTGGGGACCTCTGCAGGCGATCCTGGGAACTGCAGCATTTAGTCTCCATATGATCTCCTGTGGGGACCTCTATCGGTGATCCTGGGAACTGCAGCCTTTAGTCTCCATATGATCTCCTGTGGGGACCTCTGCAGGCGATCCTGGGAACTGAAGCATTTAGTCTCCATATGATCTCTTGTGGGGGCCTCTATCAGTGATACTGGGAACGGCAGCCTTTAGTCTCCATATAATCTCCTGTGGGGACCTCTGCAGGCGATCCTGGGAACTGCATCATTTAGTCTCCATATGATCTCCTGTGGGGACCTCTATCAGGGATCCTGGGAACTGCAGCATTTAGTCTCCATATGATCTCATGTGCGGACCTCTACAGGTGATCCTGGGAACTGCAGCATTTAGTCTCCATATGATCTCCTGTGCGGACCTCTACAGGTGATCCTGGGAACTGCAGCATTTACTCTCCATATGATCTCCTGTGGGGACCTCTGCAGGCGATCCTGGGAACTGCAGCATTTAGTCTCCATATGATCTCCTGTGGGGACCTCTGCAGGCGATCCTGGGAACTGCAGCATTTAGTCTCCATCTGATCTCCCGTGGGGACCTCTGCAGGCGATCCTGGGAACTGCAGCATTTAGTCTCCATATGATCTCCTCTGGGGAGCTCTGTAGGCGGTCTTGGGAACTGCAGTATTTAGTCTCCATATGATCTCCTGTGGAGACCTCTATAAGCGATCCTCGGAACTGCAGAATTTAGTTTCCATATGATCTCCTGTGGGGACCTCTGCAGGTGATCCTGGGAACTGCAGCATTTAGACTCCATATGATCTCTTGTGGGGACCTCTATCGGCGATCCTGGGAACTGCAGCCTTTAGTCTCCATATGATCTCTTGTGGGGACCTCTATCAGTGATACTGGGAACGGCAGCCTTTAGTCTCCATATAATCACCTGTGGGGACCTCTGCAGGCGATCCTCGGAACTGCATCATTTAGTCTCCATATGATCTCCTGTGGGGACCTCTATCGGTGATCCTGGGAACTGCAGCCTTTAATCTCCATATGATCTCCTGTGGGGACCTCTACAAGTGATCCTGGGAACTGCAGCATTTACTCTCCATATGATCTCCTGTGGGGACCTCTGCAGGCGATCCTGGGAACTGCAGCATTTAGTCTCCATATGATCTCCTGTGGGCACCTCTGCAGGCGATCCTGGGAACTGCAGCATTTAGTCTCCATATGATCTCCTGTGGGGAACTCTGCAGGCGATCCTGGGAACTGCAGCATTTAGTCTCCATATGATCTCCTGTGGGCACCTCTGCAGGCGATCCTGGGAACTGCAGCATTTACTCTCCATTTGATCTCCTGTGGGGAACTCTGCAGGCGATCCTGAGAACTGCAGCCTTTAGTCTCCATATGATCTCCTGTGGGGACCTCTATCGGTAATCCTGGGAACTGCAGCCTTTAATCTCCATATGATCTCCTGTGGGGACCTCTACAAGTGATCCTGGGAACTGCAGCATTTACTCTCCATATGATCTCCTGTGGGGACCTCTGCAGGCGATCCTGGGAACTGCAGCATTTAGTCTCCATATGATCTCCTGTGGGGACCTCTGCAGGCGATCCTGGGAACTGCAGCATTTAGACTCCATATGATCTCCTGTGGGGACCTCTGCAGGCGATCCTGGGAACTGCAGAATTTAGTCTCCATATGATCTCCTCTGGGGAGCTCTGCAGGTGATCCTGGGAACTGCAGCATTTAGTCTCCATATGATCTCCTCTGGGGAGCTCTGTAGGCGGTCTTGGGAACTGCAGCATTTAGTTTCCATATGATCTCCTGTGGGGATCTCTGCAGGCGATCCTGGGAACTGCATCATTTAGTCTCCATATGATCTCCTGTGGGGACCTCTATCGGTGATCCTGGGAACTGCAGCCTTTAATCTCCATATGATCTCCTGTGGGGACCTCTACAAGCGATCCTGGGAACTGCAGCATTTACTCTCCATATGATCTCCTGTGGGGACCTCTGCAGGCGATCCTGGGAACTGCAGCATTTAGTCTCCATATGATCTCCTGTGGGGACCTCTGCAGGCGATCCTGGGAACTGCAGCATTTAGACTCCATATGATCTCCTGTGGGGACCTCTGCAGGCGATCCTGGGAACTGCAGCATTTAGTCTCCATATGATCTCCTCTGGGGAGCTCTGCAGGCGGTCTTGGGAACTGCAGCATTTAGTTTCCATATGATCTCCTGTGGGGACCTCTGCAGGCGATCCTGGGAACTGCAGCATTTAGTCTCCATATGATCTCTTGTGGGGACCTCTGCAGGCGATCCTGGGAACTGCAGCATTTAGTCTCCATATGATGTCCTGTGGGGACCTCTGCAAGCGATCCTGGGAACTGCAGCATTTACTCTCCATATGATCTCCGGTGGGGACCTCTGTAGGCGATCCTGAGAACTGCAGCCTTTAGTCTCCATATGATCTCCTGTGGGGACCTCCGCAGGCGATCCTGGGAACTGCAGCATTTAGTCTCCATATGATCTCCTGTGGGGACCTCTATCAGTGATCCTGGGAACTGCAGCCTTTAATCTCCATATGATCTCCTGTGGGGACCTCTACAAGTGATCCTGGGAACTGCAGCATTTACTCTCCATATGATCTCCTGTGGGGAACTCTATCGGTGAACCTGGGAACTGCAGCCTTTAATCTCCATATGAAATCCTGTGTGGACCTCTGCAGGCGATCCTGGGAACTGCAGCCTTTAGTCTCCATATGATCTCCTGTGGGGACCTCTGCAGGCGATCCTGGGAACTGCAGCATTTAGTCTCCATATGATCTCCTGTGGGGACCTCTGCAGGCGATCCTGGGAACTGCAGCATTTAGTCTCCATATGATCTCCTGTGGGGACCTCTATCGGTGATCCTGGGAACTGCAGCCTTTAGTCTCCATATGATCTCCTGTGGGGACCTCTGCAGGCGATCCTGGGAACTGCAGCATTTACTCTCCATATGATCTCCTGTGGGGACCTCTATCAGTGATCCTGGGAACTGCAGCCATTAGTCTCCATATGATCTCCTGTGGGGACCTCTGCAGGTGATCCTGGGAACTGCAGCATTTACTCTCCATATGATCTCCTGTGGGGACCTCTGCAGGCGATCCTGGGAACTGCAGCCTTTAATCGCCATATGATCTCCTGTGTGGACCTCTGCAGGCGATCCTGGGAACTGCAGCCTTTAGTCTCCATATGATCTCCTGTGGGGACCTCTGCAGGCGATCCTGGGAACTGCAGCATTTAGTCTCCATATGATCTCCTGTGGGGACCTCTGCAGGCGATCCTGGGAACTGCAGCATTTAGTCTCCATATGATCTCCTGTGGGGACCTCTATCGGTGATCCTGGGAACTGCAGCCTTTAGTCTCCATATGATCTCCTGTGGGGACCTCTGCAGGCGATCCTGGGAACTGAAGCATTTAGTCTCCATATGATCTCTTGTGGGGGCCTCTATCAGCGATACTGGGAACGGCAGCCTTTAGTCTCCATATAATCTCTTGTGGGGACCTCTGCAGGCGATCCTGGGAACTGCATCATTTAGTCTCCATATGATCTCCTTTGGGGACCTCTATCAGGGATCCTGGGAACTGCAGCATTTAGTCTCCATATGATCTCCTGTGCGGACTTCTACAGGTGATCCTGGGAACTGCAGCATTTACTCTCCATATGATCTCCTGTGGGGACCTCTGCAGGCGATCCTGGGAACTGCAGCATTTAGTCTCCATATGATCTCCTGTGGGGACCTCTGCAGGCGATCCTGGGAACTGCAGCATTTAGTCTCCATCTGATCTCCCGTGGGGACCTCTGCAGGCGATCCTGGGAACTGCAGCATTTAGTCTCCATATGATCTCCCGTGGGGACCTCTGCAGGCGATCCTGGGAACTGCAGCATTTAGTCTCCATATGATCTCCAGTGGGGACCTCTGCAGGCGATCCTGGGAACTGCAGCATTTAGACTCCATATGATCTCCTGTGGGGACCTCTGCAGGCGATCCTGGGAACTGCAGCATTTAGTCTCCATATGATCTCCTCTGGGGAGCTCTGTAGGCGGTCTTGGGAACTGCAGCATTTAGTTTCCATATGAGCTCCTGTGGGGACCTCTGCAGGTGATCCTGGGAACTGCAGCATTTAGTCTCCATATGATCTCTTGTGGGGACCTCTGCAGGTGATCCTGGGAACTGCAGCATTTAGTCTCCATATGATGTCCTGTGGGGACCTCTGCAAGCGATCCTGGGAACTGCAGCATTTACTCTCCATATGATCTCCTGTGGGGACCTCTATCGGTGAACCTGGGAACTGCAGCCTTTAATCTCCATATGAAATCCTGTGTGGACCTCTGCAGGCGATCCTGGGAACTGCAGCCTTTAGTCTCCATATGATCTCCTGTGGGGACCTCTGCAGGCGATCCTGGGAACTGCAGCATTTAGTCTCCATATGATCTCCTGTGGGGACCTCTGCAGGCGATCCTGGGAACTGCAGCATTTAGTCTCCATATGATCTTCTGTGGGGACCTCTATCGGTGATCCTGGGAACTGCAGCCTTTAGTCTCCATATGATCTCCTGTGGGGACCTCTGCAGGCGATCCTGGGAACTGCAGCATTTAGTCTCCATATGATCTCCTGTGGGGACCTCTATCAGTGATCCTGGGAACTGCAGCCATTAGTCTCCATATGATCTCCTGTGGGGACCTCTGCAGGTGATCCTGGGAACTGCAGCATTTACTCTCCATATGATCTCCTGTGGGGACCTCTGCAGGCGATCCTGGGAACTGCAGCCTTTAATCGCCATATGATCTCCTGTGTGGACCTCTGCAGGCGATCCTGGGAACTGCAGCCTTTAGTCTCCATATGATCTCCTGTGGGGACCTCTGCAGGCGATCCTGGGAACTGCAGCATTTAGTCTCCATATGATCTCCTGTGGGGACCTCTGCAGGCGATCCTGGGAACTGCAGCATTTAGTCTCCATATGATCTCCTGTGGGGACCTCTATCGGTGATCCTGGGAACTGCAGCCTTTAGTCTCCATATGATCTCCTGTGGGGACCTCTGCAGGCGATCCTGGGAACTGAAGCATTTAGTCTCCATATGATCTCTTGTGGGGGCCTCTATCAGCGATACTGGGAACGGCAGCCTTTAGTCTCCATATAATCTCCTGTGGGGACCTCTGCAGGCGATCCTGGGAACTGCATCATTTAGTCTCCATATGATCTCCTGTGGGGACCTCTATCAGGGATCCTGGGAACTGCAGCATTTAGTCTCCATATGATCTCCTGTGCGGACCTCTACAGGTGATCCTGGGAACTGCAGCATTTAGTCTCCATATGATCTCCTGTGCGGACCTCTACAGGTGATCCTGGGAACTGCAGCATTTACTCTCCATATGATCTCCTGTGGGGACCTCTGCAGGCGATCCTGGGAACTGCAGCATTTAGTCTCCATATGATCTCCTGTGGGGACCTCTGCAGGCGATCCTGGGAACTGCAGCATTTAGTCTCCATCTGATCTCCCGTGGGGACCTCTGCAGGCGATCCTGGGAACTGCAGCATTTAGTCTCCATATGATCTCCTGTGGGGACCTCTGCAGGCGATCCTGGGAACTGCAGCATTTAGACTCCATATGATGTCCCGTGGGGACCTCTGCAAGTGATCCTGGGAACTGCAGCATTTACTCTCCATATGATCTCCTGTGGGGACCTCTATCGGTGAACCTGGGAACTGCAGCCTTTAATCTCCATATGAAATCCTGTGTGGACCTCTGCAGGCGATCCTGGGAACTGCAGCATTTAGTCTCCATATGATCTCCTGTGGGGACCTCTATCGGTGATCCTGGGAACTGCAGCCTTTAGTCTCCATATGATCTCCTGTGGGGACCTCTGCAGGCGATCCTGGGAACTGCAGCATTTAGTCTCCATATGATCTCCTGTGGGGACCTCTATCAGTGATCCTGGGAACTGCAGCCATTAGTCTCCATATGATCTCCTGTGGGGACCTCTGCAGGTGATCCTGGGAACTGCAGCATTTACTCTCCATATGATCTCCTGTGGGGACCTCTGCAGGCGATCCTGGGACCTGCAGCCTTTAATCGCCATATGATCTCCTGTGTGGACCTCTGCAGGCGATCCTGGGAACTGCAGCCTTTAGTCTCCATATGATCTCCTGTGGGGACCTCTGCAGGCGATCCTGGGAACTGCAGCATTTAGTCTCCATATGATCTCCTGTGGGGACCTCTGCAGGCGATCCTGGGAACTGCAGCATTTAGTCTCCATATGATCTCCTGTGGGGACCTCTATCGGTGATCCTGGGAACTGCAGCCTTTAGTCTCCATATGATCTCCTGTGGGGACCTCTGCAGGCGATCCTGGGAACTGAAGCATTTAGTCTCCATATGATCTCTTGTGGGGGCCTCTATCAGTGATACTGGGAACGGCAGCCTTTAGTCTCCATATAATCTCCTGTGGGGACCTCTGCAGGCGATCCTGGGAACTGCATCATTTAGTCTCCATATGATCTCCTGTGGGGACCTCTATCAGGGATCCTGGGAACTGCAGCATTTAGTCTCCATATGATCTCATGTGCGGACCTCTACAGGTGATCCTGGGAACTGCAGCATTTAGTCTCCATATGATCTCCTGTGCGGACCTCTACAGGTGATCCTGGGAACTGCAGCATTTACTCTCCATATGATCTCCTGTGGGGACCTCTGCAGGCGATCCTGGGAACTGCAGCATTTAGTCTCCATATGATCTCCTGTGGGGACCTCTGCAGGCGATCCTGGGAACTGCAGCATTTAGTCTCCATCTGATCTCCCGTGGGGACCTCTGCAGGCGATCCTGGGAACTGCAGCATTTAGTCTCCATATGATCTCCTCTGGGGAGCTCTGTAGGCGGTCTTGGGAACTGCAGTATTTAGTCTCCATATGATCTCCTGTGGAGACCTCTATAAGCGATCCTCGGAACTGCAGAATTTAGTTTCCATATGATCTCCTGTGGGGACCTCTGCAGGTGATCCTGGGAACTGCAGCATTTAGACTCCATATGATCTCTTGTGGGGACCTCTATCGGCGATCCTGGGAACTGCAGCCTTTAGTCTCCATATGATCTCTTGTGGGGACCTCTATCAGTGATACTGGGAACGGCAGCCTTTAGTCTCCATATAATCACCTGTGGGGACCTCTGCAGGCGATCCTCGGAACTGCATCATTTAGTCTCCATATGATCTCCTGTGGGGACCTCTATCGGTGATCCTGGGAACTGCAGCCTTTAATCTCCATATGATCTCCTGTGGGGACCTCTACAAGTGATCCTGGGAACTGCAGCATTTACTCTCCATATGATCTCCTGTGGGGACCTCTGCAGGCGATCCTGGGAACTGCAGCATTTAGTCTCCATATGATCTCCTGTGGGCACCTCTGCAGGCGATCCTGGGAACTGCAGCATTTAGTCTCCATATGATCTCCTCTGGGGAGCTCTGTAGGCGGTCTTGGGAACTGCAGCATTTAGTTTCCATATGATCTCCTGTGGGGACCTCTGCAGGTGATCCTGGGAACTGCAGCGTTTAGTCTCCATATGATCTCTTGTGGGGACCTCTATCGGTGATCCTGGGAATTGCAGCCTTTAGTCTCCATATGATCTCCTGTGGGGACCTCTGCAGGTGATCCTGGGAACTGCAGCATTTAGTCTCCATATGATGTCCTGTGGGGACCTCTGCAAGCGATCCTGGGAACTGCAGCATTTACTCTCCATATGATCTCCTGTGGGGACCTCTGCAGGCGATCCCAGGAACTGCAGCATTTAGTCTCCATATGATCTCTTGTGGGGACCTCTATCAGCGATACTGGGAACGGCAGCCTTTAGGCTACATATAATCTCCTGTGGGGACCTCTGCAGGCGATCCTGGGAACTGCATCATTTAGTCTCCATATGATCTCCTGTGGGGACCTCTATCGGGGATCCTGGGAACTGCAGCATTTAGTCTCCATATGATCTCCTGTGGGGACCTCTATCGGTGATCCTGGGAACTGCATCATTTAGACTCCATATGATCTCCTGTGGGGACCTCTGCAGGCGATCCTGGGAACTGCAGCATTTAGTCTCCATATGATCTCCTGGGGGGACCTCTGCAGGCGATCCTGGGAACTGCAGCATTTAGTCTCCATATGATCTCCTGTGGGGACCTCTATCGGTGATCCTGGGAACTGCAGCCTTTAATCTCCATATGAGCTCCTGTGGGGACCTCTACAAGTGATCCTGGGAACTGCAGCATTTACTCTCCATATGATCTCCTGTGGGGACCTCTGCAAGTGATCCTGGGAACTGCAGCATTTACTCTCCATATGATCTCCTGTGGGGACCTCTGCAGGCGATCCTGGGAACTGCAGCATTTAGTCTCCATATGATCTCCTGTGGGGACCTCTGCAGGCGATCCTGGGAACTGCAGCATTTAGTCTCCATATGATCTCCTGTGGGGACCTCTGCAGGCGATCCTGGGAACTGCAGCATTTAGTCTCCATATGATGTCCTGTGGGGACCTCTGCAAGCGATCCTGGGAACTGCAGCATTTACTCTCCATATGATCTCCTGTGGGGACCTCTGCAGGCGATCCCAGGAACTGCAGCATTTAGTCTCCATATGATCTCTTGTGGGGACCTCTATCAGCGATACTGGGAACGGCAGCCTTTAGGCTCCATATAATCTCCTGTGGGGACCTCTGCAGGCGATCCTGGGAACTGCATCATTTAGTCTCCATATGATCTCCTGTGGGGATCTCTATCAGGGATCCTGGGAACTGCAGCATTTAGTCTCCATATGATCTCCTGGGGGACCTCTATCGGTGATCCTGGGAACTGCATCATTTAGACTCCATATGATCTCCTGTGGGGACCTCTGCAGGCGATCCTGGGAACTGCAGCATTTAGTCTCCATATGATCTCCTGTGGGGACCTCTGCAGGCGATCCTGGGAACTGCAGCATTTAGTCTCCATATGATCTCCTGTGGGGACCTCTATCGGTGATCCTGGGAACTGCAGCCTTTAATATCCATATGATCTCCTGTGTGGACCTCTACAAGTGATCCTGGGAACTGCAGCATTTACTCTCCATATGATCTCCTGTGGGGACCTCTGCAGGCGATCCTGGGAACTGCAGCATTTACTCTCCATATGATCTCCTTTGGGGACCTCTGCAGGCGATCCTGGGAACTGCAGCATTTAGTCTCCATATGATCTCCTGTGGGGACCTCTGCAGGCGATCCTGGGAACTGCAGCATTTAGACTCCATATGATCTCCTGTGGGGACCTCTGCAGGCGATCCTGGGAACTGCAGAATTTAGTCTCCATATGATCTCCTCTGGGGAGCTCTGCAGGTGATCCTGGGAACTGCAGCATTTAGTCTCCATATGATCTCCTCTGGGGAGCTCTGTAGGCGGTCTTGGGAACTGCAGCATTTAGTTTCCATATGATCTCCTGTGGGGAACTCTGCAGGCGATCCTGAGAACTGCAGCCTTTAGTCTCCATATGATCTCCTGTGGGGATCTCTGCAGGCGATCCTGGGAACTGCATCATTTAGTCTCCATATGATCTCCTGTGGGGACCTCTATCGGTGATCCTGGGAACTGCAGCCTTTAATCTCCATATGATCTCCTGTGGGGACCTCTACAAGCGATCCTGGGAACTGCAGCATTTACTCTCCATATGATCTCCTGTGGGGACCTCTGCAGGCGATCCTGGGAACTGCAGCATTTAGACTCCATATGATCTCCTGTGGGGACCTCTGCAGGCGATCCTGGGAACTGCAGCATTTAGTCTCCATATGATCTCCTCTGGGGAGCTCTGTAGGCGGTCTTGGGAACTGCAGCATTTAGTTTCCATATGATCTCCTGTGGGGACCTCTGCAGGTGATCCTGGGAACTGCAGCATTTAGTCTCCATATGATCTCTTGTGGGGACCTCTGCAGGTGATCCTGGGAACTGCAGCATTTAGTCTCCATATGATGTCCTGTGGGGAACTCTGCAAGCGATCCTGGGAACTGCAGCATTTACTCTCCATATGATCTCCTGTGGGGACCTCTGTAGGCGATCCTGAGAACTGCAGCCTTTAGTCTCCATATGATCTCCTGTGGGGACCTCTGCAGGCGATCCTGGGAACTGCAGCATTTAGTCTCCATATGATCTCCTGTGGGGACCTCTATCGGTGATCCTGGGAACTGCAGCCTTTAATCTCCATATGATCTCCTGTGGGGACCTCTACAAGTGATCCTGGGAACTGCAGCATTTAGTCTCCATATGATCTCCTGTGGGGACCTCTATCGGTGATCCTGGGAACTGCAGCCTTTAATTTCCATATGATCTCCTGTGGGGACCTCTACAAGTGATCCTGGGAACTGCAGCATTTACTCTCCATATGATCTCCTGTGGGGACCTCTACAAGTGATCCTGGGAACTGCAGCATTTACTCTCCATATGATCTCCTGTGGGGACCTCTGCAGGCGATCCTGGGAACTGCAGCATTTAGTCTCCATATGATCTCCTGTGGGGACCTCTGCAGGCGATCCTGGAAACTGCAGCATTTAGTCTCCATATGATCTCCTGTGGGGACCTCTGCAGGCGATCCTGGGAACTGCAGCATTTAGTCTCCATATGATCTCCTCTGGGTAGCTCTGTAGGCGGTCTTGGGAACTGCAGCATTTAGTTTCCATGTGATCTCCTGTGGGGACCTCTGCAGGTGATCCTGGGAACTGCAGCATTTAGTCTCCATATGATCTCTTGTGGGGACCTCTATCGGTGATCCTGGGAATTGCAGCCTTTAGTCTCCATATGATCTCCTGTGGGGACCTCTGCAGGTGATCCTGGGAACTGCAGCATTTAGTCTCCATATGATGTCCTGTGGGGACCTCTGCAAGCGATCCTGGGAACTGCAGCATTTACTCTCCATATGATCTCCTGTGGGGACCTCTGCAGGCGATCCCAGGAACTGCAGCATTTAGTCTCCATATGATCTCTTGTGGGGACCTCTATCAGCGATACTGGGAACGGCAGCCTTTAGGCTCCATATAATCTCCTGTGGGGACCTCTGCAGGCGATCCTGGGAACTGCATCATTTAGTCTCCATATGATCTCCTGTGGGGATCTCTATCAGGGATCCTGGGAACTGCAGCATTTAGTCTCCATATGATCTCCTGTGGGGACCTCTATCGGTGATCCTGGGAACTGCATCATTTAGACTCCATATGATCTCCTGTGGGGACCTCTGCAGGCGATCCTGGGAACTGCAGCATTTAGTCTCCATATGATCTCCTGTGGGGACCTCTGCAGGCGATCCTGGGAACTGCAGCATTTAGTCTCCATATGATCTCCTGTGTGGACCTCTATCGGTGATCCTGGGAACTGCAGCCTTTAATCTCCATATGATCTCCTGTGGGGACCTCTACAAGTGATCCTGGGAACTGCAGCATTTACTCTCCATATGATCTCCTGTGGGGACCTCTGCAGGCGATCCTGGGAACTGCAGCATTTATTCTCCATATGATCTCCTGTGGGGACCTCTGCAGGCGATCCTGGGAACTGCAGCATTTAGTCTCCATATGATCTCCTTTGGGGACCTCTGCAGGCGATCCTGGGAACTGCAGCATTTAGTCTCCATATGATCTCCTCTGGGGAGCTCTGTAGGCGGTCTTGGGAACTGCAGCATTTAGTTTCCAAGTGATCTCCTGTGGGGACCTCTGCAGGTGATCCTGGGAACTGCAGCATTTAGTCTCCATATGATCTCTTGTGGGGACCTCTATCGGTGATCCTGGGAATTGCAGCCTTTAGTCTCCATATGATCTCCTGTGGGGACCTCTGCAGGTGATCCTGGGAACTGCAGCATTTAGTCTCAATATGATGTCCTGTGGGGACCTCTGCAGGCGATCCTGGGAACTGCAGCATTTAGTCTCCATATGATCTCCTGTGGGGACCTCTGCAGGCGATCCTGGGAACTGCAGCATTTACTCTCCATATGATCTCCTGTGGGGACCTCTGCAGGCGATCCTGGGAACTGCAGCCTTTAGTCTCCATATGATCTCCTGTGGGGACCTCTGCATGCGATCCTGGGAACTGCAGCCTTTAGTCTCCATATGATCTCCTGTGGGGACCTCTGCAGGCGATCCTGGGAACTGCAGCATTTAGTCTCCATATGATCTCCTGTGGGGACCTCTATCGGTGATCCTGGGAACTGCAGCCTTTAGTCTCCATATGATCTCCTGTGGGGACCTCTGCAGGCGATCCTGGGAACTGCAGCATTTAGTCTCCATATGATCTCCTGTGGGGACCTCTATCGGTGATCCTGGGAACTGCAGCCTTTAGTCTCCATATGATCTCCTGTGGGGACCTCTGCAGGCGATCCTGGGAACTGCAGCATTTAGTCTCCATATGATCTCCTGTGGGGACCTCTATCGGTGATCCTGGGAACTGCAGCCTTTAGTCTCCATATGATCTCCTGTGGGGACCTCTGCAGGCGATCCTGGGAACTGCAGCATTTAGTCTCCATATGATCTCCTGTGGGGACCTCTATCGGTGATCCTGGGAACTGCAGCCTTTAGTCTCCATATGATCTCCTGTGGGGACCTCTGCAGGCGATCCTGGGAACTGCAGCATTTAGTCTCCATATGATCTCCTGTGGGGACCTCTGCAGGCGATCCTGGGAACTGCAGCATTTAGTCTCCATCTGATCTCCCGTGGGGACCTCTGCAGGCGATCCTGGGAACTGCAGCATTTAGTCTCCATATGATCTCCTCTGGGGAGCTCTGTAGGCGGTCTTGGGAACTGCAGTATTTAGTCTCCATATGATCTCCTGTGGAGACCTCTATAAGCGATCCTCGGAACTGCAGAACTTAGTTTCCATATGATCTCCTGTGGGGTCCTCTGCAGGTGATCCTTCGAACTGCAGCATTTAGACTCCATATGATCTCTTGTGGGGACCTCTATCAGCGATACTGGGAACGGCAGCCTTTAGTCTCCATATAATCTCCTGTGGGGACCTCTGCAGGCGATCCTGGGAACTGCATCATTTAGTCTCCATATGATCTCCTGTGGGGACCTCTATCGGTGATCCTGGGAACTGCAGCCTTTAATCTCCATATGATCTCCTGTGGGGACCTCTACAAGCGATCCTGGGAACTGCAGCATTTACTCTCCATATGATCTCCTGTGGGGACCTCTGCAGGCGATCCTGGGAACTGCAGCATTTAGTCTCCATATGATCTCCTGTGGGCACCTCTGCAGGCGATCCTGGGAACTGCAGCATTTAGTCTCCATATGATCTCCTGTGGGGACCTCTGCAGGCGATCCTGGGAACTGCAGCATTTAGTCTCCATATGATCTCCTGTGGGGACCTCTGCAGGCGATCCTGGGAACTGCAGCATTTAGTCTCCATATGATCTCCTCTGGGGAGCTCTGTAGGCGGTCTTGGGAACTGCAGCATTTAGTTTCCATATGATCTCCTGTGGGGACCTCTGCAGGCGATCCTGGGAACTGCAGCCTTTAGTCTCCATATGATCTCTTGTGGGGACCTCTATCAGCGATACTGGGAACGGCAGCCTTTAGTCTCCATATAATCTCCTGTGGGGACCTCTGCAGGCGATCCTGGGAACTGCATCATTTAGTCTCCATATGATCTCCTGTGGGGACCTCTATCGGTGATCCTGGGAACTGCAGCCTTTAATCTCCATATGATCTCCTGTGGGGACCTCTAGAAGCGATCCTGGGAACTGCAGCATTTACTCTCCATATGATCTCCTGTGGGGACCTCTGCAGGCGATCCTGGGAACTGCAGCATTTAGTCTCCATATGATCTCCTGTGGGCACCTCTGCAGGCGATCCTGGGAACTGCAGCATTTAGTCTCCATATGATCTCCTGTGGGGACCTCTGCAGGCGATCCTGGGAACTGCAGCATTTAGTCTCCATATGATCTCCTGTGGGGACCTCTGCAGGCGATCCTGGGAACTGCAGCATTTAGTCTCCATATGATCTCCTCTGGGGAGCTCTGTAGGCGGTCTTGGGAACTGCAGCATTTAGTTTCCATATGATCTCCTGTGGGGACCTCTGCAGGCGATCCTGGGAACTGCAGCATTTAGTCTCCATATGATGTCCTGTGGGGACCTCTGCAAGCGATCCTGGGAACTGCAGCATTTACTCTCCATATGATCTCCTGTGGGGACCTCTGCAGGCGATCCCAGGAACTGCAGCATTTAGTCTCCATATGATCTCTTGTGGGGACCTCTATCAGCGATACTGGGAACGGCAGCCTTTAGGCTCCATATAATCTCCTGTGGGGACCTCTGCAGGCGATCCTGGGAACTGCATCATTTAGTCTCCATATGATCTCCTGTGGGGACCTCTATCAGGGATCCTGGGAACTGCAGCATTTAGTCTCCATATGATCTCCTGTGGGGACCTCTATCGGTGATCCTGGGAACTGCATCATTTAGACTCCATATGATCTCCTGTGGGGACCTCTGCAGGCGATCCTGGGAACTGCAGCATTTAGTCTCCATATGATCTCCTGTGGGGACCTCTGCAGGCGATCCTGGGAACTGCAGCATTTAGTCTCCATATGATCTGCTGTGGGGGCCTCTATCGGTGATCCTGGGAACTGCAGCATTTAGTCTCCATATGATCTCCTCTGGGGAGCTCTGTAGGCGGTCTTGGGAACTGCAGCATTTAGTTTCCATATGAGCTCCTGTGGGGACCTCTGCAGGTGATCCTGGGAACTGCAGCATTTAGTCTCCATATGATCTCTTGTGGGGACCTCTGCAGGTGATCCTGGGAACTGCAGCATTTAGTCTCCATATGATGTCCTGTGGGGACCTCTGCAAGCGATCCTGGGAACTGCAGCATTTACTCTCCATATGATCTCCTGTGGGGACCTCTATCGGTGAACCTGGGAACTGCAGCCTTTAATCTCCATATGAAATCCTGTGTGGACCTCTGCAGGCGATACTGGGAACTGCAGCCTTTAGTCTCCATGTGATCTCCTGTGGGGACCTCTGCAGGCGATCCTGGGAACTGCAGCATTTAGTCTCCATATGATCTCCTGTGGGGACCTCTGCAGGCGATCCTGGGAACTGCAGCATTTAGTCTCCATATGATCTTCTGTGGGGACCTCTATCGGTGATCCTGGGAACTGCAGCCTTTAGTCTCCATATGATCTCCTGTGGGGACCTCTGCAGGCGATCCTGGGAACTGCAGGATTTAGTCTCCATATGATCTCCTGTGGGGACCTCTATCAGTGATCCTGGGAACTGCAGCCATTAGTCTCCATCTGATCTCCTGTGGGGACCTCTGCAGGTGATCCTGGGAACTGCAGCATTTACTCTCCATATGATCTCCTGTGGGGACCTCTGCAGGCGATCCTGGGAACTGCAGCCTTTAATCGCCATATGATCTCCTGTGTGGACCTCTGCAGGCGATCCTGGGAACTGCAGCCTTTAGTCTCCATATGATCTCCTGTGGGGACCTCTGCAGGCGATCCTGGGAACTGCAGCATTTAGTCTCCATATGATCTCCTGGGGGGACCTCTGCAGGCGATCCTGGGAACTGCAGCATTTAGTCTCCATATGATCTCCTGTGGGGACCTCTATCGGTGATCCTGGGAACTGCAGCCTTTAGTCTCCATATGATCTCCTGTGGGGACCTCTGCAGGCGATCCTGGGAACTGAAGCATTTAGTCTCCATATGATCTCTTGTGGGGGCCTCTATCAGCGATACTGGGAACGGCAGCCTTTAGTCTCCATATAATCTCCTGTGGGGACCTCTGCAGGCGATCCTGGGAACTGCATCATTTAGTCTCCATATGATCTCCTGTGGGGACCTCTATCAGGGATCCTGGGAACTGCAGCATTTAGTCTCCATATGATCTCATGTGCGGACCTCTACAGGTGATCCTGGGAACTGCAGCATTTAGTCTCCATATGATCTCCTGTGGGGACCTCTGCAGGCGATCCTGGGAACTGAAGCATTTAGTCTCCATATGATCTCTTGTGGGGGCCTCTATCAGCGATACTGGGAACGGCAGCCTTTAGTCTCCATATAATCTCCTGTGGGGACCTCTGCAGGCGATCCTGGGAACTGCATCATTTAGTCTCCATATGATCTCCTGTGGGGACCTCTATCAGGGATCCTGGGAACTGCAGCATTTAGTCTCCATATGATCTCATGTGCGGACCTCTACAGGTGATCCTGGGAACTGCAGCATTTACTCTCCATATGATCTCCTGTGGGGACCTCTGCAGGCGATCCTGGGAACTGCAGCATTTAGTCTCCATATGATCTCCTGTGGGGACCTCTGCAGGCGATCCTGGGAACTGCAGCATTTAGTCTCCATCTGATCTCCCGTGGGGACCTCTGCAGGCGATCCTGGGAACTGCAGCATTTAGTCTCCATATGATCTCCTCTGGGGAGCTCTGTAGGCGGTCTTGGGAACTGCAGTATTTAGTCTCCATATGATCTCCTGTGGAGACCTCTATAAGCGATCCTCGGAACTGCAGAATTTAGTGTCCATATGATCTCCTGTGGGGACCTCTGCAGGTGATCCTGGGAACTGCAGCATTTAGACTCCATATGATCTCTTGTGGGGACCTCTATCGGCGATCCTGGGAACTGCAGCCTTTAGTCTCCATATGATCTCTTGTGGGGACCTCTATCAGCGATACTGGGAACGGCAGCCTTTAGTCTCCATATAATCTCCTGTGGGGACCTCTGCAGGCGATCCTGGGAACTGCATCATTTAGTCTCCATATGATCTCCTGTGGGGACCTCTATCGGTGATCCTGGGAACTGCAGTCTTTAATCTCCATATGATCTCCTGTGGGGACCTCTACAAGTGATCCTGGGAACTGCAGCATTTACTCTCCATATGATCTCCTGTGGGGACCTCTGCAGGCGATCCTGGGAACTGCAGCATTTAGTCTCCATATGATCTCCTGTGGGCACCTCTGCAGGCGATCCTGGGAACTGCAGCATTTAGTCTCCATATGATCTCCTGTGGGGACCTCTGCAGGCGATCCTGGGAACTGCAGCATTTAGTCTCCATATGATCTCCTGTGGGGACCTCTGCAGGCGATCCTGGGAACTGCAGCATTTAGTCTCCATATGATCTCCTGTGGGGACCTCTGCAGGCGATCCTGGGAACTGCAGCATTTAGTCTCCATATGATCTCCTCTGGGGAGCTCTGTAGGCGGTCTTGGGAACTGCAGCATTTAGTTTCCATATGATCTCCTGTGGGGACCTCTGCAGGTGATCCTGGGAACTGCAGCATTTATTCTCCATATGATCTCTTGTGGGGACCTCTATCGGTGATCCTGGGAATTGCAGCCTTTAGTCTCCATATGATCTCCTGTGGGGACCTCTGCAGGTGATCCTGGGAACTGCAGCATTTAGTCTCCATATGATGTCCTGTGGGGACCTCTGCAAGCGATCCTGGGAACGGCAGCATTTAGTCTCCATATGATCTCCTGTGGGGACCTCTGCAGGCGATCCTGGGAACTGCAGCATTTAGTCTCCATCTGATCTCCCGTGGGGACCTCTGCAGGCGATCCTGGGAACTGCAGCATTTAGTCTCCATATGATCTCCCGTGGGGACCTCTGCAGGCGATCCTGGGAACTGCAGCATTTAGACTCCATATGATCTCCCGTGGGGACCTCTGCAGGCGATCCTGGGAACTGCAGCATTTAGTCTCCATATGATCTCCTGTGGGGACCTCTGCAGGCGATCCTGGGAACTGCAGCATTTAGTCTCCATATGATCTCCTGTGGGGACCTCTATCGGTGATCCTGGGAACTGCAGCCTTTAATTTCCATATGATCTCCTGTGGGGACCTCTACAAGTGATCCTGGGAACTGCAGCATTTACTCTCCATATGATCTCCTGTGGGGACCTCTGCAGGCGATCCTGGGAACTGCAGCATTTAGTCTCCATATGATCTCCTGTGGGGACCTCTGCAGGCGATCCTGGAAACTGCAGCATTTAGTCTCCATATGATCTCCTGTGGGGACCTCTGCAGGCGATCCTGGGAACTGCAGGATTTAGTCTCCATATGATCTCCTCTGGGCAGCTCTGTAGGCGGTCTTGGGAACTGCAGCATTTAGTTTCCATGTGATCTCCTGTGGGGACCTCTGCAGGTGATCCTGGGAACTGCAGCATTTAGTCTCCATATGATCTCTTGTGGGGACCTCTATCGGTGATCCTGGGAATTGCAGCCTTTAGTCTCCATATGATCTCCTGTGGGGACCTCTGCAGGTGATCCTGGGAACTGCAGCATTTAGTCTCCATATGATGTCCTGTGGGGACCTCTGCAAGCGATCCTGGGAACTGCAGCATTTACTCTCCATATGATCTCCTGTGGGGACCTCTGCAGGCGATCCCAGGAACTGCAGCATTTAGTCTCCATATGATCTCTTGTGGGGACCTCTATCAGCGATACTGGGAACGGCAGCCTTTAGGCTCCATATAATCTCCTGTGGGGACCTCTGCAGGCGATCCTGGGAACTGCATCATTTAGTCTCCATATGATCTCCTGTGGGGATCTCTATCAGGGATCCTACGAACTGCAGCATTTAGTCTCCATATGATCTCCTGTGGGGACCTCTATCGGTGATCCTGGGAACTGCATCATTTAGACTCCATATGATCTCCTGTGGGGACCTCTGCAGGCGATCCTGGGAACTGCAGCATTTAGTCTCCATATGATCTCCTGTGGGGACCTCTGCAGGCGATCCTGGGAACTGCAGCATTTAGTCTCCATATGATCTCCTGTGTGGACCTCTATCGGTGATCCTGGGAACTGCAGCCTTTAATCTCCATATGATCTCCTGTGGGGACCTCTACAAGTGATCCTGGGAACTGCAGCATTTACTCTCCATATGATCTCCTGTGGGGACCTCTGCAGGCGATCCTGGGAACTGCAGCATTTATTCTCCATATGATCTCCTGTGGGGACCTCTGCAGGCGATCCTGGGAACTGCAGGATTTAGTCTCCATATGATCTCCTTTGGGGACCTCTGCAGGCGATCCTGGGAACTGCAGCATTTAGTCTCCATATGATCTCCTCTGGGGAGCTCTGTAGGCGGTCTTGGGAACTGCAGCATTTAGTTTCCAAGTGATCTCCTGTGGGGACCTCTGCAGGGATCCTGGGAACTGCAGCATTTAGTCTCCATATGATCTCTTGTGGGGACCTCTATCGGTGATCCTGGGAATTGCAGCCTTTAGTCTCCATATGATCTCCTGTGGGGACCTCTGCAGGTGATCCTGGGAACTGCAGCATTTAGTCTCAATATGATGTCCTGTGGGGACCTCTGCAGGCGATCCTGGGAACTGCAGCATTTAGTCTCCATATGATCTCCTGTGGGGACCTCTGCAGGCGATCCTGGGAACTGCAGCATTTACTCTCCATATGATCTCCTGTGGGGACCTCTGCAGGCGATCCTGGGAACTGCAGCCTTTAGTCTCCATATGATCTCCTGTGTGGACCTCTGCAGGCGATCCTGGGAACTGCAGCCTTTAGTCTCCATATGATCTCCTGTGGGGACCTCTGCAGGCGATCCTGGGAACTGCAGCATTTAGTCTCCATATGATCTCCTGTGGGGACCTCTATCGGTGATCCTGGGAACTGCAGCCTTTAGTCTCCATATGATCTCCTGTGGGGACCTCTGCAGGCGATCCTGGGAACTGCAGCATTTAGTCTCCATATGATCTCCTGTGGGGACCTCTATCGGTGATCCTGGGAACTGCAGCCTTTAGTCTCCATATGATCTCCTGTGGGGACCTCTGCAGGCGATCCTGGGAACTGAAGCATTTAGTCTCCATATGATCTCTTGTGGGGGCCTCTATCAGCGATACTGGGAACGGCAGCCTTTAGTCTCCATATAATCTCCTGTGGGGACCTCTGCAGGCGATCCTGGGAACTGCATCATTTAGTCTCCATATGATCTCCTGTGGGGACCTCTATCAGGGATCCTGGGAACTGCAGCATTTAGTCTCCATATGATCTCCTGTGCGGACCTCTACAGGTGATCCTGGGAACTGCAGCATTTACTCTCCATATGATCTCCTGTGGGGACCTCTGCAGGCGATCCTGGGAACTGCAGCATTTACTCTCCATATGATCTCCTGTGGGGACCTCTATCGGTGATCCTGGGAACTGCATCATTTAGTCTCCATATGATCTCCTGTGGGGACCTCTGCAGGCGATCCTGGGAACTGCAGCATTTAGTCTCCATATGATCTCCTGTGGGGACCTCTGCAGGCGATCCTGGGAACTGCAGCATTTAGTCTCCATCTGATCTCCCGTGGGGACCTCTGCAGGCGATCCTGGGAACTGCAGCATTTAGTCTCCATATGATCTCCTCTGGGTAGCTCTGTAGGCGGTCTTGGGAACTGCAGTATTTAGTCTCCATATGATCTCCTGTGGAGACCTCTATAAGCGATCCTCGGAACTGCAGAATTTAGTTTCCATATGATCTCCTGTGGGGTCCTCTGCAGGTGATCCTTCGAACTGCAGCATTTAGACTCCATATGATCTCTTGTGGGTACCTCTATCGGCGATCCTGGGAACTGCAGCCTTTAGTCTCCATATGATCTCTTGTGGGGACCTCTATCAGCGATACTGGGAACGGCAGCCTTTAGTCTCCATATAATCTCCTGTGGGGACCTCTGCAGGCGATCCTGGGAACTGCATCATTTAGTCTCCATATGATCTCCTGTGGGGACCTCTATCGGTGATCCTGGGAACTGCAGCCTTTAATCTCCATATGATCTCCTGTGGGGACCTCTACAAGCGATCCTGGGAACTGCAGCATTTACTCTCCATATGATCTCCTGTGGGGACCTCTGCAGGCGATCCTGGGAACTGCAGCATTTAGTCTCCATATGATCTCCTGTGGGCACCTCTGCAGGCGATCCTGGGAACTGCAGCATTTAGTCTCCATATGATCTCCTCTGGGGAGCTCTGTAGGCGGTCTTGGGAACTGCAGCATTTAGTTTCCATATGATCTCCTGTGGGGACCTCTGCAGGCGATCCTGGGAACTGCAGCCTTTAGTCTCCATATGATCTCTTGTGGGGACCTCTATCAGCGATACTGGGAACGGCAGCCTTTAGTCTCCATATAATCTCCTGTGGGGACCTCTGCAGGCGATCCTGGGAACTGCATCATTTAGTCTCCATATGATCTCCTGTGGGGACCTCTATCGGTGATCCTGGGAACTGCAGCCTTTAATCTCCATATGATCTCCTGTGGGGACCTCTGCAAGCGATCCTGGGAACTGCAGCATTTACTCTCCATATGATCTCCTGTGGGGACCTCTGCAGGCGATCCTGGGAACTGCAGCATTTAGTCTCCATATGATCTCCTGTGGGCACCTCTGCAGGCGATCCTGGGAACTGCAGCATTTAGTCTCCATATGATCTCCTGTGGGGACCTCTGCAGGCGATCCTGGGAACTGCAGCATTTAGTCTCCATATGATCTCCTGTGGGGACCTCTGCAGGCGATCCTGGGAACTGCAGCATTTAGTCTCCATATGATCTCCTCTGGGGAGCTCTGTAGGCGGTCTTGGGAACTGCAGCATTTAGTTTCCATATGATCTCCTGTGGGGACCTCTGCAGGCGATCCTGGGAACTGCAGCATTTAGTCTCCATATGATCTCCTGTGGGGACCTCTGCAGGCGATCCTGGGAACTGCAGCATTTAGTCTCCATATGATCTCGAGTGCGGACCTCTACAGGTGATCCTGGGAACTGCAGCATTTACTCTCCATATGATCTCCTGTGGGGACCTCTGCAGGCGATCCTGGGAACTGCAGCATTTACTCTCCATATGATCTCCTGTGGGGACCTCTATCGGTGATCCTGGGAACTGCATCATTTAGTCTCCATATGATCTCCTGTGGGGACCTCTGCAGGCGATCCTGGGAACTGCAGCATTTAGTCTCCATATGATCTCCTGTGGGGACCTCTGCAGGCGATCCTGGGAACTGCAGCATTTAGTCTCCATCTGATCTCCCGTGGGGACCTCTGCAGGCGATCCTGGGAACTGCAGCATTTAGTCTCCATATGATCTCCTCTGGGTAGCTCTGTAGGCGGTCTTGGGAACTGCAGTATTTAGTCTCCATATGATCTCCTGTGGAGACCTCTATAAGCGATCCTCGGAACTGCAGAATTTAGTTTCCATATGATCTCCTGTGGGGTCCTCTGCAGGTGATCCTTCGAACTGCAGCATTTAGACTCCATATGATCTCTTGTGGGTACCTCTATCGGCGATCCTGGGAACTGCAGCCTTTAGTCTCCATATGATCTCTTGTGGGGACCTCTATCAGCGATACTGGGAACGGCAGCCTTTAGTCTCCATATAATCTCCTGTGGGGACCTCTGCAGGCGATCCTGGGAACTGCATCATTTAGTCTCCATATGATCTCCTGTGGGGACCTCTATCGGTGATCCTGGGAACTGCAGCCTTTAATCTCCATATGATCTCCTGTGGGGACCTCTACAAGCGATCCTGGGAACTGCAGCATTTACTCTCCATATGATCTCCTGTGGGGACCTCTGCAGGCGATCCTGGGAACTGCAGCATTTAGTCTCCATATGATCTCCTGTGGGCACCTCTGCAGGCGATCCTGGGAACTGCAGCATTTAGTCTCCATATGATCTCCTGTGGGGACCTCTGCAGGCGATCCTGGGAACTGCAGCATTTAGTCTCCATATGATCTCCTGTGGGGACCTCTGCAGGCGATCCTGGGAACTGCAGCATTTAGTCTCCATATGATCTCCTCTGGGGAGCTCTGTAGGCGGTCTTGGGAACTGCAGCATTTAGTTTCCATATGATCTCCTGTGGGGACCTCTGCAGGCGATCCTGGGAACTGCAGCCTTTAGTCTCCATATGATCTCTTGTGGGGACCTCTATCAGCGATACTGGGGACGGCAGCCTTTAGTCTCCATATAATCTCCTGTGGGGACCTCTGCAGGCGATCCTGGGAACTGCATCATTTAGTCTCCATATGATCTCCTGTGGGGACCTCTATCGGTGATCCTGGGAACTGCAGCCTTTAATCTCCATATGATCTCCTGTGGGGACCTCTGCAAGCGATCCTGGGAACTGCAGCATTTACTCTCCATATGATCTCCTGTGGGGACCTCTGCAGGCGATCCTGGGAACTGCAGCATTTAGTCTCCATATGATCTCCTGTGGGCACCTCTGCAGGCGATCCTGGGAACTGCAGCATTTAGTCTCCATATGATCTCCTGTGGGGACCTCTGCAGGCGATCCTGGGAACTGCAGCATTTAGTCTCCATATGATCTCCTGTGGGGACCTCTGCAGGCGATCCTGGGAACTGCAGCATTTAGTCTCCATATGATCTCCTCTGGGGAGCTCTGTAGGCGGTCTTGGGAACTGCAGCATTTAGTTTCCATATGATCTCCTGTGGGGACCTCTGCAGGCGATCCTGGGAACTGCAGCATTTAGTCTCCATATGATGTCCTGTGGGGACCTCTGCAAGCGATCCTGGGAACTGCAGCATTTACTCTCCATATGATCTCCTGTGGGGACCTCTGCAGGCGATCCCAGGAACTGCAGCATTTAGTCTCCATATGATCTCTTGTGGGGACCTCTATCAGCGATACTGGGAACGGCAGCCTTTAGGCTCCATATAATCTCCTGTGGGGACCTCTGCAGGCGATCCTGGGAACTGCATCATTTAGTCTCCATATGATCTCCTGTGGGGACCTCTATCAGGGATCCTGGGAACTGCAGCATTTAGTCTCCATATGATCTCCTGTGGGGACCTCTATCGGTGATCCTGGGAACTGCATCATTTAGACTCCATATGATCTCCTGTGGGGACCTCTGCAGGCGATCCTGGGAACTGCATCATTTAGTCTCCATATGATCTCCTGTGGGGACCTCTATCAGGGATCCTGGGAACTGCAGCATTTAGTCTCCATATGATCTCCTGTGGGGACCTCTATCGGTGATCCTGGGAACTGCATCATTTAGACTCCATATGATCTCCTGTGGGGACCTCTGCAGGCGATCCTGGGAACTGCAGCATTTAGTCTCCATATGATCTCCTGTGGGGACCTCTGCAGGCGATCCTGGGAACTGCAGCATTTAGTCTCCATATGATCTGCTGTGGGGACCTCTATCGGTGATCCTGGGAACTGCAGCCTTTAATCTCCATATGATCTCCTGTGGGGACCTCTACAAGTGATCCTGGGAACTGCAGCATATACTCTCCATATGATCTCCTGTGGGGACCTCTACAAGTGATCCTGGGAACTGCAGCATTTACTCTCCATATGATCTCCTGTGGGGACCTCTGCAGGCGATCCTGGGAACTGCAGCATTTAGTCTCCATATGATCTCTTGTGGGGACCTCTATCGGTGATCCTGGGAATTGCAGCCTTTAGTCTCCATATGATCTCCTGTGGGGACCTCTGCAGGTGATCCTGGGAACTGCAGCATTTAGTCTCCATATGATGTCCTGTGGGGACCTCTGCAAGCGATCCTGGGAACTGCAGCATTTACTCTCCATATGATCTCCTGTGGGGACCTCTGCAGGCGATCCCAGGAACTGCAGCATTTAGTCTCCATATGATCTCTTGTGGGGACCTCTATCAGCGATACTGGGAACGGCAGCCTTTAGGCTCCATATAATCTCCTGTGGGGACCTCTGCAGGCGATCCTGGGAACTGCATCATTTAGTCTCCATATGATCTCCTGTGGGGATCTCTATCAGGGATCCTGGGAACTGCAGCATTTAGTCTCCATATGATCTCCTGTGGGGACCTCTATCGGTGATCCTGGGAACTGCATCATTTAGACTCCATATGATCTCCTGTGGGGACCTCTGCAGGCGATCCTGGGAACTGCAGCATTTAGTCTCCATATGATCTCCTGTGGGGACCTCTGCAGGCGATCCTGGGAACTGCAGCATTTAGTCTCCATATGATCTCCTGTGGGGACCTCTATCGGTGATCCTGGGAACTGCAGCCTTTAATCTCCATATGATCTCCTGTGGGGACCTCTACAAGTGATCCTGGGAACTGCAGCATTTACTCTCCATATGACCTCCTGTGGGGACCTCTGCAGGCGATCCTGGGAACTGCAGCATTTAGTCTCCATCTAATCTCCCGTGGGGACCTCTGCAGGCGATCCTGGGAACTGCAGCATTTAGTCTCCATATGATCTCCTCTGGGGAGCTCTGTAGGCGGTCTTGGGAACTGCAGTATTTAGTCTCCATATGATCTACTGTGGAGACCTCTATAAGCGATCCTCGGAACTGCAGAATTTAGTTTCCATATGATCTCCTGTGGGGACCTCTGGTGGTGATCCTGGGAACTGCAGCATTTAGACTCCATATGATCTCTTGTGGGGACCTCTATCGGCGATCCTGGGAACTGCAGACTTTAGTCTCCATATGATCTTTTGTGGGGACCTCTATCAGCGATACTGGGAACGGCAGCCTTTAGTCTCCATATAATCTCCTGTGGGGACCTCTGCAGGCGATCCTGGGAACTGCATCATTTAGTCTCCATATGATCTCCTGTGGGGACCTCTATCGGTGATCCTGGGAACTGCAGTCTTTAATCTCCATATGATCTCCTGTGGGGACCTCTACAAGTGATCCTGGGAACTGCAGCATTTACTCTCCATATGATCTCCTGTGGGGACCTCTGCAGGCGATCCTGGGAACTGCAGCATTTAGTCTCCATATGATCTCCTGTGGGCACCTCTGCAGGCGATCCTGGGAACTGCAGCATTTAGTCTCCATATGATCTCCTGTGGGGACCTCTGCAGGCGATCCTGGGAACTGCAGCATTTAGTCTCCATATGATCTCCTGTGGGGACCTCTGCAGGCGATCCTGGGAACTGCAGCATTTAGTCTCCATATGCTCTCCTCTGGGGAGCTCTGTAGGCGGTCTTGGGAACTGCAGCATTTAGTTTCCATATGATCTCCTGTGGGGACCTCTGCAGGTGATCCTGGGAACTGCAGCATTTAGTCTCCATATGATCTCTTGTGGGGACCTCTATCGGTGATCCTGGGAATTGCAGCCTTTAGTCTCCATATGATCTCCTGTGGGGACCTCTGCAGGTGATCCTGGGAACTGCAGCATTTAGTCTCCATATGATGTCCTGTGGGGACCTCTGCAAGCGATCCTGGGAACGGCAGCATTTACTCTCCACATGATCTCCTGTGGGGACCTCTGCAGGCGATCCCAGGAACTGCAGCATTTAGTTTCCATATGATCTCCTGTGGGGACCTCTGCAGGCGATCCTGGGAACTGCAGCATTTAGTCTCCATATGATGTCCTGTGGGGACCTCTGCAAGCGATCCTGGGAACTGCAGCATTTACTCTCCATATGATCTCCTGTGGGGACCTCTGCAGGCGATCCCAGGAACTGCAGCATTTAGTCTCCATATGATCTCTTGTGGGGACCTCTATCAGCGATACTGGGAACGGCAGCCTTTAGGCTCCATATAATCTCCTGTGGGGACCTCTGCAGGCGATCCTGGGAACTGCATCATTTAGTCTCCATATGATCTCCTGTGGGGACCTCTATCAGGGATCCTGGGAACTGCAGCATTTAGTCTCCATATGATCTCCTGTGGGGACCTCTATCGGTGATCCTGGGAACTGCATCATTTAGACTCCATATGATCTCCTGTGGGGACCTCTGCAGGCGATCCTGGGAACTGCATCATTTAGTCTCCATATGATCTCCTGTGGGGACCTCTATCAGGGATCCTGGGAACTGCAGCATTTAGTCTCCATATGATCTCCTGTGGGGACCTCTATCGGTGATCCTGGGAACTGCATCATTTAGACTCCATATGATCTCCTGTGGGGACCTCTGCAGGCGATCCTGGGAACTGCAGCATTTAGTCTCCATATGATCTCCTGTGGGGACCTGTGCAGGCGATCCTGGGAACTGCAGCATTTAGTCTCCATATGATCTGCTGTGGGGACCTCTATCGGTGATCCTGGGAACTGCAGCCTTTAATCTCCATATGATCTCCTGTGGGGACCTCTACAAGTGATCCTGGGAACTGCAGCATATACTCTCCATATGATCTCCTGTGGGGACCTCTACAAGTGATCCTGGGAACTGCAGCATTTACTCTCCATATGATCTCCTGTGGGGACCTCTGCAGGCGATCCTGGGAACTGCAGCATTTAGTCTCCATATGATCTCTTGTGGGGACCTCTATCGGTGATCCTGGGAATTGCAGCCTTTAGTCTCCATATGATCTCCTGTGGGGACCTCTGCAGGTGATCCTGGGAACTGCAGCCTTTAGTCTCCATATGATCTCCTGTGGGGACCTCTGCAGGCGATCCTGGGAACTGCAGCATTTAGTCTCCATATGATCTCCTGTGGGGACCTCTATCGGTGATCCTGGGAACTGCAGCCTTTAGTCTCCATATGATCTCCTGTGGGGACCTCTGCAGGCGATCCTGGGAACTGCAGCATTTAGTCTCCATATGATCTCCTGTGGGGACCTCTATCGGTGATCCTGGGAACTGCAGCCTTTAGTCTCCATATGATCTCCTGTGGGGACCTCTGCAGGCGATCCTGGGAACTGCAGCATTTAGTCTCCATATGATCTCCTGTGGGGACCTCTATCGGTGATCCTGGGAACTGCAGCCTTTAGTCTCCATATGATCTCCTGTGGGGACCTCTGCAGGCGATCCTGGGAACTGCAGCATTTAGTCTCCATATGATCTCCTGTGGGGACCTCTATCGGTGATCCTGGGAACTGCAGCCTTTAGTCTCCATATGATCTCCTGTGGGGACCTCTGCAGGCGATCCTGGGAACTGCAGCATTTAGTCTCCATATGATCTCCTGTGGGGACCTCTGCAGGCGATCCTGGGAACTGCAGCATTTAGTCTCCATCTGATCTCCCGTGGGGACCTCTGCAGGCGATCCTGGGAACTGCAGCATTTAGTCTCCATATGATCTCCTCTGGGGAGCTCTGTAGGCGGTCTTGGGAACTGCAGTATTTAGTCTCCATATGATCTCCTGTGGAGACCTCTATAAGCGATCCTCGGAACTGCAGAACTTAGTTTCCATATGATCTCCTGTGGGGTCCTCTGCAGGTGATCCTTCGAACTGCAGCATTTAGACTCCATATGATCTCTTGTGGGGACCTCTATCAGCGATACTGGGAACGGCAGCCTTTAGTCTCCATATAATCTCCTGTGGGGACCTCTGCAGGCGATCCTGGGAACTGCATCATTTAGTCTCCATATGATCTCCTGTGGGGACCTCTATCGGTGATCCTGGGAACTGCAGCCTTTAATCTCCATATGATCTCCTGTGGGGACCTCTACAAGCGATCCTGGGAACTGCAGCATTTACTCTCCATATGATCTCCTGTGGGGACCTCTGCAGGCGATCCTGGGAACTGCAGCATTTAGTCTCCATATGATCTCCTGTGGGCACCTCTGCAGGCGATCCTGGGAACTGCAGCATTTAGTCTCCATATGATCTCCTGTGGGGACCTCTGCAGGCGATCCTGGGAACTGCAGCATTTAGTCTCCATATGATCTCCTGTGGGGACCTCTGCAGGCGATCCTGGGAACTGCAGCATTTAGTCTCCATATGATCTCCTCTGGGGAGCTCTGTAGGCGGTCTTGGGAACTGCAGCATTTAGTTTCCATATGATCTCCTGTGGGGACCTCTGCAGGCGATCCTGGGAACTGCAGCCTTTAGTCTCCATATGATCTCTTGTGGGGACCTCTATCAGCGATACTGGGAACGGCAGCCTTTAGTCTCCATATAATCTCCTGTGGGGACCTCTGCAGGCGATCCTGGGAACTGCATCATTTAGTCTCCATATGATCTCCTGTGGGGACCTCTATCGGTGATCCTGGGAACTGCAGCCTTTAATCTCCATATGATCTCCTGTGGGGACCTCTAGAAGCGATCCTGGGAACTGCAGCATTTACTCTCCATATGATCTCCTGTGGGGACCTCTGCAGGCGATCCTGGGAACTGCAGCATTTAGTCTCCATATGATCTCCTGTGGGCACCTCTGCAGGCGATCCTGGGAACTGCAGCATTTAGTCTCCATATGATCTCCTGTGGGGACCTCTGCAGGCGATCCTGGGAACTGCAGCATTTAGTCTCCATATGATCTCCTGTGGGGACCTCTGCAGGCGATCCTGGGAACTGCAGCATTTAGTCTCCATATGATCTCCTCTGGGGAGCTCTGTAGGCGGTCTTGGGAACTGCAGCATTTAGTTTCCATATGATCTCCTGTGGGGACCTCTGCAGGCGATCCTGGGAACTGCAGCATTTAGTCTCCATATGATGTCCTGTGGGGACCTCTGCAAGCGATCCTGGGAACTGCAGCATTTACTCTCCATATGATCTCCTGTGGGGACCTCTGCAGGCGATCCCAGGAACTGCAGCATTTAGTCTCCATATGATCTCTTGTGGGGACCTCTATCAGCGATACTGGGAACGGCAGCCTTTAGGCTCCATATAATCTCCTGTGGGGACCTCTGCAGGCGATCCTGGGAACTGCATCATTTAGTCTCCATATGATCTCCTGTGGGGACCTCTATCAGGGATCCTGGGAACTGCAGCATTTAGTCTCCATATGATCTCCTGTGGGGACCTCTATCGGTGATCCTGGGAACTGCATCATTTAGACTCCATATGATCTCCTGTGGGGACCTCTGCAGGCGATCCTGGGAACTGCAGCATTTAGTCTCCATATGATCTCCTGTGGGGACCTCTGCAGGCGATCCTGGGAACTGCAGCATTTAGTCTCCATATGATCTGCTGTGGGGGCCTCTATCGGTGATCCTGGGAACTGCAGCATTTAGTCTCCATATGATCTCCTCTGGGGAGCTCTGTAGGCGGTCTTGGGAACTGCAGCATTTAGTTTCCATATGAGCTCCTGTGGGGACCTCTGCAGGTGATCCTGGGAACTGCAGCATTTAGTCTCCATATGATCTCTTGTGGGGACCTCTGCAGGTGATCCTGGGAACTGCAGCATTTAGTCTCCATATGATGTCCTGTGGGGACCTCTGCAAGCGATCCTGGGAACTGCAGCATTTACTCTCCATATGATCTCCTGTGGGGACCTCTATCGGTGAACCTGGGAACTGCAGCCTTTAATCTCCATATGAAATCCTGTGTGGACCTCTGCAGGCGATACTGGGAACTGCAGCCTTTAGTCTCCATGTGATCTCCTGTGGGGACCTCTGCAGGCGATCCTGGGAACTGCAGCATTTAGTCTCCATATGATCTCCTGTGGGGACCTCTGCAGGCGATCCTGGGAACTGCAGCATTTAGTCTCCATATGATCTTCTGTGGGGACCTCTATCGGTGATCCTGGGAACTGCAGCCTTTAGTCTCCATATGATCTCCTGTGGGGACCTCTGCAGGCGATCCTGGGAACTGCAGGATTTAGTCTCCATATGATCTCCTGTGGGGACCTCTATCAGTGATCCTGGGAACTGCAGCCATTAGTCTCCATCTGATCTCCTGTGGGGACCTCTGCAGGTGATCCTGGGAACTGCAGCATTTACTCTCCATATGATCTCCTGTGGGGACCTCTGCAGGCGATCCTGGGAACTGCAGCCTTTAATCGCCATATGATCTCCTGTGTGGACCTCTGCAGGCGATCCTGGGAACTGCAGCCTTTAGTCTCCATATGATCTCCTGTGGGGACCTCTGCAGGCGATCCTGGGAACTGCAGCATTTAGTCTCCATATGATCTCCTGGGGGGACCTCTGCAGGCGATCCTGGGAACTGCAGCATTTAGTCTCCATATGATCTCCTGTGGGGACCTCTATCGGTGATCCTGGGAACTGCAGCCTTTAGTCTCCATATGATCTCCTGTGGGGACCTCTGCAGGCGATCCTGGGAACTGAAGCATTTAGTCTCCATATGATCTCTTGTGGGGGCCTCTATCAGCGATACTGGGAACGGCAGCCTTTAGTCTCCATATAATCTCCTGTGGGGACCTCTGCAGGCGATCCTGGGAACTGCATCATTTAGTCTCCATATGATCTCCTGTGGGGACCTCTATCAGGGATCCTGGGAACTGCAGCATTTAGTCTCCATATGATCTCATGTGCGGACCTCTACAGGTGATCCTGGGAACTGCAGCATTTAGTCTCCATATGATCTCCTGTGGGGACCTCTGCAGGCGATCCTGGGAACTGAAGCATTTAGTCTCCATATGATCTCTTGTGGGGGCCTCTATCAGCGATACTGGGAACGGCAGCCTTTAGTCTCCATATAATCTCCTGTGGGGACCTCTGCAGGCGATCCTGGGAACTGCATCATTTAGTCTCCATATGATCTCCTGTGGGGACCTCTATCAGGGATCCTGGGAACTGCAGCATTTAGTCTCCATATGATCTCATGTGCGGACCTCTACAGGTGATCCTGGGAACTGCAGCATTTACTCTCCATATGATCTCCTGTGGGGACCTCTGCAGGCGATCCTGGGAACTGCAGCATTTAGTCTCCATATGATCTCCTGTGGGGACCTCTGCAGGCGATCCTGGGAACTGCAGCATTTAGTCTCCATCTGATCTCCCGTGGGGACCTCTGCAGGCGATCCTGGGAACTGCAGCATTTAGTCTCCATATGATCTCCTCTGGGGAGCTCTGTAGGCGGTCTTGGGAACTGCAGTATTTAGTCTCCATATGATCTCCTGTGGAGACCTCTATAAGCGATCCTCGGAACTGCAGAATTTAGTGTCCATATGATCTCCTGTGGGGACCTCTGCAGGTGATCCTGGGAACTGCAGCATTTAGACTCCATATGATCTCTTGTGGGGACCTCTATCGGCGATCCTGGGAACTGCAGCCTTTAGTCTCCATATGATCTCTTGTGGGGACCTCTATCAGCGATACTGGGAACGGCAGCCTTTAGTCTCCATATAATCTCCTGTGGGGACCTCTGCAGGCGATCCTGGGAACTGCATCATTTAGTCTCCATATGATCTCCTGTGGGGACCTCTATCGGTGATCCTGGGAACTGCAGTCTTTAATCTCCATATGATCTCCTGTGGGGACCTCTACAAGTGATCCTGGGAACTGCAGCATTTACTCTCCATATGATCTCCTGTGGGGACCTCTGCAGGCGATCCTGGGAACTGCAGCATTTAGTCTCCATATGATCTCCTGTGGGCACCTCTGCAGGCGATCCTGGGAACTGCAGCATTTAGTCTCCATATGATCTCCTGTGGGGACCTCTGCAGGCGATCCTGGGAACTGCAGCATTTAGTCTCCATATGATCTCCTGTGGGGACCTCTGCAGGCGATCCTGGGAACTGCAGCATTTAGTCTCCATATGATCTCCTGTGGGGACCTCTGCAGGCGATCCTGGGAACTGCAGCATTTAGTCTCCATATGATCTCCTCTGGGGAGCTCTGTAGGCGGTCTTGGGAACTGCAGCATTTAGTTTCCATATGATCTCCTGTGGGGACCTCTGCAGGTGATCCTGGGAACTGCAGCATTTATTCTCCATATGATCTCTTGTGGGGACCTCTATCGGTGATCCTGGGAATTGCAGCCTTTAGTCTCCATATGATCTCCTGTGGGGACCTCTGCAGGTGATCCTGGGAACTGCAGCATTTAGTCTCCATATGATGTCCTGTGGGGACCTCTGCAAGCGATCCTGGGAACGGCAGCATTTAGTCTCCATATGATCTCCTGTGGGGACCTCTGCAGGCGATCCTGGGAACTGCAGCATTTAGTCTCCATCTGATCTCCCGTGGGGACCTCTGCAGGCGATCCTGGGAACTGCAGCATTTAGTCTCCATATGATCTCCCGTGGGGACCTCTGCAGGCGATCCTGGGAACTGCAGCATTTAGACTCCATATGATCTCCCGTGGGGACCTCTGCAGGCGATCCTGGGAACTGCAGCATTTAGTCTCCATATGATCTCCTGTGGGGACCTCTGCAGGCGATCCTGGGAACTGCAGCATTTAGTCTCCATATGATCTCCTGTGGGGACCTCTATCGGTGATCCTGGGAACTGCAGCCTTTAATTTCCATATGATCTCCTGTGGGGACCTCTACAAGTGATCCTGGGAACTGCAGCATTTACTCTCCATATGATCTCCTGTGGGGACCTCTGCAGGCGATCCTGGGAACTGCAGCATTTAGTCTCCATATGATCTCCTGTGGGGACCTCTGCAGGCGATCCTGGAAACTGCAGCATTTAGTCTCCATATGATCTCCTGTGGGGACCTCTGCAGGCGATCCTGGGAACTGCAGGATTTAGTCTCCATATGATCTCCTCTGGGCAGCTCTGTAGGCGGTCTTGGGAACTGCAGCATTTAGTTTCCATGTGATCTCCTGTGGGGACCTCTGCAGGTGATCCTGGGAACTGCAGCATTTAGTCTCCATATGATCTCTTGTGGGGACCTCTATCGGTGATCCTGGGAATTGCAGCCTTTAGTCTCCATATGATCTCCTGTGGGGACCTCTGCAGGTGATCCTGGGAACTGCAGCATTTAGTCTCCATATGATGTCCTGTGGGGACCTCTGCAAGCGATCCTGGGAACTGCAGCATTTACTCTCCATATGATCTCCTGTGGGGACCTCTGCAGGCGATCCCAGGAACTGCAGCATTTAGTCTCCATATGATCTCTTGTGGGGACCTCTATCAGCGATACTGGGAACGGCAGCCTTTAGGCTCCATATAATCTCCTGTGGGGACCTCTGCAGGCGATCCTGGGAACTGCATCATTTAGTCTCCATATGATCTCCTGTGGGGATCTCTATCAGGGATCCTACGAACTGCAGCATTTAGTCTCCATATGATCTCCTGTGGGGACCTCTATCGGTGATCCTGGGAACTGCATCATTTAGACTCCATATGATCTCCTGTGGGGACCTCTGCAGGCGATCCTGGGAACTGCAGCATTTAGTCTCCATATGATCTCCTGTGGGGACCTCTGCAGGCGATCCTGGGAACTGCAGCATTTAGTCTCCATATGATCTCCTGTGTGGACCTCTATCGGTGATCCTGGGAACTGCAGCCTTTAATCTCCATATGATCTCCTGTGGGGACCTCTACAAGTGATCCTGGGAACTGCAGCATTTACTCTCCATATGATCTCCTGTGGGGACCTCTGCAGGCGATCCTGGGAACTGCAGCATTTATTCTCCATATGATCTCCTGTGGGGACCTCTGCAGGCGATCCTGGGAACTGCAGGATTTAGTCTCCATATGATCTCCTTTGGGGACCTCTGCAGGCGATCCTGGGAACTGCAGCATTTAGTCTCCATATGATCTCCTCTGGGGAGCTCTGTAGGCGGTCTTGGGAACTGCAGCATTTAGTTTCCAAGTGATCTCCTGTGGGGACCTCTGCAGGGATCCTGGGAACTGCAGCATTTAGTCTCCATATGATCTCTTGTGGGGACCTCTATCGGTGATCCTGGGAATTGCAGCCTTTAGTCTCCATATGATCTCCTGTGGGGACCTCTGCAGGTGATCCTGGGAACTGCAGCATTTAGTCTCAATATGATGTCCTGTGGGGACCTCTGCAGGCGATCCTGGGAACTGCAGCATTTAGTCTCCATATGATCTCCTGTGGGGACCTCTGCAGGCGATCCTGGGAACTGCAGCATTTACTCTCCATATGATCTCCTGTGGGGACCTCTGCAGGCGATCCTGGGAACTGCAGCCTTTAGTCTCCATATGATCTCCTGTGTGGACCTCTGCAGGCGATCCTGGGAACTGCAGCCTTTAGTCTCCATATGATCTCCTGTGGGGACCTCTGCAGGCGATCCTGGGAACTGCAGCATTTAGTCTCCATATGATCTCCTGTGGGGACCTCTATCGGTGATCCTGGGAACTGCAGCCTTTAGTCTCCATATGATCTCCTGTGGGGACCTCTGCAGGCGATCCTGGGAACTGCAGCATTTAGTCTCCATATGATCTCCTGTGGGGACCTCTATCGGTGATCCTGGGAACTGCAGCCTTTAGTCTCCATATGATCTCCTGTGGGGACCTCTGCAGGCGATCCTGGGAACTGAAGCATTTAGTCTCCATATGATCTCTTGTGGGGGCCTCTATCAGCGATACTGGGAACGGCAGCCTTTAGTCTCCATATAATCTCCTGTGGGGACCTCTGCAGGCGATCCTGGGAACTGCATCATTTAGTCTCCATATGATCTCCTGTGGGGACCTCTATCAGGGATCCTGGGAACTGCAGCATTTAGTCTCCATATGATCTCCTGTGCGGACCTCTACAGGTGATCCTGGGAACTGCAGCATTTACTCTCCATATGATCTCCTGTGGGGACCTCTGCAGGCGATCCTGGGAACTGCAGCATTTACTCTCCATATGATCTCCTGTGGGGACCTCTATCGGTGATCCTGGGAACTGCATCATTTAGTCTCCATATGATCTCCTGTGGGGACCTCTGCAGGCGATCCTGGGAACTGCAGCATTTAGTCTCCATATGATCTCCTGTGGGGACCTCTGCAGGCGATCCTGGGAACTGCAGCATTTAGTCTCCATCTGATCTCCCGTGGGGACCTCTGCAGGCGATCCTGGGAACTGCAGCATTTAGTCTCCATATGATCTCCTCTGGGTAGCTCTGTAGGCGGTCTTGGGAACTGCAGTATTTAGTCTCCATATGATCTCCTGTGGAGACCTCTATAAGCGATCCTCGGAACTGCAGAATTTAGTTTCCATATGATCTCCTGTGGGGTCCTCTGCAGGTGATCCTTCGAACTGCAGCATTTAGACTCCATATGATCTCTTGTGGGTACCTCTATCGGCGATCCTGGGAACTGCAGCCTTTAGTCTCCATATGATCTCTTGTGGGGACCTCTATCAGCGATACTGGGAACGGCAGCCTTTAGTCTCCATATAATCTCCTGTGGGGACCTCTGCAGGCGATCCTGGGAACTGCATCATTTAGTCTCCATATGATCTCCTGTGGGGACCTCTATCGGTGATCCTGGGAACTGCAGCCTTTAATCTCCATATGATCTCCTGTGGGGACCTCTACAAGCGATCCTGGGAACTGCAGCATTTACTCTCCATATGATCTCCTGTGGGGACCTCTGCAGGCGATCCTGGGAACTGCAGCATTTAGTCTCCATATGATCTCCTGTGGGCACCTCTGCAGGCGATCCTGGGAACTGCAGCATTTAGTCTCCATATGATCTCCTCTGGGGAGCTCTGTAGGCGGTCTTGGGAACTGCAGCATTTAGTTTCCATATGATCTCCTGTGGGGACCTCTGCAGGCGATCCTGGGAACTGCAGCCTTTAGTCTCCATATGATCTCTTGTGGGGACCTCTATCAGCGATACTGGGAACGGCAGCCTTTAGTCTCCATATAATCTCCTGTGGGGACCTCTGCAGGCGATCCTGGGAACTGCATCATTTAGTCTCCATATGATCTCCTGTGGGGACCTCTATCGGTGATCCTGGGAACTGCAGCCTTTAATCTCCATATGATCTCCTGTGGGGACCTCTGCAAGCGATCCTGGGAACTGCAGCATTTACTCTCCATATGATCTCCTGTGGGGACCTCTGCAGGCGATCCTGGGAACTGCAGCATTTAGTCTCCATATGATCTCCTGTGGGCACCTCTGCAGGCGATCCTGGGAACTGCAGCATTTAGTCTCCATATGATCTCCTGTGGGGACCTCTGCAGGCGATCCTGGGAACTGCAGCATTTAGTCTCCATATGATCTCCTGTGGGGACCTCTGCAGGCGATCCTGGGAACTGCAGCATTTAGTCTCCATATGATCTCCTCTGGGGAGCTCTGTAGGCGGTCTTGGGAACTGCAGCATTTAGTTTCCATATGATCTCCTGTGGGGACCTCTGCAGGCGATCCTGGGAACTGCAGCATTTAGTCTCCATATGATCTCCTGTGGGGACCTCTGCAGGCGATCCTGGGAACTGCAGCATTTAGTCTCCATATGATCTCGAGTGCGGACCTCTACAGGTGATCCTGGGAACTGCAGCATTTACTCTCCATATGATCTCCTGTGGGGACCTCTGCAGGCGATCCTGGGAACTGCAGCATTTACTCTCCATATGATCTCCTGTGGGGACCTCTATCGGTGATCCTGGGAACTGCATCATTTAGTCTCCATATGATCTCCTGTGGGGACCTCTGCAGGCGATCCTGGGAACTGCAGCATTTAGTCTCCATATGATCTCCTGTGGGGACCTCTGCAGGCGATCCTGGGAACTGCAGCATTTAGTCTCCATCTGATCTCCCGTGGGGACCTCTGCAGGCGATCCTGGGAACTGCAGCATTTAGTCTCCATATGATCTCCTCTGGGTAGCTCTGTAGGCGGTCTTGGGAACTGCAGTATTTAGTCTCCATATGATCTCCTGTGGAGACCTCTATAAGCGATCCTCGGAACTGCAGAATTTAGTTTCCATATGATCTCCTGTGGGGTCCTCTGCAGGTGATCCTTCGAACTGCAGCATTTAGACTCCATATGATCTCTTGTGGGTACCTCTATCGGCGATCCTGGGAACTGCAGCCTTTAGTCTCCATATGATCTCTTGTGGGGACCTCTATCAGCGATACTGGGAACGGCAGCCTTTAGTCTCCATATAATCTCCTGTGGGGACCTCTGCAGGCGATCCTGGGAACTGCATCATTTAGTCTCCATATGATCTCCTGTGGGGACCTCTATCGGTGATCCTGGGAACTGCAGCCTTTAATCTCCATATGATCTCCTGTGGGGACCTCTACAAGCGATCCTGGGAACTGCAGCATTTACTCTCCATATGATCTCCTGTGGGGACCTCTGCAGGCGATCCTGGGAACTGCAGCATTTAGTCTCCATATGATCTCCTGTGGGCACCTCTGCAGGCGATCCTGGGAACTGCAGCATTTAGTCTCCATATGATCTCCTGTGGGGACCTCTGCAGGCGATCCTGGGAACTGCAGCATTTAGTCTCCATATGATCTCCTGTGGGGACCTCTGCAGGCGATCCTGGGAACTGCAGCATTTAGTCTCCATATGATCTCCTCTGGGGAGCTCTGTAGGCGGTCTTGGGAACTGCAGCATTTAGTTTCCATATGATCTCCTGTGGGGACCTCTGCAGGCGATCCTGGGAACTGCAGCCTTTAGTCTCCATATGATCTCTTGTGGGGACCTCTATCAGCGATACTGGGGACGGCAGCCTTTAGTCTCCATATAATCTCCTGTGGGGACCTCTGCAGGCGATCCTGGGAACTGCATCATTTAGTCTCCATATGATCTCCTGTGGGGACCTCTATCGGTGATCCTGGGAACTGCAGCCTTTAATCTCCATATGATCTCCTGTGGGGACCTCTGCAAGCGATCCTGGGAACTGCAGCATTTACTCTCCATATGATCTCCTGTGGGGACCTCTGCAGGCGATCCTGGGAACTGCAGCATTTAGTCTCCATATGATCTCCTGTGGGCACCTCTGCAGGCGATCCTGGGAACTGCAGCATTTAGTCTCCATATGATCTCCTGTGGGGACCTCTGCAGGCGATCCTGGGAACTGCAGCATTTAGTCTCCATATGATCTCCTGTGGGGACCTCTGCAGGCGATCCTGGGAACTGCAGCATTTAGTCTCCATATGATCTCCTCTGGGGAGCTCTGTAGGCGGTCTTGGGAACTGCAGCATTTAGTTTCCATATGATCTCCTGTGGGGACCTCTGCAGGCGATCCTGGGAACTGCAGCATTTAGTCTCCATATGATGTCCTGTGGGGACCTCTGCAAGCGATCCTGGGAACTGCAGCATTTACTCTCCATATGATCTCCTGTGGGGACCTCTGCAGGCGATCCCAGGAACTGCAGCATTTAGTCTCCATATGATCTCTTGTGGGGACCTCTATCAGCGATACTGGGAACGGCAGCCTTTAGGCTCCATATAATCTCCTGTGGGGACCTCTGCAGGCGATCCTGGGAACTGCATCATTTAGTCTCCATATGATCTCCTGTGGGGACCTCTATCAGGGATCCTGGGAACTGCAGCATTTAGTCTCCATATGATCTCCTGTGGGGACCTCTATCGGTGATCCTGGGAACTGCATCATTTAGACTCCATATGATCTCCTGTGGGGACCTCTGCAGGCGATCCTGGGAACTGCATCATTTAGTCTCCATATGATCTCCTGTGGGGACCTCTATCAGGGATCCTGGGAACTGCAGCATTTAGTCTCCATATGATCTCCTGTGGGGACCTCTATCGGTGATCCTGGGAACTGCATCATTTAGACTCCATATGATCTCCTGTGGGGACCTCTGCAGGCGATCCTGGGAACTGCAGCATTTAGTCTCCATATGATCTCCTGTGGGGACCTCTGCAGGCGATCCTGGGAACTGCAGCATTTAGTCTCCATATGATCTGCTGTGGGGACCTCTATCGGTGATCCTGGGAACTGCAGCCTTTAATCTCCATATGATCTCCTGTGGGGACCTCTACAAGTGATCCTGGGAACTGCAGCATATACTCTCCATATGATCTCCTGTGGGGACCTCTACAAGTGATCCTGGGAACTGCAGCATTTACTCTCCATATGATCTCCTGTGGGGACCTCTGCAGGCGATCCTGGGAACTGCAGCATTTAGTCTCCATATGATCTCTTGTGGGGACCTCTATCGGTGATCCTGGGAATTGCAGCCTTTAGTCTCCATATGATCTCCTGTGGGGACCTCTGCAGGTGATCCTGGGAACTGCAGCATTTAGTCTCCATATGATGTCCTGTGGGGACCTCTGCAAGCGATCCTGGGAACTGCAGCATTTACTCTCCATATGATCTCCTGTGGGGACCTCTGCAGGCGATCCCAGGAACTGCAGCATTTAGTCTCCATATGATCTCTTGTGGGGACCTCTATCAGCGATACTGGGAACGGCAGCCTTTAGGCTCCATATAATCTCCTGTGGGGACCTCTGCAGGCGATCCTGGGAACTGCATCATTTAGTCTCCATATGATCTCCTGTGGGGATCTCTATCAGGGATCCTGGGAACTGCAGCATTTAGTCTCCATATGATCTCCTGTGGGGACCTCTATCGGTGATCCTGGGAACTGCATCATTTAGACTCCATATGATCTCCTGTGGGGACCTCTGCAGGCGATCCTGGGAACTGCAGCATTTAGTCTCCATATGATCTCCTGTGGGGACCTCTGCAGGCGATCCTGGGAACTGCAGCATTTAGTCTCCATATGATCTCCTGTGGGGACCTCTATCGGTGATCCTGGGAACTGCAGCCTTTAATCTCCATATGATCTCCTGTGGGGACCTCTACAAGTGATCCTGGGAACTGCAGCATTTACTCTCCATATGACCTCCTGTGGGGACCTCTGCAGGCGATCCTGGGAACTGCAGCATTTAGTCTCCATCTAATCTCCCGTGGGGACCTCTGCAGGCGATCCTGGGAACTGCAGCATTTAGTCTCCATATGATCTCCTCTGGGGAGCTCTGTAGGCGGTCTTGGGAACTGCAGTATTTAGTCTCCATATGATCTACTGTGGAGACCTCTATAAGCGATCCTCGGAACTGCAGAATTTAGTTTCCATATGATCTCCTGTGGGGACCTCTGGTGGTGATCCTGGGAACTGCAGCATTTAGACTCCATATGATCTCTTGTGGGGACCTCTATCGGCGATCCTGGGAACTGCAGACTTTAGTCTCCATATGATCTTTTGTGGGGACCTCTATCAGCGATACTGGGAACGGCAGCCTTTAGTCTCCATATAATCTCCTGTGGGGACCTCTGCAGGCGATCCTGGGAACTGCATCATTTAGTCTCCATATGATCTCCTGTGGGGACCTCTATCGGTGATCCTGGGAACTGCAGTCTTTAATCTCCATATGATCTCCTGTGGGGACCTCTACAAGTGATCCTGGGAACTGCAGCATTTACTCTCCATATGATCTCCTGTGGGGACCTCTGCAGGCGATCCTGGGAACTGCAGCATTTAGTCTCCATATGATCTCCTGTGGGCACCTCTGCAGGCGATCCTGGGAACTGCAGCATTTAGTCTCCATATGATCTCCTGTGGGGACCTCTGCAGGCGATCCTGGGAACTGCAGCATTTAGTCTCCATATGATCTCCTGTGGGGACCTCTGCAGGCGATCCTGGGAACTGCAGCATTTAGTCTCCATATGCTCTCCTCTGGGGAGCTCTGTAGGCGGTCTTGGGAACTGCAGCATTTAGTTTCCATATGATCTCCTGTGGGGACCTCTGCAGGTGATCCTGGGAACTGCAGCATTTAGTCTCCATATGATCTCTTGTGGGGACCTCTATCGGTGATCCTGGGAATTGCAGCCTTTAGTCTCCATATGATCTCCTGTGGGGACCTCTGCAGGTGATCCTGGGAACTGCAGCATTTAGTCTCCATATGATGTCCTGTGGGGACCTCTGCAAGCGATCCTGGGAACGGCAGCATTTACTCTCCACATGATCTCCTGTGGGGACCTCTGCAGGCGATCCCAGGAACTGCAGCATTTAGTCTCCATATGATCTCCTGTGGGGACCTCTGCAGGCGATCCTGGGAACTGCAGCATTTAGTCTCCATCTGATCTCCCGTGGGGACCTCTGCAGGCGATCCTGGGAACTGCAGCATTTAGTCTCCATATGATCTCCTGTGGGGACCTCTGCAGGCGATCCTGGGAACTGCAGCATTTAGACTCCATATGATCTCCTGTGGGGACCTCTGCAGGCGATCCTGGGAACTGCAGCATTTAGTCTCCATATGAACTCCTGTGGGGACCTCTGCAGGCGATCCTGGGAACTGCAGCATTTAGTCTCCATATGATCTCCTGTGGGGACCTCTATCGGTGATCCTGGGAACTGCAGCCTTTAATTTCCATATGATCTCCTGTGGGGACCTCTACAAGTGATCCTGGGAACTGCAGCATTTACTCTCCATATGATCTCCTGTGGGGACCTCTACAAGTGATCCTGGGAACTGCAGCATTTACTCTCCATATGATCTCCTGTGGGGACCTCTGCAGGCGATCCTGGGAACTGCAGCATTTAGTCTCCATATGATCTCCTGTGGGGACCTCTGCAGGCGATCCTGGAAACTGCAGCATTTAGTCTCCATATGATCTCCTGTGGGGACCTCTGCAGGCGATCCTGGGAACTGCAGCATTTAGTCTCCATATGATCTCCTCTGGGGAGCTCTGTAGGCGGTCTTGGGAACTGCAGCATTTAGTTTCCATGTGATCTCCTGTGGGGACCTCTGCAGGTGATCCTGGGAACTGCAGCATTTAGTCTCCATATGATCTGCTGTGGGGACCTCTATCGGTGATCCTGGGAATTGCAGCCTTTAGTCTCCATATGATCTCCTGTGGGGACCTCTGCAGGTGATCCTGGGAACTGCAGCATTTAGTCTCCATATGATGTCCTGTGGGGACCTCTATAAGCGATCCTCGGAACTGCAGAATTTAGTTTCCATATGATCTCCTGTGGGGTCCTCTGCAGGTGATCCTTCGAACTGCAGCATTTAGACTCCATATGATCTCTTGTGGGTACCTCTATCGGCGATCCTGGGAACTGCAGCCTTTAGTCTCCATATGATCTCTTGTGGGGACCTCTATCAGCGATACTGGGAACGGCAGCCTTTAGTCTCCATATAATCTCCTGTGGGGACCTCTGCAGGCGATCCTGGGAACTGCATCATTTAGTCTCCATATGATCTCCTGTGGGGACCTCTATCGGTGATCCTGGGAACTGCAGCCTTTAATCTCCATATGATCTCCTGTGGGGACCTCTACAAGCGATCCTGGGAACTGCAGCATTTACTCTCCATATGATCTCCTGTGGGGACCTCTGCAGGCGATCCTGGGAACTGCAGCATTTAGTCTCCATATGATCTCCTGTGGGCACCTCTGCAGGCGACCCTGGGAACTGCAGCATTTAGTCTCCATATGATCTCCTGTGGGGACCTCTGCAGGCGATCCTGGGAACTGCAGCATTTAGTCTCCATATGATCTCCTGTGGGGACCTCTGCAGGCGATCCTGGGAACTGCAGCATTTAGTCTCCATATGATCTCCTCTGGGGAGCTCTGTAGGCGGTCTTGGGAACTGCAGCATTTAGTTTCCATATGATCTCCTGTGGGGACCTCTGCAGGCGATCCTGGGAACTGCAGCCTTTAGTCTCCATATGATCTCTTGTGGGGACCTCTATCAGCGATACTGGGAACGGCAGCCTTTAGTCTCCATATAATCTCCTGTGGGGACCTCTGCAGGCGATCCTGGGAACTGCATCATTTAGTCTCCATATGATCTCCTGTGGGGACCTCTATCGGTGATCCTGGGAACTGCAGCCTTTAATCTCCATATGATCTCCTGTGGGGACCTCTGCAAGCGATCCTGGGAACTGCAGCATTTACTCTCCATATGATCTCCTGTGGGGACCTCTGCAGGCGATCCTGGGAACTGCAGCATTTAGTCTCCATATGATCTCCTGTGGGCACCTCTGCAGGCGATCCTGGGAACTGCAGCATTTAGTCTCCATATGATCTCCTGTGGGGACCTCTGCAGGCGATCCTGGGAACTGCAGCATTTAGTCTCCATATGATCTCCTGTGGGGACCTCTGCAGGCGATCCTGGGAACTGCAGCATTTAGTCTCCATATGATCTCCTCTGGGGAGCTCTGTAGGCGGTCTTGGGAACTGCAGCATTTAGTTTCCATATGATCTCCTGTGGGGACCTCTGCAGGCGATCCTGGGAACTGCAGCATTTAGTCTCCATATGATGTCCTGTGGGGACCTCTGCAAGCGATCCTGGGAACTGCAGCATTTACTCTCCATATGATCTCCTGTGGGGACCTCTGCAGGCGATCCCAGGAACTGCAGCATTTAGTCTCCATATGATCTCTTGTGGGGACCTCTATCAGCGATACTGGGAACGGCAGCCTTTAGGCTCCATATAATCTCCTGTGGGGACCTCTGCAGGCGATCCTGGGAACTGCATCATTTAGTCTCCATATGATCTCCTGTGGGGACCTCTATCAGGGATCCTGGGAACTGCAGCATTTAGTCTCCATATGATCTCCTGTGGGGACCTCTATCGGTGATCCTGGGAACTGCATCATTTAGACTCCATATGATCTCCTGTGGGGACCTCTGCAGGCGATCCTGGGAACTGCAGCATTTAGTCTCCATATGATCTCCTGTGGGGACCTCTGCAGGCGATCCTGGGAACTGCAGCATTTAGTCTCCATATGATCTGCTGTGGGGACCTCTATCGGTGATCCTGGGAACTGCAGCCTTTAATCTCCATATGATCTCCTGTGGGGACCTCTACAAGTGATCCTGGGAACTGCAGCATATACTCTCCATATGATCTCCTGTGGGGACCTCTACAAGTGATCCTGGGAACTGCAGCATTTACTCTCCATATGATCTCCTGTGGGGACCTCTGCAGGCGATCCTGGGAACTGCAGCATTTAGTCTCCATATGATCTCTTGTGGGGACCTCTATCGGTGATCCTGGGAATTGCAGCCTTTAGTCTCCATATGATCTCCTGTGGGGACCTCTGCAGGTGATCCTGGGAACTGCAGCATTTAGTCTCCATATGATGTCCTGTGGGGACCTCTGCAAGCGATCCTGGGAACTGCAGCATTTACTCTCCATATGATCTCCTGTGGGGACCTCTGCAGGCGATCCCAGGAACTGCAGCATTTAGTCTCCATATGATCTCTTGTGGGGACCTCTATCAGCGATACTGGGAACGGCAGCCTTTAGGCTCCATATAATCTCCTGTGGGGACCTCTGCAGGCGATCCTGGGAACTGCATCATTTAGTCTCCATATGATCTCCTGTGGGGATCTCTATCAGGGATCCTGGGAACTGCAGCATTTAGTCTCCATATGATCTCCTGTGGGGACCTCTATCGGTGATCCTGGGAACTGCATCATTTAGACTCCATATGATCTCCTGTGGGGACCTCTGCAGGCGATCCTGGGAACTGCAGCATTTAGTCTCCATATGATCTCCTGTGGGGACCTCTGCAGGCGATCCTGGGAACAGCAGCATTTAGTCTCCATATGATCTCCTGTGGGGACCTCTATCGGTGATCCTGGGAACTGCAGCCTTTAATCTCCATATGATCTCCTGTGGGGACCTCTACAAGTGATCCTGGGAACTGCAGCATTTACTCTCCATATGACCTCCTGTGGGGACCTCTGCAGGCGATCCTGGGAACTGCAGCATTTAGTCTCCATCTAATCTCCCGTGGGGACCTCTGCAGGCGATCCTGGGAACTGCAGCATTTAGTCTCCATATGATCTCCTCTGGGGAGCTCTGTAGGCGGTCTTGGGAACTGCAGTATTTAGTCTCCATATGATCTACTGTGGAGACCTCTATAAGCGATCCTCGGAACTGCAGAATTTAGTTTCCATATGATCTCCTGTGGGGACCTCTGGTGGTGATCCTGGGAACTGCAGCATTTAGACTCCATATGATCTCTTGTGGGGACCTCTATCGGCGATCCTGGGAACTGCAGACTTTAGTCTCCATATGATCTTTTGTGGGGACCTCTATCAGCGATACTGGGAACGGCAGCCTTTAGTCTCCATATAATCTCCTGTGGGGACCTCTGCAGGCGATCCTGGGAACTGCATCATTTAGTCTCCATATGATCTCCTGTGGGGACCTCTATCGGTGATCCTGGGAACTGCAGTCTTTAATCTCCATATGATCTCCTGTGGGGACCTCTACAAGTGATCCTGGGAACTGCAGCATTTACTCTCCATATGATCTCCTGTGGGGACCTCTGCAGGCGATCCTGGGAACTGCAGCATTTAGTCTCCATATGATCTCCTGTGGGCACCTCTGCAGGCGATCCTGGGAACTGCAGCATTTAGTCTCCATATGATCTCCTGTGGGGACCTCTGCAGGCGATCCTGGGAACTGCAGCATTTAGTCTCCATATGATCTCCTGTGGGGACCTCTGCAGGCGATCCTGGGAACTGCAGCATTTAGTCTCCATATGCTCTTCTCTGGGGAGCTCTGTAGGCGGTCTTGGGAACTGCAGCATTTAGTTTCCATATGATCTCCTGTGGGGACCTCTGCAGGTGATCCTGGGAACTGCAGCATTTAGTCTCCATATGATCTCTTGTGGGGACCTCTATCGGTGATCCTGGGAATTGCAGCCTTTAGTCTCCATATGATCTCCTGTGGGGACCTCTGCAGGTGATCCTGGGAACTGCAGCATTTAGTCTCCATATGATGTCCTGTGGGGACCTCTGCAAGCTATCCTGGGAACGGCAGCATTTACTCTCCACATGATCTCCTGTGGGGACCTCTGCAGGCGATCCCAGGAACTGCAGCATTTAGTCTCCATATGATCTCCTGTGGGGACCTCTGCAGGCGATCCTGGGAACTGCAGCATTTAGTCTCCATCTGATCTCCCGTGGGGACCTCTGCAGGCGATCCTGGGAACTGCAGCATTTAGTCTCCATATGATCTCCTGTGGGGACCTCTGCAGGCGATCCTGGGAACTGCAGCATTTAGACTCCATATGATCTCCTGTGGGGACCTCTGCAGGCGATCCTGGGAACTGCAGCATTTAGTCTCCATATGAACTCCTGTGGGGACCTCTGCAGGCGATCCTGGGAACTGCAGCATTTAGTCTCCATATGATCTCCTGTGGGGACCTCTATCGGTGATCCTGGGAACTGCAGCCTTTAATTTCCATATGATCTCCTGTGGGGACCTCTACAAGTGATCCTGGGAACTGCAGCATTTACTCTCCATATGATCTCCTGTGGGGACCTCTACAAGTGATCCTGGGAACTGCAGCATTTACTCTCCATATGATCTCCTGTGGGGACCTCTGCAGGCGATCCTGGGAACTGCAGCATTTAGTCTCCATATGATCTCCTGTGGGGACCTCTGCAGGCGATCCTGGAAACTGCAGCATTTAGTCTCCATATGATCTCCTGTGGGGACCTCTGCAGGCGATCCTGGGAACTGCAGCATTTAGTCTCCATATGATCTCCTCTGGGGAGCTCTGTAGGCGGTCTTGGGAACTGCAGCATTTAGTTTCCATGTGATCTCCTGTGGGGACCTCTGCAGGTGATCCTGGGAACTGCAGCATTTAGTCTCCATATGATCTGCTGTGGGGACCTCTATCGGTGATCCTGGGAATTGCAGCCTTTAGTCTCCATATGATCTCCTGTGGGGACCTCTGCAGGTGATCCTGGGAACTGCAGCATTTAGTCTCCATATGATGTCCTGTGGGGACCTCTGCAAGCGATCCTGGGAACTGCAGCATTTACTCTCCATAGGATCTCCTGTGGGGACCTCTGCAGGCGATCCCAGGAACTGCACCATTTAGTCTCCATATGATCTCTTGTGGGGACCTCTATCAGCGATACTGGGAACGGCAGCCTTTAGGCTCCATATAATCTCCTGTGGGGACCTCTGCAGGCGATCCTGGGAACTGCATCATTTAGTCTCCATATGATCTCCTGTGGGGATCTCTATCAGGGATCCTGGGAACTGCAGCATTTAGTCTCCATATGATCTCCTGTGGGGACCTCTATCGGTGATCCTGGGAACTGCATCATTTAGACTCCATATGATCTCCTGTGGGGACCTCTGCAGGCGATCCTGGGAACTGCAGCATTTAGTCTCCATATGATCTCCTGTGGGGACCTCTGCAGGCGATCCTGGGAACTGCAGCATTTAGTCTCCATATGATCTCCTGTGGGGACCTTTATCGGTGATCCTGGGAACTGCAGCCTTTAATCTCCATATGATCTCCTGTGGGGACCTCTACAAGTGATCCTGGGAACTGCAGCATTTACTCTCCATATGATCTCCTGTGGGGACCTCTGCAGGCGATCCTGGGAACTGCAGCATTTATTCTCCATATGATCTCCTGTGGGGACCTCTGCAGGCGATCCTGGGAACTGCAGCATTTAGTCTCCATATGATCTCCTTTGGGGACCTCTGCAGGCGATCCTGGGAACTGCAGCATTTAGTCTCCATATGATCTCCTCTGGGGAGCTCTGTAGGCGGTCTTGGGAACTGCAGCATTTAGTTTCCAAGTGATCTCCTGTGGGGACCTCTGCAGGTGATCCTGGGAACTGCAGCATTTAGTCTCCATATGATCTCTTGTGGGGACCTCTATCGGTGATCCTGGGAATTGCAGCCTTTAGTCTCCATATGATCTCCTGTGGGGACCTCTGCAGGTGATCCTGGGAACTGCAGCATTTAGTCTCAATATGATGTCCTGTGGGGACCTCTGCAGGCGATCCTGGGAACTGCAGCATTTAGTCTCCATATGATCTCCTGTGGGGACCTCTGCAGGCGATCCTGGGAACTGCAGCATTTACTCTCCATATGATCTCCTGTGGGGACCTCTGCAGGCGATCCTGGGAACTGCAGCCTTTAGTCTCCATATGATCTCCTGTGGGGACCTCTGCAGGCGATCCTGGGAACTGCAGCCTTTAGTCTCCATATGATCTCCTGTGGGGACCTCTGCAGGCGATCCTGGGAACTCCAGCATTTAGTCTCCATATGATCTCCTGTGGGGACCTCTATCGGTGATCCTGGGAACTGCAGCCTTTAGTCTCCATATGATCTCCTGTGGGGACCTCTGCAGGCGATCCTGGGAACTGAAGCATTTAGTCTCCATATGATCTCTTGTGGGGGCCTAAATCAGCGATACTTGGAACGGCATTCTTTAGTCTCCATATAATCTCCTGTGGGGACCTCTGCAGGCGATCCTGGGAACTGCATCATTTAGTCTCCATATGATCTCCTGTGGGGACCTCTATCAGGGATCCTGGGAACTGCAGCATTTAGTCTCCATATGATCTCCTGTGCGGACCTCTACAGGTGATCCTGGGAACTGCAGCATTTACTCTCCATATGATCTCCTGTGGGGACCTCTGCAGGCGATCCTGGGAACTGCAGCATTTACTCTCCATATGATCTCCTGTGGGGACCTCTATCGGTGATCCTGGGAACTGCATCATTTAGTCTCCATATGATCTCCTGTGGGGACCTCTGCAGGCGATCCTGGGAACTGCAGCATTTAGTCTCCATATGATCTCCTGTGGGGACCTCTGCAGGCGATCCTGGGAACTGCAGCATTTAGTCGCCATCTGATCTCCCGTGGGGACCTCTGCAGGCGATCCTTGGAACTGCAGCATTTAGTCTCCATATGATCTCCTCTGGGGAGCTCTGTAGGCGGTCTTGGGAACTGCAGTATTTAGTCTCCATATGATCTCCTGTGGAGACCTCTATAAGCGATCCTCGGAACTGCAGAATTTAGTTTCCATATGATCTCCTGTGGGGTCCTCTGCAGGTGATCCTTCGAACTGCAGCATTTAGACTCCATATGATCTCTTGTGGGGACCTCTATCGGCGATCCTGGGAACTGCAGCCTTTAGTCTCCATATGATCTCTTGTGGGGACCTCTATCAGCGATACTGGGAACGGCAGCCTTTAGTCTCCATATAATCTCCTGTGGGGACCTCTGCAGGCGATCCTGGGAACTGCATCATTTAGTCTCCATATGATCTCCTGTGGGGACCTCTATCGGTGATCCTGGGAACTGCAGCCTTTAATCTCCATATGATCTCCTGTGGGGACCTCTACAAGCGATCCTGGGAACTGCAGCATTTACTCTCCATATGATCTCCTGTGGGGACCTCTGCAGGCGATCCTGGGAACTGCAGCATTTAGTCTCCATATGATCTCCTGTGGGCACCTCTGCAGGTGATCCTGGGAACTGCAGCATTTAGTCTCCATATGATCTCCTGTGGGGACCTCTGCAGGCGATCCTGGGAACTGCAGCATTTAGTCTCCATATGATCTCCTGTGGGGACCTCTGCAGGCGATCCTGGGAACTGCAGCATTTAGTCTCCATATGATCTCCTATGGGGAGCTCTGTAGGCGGTCTTGGGAACTGCAGCATTTAGTTTCCATATGATCTCCTGTGGGGACCTCTGCAGGTGATCCTGGGAACTGCAGCATTATTCTCCATATGATGTCCTGTGGGGACCTCTGCAAGCGATCCTGGGAACTGCAGCATTTACTCTCCATATGATCTCCTGTGGGGACCTCTGCAGGCGATCCCAGGAACTGCAGCATTTAGTCTCCATATGATCTCTTGTGGGGACCTCTATCAGCGATACTGGGAACGGCAGCCTTTAGGCTCCATATAATCTCCTGTGGGGACCTCTGCAGGCGATCCTGGGAACTGCATCATTTAGTCTCCATATGATCTCCTGTGGGGACCTCTATCAGGGATCCTGGGAACTGCAGCATTTAGTCTCCATATGATCTCCTGTGGGGACCTCTATCGGTGATCCTGGGAACTGCATCATTTAGACTCCATATGATCTCCTGTGGGGACCTCTGCAGGCGATCCTGGGAACTGCAGCATTTAGTCTCCATATGATCTCCTGTGGGGACCTCTGCAGGCGATCCTGGGAACTGCAGCATTTAGTCTCCATATGATCTGCTGTGGGGACCTCTATCGGTGATCCTGGGAACTGCAGCCTTTAATCTCCATATGATCTCCTGTGGGGACCTCTACAAGTGATCCTGGGAACTGCAGCATTTACTCTCCATATGATCTCCTGTGGGGACCTCTACAAGTGATCCTGGGAACTGCAGCATTTACTCTCCATATGATCTCCTGTGGGGACCTCTGCAGGCGATCCTGGGAACTGCAGCATTTAGTCTCCATATGATCTCCTGTGGGGACCTCTGCAGGCGATCCTGGGAACTGCAGCATTTAGTCTCCATATGATCTCCTCTGGGGAGCTCTGTAGGCGGTCTTGGGAACTGCAGCATTTAGTTTCCATGTGATCTCCTGTGGGGACCTCTGCAGGTGATCCTGGGAACTGCAGCATTTAGTCTCCATATGATGTCCTGTGGGGACCTCTGCAAGCGATCCTGGGAACTGCAGCATTTACTCTCCATATGATCTCCTGTGGGGACCTCTGCAGGCGATCCTGAGAACTGCAGCCTTTAGTCTCCATATGATCTCCTGTGGGGACCTCTGCAGGCGATCCTGGGAACTGCAGCATTTAGTCTCCATATGATCTCCTGTGGGGACCTCTATCGGTGATCCTGCGAACTGCAGCCTTTAATCTCCATATGATCTCCTGTGGGGACCTCTACAAGTGATCCTGGGAACTGCAGCATTTACTCTCCATATGATCTCCTGTGGGGACCTCTATCGGTGAACCTGGGAACTGCAGCCTTTAATCTCCATATGAAATCCTGTGTGGACCTCTGCAGGCGATCCTGGGAACTGCAGCCTTTAGTCTCCATATGATCTCCTGTGGGGACCTCTGCAGGCGATCCTGGGAACTGCAGCATTTAGTCTCCATATGATCTCCTGTGGGGACCTCTGCAAGCGATCCTGGGAACTGCAGCATTTAGTCTCCATATGATCTCCTGTGGGGACCTCTGCAGGCGATCCTGGGAACTGCAGCCTTTAGTCTCCATATGATCTCCTGTGGGGACCTCTGCAGGCGATCCTGGGAACTGCAGCCTTTAGTCTCCATATGATCTCCTGTGAGGACCTCTGCATTATGATCTCCTGCGGGGACCTCTGCAGGCAATCCTGGGAACTGCAGCATTTAGTCACCATATGCTCTCCTGTGGGGACCTCTATCGGCGATCCTCTGAACTGAAGCATTTAGTCTCCATATGATCTCCTGTGGGGACCTCTATCAGGAATCCTGGGAACTGCAACCTTTAGTCTCCATATGATCTCCTGTGGGGACCTCTGCAGGCGATCCTGGGAACTGCAGCATTTAGTCTCCATATGATCTCCTGTGGGGACCTCTATCGGTGATCCTGGGAACTGCAGCCTTTAGTCTCCATATGATCTCCTGTGGGGACCTCTGCAGGCGATCCTGGGAACTGAAGCATTTAGTCTCCATATGATCTCTTGTGGGGGCCTCTATCAGCGATACTGGGAACGGCAGCCTTTAGTCTCTATATAATCTCCTGTGGGGACCTCTGCAGGCGATCCTGGGAACTGCATCATTTAGTCTCCATATGATCTCCTTTGGGGACCTCTATCAGGGATCCTGGGAACTGCAGCATTTAGTCTCCATATGATCTCCTGTGCGGACCTCTACAGGTGATCCTGGGAACTGCAGCATTTAGTCTCCATATGATCTCCTGTGCGGACCTCTACAGGTGATCCTGGGAACTGCAGCATTTACTCTCCATATGATCTCCTGTGGGGACCTCTGCAGGCGATCCTGGGAACTGCAGCATTTAGTCTCCATATGATCTCCTGTGGGGACCTCTGCAGGCGATCCTGGGTACTGCAGCATTTAGTCTCCATCTGATCTCCCGTGGGGACCTCTGCAGGCGATCCTGGGAACTGCAGCATTTAGTCTCCATCTGATCTCCCGTGGGGACCTCTGCAGGCGATCCTGGGAACTGCAGCATTTAGTCTCCATATGATCTCCTGTGGGGACCTCTGCAGGCGATCCTGGGAACTGCAGCATTTAGACTCCATATGATCTCCTGTGGGGACCTCTGCAGGCGATCCTGGGAACTGCAGCATTTAGTCTCCATATGATCTCCTCTGGGGAGCTCTGTAGGCGGTCTTGGGAACTGCAGCATTTAGTTTCCATATGAGCTCCTGTGGGGACCTCTGCAGGCGATCCTGGGAACTGCAGCATTTAGTCTCCATATGATCTCTTGTGGGGACCTCTGCAGGCGATCCTGGGAACTGCAGCATTTAGTCTCCATCTGATCTCCCGTGGGGACCTCTGCAGGCGATCCTGGGAACTGCAGCATTTACTCTCCATATGATCTCCTGTGGGGACCTCTATCGGTGAACCTGGGAACTGCAGCCTTTAATCTCCATATGAAATCCTGTGTGGACCTCTGCAGGCGATCCTGGGAACTGCAGCCTTTAGTCTCCATATGATCTCCTGTGGGGACCTCTGCAGGCGATCCTGGGAACTGCAGCATTTAGTCTCCATCTGATCTCCTGTGGGGACCTCTGCAGGCGATCCTGGGAACTGCGCGATTTAGTCTCCATATGATCTCCTGTGGGGACCTCTATCGGTGATCCTGGGAACTGCAGCCTTTAGTCTCCATATGATCTCCTGTGGGGACCTCTGCAGGCGATCCTGGGAACTGCAGCATTTAGTCTCCATATGATCTCCTGTGGGGACCTCTATCAGTGATCTTGGGAACTGCAGCCATTAGTCTCCATATGATCTCCTGTGGGGACCTCTGCAGGTGATCCTGGGAACTGCAGCATTTACTCTCCATATGATCTCCTGTGGGGACCTCTGCAGGCGATCCTGGGAACTGCAGCCTTTAATCGCCATATGATCTCCTGTGTGGAACTCTGCAGGCGATCCTGGGAACTGCAGCCTTTAGTCTCCATATGATCTCCTGTGGGGACCTCTGCAGGCGATCCTGGGAACTGCAGCATTTAGTCTCCATATGATCTCCTGTGGGGACCTCTGCAGGCGATCCTGGGAACTGCAGCATTTAGTCTCCATATGATCTCCTGTGGGGACCTCTATCGGTGATCCTGGGAACTGCAGCCTTTAGTCTCCATATGATCTCCTGTGGGGACCTCTGCAGGCGATCCTGGGAACTGAAGCATTTAGTCTCCATATGATCTCTTATGGGGGCCTCTATCAGCGATACTGGGAACGGCAGCCTTTAGTCTCCATATAATCTCCTGTGGGGACCTCTGCAGGCGATCCTGGGAACTGCATCATTTAGTCTCCATATGATCTCCTGTGGGGACCTCTATCAGGGATCCTGGGAACTGCAGCATTTAGTCTCCATATGATCTCCTGTGCGGACCTCTACAGGTGATCCTGGGAACTGCAGCATTTAGTCTCCATATGATCTCCTGTGCGGACCTCTACAGGTGATCCTGGGAACTGCAGCATTTACTCTCCATATGATCTCCTGTGGGGACCTCTGCAGGCGATCCTGGGAACTGCAGCATTTAGTCTCCATATGATTTCCTGTGGGGACCTCTGCAGGCGATCCTGGGAACTGCAGCATTTAGCCTCCATCTGATCTCCCGTGGGGACCTCTGCAGGCGATCCTGGGAACTGCAGCATTTAGTCTCCATATGATCTCCTCTGGGGAGCTCTGTAGGCGGTCTTGGGAACTGCAGTATTTAGTCTCCATATGATCTTCTGTGGAGACCTCTATAAGCGATCCTCGGAACTGCAGAATTTAGTTTCCATATGATCTCCTGTGGGGACCTCTGCAGGTGATCCTGGGAACTGCAGCATTTAGACTCCATATGATCTCTTGTGGGGACCTCTATCGGCGATCCTGGGAACTGCAGCCTTTAGTCTCCATATGATCTCTTGTGGGGACCTCTATCAGCGATACTGGGAACGGCAGCCTTTAGTCTCCATATAATCTCCTGTGGGGACCTCTGCAGGCGACCCTGGGAACTGCATCATTTAGTCTCCATATGATCTCCTGTGGGGACCTCTATCGGTGATCCTGGGAACTGCAGCCTTTAATCTCCATATGATCTCCTGTGGGGACCTCTACAAGCGATCCTGGGAACTGCAGCATTTACTCTCCATATGATCTCCTGTGGGGACCTCTGCAGGCGATCCTGGGAACTGCAGCATTTAGTCTCCATATGATCTCCTGTGGGCACCTCTGCAGGTGATCCTGGGAACTGCAGCATTTAGTCTCCATATGATCTCCTGTGGGGACCTCTGCAGGCGATCCTGGGAACTGCAGCATTTAGTCTCCATATGATCTCCTGTGGGGACCTCTGCAGGTGATCCTGGGAACTGCAGCATTTAGTCTCCATATGATCTCCTCTGGGGAGCTCTGTAGGCGGTCTTGGGAACTGCAGCATTTAGTTTCCATATGATCTCCTGTGGGGACCTCTGCAGGCGATCCTGGGAACTGCAGCATTTAGTCTCCATATGATCTCTTGTGGGGACCTCTCTCGGTGATCCTGGGAATTGCAGCCTTTAGTCTCCATATGATCTCCTGTGGGGACCTCTGCAGGTGATCCTGGGAACTGCAGCATTATTCTCCATATGATGTCCTGTGGGGACCTCTGCAAGCGATCCTGGGAACTGCAGCATTTACTCTCCATATGATCTCCTGTGGGGACCTCTGCAGGCGATCCCAGGAACTGCAGCATTTAGTCTCCATATGATCTCTTGTGGGGACCTCTATCAGCGATACTGGGAACGGCAGCCTTTAGGCTCCATATAATCTCCTGTGGGGACCTCTGCAGGCGATCCTGGGAACTGCATCATTTAGTCTCCATATGATCTCCTGTGGGGACCTCTATCAGGGATCCTGGGAACTGCAGCATTTAGTCTCCATATGATCTCCTGTGGGGACCTCTATCGGTGATCCTGGGAACTGCATCATTTAGACTCCATATGATCTCCTGTGGGGACCTCTGCAGGCGATCCTGGGAACTGCAGCATTTAGTCTCCATTTGATCTGCTGTGGGGACCTCTATCGGTGATCCTGGGAACTGCAGCCTTTAATCTCCATATGATCTCCTGTGGGGACCTCTACAAGTGATCCTGGGAACTGCAGCATTTACTCTCCATATGATCTCCTGTGGGGACCTCTACAAGTGATCCTGGGAACTGCAGCATTTACTCTCCATATGATCTCCTGTGGGGACCTCTGCAGGCGATCCTGGGAACTGCAGCATTTAGTCTCCATATGATCTCCTGTGGGGACCTCTGCAGGCGATCCTGGGAACTGCAGCATTTAGTCTCCATATGATCTCCTCTGGGGAGCTCTGTAGGCGGTCTTGGGAACTGCAGCATTTAGTTTCCATGTGATCTCCTGTGGGGACCTCTGCAGGTGATCCTGGGAACTGCAGCATTTAGTCTCCATATGATGTCCTGTGGGGACCTCTGCAAGCGATCCTGGGAACTGCAGCATTTACTCTCCATATGATCTCCTGTGGGGACCTCTGCAGGCGATCCTGAGAACTGCAGCCTTTAGTCTCCATATGATCTCCTGTGGGGACCTCTGCAGGCGATCCTGGGAACTGCAGCATTTAGTCTCCATATGATCTCCTGTGGGGACCTCTATCCGTGATCCTGGGAACTGCAGCCTTTAATCTCCATATGATCTCCTGTGGGGACCTCTACAAGTGATCCTGGGAACTGCAGCATTTACTCTCCATATGATCTCCTGTGGGGACCTCTATCGGTGAACCTGGGAACTGCAGCCTTTAATCTCCATATGAAATCCTGTGTGGACCTCTGCAGGCGATCCTGGGAACTGCAGCCTTTAGTCTCCATATGATCTCCTGTGGGGACCTCTGCAGGCGATCCTGGGAACTGCAGCATTTAGTCTCCATATGATCTCCTGTGGGGACCTCTGCAGGCGATCCTGGGAACTGCAGCATTTAGTCTCCATATGATCTCCTGTGGGGACCTCTGCAGGCGATCCTGGGAACTGCAGCCTTTAGTCTCCATATGATCTCCTGTGGGGACCTCTGCAGGCGATCCTGGGAACTGCAGCCTTTAGTCTCCATATGATCTCCTGTGAGGACCTCTGCATTATGATCTCCTGCGGGGACCTCTGCAGGCAATCCTGGGAACTGCAGCATTTAGTCACCATATGCTCTCCTGTGGGGACCTCTATCGGCGATCCTCTGAACTGAAGCATTTAGTCTCCATATGATCTCCTGTGGGGACCTCTATCGGTGATCCTGGGAACTGCAGCCTTTAGTCTCCATATGATCTCCTGTGGGGACCTCTGCAGGCGATCCTGGGAACTGAAGCATTTAGTCTCCATATGATCTCTTGTGGGGGCCTCTATCAGCGATACTGGGAACGGCAGCCTTTAGTCTCTATATAATCTCCTGTGGGGACCTCTGCAGGCGATCCTGGGAACTGCATCATTTAGTCTCCATATGATCTCCTTTGGGGACCTCTATCAGGGATCCTGGGAACTGCAGCATTTAGTCTCCATATGATCTCCTGTGCGGACCTCTACAGGTGATCCTGGGAACTGCAGCATTTAGTCTCCATATGATCTCCTGTGCGGACCTCTACAGGTGATCCTGGGAACTGCAGCATTTAGTCTCCATATGATCTCCTGTGGGGACCTCTGCAGGCGATCCTGGGAACTGCAGCATTTAGTCTCCATATGATCTCCTGTGGGGACCTCTGCAGGCGATCCTGGGAACTGCAGCATTTAGTCTCCATCTGATCTCCCGTGGGGACCTCTGCAGGCGATCCTGGGAACTGCAGCATTTAGTCTCCATCTGATCTCCCGTGGGGACCTCTGTAGGCGATCCTGGGAACTGCAGCATTTAGTCTCCATATGATCTCCCGTGGGGACCTCTGCAGGCGATCCTGGGAACTGCAGCATTTAGACTCCATATGATCTCCCGTGGGGACCTCTGCAGGCGATCCTGGGAACTGCAGCATTTAGTCTCCATATGATCTCCTCTGGGGAGCTCTGCAGGCGGTCTTGGGAACTGCAGCATTTAGTTTCCATATGAGCTCCTGTGGGGACCTCTGCAGGCGATCCTGGGAACTGCAGCATTTAGTCTCCATATGATCTCTTGTGGGGACCTCTGCAGGCGATCCTGGGAACTGCAGCATTTAGTCTCCATATGATGTCCTGTGGGGACCTCTGCAAGCGATCCTGGGAACTGCAGCATTTACTCTCCATATGATCTCCTGTGGGGACCTCTATCGGTGAACCTGGGAACTGCAGCCTTTAATCTCCATATGAAATCCTGTGTGGACCTCTGCAGGCGATCCTGGGAACTGCAGCCTTTAGTCTCCATATGATCTCCTGTGGGGACCTCTGCAGGCGATCCTGGGAACTGCAGCATTTAGTCTCCATATGATCTCCTGTGGGGACCTCTGCAGGCGATCCTGGGAACTGCAGCATTTAGTCTCCATATGATCTCCTGTGGGGACCTCTATCGGTGATCCTGGGAACTGCAGCCTTTAGTCTCCATATGATCTCCTGTGGGGACCTCTGCAGGCGATCCTGGGAACTGCAGCATTTAGTCTCCATATGATCTCCTGTGGGGACCTCTATCAGTGATCCTGGGAACTGCAGCCATTAGTCTCCATATGATCTCCTGTGGGGACCTCTGCAGGTGATCCTGGGAACTGCAGCATTTACTCTCCATATGATCTCCTGTGGGGACCTCTGCAGGCGATCCTGGGAACTGCAGCCTTTAATCGCCATATGATCTCCTGTGTGGACCTCTGCAGGCGATCCTGGGAACTGCAGCCTTTAGTCTCCATATGATCTCCTGTGGGGACCTCTGCAGGCGATCCTGGGAACTGCAGCATTTAGTCTCCATATGATCTCCTGTGGGGACCTCTGCAGGCGATCCTGGGAACTGCAGCATTTAGTCTCCATATGATCTCCTGTGGGGACCTCTATCGGTGATCCTGGGAACTGCAGCCTTTAGTCTCCATATGATCTCCTGTGGGGACCTCTGCAGGCGATCCTGGGAACTGAAGCATTTAGTCTCCATATGATCTCTTGTGGGGGCCTCTATCAGCGATACTGGGAACGGCAGCCTTTAGTCTCCATATAATCTCCTGTGGGGACCTCTGCAGGCGATCCTGGGAACTGCATCATTTAGTCTCCATATAATCTCCTGTGGGGACCTCTATCAGGGATCCTGGGAACTGCAGCATTTAGTCTCCATATGATCTCCTGTGCGGACCTCTACAGGTGATCCTGGGAACTGCAGCATTTAGTCTCCATATGATCTCCTGTGCGGACCTCTACAGGTGATCCTGGGAACTGCAGCATTTACTCTCCATATGATCTCCTGTGGGGACCTCTGCAGGCGATCCTGGGAACTGCAGCATTTAGTCTCCATATGATCTCCTGTGGGGACCTCTGCAGGCGATCCTGGGAACTGCAGCATTTAGTCTCCATCTGATCTCCCGTGGGGACCTCTGCAGGCGATCCTGGGAACTGCAGCATTTAGTCTCCATATGATCTCCTCTGGGGAGCTCTGTAGGCGGTCTTGGGAACTGCAGTATTTAGTCTCCATATGATCTCCTGTGGAGACCTCTATAAGCGATCCTCGGAACTGCAGAATTTAGTTTCCATATGATCTCCTGTGGGGACCTCTGCAGGTGATCCTGGGAACTGCAGCATTTAGACTCCATATGATCTCTTGTGGGGACCTCTATCGGCGATCCTGGGAACTGCAGCCTTTAGTCTCCATATGATCTCTTGTGGGGACCTCTAGCGATACTGGGAACGGCAGCCTTTAGTCTCCATATAATCTCCTGTGGGGACCTCTGCAGGCGATCCTGGGAACTGCATCATTTAGTCTCCATATGATCTCCTGTGGGGACCTCTATCGGTGATCCTGGGAACTGCAGCCTTTAATCTCCATATGATCTCCTGTGGGGACCTCTACAAGTGATCCTGGGAACTGCAGCATTTACTCTCCATATGATCTCCTGTGGGGACCTCTGCAGGCGATCCTGGGAACTGCAGCATTTAGTCTCCATATGATCTCCTGTGGGCACCTCTGCATGCGATCCTGGGAACTGTAGCATTTAGTCTCCATATGATCTCCTGTGGGGACCTCTGCAGGCGATCCTGGGAACTGCAGCATTTAGTCTCCATATGATCTCCTGTGGGGACCTCTGCAGGCGATCCTGGGAACTGCAGCATTTAGTCTCCATATGATCTCCTCTGGGGAGCTCTGTAGGCGGTCTTGGGAACTGCAGCATTTAGTTTCCATATGATCTCCTGTGGGGACCTCTGCAGGTGATCCTGGGAACTGCAGCGTTTAGTCTCCATATGATCTCTTGTGGGGACCTCTATCGGTGATCCTGGGAATTGCAGCCTTTAGTCTCCATATGATCTCCTGTGGGGACCTCTGCAGGTGATCCTGGGAACTGCAGCATTTAGTCTCCATATGATGTCCTGTGGGGACCTCTGCAAGCGATCCTGGGAACTGCAGCATTTACTCTCCATATGATCTCCTGTGGGGACCTCTGCAGGCGATCCCAGGAACGGCAGCATTTAGTCTCCATATGATCTCTTGTGGGGACCTCTATCAGCGATACTGGGAACGGCAGCCTTTAGGCTACATATAATCTCCTGTGGGGACCTCTGCAGGCGATCCTGGGAACTGCATCATTTAGTCTCCATATGATCTCCTGTGGGGACCTCTATCAGGGATCCTGGGAACTGCATCATTTAGACTCCATATGATCTCCTGTGGGGACCTCTGCAGGCGATCCTGGGAACTGCAGCATTTAGTCTCCATATGATGTCCTGGGGGGACCTCTGCAGGCGATCCTGGGAACTGCAGCATTTAGTCTCCATATGATCTCCTGTGGGGACCTCTATCGGTGATCCTGGGAACTGCAGCCTTTAATCTCCATATGATCTCCTGTGGGGACCTCTGCAAGCGATCCTGGGAACTGCAGCATTTACTCTCCATATGTTCTCCTGTGGGGACCTCTGCAGGTGATCCTGGGAACTGCAGCATTTAGTCTCCATATGATGTCCTGTGGGGACCTCTGCAAGCGATCCTGGGAACTGCAGCATTTACTCTCCATATGATCTCCTGTGGGGACCTCTGCAGGCGATCCCAGGAACTGCAGCATTTAGTCTCCATATGATCTCTTGTGGGGACCTCTATCAGCGATACTGGGAACGGCAGCCTTTAGGCTCCATAAAATCTCCTGTGGGGACCTCTGCAGGCGATCCTGGGAACTGCATCATTTAGTCTCCATATGATCTCCTGTGGGGATCTCTATCAGGGATCCTGGGAACTGCAGCATTTAGTCTCCATATGATCTCCTGTGGGGACCTCTATCGGTGATCCTGGGAACTGCATCATTTAGACTCCATATGATCTCCTGTGGGGACCTCTGCAGGCGATCCTGGGAACTGCAGCATTTAGTCTCCATATGATCTCCTGTGGGGACCTCTGCAGGCGATCCTGGGAACTGCAGCATTTAGTCTCCATATGATCTCCTGTGGGGACCTCTATCGGTGATCCTGGGAACTGCAGCCTTTAATCTCCATATGATCTCCTGTGGGGACCTCTACAAGTGATCCTGGGAACTGCAGCATTTACTTTCCATATGATCTCCTGTGGGGACCTCTGCAGGCGATCCTGGGAACTGCAGCGTTTAGTCTCCATATGATCTCCTGTGGGGACCTCTGCAGGCGATCCTGGGAACTGCAGCATTTAGTCTCCATATGATCTCCTGTGGGGACCTCTGCAGGCGAATCTGGGAACTGCAGCATTTAGTCTCCATATGATCTCCTCTGGGGAGCTCTGTAGGCGGTCTTGGGAACTGCATCATTTAGTTTTCATGTGATCTCCTGTGGGGACCTCTGCAGGTGATCCTGGGAACTGCAGCATTTAGTCTCCATATGATCTCTTGTGGGGACCTCTATCGGTGATCCTGGGAATTGCAGCCTTTAGGCTACATATAATCTCCTGTGGGGACCTCTGCAGGCGATCCTGGGAACTGCATCATTTAGTCTCCATATGATCTCCTGTGGGGACCTCTATCAGGGATCCTGGGAACTGCAGCATTTAGTCTCCATATGATCTCCTGTGGGGACCTCTATCGGTGATCCTGGGAACTGCATCATTTAGACTCCATATGATCTCCTGTGGGGACCTCTGCAGGCGATCCTGGGAACTGCAGCATTTAGTCTCCATCTAATCTCCCGTGGGGACCTCTGCAGGCGATCCTGGGAACTGCAGCATTTAGTCTCCATATGATCTCCTCTGGGGAGCTCTGTAGGCGGTCTTGGGAACTGCAGTATTTAGTCTCCATATGATCTACTGTGGAGACCTCTATAAGCGATCCTCGGAACTGCAGCATTTAGTCTCCATATGATCTCCTGTGGGGACCTCTGCAGGTGATCCTGGGAACTGCAGCATTTAGACTCCATATGATCTCTTGTGGGGACCTCTATCGGCGATCCTGGGAACTGCAGCCTTTAGTCTCCATATGATCTCTTGTGGGGACCTCTATCAGCGATACTGGGAACGGCAGCCTTTAGTCTCATATAATCTCCTGTGGGGACCTCTGCAGGCGATCCTGGGAACTGCATCATTTAGTCTCCATATGATCTCCTGTGGGGACCTCTATCGGTGATCCTGGGAACTGCAGTCTTTAATCTCCATATGATCTCCTGTGGGGACCTCTACAAGTGATCCTGGGAACTGCAGCATTTACTCTCCATATGATCTCCTGTGGGGACCTCTGCAGGCGATCCTGGGAACTGCAGCATTTAGTCTCCATATGATCTCCTGTGGGCACCTCTGCAGGCGATCCTGGGAACTGCAGCATTTAGTCTCCATATGATCTCCTGTGGGGACCTCTGCAGGCGATCCTGGGAACTGCAGCATTTAGTCTCCATATGATCTCCTGTGGGGACCTCTGCAGGCGATCCTGGGAACTGCAGCATTTAGTCTCCTTATGATCTCCTCTGGGGAGCTCTGTAGGCGGTCTTGGGAACTGCAGCATTTAGTTTCCATATGATCTCCTGTGGGGACCTCTGCAGGTGATCCTGGGAACTGCAGCATTTAGTCTCCATATGATCTCTTGTGGGGACCTCTATCAGTGATCCTGGGAATTGCAGCCTTTAGTCTCCATATGATCTCCTGTGGGGACCTCCGCAGGTGATCCTGGGAACTGCAGCATTTAGTCTCCATATGATGTCCTGTGGTGACCTCTGCAAGCGATCCTGGGAACGGCAGCATTTACTCTCCATATGATCTCTTGTGGGGACCTCTGCAGGCGATCCCAGGAACTGCAGCATTTAGTCTCCATATGATCTCTTGTGGGGACCTCCATCAGCGATACTGGGAACGGCAGCCTTTAGGCTCCATATAATCTCCTGTGGGGACCTCTGCAGGCGATCCTGGGAACTGCATCATTTAGTCTCCATATGATCTCCTGTGGGGACCTCTATCAGGGATCCTGGGAACTGCAGCATTTAGCCTCCATATGATCTCCTGTGGGGACCTCTATCGGTGATCCTGGGAACTGCATCATTTAGACTCCATATGATCTCCTGTGGGGACCTCTGCAGGCGATCCTGGGAACTGCAGCATTTAGTCTCCATATGATCTCCTGTGGGGACCTCTATCGGTGATCCTGGGAACTGCAGCCTTTAATTTCCATATGATCTCCTGTGGGGACCTCTACAAGTGATCCTGGGAACTGCAGCATTTACTCTCCATATGATCTCCTGTGGGGACCTCTACAAGTGATCCTGGGAACTGCAGCATTTACTCTCCATATGATCTCCTGTGGGGACCTCTGCAGGCGATCCTGGGAACTGCAGCATTTAGTCTCCATATGATCTCCTGTGGGGACCTCTGCAGGCGATCCTGGAAACTGCAGCATTTAGTCTCCATATGATCTCCTGTGGGGACCTCTGCAGGCGATCCTGGGAACTGCAGCATTTAGTCTCCATATGATCTCCTCTGGGGAGCTCTGTAGGCCGTCTTGGGAACTGCAGCATTTAGTTTCCATGTGATCTCCTGTGGGGACCTCTGCAGGTGATCCTGGGAACTGCAGCATTTAGTCTCCATATGATCTCTTGTGGGGACCTCTATCGGTGATCCTGGGAATTGCAGCCTTTAGTCTCCATATGATCTCCTGTGGGGACCTCTGCAGGTGATCCTGGGAACTGCAGCATTTAGTCTCCATATGATGTCCTGTGGGGACCTCTGCAAGCGATCCTGGGAACTGCAGCATTTACTCTCCATATGATCTCCTGTGGGGACCTCTGCAGGCGATCCCAGGAACTGCAGCATTTAGTCTCCATATGATCTCTTGTGGGGACCTCTATCAGCGATACTGGGAACGGCACCCTTTAGGCTCCATATAATCTCCTGTGGGGACCTCTGCAGGCGATCCTGGGAACTGCATCATTTAGTCTCCATATGATCTCCTGTGGGGATCTCTATCAGGGATCCTGGGAACTGCAGCATTTAGTCTCCATATGATCTCCTGTGGGGACCTCTATCGGTGATCCTGGGAACTGCATCATTTAGACTCCATATGATCTCCTGTGAGGACCTCTGCAGGCGATCCTGGGAACTGCAGCATTTAGTCTCCATATGATCTCCTGTGGGGACCTCTGCAGGCGATCCTGGGAACTGCAGCATTTAGTCTCCATATGATCTCCTGTGGGGACCTCTATCGGTGATCCTGGGAACTGCAGCCTTTAATCTCCATATGATCTCCTGTGGGGACCTCTACAAGTGATCCTGGGAACTGCAGCATTTACTCTCCATATGATCTCCTCTGGAGACCTCTGCAGGCTATCCTGGGAACTGCAGCATTTATTCTCCATATGATCTCCTGTGGGGACCTCTGCAGGCGATCCTGGGAACTGCAGCATTTAGTCTCCATATGATCTCCTTTGGGGAGCTCTGCAGGTGATCCTGGGAACTGCAGCATTTAGTCTCCATATGATCTCCTCTGGGGAGCTCTGTAGGCGGTCTTGGGAACTGCAGCATTTAGTTTCCAAGTGATCTCCTGTGGGGACCTCTGCAGGTGATCCTGGGAACTGCAGCATTTAGTCTCCATATGATCTCTTGTGGGGACCTCTATCGGTGATCCTGGGAATTGCAGCCTTTAGTCTCCATATGATCTCCTGTGGGGACCTCTGCAGGTGATCCTGGGAACTGCAGCATTTAGTCTCCATATGATGTCCTGTGGGGACCTCTGCAGGCGATCCTGGGAACTGCAGCATTTAGTCTCCATATGATCTCCTGTGGGGATCTCTGCAGGCGATCCTGGGAACTGCAGCATTTACTCTCCATATGATCTCCTGTGGGGACCTCTGCAGGCGATCCTGGGAACTGCAGCCTTTAGTCTCCATATGATCTCCTGTGGGGACCTCTGCAGGCGATCCTGGGAACTGCAGCCTTTAGTCTCCATATGATCTCCTGTGGGGACCTCTGCAGGCGATCCTGGGAACTGCAGCATTTAGTCTCCATATGATCTCCTGTGGGGACCTCTGCAGGCGATCCTGGGAACTGCAGCATTTAGTCTCCATATGATCTCCTGTGGGGACCTCTATCGGTGATCCTGGGAACTGCAGCCTTTAGTCTCCATATGATCTCCTGTGGGGACCTCTGCAGGCGATCCTGGGAACTGAAGCATTTAGTCTCCATATGATCTCTTGTGGGGGCCTCTATCAGCGATACTGGGAACGGCAGCCTTTAGTCTCCATATAATCTCCTGTGGGGACCTCTGCAGGCGATCCTGGGAACTGCATCATTTAGTCTCCATATGATCTCCTGTGGGGACCTCTATCAGGGATCCTGGGAACTGCAGCATTTAGTCTCCATATGATCTCCTGTGCGGACCTCTACAGGTGATCCTGGGAACTGCAGCATTTACTCTCCATATGATCTCCTGTGGGGACCTCTGCAGGCGATCCTGGGAACTGCAGCATTTACTCTCCATATGATCTCCTGTGCGGACCTCTATCGGTGATCCTGGGAACTGCATCATTTAGTCTCCATATGATCTCCTGTGGGGACCTCTGCAGGCGATCCTGGGAACTGCAGCATTTAGTCTCCATATGATCTCCTGTGGGGACCTCTGCAGGCGATCCTGGGAACTGCAGCATTTAGTCTCCATCTGATCTCCCGTGGGGACCTCTGCAGGGGATCCTAGGAACTGCAGCATTTAGTCTCCATATGATCTCCTCTGGGGAGCTCTGTAGGCGGTCTTGGGAACTGCATCATTTAGTCTCCATATGATCTCCTGTGGAGACCTCTATAAGCGATCCTCGGAACTGCAGAATTTAGTTTCCATATGATCTCCTGTGGGGTCCTCTGCAGGTGATCCTTCGAACTGCAGCATTTAGACTCCATATGATCTCTTGTGGGGACCTCTATCGGCGATCCTGGGAACTGCAGCCTTTAGTCTCCATATGATCTCTTGTGGGGACCTCTATCAGCGATACTGGGAACGGCAGCCTTTAGTCTCCATATAATCTCCTGTGGGGACCTCTGCAGGCGATCCTGGGAACTGCATCATTTAGTCTCCATATGATCTCCTGTGGGGACCTCTATCGGTGATCCTGGGAACTGCAGCCTTTAATCTCCATATGATCTCCTGTGGGGACCTCTACAAGCAATCCTGGGAACTGCAGCATTTACTCTCCATATGATCTCCTTTGGGGACCTCTGCAGGCGATCCTGGGAACTGCAGCATTTAGTCTCCATATGATCTCCTGTGGGCACCTCTGCAGGCGATCCTGGGAACTGCAGCATTTAGTCTCCATATGATCTCCTGTGGGGACCTCTGCAGGCGATCCTGGGAACTGCAGCATTTAGTCTCCATATGATCTCCTGTGGGGACCTCTGCAGGCGATCCTGGGAACTGCAGCATTTAGTCTCCATATGACCTCCTCTGGGGAGCTCTGTAGGCGGTCTTGGGAACTGCAGCATTTAGTTTCCATATGATCTCTTGTGGGGACCTCTATCAGCGATACTGGGAACGGCAGCCTTTACTCTCCATATGATCTCCTGTGGGGACCTCTGCAGGCGATCCTGGGAACTGCAGCATTTAGTCTCCATATGATCTCCTGTGGGGACCTCTGCAGGCGATCCAGGGAACTGCAGCATTTAGTCTCCATATGATGTCCTGTGGGGACCTCTGCAAGCGATCCTGGGAACTGCAGCATTTACTCTCCATATGATCTCCTGTGGGGACCTCTGCAGGCGATCCCAGGAACTGCAGCATTTAGTCTCCATATGATCTCTTGTGGGGACCTCTATCAGCGATACTGGGAACGGCAGCCTTTAGGCTCCATATAATCTCCTGTGGGGACCTCTGCAGGCGATCCTGGGAACTGCATCATTTAGTCTCCATATGATCTCCTGTGGGGACCTCTATCAGGGATCCTGGGAACTGCAGCATTTAGTCTCCATATGATCTCCTGTGGGGACCTCTATCGGTGATCCTGGGAACTGCATCATTTAGACTCCATATGATCTCCTGTGGGGACCTCTGCAGGCGATCCTGGGAACTACAGCATTTAGTCTCCATATGATCTCCTGTGGGGACCTCTGCAGGCGATCCTGGGAACTGCAGCATTTAGTCTCCATATGATCTGCTGTGGGGACCTCTATCGGTGATCCTGGGAACTGCAGCCTTTAATCTCCATATGATCTCCTGTGGGGACCTCTACAAGTGATCCTGGGAACTGCAGCATTTACTCTCCATATGATCTCCTGTGGGGACCTCTGCAGGCGATCCTGGGAACTGCAGCATTTAGTCTCCATATGATCTCCTCTGGGGAGCTCTGTAGGCGGTCTTGGGAACTGCAGCATTTAGTTTCCATGTGATCTCCTGTGGGGACCTCTGCAGGTGATCCTGGGAACTGCAGCATTAAGTCTCCATATGATGTCCTGTGGGGACCTCTGCAAGCGATCCTGGGAACTGCAGCATTTACTCTCCATATGATCTCTTGTGGGGACCTCTGCAGGCGATCCTGGGAACTGCAGCATTTAGTCTCCATATGATCTCCTGTGGGGACCTCTATCGGTGATCCTGGGAACTGCAGCCTTTAATCTCCATATGATCTCCTGTGGGGACCTCTACAAGTGATCCTGGGAACTGCAGCATTTAGTCTCCATATGATCTCCTGTGGGGACCTCTACAGGTGATCCTGGGAACTGCAGCCTTTAATCTCCATATGATCTCCTGTGGGGACCTCTACAGGCGATCCTGGGAACTGCAGCATTTACTCTCCATATGATGTCCTGTGGGGACCTCTGCAGGCGATCCTGGGAACTGCAGCATTTAGTCTCCATATGATCTCCTGTGGGGACCTCTGCAGGCGATCCTGGGAACTGCAGCATTTAGACTCCATATGATCTCCTGTGGGGACCTCTGCAGGCGATCCTGGGAACTGCAGCATTTAGTCTCCATATGATCTCCTCTGGGGAGCTCTGTAGGCGGTCTTGGGAACTGCAGCATTTAGTTTCCATATGATCTCCTGTGGGGACCTCTGCAGGTGATCCTGGGAACTGCAGCATTTAGTCTCCATATGATCTCTTGTGGGGACCTCTGCAGGTGATCCTGGGAACTGCAGCATTTAGTCTCCATATGATGTCCTGTGGGGACCTCTGCAAGCGATCCTGGGAACTGCAGCATTTACTCTCCATATGATCTCCTGTGGGGACCTCTGTAGGCGATCCTGAGAACTGCAGCCTTTAGTCTCCATATGATCTCCTGTGGGGACCTCTGCAGGCGATCCTGGGAACTGCAGCATTTAGTCTCCATATGATCTCCTGTGGGGACCTCTATCAGTGATCCTGGGAACTGCAGCCCTTAATCTCCATATGATCTCCTGTGGGGACCTCTACAAGTGATCCTGGGAACTGCAGCATTTACTCTCCATATGATCTCCTGTGGGGAACTCTATCGGTGAACCTGGGAACTGCAGCCTTTAATCTCCATATGAAATCCTGTGTGGACCTCTGCAGGCGATCCTGGGAACTGCAGCCTTTAGTCTCCATATGATCTCCTGTGGGGACCTCTGCAGGCGAATCTGGGAACTGCAGCATTTAGTCTCCATATGATCTCCTGTGGGGACCTCTGCAGGCGATCCTGGGAACTGCAGCATTTAGTCTCCATATGATCTCCTGTGGGGACCTCTATCGGTGATCCTGGGAACTGCAGCCTTTAGTCTCCATATGATCTCCTGTGGGGACCTCTGCAGGCGATCCTGGGAACTGCAGCATTTAGTCTCCATATGATCTCCTGAGGGGACCTCTATCAGTGATCCTGGGAACTGCAGCCATTAGTCTCCATATGATCTCCTGTGGGGACCTCTGCAGGTGATCCTGGGAACTGCAGCATTTACTCTCCATATGATCTCCTGTGGGGACCTCTATCGGTGATCCTGGGAACTGCAGCCTTTAGTCTCCATATGATCTCCTGTGGGGACCTCTGCAGGCGATCCTGGGAACTGAAGCATTTAGTCTCCATATGATCTCTTGTGGGGGCCTCTATCAGCGATACTGGGAACGGCAGCCTTTAGTCTCCATATAATCTCCTGTGGGGACCTCTGCAGGCGATCCTGGGAACTGCATCATTTAGTCTCCATATGATCTCCTTTGGGGACCTCTGCAGGCGATCCTGGGAACTGCAGCATTTAGACTCCATATGATCTCCTGTGGGGACCTCTGCAGGCGATCCTGGGAACTGCAGCATTTAGTCTCCATATGATCTCCTCTGGGGAGCTCTTTAGGCGGTCTTGGGAACTGCAGCATTTAGTTTCCATATGAGCTCCTGTGGGGACCTCTGCAGGTGATCCTGGGAACTGCAGCATTTAGTCTCCATATGATCTCTTGTGTGGACCTCTGCAGGTGATCCTGGGAACTGCAGCATTTAGTCTCCATATGATGTCCTGTGGGGACCTCTGCAAGCGATCCTGGGAACTGCAGCATTTACTCTCCATATGATCTCCTGTGGGGACCTCTATCGGTGAACCTGGTAACTGCAGCCTTTAATCTCCATATGAAATCCTGTGTGGACCTCTGCAGGCGATCCTGGGAACTGCAGCCTTTAGTCTCCATATGATCTCCTGTGGGGACCTCTGCAGGTGATCCTGGGAACTGCAGCATTTAGTCTCCATATGATCTCCTGTGGGGACCTCTGCAGGCGATCCTGGGAACTGCAGCATTTAGTCTCCATATGATCTCCTGTGGGGACCTCTATCGGTGATCCTGGGAACTGCAGCCTTTAGTCTCCATATGATCTCCTGTGGGGACCTCTGTAGGCGATCCTGGGAACTGCAGCATTTAGTCTCCATATGATCTCCTGTGGGGACCTCAATCAGTGATCCTGGGAACTGCAGCCATTAGTCTCCATATGATCTCCTGTGGGGACCTCTGCAGGTGATCCTGGGAACTGCAGCATTTACTCTCCATATGATCTCCTGTGGGGACCTCTGCAGGCGATACTGGGAACGGCAGCCTTTAGGCTACATATAATCTCCTGTGGGGACTTCTGCAGGCGATCCTGGGAACTGCATCATTTAGTCTCCATATGATTTCCTGTGGGGACCTCTATCAGGGATCCTGGGAACTGCAGCATTTAGTCTCCATATGATCTCCTGTGGGGACCTCTATCGGTGATCCTGGGAACTGCATCATTTAGACTCCATATGATCTCCTGTGGGGACCTCTGCAGGCGATCCTGGGAACTGCAGCATTTAGTCTCCATATGATCTCCTGGGGGGACCTCTGCAGGCGATCCTGGGAACTGCAGCATTTAGTCTCCATATAATCTCCTGTGGGGACATCTATCGGTGATCCTGGGAACTGCAGCCTTTAATCTCCATATGATCTCCTGTGGGGACCTCTACAAGTGATCCTGGGAACTGCAGGATTTACTCTCCATATGATCTCCTGTGGGGACCTCTGCAAGTGATCCTGGGAACTGCAGCATTTACTCTCCATATGATCTCCTGTGGGGACCTCTGCAGGCGATCCTGGGAACTGCAGCATTTAGTCTCCATATGATCTCCTGTGGGGACCTCTGCAGGCGATCCTGGGAACTGCAGCATTTAGTCTCCATATGATCTCCTGTGGGGACCTCTGCAGGCGATCCTGGGAACTGCAGCATTTAGTCTCCATATGATCTCCTGTGGGCACCTCTGCAGGCGATCCTGGGAACTGCAGCATTTAGTCTCCATATGATCTCCTGTGGGGACCTCTGCAGGCGATCCTGGGAACTGCAGCATTTAGTCTCCATATGATCTCCTGTGGGGACCTCTGCAGGCGATCCTGGGAACTGCAGCATTTAGTCTCCTTATGATCTCCTCTGGGGAGCTCTGTAGGCGGTCTTGGGAACTGCAGCATTTAGTTTCCATATGATCTCCTGTGGGGACCTCTGCAGGTGATCCTGGGAACTGCAGCATTTAGTCTCCATATGATCTCTTGTGGGGACCTCTATCGGTGATCCTGGGAATTGCAGCCTTTAGTCTCCATATGATCTCCTGTGGGGACCTCTGCAGGTGATCCTGGGAACTGCAGCATTTAGTCTCCATATGATGTCCTGTGGGGACCTCTGCAAGCGATCCTGGTAACGGCAGCATTTACTCTCCATATGATCTCCTGTGGGGACCTCTGCAGGCGATCCCAGGAACTGCAGCATTTAGTCTCCATATGATCTCTTGTGGGGACCTCCATCAGCGATACTGGGAACGGCAGCCTTTAGGCTCCATATAATCTCCTGTGGGGACCTCTGCAGGCGATCCTGGGAACTGCATCATTTAGTCTCCATATGATCTCCTGTGGGGACCTCTATCAGGGATCCTGGGAACTGCAGCATTTAGCCTCCATATGATCTCCTGTGGGGACCTCTATCGGTGATCCTGGGAACTGCATCATTTAGACTCCATATGATCTCCTGTGGGGACCTCTGCAGGCGATCCTGGGAACTGCAGCATTTAGTCTCCATATGATCTCCTGTGGGGACCTCTGCAGGCGATCCTGGGAACTGCAGCATTTAGTCTCCATATGATCTCCTGTGGGGACCTCTATCGGTGATCCTGGGAACTGCAGCCTTTAATTTCCATATGATCTCCTGTGGGGACCTCTACAAGTGATCCTGGGAACTGCAGCATTTACTCTCCATATGATCTACTGTGGGGACCTCTACAAGTGATCCTGGGAACTGCAGCATTTACTCTCCATATGATCTCCTGTGGGGACCTCTGCAGGCGATCCTGGGAACTGCAGCATTTAGTCTCCATATGATCTCCTGTGGGGACCTCTGCAGGCGATCCTGGAAACTGCAGCATTTAGTCTCCATATGATCTCCTGTGGGGACCTCTGCAGGCGATCCTGGGAACTGCAGCATTTAGTCTCCATATGATCTCCTCTGGGGAGCTCTGTAGGCTGTCTTGGGAACTGCAGCATTTAGTTTCCATGTGATCTCCTGTGGGGACCTCTGCAGGTGATCCTGGGAACTGCAGCATTTAGTCTCCATATGATGTCCTGTGGGGACCTCTGCAAGCGATCCTGGGAACTGCAGCATTTACTCTCCATATGATCTCCTGTGGGGACCTCTGCAGGCGATCCCAGGAACTGCAGCATTTAGTCTCCATATGATCTCTTGTGGGGACCTCTATCAGCGATACTGGGAACGGCACCCTTTAGGCTCCATATAATCTCCTGTGGGGACCTCTGCAGGCGATCCTGGGAACTGCATCATTTAGTCTCCATATGATCTCCTGTGGGGACCTCTATCGGTGATCCTGGGAATTGCAGCCTTTAGTCTCCATATGATCTCCTGTGGGGACCTCTGCAGGTGATCCTGGGAACTGCAGCATTTAGTCTCCATATGATGTCCTGTGGGGACCTCTGCAAGCGATCCTGGGAACTGCAGCATTTACTCTCCATATGATCTCCTGTGGGGACCTCTGCAGGCGATCCCAGGAACTGCAGCATTTAGTCTCCATATGATCTCTTGTGGGGACCTCTATCAGCGATACTGGGAACGGCACCCTTTAGGCTCCATATAATCTCCTGTGGGGACCTCTGCAGGCGATCCTGGGAACTGCATCATTTAGTCTCCATATGATCTCCTGTGGGGATCTCTATCAGGGATCCTGGGAACTGCAGCATTTAGTCTCTATATGATCTCCTGTGGGGACCTCTATCGGTGATCCTGGGAACTGCATCATTTAGACTCCATATGATCTCCTGTGAGGACCTCTGCAGGCGATCCTGGGAACTGCAGCATTTAGTCTCCATATGATCTCCTGTGGGGACCTCTGCAGGCGATCCTGGGAACTGCAGCATTTAGTCTCCATATGATCTCCTGTGGGGACCTCTATCGGTGATCCTGGGAACTGCAGCCTTTAATCTCCATATGATCTCCTGTGGGGACCTCTACAAGTGATCCTGGGAACTGCAGCATTTACTCTCCATATGATCTCCTCTGGGGACCTCTGCAGGCGATCCTGGGAACTGCAGCATTTATTCTCCATATGATCTCCTGTGGGGACCTCTGCAGGCGATCCTGGGAACTGCAGCATTTAGTCTCCATATGATCTCCTTTGGGGACCTCTGCAGGCGATCCTGGGAACTGCAGCATTTAGTCTCCATATGATCTCCTCTGGGGAGCTCTGTAGGCGGTCTTGGGAACTGCAGCATTTAGTTTCCAAGTGATCTCCTGTGGGGACCTCTGCAGGTGATCCTGGGAACTGCAGCATTTAGTCTCCATGTGATCTCTTGTGGGGACCTCTATCGGTGATCCTGGGAATTGCAGCCTTTAGTCTCCATATGATCTCCTGTGGGGACCTCTGCAGGTGATCCTGGGAACTGCAGCATTTAGTCTCCATATGATGTCCTGTGGGGACCTCTGCAGGCGATCCTGGGAACTGCAGCATTTAGTCTCCATATGATCTCCTGTGGGGACCTCTGCAGGCGATCCTGGGAACTGCAGCATTTACTCTCCATATGATCTCCTGTGGGGACCTCTGCAGGCGATCCTGGGAACTGCAGCCTTTAGTCTCCATATGATCTCCTGTGGGGACCTCTGCAGGCGATCCTGGGAACTGCAGCCTTTAGTCTCCATATGATCTCCTGTGGGGACCTCTGCAGGCGATCCTGGGAACTGCAGCATTTAGTCTCCATATGATCTCCTGTGGGGACCTCTGCAGGCGATCCTGGGAACTGCAGCATTTAGTCTCCATATGATCTCCTGTGGGGACCTCTATCGGTGATCCTGGGAACTGCAGCCTTTAGTCTCCATATGATCTCCTGTGGGGACCTCTGCAGGCGATCCTGGGAACTGAAGCATTTAGTCTCCATATGATCTCTTGTGGGGGCCTCTATCAGCGATACTGGGACCGGCAGCCTTTAGTCTCCATATAATCTCCTGTGGGGACCTCTGCAGGCGATCCTGGGAACTGCATCATTTAGTCTCCATATGATCTCCTGTGGGGACCTCTATCAGGGATCCTGGGAACTGCAGCATTTAGTCTCCATATGATCTCCTGTGCGGACCTCTACAGGTGATCCTGGGAACTGCAGCATTTACTCTCCATATGATCTCCTGTGGGGACCTCTGCAGGCGATCCTGGGAACTGTAGCATTTACTCTCCATATGATCTCCTGTGGGGACCTCTATCGGTGATCCTGGGAACTGCATCATTTAGTCTCCATATGATCTCCTGTGGGGACCTCTGCAGGCGATCCTGGGAACTGCAGCATTTAGTCTCCATATGATCTCCTGTGGGGACCTCTGCAGGCGATCCTGGGAACTGCAGCATTTAGTCTCCATCTGATCTCCCGTGGGGACCTCTGCAGGCGATCCTAGGAACTGCAGCATTTAGTCTCCATATGATCTCCTCTGGGGAGCTCTGTAGGCGGTCTTGGGAACTGCAGTATTTAGTCTCCATATGATCTCCTGTGGAGACCTCTATAAGCGATCCTCGGAACTGCAGAATTTAGTTTCCATATGATCTCCTGTGGGGTCCTCTGCAGGTGATCCTTCGAACTGCAGAATTTAGACTCCATATGATCTCTTGTGGGGACCTCTATCGGCGATCCTGGGAACTGCAGCCTTTAGTCTCCATATGATCTCTTGTGGGGACCTCTATCAGCGATACTGGGAACGGCAGCCTTTAGTCTCCATATAATCTCCTGTGGGGACCTCTGCAAGCGATCCTGGGAACTGCATCATTTAGTCTCCATATGATCTCCTGTGGGGACCTCTATCGGTGATCCTGGGAACTGCAGCCTTTAATCTCCATATGATCTCCTGTGGGGACCTCTACAAGCGATCCTGGGAACTGCAGCATTTACTCTCCATATGATCTCCTGTGGGGACCTCTGCAGGCGATCCTGGGAACTGCAGCATTTAGTCTCCATATGATCTCCTGTGGGCACCTCTGCAGGCGATCCTGGGAACTGCAGCATTTAGTCTCCATATGATCTCCTGTGGGGACCTCTGCAGGCGATCCTGGGAACTGCAGCATTTAGTCTCCATATGATCTCCTGTGGGGACCTCTGCAGGCGATCCTGGGAACTGCAGCATTTAGTCTCCATATGACCTCCTCTGGGGAGCTCTGTAGGCGGTCTTGGGAACTGCAGCATTTAGTTTCAATATGATCTCCTGTGGGGACCTCTGCAGGCGATCCTGGGAACTGCAGCATTTAGTCTCCATATGATCTCTTGTGGGGACCTCTATCGGTGATCCTGGGAATTGCAGCCTTTAGTCTCCATATGATCTCCTGTGGGGACCTCTGCAGGTGATCCTGGGAACTGCAGCATTTAGTCTCCATATGATGTCCTGTGGGGACCTCTGCAAGCGATCCTGGGAACTGCAGCATTTACTCTCCATATGATCTCCTGTGGGGACCTCTGCAGGCGATCCCAGGAACTGCAGCATTTAGTCTCCATATGATCTCTTGTGGGGACCTCTATCAGCGATACTGGGAACGGCAGCCTTTAGGCTCCATATAATCTCCTGTGGGGACCTCTACAGGTGATCCTGGGAACTGCAGCATTTACTCTCCATATGATCTCCTGTGGGGACCTCTACAAGTGATCCTGGGAACTGCAGCATTTACTCTCCATATGATCTCCTGTGGGGACCTCTGCAGGTGATCCTGGGAACTGCAGCATTTACTCTCCATATGATCTCCTGTGGGGACCTCTGCAGGCGATCCTGGGAACTGCAGCATTTAGTCTCCATATGATCTCCTGTGGGGACCTCTGCAGGCGATCCTGGGAACTGCAGCATTTAGTCTACATATGATGTCCTGTGGGGACCTCTGCAAGCGATCCTGGGAACTGCAGCATTTAGTCTCCATATGATGTCCTGTGGGGACCTCTGCAAGCGATCCTGGGAACTGCAGCATTTACTCTCCATATGATCTCCTGTGGGGACCTCTGCAGGCGATCCTGAGAACTGCAGCCTTTAGTCTCCATATGATCTCCTGTGGGGACCTCTGCAGGCGATCCTGGGAACTGCAGCATTTAGTCTCCATATGATCTCCTGTGGGGACCTCTACAAGTGATCCTGGGAACTGCAGCATTTATTTTCCATGTGATCTCCTGTGGGGACCTCTGCAGGTGATCCTGGGAACTGCAGCATTTAGTCTCCATATGATGTCCTGTGGGGACCTCTGCAAGCGATCCTGGGAACTGCAGCATTTACTCTCCATATGATCTCCTGTGGGGACCTCTGCAGGCGATCCTGAGAACTGCAGCCTTTAGTCTCCATATGATCTCCTGTGGGGACCTCTGCAGGCGATCCTGGGAACTGCAGCATTTAGTCTCCATATGATCTCCTGTGGGGACCTCTATCGGTGATCCTGGGAACTGCAGCCTTTAATCTCCATATGATCTCCTGTGGGGACCTCTACAAGTGATCCTGGGAACTGCAGCATTTACTCTCCATATGATCTCCTGTGGGGACCTCTATCGGTGAACCTGGGAACTGCAGCCTTTAATCTCCATATGAAATCCTGTGTGGGCCTCTGCAGGCGATCCTGGGAACTGCAGCCTTTAGTCTCCATATGATCTCCTGTGGGGACCTCTGCAGGCGATCCTGGGAACTGCAGCATTTAGTCTCCATATGATCTCCTGTGGGGACCTCTGCAGGCGATCCTGGGAACTGCAGCATTTAGTCTCCATATGATCTCCTGTGGGGACCTCTATCGGTGATCCTGGGAACTGCAGCCTTTAATCTCCATATGATCTCCTGTGGGGACCTCTACAAGCGATCCTGGGAACTGCAGCATTTACTCTCCATATGATCTCCTGTGGGGACCTCTGCAGGCGATCCTGGGAACTGCAGCATTTAGTCTCCATATGATCTCCTGTGGGGACCTCTGCAAGCGATCCTGGGAACTGCAGCATTTAGACTCCATATGATCTCCTGTGGGGACCTCTGCAGGCGATCCTGGGAACTGCAGCATTTAGTCTCCATATGATCTCCTGTGGTGACCTCTATCGGTGATCCTGGGAACTGCAGCCCTTAATCTCCATATGATCTCCTGTGGTGACCTCTACAAGTGATCCTGGGAACTGCAGCATTTACTCTCCATATGATCTCCTGTGGGGAACTCTATCGGTGAACCTGGGAACTGCAGCCTTTAATCTCCATATGAAATCCTGTGTGGACCTCTGCAGGCGATCCTGGGAACTGCAGCCTTTAGTCTCCATATGATCTCCTGTGGGGACCTCTGCAGGCGAATCTGGGAACTGCAGCATTTAGTCTCCATATGATCTCCTGTGGGGACCTCTGCAGGCGATCCTGGGAACTGCAGCATTTAGTCTCCATATGATCTCCTGTGGGGACCTCTATCGGTGATCCTGGGAACTGCAGCCTTTAGTCTCCATATGATCTCCTGTGGGGACCTCTGCAGGCGATCCTGGGTACTGCAGCATTTAGTCTCCATATGATCTCCTGTGGGGACCTCTATCAGTGATCCTGGGAACTGCAGCCATTAGTCTCCATATGATCTCCTGTGGGGACCTCTGCAGGTGATCCTGGGAACTGCAGCATTTACTCTCCATATGATCTCCTGTGGGGACCTCTGCAGGCGATCCTGGGAACTGCAGCCTTTAATCGCCATATGATCTCCTGTGTGGACCTCTGCAGGCGATCCTGGGAACTGCAGCCTTTAGTCTCCATATGATCTCCTGTGGGGACCTCTGCAGGCGATCCTGGGAACTGCAGCATTTAGTCTCCATATGATCTCCTGTGGGGACCTCTGCAGGCGATCCTGGGAACTGCAGCATTTAGTCTCCATATGATCTCCTGTGGGGACCTCTATCGGTGATCCTGGGAACTGCAGCCTTTAGTCTCCATATGATCTCCTGTGGGGACCTCTGCAGGCGATCCTGGGAACTGAAGCATTTAGTCTCCATATGATCTCTTGTGGGGGCCTCTATCAGCGATACTGGGAACGGCAGCCTTTAGTCTCCATATAATCTCCTGTGGGGACCTCTGCAGGCGATCCTGGGAACTGCATCATTTAGTCTCCATATGATCTCCTTTGGGGACCTCTGCAGGCGATCCTGGGAACTGCAGCATTTAGACTCCATATGATCTCCTGTGGGGACCTCTGCAGGCGATCCTGGGAACTGCAGCATTTAGTCTCCATATGATCTCCTCTGGGGAGCTCTGTAGGCGGTCTTGGGAACTGCAGCATTTAGTTTCCATATGAGCTCCTGTGGGGAACTCTGCAGGTGATCCTGGGAACTGCAGCATTTAGTCTCCATATGATCTCTTGTGTGGACCTCTGCAGGTGATCCTGGGAACTGCAGCATTTAGTCTCCATATGATGTCCTGTGGGGACCTCTGCAAGCGATCCTGGGAACTGCAGCATTTACTCTCCATATGATCTCCTGTGGGGACCTCTATCGGTGAACCTGGGAACTGCAGCCTTTAATCTCCATATGAAATCCTGTGTGGACCTCTGCAGGCGATCCTGGGAACTGCAGCCTTTAGTCTCCATATGATCTCCTGTGGGGACCTCTGCAGGTGATCCTGGGAACTGCAGCATTTAGTCTCCATATGATCTCCTGTGGGGACCTCTATCGGTGATCCTGGGAACTGCAGCCTTTAGTCTCCATATGATCTCCTGTGGGGACCTCTGCAGGCGATCCTGGGAACTGCAGCATTTAGTCTCCATATGATCTCCTGTGGGGACCTCAATCAGTGATCCTGGGAACTGCAGCCATTAGTCTCCATATGATCTCCTGTGGGGACCTCTGCAGGTGATCCTGGGAACTGCAGCATTTACTCTCCATATGATCTCCTGTGGGGACCTCTGCAGGCGATCCTGGGAACTGCAGCCTTTAATCGCCATATGATCGCCTGTGTGGACCTCTGCAGGCGATCCTGGGAACTGCAGCCTTTAGTCTCCATATGATCTCCTGTGGGGACCTCTGCAGGCGATCCTGGGAACTGCAACATTTAGTCTCCATATGATCTCCTGTGGGGACCTCTGCAGGCGATCCTGGGAACTGCAGCATTTAGTCTCCATATGATCTCCTGTGGGGACCTCTATCGGTGATCCTGGGAACTGCAGCCTTTAGTCTCCATATGATCTCCTGTGGGGACCTCTGCAGGCGATCCTGGAACTGAAGCATTTAGTCTCCATATGATCTCTTGTGGGGGCCTCTATCAGCGATACTGGGAACGGCAGCCTTTAGTCTCCATATAATCTCCTGTGGGGACCTCTGCAGGCGATCCTGGGAACTGCATCATTTAGTCTCCATATGATCTCCTGTGGGGACCTCTATCAGGGATCCTGGGAACTGCAGCCTTTAATCTCCATATGATCTCCTGTGGGGACCTCTACAAGTGATCCTGGGAACTGCAGCATTTACTCTCCATATGATCTCCTGTGGGGACCTCTATCGGTGAACCTGGGAACTGCAGCCTTTAATCTCCATATGAAATCCTGTGTGGGCCTCTGCAGGCGATCCTGGGAACTGCAGCCTTTAGTCTCCATATGATCTCCTGTGGGGACCTCTGCAGGCGATCCTGGGAACTGCAGCATTTAGTCTCCATATGATCTCCTGTGGGGACCTCTGCAGGCGATCCTGGGAACTGCAGCATTTAGTCTCCATATGATCTCCTGTGGGGACCTCTATCGGTGATCCTGGGAACTGCAGCCTTTAATCTCCATATGATCTCCTGTGGGGACCTCTACAAGCGATCCTGGGAACTGCAGCATTTACTCTCCATATGATCTCCTGTGGGGACCTCTGCAGGCGATCCTGGGAACTGCAGCATTTAGTCTCCATATGATCTCCTGTGGGGACCTCTGCAGGCGATCCTGGGAACTGCAGCATTTAGACTCCATACGATCTCCTGTGGGGACCTCTGCAGGCGATCCTGGGAACTGCAGCATTTAGTCTCCATATGATCTCCTGTGGTGACCTCTATCGGTGATCCTGGGAACTGCAGCCCTTAATCTCCATATGATCTCCTGTGGTGACCTCTACAAGTGATCCTGGGAACTGCAGCATTTACTCTCCATATGATCTCCTGTGGGGAACTCTATCGGTGAACCTGGGAACTGCAGCCTTTAATCTCCATATGAAATCCTGTGTGGACCTCTGCAGGCGATCCTGGGAACTGCAGCCTTTAGTCTCCATATGATCTCCTGTGGGGACCTCTGCAGGCGAATCTGGGAACTGCAGCATTTAGTCTCCATATGATCTCCTGTGGGGACCTCTGCAGGCGATCCTGGGAACTGCAGCATTTAGTCTCCATATGATCTCCTGTGGGGACCTCTATCGGTGATCCTGGGAACTGCAGCCTTTAGTCTCCATATGATCTCCTGTGGGGACCTCTGCAGGCGATCCTGGGAACTGCAGCATTTAGTCTCCATATGATCTCCTGTGGGGACCTCTATCAGTGATCCTGGGAACTGCAGCCATTAGTCTCCATATGATCTCCTGTGGGGACCTCTGCAGGTGATCCTGGGAACTGCAGCATTTACTCTCCATATGATCTCCTGTGGGGACCTCTGCAGGCGATCCTGGGAACTGCAGCCTTTAATCGCCATATGATCTCCTGTGTGGACCTCTGCAGGCGATCCTGGGAACTGCAGCCTTTAGTCTCCATATGATCTCCTGTGGGGACCTCTGCAGGCGATCCTGGGAACTGCAGCATTTAGTCTCCATATGATCTCCTGTGGGGACCTCTGCAGGCGATCCTGGGAACTGCAGCATTTAGTCTCCATATGATCTCCTGTGGGGACCTCTATCGGTGATCCTGGGAACTGCAGCCTTTAGTCTCCATATGATCTCCTGTGGGGACCTCTGCAGGCGATCCTGGGAACTGAAGCATTTAGTCTCCATATGATCTCTTGTGGGGGCCTCTATCAGCGATACTGGGAACGGCAGCCTTTAGTCTCCATATAATCTCCTGTGGGGACCTCTGCAGGCGATCCTGGGAACTGCATCATTTAGTCTCCATATGATCTCCTTTGGGGACCTCTGCAGGCGATCCTGGGAACTGCAGCATTTAGACTCCATATGATCTCCTGTGGGGACCTCTGCAGGCGATCCTGGGAACTGCAGCATTTAGTCTCCATATGATCTCCTCTGGGGAGCTCTGTAGGCGGTCTTGGGAACTGCAGCATTTAGTTTCCATATGAGCTCCTGTGGGGACCTCTGCAGGTGATCCTGGGAACTGCAGCATTTAGTCTCCATATGATCTCTTGTGTGGACCTCTGCAGGTGATCCTGGGAACTGCAGCATTTAGTCTCCATATGATGTCCTGTGGGGACCTCTGCAAGCGATCCTGGGAACTGCAGCATTTACTCTCCATATGATCTCCTGTGGGGACCTCTATCGGTGAACCTGGGAACTGCAGCCTTTAATCTCCATATGAAATCCTGTGTGGACCTCTGCAGGCGATCCTGGGAACTGCAGCCTTTAGTCTCCATATGATCTCCTGTGGGGACCTCTGCAGGTGATCCTGGGAACTGCAGCATTTAGTCTCCATATGATCTCCTGTGGGGACCTCTGCAGGCGATCCTGGGAACTGCAGCATTTAGTCTCCATATGATCTCCTGTGGGGACCTCTATCGGTGATCCTGGGAACTGCAGCCTTTAGTCTCCATATGATCTCCTGTGGGGACCTCTGCAGGCGATCCTGGGAACTGCAGCATTTAGTCTCCATATGATCTCCTGTGGGGACCTCAATCAGTGATCCTGGGAACTGCAGCCATTAGTCTCCATATGATCTCCTGTGGGGACCTCTGCAGGTGATCCTGGGAACTGCAGCATTTACTCTCCATATGATCTCCTGTGGGAACCTCTGCAGGCGATCCTGGGAACTGCAGCCTTTAATCGCCATATGATCGCCTGTGTGGACCTCTGCAGGCGATCCTGGGAACTGCAGCCTTTAGTCTCCATATGATCTCCTGTGGGGACCTCTGCAGGCGATCCTGGGAACTGCAACATTTAGTCTCCATATGATCTCCTGTGGGGACCTCTGCAGGCGATCCTGGGAACTGCAGCATTTAGTCTCCATATGATCTCCTGTGGGGACCTCTATCGGTGATCCTGGGAACTGCAGCCTTTAGTCTCCATATGATCTCCTGTGGGGACCTCTGCAGGCGATCCTGGAACTGAAGCATTTAGTCTCCATATGATCTCTTGTGGGGGCCTCTATCAGCGATACTGGGAACGGCAGCCTTTAGTCTCCATATAATCTCCTGTGGGGACCTCTGCAGGCGATCCTGGGAACTGCATCATTTAGTCTCCATATGATCTCCTGTGGGGACCTCTATCAGGGATCCTGGGAACTGCAGCATTTAGTCTCCATATGATCTCCTGTGGGGACCTCTATCGGTGATCCTGGGAACTGCAGCCTTTAATCTCCATATGATCTCCTGTGGGGACCTCTACAAGTGATCCTGGGAACTGCAGCATTTACTCTCCATATGATCTCCTGTGGGGACCTCTGCAGGCGATCCTGGGAACTGCAGCATTTAGTCTCCATATGATCTCCTGTGGGCACCTCTGCAGGCGATCCTGGGAACTGCAGCATTTAGTCTCCATATGATCTCCTGTGGGGACCTCTGCAGGCGATCCTGGGAACTGCAGCATTTAGTCTCCATATGATCTCCTGTGGGGACCTCTGCAGGCGATCCTGGGAACTGCAGCATTTAGTCTCCATATGATCTCCTCTGGGGAGCTCTGTAGGCGGTTTTGGGAACTGCAGCATTTAGTTTCCATATGTTCTCCTGTGGGGACCTCTGCAGGTGATCCTGGGAACTGCAGCGTTTAGTCTCCATATGGTCTCTTGTGGGGACCTCTATCGGTGATCCTGGGAATTGCAGCCTTTAGTCTCCATATGATCTCCTGTGGGGACCTCTGCAGGTGATCCTGGGAACTGCAGCATTTAGTCTCCATATGATGTCCTGTGGGGACCTCTGCAAGCGATCCTGGGAACTGCAGCATTTACTCTCCATATGATCTCCTGTGGGGACCTCTGCAGGCGATTCCAGGAACTGCAGCATTTAGTCTCCATATGATCTCTTGTGGGGACCTCTATCAGCGATACTGGGAACGGCAGCCTTTAGGCTACATATAATCTCCTGTGGGGACCTCTGCAGGCGATCCTGGGAACTGCATCATTTAGTCTCCATATGATCTCCTGTGGGGACCTCTATCAGGGATCCTGGGAACTGCAGCATTTAGTCTCCATATGATCTCCTGTGGGGACCTCTATTGGTGATCCTGGGAACTGCATCATTTAGACTCCATATGATCTCCTGTGGGGACCTCTGCAGGCGATCCTGGGAACTGCAGCATTTAGTCTCCATATGATCTCCTGGGGGGACCTCTGCAGGCGATCCTGGGAACTGCAGCATTTAGTCTCCATATAATCTCCTGTGGGGACCTCTATCGGTGATCCTGGGAACTGCAGCCTTTAATCTCCATATGATCTCCTGTGGGGACCTCTACAAGTGATCCTGGGAACTGCAGCATTTACTCTCCATATGATCTCCTGTGGGGACCTCTGCAAGTGATCCTGGGAACTGCAGCATTTACTCTCCATATGATCTCCTGTGGGGACCTCTGCAGGCGATCCTGGGAACTGCAGCATTTAGTCTCCATATGATCTCCTGTGGGGACCTCTGCAGGCGATCCTGGGAACTGCAGCATTTAGTCTCCATATGATCTCCTGTGGGGACCTCTGCAGGCGATCCTGGGAACTGCAGCATTTAGTCTCCATATGATGTCCTGTGGGGACATCTGCAAGCGATCCTGGGAACTGCAGCATTTACTCTCCATATGATCTCCTGTGGGGACCTCTGCAGGCGATCCCAGGAACTGCAGCATTTAGTCTCCATATGATCTCTTGTGGGGACCTCTATCAGCGATACTGGGAACGGCAGCCTTTAGGCTCCATATAATCTCCTGTGGGGACCTCTGCAGGCGATCCTGGGAACTGCATCATTTAGTCTCCATATGATCTCCTGTGGGGATCTCTATCAGGGATCCTGGGAACTGCAGCATTTAGTCTCCATATGATCTCCTGTGGGGACCTCTATCGGTGATCCTGGGAACTGCATCATTTAGACTCCATATGATCTCCTGTGGGGACCTCTGCAGGCGATCCTGGGAACTGCAGCATTTAGTCTCCATATGATCTCCTGTGGGGACCTCTGCAGGCGATCCTGGGAACTGCAGCATTTAGTCTCCATATGATCTCCTGTGGGGACCTCTATCGGTGATCCTGGGAACTGCAGCCTTTAATCTCCATATGATCTCCTGTGGGGACCTCTACAAGTGATCCTGGGAACTGCAGCATTTACTCTCCATATGATCTCCTGTGGGGACCTCTGCAGGCGATCCTGGGAACTGCAGCGTTTAGTCTCCATATGATCTCCTGTGGGGACCTCTGCAGGCGATCCTGGGAACTGCAGCATTTAGTCTCCATATGATCTCCTGTGGGGACCTCTGCAGGCGAATCTGGGAACTGCAGCATTTAGTCTCCATATGATCTCCTCTGGGGAGCTCTGTAGGCGGTCTTGGGAACTGCATCATTTAGTTTTCATGTGATCTCCTGTGGGGACCTCTGCAGGTGATCCTGGGAACTGCAGCATTTAGTCTCCATATGATCTCTTGTGGGGACCTCTATCGGTGATCCTGGGAATTGCAGCCTTTAGGCTACATATAATCTCCTGTGGGGACCTCTGCAGGCGATCCTGGGAACTGCATCATTTAGTCTCCATATGATCTCCTGTGGGGACCTCTATCAGGGATCCTGGGAACTGCAGCATTTAGTCTCCATATGATCTCCTGTGGGGACCTCTATCGGTGATCCTGGGAACTGCATCATTTAGACTCCATATGATCTCCTGTGGAGACCTCTGCAGGCGATCCTGGGAACTGCAGCATTTAGTCTCCATCTAATCTCCCGTGGGGACCTCTGCAGGCGATCCTGGGAACTGCAGCATTTAGTCTCCATATGATCTCCTCTGGGGAGCTCTGTAGGCGGTCTTGGGAACTGCAGTATTTAGTCTCCATATGATCTACTGTGGAGACCTCTATAAGCGATCCTCGGAACTGCAGAATTTAGTTTCCATATGATCACCTGTGGGGACCTCTGCAGGTGATCCTGGGAACTGCAGCATTTAGACTCCATATGATCTCCTGTGGGGACCTCTATCGGCGATCCTGGGAACTGCAGCCTTTAGTCTCCATATGATCTCTTGTGGGGACCTCTATCAGCGATACTGGGAACGGCAGCCTTTAGTCTCCATATAATGTCCTGTGGGGACCTCTGCAGGCGATCCTGGGAACTGCATCATTTAGTCTCCATATGATCTCCTGTGGGGACCTCTATCGGTGATCCTGGGAACTGCAGTCTTTAATCTCCATATGATCTCCTGTGGGGACCTCTACAAGTGATCCTGGGAACTGCAGCATTTACTCTCCATATGATCTCCTGTGGGGACCTCTGCAGGCGATCCTGGGAACTGCAGCATTTAGTCTCCATATGATCTCCTGTGGGCACCTCTGCAGGCGATCCTGGGAACTGCAGCATTTAGTCTCCATATGATCTCCTGTGGGGACCTCTGCAGGCGATCCTGGGAACTGCAGCATTTAGTCTCCATATGATCTCCTGTGGGGACCTCTGCAGGCGATCCTGGGAACTGCAGCATTTAGTCTCCATATGATCTCCTCTGGGGAGCTCTGTAGGCGGTCTTGGGAACTGCAGCATTTAGTTTCCATATGATCTCCTGTGGGGACCTCTGCAGGTGATCCTGGGAACTGCAGCATTTAGTCTCCATATGATCTCTTGTGGGGACCTCTATCGGTGATCCTGGGAATTGCAGCCTTTAGTCTCCATATAATCTCCTGTGGGGACCTCTGCAGGTGATCCTGGGAACTGCAGCATTTAGTCTCCATATGATGTCCTGTGGGGACCTCTGCAACCGATCCTGGGAACGACAGCATTTACTCTCCATATGATCTCCTGTGGGGACCTCTGCAGGCGATCCCAGGAACTGCAGCATTTAGTCTCCATATGATCTCTTGTGGGGACCTCCATCAGCGATACTGGGAACGGCAGCCTTTAGGCTCCATATAATCTCCTGTGGGGACCTCTGCAGGCGATCCTGGGAACTGCATCATTTAGTCTCCATATGATCTCCTGTGGGGACCTCTATCAGGGATCCTGGGAACTGCAGCATTTAGCCTCCATATGATCTCCTGTGGGGACCTCTATTGGTGATCCTGGGAACTGCATCATTTAGACTCCATATGATCTCCTGTGGGGACCTCTGCAGGCGATCCTGGGAACTGCAGCATTTAGTCTCCATATGATCTCCTGTGGGGACCTCTGCCGGCGATCCTGGGAACTGCAGCATTTAGTCTCCATATGATCTCCTGTGGGGACCTCTATCGGTGATCCTGGGAACTGCAGCCTTTAATTTCCATATGATCTCCTGTGGGGACCTCTACAAGTGATCCTGGGAACTGCAGCATTTACTCTCCATATGATCTCCTGTGGGGACCTCTACAAGTGATCCTGGGAACTGCAGCATTTACTCTCCATATGATCTCCTGTGGGGACCTCTGCAGGCGATCCTGGGAACTGCAGCATTTAGTCTCCATATGATCTCCTGTGGGGACCTCTGCAGGCGATCCTGGAAACTGCAGCATTTAGTCTCCATATGATCTCCTGTGGGGACCTCTGCAGGCGATCCTGCGAACTGCAGCATTTAGTCTCCATATGATCTCCTCTGGGGAGCTCTGTAGGCGGTCTTGGGAACTGCAGCATTTAGTTTCCATGTGATCTCCTGTGGGGACCTCTGCAGGTGATCCTGGGAACTGCAGCATTTAGTCTCCATATGATCTCTTGTGGGGACCTCTATCGGTGATCCTGGGAATTGCAGCCTTTAGTCTCCATATGATCTCCTGTGGGGACCTCTGCAGGTGATCCTGGGAACTGCAGCATTTAGTCTCCATATGATGTCCTGTGGGGACCTCTGCAAGCAATCCTGGGAACTGCAGCATTTACTCTCCATATGATCTCCTGTGGGGACCTCTGCAGGCGATCCCAGGAACTGCAGCATTTAGTCTCCATATGATCTCTTGTGGGGACCTCTATCAGCGATACTGGGAACGGCAGCCTTTAGGCTCCATATAATCTCCTGTGGGGACCTCTGCAGGCGATCCTGGGAACTGCATCATTTAGTCTCCATATGATCTCCTGTGGGGATCTCTATCAGGGATCCTGGGAACTGCAGCATTTAGTCTCCATATGATCTCCTGTGGGGACCTCTATCGGTGATCCTGGGAACTGCATCATTTAGACTCCATATGATCTCCTGTGGGGACCTCTGCAGGCGATCCTGGGAACTGCAGCATTTAGTCTCCATATGATCTCCTGTGGGGACCTCTGCAGGCGATCCTGGGAACTGCAGCATTTAGTCTCCATATGATCTCCTGTGGGGACCTCTATCGGTGATCCTGGGAACTGCAGCCTTTAATCTCCATATGATCTCCTGTGGGGACCTCTACAAGTGATCCTGGGAACTGCAGCATTTACTCTCCATATGATCTCCTGTGGGGACCTCTGCAGGCGATCCTGGGAACTGCAGCATTTATTCTCCATATGATCTCCTGTGGGGACCTCTGCAGGCGATCCTGGGAACTGCAGCATTTAGTCTCCATATGATCTCCTTTGGGGACCTCTGCAGGCGATCCTGGGAACTGCAGCATTTAGTCTCCATATGATCTCCTCTGGGGAGCTATGTAGGCGGTCTTGGGAACTGCAGCATTTAGTTTCCAAGTGATCTCCTGTGGGGACCTCTGCAGGTGATCCTGGGAACTGCAGCATTTAGTCTCCATATGATCTCTTGTGGGGACCTCTATCGGTGATCCTGGGTATTGCAGCCTTTAGTCTCCATATGTTCTCCTGTGGGGACCTCTGCAGGTGATCCTGGGAACTGCAGCATTTAGTCTCCATATGATGTCCTGTGGGAACCTCTGCAGGCGATCCTGGGAACTGCAGCATTTAGTCTCCATATGATCTCCTGTGGGGACCTCTGCAGGTGATCCTGGGAACTGCAGCATTTACTCTCCATATGATCTCCTGTGGGGACCTCTGCAGGCGATCCTGGGAACTGCAGCCTTTAGTCTCCATATGATCTCCTGTGGGGACCTCTGCAGGCGATCCTGGGAACTGCAGCCTTTAGTCTCCATATGATCTCCTGTGGGGACCTCTGCAGGTGATCCTGGGAACTGCAGCATTTAGTCTCCATATGATCTCCTGTGGGGACCTCTGCAGGCGATCCTGGGAACTGCAGCATTTAGTCTCCATATGATCTCCTGTGGGGACCTCTATCGGTGATCCTGGGAACTGCAGCCTTTAGTCTCCATATGATCTCCTGTGGGGACCTCTGCAGGCGATCCTGGGAACTGAAGCATTTAGTCTCCATATGATCTCTTGTGGGGGCCTCTATCAGCGATACTGGGAACGGCAGCCTTTAGTCTCCATATAATCTCCTGTGGGGACCTCTGCAGGCGATCCTGGGAACTGCATCATTTAGTCTCCATATGATCTCCTGTGGGGACCTCTATCAGGGATCCTGGGAACTGCAGCATTTAGTCTCCATATGATCTCCTGTGCAGACCTCTACAGGTGATCCTGGGAACTGCAGCATTTACTCTCCATATGATCTCCTGTGGGGACCTCTGCAGGCGATCCTGGGAACTGCAGCATTTACTCTCCATATGATCTCCTGTGGGGACCTCTATCGGTGATCCTGGGAACTGCATCATTTAGTCTCCATATGATCTCCTGTGGGGACCTCTGCAGGCGATCCTGGGAACTGCAGCATTTAGTCTCCATATGATCTCCTGTGGGGACCTCTGCAGGCGATCCTGGGAACTGCAGCATTTAGTCTCCATCTGATCTCCCGTGGGGACCTGTGCAGGCGATCCTGGGAACTGCAACATTTAGTCTCCATATGATCTCCTCTGGGGAGCTCTGTAGGCGGTCTTGGGAACTGCAGCATTTAGTTTTCATGTGATCTCCTGTGGGGACCTCTGCAGGTGATCCTGGGAACTGCAGCATTTAGTCTCCATATGATCTCTTGTGGGGACCTCTATCGGTGATCCTGGGAATTGCAGCCTTTAGGCTACATATAATCTCCTGTGGGGACCTCTGCAGGCGATCCTGGGAACTGCATCATTTAGTCTCCATATGATCTCCTGTGGGGACCTCTATCAGGGATCCTGGGAACTGCAGCATTTAGTCTCCATATGATCTCCTGTGGGGACCTCTATCGGTGATCCTGGGAACTGCATCATTTAGACTCCATATGATCTCCTGTGGGGACCTCTGCAGGCGATCCTGGGAACTGCAGCATTTAGTCTCCATCTAATCTCCCGTGGGGACCTCTGCAGGCGATCCTGGGAACTGCAGCATTTAGTCTCCATATGATCTCCTCTGGGGAGCTCTGTAGGCGGTCTTGGGAACTGCAGTATTTAGTCTCTATATGATCTACTGTGGAGACCTCTATAAGCGATCCTCGGAACTGCAGAATTTAGTTTCCATATGATCTCCTGTGGGGACCTCTGCAGGTGATCCTGGGAACTGCAGCATTTAGACTCCATATGATCTCTTGTGGGGACCTCTATCGGCGATCCTGGGAACTGCAGCCTTTAGTCTCCATATGATCTCTTGTGGGGACCTCTATCAGCGATACTGGGAACGGCAGCCTTTAGTCTCCATATAATGTCCTGTGGGGACCTCTGCAGGCGATCCTGGGAACTGCATCATTTAGTCTCCATATGATCTCCTGTGGGGACCTCTATCGGTGATCCTGGGAACTGCAGTCTTTAATCTCCATATGATCTCCTGTGGGGACCTCTACAAGTGATCCTGGGAACTGCAGCATTTACTCTCCATATGATCTCCTGTGGGGACCTCTGCAGGCGATCCTGGGAACTGCAGCATTTAGTCTCCCTATGATCTCCTGTGGGCACCTCTGCAGGCGATCCTGGGAACTGCAGCATTTAGTCTCCATATGATCTCCTGTGGGGACCTCTGCAGGCGATCCTGGGAACTGCAGCATTTAGTCTCCATATGATCTCCTGTGGGGACCTCTGCAGGCGATCCTGGGAACTGCAGCATTTAGTCTCCATATGATCTCCTCTGGGGAGCTCTGTAGGCGGTCTTGGGAACTGCAGCATTTAGTTTCCATATGATCTCCTGTGGGGACCTCTGCAGGTGATCCTGGGAACTGCAGCATTTAGTCTCCATATGATCTCTTGTGGGGACCTCTATCGGTGATCCTGGGAATTGCAGCCTTTAGTCTCCATATAATCTCCTGTGGGGACCTCTGCAGGTGATCCTGGGAACTGCAGCATTTAGTCTCCATATGATGTCCTGTGGGGACCTCTGCAAGCGATCCTGGGAACGACAGCATTTACTCTCCATATGATCTCCTGTGGGGACCTCTGCAGGCGATCCCAGGAACTGCAGCATTTAGTCTCCATATGATCTCTTGTGGGGACCTCCATCAGCGATACTGGGAACGGCAGCCTTTAGGCTCCATATAATCTCTTGTGGGGACCTCTGCAGGCGATCCTGGGAACTGCATCATTTAGTCTCCATATGATCTCCTGTGGGGACCTCTATCAGGGATCCTGGGAACTGCAGCATTTAGCCTCCATATGATCTCCTGTGGGGACCTCTATTGGTGATCCTGGGAACTGCATCATTTAGACTCCATATGATCTCCTGTGGGGACCTCTGCAGGCGATCCTGGGAACTGCAGCATTTAGTCTCCATATGATCTCCTGTGGGGACCTCTGCAGGCGATCCTGGGAACTGCAGCATTTAGTCTCCATATGATCTCCTGTGGGGACCTCTATCGGTGATCCTGGGAACTGCAGCCTTTAATTTCCATATGATCTCCTGTGGGGACCTCTACAAGTGATCCTGGGAACTGCAGCATTTACTCTCCATATGATCTCCTGTGGGGACCTCTACAAGTGATCCTGGGAACTGCAGCATTTACTCTCCATATGATCTCCTGTGGGGACCTCTGCAGGCGATCCTGGGAACTGCAGCATTTAGTCTCCATATGATCTCCTGTGGGGACCTCTGCAGGCGATCCTGGAAACTGCAGCATTTAGTCTCCATATGATCTCCTGTGGGGACCTCTGCAGGCGATCCTGCGAACTGCAGCATTTAGTCTCCATATGATCTCCTCTGGGGAGCTCTGTAGGCGGTCTTGGGAACTGCAGCATTTAGTTTCCATGTGATCTCCTGTGGGGACCTCTGCAGGTGATCCTGGGAACTGCAGCATTTAGTCTCCATATGATCTCTTGTGGGGACCTCTATCGGTGATCCTGGGAATTGCAGCCTTTAGTCTCCATATGATCTCCTGTGGGGACCTCTGCAGGTGATCCTGGGAACTGCAGCATTTAGTCTCCATATGATGTCCTGTGGGGACCTCTGCAAGCGATCCTGGGAACTGCAGCATTTACTCTCCATATGATCTCCTGTGGGGACCTCTGCAGGCGATCCCAGGAACTGCAGCATTTAGTCTCCATATGATCTCTTGTGGGGACCTCTATCAGCGATACTGGGAACGGCAGCCTTTAGGCTCCATATAATCTCCTGTGGGGACCTCTGCAGGCGATCCTGGGAACTGCATCATTTAGTCTCCATATGATCTCCTGTGGGGATCTCTATCAGGGATCTTGGGAACTGCAGCATTTAGTCTCCATATGATCTCCTGTGGGGACCTCTATCGGTGATCCTGGGAACTGCATCATTTAGACTCCATATGATCTCCTGTGGGGACCTCTGCAGGCGATCCTGGGAACTGCAGCATTTAGTCTCCATATGATCTCCTGTGGGGACCTCTGCAGGCGATCCTGGGAACTGCAGCATTTAGTCTCCATATGATCTCCTGTGGGGACCTCTATCGGTGATCCTGGGAACTGCAGCCTTTAATCTCCATATGATCTCCTGTGGGGACCTCTACAAGTGATCCTGGGAACTGCAGCATTTACTCTCCATATGATCTCCTGTGGGGACCTCTGCAGGCGATCCTGGGAACTGCAGCATTTATTCTCCATATGATCTCCTGTGGGGACCTCTGCAGGCGATCCTGGGAACTGCAGCATTTAGTCTCCATATGATCTCCTTTGGCGACCTCTGCAGGCGATCCTGGGAACTGCAGCATTTAGTCTCCATATGATCTCCTCTGGGGAGCTCTGCAGGCGGTCTTGGGAACTGCAGCATTTAGTTTCCAAGTGATCTCCTGTGGGGACCTCTGCAGGCGATCCTGGGAACTGCAGCATTTAGTCTCCATATGATCTCTTGTGGGGACCTCTGCAGGTGATCCTGGGAACTGCAGCATTTAGTCTCCATATGATCTCTTGTGGGGACCTCTATCGGTGATCCTGGGTATTGCAGCCTTTAGTCTCCATATGATCTCCTGTGGGGACCTCTGCAGGTGATCTTGGGAACTGCAGCATTTAGTCTCCATATGATGTCCTGTGGGGACCTCTGCAGGCGATCCTGGGAACTGCAGCATTTACTCTCCATATGATCTCCTGTGGGGACCTCTGCAGGTGATCCTGGGAACTGCAGCATTTACTCTCCATATGATCTCCTGTGGGGACCTCTGCAGGCGATCCTGGGAACTGCAGCCTTTAGTCTCCATATGATCTCCTGTGGGGACCTCTGCAGGCGATCCTGGGAACTGCAGCCTTTAGTCTCCATATGATCTCCTGTGGGGACCTCTGCAGGCGATCCTGGGAACTGCAGCATTTAGTCTCCATATGATCTCCTGTGGGGACCTCTATCGGTGATCCTGGGAACTGCAGCCTTTAGTCTCCATATGATCTCCTGTGGGGACCTCTGCAGGCGATCCTGGGAACTGAAGCATTTAGTCTCCATATGATCTCTTGTGGGGGCCTCTATCAGCGATACTGGGAACGGCAGCCTTTAGTCTCCATATAATCTCCTGTGGGGACCTCTGCAGGCGATCCTGGGAACTGCATCATTTAGTCTCCATATGATCTCCTGTGGGGACCTCTATCAGGGATCCTGGGAACTGCAGAATTTAGTCTCCATATGATCTCCTGTGCAGACCTCTACAGGTGATCCTGGGAACTGCAGCATTTACTCTCCATATGATCTCCTGTGGGGACCTCTGCAGGCGATCCTGGGAACTGCAGCATTTACTCTCCATATGATCTCCTGTGGGGACCTCTATCGGTGATCCTGGGAACTGCATCATTTAGTCTCCATATGATCTCCTGTGGGGACCTCTGCAGGCGATCCTGGGAACTGCAGCATTTAGTCTCCATATGATCTCCTGTGGGGACCTCTGCAGGCGATCCTGGGAACTGCAGCATTTAGTCTCCATCTGATCTCCCGTGGGGACCTGTGCAGGCGATCCTGGAAACTGCAGCATTTAGTCTCCATATGATCTCCTCTGGGGAGCTCTGTAGGCGGTCTTGGGAACTGCAGTATTTAGTCTCCATATGATCTCCTGTGGAGACCTCTATAAGCGATCATCGGAACTGCAGAATTTAGTTTCCATATGATCTCCTGTGGGGTCCTCTGAAGGTGATCCTTCGAACTGCAACATTTAGACTCCATATGATCTCTTGTGGGGACCTCTATCGGCGATCCTGGGAACTGCAGCCTTTAGTCTCCATATGATCTCTTGTGGGGACCTCTATCAGCGATACTGGGAACGGCAGCCTTTAGTCTCCATATAATCTCCTGTGGGGACCTCTGCAGGCGATCCTGGGAACTGCATCATTTAGTCTCCATATGATCTCCTGTGGGGACCTCTATCGGTGATCCTGGGAACTGCAGCCTTTAATCTCCATATGATCTCCTGTGGGGACCTCTACAAGCGATCCTAGGAACTGCAGCATTTACTCTCCATATGATCTCCTGTGGGGACCTCTGCAGGCGATCCTGGGAACTGCAGCATTTAGTCTCCATATGATCTCCTGTGGGCACCTCTGCAGGCGATCCTGGGAACTGCAGCATTTAGTCTCCATATGATCTCCTGTGGGGACCTCTGCAGCCGATCCTGGGAACTGCAGCATTTAGTCTCCATATGATCTCCTGTGGGGACCTCTGCAGGCGATCCTGGGAACTGCAGCATTTAGTCTCCATATGATCTCCTCTGGGGAGCTCTGTAGGCGGTCTTGGGAACTGCAGCATTTAGTTTCCATATGATCTCCTGTGGGGACCTCTGCAGGCGATCCTGGGAACTGCAGCATTTAGTCTCCATATGATCTCTTGTGGGGACCTCTATCGGTGATCCTGGGAATTGCAGCCTTTAGTCTCCATATGATCTCCTGTGGTGACCTCTGCAGGTGATCCTGGGAACTGCAGCATTTAGTCTCCATATGATGTCCTGTGGGGACCTCTGCAAGCGATCCTGGGAACTGCAGCATTTACTCTCCATATGATCTCCTGTGGGGACCTCTGCAGGCGATCCCAGGAACTGCAGCATTTAGTCTCCATATGATCTCTTGTGGGGACCTCTATCAGCGATACTGGGAACGGCAGCCTTTAGGCTCCATATAATCTCCTGTGGGGACCTCTGCAGGCGATCCTGGGAACTGCATCATTTAGTCTCCATATGATCTCCTGTTGGGACCTCTATCAGGGATCCTGGGAACTGCAGCATTTAGTCTCCATATGATCTCCTGTGGGGACCTCTATCGGTGATCCTGGGAACTGCATCATTTAGACTCCATATGATCTCCTGTGGGGACCTCTGCAGGCGATCCTGGGAACTGCAGCATTTAGTCTCCATATGATCTCCTGTGGGGACCTCTGCAGGCGATCCTGGGAACTGCAGCATTTAGTCTCCATATGATCTGCTGTGGGGACCTCTATCGGTGATCCTGGGAATTGCAGCCTTTAATCTCCATATGATCTCCTGTGGGGACCTCTACAAGTGATCCTGGGAACTGCAGCATTTACTCTCCATATGATCTCCTGTGGGGACCTCTACAAGTGATCCTGGGAACTGCAGCATTTACTCTCCATATGATCTCCTGTGGGGACCTCTGCAGGCGATCCTGGGAACTGCAGCATTTAGTCTCCATATAATCTCCTGTCGGGACCTCTGCAGGCGATCCTGGGAACTGCAGCATTTAGTCTCCATATGATCTCCTCTGGGGAGCTCTGTAGGCGGTCTTGGGAACTGCAGCATTTAGTTTCCATGTGATCTCCTGTGGGGACCTCTGCAGGTGATCCTGGGAACTGCAGCATTTAGTCTCCATATGATGTCTTGTGGGGACCTCTGCAAGCGATCCTGGGAACTGCAGCATTTACTCTCCATATGATCTCCTGTGGGGACCTCTGCAGGCGATCCTGAGAACTGCAGCCTTTAGTCTCCATATGATCTCCTGTGGGGACCTCTGCAGGCGATCCTGGGAACTGCAGCATTTAGTCTCCATATGATCTCCTGTGGGGACCTCTATCGGTGATCCTGGGAACTGCAGCCTTTAATCTCCATATGATCTCCTGTGGGGACTTCTACAAGTGATCCTGGGAACTGCAGCATTTACTCTCCATATGATCTCCTGTGGGGACCTCTATCGGTGAACCTGGGAACTGCAGCCTTTAATCTCCATATGAAATCCTGTGTGGACCTCTGCAGGCGATCCTGGGAACTGCAGCCTTTAGTCTCCATATGATCTCCTGTGGGGACCTCTGCAGGCGATCCTGGGAACTGCAGCATTTAGTCTCCATATGATCTCCTGTGGGGACCTCTGCAGGCGATCCTGGGAACTGCAGCATTTAGTCTCCATATGATCTCCTGTGGGGACCTCTATCGGTGATCCTCGGAACTGCAGCCTTTAGTCTCCATATGATCTCCTGTGGGGACCTCTGCAGGCGATCCTGGGAACTGCAGCATTTAGTCTCCATATGATCTCCTGTGGGGACCTCTATCAGTGATCCTGGGAACTGCAGCCATTAGTCTCCATATGATCTCCTGTGGGGACCTCTGCAGGTGATCCTGGGAACTGCAGCATTTACTCTCCATATGATCTCCTGTGGGGACCTCTGCAGGCGATCCTGGGAACTGCAGCCTTTAATCGCCATATGATCTCCTGTGTGGACCTCTGCAGGCGATCCTGGGAACTGCAGCCTTTAGTCTCCATATGATCTCCTGTGGGGACCTCTGCAGGCGATCCTGGGAACTGCAGCATTTAGTCTCCATATGATCTCCTGTGGGGACCTCTGCAGGCGATCCTGGGAACTGCAGCATTTAGTCTCCATATGATCTCCTGTGGGGACCTCTATCGGTGATCCTGGGAACTGCAGCCTTTAGCCTCCATATGATCTCCTGTGGGGACCTCTGCAGGCGATCCTGGGAACTGAAGCATTTAGTCTCCATATGATCTCTTGTGGGGGCCTCTATCAGCGATACTGGGAACGGCAGCCTTTAGTCTCCATATAATCTCCTGTGGGGACCTCTGCAGGCGATCCTGGGAACTGCATCATTTAGTCTCCATATGATCTCCTGTGGGGACCTCTATCAGGGATCCTGGGAACTGCAGCATTTAGTCTCCATATGATCTCCTGTGCGGACCTCTACAGGTGATCCTGGGAACTGCAGCATTTAGTCTCCATATGATCCCCTGTGCGGACCTCTACAGGTGATCCTGGGAACTGCAGCATTTACTCTCCATATGATCTCCTGTGGGGACCTCTGCAGGCGATCCTGGGAACTGCAGCATTTAGTCTCCATCTGATCCCCCGTGGGGACCTCTGCAGGCGATCCTGGGAACTGCAGAATTTAGTCTCCATATGATCTCCTCTGGGGAGCTCTGTAGGCGATCTTGGGAACTGCAGTATTTAGTCTCCATATGATCTCCTGTGGAGACCTCTATAAGCGATCCTCGGAACTGCAGAATTTAGTTTCCATATGATCTCCTGTGGGGACCTCTGCAGGTGATCCTGGGAACTGCAGCATTTAGACTCCATATGATCTCTTGTGGGGACCTCTATCGGCGATCCTGGGAACTGCAGCCTTTAGTCTCCATATGATCTCTTGTGGGGGCCTCTATCAGCGATACTGGGAACGGCAGCCTTTAGTCTCCATATAATCTCCTGTGGGGACCTCTGCAGGCGATCCTGGGAACGGCAGCCTTTAGTCTCCATATGATCTCCTGTGGGGACCTCTATCGGTGATCCTGGGAACTGCAGCCTTTAATCTCCATATGATCTCCTGTGGGGACCTCTACAAGTGATACTGGGAACTGCAGCATTTACTCTCCATATGATCTCCTGTGGGGACCTCTGCAGGCGATCCTGGGAACTGCAGCATTTAGTCTCCATATGATCTCCTGTGGGCACCTCTGCAGGCGATCCTGGGAACTGCAGCATTTAGTCTCCATATGATCTCCTGTGGGGACCTCTGCAGGTGATCCTGGGAACTGCAGCATTTAGTCTCCATATGATCTCTTGTGGGGACCTCTATCAGCGATACTGGGAACGGCAGCCTTTAGGCTCCATATAATCTCCTGTGGGGACCTCTGCAGGCGATCCTGGGAACTGCATCATTTAGTCTCCATATGATCTCCTGTGGGGATCTCTATCAGGGATCCTGGGAACTGCAGCATTTAGTCTCCATATGATCTCCTGTGGGGACCTCTATCGGTGATCCTGGGAACTGCATCATTTAGACTCCATATGATCTCCTGTGGGGACCTCTGCAGGCGATCCTGGGAACTGCAGCATTTAGTCTCCATATGATCTCCTGTGGGGACCTCTGCAGGCGATCCTGGGAACTGCAGCATTTAGTCTCCATATGATCTCCTGTGGGGACCTCTATCGGTGATCCTGGGAACTGCATCATTTAGACTCCATATGATCTCCTGTGGGGACCTCTGCAGGCGATCCTGGGAACTGCAGCATTTAGTCTCCATCTAATCTCCCGTGGGGACCTCTGCAGGCGATCCTGGGAACTGCAGCATTTAGTCTCCATATGATCTCCTCTGGGGAGCTCTGTAGGCGGTCTTGGGAACTGCAGTATTTAGTCTCCATATGATCTACTGTGGAGACCTCTATAAGCGATCCTCGGAACTGCAGAATTTAGTTTCCATATGATCTCCTGTGGGGACCTCTGCAGGTGATCCTGGGAACTGCAGCATTTAGACTCCATATGATCTCTTGTGGGGACCTCTATCGGCGATCCTAGGAACTGCAGCCTTTAGTCTCCATATGATCTCTTGTGGGGACCTCTATCAGCGATACTGGGAACGGCAGCCTTTAGTCTCCATATAATCTCCTGTGGGGACCTCTGCAGGCGATCCTGGGAACTGCATCATTTAGTCTCCATATGATCTCCTGTGGGGACCTCTATCGGTGATCCTGGGAACTGCAGTCTTTAATCTCCATATGATCTCCTGTGGGGACCTCTACAAGTGATCCTGGGAACTGCAGCATTTACTCTCCATATGATCTCCTGTGGGGACCTCTGCAGGCGATCCTGGGAACTGCAGCATTTAGTCTCCATATGATCTCCTGTGGGCACCTCTGCAGGCGATCCTGGGAACTGCAGCATTTAGTCTCCATATGATCTCCTGTGGGGACCTCTGCAGGCGATCCTGGGAACTGCAGCATTTAGTCTCCATATGATCTCCTGTGGGGACCTCTATCGGTGATCCTGGGAACTGCAGCCTTTAATTTCCATATGATCTCCTGTGGGGACCTCTACAAGTGATCCTGGGAACTGCAGCATTTACTCTCCATATGATCTCCTGTGGGGACCTCTACAAGTGATCCTGGGAACTGCAGCATTTACTCTCCATATGATCTCCTGTGGGGACCTCTACAAGTGATCCTGGGAACTGCAGCATTTACTCTCCATATGATCTCCTGTGGGGACCTCTGCAGGCGATCCTGGGAACTGCAGCATTTAGTCTCCATATGATCTCCTGTGGGGACCTCTGCAGGCGATCCTGGAAACTGCAGCATTTAGTCTCCATATGATCTCCTCTGGGGAGCTCTGTAGGCGGTCTTTGGAACTGCAGCATTTAGTTTCAATGTGATCTCCTGTGGGGACCTCTGCAGGTGATCCTGGGAACTGCAGCATTTAGTCTCCATATGATCTCTTGTGGGGACCTCTATCGGTGATCCTGGGAATTGCAGCCTTTAGTCTCCATATGATCTCCTGTGGGGACCTCTGCAGGTGATCCTGGGAACTGCAGCATTTAGTCTCCATATGATGTCCTGTGGGGACCTCTGCAAGCGATCCTGGGAACTGCAGCATGTACTCTCCATATGATCTCCTGTGGGGACCTCTATCAGCGATACTGGGAACGGCAGCCTTTAGGCTCCATATAATCTCCTGTGGGGACCTCTGCAGGCGATCCTGGGAACTGCATCATTTAGTCTCCATATGATCTCCTGTGGGGATCTCTATCAGGGATCCTGGGAACTGCAGCATTTAGTCTCCATATGATCTCCTGTGGGGACCTCTATCGGTGATCCTGGGAACTGCATCATTTAGACTCCATATGATCTCCTGTGGGGACCTCTGCAGGCGATCCTGGGAACTGCAGCATTTAGTCTCCATATGATCTCCTGTGGGGACCTCTGCAGGCGATCCTGGGAACTGCAGCATTTAGCCTCCATATGATCTCCTGTGGGGACCTCTATCGGTGATCCTGGGAACTGCAGCCTTTAATCTCCATATGATCTCCTGTGGGGACCTCTACAAGTGATCCTGGGAACTGCAGCATTTACTCTCCATATGATCTCCTGTGGGGACCTCTGCAGGCGATCCTGGGAACTGCAGCATTTATTCTCCATATGATCTCCTGTGGGGACCTCTGCAGGCGATCCTGGGAACTGCAGCATTTAGTCTCCATATGATCTCCTTTGGGGACCTCTGCAGGCGATCCTGGGAACTGCAGCATTTAGTCTCCATATGATCTCCTCTGGGGAGCTCTGAAGGCGGTCTTGGGAACTGCAGCATTTAGTTTCCAAGTGATCTCCTGTGGGGACCTCTGAAGGTGATCCTGGGAACTGCAGCATTTAGTCTCCAAATGATCTCTTGTGGGGACCTCTATCGGTGATCCTGGGTATTGCAGCCTTTAGTCTCCATATGATCTCCTGTGGGGACCTCTGCAGGTGATCCTGGGAACTGCAGCATTTAGTCTCCATATGATGTCCTGTGGGGACCTCTGCAGGCGATCCTGGGAACTGCAGCATTTAGTCTCCATATGATCTCCTGTGGGGACCTCTGCAGGTGATCCTGGGAACTGCAGCATTTACTCTCCATATGATCTCCTGTGGGGACCTCTGCAGGCGATCCTGGGAACTGCATCCTTTAGTCTCCATATGATCTCCTGTGGGGACCTCTGCAGGCGATCCTGGGAACTGCAGCCTTTAGTCTCCATATGATCTCCTGTGGGGACCTCTGCAGGCGATCCTGGGAACTGCAGCATTTAGTCTCCATATGATCTCCTGTGGGGACCTCTGCAGGCGATCCTGGGAACTGCAGCATTTAGTCTCCATATGATCTCCTGTGGGGACCTCTATCAGTGATCCTGGGAACTGCAGCCTTTAGTCTCCATATGATCTCCTGTGGGGACCTCTGCAGGCGATCCTGGGAACTGAAGCATTTAGTCTCCATATGATCTCTTGTGGGGGCCTCTATCAGCGATACTGGGAACGGCAGCCTTTAGTCTCCATATGATCTCCTGTGGGGACCTCTGCAGGCGATCCTGGGAACTGCATCATTTAGTCTCCATATGATCTCCTGTGGGGACCTCTATCAGGGATCCTGGGAACTGCAGCATTTAGTCTCCATATGATCTCCTGTGCGGACCTCTACAGGTGATCCTGGGAACTGCAGCATTTACTCTCCATATGATCTCCTGTGGGGACCTCTGCAGGCGATCCTGGGAACTGCAGCATTTACTCTCCATATGATCTCCTGTGGGGACCTCTATCGGTGATCCTGAGAACTGCATCATTTAGTCTCCATATGATCTCCTGTGGGGACCTCTGCAGGCGATCCTGGGAACTGCAGCATTTAGTCTCCATATAATCTCCTGTGGGGACCTCTGCAGGCGATCCTGGGAACTGCAGCATTTAGTCTCCATCTGATCTCCCGTGGGGACCTCTGCAGGCGATCCTGGGAACTGCAGCATTTAGTCTCCATATGATCTTCTCTGGGGAGCTCTGTAGGCGGTCTTGGGAACTGCAGTATTTAGTCTCCATATGATCTCCTGTGGAGACCTCTATAAGCGATCCTCGGAACTGCAGAATTTAGTTTCCATATGATCTCCTGTGGGGTCCTCTGCAGGTGATCCTTCGAACTGCAACATTTAGACTCCATATGATCTCTTGTGGGGACCTCTATCGGCGATCCTGGGAACTGCAGCCTTTAGTCTCCATATGATCTCTTGTGGGGACCTCTATCAGCGAAACTGGGAACGGCAGCCTTTAGTCTCCATATAATCTCCTGTGGGGACCTCTGCAGGCGATCCTGGGAACTGCATCATTTAGTCTCCATATGATCTCCTGTGGGGACCTCTATCGGTGATCCTGGGAACTGCAGCCTTTAATCTCCATATGATCTCCTGTGGGGACCTCTACAAGCGATCCTGGGAACTGCAGCATTTACTCTCCATATGATCTCCTGTGGGGACCTCTGCAGGCGATCCTGGGAACTGCAGCATTTAGTCTCCATATGATCTCCTGTGGGCACCTCTGCAGGCGATCCTGGGAACTGCAGCATTTAGTCTCCATATGATCTCGTGTGGGGACCTCTGCAGGCGATCCTGGGAACTGCAGCATTTAGTCTCCATATGATCTCCTTTGGGGACCTCTGCAGGCGATCCTGGGAACTGCAGCATTTAGTCTCCATATGATCTCCTCTGGGGAGCTCTGTAGGCGGTCTTGGGAACTGCAGCATTTAGTTTCCATATGATCTCCTGTGGGGACCTCTGCAGGCGATCCTGGGAACTGCAGCATTTAGTCTCCATATGATCTCTTGTGGGGACCTCTATCGGTGATCCTGGGAATTGCAGCCTTTAGTCTCCATATGATCTCCTGTGGGGACCTCTGCAGGTGATCCTGGGAACTGCAGCATTTAGTCTCCATATGATGTCCTGTGGGGACCTCTGCAAGCGATCCTGGGAACTGCAGCATTTACTCTCCATATGATCTCCTGTGGGGACCTCTGCAGGCGATCCCAGGAACTGCAGCATTTAGTCTCCATATGATCTCTTGTGGGGACCTCTATCAGCGATACTGGGAACGGCAGCCTTTAGGCTCCATATAATCTCCTGTGGGGACCTCTGCAGGCGATCCTGGGAACTGCATCATTTAGTCTCCATATGATCTCCTGTGGGGACCTCTATCAGGGATCCTGGGAACTGCAGCATTTAGTCTCCATATGATCTCCTGTGGGGACCTCTATCGGTGATCCTGGGAACTGCATCATTTAGACTCCATATGATCTCCTGTGGGGACCTCTGCAGGCGATCCTGGGAACTGCAGCATTTAGTCTCCATATGATCTCCTGTGGGGACCTCTGCAGGCGATCCTGGGAACTGCAGCATTTAGTCTCCATATGATTTGCTGTGGGGACCTCTATCGGTGATCCTGGGAACTGCAGCCTTTAATCTCCATATGATCTCCTGTGGGGACCTCTACAAGTGATCCTGGGAACTGCAGCATTTACTCTCCATATGATCTCCTGTGGGGACCTCTACAAGTGATCCTGGTAACTGCAGCATTTACTCTCCATATGATCTCCTGTGGGGACTTCTACAGGCGATCCTGGGAACTGCAGCATTTAGTCTCCATCTAATCTCCCGTGGGGACCTCTGCAGGCGATCCTGGGAACTGCAGCATTTAGTCTCCATATGATCTCCTCTGGGGAGCTCTGTAGGCGGTCTTGGGAACTGCAGTATTTAGTCTCCATATGATCTACTGTGGAGACCTCTATAAGCGATCCTCGGAACTGCAGAATTTAGTTTCCATATGATCTCCTGTGGGGACCTCTGCAGGTGATCCTGGGAACTGCAGCATTTAGACTCCATATGATCTCTTGTGGGGACCTCTATCGGCGATCCTAGGAACTGCAGCCTTTAGTCTCCATATGATCTCTTGTGGGGACCTCTATCAGCGATACTGGGAACGGCAGCCTTTAGTCTCCATATAATCTCCTGTGGGGACCTCTGCAGGCGATCCTGGGAACTGCATCATTTAGTCTCCATATGATCTCCTGTGGGGACCTCTATCGGTGATCCTGGGAACTGCAGTCTTTAATCTCCATATGATCTACTGTGGGGACCTCTACAAGTGATCCTGGGAACTGCAGCATTTACTCTCCATATGATCTCCTGTGGGGACCTCTGCAGGCGATCCTGGGAACTGCAGCATTTAGTCTCCATATGATCTCCTGTGGGCACCTCTGCAGGCGATCCTGGGAACTGCAGCATTTAGTCTCCATATGATCTCCTGTGGGGACCTCTGCAGGCGATCCTGGGAACTGCAGCATTTAGTCTCCATATGATCTCCTGTGGGGACCTCTATCGGTGATCCTGGGAACTGCAGCCTTTAATTTCCATATGATCTCCTGTGGTGACCTCTACAAGTGATCCTGGGAACTGCAGCATTTACTCTCCATATGATCTCCTGTGGGGACCTCTACAAGTGATCCTGGGAACTGCAGCATTTACTCTCCATATGATCTCCTGTGGGGACCTCTGCAGGCGATCCTGGGAACTGCAGCATTTAGTCTCCATATGATCTCCTGTGGGGACCTCTGCAGGCGATCCTGGAAACTGCAGCATTTAGTCTCCATATGATCTCTTGTGGGGACCTCTATCGGTGATCCTGGGAATTGCAGCCTTTAGTCTCCATATGATCTCCTGTGGGGACCTCTGCAGGTGATCCTGGGAACTGCAGCATTTAGTCTCCATATGATGTCCTGTGGGGACCTCTGCAAGCGATCCTGGGAACTGCAGCATTTACTCTCCATATGATCTCCTGCGGGGACCTCTGCAGGCGATCCCAGGAACTGCTTCATTTAGTCTCCATATGATCTCTTGTGGGGACCTCTATCAGCGATACTGGGAACGGCAGCCTTTAGGCTCCATATAATCTCCTGTGGGGACCTCTGCAGGCGATCCTGGGAACTGCATCATTTAGTCTCCATATGATCTCCTGTGGGGATCTCTATCGGTGATCCTGGGAACTGCATCATTTAGACTCCATATGATCTCCTGTGGGGACCTCTGCAGGCGATCCTGGGAACTGCAGCATTTAGTCTCCATATGATCTCCTGTGGGGACCTCTGCAGGCGATCCTGGGAACTGCAGCATTTAGTCTCCATATGATCTCCTGTGGGGACCTCTATCGGTGATCCTGGGAACTGCAGCCTTTAATCTCCATATGATCTCCTGTGGGGACCTCTACAAGTGATCCTGGGAACTGCAGCATTTACTCTCCATATGATCTCCTGTGGGGACCTCTGCAGGCGATCCTGGGAACTGCAGCATTTATTCTCCATATGATCTCCTGTGGGGATCTCTGCAGGCGATCCTGGGAACTGCAGCATTTAGTCTCCATATGATCTCCTTTGGGGACCTCTGCAGGCGATCCTGGGAACTGCAGCATTTAGTCTCCATGTGATCTCCTCTGGGGAGCTCTGTAGGCGGTCTTGGGAACTGCAGCATTTAGTTTCCAAGTGATCTCCTGTGGGGACCTCTGCAGGTGATCCTGGGAACTGCAGCATTTAGTCTCCATATGATCTCTTGTGGGGACCTCTATCGGTGATCCTGGGTATTGCAGCCTTTAGTCTCCATATGATCTCCTGTGGGGACCTCTGCAGGTGATCCTGGGAACTGCAGCATTTAGTCTCCATATGATGTCCTGTGGGGACCTCTGCAGGCAATCCTGGGAACTGCAGCATTTAGTCTCCATGTGATCTCCTGTGGGGACCTCTGCAGGTGATCCTGGGAACTGCAGCATTTACTCTCCATATGATCTCCTGTGGGGACCTCTGCAGGCGATCCTCGGAACTGCAGCCTTTAGTCTCCATATGATCTCCTGTGGGGACCTCTGCAGGCGATCCTGGGAACTGCAGCCTTTAGTCTCCATATGATGTCCTGTGGGGACCTCTGCAGGCGATCCTGGGAACTGCAGCATTTAGTCTCCATATGATCTCCTGTGGGGACCTCTGCAGGCGATCCTGGGAACTGCAGCATTTAGTCTCCATATGATCTCCTGTGGGGACCTCTATCGGTGATCCTGGGAACTGCAGCCTTTAGTCTCCATATGATCTCCTGTGGGGACCTCTGCAGGCGATCCTGGGAACTGAAGCATTTAGTCTCCATATGATCTCTTGTGGGGGCCTCTATCAGCGATACTGGGAACGGCAGCCTTAAGTCTCCATATAATCTCCTGTGGGGACCTCTGCAGGCGATCCTGGGAACTGCATCATTTAGTCTCCATATGATCTCCTGTGGGGACCTCTATCAGGGATCCTGGGAACTGCAGCATTTAGTCTCCATATGATCTCCTGTGCGGACCTCTACAGGTGATCCTGGGAACTGCAGCATTTACTCTCCATATGATCTCCTGTGGGGACCTCTGCAGACGATGCTGGAAACTGCAGCATTTACTCTCCATATGATCTCCTGTGGGGACCTCTATCGGTGATCCTGGGAACTGCATCATTTAGTCTCCATATGATCTCCTGTGGGGACCTCTGCAGGCGATCCTGGGAACTGCAGCATTTAGTCTCCATATGATCTCCTGTGGGGACCTCTGCAGGCGATCCTGGGAACTGCAGCATTTAGTCTCTATCTGATCTCCCGTGGGGACCTCTGCAGGCGATCCTGGGAACTGCAGCATTTAGTCTCCATATGATCTCCTCTGGGGAGCTCTGTAGTCGGTCTTGGGAACTGCAGTATTTAGTCTCCATATGATCTCCTGTGGAGACCTCTAGAAGCGATCCTCGGAACTGCAGAATTTAGTCTCCATATGATCTCCTGTGGGGACCTCTGCAGGCGATCCTGGGAACTGCAGCCTTTAGTCTCCATATGATCTCCTGTGGGGACCTCTGCAGGCGATCCTGGGAACTGCAGCATTTAGTCTCCATATGATCTCCTGTGGGGACCTCTGCAGGCGATCCTGGGAACTGCAGCATTTAGTCTCCATATGATCTCCTGTGGGGACCTCTATCGGTGATCCTGGGAACTGCAGCCTTTAGTCTCCATATGATCTCCTGTGGGGACCTCTGCAGGCGATCCTGGGAACTGCAGCATTTAGTCTCCATATGATCTCCTGTGGGGACCTCTATCGGTCATCCTGGGAACTGCAGCCTTTAATCTCCATATGATCTCCTGTGGGGACCTCTACAAGTGATCCTGGGAACTGCAGCATTTACTCTCCATATGATCTCCTGTGGGGACCTCTGCAGGCGATCCTGGGAACTGCAGCATTTATTCTCCATATGATCTCCTGTGGGGACCTCTGCAGGCGATCCTGGGAACTGCAGCATTTAGTCTCCATATGATCTCCTTTGGCGACCTCTGCAGGCGATCCTGGGAACTGCAGCATTTAGTCTCCATATGGTCTCCTCTGGGGAGCTCTGTAGGCGGTCTTGGGAACTGCAGCATTTAGTTTCCAAGTGATCTCCTGTGGGGACCTCTGCAGGTGATCCTGGGAACTGCAGCATTTAGTCTCCATATGATCTCTTGTGGGGACCTCTATTGGTGATCCTGGGTATTGCAGCCTTTAGTCTCCATATGATCTCCTGTGGGGACCTCTGCAGGTGATCCTGGGAACTGCAGCATTTAGTCTCCATATGATGTCCTGTGGGGACCTCTGCAGGCGATCCTGGGAACTGCAGCATTTAGTCTCCATATGATCTCCTGTGGGGACCTCTGCAGGTGATCCTGGGAACTGCAGCATTTACTCTCCATATGATCTCCTGTGGGGACCTCTGCAGGCGATCCTGGGAACTGCAGCCTTTAGTCTCCATATGATCTCCTGTTGGGACCTCTGCAGGCGATCCTGGGAACTGCAGCCTTTAGTCTCCATATGATCTCCTGTGGGGACCGCTGCAGGCGATCCTGGGAACTGCAGCATTTAGTCTCCATATGATCTCCTGTGGGGACCTCTATCGGTGATCCTGGGAACTGCAGCCTTTAGTCTCCATATGATCTCCTGTGGGGACCTCTGCAGGCGATCCTGGGAACTGAAGCATTTAGTCTCCATATGATCTCTTGTGGGGGCCTCTATCAGCGATACTGGGAACGGCAGCCTTTAGTCTCCATATAATCTCCTGTGGGGACCTCTGCAGGCGATCCTGGGAACTGCATCATTTAGTCTCCATATGATCTCCTGTGGGGACCTCTATCAGGGATCCTGGGAACTGCAGAATTTAGTCTCCATATGATCTCCTGTGCAGACCTCTACAGGTGATCCTGGGAACTGCAGCATTTACTCTCCATATGATCTCCTGTGGGGACCTCTGCAGGCGATCCTGGGAACTGCAGCATTTACTCTCCATATGATCTCCTGTGGGGACCTCTATCGGTGATCCTGGGAACTGCATCATTTAGTCTCCATATGATCTCCTGTGGGGACCTCTGCAGGCGATCCTGGGAACTGCAGCATTTAGTCTCCATATGATCTCCTGTGGGGACCTCTGCAGGCGATCCTGGGAACTGCAGCATTTAGTCTCCATCTGATCTCCCGTGGGGACCTGTGCAGGCGATCCTGGGAACTGCAGCATTTAGTCTCCATATGATCTCCTCTGGGGAGCTCTGTAGGCGGTCTTGGGAACTGCAGTATTTAGTCTCCATATGATCTCCTGTGGAGACCTCTATAAGCGATCATCGGAACTGCAGAATTTAGTTTCCATATGATCTCCTGTGGGGTCCTCTGAAGGTGATCCTTCGAACTGCAACATTTAGACTCCATATGATCTCTTGTGGGGACCTCTATCGGCGATCCTGGGAAATGCAGCCTTTAGTCTCCATATGATCTCTTGTGGGGACCTCTATCAGCGATACTGGGAACGGCAGCCTTTAGTCTCCATATAATCTCCTGTGGGGACCTCTGCAGGCGATCCTGGGAACTGCATCATTTAGTCTCCATATGATCACCTGTGGGGACCTCTATCAGTGATCCTGGGAACTGCAGCCTTTAATCTCCATATGATCTCCTGTGGGGACCTCTACAAGCGATCCTAGGAACTGCAGCATTTACTCTCCATATGATCTCCTGTGGGGACCTCTGCAGGCGATCCTGGGAACTGCAGCATTTAGTCTCCATATGATCTCCTGTGGGCACCTCTGCAGGCGATCCTGGGAACTGCAGCATTTAGTCTCCATATGATCTCCTGTGGGGACCTCTGCAGGCGATCCTGGGAACTGCAGCATTTAGTCTCCATATGATCTCCTGTGGGGACCTCTGCAGGCGATCCTGGGAACTGCAGCATTTAGTCTCCATATGATCTCCTCTGGGGAGCTCTGTAGGCTGTCTTGGGAACTGCAGCATTTAGTTTCCATATGATCTCCTGTGGGGACCTCTGCAGGCGATCCTGGGAACTGCAGCATTTAGTCTCCATATGATCTCTTGTGGGGACCTCTATCGGTGATCCTGGGAATTGCAGCCTTTAGTCTCCATATGATCTCCTGTGGGGACCTCTGCAGGTGATCCTGGGAACTGCAGCATTTAGTCTCCATATGATGTCCTGTGGGGACCTCTGCAAGCGATCCTGGGAACTGCAGCATTTACTCTCCATATGATCTCCTGTGGGGACCTCTGCAGGCGATCCCAGGAACTGCAGCATTTAGTCTCCATATGATCTCTTGTGGGGACCTCTATCAGCGATACTGGGAACGGCAGCCTTTAGGCTCCATATAATCTCCTGTGGGGACCTCTGCAGGCGATCCTGGGAACTGCATCATTTAGTCTCCATATGATCTCCTGTTGGGACCTCTATCAGGGATCCTGGGAACTGCAGCATTTAGTCTCCATATGATCTCCTGTGGGGACCTCTATCGGTGATCCTGGGAACTGCATCATTTAGACTCCATATGATCTCCTGTGGGGACCTCTGCAGGCGATCCTGGGAACTGCAGCATTTAGTCTCCATATGATCTCCTGTGGGGACCTCTGCAGGCGATCCTGGGAACTGCAGCATTTAGTCTCCATATGATCTGCTGTGGGGACCTCTATCGGTGATCCTGGGAACTGCAGCCTTTAATCTCCATATGATCTCCTGTGGGGACCTCTACAAGTGATCCTGGGAACTGCAGCATTTACTCTCCATATGATCTCCTGTGGGGACCTCTACAAGTGATCCTGGGAACTGCAGCATTTACTCTCCATATGATCTCCTGTGGGGACCTCTGCAGGCGATCCTGGGAACTGCAGCATTTAGTCTCCATATAATCTCCTGTCGGGACCTCTGCAGGCGATCCTGGGAACTGCAGCATTTAGTCTCCATATGATCTCCTCTGGGGAGCTCTGTAGGCGGTCTTGGGAACTGCAGCATTTAGTTTCCATGTGATATCCTGTGGGGACCTCTGCAGGTGATCCTGGGAACTGCAGCATTTACTCTCCATATGATGTCCTGTGGGGACCTCTGCAAGCGATCCTGGGAACTGCAGCATTTACTCTCCATATGATCTCCTGTGGGGACCTCTGCAGGCGATCCTGAGAACTGCAGCCTTTAGTCTCCATATGATCTCCTGTGGGGACCTCTGCAGGCGATCCTGGGAACTGCAGCATTTAGTCTCCATATGATCTCCTGTGGGGACCTCTATCGGTGATCCTGGGAACTGCAGCCTTTAATCTCCATATGATCTCCTGTGGGGACTTCTACAAGTGATCCTGGGAACTGCAGCATTTACTCTCCATATGATCTCCTGTGGGGACCTCTATCGGTGAACCTGGGAACTGCAGCCTTTAATCTCCATATGAAATCCTGTGTGGACCTCTGCAGGCGATCCTGGGAACTGCAGCCTTTAGTCTCCATATGATCTCCTGTGGGGACCTCTGCAGGCGATCCTGGGAACTGCAGCATTTAGTCTCCATATGATCTCCTGTGGGGACCTCTGCAGGCGATCCTGGGAACTGCAGCATTTAGTCTCCATATGATCTCCTGTGGGGACCTCTATCGGTGATCCTCGGAACTGCAGCCTTTAGTCTCCATATGATCTCCTGTGGGGACCTCTGCAGGCGATCCTGGGAACTGCAGCATTTAGTCTCCATATGATCTCCTGTGGGGACCTCTATCAGTGATCCTGGGAACTGCAGCCATTAGTCTCCATATGATCTCCTGTGGGGACCTCTGCAGGTGATCCTGGGAACTGCAGCATTTACTCTCCATATGATCTCCTGTGGGGACCTTTGCAGGCGATCCTGAGAACTGCAGCCTTTAATCGCCATATGATCTCCTGTGTGGACCTCTGCAGGCGATCCTGGGAACTGCAGCCTTTAGTCTCCATATGATCTCCTGTGGGGACCTCTGCAGGCGATCCTGGGAACTGCAGCATTTAGTCTCCATATGATCTCCTGTGGGGACCTCTGCAGGCGATCCTGGGAACTGCAGCATTTAGTCTCCATATGATCTCCTGTGGGGACCTCTATCGGTGATCCTGGGAACTGCAGCCTTTAGCCTCCATATGATCTCCTGTGGGGACCTCTGCAGGCGATCCTGGGAACTGAAGCATTTAGTCTCCATATGATCTCTTGTGGGGCCTCTATCAGCGATACTGGGAACGGCAGCCTTTAGTCTCCATATAATCTCCTGTGGGGACCTCTGCAGGCGATCCTGGGAACTGCATCATTTAGTCTCCATATGATCTCCTGTGGGGACCTCTATCAGGGATCCTGGGAACTGCAGCATTTAGTCTCCATATGATCTCCTGTGCGGACCTCTACAGGTGATCCTGGGAACTGCAGCATTTAGTCTCCATATGATCCCCTGTGCGGACCTCTACAGGTGATCCTGGGAACTGCAGCATTTACTCTCCATATGATCTCCTGTGGGGACCTCTGCAGGCGATCCTGGGAACTGCAGCATTTAGTCTCCATATGATCTCCTGTGGGGACCTCTGCAGGCGATCCTGGGAACTGCAGCATTTAGTCTCCATCTGATCCCCCGTGGGGACCTCTGCAGGCGATCCTGGGAACTGCAGAATTTAGTCTCCATATGATCTCCTCTGGGGAGCTCTGTAGGCGATCTTGGGAACTGCAGTATTTAGTCTCCATATGATCTCCTGTGGAGACCTCTATGAGCGATCCTCGGAACTGCAGAATTTAGTTTCCATATGATCTCCTGTGGGGACCTCTGCAGGTGATCCTGGGAACTGCAGCATTTAGACTCCATATGATCTCTTGTGGGGACCTCTATCGGCGATCCTGGGAACTGCAGCCTTTAGTCTCCATATGATCTCTTGTGGGGGCCTCTATCAGCGATACTGGGAACGGCAGCCTTTAGTCTCCATATAATCTCCTGTGGGGACCTCTGCAGGTGATCCTGGGAACGGCAGCCTTTAGTCTCCATATGATCTCCTGTGGGGACCTCTATCGGTGATCCTGGGAACTGCAGCCTTTAATCTCCATATGATTGTGATGCCGGAAATGCATCTGAGGGACAGGGCCTCTGAATCCTTGTCCTTTCTCTGTTTTTACCGTGTGTTCTGTCATGTTTTCTGCCCAGGAGTCCATGAGGGACTCCTGGCAGTGCAGCTCTCTTTTGATTTGGTGAACAGACCCATGGGATACCCTTATGGCACCCATGGGTAGGGGTACAACCCTGTGCCCCTAGTGTATGTTTTTGGGCACCTGTGGGTGGCCCACAGAGCAGGGTATGGGCTGGTGGCAGCTCCATGCTGAATTTGACAGGTGCTCTGGGTGTCCTCCATTTTGGGATACCCAGGCCCTGCCATTGGAATCAGTTGATTCCTGATAGGAAACAAGATGGCCCCTGTGGCCTCTTGCTTTCTATTGCCTGTTATCTTGTTTTTCCCAAAGTCCTGGGAAGCCCTGACTCTGTCCCTTCCCCCTGACTGGCTGTTGGGTGGAAGTTCCATATATGGTGTTGTTGTGAAGGCCCAGCTAGACTGACTGGAGCCTTCCCAGTGACTGTATGTTATGGGTACCTCCTGTGGGTGGGACCTGGGTGAATGGAGTGTGTGACCAATATACACTCCTTGTTGTGGTTGTCTGGTTTCTGGCATGAGAGACAAAGACTGAGACAGCCCTGCCCGAAACTGGCCTGAATGCAGTGTGTAGTGTTGAATGGCTGGGTACTTGTCCCAATCCACATTCCTTGTTGTGAGTGTCTGAAAGGGAGGAGTGTGGCCTGAATGCACTGTGTGCCTGATTGGCTGACTGACTGCATGAATGCCCTTCTGTGTGATTGGCTGCTGTGTGTGTGCCAGCAGTGTGGATGAGAGACAGAATAGTATATCTGGGGACCTCTCACCACTGGAAATTGTTCAGAAGCATTCAGAAGCTGAGTCTCCACTCAAGAGTAACTGGATTTGCTGATCCTCGACGTCCAGCTGGAAGAAGAAGACTTGCTGTGGCATTTGCTTCGACGGAACTGAAGGTTGTCGAAATTGTCGAGGGCTGACCCGAGAGAGGACCTGGCTAGGCGCCCTCTTCCCGTGCTCCGAGGGACCATCGAGCACCGCTGAATCTTCGCCGAAGCGCCCTGGAAGTCAGACCCTCGAAAGGCTGCCGACCCGAGACGGGACCGCCGAGGAGATCGAAGTGAAGCACCCGGACATCGACGCCGTCGAAGTCCATTGCCGTCGACCAGGGTTCGCAGGTCTGTGTAACCGCTGGAGGCCCGTCGAAGTTGTGTGCCCAGCCGTGGGAACCACTTGACGCCGTGCCGCCGACGATCGGAGCCGTCCGCTCCATTGCCTAAGAACATTCAATCGAAGGACTCTCTCGACCGCATCGTCGACCGCTTATCCTGCCGGGGAAAGTCGAGGACGACCAACGCGCCGAGGAGAAACCTGCCGGTGGGTTTCCCGCCACCCGACGACCCCAAAGACTCGGACGACTCGACGCCCTTGCTGGGCTCCCGTCTCTACAATCTTTGCGGTCCAGAACTATTGTCATCGAGGTGCCCCGCACACCTCCGCCTTGCAGGACGCCGACGCCCCGACGCCGACGAGCACCGCTCGGACGGAGCTGCCGCCTCTTCGACAACGTTCGGCCTCGTTTGTCGACGGACGTTCGACGCCCCGTGCCTCCCGCCTGAAAAGGAAGGCATTCAAGAAGGGCCGTCGATTCCCCGTCGCCGAACAGCGAGTCCCTCGACGCTTGTCGACGCCTTTTCGAGGAACTCGACTCCACCAGGTACATTGGGGGGGTAAAAACATTATAGGAGAGAAATAGACTATTGAACAATATCTGGACTGGGCTGGTGTTATATCTCTTTATTTTGCAGGTTGCCCAGGTGGGGGGATCTCCACACAGAACTGTGTCCAGTAGCAAGGGCCAGTATTCTGCCTATTGTTTCAACCCTCTGTTATCTCTCCTCTCTCTATTGCTGGTTTCCTTCTTATTGATCTGTGTGCCATTTCTACAGTATTGTGAATGCACTTTAATGAGGTCTAATATTAGTGGTACCACTTTAGAATTGTAGATATTTACCATTGCTGATTTTCCTGAGCACAAAGTGCGTTATTGTGATAAGTGTACATAACCCTTGAATATTAATTATATAAAGACTGTGTTTTCAGTAATACAGTGTGTGGACATTCCTTTGTGGGGGCTTGGGGATACACTGTACTTAAGAACCAGCCTGCATCACCTCCTGAGAAGCTAGGCCTTGATTGCTCGCCCATCGCTACCGTATTAGAGAATCTTGGCTGGGGTCCTCTGTGCCTCCCCTCTACCATATAGAGAGCAGAAGTACAGACCCCCCCACCGGTCTTCTTTACAAAGCTGGTGGCAGCGGTGGGATGCTTATGGTTTTAAGACTCAGTGTATAACCGTGCCACTTACAAAATATCCGCACTTTATTAGATTAAGGTTTGGGTGTGTACCAAATAACTGCATTACAGGCAATGGAGCCCATTGCAAATGGTAAATTGACTCGGATGAGCTTAGAGGCTCTCCAGAGTGCTTGTGAAGCCAGGGAGTTGGACTTTGTGGATAAGTCTAGGGCTGAGCTGATAGCTGCCCTGGTGGACTACCAGACTGATGGTGAAACCCTTGATGAAGGGGGGGATGCAACCAGTGAGGACTCTGCCCCTGGGGTTGTCGCTGAATCTGTTTCTGGGAATGCCACCATTCCTGCTGCCTCTGTTCCAAACCCCAGCAATTCCATGGAACTTGAGTTATTAAGGATGAAATTGGCCTTTGAATATCGCAAGTTGGAAATAGAAGCTGAGCTTAAGAAAGAGGAGCTGGCACAGCAAGTGGAACTCAAGAATAGGGATCTTGCGCTCAAAGACAAGGACACTGAATGTCAGAGAATCCAGCTAGAGAGAGCTAGAGTGGAGACTTCAGCTAGACCAATTGAGAGTGGCAGGTCCCCAGCCACCAAGTTTATGAAAGATTTGGTTGGTGTGTTTGTGGAGGGTTCAGATATCCTCCAATGGATTGAAGCGTTTGAAATGGCTTGTGCAATTCATGATGTAGATAAAAGAGATTGGGCTAAGTGTTTGTTAAGCAGAGTGCCTCAAACTGGATATGACTGTATTCTGAAGCTGAGTGTGGAGGAAAGGGGTCAGTATGAGTGTATGAAGTCTGCTTTGATTGCCAAGTTTGGCAAGACACCTACCCAATACCTTAAAAGGTTCAGGGATTTTAAGAAAAGAGAGAATGTGTCTTGGGTTGACTGGGTGAGTACTGCGCACATGAACATGATGGGGTGGATTGACGGTTACAAGGTGAAAACTTTTGTTGAGTTGTCCCACCTCTTGTTTTTTGAGCATTTTTCTGAAGCCTGTTCACCAGAGCTGCGTCAGTATGTGGCTGACCAGAACATTTTGGACCCCTTTAAGCTGGCTAGGTTGGCTGACAAGTGGGTCTCCCACCGGGTGTCCCCTAAGGACTCCAGTGGGAAGGACAAGGACAAAGAAAAGGGGACCTCTCAGAAAGCTGAGGAGTCCCAAAAGCAATCACAGTCGGGTAAACCAAAACCTTCCTCTCCTAAGACCCAAAAATCTGGTGGGGATAAGTCCTCTGTGGGTGGGAATAAGAGTAGTGGTCCACCTGCTGCAAAGCAGGTTCCCAGTGGTTCCAGTACCGTACCCCGCACTCCTGGCACTTGTTGGGATTGTGGGGCTCTGGATCACAAAAGGGGTGACCCCAAGTGTAAAGGTAAGGCACTTGGAGTACAGGCTGTCAGCCTGACCTACCCTTACCCCGTGGCTGAGGTGGAGGCCACTGTCCTCCCCTCCTCTACAGGAATCACATTTGGTGCTCCGGTAGAGATTTCCTTAGTGTCCCTTGGGGCCTGGGACCAGTACGCAGAAGTACTGGCAACTATCCCGCAGAACACCCGTAGGTTTTTGAGAAGTGTCCTCTTGAATGGCCAGCCTTCTACTGGTTTGAGAGACACTGGGGCAAGCATGACAGTGGTGGACAGGACCCTGCTCAAGCCAGAGGACTATGTAGGTGCTCCTCTGAGAACCACCAGGTTAGCTGGTGGGCCTCCCAAATTATCGCCTGTAGCCCTAGTCACACTCATGATTGGAGACAAGACAGCAAAGCTTCCTGTCCTGGTTCAGGACAATGTCCCTGCTAACATTCTGTTAGGAAATGATCTAGTAGAGTTGGGGTTGATCTCGGATGGTCTTCCCATGACTGCTGCTGCAGTCACTAGGTCACAGGTGACACCGGGTCTGGCTGTGAGTCAGGTATCCGAGCCAAAGGCAAGGCCTAAGGCAAGAAGAAGGAAGACCAAGAAGGCCACCTCTGTGGAGGGAACACCTTCTCTTCCTGCTGTTCCGACAGCACCCAATGGGATCCATGCTCCGGACGGGCTGGGTCCAGCGGAAAACCCAAACTCAACTCCTGTGGGAGAAGAGACAGAAGACTCTCCTGTGGGAGAGGTTCTCAACCCGGAGGATCATCCCGACCTTCAATGCTTGTTAGCTGAAGGGGGACCCTCCCGGGCAGACTTCTGTAAGGGACAGAGAGAGTGCCACTCTCTCGAGGGCCTGAGGAAACAGGCCCTGTCCCAGGCACAAGGTGAAGTGCCTAGGACATTCAAGATTTATTGGGAGGGTGAGCTCCTTGTTAGTGAGCCCACTAAGCCCGAACCTGGTGCCCGCAAGAGGTTGGTGGTACCCCAGGTTTACAGGCCCTTCCTACTGCAGTTGGCGCATGAGGTGCCCTTGGCTGGTCATCTTGGGACCAAGAAGACTAAGCAGAGGCTCTCTGCCCATTTCTACTGGCCACGGATGGGAGTAGAGGTGGAGTCCCACTGCAGGACCTGCCCAACTTGTCAGTTGTCTGGCAAGACTGGAGGCAGGGTCATTGCCCCACTGCAGCCATTACCAGTGGTTGGCACACCATTTGAGAGGGTGGGCATCGACATCGTCGGTCCCCTTGACCCTCCCACTTCAGGTGGACATCGGTTCATCCTGGTCTTGGTAGATCATGCCACCAGGTACCCTGAGGCAATACCCCTTCGGACTGTTACTGCCAAGGTGGTTGCCAGGGCTCTCCTGGGCATTTTCACCCGTGTTGGATTCCCCAAGGAGGTTGTCTCTGACCGAGGATCCAACTTCATGTCTAGTTACATGAAAACCATGTGGAAAGAGTGCGGGGTAACCTACAAGTTCTCCACCTCTTACCACCCCCAGACCAATGGTCTGGTTGAGAGATTTAACAAAACTCTCAAGGGCATGCTAGGTGCTTTGGAAGAGCCCCTAAGGAGGAAATGGGATCTCCTCCTGCCATGCCTGCTGTTTGCTTACAGAGAGGTACCTCAAGAGGGTGTTGGTTTCAGCCCCTTTGAGTTACTCTTTGGACATCCCGTGAGGGGGCCCCTCGCCTTGATCCGAGAAGGCTTGGAAGCCACCCCTCCAGGTCCCGCCAAGCAAGTGGGGGACTATGTGTTAGGCCTCAGGCGGAGGATGACACAAATGATGGGTCAGGCAACAGCAAATCTCAAGGCCAGCCAGGAATTGAATAAGTACTGGCATGACCTGAAAGCTTCGCAAGTGGATTGGACTCCGGGACAGGAAATCCTTGTGATGGAGCCTACCAAGCCTAGAGCTTTGGCAGACAAGTGGACTGGACCCTTCAGGATCATCTCCAAGATGGGCGAAGTCAATTATCTGGTGGACATGGGAGCCTCTGGGGTAGCCCCCCAGGTATTCCATGTCAACAGGCTCAAGCCTTTCCACAGGCGAGCAGAGGTCTCATGTCTCTTGCTAGCTTCAGGGCAAGAAGAGGATGAGAGTGAGCCCCTTCCTGATTTGCTGCATAGCAACCCTCAGGATGGCTCAGTGGAGGGAGTACAACTCTCTCCCGATTTGACAACAGAGCAGCAGAGGGCCTGCCGGGCTTTGCTCCAGCAGTATGCCCCTCTGTTTTCACTGACACCGGGCCTTACACCGTGGTGTAAGCACGAAATTGACACTGGTGACAGTGTGCCTGTCAAAAGCAGGAGCTATCGTATGTCAGATACCGTCAAAAACCACATCCAGGCTGAGGTCGCCAAGATGTTGGATCTGGGTGTTATTGAACCCTCCACCAGTCCCTGGTCCAGTCCAGTGGTCCTTGTCCCCAAGGCAAGTTCCCCGGCGGGTACCAAGGATTGGAGGTTCTGTGTGGACTACCGAGGAGTCAATGCCGTCACCAAAACTGACGCGCACCCATTGCCCAGGGCTGATGAGCTCGTGGACACTATAGGTGCTGCCAAATTTGTGAGCACCTTTGACCTTACCTCAGGCTATTGGCAAATAGCTCTGACGGACCATGCCAAGGAAAAGACGGCATTCTCCACACCTGAGGGACTCTACCAGTTTAGGGTCATGCCCTTTGGGTTGAAGAATGCCCCTGCCACCTTCCAGAGATTGGTCAACCATGCGCTCAGTGGGCTGGAAGCCTTTTGTGTGGCTTACTTAGACGACATTGCCGTCTACAGTTCCACCTGGGAAGAGCATTTGACACATCTGGATAAGGTGTTGCAGGCCTTGAAAAGGGCTAACCTCACTATCAAGGCCACCAAGTGCCAGATAGCTCAGGGGAAAGTTACCTATCTTGGTCATGAGGTAGGAGGGGGTCAAATCCAACCTCTCTCCAGTAAAGTACAGGACGTACAGAACTGGGAGACGCCCACTACTCAAACCCAGGTGAGAGCCTTTTTGGGCCTCACTGGGTACTATCGCAATTTCATGGCAGACTATGGAACCATAGCTGCACCCCTGACAGCTCTAACTTCACCCAAACAGCCTAGGAAGGTTAATTGGACTGAAGACTGTCAGAGGGCCTTTGATGGCTTGAAAGAAAGTCTGTGTAGGGCACCTGTGTTGAGTGCGCCTGACTACAGCCGACCCTTTATCGTCCAGACGGATGCCTGCGACACCGGAATTGGAGCTGTCTTGTCCCAGTTAGATGACAAAGGGAGAGAACATCCTATCATATTCATCAGTAGACAACTCAAGGGTAGAGAACTTAGGTGGGCTACTGTTGAAAAGGAATGTTTTAGTATAGTTTGGAGCCTTAGGCGTTTTAGGCCCTACCTTACGGGGTCCACCTTCAAGGTCCAAACAGATCATAAGCCCCTGAAGTGGCTTATGCAGATGAAGGGTGAGAATCCGAAATTGCTCAGGTGGTCGATTAGCCTACAAGGGCTAGACTTCACCATAGAGCACAGACCAGGGAAGAGTCACGATAATGCAGATGGCCTTTCCAGAAGGTATGTTGACCGTCTGGATGAGGGTGTCTATCCCGTGGGAGATTAGGCACCCTCCACCTCAGTCTGGGGGGGGCGACTGTGATGCCGGAAATGCATCTGAGGGACAGGGCCTCTGAATCCTTGTCCTTTCTCTGTTTTTACCGTGTGTTCTGTCATGTTTTCTGCCCAGGAGTCCATGAGGGACTCCTGGCAGTGCAGCTCTCTTTTGATTTGGTGAACAGACCCATGGGATACCCTTATGGCACCCATGGGTAGGGGTACAACCCTGTGCCCCTAGTGTATGTTTTTGGGCACCTGTGGGTGGCCCACAGAGCAGGGTATGGGCTGGTGGCAGCTCCATGCTGAATTTGACAGGTGCTCTGGGTGTCCTCCATTTTGGGATACCCAGGCCCTGCCATTGGAATCAGTTGATTCCTGATAGGAAACAAGATGGCCCCTGTGGCCTCTTGCTTTCTATTGCCTGTTATCTTGTTTTTCCCAAAGTCCTGGGAAGCCCTGACTCTGTCCCTTCCCCCTGACTGGCTGTTGGGTGGAAGTTCCATATATGGTGTTGTTGTGAAGGCCCAGCTAGACTGACTGGAGCCTTCCCAGTGACTGTATGTTATGGGTACCTCCTGTGGGTGGGACCTGGGTGAATGGAGTGTGTGACCAATATACACTCCTTGTTGTGGTTGTCTGGTTTCTGGCATGAGAGACAAAGACTGAGACAGCCCTGCCCGAAACTGGCCTGAATGCAGTGTGTAGTGTTGAATGGCTGGGTACTTGTCCCAATCCACATTCCTTGTTGTGAGTGTCTGAAAGGGAGGAGTGTGGCCTGAATGCACTGTGTGCCTGATTGGCTGACTGACTGCATGAATGCCCTTCTGTGTGATTGGCTGCTGTGTGTGTGCCAGCAGTGTGGATGAGAGACAGAATAGTATATCTGGGGACCTCTCACCACTGGAAATTGTTCAGAAGCATTCAGAAGCTGAGTCTCCACTCAAGAGTAACTGGATTTGCTGATCCTCGACGTCCAGCTGGAAGAAGAAGACTTGCTGTGGCATTTGCTTCGACGGAACTGAAGGTTGTCGAAATTGTCGAGGGCTGACCCGAGAGAGGACCTGGCTAGGCGCCCTCTTCCCGTGCTCCGAGGGACCATCGAGCACCGCTGAATCTTCGCCGAAGCGCCCTGGAAGTCAGACCCTCGAAAGGCTGCCGACCCGAGACGGGACCGCCGAGGAGATCGAAGTGAAGCACCCGGACATCGACGCCGTCGAAGTCCATTGCCGTCGACCAGGGTTCGCAGGTCTGTGTAACCGCTGGAGGCCCGTCGAAGTTGTGTGCCCAGCCGTGGGAACCACTTGACGCCGTGCCGCCGACGATCGGAGCCGTCCGCTCCATTGCCTAAGAACATTCAATCGAAGGACTCTCTCGACCGCATCGTCGACCGCTTATCCTGCCGGGGAAAGTCGAGGACGACCAACGCGCCGAGGAGAAACCTGCCGGTGGGTTTCCCGCCACCCGACGACCCCAAAGACTCGGACGACTCGACGCCCTTGCTGGGCTCCCGTCTCTACAATCTTTGCGGTCCAGAACTATTGTCATCGAGGTGCCCCGCACACCTCCGCCTTGCAGGACGCCGACGCCCCGACGCCGACGAGCACCGCTCGGACGGAGCTGCCGCCTCTTCGACAACGTTCGGCCTCGTTTGTCGACGGACGTTCGACGCCCCGTGCCTCCCGCCTGAAAAGGAAGGCATTCAAGAAGGGCCGTCGATTCCCCGTCGCCGAACAGCGAGTCCCTCGACGCTTGTCGACGCCTTTTCGAGGAACTCGACTCCACCAGGTACATTGGGGGGGTAAAAACATTATAGGAGAGAAATAGACTATTGAACAATATCTGGACTGGGCTGGTGTTATATCTCTTTATTTTGCAGGTTGCCCAGGTGGGGGGATCTCCACACAGAACTGTGTCCAGTAGCAAGGGCCAGTATTCTGCCTATTGTTTCAACCCTCTGTTATCTCTCCTCTCTCTATTGCTGGTTTCCTTCTTATTGATCTGTGTGCCATTTCTACAGTATTGTGAATGCACTTTAATGAGGTCTAATATTAGTGGTACCACTTTAGAATTGTAGATATTTACCATTGCTGATTTTCCTGAGCACAAAGTGCGTTATTGTGATAAGTGTACATAACCCTTGAATATTAATTATATAAAGACTGTGTTTTCAGTAATACAGTGTGTGGACATTCCTTTGTGGGGGCTTGGGGATACACTGTACTTAAGAACCAGCCTGCATCACCTCCTGAGAAGCTAGGCCTTGATTGCTCGCCCATCGCTACCGTATTAGAGAATCTTGGCTGGGGTCCTCTGTGCCTCCCCTCTACCATATAGAGAGCAGAAGTACAGACCCCCCCACCGGTCTTCTTTACAATGATCTCCTGTGGGGACCTCTACAAGTGATCCTGGGAACTGCAGCATTTACTCTCCATATGATCTCCTGTGGGGACCTCTGCAGGCGATCCTGGGAACTGCAGCATTTAGTCTCCATATGATCTCCTGTGGGCACCTCTGCAGGCGATCCTGGGAACTGCAGCATTTAGTCTCCATATGATCTCCTGTGGGGACCTCTGCAGGTGATCCTGGGAACTGCAGCATTTAGTCTCCATATGATCTCTTGTGGGGACCTCTATCAGCGATACTGGGAACGGCAGCCTTTAGGCTCCATATAATCTCCTGTGGGGACCTCTGCAGGCGATCCTGGGAACTGCATCATTTAGTCTCCATATGATCTCCTGTGGGGATCTCTATCAGGGATCCTGGGAACTGCAGCATTTAGTCTCCATATGATCTCCTGTGGGGACCTCTATCGGTGATCCTGGGAACTGCATCATTTAGACTCCATATGATCTCCTGTGGGGACCTCTGCAGGCGATCCTGGGAACTGCAGCATTTAGTCTCCATATGATCTCCTGTGGGGACCTCTGCAGGCGATCCTGGGAACTGCAGCATTTAGTCTCCATATGATCTCCTGTGGGGACCTCTATCGGTGATCCTGGGAACTGCATCATTTAGACTCCATATGATCTCCTGTGGGGACCTCTGCAGGCGATCCTGGGAACTGCAGCATTTAGTCTCCATCTAATCTCCCGTGGGGACCTCTGCAGGCGATCCTGGGAACTGCAGCATTTAGTCTCCATATGATCTCCTCTGGGGAGCTCTGTAGGCGGTCTTGGGAACTGCAGTATTTAGTCTCCATATGATCTACTGTGGAGACCTCTATAAGCGATCCTCGGAACTGCAGAATTTAGTTTCCATATGATCTCCTGTGGGGACCTCTGCAGGTGATCCTGGGAACTGCAGCATTTAGACTCCATATGATCTCTTGTGGGGACCTCTATCGGCGATCCTGGGAACTGCAGCCTTTAGTCTCCATATGATCTCTTGTGGGGACCTCTATCAGCGATACTGGGAACGGCAGCCTTTAGTCTCCATATAATCTCCTGTGGGGACCTCTGCAGGCGATCCTGGGAACTGCATCATTTAGTCTCCATATGATCTCCTGTGGGGACCTCTATCGGTGATCCTGGGAACTGCAGTCTTTAATCTCCATATGATCTCCTGTGGGGACCTCTACAAGTGATCCTGGGAACTGCAGCATTTACTCTCCATATGATCTCCTGTGGGGACCTCTGCAGGCGATCCTGGGAACTGCAGCATTTAGTCTCCATATGATCTCCTGTGGGCACCTCTGCAGGCGATCCTGGGAACTGCAGCATTTAGTCTCCATATGATCTCCTGTGGGGACCTCTGCAGGCGATCCTGGGAACTGCAGCATTTAGTCTCCATATGATCTCCTGTGGGGACCTCTATCGGTGATCCTGGGAACTGCAGCCTTTAATTTCCATATGATCTCCTGTGGGGACCTCTACAAGTGATCCTGGGAACTGCAGCATTTACTCTCCATATGATCTCCTGTGGGGACCTCTACAAGTGATCCTGGGAACTGCAGCATTTACTCTCCATATGATCTCCTGTGGGGACCTCTGCAGGCGATCCTGGGAACTGCAGCATTTAGTCTCCATATGATCTCCTGTGGGGACCTCTGCAGGCGATCCTGGAAACTGCAGCATTTAGTCTCCATATGATCTCCTGTGGGGACCTCTGCAGGCGATCCTGCGAACTGCAGCATTTAGTCTCCATATGATCTCCTCTGGGGAGCTCTGTAGGCGGTCTTTGGAACTGCAGCATTTAGTTTCCATGTGATCTCCTGTGGGGACCTCTGCAGGTGATCCTGGGAACTGCAGCATTTAGTCTCCATATGATCTCTTGTGGGGACCTCTATCGGTGATCCTGGGAATTGCAGCCTTTAGTCTCCATATGATCTCCTGTGGGGACCTCTGCAGGTGATCCTGGGAACTGCAGCATTTAGTCTCCATATGATGTCCTGTGGGGACCTCTGCAAGCGATCCTGGGAACTGCAGCATTTACTCTCCATATGATCTCCTGTGGGGACCTCTGCAGGCGATCCCAGGAACTGCAGCATATAGTCTCCATATGATCTCTTGTGGGGACCTCTATCAGCGATACTGGGAACGGCAGCCTTTAGGCTCCATATAATCTCCTGTGGGGACCTCTGCAGGCGATTCTGGGAACTGCATCATTTAGTCTCCATATGATCTCCTGTGGGGATCTCTATCAGGGATCCTGGGAACTGCAGCATTTAGTCTCCATATGATCTCCTGTGGGGACCTCTATCGGTGATCCTGGGAACTGCATCATTTAGACTCCATATGATCTCCTGTGGGGACCTCTGCAGGCGATCCTGGGAACTGCAGCATTTAGTCTCCATATGATCTCCTGTGGGGACCTCTGCAAGCGATCCTGGGAACTGCAGCATTTAGTCTCCATATGATCTCCTGTGGGGACCTCTATCGGTGATCCTGGGAACTGCAGCCTTTAATCTCCATATGATCTCCTGTGGGGACCTCTACAAGTGATCCTGGGAACTGCAGCATTTACTCTCCATATGATCTCCTGTGGGGACCTCTGCAGGCGATCCTGGGAACTGCAGCATTTATTCTCCATATGATCTCCTGTGGGGACCTCTGCAGGCGATCCTGGGAACTGCAGCATTTAGTCTCCATATGATCTCCTTTGGGGACCTCTGCAGGCGATCCTGGGAACTGCAGCATTTAGTCTCCATATGATCTCCTCTGGGGAGCTCTGTAGGCGGTCTTGGGAACTGCAGCATTTAGTTTCCAAGTGATCTCCTGTGGGGACCTCTGAAGGTGATCCTGGGAACTGCAGCATTTAGTCTCCATATGATCTCTTGTGGGGACCTCTATCGGTGATCCTGGGTATTGCAGCCTTTAGTCTCCATATGATCTCCTGTGGGGACCTCTGCAGGTGATCCTGGGAACTGCAGCATTTAGTCTCCATATGATGTCCTGTGGGGACCTCTGCAGGCGATCCTGGGAACTGCAGCATTTAGTCTCCATATGATCTCCTGTGGGGACCTCTGCAGGTGATCCTGGGAACTGCAGCATTTACTCTCCATATGATCTCCTGTGGGGACCTCTGCAGGCGATCCTGGGAACTGCATCCTTTAGTCTCCATATGATCTCCTGTGGGGACCTCTGCAGGCGATCCTGGGAACTGCAGCCTTTAGTCTCCATATGATCTCCTGTGGGGACCTCTGCAGGCGATCCTGGGAACTGCAGCATTTAGTCTCCATATGATCTCCTGTGGGGACCTCTGCAGGCGATCCTGGGAACTGCAGCATTTAGTCTCCATATGATCTCCTGTGGGGACCTCTATCGGTGATCCTGGGAACTGCAGCCTTTAGTCTCCATATGATCTCCTGTGGGGACCTCTGCAGGCGATCCTGGGAACTGAAGCATTTAGTCTCCATATGATCTCTTGTGGGGGCCTCTATCAGCGATACTGGGAACGGCAGCCTTTAGTCTCCATATGATCTCCTGTGGGGACCTCTGCAGGCGATCCTGGGAACTGCATCATTTAGTCTCCATATGATCTCCTGTGGGGACCTCTATCAGGGATCCTGGGAACTGCAGCATTTAGTCTCCATATGATCTCCTGTGCGGACCTCTACAGGTGATCCTGGGAACTGCAGCATTTACTCTCCATATGATCTCCTGTGGGGACCTCTGCAGGCGATCCTGGGAACTGCAGCATTTACTCTCCATATGATCTCCTGTGGGGACCTCTATCGGTGATCCTGGGAACTGCATCATTTAGTCTCCATATGATCTCCTGTGGGGACCTCTGCAGGCGATCCTGGGAACTGCAGCATTTAGTCTCCATATAATCTCCTGTGGGGACCTCTGCAGGCGATCCTGGGAACTGCAGCATTTAGTCTCCATCTGATCTCCCGTGGGGACCTCTGCAGGCGATCCTGGGAACTGCAGCATTTAGTCTCCATATGATCTCCTCTGGGGAGCTCTGTAGGCGGTCTTGGGAACTGCAGTATTTAGTCTCCATATGATCTCCTGTGGAGACCTCTATAAGCGATCCTCGGAACTGCAGAATTTAGTTTCCATATGATCTCCTGTGGGGTCCTCTGCAGGTGATCCTTCGAACTGCAACATTTAGACTCCATATGATCTCTTGTGGGGACCTCTATCGGCGATCCTGGGAACTGCAGCCTTTAGTCTCCATATGATCTCTTGTGGGGACCTCTATCAGCGATACTGGGAACGGCAGCCTTTAGTCTCCATATAATCTCCTGTGGGGACCTCTGCAGGCGATCCTGGGAACTGCATCATTTAGTCTCCATATGATCTCCTGTGGGGACCTCTATCGGTGATCCTGGGAACTGCAGCCTTTAATCTCCATATGATCTCCTGTGGGGACCTCTACAAGCGATCCTGGGAACTGCAGCATTTACTCTCCATATGATCTCCTGTGGGGACCTCTGCAGGCGATCCTGGGAACTGCAGCATTTAGTCTCCATATGATCTCCTGTGGGCACCTCTGCAGGCGATCCTGGGAACGGCAGCATTTAGTCTCCATATGATCTCGTGTGGGGACCTCTGCAGGCGATCCTGGGAACTGCAGCATTTAGTCTCCATATGATCTCCTGTGGGGACCTCTGCAGGCGATCCTGGGAACTGCAGCATTTAGTCTCCATATGATCTCCTCTGGGGAGCTCTGTAGGCGGTCTTGGGAACTGCAGCATTTAGTTTCCATATGATCTCCTGTGGGGACCTCTGCAGGCGATCCTGGGAACTGCAGCATTTAGTCTCCATATGATCTCTTGTGGGGACCTCTATCGGTGATCCTGGGAATTGCAGCCTTTAGTCTCCATATGATCTCCTGTGGGGACCTCTGCAAGCGATCCTGGGAACTGCAGCATTTACTCTCCATATGATCTCCTGTGGGGACCTCTGCAGGCGATCCCAGGAACTGCAGCATTTAGTCTCCATATGATCTCTTGTGGGGACCTCTATCAGCGATACTGGGAACGGCAGCCTTTAGGCTCCATATAATCTCCTGTGGGGACCTCTGCAGGCGATCCTGGGAACTGCATCATTTAGTCTCCATATGATCTCCTGTGGGGACCTCTATCAGGGATCCTGGGAACTGCAGCATTTAGTCTCCATATGATCTCCTGTGGGGACCTCTATCGGTGATCCTGGGAACTGCATCATTTAGACTCCATATGATCACCTGTGGGGACCTCTGCAGGCGATCCTGGGAACTGCAGCATTTAGTCTCCATATGATCTCCTGTGGGGACCTCTGCAGGCGATCCTGGGAACTGCAGCATTTAGTCTCCATATGATCTGCTGTGGGGACCTCTATCGGTGATCCTGGGAACTGCAGCCTTTAATCTCCATATGATCTCCTGTGGGGACCTCTACAAGTGATCCTGGGAACTGCAGCATTTACTCTCCATATGATCTCCTGTGGGGACCTCTACAAGTGATCCTGGTAACTGCAGCATTTACTCTCCATATGATCTCCTGTGGGGACCTCTGCAGGCGATCCTGGGAACTGCAGCATTTAGTCTCCATCTAATCTCCCGTGGGGACCTCTGCAGGCGATCCTGGGAACTGCAGCATTTAGTCTCCATATGATCTCCTCTGGGGAGCTCTGTAGGCGGTCTTGGGAACTGCAGTATTTAGTCTCCATATGATCTACTGTGGAGACCTCTATAAGCGATCCTCGGAACTGCAGAATTTAGTTTCCATATGATCTCCTGTGGGGACCTCTGCAGGTGATCCTGGGAACTGCAGCATTTAGACTCCATATGATCTCTTGTGGGGACCTCTATCGGCGATCCTAGGAACTGCAGCCTTTAGTCTCCATATGATCTCTTGTGGGGACCTCTATCAGCGATACTGGGAACGGCAGCCTTTAGTCTCCATATAATCTCCTGTGGGGACCTCTGCAGGCGATCCTGGGAACTGCATCATTTAGTCTCCATATGATCTCCTGTGGGGACCTCTATCGGTGATCCTGGGAACTGCAGTCTTTAATCTCCATATGATCTCCTGTGGGGACCTCTACAAGTGATCCTGGGAACTGCAGCATTTACTCTCCATATGATCTCCTGTGGGGACCTCTGCAGGCGATCCTGGGAACTGCAGCATTTAGTCTCCATATGATCTCCTGTGGGCACCTCTGCAGGCGATCCTGGGAACTGCAGCATTTAGTCTCCATATGATCTCCTGTGGGACCTCTGCAGGCGATCCTGGGAACTGCAGCATTTAGTCTCCATATGATCTCCTGTGGGGACCTCTATCGGTGATCCTGGGAACTGCAGCCTTTAATTTCCATATGATCTCCTGTGGTGACCTCTACAAGTGATCCTGGGAACTGCAGCATTTACTCTCCATATGATCTCCTGTGGGGACCTCTACAAGTGATCCTGGGAACTGCAGCATTTACTCTCCATATGATCTCCTGTGGGGACCTCTGCAGGCGATCCTGGGAACTGCAGCATTTAGTCTCCATATGATCTCCTGTGGGGACCTCTGCAGGCGATCCTGGAAACTGCAGCATTTAGTCTCTATATGATCTCTTGTGGGGACCTCTATCGGTGATCCTGGGAATTGCAGCCTTTAGTCTCCATATGATCTCCTGTGGGGACCTCTGCAGGTGATCCTGGGAACTGCAGCATTTAGTCTCCATATGATGTCCTGTGGGGACCTCTGCAAGCGATCCTGGGAACTGCAGCATTTACTCTCCATATGATCTCCTGCGGGGACCTCTGCAGGCGATCCCAGGAACTGCAGCATTTAGTCTCCATATGATCTCTTGTGGGGACCTCTATCAGCAATACTGGGAACGGCAGCCTTTAGGCTCCATATAATCTCCTGTGGGGACCTCTGCAGGCGATCCTGGGAACTGCATCATTTAGTCTCCATATGATCTCCTGTGGGGATCTCTATCAGGGATCCTGGGAACTGCAGCATTTAGTCTCCATATGATCTCCTGTGGGGACCTCTATCGGTGATCCTGGGAACTGCAGCCTTTAATCTCCATATGATCTCCTGTGGGGACCTCTACAAGTGATCCTGGGAACTGCAGCATTTACTCTCCATATGATCTCCTGTGGGGACCTCTGCAGGCGATCCTGGGAACTGCAGCATTTATTCTCCATATGATCTCCTGTGGGGACCTCTGCAGGCGATCCTGGGAACTGCAGCATTTAGTCTCCATATGATCTCCTTTGGGGACCTCTGCAGGCGATCCTGGGAACTGCAGCATTTAGTCTCCATGTGATCTCCTCTGGGGAGCTCTGTAGGCGGTCTTGGGAACTGCAGCATTTAGTTTCCAAGTGATCTCCTGTGGGGACCTCTGCAGGTGATCCTGGGAACTGCAGCATTTAGTCTCCATATGATCTCTTGTGGGGACCTCTATCGGTGATCCTGCTTATTGCAGCCTTTAGTCTCCATATGATCTCCTGTGGGGACCTCTGCAGGTGATCCTGGGAACTGCAGCATTTAGTCTCCATATGATGTCCTGTGGGGACCTCTGCAGGCGATCCTGGGAACTGCAGCATTTAGTCTCCATGTGATCTCCTGTGGGGACCTCTGCAGGTGATCCTGGGAACTGCAGCATTTACTCTCCATATGATCTCCTGTGGGGACCTCTGCAGGCGATCCTGGGAACTGCAGCCTTTAGTCTCCATATGATCTCCTGTGGGGACCTCTGCAGGCGATCCTGGGAACTGCAGCCTTTAGTCTCCATATGATGTCCTGTGGAGACCTCTGCAGGCGATCCTGGGAACTGCAGCATTTAGTCTCCATATGATCTCCTGTGGGGACCTCTGCAGGCGATCCTGGGAACTGCAGCATTTAGTCTCCATATGATCTCCTGTGGGGACCTCTATCGGTGATCCTGGGAACTGCAGCCTTTAGTCTCCATATGATCTCCTGTGGGGACCTCTGCAGGCGATCCTGGGAACTGAAGCATTTAGTCTCCATATGATCTCTTGTGGGGGCCTCTATCAGCGATACTGGGAACGGCAGCCTTTAGTCTCCATATAATCTCCTGTGGGGACCTCTGCAGGCGATCCTGGGAACTGCATCATTTAGTCTCCATATGATCTCCTGTGGGGACCTCTATCAGGGATCCTGGGAACTGCAGCATTTAGTCTCCATATGATCTCCTGTGCAGACCTCTACAGGTGATCCTGGGAACTGCAGCATTTACTCTCCATATGATCTCCTGTGGGGACCTCTGCAGGCGATCCTGGGAACTGCAGCATTTACTCTCCATATGATCTCCTGTGGGGACCTCTATCGGTGATCCTGGGAACTGCATCATTTAGTCTCCATATGATCTCCTGTGGGGACCTCTGCAGGCAATCCTGGGAACTGCAGCATTTAGTCTCCATATGATCTCCTGTGGGGACCTCTGCAGGCGATCCTGGGAACTGCAGCATTTAGTCTCCATCTGATCTCCCGTGGGGACCTCTGCAGGCGATCCTGGGAACTGCAGCATTTAGTCTCCATATGATCTCCTCTGGGGAGCTCTGTAGGCGGTCTTGGGAACTGCAGTATTTAGTCTCCATATGATCTCCTGTGGAGACCTCTATAAGCGATCCTCGGAACTGCAGAATTTAGTTTCCATATGATCTCCTGTGGGGTCCTCTGCAGGTGATCCTTCGAATTGCAACATTTAGACTCCATATGATCTCTTGTGGGGACCTCTGCAGGCGATCCTGGGAACTGCAGCCTTTAGTCTCCATATGATCTCTTGTGGGGACCTCTATCAGCGATACTGGGAACGGCAGCCTTTAGTCTCCATATAATCTCCTGTGGGGACCTCTGCAGGCGATCCTGGGAACTGCATCATTTAGTCTCCATATGATCTCCTGTGGGGACCTCTATCGGTGATCCTGGGAACTGCAGCCTTTAATCTCCATATGATCTCCTGTGGGGACCTCTACAAGCGATCCTGGGAACTGCAGCATTTACTCTCCATATGATCTCCTGTGGGGACCTCTGCAGGCGATCCTGGGAACTGCAGCATTTAGTCTCCATATGATCTCCTGTGGGCACCTCTGCAGGCGATCCTGGGAACTGCAGCATTTAGTCTCCATATGATCTCCTGTGGGGACCTCTGCAGGCGATCCTGGGAACTGCAGCATTTAGTCTCCATATGATCTCCTGTGGGGACCTCTGCAGGCGATCCTGGGAACTGCAGCATTTAGTCTCCATATGATCTCCTCTGGGGAGCTCTGTAGGCGGTCTTGGGAACTGCAGCATTTAGTTTCCATATGATCTCCTGTGGGGACCTCTGCAGGCGATCCTGGGAACTGCAGCATTTAGTCTCCATATGATCTCTTGTGGGGACCTCTATCAGTGATCCTGGGAATTGCAGCCTTTAGTCTCCATGTGATCTCCTGTGGGGACCTCTGCAGGTGATCCTGGGAACTGCAGCATTTAGTCTCCATATGATGTCCTGTGGGGACCTCTGCAAGCGATCCTGGGAACTGCAGCATTTACTCTCCATATGATCTCCTGTGGGGACCTCTGCAGGCGATCCCAGGAACTGCAGCATTTAGTCTCCATATGATCTCTTTTGTGGACCTCTATCAGCGATACTGGGAACGGCAGCCTTTAGGCTCCATATAATCTCCTGTGGGGACCTCTGCAGGCGATCCTGGGAACTGCATCATTTAGTCTCCATATGATCTCCTGTGGGGACCTCTATCAGGGATCCTGGGAACTGCAGCATTTAGTCTCCATATGATCTCCTGTGGGGACCTCTATCGGTGATCCTGGGAACTGCATCATTTAGACTCCATATGATCTCCTGTGGGGACCTCTGCAGGCGATCCTGGGAACTGCAGCATTTAGTCTCCATATGATCTCCTGTGGGGACCTCTGCAGGCGATCCTGGGAACTGCAGCATTTAGTCTCCATATGATCTGCTGTGGGGACCTCTATCGGTGATCCTGGGAACTGCAGCCTTTAATCTCCATATGATCTCCTGTGGGGACCTCTACAAGTGATCCTGGGAACTGCAGCATTTACTCTCCATATGATCTCCTGTGGGGACCTCTACAAGTGATCCTGGGAACTGCAGCATTTACTCTCCATATGATCTCCTGTGGGGACCTCTGCAGGCGATCCTGGGAACTGCAGCATTTAGTCTCCATATGATCTCCTGTGGGGACCTCTATCGGTGATCCTGGGAACTGCAGCCTTTAATCTCCATATGATCTCCTGTGGGGACCTCTACAAGTGATCCTGGGAACTGCAGCATTTACTCTCCATATGATCTCCTGTGGGGACCTCTACAAGTGATCCTGGGAACTGCAGCATTTAGTCTCCATATGATCTCCTCTGGGGAGCTCTGTAGGCGGTCTTGGGAACTGCAGCATTTAGTTTCCATGTGATCTCCTGTGGGGACCTCTGCAGGTGATCCTGGGAACTGCAGCATTTAGTCTCCATATGATGTCCTGTGGGGACCTCTGCAAGCGTTCCTGGGAACTTCAGCATTTACTCTCCATATGATCTCCTGTGGGGACCTCTGCAGGCGATCCTGAGAACTGCAGCCTTTAGTCTCCATATGATCTCCTGTGGGGACCTCTGCAGGCGATCCTGGGAACTGCAGCATTTAGTCTCCATATGATCTCCTGTGGGGACCTCTATCGGTGATCCTGGGAACTGCAGCCTTTAATCTCCATATGATCTCCTGTGGGGACCTCTACAAGTGATCCTGGGAACTGCAGCATTTACTCTCCATATGATCTCCTGTGGGGACCTCTATCGGTGAACCTGGGAACTGCAGCCTTTAATCTCCATATGAAATCCTGTGTGGACCTCTGCAGGCGATCCTGGGAACTGCAGCCTTTAGTCTCCATATGATCTCCTGTGGGGACCTCTGCAGGCGATCCTGGGAACTGCATCATTTAGTCTCCATATGATCTCCTGTGGGGACCTCTATCGGTGATCCTGGGAACTGCAGTCTTTAATCTCCATATGATCTCCTGTGGGGACCTCTACAAGTGATCCTGGGAACTGCAGCATTTACTCTCCATATGATCTCCTGTGGGGACCTCTGCAGGCGATCCTGGGAACTGCAGCATTTAGTCTCCATATGATCTCCTGTGGGCACCTCTGCAGGCGATCCTGGGAACTGCAGCATTTAGTCTCCATATGATCTCCTGTGGGGACCTCTGCAGGCGATCCTGGGAACTGCAGCATTTAGTCTCCATATGATCTCCTGTGGGGACCTCTATCGGTGATCCTGGGAACTGCAGCCTTTAATTTCCATATGATCTCCTGTGGTGACCTCTACAAGTGATCCTGGGAACTGCAGCATTTACTCTCCATATGGTCTCCTGTGGGGACCTCTACAAGTGATCCTGGGAACTGCAGCATTTACTCTCCATATGATCTCCTGTGGGGACCTCTGCAGGCGATCCTGGGAACTGCAGCATTTAGTCTCCATATGATCTCCTGTGGGGACCTCTGCAGGCGATCCTGGAAACTGCAGCATTTAGTCTCCATATGATCTCTTGTGGGGACCTCTATCGGTGATCCTGGGAATTGCAGCCTTTAGTCTCCATATGATCTCCTGTGGGGACCTCTGCAGGTGATCCTGGGAACTGCAGCATTTAGTCTCCATATGATGTCCTGTGGGGACCTCTGCAAGCGATCCTGGGAACTGCAGCATTTACTCTCCATATGATTTCCTGCGGGGACCTCTGCAGGCGATCCCAGGAACTGCAGCATTTAGTCTCCATATGATCTCTTGTGGGGACCTCTATCAGCGATACTGGGAACGGCAGCCTTTAGGCTCCATATAATCTCCTGTGGGGACCTCTGCAGGCGATCCTGGGAACTGCATCATTTAGTCTCCATATGATCTCCTGTGGGGATCTCTATCAGGGATCCTGGGAACTGCAGCATTTAGTCTCCATATGATCTCCTGTGGGGACCTCTATCGGTGATCCTGGGAACTGCATCATTTAGACTCCATATGATCTCCTGTGGGGACCTCTGCAGGCGATCCTGGGAACTGCAGCATTTAGTCTCCATATGATCTCCTGTGGGGACCTCTGCAGGCGATCCTGGGAACTGCAGCATTTAGTCTCCATATGATCTCCTGTGGGGACCTCTATCGGTGATCCTCGGAACTGCAGCCTTTAGTCTCCATATGATCTCCTGTGGGGACCTCTGCAGGCGATCCTGGGAACTGCAGCATTTAGTCTCCATATGATCTCCTGTGGGGACCTCTATCAGTGATCCTGGGAACTGCAGCCATTAGTCTCCATATGATCTCCTGTGGGGACCTCTGCAGGTGATCCTGGGAACTGCAGCATTTACTCTCCATATGATCTCCTGTGGGGACCTCTGCAGGCGATCCTGGGAACTGCAGCCTTTAATCGCCATATGATCTCCTGTGTGGACCTCTGCAGGCGATCCTGGGAACTGCAGCCTTTAGTCTCCATATGATCTCCTGTGGGGACCTCTGCAGGCGATCCTGGGAACTGCAGCATTTAGTCTCCATATGATCTCCTGTGGGGACCTCTGCAGGCGATCCTGGGAACTGCAGCATTTAGTCTCCAAATGATCTCCTGTGGGGACCTCTGCAGGCGATCCTGGGAACTGCAGCCTTTAGTCTTCATATGATCTCCTGTGGGGACCTCTGCAGGCGATCCTGGGAACTGAAGCATTTAATCTCCATATGATCTCTTGTGGGGGCCTCTATCAGCGATACTGGGAACGGCAGCCTTTAGTCTCCATATAATCTCCTGTGGGGACCTCTGCAGGCGATCCTGGGAACTGCATCATTTAGTCTCCATATGATCTCCTGTGGGGACCTCTATCAGGGATCCTGGGAACTGCAGCATTTAGTCTCCATATGATCTCCTGTGCGGACCTCTACAGGTGATCCTGGGAACTGCAACATTTAGTCTCCATATGATCCCTTGTGCAGACCTCTACAGGTGATCCTGGGAACTGCAGCATTTACTCTCCATATGATCTCCTGTGGGGACCTCTGCAGGCGATCCTGGGAACTGCAGCATTTAGTCTCCATATGATCTCCTGTGGGGACCTCTGCAGGCGATCCTGGGAACTGCAGCATTTAGTCTCCATCTGATCTCCCGTGGGGACCTCTGCAGGCGATCCTGGGAACTGCAGCATTTAGTCTCCATATGATCTCCTCTGGGGAGCTCTGTAGGCGATCTTGGGAACTGCAGTATTTAGTCTCCATATGATCTCCTGTGGAGACCTCTATAAGCGATCCTCGGAACTGCAGAATTTAGTTTCCATATGATCTCCTGTGGGGACCTCTGCAGGTGATCCTGGGAACTGCAGCATTTAGACTCCATATGATCTCTTGTGGGGACCTCTATCGGCGATCCTGGGAACTGCAGCCTTTAGTCTCCATATGATCTCTTGTGGGGGCCTCTATCAGCGATACTGGGAACGGCAGCCTTTAGTCTCCATATAATCTCCTGTGGGGACCTCTGCAGGCGATCCTGGGAACTGCATCATTTAGTCTCCATATGATCTCCTGTGGGGACCTCTATCGGTGATCCTGGGAACTGCAGCCTTTAATCTCCATATGATCTCCTGTGGGGACCTCTACAAGTGATCCTGGGAACTGCAGCATTTACTCTCCATATGATCTCCTGTGGGGACCTCTGCAGGCGATCCTGGGAACTGCAGCATTTAGTCTCCATATGATCTCCTGTGGGCACCTCTGCAGGCGATCCTGGGAACTGCAGCATTTAGTCTCCATATGATCTCCTGTGGGGACCTCTGCAGGCGATCCTGGGAACTGCAGCATTTAGTCTCCACATGATCTCCTGTGGGGACCTCTGCAGGCGATCCTGGGAACTGCAGCATTTAGTCTCCATATGATCTCCTCTGGGGAGCTCTGTAGGCGGTCTTGGGAAATGCAGCATTTAGTTTCCATATGATCTCCTGTGGGGACCTCTGCAGGTGATCCTGGGAACTGCAGCGTTTAGTCTCCATATGATCTCTTGTGGGGACCTCTATCGGTGATCCTGGTAATTGCAGCCTTTAGTCTCCATATGATCTCCTGTGGGGACCTCTGCAGGTGATCCTGGGAACTGCAGCATTTAGTCTCCATATGATCTCTTGTGGGGACCTCTATCAGCGATACTGGGAACGGCAGCCTTTAGGCTCCATATAATCTCCTGTGGGGACCTCTGCAGGCGATCCTGGGAACTGCATCATTTAGTCTCCATATGATCTCCTGTGGGGATCTCTATCAGGGATCCTGGGAACTGCAGCATTTAGTCTCCATATGATCTCCTGTGGGGACCTCTATCGGTGATCCTGGGAACTGCATCATTTAGACTCCATATGATCTCCTGTGGGGACCTCTGCAGGCGATCCTGGGAACTGCAGCATTTAGTCTCCATATGATCTCCTGTGGGGACCTCTGCAGGCGATCCTGGGAACTGCAGCATTTAGTCTCCATATGAACTCCTGTGGGGACCTCTATCGGTGATCCTGGGAACTGCAGCCTTTAATCTCCATATGATCTCCTGTGGGGACCTCTACAAGTGATCCTGGGAACTGCAGCATTTACTCTCCATATGATCTCCTGTGGGGACCTCTGCAGGCGATCCTGGGAACTGCAGCATTTAGTCTTCATATGATCTCCTGTGGGGACCTCTGCAGGCGATCCTGGGAACTGCAGCATTTAGTCTCCATATGATCTCCTGTGGGGACCTCTGCAGGCGAATCTGGGAACTGCAGCTAGTCTCCATATGATCTCCTCTGGGGAGCTCTGTAGGCGGTCTTGGGAACTGCATCATTTAGTTTTCATGTGATCTCCTGTGGGGACCGCTGCAGGTGATCCTGGGAACTGCAGCATTTAGTCTCCATATGATCTCTTGTGGGGACCTCTATCGGTGATCCTGGGAATTGGAGCCTTTAGGCTACATATAATCTCCTGTGGGGACCTCTGCAGGCGATCCTGGGAACTGCATCATTTAGTCTCCATATGATCTCCTGTGGGGACCTCTATCAGGGATCCTGGTAACTGCAGCATTTAGTCTCCATATGATCTCCTGTGGGGACCTCTATCGGTGATCCTGGGAACTGCATCATTTAGACTCCATATGATCTCCTGTGGGGACTTCTGCAGGCGATCCTGGGAACTGCAGCATTTAGTCTCCATCTAATCTCCCGTGGGGACCTCTGCAGGCGATCCTGGGAACTGCAGCATTTAGTCTCCATATGATCTCCTCTGGGGAGCTCTGTAGGCGGTCTTGGGAACTGCAGTATTTAGTCTCCATATGATCTACTGTGGAGACCTCTATAAGCGATCCTCGGAACTGCAGAATTTAGTTTCCATATGATCTCCTGTGGGGACCTCTGCAGGTGATCCTGGGAACTGCAGCATTTAGACTCCATATGATCTCTTGTGGGGACCTCTATCGGCGATCCTGGGAACTGCAGCCTTTAGTCTCCATATGATCTCTTGTGGGGACCTCTATTAGCGATACTGGGAACGGCAGCCTTTAGTCTCCATATAATCTCCTGTGGGGACCTCTGCAGGCGATCCTGGGAACTGCATCATTTAGTCTCCATATGATCTCCTGTGGGGACCTCTATCGGTGATCCTGGGAACTGCAGTCTTTAATCTCCATATGATCTCCTGTGGGGACCTCTACAAGTGATCCTGGGAACTGCAGCATTTACTCTCCATATGATCTCCTGTGGGGACCTCTGCAGGCGATCCTGGGAACTGCAGCATTTAGTCTCCATATGATCTCCTGTGGGCACCTCTATCGGCGATCCTGGGAACTGCAGCCTTTAGTCTCCATATGATCTCTTGTGGGGACCTCTATCAGCGATACTGGGAACGGCAGCCTTTAGTCTCCATATAATCTCCTGTGGGGACCTCTGCAGGCGATCCTGGGAACTGCATCATTTAGTCTCCATATGATCTCCTGTGGGGACCTCTATCGGTGATCCTGGGAACTGCAGTCTTTAATCTCCATATGATCTCCTGTGGGGACCTCTACAAGTGATCCTGGGAACTGCAGCATTTACTCTCCATATGATCTCCTGTGGGGACCTCTGCAGGCGATCCTGGGAACTGCAGCATTTAGTCTCCATATGATCTCCTGTGGGCACCTCTGCAGGCGATCCTGGGAACTGCAGCATTTAGTCTCCATATGATCTCCTGTGGGGACCTCTGCAGGCGATCCTGGGAACTGCAGCATTTAGTCTCCATATGATCTCCTGTGGGGACCTCTGCAGGCGATCCTGGGAACTGCAGCATTTAGTCTCCATATGATCTCCTGTGGGGACCTCTGCAGGTGATCCTGGGAACTGCAGCATTTAGTCTCCATATGATGTCCTGTGGGGACCTCTGCAAGCGATCCTGGGAACGGCAGCATTTACTCTCCATATGATCTCCTGTGGGGACCTCTGCAGGCGATCCCAAGAACTGCAGCATTTAGTTTCCATATGATCTCCTGTGGGGACCTCTGCAGGTGATCCTGGGAACTGCAGCATTTAGTCTCCATATGATCTCTTGTGGGGACCTCTATCGGTGATCCTGGGAATTGCAGCCTTTAGTCTCCATATGATCTCCTGTGGGGACCTCTGCAGGTGATCCTGGGAACTGCAGCATTTAGTCTCCATATGATGTCCTGTGGGGACCTCTGCAAGCGATCCTGGGAACGGCAGCATTTACTCTCCATATGATCTCCTGTGGGGACCTCTGCAGGCGATCCCAAGAACTGCAGCATTTAGTCTCCATATGATCTCTTGTGGGGACCTCTATCAGCGATACTGGGAACGGCAGCCTTTAGGCTCCATATAATCTCCTGTGGGGACCTCTGCAGGCGATCCTGGGAACTGCATCATTTAGTCTCCATATGATCTCCTGTGGGGACCTCTATCGGTGATCCTGGGAACTGCAGTCTTTAATCTCCATATGATCTCCTGTGGGGACCTCTACAAGTGATCCTGGGAACTGCAGCATTTACTCTCCATATGATCTCCTGTGGGGACCTCTGCAGGCGATCCTGGGAACTGCAGCATTTAGTCTCCATATGATCTCCTGTGGGCACCTCTATCGGCGATCCTGGGAACTGCAGCCTTTAGTCTCCATATGATCTCTTGTGGGGACCTCTATCAGCGATACTGGGAACGGCAGCCTTTAGTCTCCATATAATCTCCTGTGGGGACCTCTGCAGGCGATCCTGGGAACTGCATCATTTAGTCTCCATATGATCTCCTGTGGGGACCTCTATCGGTGATCCTGGGAACTGCAGTCTTTAATCTCCATATGATCTCCTGTGGGGACCTCTACAAGTGATCCTGGGAACTGCAGCATTTACTCTCCATATGATCTCCTGTGGGGACCTCTGCAGGCGATCCTGGGAACTGCAGCATTTAGTCTCCATATGATCTCCTGTGGGCACCTCTGCAGGCGATCCTGGGAACTGCAGCATTTAGTCTCCATATGATCTCCTGTGGGGACCTCTGCAGGCGATCCTGGGAACTGCAGCATTTAGTCTCCATATGATCTCCTGTGGGGACCTCTGCAGGCGATCCTGGGAACTGCAGCATTTAGTCTCCATATGATCTCCTGTGGGGACCTCTGCAGGTGATCCTGGGAACTGCAGCATTTAGTCTCCATATGATGTCCTGTGGGGACCTCTGCAAGCGATCCTGGGAACGGCAGCATTTACTCTCCATATGATCTCCTGTGGGGACCTCTGCAGGCGATCCCAAGAACTGCAGCATTTAGTTTCCATATGATCTCCTGTGGGGACCTCTGCAGGTGATCCTGGGAACTGCAGCATTTAGTCTCCATATGATCTCTTGTGGGGACCTCTATCGGTGATCCTGGGAATTGCAGCCTTTAGTCTCCATATGATCTCCTGTGGGGACCTCTGCAGGTGATCCTGGGAACTGCAGCATTTAGTCTCCATATGATGTCCTGTGGGGACCTCTGCAAGCGATCCTGGGAACGGCAGCATTTACTCTCCATATGATCTCCTGTGGGGACCTCTGCAGGCGATCCCAAGAACTGCAGCATTTAGTCTCCATATGATCTCTTGTGGGGACCTCTATCAGCGATACTGGGAACGGCAGCCTTTAGGCTCCATATAATCTCCTGTGGGGACCTCTGCAGGCGATCCTGGGAACTGCATCATTTAGTCTCCATATGATCTCCTGTGGGGACCTCTATCAGGGATCCTGGGAACTGCAGCATTTAGCCTCCATATGATCTCCTGTGGGGACCTCTATCGGTGATCCTGGAACTGCATCATTTAGACTCCATATGATCTCCTGTGGGGACCTCTGCAGGCGATCCTGGGAACTGCAGCATTTAGTCTCCATATGATCTCCTGTGGGGACCTCTGCAGGCGATCCTGGGAACTGCAGCATTTAGTCTCCATATGATCTCCTGTGGGGACCTCTATCGGTGATCCTGGGAACTGCAGCCTTTAATCTCCATATGATCTCCTGTGGGGACCTCTACAAGTGATCCTGGGAACTGCAGCATTTACTCTACATATGATCTCCTGTGGGGACCTCTACAAGTGATCCTGGGAACTGCAGCATTTACTCTCCATATGATCTCCTGTGGGGACCTCTGCAGGCGATCCTGGGAACTGCAGCATTTAGTCTCCATATGATCTCCTGTGGGGACCTCGGCAGGCGATCCTGGAAACTGCAGCATTTAGTCTCCATATGATCTCCTGTGGGGACCTCTGCAGGCGATCCTGGGAACTGCAGCATTTAGTCTCCATATGATCTCCTCTAGGGAGCTCTGTAGGCGGTCTTGGGAACTGCAGCATTTAGTTTCCATGTGATCTCCTGTGGGGACCTCTGCAGGTGATCCTGGGAACTGCAGCATTTAGTCTCCATATGATCTCTTGTGGGGACCTCTATCGGTGATCCTGGGAATTGCAGCCTTTAGTCTCCATATGATCTCCTGTGGGGCCCTCTGCAGGTGATCCTGGGAACTGCAGCATTTAGTCTCCATATGATGTCCTGTGGGGACCTCTGCAAGCGATCCTGGCAACTGCAGCATTTACTCTCCATATGATCCTCTGTGGGGACCTCTGCAGGCGATCCCAGGAACTGCAGCATTTAGTCTCCATATGATCTCTTGTGGGGACCTCTATCAGCGATACTGGGAACGGCAGCCTTTAGGCTCCATATAATCTCCTGTGGGGACCTCTGCAGGCGATCCTGGGAACTGCATCATTTAGTCTCCATATGATCTCCTGTGGGGATCTCTATCAGGGATCCTGGGAACTGCAGCATTTAGTCTCCATATGATCTCCTGTAGGGACCTCTATCGGTGATCCTGGGAACTGCATCATTTAGACTCCATATGATCTCCTGTGGGGACCTCTGCAGGCGATCCTGAGAACTGCAGCATTTAGTCTCCATATGATCTCCTGTGGGGACCTCTGCAGGCAATCCTGGGAACTGCAGCATTTAGTCTCCATATGATCTCCTGTGGGGACCTCTCTCGGTGATCCTGGGAACTGCAGCCTTTAATCTCCATATGATCTCCTGTGGGGACCTCTACAAGTGATCCTGGGAACTGCAGCATTTACTCTCCATATGATCTCCTGTGGGGACCTCTGCAGGCGATCCTGGGAACTGCAGCATTTACTCTCCATATGATCTCCTGTGGGGACCTCTGCAGGCGATCCTGGGAACTGCAGCATTTAGTCTCCATATGATCTCCTTTGGGGACCTCTGCAGGCGATCCTGGGAACTGCAGCATTTAGTCTCCATATGATCTCCTCTGGGGAGCTCTGTAGGCGGTCTTGGGAACTGCAGCATTTAGTTTCCAAGTGATCTCCTGTGGGGACCTCTGCAGGTGATCCTGGGAACTGCAGCATTTAGTCTCCATATGATCTCTTGTGGGGACCTCTATCGGTGATCCTGGGAATTGCAGCCTTTAGTCTCCATATGATCTCCTGTGGGGACCTCTGCAGGTGATCCTGGGAACTGCAGCATTTACTCTCCATATGATCTTCTGTGGGGACCTCTGCAGGCGATCCTGGGAACTGCAGCCTTTAGTCTCCATATGATCTCCTGTGGGGACCTCTGCAGGCGATCCTGGGAACTGCAGCATTTAGTCTCCATATGATCTCCTGTGGGGACCTCTGCAGGCGATCCTGGGAACTGCAGCATTTAGTCTCCATATGATCTCCTGTGGGGACCTCTATCGGTGATCCTGGGAACTGCAGCCTTTAGTCTCCATATGATCTCCTGTGGGGACCTCTGCAGGCGATCCTGGGAACTGAAGCATTTATTCTCCATATGATCTCTTGTGGGGGCCTCTATCAGCGATACTGGGAACGGCAGCCTTTAGTCTCCATATAATCTCCTGTGGGGACCTCTGCAGGCGATACTGGGAACTGCATCATTTAGTCTCCATATGATCTCCTGTGGGGACCTCTATCAGGGATCCTGGGAACTTCAGCATTTAGTCTCCATATGATCTCCTGTGCGGACCTCTACAGGTGATCCTGTGAACTGCAGCATTTAGTCTCCATATGATGTCCTGTGGGGACCTCTGCAAGCGATCCTGGGAACTGCAGCATTTACTCTCCATATGATCTCCTGCGGGGACCTCTGCAGGTGATCCTGGGAACTGCAGCATTTAGTCTCCATATGATGTCCTGTGGGGACCTCTGCAAGCGATCCTGGGAACTGCAGCATTTACTCTCCATATGATCTCCTGTGGGGACCTCTGCAGCCGATCCCAGGAACTGCAGCATTTAGTCTCCATATGATCTCTTGTGGGGACCTCTATCAGCGATACTGGGAACGGCAGCCTTTAGGCTCCATATAATCTCCTGTGGGGACCTCTGCAGGCGATCCTGGGAACTGCATCATTTAGTCTCCATATGATCTCCTGTGGGGACCTCTATCAGGGATCCTGGGAACTGCAGCATTTAGTCTCCATATGATCTCCTGTGGGGACCTCTATCGGTGATCCTGGGAACTGCATCATTTAGACTCCATATGATCTCCTGTGGGGACCTCTGCAGGCGATCCTGGGAACTGCAGCATTTAGACTCCATATGATCTCCTGTGGGGACCTCTGCAGGCGATCCTGGGAACTGCAGCATTTAGTCTCCATATGATCTCCTGTGGGGACCTCTGCAGGCGATCCTGGGAACTGCAGCATTTAGTCTCCATATGATCTGCTGTGGGGACCTCTATCGGTTATCCTGGGAACTGCAGCATTTACTCTCCATATGATCTCCTGTGGGGACCTCTGCAGGCGATCCTGGGAACTGCAGCATTTACTCTCCATATGATCTCCTGTGGGGACCTCTGCAGGCGATCCCAGGAACTGCAGCATTTAGTCTCCATATGATCTCTTGTGGGGACCTCTATCAGCGATACTGGGAACGGCAGCCTTTAGGCTCCATATAATCTCCTGTGGGGACCTCTGCAGGCGATCCTGGGAACTGCATCATTTAGTCTCCATATGATCTCCTGTGGGGACCTCTATCAGGGATCCTGGGAACTGCAGCATTTAGTCTCCATATGATCTCCTGTGGGGACCTCTATCGGTGATCCTGGGAACTGCATCATTTAGACTCCATATGATCTCCTGTGGGGACCTCTGCAGGCGATCCTGGGAACTGCAGCATTTAGTCTCCATATGATCTCCTGTGGGGACCTCTGCAGGCGATCCTGGGAACTGCAGCATTTAGTCTCCATATGATCTGCTGTGGGGACCTCTATCGGTGATCCTGGGAACTGCAGCCTTTAATCTCCATATGATCTCCTGTGGGGACCTCTACAAGTGATCCTGGGAACTGCAGCATTTACTACCATATGATCTCCTGTGGGGACCTCTACAAGTGATCCTGGGAACTGCAGCATTTACTCTCCATATGATCTCCTGTGGGGACCTCTATCGGTGATCCTGGGAACTGCAGCCTTTAATCTCCATATGATCTCCTGTGGGGACCTCTACAAGTGATCCTGGGAACTGCAGCATTTACTACCATATGATCTCCTGTGGGGACCTCTACAAGTGATCCTGGGAACTGCAGCCTTTAGTCTCCATATGATCTCCTGTGGGGACCTCTGCAGGCGATCCTGGGAACTGCAGCATTTAGTCTCCATATGATCTCCTGTGGGGACCTCTGCAGGCGATCCTGGGAACTGCAGCATTTAGTCTCCATATGATCTCCTGTGGGGACCTCTATCGGTGATCCTCGGAACTGCAGCCTTTAGTCTCCATATGATCTCCTGTGGGGACCTCTGCAGGCGATCCTGGGAACTGCAGCATTTAGTCTCCATATGATCTCCTGTGGGGACCTCTATCAGTGATCCTGGGAACTGCAGCCATTAGTCTCCATATGATCTCCTGTGGGGACCTCTGCAGGTGTTCCTGGGAACTGCAGCGTTTACTCTCCATATGATCTCCTGTGGGGACCTCTGCAGGCGATCCTGGGAACTGCAGCCTTTAATCGCCATATGATCTCCTGGGTGGACCTCTGCAGGCGATCCTGGGAACTGCAGCCTTTAGTCTCCATATGATCTCCTGTGGGGACCTCTGCAGGCGATCCTGGGAACTGCAGCATTTAGTCTCCATATGATCTCCTGTGGGGACCTCTGCAGGCGATCCTGGGAACTGCAGCATTTAGTCTCCATATGATCTCCTGTGGGGACCTCTATCGGTGATCCTGGGAACTGCAGCCTTTAGTCTTCATATGATCTCCTGTGGGGACCTCTGCAGGCGATCCTGGGAACTGAAGCATTTAGTCTCCATATGATCTCTTGTGGGGGCCTCTATCAGCGATACTGGGAACGGCAGCCTTTAGTCTCCATATAATCTCCTGTGGGGACCTCTGCAGGCGATCCTGGGAACTGCATCATTTAGTCTCCATATGATCTCCTGTGGGGACCTCTATCAGGGATCCTGGGAACTGCAGCATTTAGTCTCCATATGATCTCCTGTGCGGACCTCTACAGGTGATCCTGGGAACTGCAGCATTTAGTCTCCATATGATCCCTTGTGCGGACCTCTACAGGTGATCCTGGGAACTGCAGCATTTACTCTCCATATGATCTCCTGTGGGGACCTCTGCAGGCGATCCTGGGAACTGCAGCATTTAGTCTCCATATGATCTCCTGTGGGGACCTCTGCAGGCGATCCTGGGAACTGCAGCATTTAGTCTCCATCTGATCTCCCGTGGGGACCTCTGCAGGCGATCCTGGGAACTGCAGCATTTAGTCTCCATATGATCTCCTCTGGGGAGCTCTGTAGGCGATCTTGGGAACTGCAGTATTTAGTCTCCATATGATCTCCTGTGGAGACCTCTATAAGCGATCCTCGGAACTGCAGAATTTAGTTTCCATATGATCTCCTGTGGGGACCTCTGCAGGTGATCCTGGGAACTGCAGCATTTAGACTCCATATGATCTCTTGTGGGGACCTCTATCGGCGATCCTGGGAACTGCAGCCTTTAGTCTCCATATGATCTCTTGTGGGGGCCTCTATCAGCGATACTGGGAACGGCAGCCTTTAGTCTCCATATAATCTCCTGTGGGGACCTCTGCAGGCGATCCTGGGAACTGCATCATTTAGTCTCCATATGATCTCCTGTGGGGACCTCTATCGGTGATCCTGGGAACTGCAGCCTTTAATCTCCATATGATCTCCTGTGGGGACCTCTACAAGTGATCCTGGGAACTGCAGCATTTACTCTCCATATGATCTCCTGTGGGGACCTCTGCAGGCGATCCTGGGAACTGCAGCATTTAGTCTCCATATGATCTCCTGTGGGCACCTCTGCAGGCGATCCTGGGAACTGCAGCATTTAGTCTCCATATGATCTCCTGTGGGGACCTCTGCAGGCGATCCTGGGAACTGCAGCATTTAGTCTCCATATGATCTCCTGTGGGGACCTCTGCAGGCGATCCTGGGAACTGCAGCATTTAGTCTCCATATGATCTCCTCTGGGGAGCTCTGTAGGCGGTCTTGGGAAATGCAGCATTTAGTTTCCATATGATCTCCTGTGGCGACCTCTGCAGGTGATCCTGGGAACTGCAGCGTTTAGTCTCCATATGATCTCTTGTGGGGACCTCTATCGGTGATCCTGGTAATTGCAGCTTTTAGTCTCCATATGATCTCCTGTGGGGACCTCTGCAGGTGATCCTGGGAACTGCAGCATTTAGTCTCCATATGATCTCTTGTGGGGACTTCTATCAGCGATACTGGGAACGGCAGCCTTTAGGCTCCATATAATCTCCTGTGGGGACCTCTGCAGGCGATCCTGGGAACTGCATCATTTAGTCTCCATATGATCTCCTGTGGGGATCTCTATCAGGGATCCTGGGAACTGCAGCATTTAGTCTCCATATGATCTCCTGTGGGGACCTCTATCGGTGATCCTGGGAACTGCATCATTTAGACTCCATATGATCTCCTGTGGGGACCTCTGCAGGCGATCCTGGGAACTGCAGCATTTAGTCTCCATATGATCTCCTGTGGGGACCTCTGCAGGCGATCCTGGGAACTGCAGCATTTAGTCTCCATATGATCTCCTGTGGGGACCTCTGCAGGCGATCCTGGGAACTGCAGCATTTAGTCTCCATATGATCTCCTGTGGGGACCTCTATCGGTGATCCTGGGAACTGCAGCATTTACTCTCCATATGATCTCCTGTGGGGACCTCTGCAGGCGATCCTGGGAACTGCAGCATTTAGTCTCCATATGATCTCCTGTGGGGACCTCTGCAGGCGATCCTGGGAACTGCAGCATTTAGTCTCCATATGATCTCCTGTGGGGACCTCTGCAGGCGAATCTGGGAACTGCAGCATTTAGTCTCCATATGATCTCCTCTGGGGAGCTCTGTAGGCGGTCTTGGGAACTGCATCCTTTAGTTTTCATGTGATCTCCTGTGGGGACCTCTGCAGGTGATCCTGGGAACTGCAGCATTTAGTCTCCATATGATCTCTTGTGGGGACCTCTATCTTTGATCCTGGGAATTGGAGCCTTTAGGCTACATATAATCTCCTGTGGGGACCTCTGCAGGCGATCCTGGGAACTGCATCATTTAGTCTCCATATGATCTCCTGTGGGGACCTCTATCAGGGATCCTGGTAACTGCAGCATTTAGTCTCCATATGATCTCCTGTGGGGACCTCTATCGGTGATCCTGGGAACTGCATCATTTAGACTCCATATGATCTCCTGTGGGGACCTCTGCAGGCGATCCTGGGAACTGCAGCATTTAGTCTCCATCTAATCTCCCGTGGGGACCTCTGCAGGCGATCCTGGGAACTGCAGCATTTAGTCTCCATATGATCTCCTCTGGGGAGCTCTGTAGGCGGTCTTGGGAACTGCAGTATTTAGTCTCCATATGATCTACTGTGGAGACCTCTATAAGCGATCCTCGGAACTGCAGAATTTAGTTTCCATATGATCTCCTGTGGGGACCTCTGCAGGTGATCCTGGGAACTGCAGCATTTAGACTCCATATGATCTCTTGTGGGGACCTCTATCAGCGATACTGGGAACGGCAGCCTTTAGTCTCCATATAATCTCCTGTGGGGACCTCTGCAGGCGATCCTGGGAACTGCATCATTTAGTCTCCATATGATCTCCTGTGGGGACCTCTATCGGTGATCCTGGGAACTGCAGTCTTTAATCTCCATATGATCTCCTGTGGGGACCTCTACAAGTGATCCTGGGAACTGCAGCATTTACTCTCCATATGATCTCCTGTGGGGACCTCTGCAGGCGATCCTGGGAACTGCAGCATTTAGTCTCCATATGATCTCCTGTGGGCACCTCTGCAGGCGATCCTGGGAACTGCAGCATTTAGTCTCCATATGATCTCCTGTGGGGACCTCTGCAGGCGATCCTGGGAACTGCAGCATTTAGTCTCCATATGATCTCCTGTGGGGACCTCTGCAGGCGATCCTGGGAACTGCAGCATTTAGTCTCCATATGATCTCCTGTGGGGACCTCTGCAGGCGATCCTGGGAACTGCAGCATTTAGTCTCCATATGATGTCCTGTGGGGACCTCTGCAAGCGATCCTGGGAACGGCAGCATTTACTCTCCATATGATCTCCTGTGGGGACCTCTGCAGGCGATCCCAAGAACTGCAGCATTTAGTTTCCATATGATCTCCTGTGGGGACCTCTGCAGGTGATCCTGGGAACTGCAGCATTTAGTCTCCATATGATCTCTTGTGGGGACCTCTATCGGTGATCCTGGGAATTGCAGCCTTTAGTCTCCATATGATCTCCTGTGGGGACCTCTGCAGGTGATCCTGGGAACTGCAGCATTTAGTCTCCATATGATGTCCTGTGGGGACCTCTGCAAGCGATCCTGGGAACGGCAGCATTTACTCTCCATATGATCTCCTGCGGGGACCTCTGCAGGCGATCCCAAGAACTGCAGCATTTAGTCTCCATATGATCTCTTGTGGGGACCTCTATCAGCGATACTGGGAACGGCAGCCTTTAGGCTCCATATAATCTCCTGTGGGGACCTCTGCAGGCGATCCTGGGAACTGCATCATTTAGTCTCCATATGATCTCCTGTGGGGACCTCTATCAGGGATCCTGGGAACTGCAGCATTTAGCCTTCATATGATCTCCTGTGGGGACCTCTATCGGTGATCCTGGAACTGCATCATTTAGACTCCATATGATCTCCTGTGGGGACCTCTGCAGGCGATCCTGGGAACTGCAGCATTTAGTCTCCATATGATCTCCTGTGGGGACCTCTGCAGGCGATCCTGGGAACTGCAGCATTTAGTCTCCATATGATCTCCTGTGGGGACCTCTATCGGTGATCCTGGGAACTGCAGCCTTTAATCTCCATATGATCTCCTGTGGGGACCTCTACAAGTGATCCTGGGAACTGCAGCATTTACTCTACATATGATCTCCTGTGGGGACCTCTACAAGTGATCCTGGGAACTGCAGCATTTACTCTCCATATGATCTCCTGTGGGGACCTCTGCAGGCGATCCTGGGAACTGCAGCATTTAGTCTCCATATGATCTCCTGTGGGGACCTCTGCAGGCGATCCTGGAAACTGCAGCATTTAGTCTCCATATGATCTCCTGTGGGGACCTCTGCAGGCGATCCTGGGAACTGCAGCATTTAGTCTCCATATGATCTCCTCTGGGGAGCTCTGTAGGCGGTCTTGGGAACTGCAGCATTTAGTTTCCATGTGATCTCCTGTGGGGACCTCTGCAGGTGATCCTGGGAACTGCAGCATTTAGTCTCCATATGATCTCTTGTGGGGACCTCTATCGGTGATCCTGGGAATTGCAGCCTTTAGTCTCCATATGATCTCCTGTGGGGCCCTCTGCAGGTGATCCTGGGAACTGCAGCATTTAGTCTCCATATGATGTCCTGTGGGGACCTCTGCAAGCGATCCTGGCAACTGCAGCATTTACTCTCCATATGATCTCCTGTGGGGACCTCTGCAGGCGATCCCAGGAACTGCAGCATTTAGTCTCCATATGATCTCTAGTGGGGACCTCTATCAGCGATACTGGGAACGGCAGCCTTTAGGCTCCATATAATCTCCTGTGGGGACCTCTGCAGGCGATCCTGGGAACTGCATCATTTAGTCTCCATATGATCTCCTGTGGGGATCTCTATCAGGGATCCTGGGAACTGCAGCATTTAGTCTCCATATGATCTCCTGTAGGGACCTCTATCGGTGATCCTGTGAACTGCATCATTTAGACTCCATATGATCTCCTGTGGGGACCTCTGCAGGCGATCCTGAGAACTGCAGCATTTAGTCTCCATATGATCTCCTGTGGGGACCTCTGCAGGCGATCCTGGGAACTGCAGCATTTAGTCTCCATATGATCTCCTGTGGGGACCTCTATCGGTGATCCTGGGAACTGCAGCCTTTAATCTCCATATGATCTCCTGTGGGGACCTCTACAAGTGATCCTGGGAACTGCAGCATTTACTCTCCATATGATCTCCTGTGGGGACCTCTGCAGGCGATCCTGGGAACTGCAGCATTTATTCTCCATATGATCTCCTGTGGGGACCTCTGCAGGCGATCCTGGGAACTGCAGCATTTAGTCTCCATATGATCTCCTTTGGGGACCTCTGCAGGCGATCCTGGGAACTGCAGCATTTAGTCTCCATATGATCTCCTCTGGGGAGCTCTGTAGGCGGTCTTGGGAACTGCAGCATTTAGTCTCCATATGATCTCCTGTGGGGACCTCTGCAGGCGATCCTGGGAACTGCAGCATTTAGTCTCCATATGATATCCTCTGGGGAGCTCTGTAGGCGGTCTTGGGAACTGCAGCATTTAGTTTCCATATGATCTCCTATGGGGACCTCTGCAGGCGATCCTGGGAACTGCAGCATTTAGTCTCCATATGATCTCTTGTGGGGACCTCTATCGGTGATCCTGGGAATTGCAGCCTTTAGTCTCCATATGATCTCCTGTGGGGACCTCTGCAGGTGATCCTTGGAACTGCAGCATTTAGTCTCCATATGATGTCCTGTGGGGACCTCTGCAAGCGATCCTGGGAACTGCAGCATTTACTCTCCATATGATCTCCTGTGGGGACCTCTGCAGGCGATCCCAGGAACTGCAGCATTTAGTCTCCATATGATCTCTTGTGGGGACCTCTATCAGCGACACTGGGAACGGCAGCCTTTAGGCTACATATAATCTCCTGTGGGGACCTCTGCAGGCGATCCTGGGAACTGCATCATTTAGTCTCCATATGATCTGCTGTGGGGACCTCTATCGGTGATCCTGGGAACTGCAGCCTTTAATCTCCATATGATCTCCTGTGGGGACCTCTACAAGTGATCCTGGGAACTGCAGCATTTACTCTCCATATGATCTCCTGTGGGGACCTCTACAGGTGATCCTGGGAACTGCAGCATTTACTCTCCATATGATCTCCTGTGGGGACCTCTGCAGGCAATCCTGGGAACTGCAGCATTTAGTCTCCATATGATCTCCTGTGGGGACCTCTGCAGGCGATCCTGGGAACTGTAGCATTTAGTCTCCATATGATCTCCTGTGGGGACCTCTGCAGGCGATCCTGGGAACTGCAGCATTTAGTCTCCATATGATCTCCTCAGGGGAGCTCTGTAGGCGGTCTTGGGAACTGCAGCATTTAGTTTTCATGTGATCTCCTGTGGGGACCTCTGCAGGTGATCCTGGGAACTGCAGCATTTAGTCTCCATATGATCTCTTGTGGGGACCTCTATCGGTGAACCTGGGAATTGCAGCCTTTAGTCTCCATATGATCTCCTGTGGGGACCTCTGCAGGTGATCCTGGGAACTGCAGCATTTAGTCTCCATATGATCTCTTGTGGGGACCTCTATCAGCGATACTGGGAACGGCAGCCTTTAGGCTCCATATAATCTCCTGTGGGGACCTCTGCAGGCGATCCTGGGAACTGCATCATTTAGTCTCCATATGATCTCCTGTGGGGATCTCTATCAGGGATCCTGGGAACTGCAGCATTTAGTCTCCATATGATCTCCTGTGGGGCCCTCTATCGGTGATCCTGGGAACTGCATCATTTAGACTCCATATGATCTCCTGTGGGGACCTCTGCAGGCGATCCTGGGAACTGCAGCATTTAGTCTCCATATGATCTCCTGTGGGGACCTCTGCAGGCGATCCTGGGAACTGCAGCATTTAGTCTCCATATGATCTCCTGTGGGGACCTCTATCGGTGATCCTGGGAACTGCAGCCTTTAATCTCCATATGATCTCCTGTGGGGACCTCTACAAGTGATCCTGGGAACTGCAGCATTTACTCTCCATATGATCTCCTGTTGGGACCTCTGCAGGCGATCCTGGGAACTGCAGCATTTAGTCTCCATATGATCTCCTGTGGGGACCTCTGCAGGCGATCCTGGGAACTGCAGCATTTAGTCTCCATATGATCTCCTGTGGGGACCTCTGCAGGCGATCCTGGGAACTGCAGCATTTAGTCTCCATATGATCTCCTCTGGGGAGCTCTGTAGGCGGTCTTGGGAACTGCATCATTTAGTTTTCATGTGATCTCCTGTGGGGACCTCTGCAGGTGATCCTGGGAACTGCAGCATTTAGCCTCCATATGATCTCTTGTGGGGACCTCTATTGGTGATCCTGGGAATTGCAGCCTTTAGTCTCCATATGATTTCCTGTGGGGACCTCTGCAGGTGATCCTGGGAACTGCAGCATAGAGTCTCCATATGATGTCCTGTGGGGACCTCTGCAAGCGATCCTGGGAACTGCAGCATTTACTCTCCCTATGATCTCCTGTGGGGACCTCTGCAGGCGATCCTGGGAACTGCAGCATTTACTCTCCATATGATCTCCTGTGGGGACCTCTATCGGTGATCCTGGGAACTGCATCATTTAGTCTCCATATGATCTCCTGTGGGGACCTCTGCAGGTGATCCTGGGAACTGCAGCATTTAGTCTCCACCTGATCTCCCGTGGGGACCTCTGCAGGCGATCCTGGGAACTGCAGCATTTAGTCTCCATATGATGTCCTGTGGGGACCTCTGCAAGCGATCCTGGGAACGGCAGCATTTACTCTCCATATGATCTCCTGTGGGGACCTCTGCAGGCGATCCCAAGAACTGCAGCATTTAGTTTCCATATGATCTCCTGTGGGGACCTCTGCAGGTGATCCTGGGAACTGCAGCATTTAGTCTCCATATGATCTCTTGTGGGGACCTCTATCGGTGATCCTGGGAATTGCAGCCTTTAGTCTCCATATGATCTCCTGTGGGGACCTCTGCAGGTGATCCTGGGAACTGCAGCATTTAGTCTCCATATGATGTCCTGTGGGGACCTCTGCAAGCGATCCTGGGAACGGCAGCATTTACTCTCCATATGATCTCCTGCGGGGACCTCTGCAGGCGATCCCAAGAACTGCAGCATTTAGTCTCCATATGATCTCTTGTGGGGACCTCTATCAGCGATACTGGGAACGGCAGCCTTTAGGCTCCATATAATCTCCTGTGGGGACCTCTGCAGGCGATCCTGGGAACTGCATCATTTAGTCTCCATATGATCTCCTGTGGGGACCTCTATCAGCGATCCTGGGAACTGCAGCATTTAGCCTTCATATGATCTCCTGTGGGGACCTCTATCGGTGATCCTGGAACTGCATCATTTAGACTCCATATGATCTCCTGTGGGGACCTCTGCAGGCGATCCTGGGAACTGCAGCATTTAGTCTCCATATGATCTCCTGTGGGGACCTCTGCAGGCGATCCTGGGAACTGCAGCATTTAGTCTCCATATGATCTCCTGTGGGGACCTCTATCGGTGATCCTGGGAACTGCAGCCTTTAATCTCCATATGATCTCCTGTGGGGACCTCTACAAGTGATCCTGGGAACTGCAGCATTTACTCTACATATGATCTCCTGTGGGGACCTCTACAAGTGATCCTGGGAACTGCAGCATTTACTCTCCATATGATCTCCTGTGGGGACCTCTGCAGGCGATCCTGGGAACTGCAGCATTTAGTCTCCATATGATCTCCTGTGGGGACCTCTGCAGGCGATCCTGGAAACTGCAGCATTTAGTCTCCATATGATCTCCTGTGGGGACCTCTGCAGGCGATCCTGGGAACTGCAGCATTTAGTCTCCATATGATCTCCTCTGGTGAGCTCTGTAGGCGGTCTTGGGAACTGCAGCATTTAGTTTCCATGTGATCTCCTGTGGGGACCTCTGCAGGTGATCCTGGGAACTGCAGCATTTAGTCTCCATATGATCTCTTGTGGGGACCTCTATCGGTGATCCTGGGAATTGCAGCCTTTAGTCTCCATATGATCTCCTGTGGGGCCCTCTGCAGGTGATCCTGGGAACTGCAGCATTTAGTCTCCATATGATGTCCTGTGGGGACCTCTGCAAGCGATCCTGGCAACTGCAGCATTTACTCTCCATATGATCTCCTGTGGGGACCTCTGCAGGCGATCCCAGGAACTGCAGCATTTAGTCTCCATATGATCTCTAGTGGGGACCTCTATCAGCGATACTGGGAACGGCAGCCTTTAGGCTCCATATAATCTCCTGTGGGGACCTCTGCAGGCGATCCTGGGAACTGCATCATTTAGTCTCCACATGATCTCCTGTGGGGATCTCTATCAGGGATCCTGGGAACTGCAGCATTTAGTCTCCATATGATCTCCTGTAGGGACCTCTATCGGTGATCCTGGGAACTGCATCATTTAGACTCCATATGATCTCCTGTGGGGACCTCTGCAGGCGATCCTGAGAACTGCAGCATTTAGTCTCCATATGATCTCCTGTGGGGACCTCTGCAGGCGATCCTGGGAACTGCAGCATTTAGTCTCCATATGATCTCCTGTGGGGACCTCTATCGGTGATCCTGGGAACTGCAGCCTTTAATCTCCATATGATCTCCTGTGGGGACCTCTACAAGTGATCCTGGGAACTGCAGCATTTACTCTCCATACGATCTCCTGTGGGGACCTCTGCAGGCGATCCTGGGAACTGCAGCATTTATTCTCCATATGATCTCCTGTGGGGACCTCTGCAGGCGATCCTGGGAACTGCAGCATTTAGTCTCCATATGATCTCCTTTGGGGACCTCTGCAGGCGATCCTGGGAACTGCAGCATTTAGTCTCCATATGATCTCCTCTGGGGAGCTCTGTAGGCGGTCTTGGGAACTGCAGCATTTAGTCTCCATATGATCTCCTGTGGGGACCTCTGCAGGCGATCCTGGGAACTGCAGCATTTAGTCTCCATATGATATCCTCTGGGGAGCTCTGTAGGCGGTCTTGGGAACTGCAGCATTTAGTTTCCATATGATCTCCTATGGGGACCTCTGCAGGCGATCCTGGGAACTGCAGCATTTAGTCTCCATGTGATCTCTTGTGGGGACCTCTATCGGTGATCCTGGGAATTGCAGCCTTTAGTCTCCATATGATCTCCTGTGGGGACCTCTGCAGGTGATCCTTGGAACTGCAGCATTTAGTCTCCATATGATGTCCTGTGGGGACCTCTGCAAGCGATCCTGGGAACTGCAGCATTTACTCTCCATATGATCTCCTGTGGGGACCTCTGCAGGCGATCCCAGGAACTGCAGCATTTAGTCTCCATATGATCTCTTGTGGGGACCTCTATCAGCGATACTGGGAACGGCAGCCTTTAGGCTACATATAATCTCCTGTGGGGACCTCTGCAGGCGATCCTGGGAACTGCATCATTTAGTCTCCATATGATCTCCTGTGGGGACCTCTATCAGGGATCCTGGGAACTGCAGCATTTAGTCTCCATATGATCTCCTGTGGGGACCTCTATCGGTGATCCTGGGAACTGCATCATTTAGACTCCATATGATCTCCTGTGGGGACCTCTGCAGGCGATCCTGGGAACTGCAGCATTTAGTCTCCATATGATCTGCTGTGGGGACCTCTATCGGTGATCCTGGGAACTGCAGCCTTTAATCTCCATATGATCTCCTGTGGGGACCTCTACAAGTGATCCTGGGAACTGCAGCATTTACTCTCCATATGATCTCCTGTGGGGACCTCTACAGGTGATCCTGGGAACTGCAGCATTTACTCTCCATATGATCTCCTGTGGGGACCTCTGCAGGCAATCCTGGGAACTGCAGCATTTAGTCTCCATATGATCTCCTGTGGGGACCTCTGCAGGCGATCCTGTTAACTGTAGCATTTAGTCTCCATATGATCTCCTGTGGGGACCTCTGCAGGCGATCCTGGGAACTGCAGCATTTAGTCTCCATATGATCTCCTCAGGGGAGCTCTGTAGGCGGTCTTGGGAACTGCAGCATTTAGTTTTCATGTGATCTCCTGTGGGGACCTCTGCAGGTGATCCTGGGAACTGCAGCATTTAGTCTCCATATGATCTCTTGTGGGGACCTCTATCGGTGAACCTGGGAATTGCAGCCTTTAGTCTCCATATGATCTCCTGTGGGGACCTCTGCAGGTGATCCTGGGAACTGCAGCATTTAGTCTCCATATGATCTCTTGTGGGGACCTCTATCAGCGATACTGGGAACGGCAGCCTTTAGGCTCCATATAATCTCCTGTGGGGACCTCTGCAGGCGATCCTGGGAACTGCATCATTTAGTCTCCATATGATCTCCTGTGGGGATCTCTATCAGGGATCCTGGGAACTGCAGCATTTAGTCTCCATATGATCTCCTGTGGGGACCTCTATCGGTGATCCTGGGAACTGCATCATTTAGACTCCATATGATCTCCTGTGGGGACCTCTGCAGGCGATCCTGGGAACTGCAGCATTTAGTCTCCATATGATCTCCTGTGGGGACCTCTGCAGGCGATCCTGGGAACTGCAGCATTTAGTCTCCATACGATCTCCTGTGGGGACCTCTATCGGTGATCCTGGGAACTGCAGCCTTTAATCTCCATATGATCTCCTGTGGGGACCTCTACAAGTGATCCTGGGAACTGCAGCATTTACTCTCCATATGATCTCCTGTTGGGACCTCTGCAGGCGATCCTGGGAACTGCAGCATTTAGTCTCCATATGATCTCCTGTGGGGACCTCTGCAGGCGATCCTGGGAACTGCAGCATTTAGTCTCCATATGATCTCCTGTGGGGACCTCTGCAGGCGATCCTGGGAACTGCAGCATTTAGTCTCCATATGATCTCCTCTGGGGAGCTCTGTAGGCGGTCTTGGGAACTGCATCATTTAGTTTTCATGTGATCTCCTGTGGGGACCTCTGCAGGTGATCCTGGGAACTGCAGCATTTAGTCTCCATATGATCTCTTGTGGGGACCTCTATCGGTGATCCTGGGAATTGCAGCCTTTAGTCTCCATATGATCTCCTGTGGGGACCTCTGCAGGTGATCCTGGGAACTGCAGCATAGAGTCTCCATATGATGTCCTGTGGGGACCTCTGCAAGCGATCCTGGGAACTGCAGCATTTACTCTCCCTATGATCTCCTGTGGGGACCTCTGCAGGCGATCCTGGGAACTGCAGCATTTACTCTCCATATGATCTCCTGTGGGGACCTCTATCGGTGATCCTGGGAACTGCATCATTTAGTCTCCATATGATCTCCTGTGGGGACCTCTGCAGGTGATCCTGGGAACTGCAGCATTTAGTCTCCACCTGATCTCCCGTGGGGACCTCTGCAGGCGATCCTGGGAACTGCAGCATTTAGTCTCCATATGATCTCCTCTGGGGAGCTCTGTAGGCGGTCTTGGGAACTGCAGTATTTAGTCTCCATATGATCTCCTGTGGAGACCTCTATAAGCGATCCTCGCAACTGCAGAATTTAGTTTCCATAGGATCTCCTGTGGGGACCTCTGCAGGTGATCCTGGGAACTGCAGCATTTAGACTCCATATGATCTCTTGTGGGGATCTCTATCAGGGATCCTGGGAACTGCAGCATTTAGTCTCCATATGATCTCTTGTGGGGACCTCTATCAGCGATACTGGGAACGGCAGCCTTTAGGCTCCATATAATCTCCTGTGGGGACCTCTGCAGGCGATCCTGGGAACTGCATCATTTAGTCTCCATATGATCTCCTGTGGGGATCTCTATCAGGGATCCTGGGAACTGCAGCATTTAGTCTCCATATGATCTCCTGTGGGGACCTCTATCGGTGATCCTGGGAACTGCATCATTTAGACTCCATATGATCTCCTGTGGGGACCTCTGCAGGCGATCCTGGGAACTGCAGCATTTAGTCTCCATATGATCTCCTGTGGGGACCTCTGCAGGCGATCCTGGGAACTGCAGCATTTAGTCTCCATATGATCTCCTGTGGGGACCTCTATCGGTGATCCTGGGAACTGCAGCCTTTAATCTCCATATGATCTCCTGTGGGGACCTCTACAAGTGATCCTGGGAACTGCAGCATTTACTCTCCATATGATCTCCTGTTGGGACCTCTGCAGGCGATCCTGGGAACTGCAGCATTTAGTCTCCATATGATCTCCTGTGGGGACCTCTGCAGGCGATCCTGGGAACTGCAGCATTTAGTCTCCATATGATCTCCTGTGGGGACCTCTGCAGGCGATCCTGGGAACTGCAGCATTTAGTCTCCATATGATCTCCTCTGGGGAGCTCTGTAGGCGGTCTTGGGAACTGCATCATTTAGTTTTCATGTGATCTCCTGTGGGGACCTCTGCAGGTGATCCTGGGAACTGCAGCATTTAGTCTCCATATGATCTCTTGTGGGGACCTCTATCGGTGATCCTGGGAATTGCAGCCTTTAGTCTCCATATGATCTCCTGTGGGGACCTCTGCAGGTGATCCTGGGAACTGCAGCATAGAGTCTCCATATGATGTCCTGTGGGGACCTCTGCAAGCGATCCTGGGAACTGCAGCATTTACTCTCCCTATGATCTCCTGTGGGGACCTCTGCAGGCGATCCTGGGAACTGCAGCATTTACTCTCCATATGATCTCCTGTGGGGACCTCTATCGATGATCCTGGGAACTGCATCATTTAGTCTCCATATGATCTCCTGTGGGGACCTCTGCAGGTGATCCTGGGAACTGCAGCATTTAGTCTCCACCTGATCTCCCGTGGGGACCTCTGCAGGCGATCCTGGGAACTGCAGCATTTAGTCTCCATATGATCTCCTCTGGGGAGCTCTGTAGGCGGTCTTGGGAACTGCAGTATTTAGTCTCCATATGATCTCCTGTGGAGACCTCTATAAGCGATCCTCGCAACTGCAGAATTTAGTTTCCATAGGATCTCCTGTGGGGACCTCTGCAGGTGATCCTGGGAACTGCAGCATTTAGACTCCATATGATCTCTTGTGGGGACCTCTATCGGCGATCCTGGGAACTGCAGCCTTTAGTCTCCATATGATCTCTTGTGGGGACCTCTATCAGCGATACTGGGAACGGCAGCCTTTAGTCTCCATATAATCTCCTGTGGGGACCTCTGCAGGCGATCCTGGGAACTGCATCATTTAGTCTCCATATGATCTCCTGTGGGGACCTCTATCGGTGATCCTGGGAACTGCAGCCTTTAATCTCCATATGATCTCCTGTGGGGACCTCTACAAGTGATCCTGGGAACTGCAGCATTTACTCTCCATATGATCTCCTGTGGGGACCTCTGCAGGCGATCCTGGGAACTGCAGCATTTAGTCTCCATATGATCTCCTGTGGGCACCTCTGCAGGCGATCCTGGGAACTGCAGCATTTAGTCTCCATATGATCTCCTGTGGTGACCTCTGCAGGCGATCCTGGGAACTGCAGCATTTAGTCTCCATATGATCTCCTGTGGGGACCTCTGCAGGCGATCCTGGGAACTGCAGCATTTAGTCTCCATATGATCTCCTCTGGGGAGCTCTGCAGGCGGTCTTGGGAACTGCAGCATTTAGTTTCCATATGATCTCCTGTGGGGACCTCTGCAGGTGATCCTGGGAACTGCAGAATTTAGTCTCCATATGATCTCTTGTGGGGAACTCTATCGGTGATCCTGGGAACTGCAGTCTTTAATCTCCATATGATCTCCTGTGGGGACCTCTACAAGTGATCCTGGGAACTGCAGCATTTACTCTCCATATGATCTCCTGTGGGGACCTCTGCAGGCGATCCTGGGAACTGCAGCATTTAGTCTCCATATGATCTCCTGTGGGCACCTCTGCAGGCGATCCTGGGAACTGCAGCATTTAGTTTTCATGTGATCTCCTGTGGGGACCTCTGCAGGTGATCCTGGGAACTGCAGCATTTAGTCTCCATATGATCTCTTGTGGGGACCTCTATCGGTGATCCTGGGAATTGCAGCCTTTAGTCTCCATATGATCTCCTGTGGGGACCTCTGCAGGTGATCCTGGGAACTGCAGCATAGAGTCTCCATATGATGTCCTGTGGGGACCTCTGCAAGCGATCCTGGGAACTGCAGCATTTACTCTCCCTATGATCTCCTGTGGGGACCTCTGCAGGCGATCCTGGGAACTGCAGCATTTACTCTCCATATGATCTCCTGTGGGGACCTCTATCGGTGATCCTGGGAACTGCATCATTTAGTCTCCATATGATCTCCTGTGGGGACCTCTGCAGGTGATCCTGGGAACTGCAGCATTTAGTCTCCACCTGATCTCCCGTGGGGACCTCTGCAGGCGATCCTGGGAACTGCAGCATTTAGTCTCCATATGATCTCCTCTGGGGAGCTCTGTAGGCGGTCTTGGGAACTGCAGTATTTAGTCTCCATATGATCTCCTGTGGAGACCTCTATAAGCGATCCTCGCAACTGCAGAATTTAGTTTCCATAGGATCTCCTGTGGGGACCTCTGCAGGTGATCCTGGGAACTGCAGCATTTAGACTCCATATGATCTCTTGTGGGGATCTCTATCAGGGATCCTGGGAACTGCAGCATTTAGTCTCCATATGATCTCTTGTGGGGACCTCTATCAGTGATACTGGGAACGGCAGCCTTTAGGCTCCATATAATCTCCTGTGGGGACCTCTGCAGGCGATCCTGGGAACTGCATCATTTAGTCTCCATATGATCTCCTGTGGGGATCTCTATCAGGGATCCTGGGAACTGCAGCATTTAGTCTCCATATGATCTCCTGTGGGGACCTCTATCGGTGATCCTGGGAACTGCATCATTTAGACTCCATATGATCTCCTGTGGGGACCTCTGCAGGCGATCCTGGGAACTGCAGCATTTAGTCTCCATATGATCTCCTGTGGGGACCTCTGCAGGCGATCCTGGGAACTGCAGCATTTAGTCTCCATATGATCTCCTGTGGGGACCTCTATCGGTGATCCTGGGAACTGCAGCCTTTAATCTCCATATGATCTCCTGTGGGGACCTCTACAAGTGATCCTGGGAACTGCAGCATTTACTCTCCATATGATCTCCTGTTGGGACCTCTGCAGGCGATCCTGGGAACTGCAGCATTTAGTCTCCATATGATCTCCTGTGGGGACCTCTGCAGGCGATCCTGGGAACTGCAGCATTTAGTCTCCATATGATCTCCTGTGGGGACCTCTGCAGGCGATCCTGGGAACTGCAGCATTTAGTCTCCATATGATCTCCTCTGGGGAGCTCTGTAGGCGGTCTTGGGAACTGCATCATTTAGTTTTCATGTGATCTCCTGTGGGGACCTCTGCAGGTGATCCTGGGAACTGCAGCATTTAGTCTCCATATGATCTCTTCTGGGGACCTCTATCTGTGATCCTGGGAATTGCAGCCTTTAGTCTCCATATGATCTCCTGTGGGGACCTCTGCAGGTGATCCTGGGAACTGCAGCATAGAGTCTCCATATGATGTCCTGTGGGGACCTCTGCAAGCGATCCTGGGAACTGCAGCATTTACTCTCCCTATGATCTCCTGTGGGGACCTCTGCAGGCGATTCTGGGAACTGCAGCATTTACTCTCCATATGATCTCCTGTGGGGACCTCTATCGATGATCCTGGGAACTGCATCATTTAGTCTCCATATGATCTCCTGTGGGGACCTCTGCAGGTGATCCTGGGAACTGCAGCATTTAGTCTCCACCTGATCTCCCGTGGGGACCTCTGCAGGCGATCCTGGGAACTGCAGCATTTAGTCTCCATATGATCTCCTCTGGGGAGCTCTGTAGGCGGTCTTGGGAACTGCAGTATTTAGTCTCCATATGATCTCCTGTGGAGACCTCTATAAGCGATCCTCGCAACTGCAGAATTTAGTTTCCATAGGATCTCCTGTGGGGACCTCTGCAGGTGATCCTGGGAACTGCAGCATTTAGACTCCATATGATCTCTTGTGGGGACCTCTATCGGCGATCCTGGGAACTGCAGCCTTTAGTCTCCATATGATCTCTTGTGGGGACCTCTATCAGCGATACTGGGAACGGCAGCCTTTAGTCTCCATATAATCTCCTGTGGGGACCTCTGCAGGCGATCCTGGGAACTGCATCATTTAGTCTCCATATGATCTCCTGTGGGGACCTCTATCGGTGATCCTGGGAACTGCAGCCTTTAATCTCCATATGATCTCCTGTGGGGACCTCTACAAGTGATCCTGGGAACTGCAGCATTTACTCTCCATATGATCTCCTGTGGGGACCTCTGCAGGCGATCCTGGGAACTGCAGCATTTAGTCTCCATATGATCTCCTGTGGGCACCTCTGCAGGCGATCCTGGGAACTGCAGCATTTAGTCTCCATATGATCTCCTGTGGTGACCTCTGCAGGCATCCTGGGAACTGCAGCATTTAGTCTCCATATGATCTCCTGTGGGGACCTCTGCAGGCGATCCTGGGAACTGCAGCATTTAGTCTCCATATGATCTCCTCTGGGGAGCTCTGCAGGCGGTCTTGGGAACTGCAGCATTTAGTTTCCATATGATCTCCTGTGGGGACCTCTGCAGGTGATCCTGGGAACTGCAGAATTTAGTCTCCATATGATCTCTTGTGGGGAACTCTATCGGTGATCCTGGGAACTGCAGTCTTTAATCTCCATATGATCTCCTGTGGGGACCTCTACAAGTGATCCTGGGAACTGCAGCATTTACTCTCCATATGATCTCCTGTGGGGACCTCTGCAGGCGATCCTGGGAACTGCAGCATTTAGTCTGCATATGATCTCCTGTGGGCACCTCTGCAGAGGCGATCCTGGGAACTGCAGCATTTAGTTTTCATGTGATCTCCTGTGGGGACCTCTGCAGGTGATCCTGGGAACTGCAGCATTTAGTCTCCATATGATCTCTTGTGGGGACCTCTATCGGTGATCCTGGGAATTGCAGCCTTTAGTCTCCATATGATCTCCTGTGGGGACCTCTGCAGGTGATCCTGGGAACTGCAGCATAGAGTCTCCATATGATGTCCTGTGGGGACCTCTGCAAGCGATCCTGGGAACTGCAGCATTTACTCTCCCTATGATCTCCTGTGGGGACCTCTGCAGGCGATCCTGGGAACTGCAGCATTTACTCTCCATATGATCTCCTGTGGGGACCTCTATCGGTGATCCTGGGAACTGCATCATTTAGTCTCCATATGATCTCCTGTGGGGACCTCTGCAGGTGATCCTGGGAACTGCAGCATTTAGTCTCCACCTGATCTCCCGTGGGGACCTCTGCAGGCGATCCTGGGAACTGCAGCATTTAGTCTCCATATGATCTCCTCTGGGGAGCTCTGTAGGCGGTCTTGGGAACTGCAGTATTTAGTCTCCATATGATCTCCTGTGGAGACCTCTATAAGCGATCCTCGCAACTGCAGAATTTAGTTTCCATAGGATCTCCTGTGGGGACCTCTGCAGGTGATCCTGGGAACTGCAGCATTTAGACTCCATATGATCTCTTGTGGGGATCTCTATCAGGGATCCTGGGAACTGCAGCATTTAGTCTCCATATGATCTCTTGTGGGGACCTCTATCAGTGATACTGGGAACGGCAGCCTTTAGGCTCCATATAATCTCCTGTGGGGACCTCTGCAGGCGATCCTGGGAACTGCATCATTTAGTCTCCATATGATCTCCTGTGGGGATCTCTATCAGGGATCCTGGGAACTGCAGCATTTAGTCTCCATATGATCTCCTGTGGGGACCTCTATCGGTGATCCTGGGAACTGCATCATTTAGACTCCATATGATCTCCTGTGGGGACCTCTGCAGGCGATCCTGGGAACTGCAGCATTTAGTCTCCATATGATCTCCTGTGGGGACCTCTGCAGGCGATCCTGGGAACTGCAGCATTTAGTCTCCATATGATCTCCTGTGGGGACCTCTATCGGTGATCCTGGGAACTGCAGCCTTTAATCTCCATATGATCTCCTGTGGGGACCTCTACAAGTGATCCTGGGAACTGCAGCATTTACTCTCCATATGATCTCCTGTTGGGACCTCTGCAGGCGATCCTGGGAACTGCAGCATTTAGTCTCCATATGATCTCCTGTGGGGACCTCTGCAGGCGATCCTGGGAACTGCAGCATTTAGTCTCCATATGATCTCCTGTGGGGACCTCTGCAGGCGATCCTGGGAACTGCAGCATTTAGTCTCCATATGATCTCCTCTGGGGAGCTCTGTAGGCGGTCTTGGGAACTGCATCATTTAGTTTTCATGTGATCTCCTGTGGGGACCTCTGCAGGTGATCCTGGGAACTGCAGCATTTAGTCTCCATATGATCTCTTGTGGGGACCTCTATCGGTGATCCTGGGAATTGCAGCCTTTAGTCTCCATATGATCTCCTGTGGGGACCTCTGCAGGTGATCCTGGGAACTGCAGCATAGAGTCTCCATATGATGTCCTGTGGGGACCTCTGCAAGCGATCCTGGGAACTGCAGCATTTACTCTCCCTATGATCTCCTGTGGGGACCTCTGCAGGCGATCCTGGGAACTGCAGCATTTACTCTCCATATGATCTCCTGTGGGGACCTCTATCGATGATCCTGGGAACTGCATCATTTAGTCTCCATATGATCTCCTGTGGGGACCTCTGCAGGTGATCCTGGGAACTGCAGCATTTAGTCTCCACCTGATCTCCCGTGGGGACCTCTGCAGGCGATCCTGGGAACTGCAGCATTTAGTCTCCATATGATCTCCTCTGGGGAGCTCTGTAGGCGGTCTTGGGAACTGCAGTATTTAGTCTCCATATGATCTCCTGTGGAGACCTCTATAAGCGATCCTCGCAACTGCAGAATTTAGTTTCCATAGGATCTCCTGTGGGGACCTCTGCAGGTGATCCTGGGAACTGCAGCATTTAGACTCCATATGATCTCTTGTGGGGACCTCTATCGGCGATCCTGGGAACTGCAGCCTTTAGTCTCCATATGATCTCTTGTGGGGACCTCTATCAGCGATACTGGGAACGGCAGCCTTTAGTCTCCATATAATCTCCTGTGGGGACCTCTGCAGGCGATCCTGGGAACTGCATCATTTAGTCTCCATATGATCTCCTGTGGGGACCTCTATCGGTGATCCTGGGAACTGCAGCCTTTAATCTCCATATGATCTCCTGTGGGGACCTCTACAAGTGATCCTGGGAACTGCAGCATTTACTCTCCATATGATCTCCTGTGGGGACCTCTGCAGGCGATCCTGGGAACTGCAGCATTTAGTCTCCATATGATCTCTTGTGGGGACCTCTATCAGCGATACTGGGAACGGCAGCCTTTAGGCTCCATATAATCTCCTGTGGGGACCTCTGCAGGCGATCCTGGGAACTGCATCATTTAGTCTCCATATGATCTCCTGTGGGGACCTCTATCAGGGATCCTGGGAACTGCAGCATTTAGCCTTCATATGATCTCCTGTGGGGACCTCTATCGGTGATCCTGGAACTGCATCATTTAGACTCCATATGATCTCCTGTGGGGACCTCTGCAGGCGATCCTGGGAACTGCAGCATTTAGTCTCCATATGATCTCCTGTGGGGACCTCTGCAGGCGATCCTGGGAACTGCAGCATTTAGTCTCCATATGATCTCCTGTGGGGACCTCTATCGGTGATCCTGGGAACTGCAGCCTTTAATCTCCATATGATCTCCTGTGGGGACCTCTACAAGTGATCCTGGGAACTGCAGCATTTACTCTACATATGATCTCCTGTGGGGACCTCTACAAGTGATCCTGGGAACTGCAGCATTTACTCTCCATATGATCTCCTGTGGGGACCTCTGCAGGCGATCCTGGGAACTGCAGCATTTAGTCTCCATATGATCTCCTGTGGGGACCTCTGCAGGCGATCCTGGAAACTGCAGCATTTAGTCTCCATATGATCTCCTGTGGGGACCTCTGCAGGCGATCCTGGGAACTGCAGCATTTAGTCTCCATATGATCTCCTCTGGTGAGCTCTGTAGGCGGTCTTGGGAACTGCAGCATTTAGTTTCCATGTGATCTCCTGTGGGGACCTCTGCAGGTGATCCTGGGAACTGCAGCATTTAGTCTCCATATGATCTCTTGTGGGGACCTCTATCGGTGATCCTGGGAATTGCAGCCTTTAGTCTCCATATGATCTCCTGTGGGGCCCTCTGCAGGTGATCCTGGGAACTGCAGCATTTAGTCTCCATATGATGTCCTGTGGGGACCTCTGCAAGCGATCCTGGCAACTGCAGCATTTACTCTCCATATGATCTCCTGTGGGGACCTCTGCAGGCGATCCCAGGAACTGCAGCATTTAGTCTCCATATGATCTCTAGTGGGGACCTCTATCAGCGATACTGGGAACGGCAGCCTTTAGGCTCCATATAATCTCCTGTGGGGACCTCTGCAGGCGATCCTGGGAACTGCATCATTTAGTCTCCACATGATCTCCTGTGGGGATCTCTATCAGGGATCCTGGGAACTGCAGCATTTAGTCTCCATATGATCTCCTGTAGGGACCTCTATCGGTGATCCTGGGAACTGCATCATTTAGACTCCATATGATCTCCTGTGGGGACCTCTGCAGGCGATCCTGAGAACTGCAGCATTTAGTCTCCATATGATCTCCTGTGGGGACCTCTGCAGGCGATCCTGGGAACTGCAGCATTTAGTCTCCATATGATCTCCTGTGGGGACCTCTATCGGTGATCCTGGGAACTGCAGCCTTTAATCTCCATATGATCTCCTGTGGGGACCTCTACAAGTGATCCTGGGAACTGCAGCATTTACTCTCCATACGATCTCCTGTGGGGACCTCTGCAGGCGATCCTGGGAACTGCAGCATTTATTCTCCATATGATCTCCTGTGGGGACCTCTGCAGGCGATCCTGGGAACTGCAGCATTTAGTCTCCATATGATCTCCTTTGGGGACCTCTGCAGGCGATCCTGGGAACTGCAGCATTTAGTCTCCATATGATCTCCTCTGGGGAGCTCTGTAGGCGGTCTTGGGAACTGCAGCATTTAGTCTCCATATGATCTCCTGTGGGGACCTCTGCAGGCGATCCTGGGAACTGCAGCATTTAGTCTCCATATGATATCCTCTGGGGAGCTCTGTAGGCGGTCTTGGGAACTGCAGCATTTAGTTTCCATATGATCTCCTATGGGGACCTCTGCAGGCGATCCTGGGAACTGCAGCATTTAGTCTCCATGTGATCTCTTGTGGGGACCTCTATCGGTGATCCTGGGAATTGCAGCCTTTAGTCTCCATATGATCTCCTGTGGGGACCTCTGCAGGTGATCCTTGGAACTGCAGCATTTAGTCTCCATATGATGTCCTGTGGGGACCTCTGCAAGCGATCCTGGGAACTGCAGCATTTACTCTCCATATGATCTCCTGTGGGGACCTCTGCAGGCGATCCCAGGAACTGCAGCATTTAGTCTCCATATGATCTCTTGTGGGGACCTCTATCAGCGATACTGGGAACGGCAGCCTTTAGGCTACATATAATCTCCTGTGGGGACCTCTGCAGGCGATCCTGGGAACTGCATCATTTAGTCTCCATATGATCTCCTGTGGGGACCTCTATCAGGGATCCTGGGAACTGCAGCATTTAGTCTCCATATGATCTCCTGTGGGGACCTCTATCGGTGATCCTGGGAACTGCATCATTTAGACTCCATATGATCTCCTGTGGGGACCTCTGCAGGCGATCCTGGGAACTGCAGCATTTAGTCTCCATATGATCTGCTGTGGGGACCTCTATCGGTGATCCTGGGAACTGCAGCCTTTAATCTCCATATGATCTCCTGTGGGGACCTCTACAAGTGATCCTGGGAACTGCAGCATTTACTCTCCATATGATCTCCTGTGGGGACCTCTACAGGTGATCCTGGGAACTGCAGCATTTACTCTCCATATGATCTCCTGTGGGGACCTCTGCAGGCAATCCTGGGAACTGCAGCATTTAGTCTCCATATGATCTCCTGTGGGGACCTCTGCAGGCGATCCTGTTAACTGTAGCATTTAGTCTCCATATGATCTCCTGTGGGGACCTCTGCAGGCGATCCTGGGAACTGCAGCATTTAGTCTCCATATGATCTCCTCAGGGGAGCTCTGTAGGCGGTCTTGGGAACTGCAGCATTTAGTTTTCATGTGATCTCCTGTGGGGACCTCTGCAGGTGATCCTGGGAACTGCAGCATTTAGTCTCCATATGATCTCTTGTGGGGACCTCTATCGGTGAACCTGGGAATTGCAGCCTTTAGTCTCCATATGATCTCCTGTGGGGACCTCTGCAGGTGATCCTGGGAACTGCAGCATTTAGTCTCCATATGATCTCTTGTGGGGACCTCTATCAGCGATACTGGGAACGGCAGCCTTTAGGCTCCATATAATCTCCTGTGGGGACCTCTGCAGGCGATCCTGGGAACTGCATCATTTAGTCTCCATATGATCTCCTGTGGGGATCTCTATCAGGGATCCTGGGAACTGCAGCATTTAGTCTCCATATGATCTCCTGTGGGGACCTCTATCGGTGATCCTGGGAACTGCATCATTTAGACTCCATATGATCTCCTGTGGGGACCTCTGCAGGCGATCCTGGGAACTGCAGCATTTAGTCTCCATATGATCTCCTGTGGGGACCTCTGCAGGCGATCCTGGGAACTGCAGCATTTAGTCTCCATACGATCTCCTGTGGGGACCTCTATCGGTGATCCTGGGAACTGCAGCCTTTAATCTCCATATGATCTCCTGTGGGGACCTCTACAAGTGATCCTGGGAACTGCAGCATTTACTCTCCATATGATCTCCTGTTGGGACCTCTGCAGGCGATCCTGGGAACTGCAGCATTTAGTCTCCATATGATCTCCTGTGGGGACCTCTGCAGGCGATCCTGGGAACTGCAGCATTTAGTCTCCATATGATCTCCTGTGGGGACCTCTGCAGGCGATCCTGGGAACTGCAGCATTTAGTCTCCATATGATCTCCTCTGGGGAGCTCTGTAGGCGGTCTTGGGAACTGCATCATTTAGTTTTCATGTGATCTCCTGTGGGGACCTCTGCAGGTGATCCTGGGAACTGCAGCATTTAGTCTCCATATGATCTCTTGTGGGGACCTCTATCGGTGATCCTGGGAATTGCAGCCTTTAGTCTCCATATGATCTCCTGTGGGGACCTCTGCAGGTGATCCTGGGAACTGCAGCATAGAGTCTCCATATGATGTCCTGTGGGGACCTCTGCAAGCGATCCTGGGAACTGCAGCATTTACTCTCCCTATGATCTCCTGTGGGGACCTCTGCAGGCGATCCTGGGAACTGCAGCATTTACTCTCCATATGATCTCCTGTGGGGACCTCTATCGGTGATCCTGGGAACTGCATCATTTAGTCTCCATATGATCTCCTGTGGGGACCTCTGCAGGTGATCCTGGGAACTGCAGCATTTAGTCTCCACCTGATCTCCCGTGGGGACCTCTGCAGGCGATCCTGGGAACTGCAGCATTTAGTCTCCATATGATCTCCTCTGGGGAGCTCTGTAGGCGGTCTTGGGAACTGCAGTATTTAGTCTCCATATGATCTCCTGTGGAGACCTCTATAAGCGATCCTCGCAACTGCAGAATTTAGTTTCCATAGGATCTCCTGTGGGGACCTCTGCAGGTGATCCTGGGAACTGCAGCATTTAGACTCCATATGATCTCTTGTGGGGATCTCTATCAGGGATCCTGGGAACTGCAGCATTTAGTCTCCATATGATCTCTTGTGGGGACCTCTATCAGCGATACTGGGAACGGCAGCCTTTAGGCTCCATATAATCTCCTGTGGGGACCTCTGCAGGCGATCCTGGGAACTGCATCATTTAGTCTCCATATGATCTCCTGTGGGGATCTCTATCAGGGATCCTGGGAACTGCAGCATTTAGTCTCCATATGATCTCCTGTGGGGACCTCTATCGGTGATCCTGGGAACTGCATCATTTAGACTCCATATGATCTCCTGTGGGGACCTCTGCAGGCGATCCTGGGAACTGCAGCATTTAGTCTCCATATGATCTCCTGTGGGGACCTCTGCAGGCGATCCTGGGAACTGCAGCATTTAGTCTCCATATGATCTCCTGTGGGGACCTCTATCGGTGATCCTGGGAACTGCAGCCTTTAATCTCCATATGATCTCCTGTGGGGACCTCTACAAGTGATCCTGGGAACTGCAGCATTTACTCTCCATATGATCTCCTGTTGGGACCTCTGCAGGCGATCCTGGGAACTGCAGCATTTAGTCTCCATATGATCTCCTGTGGGGACCTCTGCAGGCGATCCTGGGAACTGCAGCATTTAGTCTCCATATGATCTCCTGTGGGGACCTCTGCAGGCGATCCTGGGAACTGCAGCATTTAGTCTCCATATGATCTCCTCTGGGGAGCTCTGTAGGCGGTCTTGGGAACTGCATCATTTAGTTTTCATGTGATCTCCTGTGGGGACCTCTGCAGGTGATCCTGGGAACTGCAGCATTTAGTCTCCATATGATCTCTTGTGGGGACCTCTATCGGTGATCCTGGGAATTGCAGCCTTTAGTCTCCATATGATCTCCTGTGGGGACCTCTGCAGGTGATCCTGGGAACTGCAGCATAGAGTCTCCATATGATGTCCTGTGGGGACCTCTGCAAGCGATCCTGGGAACTGCAGCATTTACTCTCCCTATGATCTCCTGTGGGGACCTCTGCAGGCGATCCTGGGAACTGCAGCATTTACTCTCCATATGATCTCCTGTGGGGACCTCTATCGATGATCCTGGGAACTGCATCATTTAGTCTCCATATGATCTCCTGTGGGGACCTCTGCAGGTGATCCTGGGAACTGCAGCATTTAGTCTCCACCTGATCTCCCGTGGGGACCTCTGCAGGCGATCCTGGGAACTGCAGCATTTAGTCTCCATATGATCTCCTCTGGGGAGCTCTGTAGGCGGTCTTGGGAACTGCAGTATTTAGTCTCCATATGATCTCCTGTGGAGACCTCTATAAGCGATCCTCGCAACTGCAGAATTTAGTTTCCATAGGATCTCCTGTGGGGACCTCTGCAGGTGATCCTGGGAACTGCAGCATTTAGACTCCATATGATCTCTTGTGGGGACCTCTATCGGCGATCCTGGGAACTGCAGCCTTTAGTCTCCATATGATCTCTTGTGGGGACCTCTATCAGCGATACTGGGAACGGCAGCCTTTAGTCTCCATATAATCTCCTGTGGGGACCTCTGCAGGCGATCCTGGGAACTGCATCATTTAGTCTCCATATGATCTCCTGTGGGGACCTCTATCGGTGATCCTGGGAACTGCAGCCTTTAATCTCCATATGATCTCCTGTGGGGACCTCTACAAGTGATCCTGGGAACTGCAGCATTTACTCTCCATATGATCTCCTGTGGGGACCTCTGCAGGCGATCCTGGGAACTGCAGCATTTAGTCTCCATATGATCTCCTGTGGGCACCTCTGCAGGCGATCCTGGGAACTGCAGCATTTAGTCTCCATATGATCTCCTGTGGTGACCTCTGCAGGCGATCCTGGGAACTGCAGCATTTAGTCTCCATATGATCTCCTGTGGGGACCTCTGCAGGCGATCCTGGGAACTGCAGCATTTAGTCTCCATATGATCTCCTCTGGGGAGCTCTGCAGGCGGTCTTGGGAACTGCAGCATTTAGTTTCCATATGATCTCCTGTGGGGACCTCTGCAGGTGATCCTGGGAACTGCAGAATTTAGTCTCCATATGATCTCTTGTGGGGAACTCTATCGGTGATCCTGGGAACTGCAGTCTTTAATCTCCATATGATCTCCTGTGGGGACCTCTACAAGTGATCCTGGGAACTGCAGCATTTACTCTCCATATGATCTCCTGTGGGGACCTCTGCAGGCGATCCTGGGAACTGCAGCATTTAGTCTCCATATGATCTCCTGTGGGCACCTCTGCAGGCGATCCTGGGAACTGCAGCATTTAGTTTTCATGTGATCTCCTGTGGGGACCTTTGCAGGTGATCCTGGGAACTGCAGCATTTAGTCTCCATATGATCTCTTGTGGGGACCTCTATCGGTGATCCTGGGAATTGCAGCCTTTAGTCTCCATATGATCTCCTGTGGGGACCTCTGCAGGTGATCCTGGGAACTGCAGCATAGAGTCTCCATATGATGTCCTGTGGGGACCTCTGCAAGCGATCCTGGGAACTGCAGCATTTACTCTCCCTATGATCTCCTGTGGGGACCTCTGCAGGCGATCCTGGGAACTGCAGCATTTACTCTCCATATGATCTCCTGTGGGGACCTCTATCGGTGATCCTGGGAACTGCATCATTTAGTCTCCATATGATCTCCTGTGGGGACCTCTGCAGGTGATCCTGGGAACTGCAGCATTTAGTCTCCACCTGATCTCCCGTGGGGACCTCTGCAGGCGATCCTGGGAACTGCAGCATTTAGTCTCCATATGATCTCCTCTGGGGAGCTCTGTAGGCGGTCTTGGGAACTGCAGTATTTAGTCTCCATATGATCTCCTGTGGAGACCTCTATAAGCGATCCTCGCAACTGCAGAATTTAGTTTCCATAGGATCTCCTGTGGGGACCTCTGCAGGTGATCCTGGGAACTGCAGCATTTAGACTCCATATGATCTCTTGTGGGGATCTCTATCAGGGATCCTGGGAACTGCAGCATTTAGTCTCCATATGATCTCTTGTGGGGACCTCTATCAGTGATACTGGGAACGGCAGCCTTTAGGCTCCATATAATCTCCTGCGGGGACCTCTGCAGGCGATCCTGGGAACTGCATCATTTAGTCTCCATATGATCTCCTGTGGGGATCTCTATCAGGGATCCTGGGAACTGCAGCATTTAGTCTCCATATGATCTCCTGTGGGGACCTCTATCGGTGATCCTGGGAACTGCATCATTTAGACTCCATATGATCTCCTGTGGGGACCTCTGCAGGCGATCCTGGGAACTGCAGCATTTAGTCTCCATATGATCTCCTGTGGGGACCTCTGCAGGCGATCCTGGGAACTGCAGCATTTAGTCTCCATATGATCTCCTGTGGGGACCTCTATCGGTGATCCTGGGAACTGCAGCCTTTAATCTCCATATGATCTCCTGTGGGGACCTCTACAAGTGATCCTGGGAACTGCAGCATTTACTCTCCATATGATCTCCTGTTGGGACCTCTGCAGGCGATCCTGGGAACTGCAGCATTTAGTCTCCATATGATCTCCTGTGGGGACCTCTGCAGGCGATCCTGGGAACTGCAGCATTTAGTCTCCATATGATCTCCTGTGGGGACCTCTGCAGGCGATCCTGGGAACTGCAGCATTTAGTCTCCATATGATCTCCTCTGGGGAGCTCTGTAGGCGGTCTTGGGAACTGCATCATTTAGTTTTCATGTGATCTCCTGTGGGGACCTCTGCAGGTGATCCTGGGAACTGCAGCATTTAGTCTCCATATGATCTCTTGTGGGGACCTCTATCGGTGATCCTGGGAATTGCAGCCTTTAGTCTCCATATGATCTCCTGTGGGGACCTCTGCAGGTGATCCTGGGAACTGCAGCATAGAGTCTCCATATGATGTCCTGTGGGGACCTCTGCAAGCGATCCTGGGAACTGCAGCATTTACTCTCCCTATGATCTCCTGTGGGGACCTCTGCAGGCGATCCTGGGAACTGCAGCATTTACTCTCCATATGATCTCCTGTGGGGACCTCTATCGATGATCCTGGGAACTGCATCATTTAGTCTCCATATGGTGATCCTGGGAACTGCAGCATTTAGTCTCCACCTGATCTCCCGTGGGGACCTCTGCAGGCGATCCTGGGAACTGCAGCATTTAGTCTCCATATGATCTCCTCTGGGGAGCTCTGTAGGCGGTCTTGGGAACTGCAGTATTTAGTCTCCATATGATCTCCTGTGGAGACCTCTATAAGCGATCCTCGCAACTGCAGAATTTAGTTTCCATAGGATCTCCTGTGGGGACCTCTGCAGGTGATCCTGGGAACTGCAGCATTTAGACTCCATATGATCTCTTGTGGGGACCTCTATCGGCGATCCTGGGAACTGCAGCCTTTAGTCTCCATATGATCTCTTGTGGGGACCTCTATCAGCGATACTGGGAACGGCAGCCTTTAGTCTCCATATAATCTCCTGTGGGGACCTCTGCAGGCGATCCTGGGAACTGCATCATTTAGTCTCCATATGATCTCCTGTGGGGACCTCTATCGGTGATCCTGGGAACTGCAGCCTTTAATCTCCATATGATCTCCTGTGGGGACCTCTACAAGTGATCCTGGGAACTGCAGCATTTACTCTCCATATGATCTCCTGTGGGGACCTCTGCAGGCGATCCTGGGAACTGCAGCATTTAGTCTCCATATGATCTCCTGTGGGCACCTCTGCAGGCGATCCTGGGAACTGCAGCATTTAGTCTCCATATGATCTCCTGTGGTGACCTCTGCAGGCATCCTGGGAACTGCAGCATTTAGTCTCCATATGATCTCCTGTGGGGACCTCTGCAGGCGATCCTGGGAACTGCAGCATTTAGTCTCCATATGATCTCCTCTGGGGAGCTCTGCAGGCGGTCTTGGGAACTGCAGCATTTAGTTTCCATATGATCTCCTGTGGGGACCTCTGCAGGTGATCCTGGGAACTGCAGAATTTAGTCTCCATATGATCTCTTGTGGGGAACTCTATCGGTGATCCTGGGAACTGCAGTCTTTAATCTCCATATGATCTCCTGTGGGGACCTCTACAAGTGATCCTGGGAACTGCAGCATTTACTCTCCATATGATCTCCTGTGGGGACCTCTGCAGGCGATCCTGGGAACTGCAGCATTTAGTCTGCATATGATCTCCTGTGGGCACCTCTGCAGGCGATCCTGGGAACTGCAGCATTTAGTTTTCATGTGATCTCCTGTGGGGACCTCTGCAGGTGATCCTGGGAACTGCAGCATTTAGTCTCCATATGATCTCTTGTGGGGACCTCTATCGGTGATCCTGGGAATTGCAGCCTTTAGTCTCCATATGATCTCCTGTGGGGACCTCTGCAGGTGATCCTGGGAACTGCAGCATAGAGTCTCCATATGATGTCCTGTGGGGACCTCTGCAAGCGATCCTGGGAACTGCAGCATTTACTCTCCCTATGATCTCCTGTGGGGACCTCTGCAGGCGATCCTGGGAACTGCAGCATTTACTCTCCATATGATCTCCTGTGGGGTCCTCTATCGGTGATCCTGGGAACTGCATCATTTAGTCTCCATATGATCTCCTGTGGGGACCTCTGCAGGTGATCCTGGGAACTGCAGCATTTAGTCTCCACCTGATCTCCCGTGGGGACCTCTGCAGGCGATCCTGGGAACTGCAGCATTTAGTCTCCATATGATCTCCTCTGGGGAGCTCTGTAGGCGGTCTTGGGAACTGCAGTATTTAGTCTCCATATGATCTCCTGTGGAGACCTCTATAAGCGATCCTCGCAACTGCAGAATTTAGTTTCCATAGGATCTCCTGTGGGGACCTCTGCAGGTGATCCTGGGAACTGCAGCATTTAGACTCCATATGATCTCTTGTGGGGATCTCTATCAGGGATCCTGGGAACTGCAGCATTTAGTCTCCATATGATCTCTTGTGGGGACCTCTATCAGTGATACTGGGAACGGCAGCCTTTAGGCTCCATATAATCTCCTGTGGGGACCTCTGCAGGCGATCCTGGGAACTGCATCATTTAGTCTCCATATGATCTCCTGTGGGGATCTCTATCAGGGATCCTGGGAACTGCAGCATTTAGTCTCCATATGATCTCCTGTGGGGACCTCTATCGGTGATCCTGGGAACTGCATCATTTAGACTCCATATGATCTCCTGTGGGGACCTCTGCAGGCGATCCTGGGAACTGCAGCATTTAGTCTCCATATGATCTCCTGTGGGGACCTCTGCAGGCGATCCTGGGAACTGCAGCATTTAGTCTCCATATGATCTCCTGTGGGGACCTCTATCGGTGATCCTGGGAACTGCAGCCTTTAATCTCCATATGATCTCCTGTGGGGACCTCTACAAGTGATCCTGGGAACTGCAGCATTTACTCTCCATATGATCTCCTGTTGGGACCTCTGCAGGCGATCCTGGGAACTGCAGCATTTAGTCTCCATATGATCTCCTGTGGGGACCTCTGCAGGCGATCCTGGGAACTGCAGCATTTAGTCTCCATATGATCTCCTGTGGGGACCTCTGCAGGCGATCCTGGGAACTGCAGCATTTAGTCTCCATATGATCTCCTCTGGGGAGCTCTGTAGGCGGTCTTGGGAACTGCATCATTTAGTTTTCATGTGATCTCCTGTGGGGACCTCTGCAGGTGATCCTGGGAACTGCAGCATTTAGTCTCCATATGATCTCTTGTGGGGACCTCTATCGGTGATCCTTGGAATTGCAGCCTTTAGTCTCCATATGATCTCCTGTGGGGACCTCTGCAGGTGATCCTGGGAACTGCAGCATAGAGTCTCCATATGATGTCCTGTGGGGACCTCTGCAAGCGATCCTGGGAACTGCAGCATTTACTCTCCCTATGATCTCCTGTGGGGACCTCTGCAGGCGATCCTGGGAACTGCAGCATTTACTCTCCATATGATCTCCTGTGGGGACCTCTATCGATGATCCTGGGAACTGCATCATTTAGTCTCCATATGATCTCCTGTGGGGACCTCTGCAGGTGATCCTGGGAACTGCAGCATTTAGTCTCCACCTGATCTCCCGTGGGGACCTCTGCAGGCGATCCTGGGAACTGCAGCATTTAGTCTCCATATGATCTCCTCTGGGGAGCTCTGTAGGCGGTCTTGGGAACTGCAGTATTTAGTCTCCATATGATCTCCTGTGGAGACCTCTATAAGCGATCCTCGCAACTGCAGAATTTAGTTTCCATAGGATCTCCTGTTGGGACCTCTGCAGGTGATCCTGGGAACTGCAGCATTTAGACTCCATATGATCTCTTGTGGGGACCTCTATCGGCGATCCTGGGAACTGCAGCCTTTAGTCTCCATATGATCTCTTGTGGGGACCTCTATCAGCGATACTGGGAACGGCAGCCTTTAGTCTCCATATAATCTCCTGTGGGGACCTCTGCAGGCGATCCTGGGAACTGCATCATTTAGTCTCCATATGATCTCCTGTGGGGACCTCTATCGGTGATCCTGGGAACTGCAGCCTTTAATCTCCATATGATCTCCTGTGGGGACCTCTACAAGTGATCCTGGGAACTGCAGCATTTACTCTCCATATGATCTCCTGTGGGGACCTCTGCAGGCGATCCTGGGAACTGCAGCATTTAGTCTCCATATGATCTCCTGTGGGCACCTCTGCAGGCGATCCTGGGAACTGCAGCATTTAGTCTCCATATGATCTCCTGTGGTGACCTCTGCAGGCGATCCTGGGAACTGCAGCATTTAGTCTCCATATGATCTCCTGTGGGGACCTCTGCAGGCGATCCTGGGAACTGCAGCATTTAGTCTCCATATGATCTCCTCTGGGGAGCTCTGCAGGCGGTCTTGGGAACTGCAGCATTTAGTTTCCATATGATCTCCTGTGGGGACCTCTGCAGGTGATCCTGGGAACTGCAGAATTTAGTCTCCATATGATCTCTTGTGGGGAACTCTATCGGTGATCCTGGGAACTGCAGTCTTTAATCTCCATATGATCTCCTGTGGGGACCTCTACAAGTGATCCTGGGAACTGCAGCATTTACTCTCCATATGATCTCCTGTGGGGACCTCTGCAGGCGATCCTGGGAACTGCAGCATTTAGTCTCCATATGATCTCCTGTGGGCACCTCTGCAGGCGATCCTGGGAACTGCAGCATTTAGTCTCCATATGATCTCCTGTGGGGACCTCTGCAGGTGATCCTGGGAACTGCAGCATTTAGTCTCCATATGATCTCCTGTGGGGACCTCTGCAGGCGATCCTGGGAACTGCAGCATTTATTCTCCATATGATCTCCTCTGGGGAGCTCTGTAGGCAGTCTTGGGAACTGCAGCATTTAGTTTCCATATGATCTCCTTGGGGGCCTCTGCAGGTGATCCTGGGAACTGCAGCATTTAGTCTCCATATGATCTCTTGTGGGGACCTCTATCGGTGATCCTGGGAATTGCAGCCTTTATGATCTCCTGTGGGGACCTCTGCAGGTGATCCTGGGAACTGCAGCATTTAGTCTCCATATGATGTCCTGTGGGGACCTCTGCAAGCGATCCTGGGAACGGCAGCATTTACTCTCCATATGATCTCCTGTGGGGACCTCTGCAGGCGATCCCAGGAACTGCAGCATTTAGTCTGCATATGATCTCTTGTGGGGACCTCTATCAGCGATACTGGGAACGGCAGCCTTTAGGCTCCATATAATCTCCTGTGGGGACCTCTGCAGGCGATCCTGGGAACTGCATCATTTAGTCTCCGTATGATCTCCTGTGGGGACCTCTATCAGGGATCCTGGGAACTGCAGTATTTAGCCTCCATATGATCTCCTGTGGGGACCTCTATCGGTGACCCTGGGAACTGCATCATTTAGACTCCATATGATCTCCTGTGGGGACCTCTGCAGGCGATCCTGGGAACTGCAGCATTTAGTCTCCATATGATCTCCTGTGGGGTCCTCTGCAGGCGATCCTGGGAACTGCAGCATTTAGTCTCCATATGATCTCCTGTGGGGACCTCTATCGGTGATCCTGGGAACTGCAGCCTTTAATCTCCATATGATCTCCTGTGGGGACCTCTACAAGTGATCCTGGGAACTGCAGCATTTACTCTCCATATGATCTCCTGTGGGGACCTCTACAAGTGATCCTGGGAACTGCAGCATTAACTCTCCATATGATCTCCTGTGGGGACCTCTGCAGGCGATCCTGGGAACTGCAGCATTTAGTCTCCATATGATCTCCTGTGGGGACCTCTGCAGGCGATCCTGGAAACTGCAGCATTTAGTCTCCATATGATCTCCTGTGGGGACCTCTGCAGGCGATCCTGGGAACTGCAGCATTTAGTCTCCATATGATCTCCTCTGGGGAGCTCTGTAGGCGGTCATGTGAACTGCAGCATTTAGTTTCCATGTGATCTCCTGTGGGGACCTCTGCAGGTGATCCTGGGAACTGCAGCATTTAGTCTCCATATGATCACTTGTGGGGACCTCTATCGGTGATCCTGGGAATTGCAGCCTTTAGTCTCCATATGATCTCCTGTGGGGACCTCTGCAGGTGATCCTGGGAACTGCAGCATTTAGTCTCCATATGATGTCCTGTGGGGACCTCTGCAAGCGAACCTGGGAACTGCAGTATTTACTCTCCATATGATCTCCTGTGGGGACCTCTGCAGGCGATCCCAGGAACTGCAGCATTTAGTCTCCAAATGATCTCTTGTGGGGACCTCTATCAGCGATACTGGGAACGGCAGCCTTTAGGCTCCATATAATCTCCTGTGGGGACCTCTGCAGGCGATCCTGGGAACTGCATCATTTAGTCTCCATATGATCTCCTGTGGGGATCTCTATCAGGGATCCTGGGAACTGCAGCATTTAGTCTCCATATGATCTCCTGTAGGGACCTCTATCAGTGATCCTGGGAACTGCATCATTTAGACTCCATATGATCTCCTGTGGGGACCTCTGCAGGCGATCCTGGGAACTGCAGCATTTAGTCTCCATATGATCTCCTGTGGGGACCTCTGCAGGCGATCCTGGGAACTGCACCATTTAGTCTCCATATGATCTCCTGTGGGGACCTCTATCGGTGATCCTGGGAACTGCAGCCTTTAATCTCCATATGATCTCCTGTGGGGACCTCTACAAGTGATCCTGGGAACTGCAGCATTTACTCTCCATATGATCTCCTGTGGGGACCTCTGCAGGCGATCCTGGGAACTGCAGCATTTAGTCTCCATATGATCTCCTCTGGGGAGCTCTGTAGGCGGTCTTGGGAACTGCATCATTTAGTTTTCATGTGATCTCCTGTGGGGACCTCTGCAGGTGATCCTGGGAACTGCAGCATTTAGTCTCCATATGATCTCTTGTGGGGACCTCTATCGGTGATCCTGGGAATTGCAGCCTTTAGTCTCCATATGATCTCCTGTGGGGACCTCTGCAGGTGATCCTGGGAACTGCAGCATAGAGTCTCCATATGATGTCCTGTGGGGACCTCTGCAAGCGATCCTGGGAACTGCAGCATTTACTCTCCCTATGATCTCCTGTGGGGACCTCTGCAGGCGATCCTGGGAACTGCAGCATTTACTCTCCATATGATCTCCTGTGGGGACCTCTATCGGTGATCCTGGGAACTGCATCATTTAGTCTCCATATGATCTCCTGTGGGGACCTCTGCAGGTGATCCTGGGAACTGCAGCATTTAGTCTCCACCTGATCTCCCGTGGGGACCTCTGCAGGCGATCCTGGGAACTGCAGCATTTAGTCTCCATATGATCTCCTCTGGGGAGCTCTGTAGGCGGTCTTGGGAACTGCAGTATTTAGTCTCCATATGATCTCCTGTGGAGACCTCTATAAGCGATCCTCGCAACTGCAGAATTTAGTTTCCATAGGATCTCCTGTGGGGACCTCTGCAGGTGATCCTGGGAACTGCAGCATTTAGACTCCATATGATCTCTTGTGGGGATCTCTATCAGGGATCCTGGGAACTGCAGCATTTAGTCTCCATATGATCTCTTGTGGGGACCTCTATCAGCGATACTGGGAACGGCAGCCTTTAGGCTCCATATAATCTCCTGTGGGGACCTCTGCAGGCGATCCTGGGAACTGCATCATTTAGTCTCCATATGATCTCCTGTGGGGATCTCTATCAGGGATCCTGGGAACTGCAGCATTTAGTCTCCATATGATCTCCTGTGGGGACCTCTATCGGTGATCCTGGGAACTGCATCATTTAGACTCCATATGATCTCCTGTGGGGACCTCTGCAGGCGATCCTGGGAACTGCAGCATTTAGTCTCCATATGATCTCCTGTGGGGACCTCTGCAGGCGATCCTGGGAACTGCAGCATTTAGTCTCCATATGATCTCCTGTGGGGACCTCTATCGGTGATCCTGGGAACTGCAGCCTTTAATCTCCATATGATCTCCTGTGGGGACCTCTACAAGTGATCCTGGGAACTGCAGCATTTACTCTCCATATGATCTCCTGTTGGGACCTCTGCAGGCGATCCTGGGAACTGCAGCATTTAGTCTCCATATGATCTCCTGTGGGGACCTCTGCAGGCGATCCTGGGAACTGCAGCATTTAGTCTCCATATGATCGCCTGTGGGGACCTCTGCAGGCGATCCTGGGAACTGCAGCATTTAGTCTCCATATGATCTCCTCTGGGGAGCTCTGTAGGCGGTCTTGGGAACTGCATCATTTAGTTTTCATGTGATCTCCTGTGGGGACCTCTGCAGGTGATCCTGGGAACTGCAGCATTTAGTCTCCATATGATCTCTTGTGGGGACCTCTATCGGTGATCCTGGGAATTGCAGCCTTTAGTCTCCATATGATCTCCTGTGGGGACCTCTGCAGGTGATCCTGGGAACTGCAGCATAGAGTCTCCATATGATGTCCTGTGGGGACCTCTGCAAGCGATCCTGGGAACTGCAGCATTTACTCTCCCTATGATCTCCTGTGGGGACCTCTGCAGGCGATCCTGGGAACTGCAGCATTTACTCTCCATATGATCTCCTGTGGGGACCTCTATCGATGATCCTGGGAACTGCATCATTTAGTCTCCATATGATCTCCTGTGGGGACCTCTGCAGGTGATCCTGGGAACTGCAGCATTTAGTCTCCACCTGATCTCCCGTGGGGACCTCTGCAGGCGATCCTGGGAACTGCAGCATTTAGTCTCCATATGATCTCCTCTGGGGAGCTCTGTAGGCGGTCTTGGGAACTGCAGTATTTAGTCTCCATATGATCTCCTGTGGAGACCTCTATAAGCGATCCTCGCAACTGCAGAATTTAGTTTCCATAGGATCTCCTGTGGGGACCTCTGCAGGTGATCCTGGGAACTGCAGCATTTAGACTCCATATGATCTCTTGTGGGGACCTCTATCGGCGATCCTGGGAACTGCAGCCTTTAGTCTCCATATGATCTCTTGTGGGGACCTCTATCAGCGATACTGGGAACGGCAGCCTTTAGTCTCCATATAATCTCCTGTGGGGACCTCTGCAGGCGATCCTGGGAACTGCATCATTTAGTCTCCATATGATCTCCTGTGGGGACCTCTATCGGTGATCCTGGGAACTGCAGCCTTTAATCTCCATATGATCTCCTGTGGGGACCTCTACAAGTGATCCTGGGAACTGCAGCATTTACTCTCCATATGATCTCCTGTGGGGACCTCTGCAGGCGATCCTGGGAACTGCAGCATTTAGTCTCCATATGATCTCCTGTGGGCACCTCTGCAGGCGATCCTGGGAACTGCAGCATTTAGTCTCCATATGATCTCCTGTGGTGACCTCTGCAGGCGATCCTGGGAACTGCAGCATTTAGTCTCCATATGATCTCCTGTGGGGACCTCTGCAGGCGATCCTGGGAACTGCAGCATTTAGTCTCCATATGATCTCCTCTGGGGAGCTCTGCAGGCGGTCTTGGGAACTGCAGCATTTAGTTTCCATATGATCTCCTGTGGGGACCTCTGCAGGTGATCCTGGGAACTGCAGAATTTAGTCTCCATATGATCTCTTGTGGGGAACTCTATCGGTGATCCTGGGAACTGCAGTCTTTAATCTCCATATGATCTCCTGTGGGGACCTCTACAAGTGATCCTGGGAACTGCAGCATTTACTCTCCATATGATCTCCTGTGGGGACCTCTGCAGGCGATCCTGGGAACTGCAGCATTTAGTCTCCATATGATCTCCTGTGGGCACCTCTGCAGGCGATCCTGGGAACTGCAGCATTTAGTTTTCATGTGATCTCCTGTGGGGACCTCTGCAGGTGATCCTGGGAACTGCAGCATTTAGTCTCCATATGATCTCTTGTGGGGACCTCTATCGGTGATCCTGGGAATTGCAGCCTTTAGTCTCCATATGATCTCCTGTGGGGACCTCTGCAGGTGATCCTGGGAACTGCAGCATAGAGTCTCCATATGATGTCCTGTGGGGACCTCTGCAAGCGATCCTGGGAACTGCAGCATTTACTCTCCCTATGATCTCCTGTGGGGACCTCTGCAGGCGATCCTGGGAACTGCAGCATTTACTCTCCATATGATCTCCTGTGGGGACCTCTATCGGTGATCCTGGGAACTGCATCATTTAGTCTCCATATGATCTCCTGTGGGGACCTCTGCAGGTGATCCTGGGAACTGCAGCATTTAGTCTCCACCTGATCTCCCGTGGGGACCTCTGCAGGCGATCCTGGGAACTGCAGCATTTAGTCTCCATATGATCTCCTCTGGGGAGCTCTGTAGGCGGTCTTGGGAACTGCAGTATTTAGTCTCCATATGATCTCCTGTGGAGACCTCTATAAGCGATCCTCGCAACTGCAGAATTTAGTTTCCATAGGATCTCCTGTGGGGACCTCTGCAGGTGATCCTGGGAACTGCAGCATTTAGACTCCATATGATCTCTTGTGGGGATCTCTATCAGGGATCCTGGGAACTGCAGCATTTAGTCTCCATATGATCTCTTGTGGGGACCTCTATCAGTGATACTGGGAACGGCAGCCTTTAGGCTCCATATAATCTCCTGTGGGGACCTCTGCAGGCGATCCTGGGAACTGCATCATTTAGTCTCCATATGATCTCCTGTGGGGATCTCTATCAGGGATCCTGGGAACTGCAGCATTTAGTCTCCATATGATCTCCTGTGGGGACCTCTATCGGTGATCCTGGGAACTGCATCATTTAGACTCCATATGATCTCCTGTGGGGACCTCTGCAGGCGATCCTGGGAACTGCAGCATTTAGTCTCCATATGATCTCCTGTGGGGACCTCTGCAGGCGATCCTGGGAACTGCAGCATTTAGTCTCCATATGATCTCCTGTGGGGACCTCTATCGGTGATCCTGGGAACTGCAGCCTTTAATCTCCATATGATCTCCTGTGGGGACCTCTACAAGTGATCCTGGGAACTGCAGCATTTACTCTCCATATGATCTCCTGTTGGGACCTCTGCAGGCGATCCTGGGAACTGCAGCATTTAGTCTCCATATGATCTCCTGTGGGGACCTCTGCAGGCGATCCTGGGAACTGCAGCATTTAGTCTCCATATGATCTCCTGTGGGGACCTCTGCAGGCGATCCTGGGAACTGCAGCATTTAGTCTCCATATGATCTCCTCTGGGGAGCTCTGTAGGCGGTCTTGGGAACTGCATCATTTAGTTTTCATGTGATCTCCTGTGGGGACCTCTGCAGGTGATCCTGGGAACTGCAGCATTTAGTCTCCATATGATCTCTTGTGGGGACCTCTATCGGTGATCCTGGGAATTGCAGCCTTTAGTCTCCATATGATCTCCTGTGGGGACCTCTGCAGGTGATCCTGGGAACTGCAGCATAGAGTCTCCATATGATGTCCTGTGGGGACCTCTGCAAGCGATCCTGGGAACTGCAGCATTTACTCTCCCTATGATCTCCTGTGGGGACCTCTGCAGGCGATCCTGGGAACTGCAGCATTTACTCTCCATATGATCTCCTGTGGGGACCTCTATCGATGATCCTGGGAACTGCATCATTTAGTCTCCATATGATCTCCTGTGGGGACCTCTGCAGGTGATCCTGGGAACTGCAGCATTTAGTCTCCACCTGATCTCCCGTGGGGACCTCTGCAGGCGATCCTGGGAACTGCAGCATTTAGTCTCCATATGATCTCCTCTGGGGAGCTCTGTAGGCGGTCTTGGGAACTGCAGTATTTAGTCTCCATATGATCTCCTGTGGAGACCTCTATAAGCGATCCTCGCAACTGCAGAATTTAGTTTCCATAGGATCTCCTGTGGGGACCTCTGCAGGTGATCCTGGGAACTGCAGCATTTAGACTCCATATGATCTCTTGTGGGGACCTCTATCGGCGATCCTGGGAACTGCAGCCTTTAGTCTCCATATGATCTCTTGTGGGGACCTCTATCAGCGATACTGGGAACGGCAGCCTTTAGTCTCCATATAATCTCCTGTGGGGACCTCTGCAGGCGATCCTGGGAACTGCATCATTTAGTCTCCATATGATCTCCTGTGGGGACCTCTATCGGTGATCCTGGGAACTGCAGCCTTTAATCTCCATATGATCTCCTGTGGGGACCTCTACAAGTGATCCTGGGAACTGCAGCATTTACTCTCCATATGATCTCCTGTGGGGACCTCTGCAGGCGATCCTGGGAACTGCAGCATTTAGTCTCCATATGATCTCCTGTGGGCACCTCTGCAGGCGATCCTGGGAACTGCAGCATTTAGTCTCCATATGATCTCCTGTGGTGACCTCTGCAGGCATCCTGGGAACTGCAGCATTTAGTCTCCATATGATCTCCTGTGGGGACCTCTGCAGGCGATCCTGGGAACTGCAGCATTTAGTCTCCATATGATCTCCTCTGGGGAGCTCTGCAGGCGGTCTTGGGAACTGCAGCATTTAGTTTCCATATGATCTCCTGTGGGGACCTCTGCAGGTGATCCTGGGAACTGCAGAATTTAGTCTCCATATGATCTCTTGTGGGGAACTCTATCGGTGATCCTGGGAACTGCAGTCTTTAATCTCCATATGATCTCCTGTGGGGACCTCTACAAGTGATCCTGGGAACTGCAGCATTTACTCTCCATATGATCTCCTGTGGGGACCTCTGCAGGCGATCCTGGGAACTGCAGCATTTAGTCTGCATATGATCTCCTGTGGGCACCTCTGCAGGCGATCCTGGGAACTGCAGCATTTAGTTTTCATGTGATCTCCTGTGGGGACCTCTGCAGGTGATCCTGGGAACTGCAGCATTTAGTCTCCATATGATCTCTTGTGGGGACCTCTATCGGTGATCCTGGGAATTGCAGCCTTTAGTCTCCATATGATCTCCTGTGGGGACCTCTGCAGGTGATCCTGGGAACTGCAGCATAGAGTCTCCATATGATGTCCTGTGGGGACCTCTGCAAGCGATCCTGGGAACTGCAGCATTTACTCTCCCTATGATCTCCTGTGGGGACCTCTGCAGGCGATCCTGGGAACTGCAGCATTTACTCTCCATATGATCTCCTGTGGGGACCTCTATCGGTGATCCTGGGAACTGCATCATTTAGTCTCCATATGATCTCCTGTGGGGACCTCTGCAGGTGATCCTGGGAACTGCAGCATTTAGTCTCCACCTGATCTCCCGTGGGGACCTCTGCAGGCGATCCTGGGAACTGCAGCATTTAGTCTCCATATGATCTCCTCTGGGGAGCTCTGTAGGCGGTCTTGGGAACTGCAGTATTTAGTCTCCATATGATCTCCTGTGGAGACCTCTATAAGCGATCCTCGCAACTGCAGAATTTTGTTTCCATAGGATCTCCTGTGGGGACCTCTGCAGGTGATCCTGGGAACTGCAGCATTTAGACTCCATATGATCTCTTGTGGGGATCTCTATCAGGGATCCTGGGAACTGCAGCATTTAGTCTCCATATGATCTCTTGTGGGGACCTCTATCAGTGATACTGGGAACGGCAGCCTTTAGGCTCCATATAATCTCCTGTGGGGACCTCTGCAGGCGATCCTGGGAACTGCATCATTTAGTCTCCATATGATCTCCTGTGGGGATCTCTATCAGGGATCCTGGGAACTGCAGCATTTAGTCTCCATATGATCTCCTGTGGGGACCTCTATCGGTGATCCTGGGAACTGCATCATTTAGACTCCATATGATCTCCTGTGGGGACCTCTGCAGGCGATCCTGGGAACTGCAGCATTTAGTCTCCATATGATCTCCTGTGGGGACCTCTGCAGGCGATCCTGGGAACTGCAGCATTTAGTCTCCATATGATCTCCTGTGGGGACCTCTATCGGTGATCCTGGGAACTGCAGCCTTTAATCTCCATATGATCTCCTGTGGGGACCTCTACAAGTGATCCTGGGAACTGCAGCATTTACTCTCCATATGATCTCCTGTTGGGACCTCTGCAGGCGATCCTGGGAACTGCAGCATTTAGTCTCCATATGATCTCCTGTGGGGACCTCTGCAGGCGATCCTGGGAACTGCAGCATTTAGTCTCCATATGATCTCCTGTGGGGACCTCTGCAGGCGATCCTGGGAACTGCAGCATTTAGTCTCCATATGATCTCCTCTGGGGAGCTCTGTAGGCGGTCTTGGGAACTGCATCATTTAGTTTTCATGTGATCTCCTGTGGGGACCTCTGCAGGTGATCCTGGGAACTGCAGCATTTAGTCTCCATATGATCTCTTGTGGGGACCTCTATCGGTGATCCTGGGAATTGCAGCCTTTAGTCTCCATATGATCTCCTGTGGGGACCTCTGCAGGTGATCCTGGGAACTGCAGCATAGAGTCTCCATATGATGTCCTGTGGGGACCTCTGCAAGCGATCCTGGGAACTGCAGCATTTACTCTCCCTATGATCTCCTGTGGGGACCTCTGCAGGCGATCCTGGGAACTGCAGCATTTACTCTCCATATGATCTCCTGTGGGGACCTCTATCGATGATCCTGGGAACTGCATCATTTAGTCTCCATATGATCTCCTGTGGGGACCTCTGCAGGTGATCCTGGGAACTGCAGCATTTAGTCTCCACCTGATCTCCCGTGGGGACCTCTGCAGGCGATCCTGGGAACTGCAGCATTTAGTCTCCATATGATCTCCTCTGGGGAGCTCTGTAGGCGGTCTTGGGAACTGCAGTATTTAGTCTCCATATGATCTCCTGTGGAGACCTCTATAAGCGATCCTCGCAACTGCAGAATTTAGTTTCCATAGGATCTCCTGTTGGGACCTCTGCAGGTGATCCTGGGAACTGCAGCATTTAGACTCCATATGATCTCTTGTGGGGACCTCTATCGGCGATCCTGGGAACTGCAGCCTTTAGTCTCCATATGATCTCTTGTGGGGACCTCTATCAGCGATACTGGGAACGGCAGCCTTTAGTCTCCATATAATCTCCTGTGGGGACCTCTGCAGGCGATCCTGGGAACTGCATCATTTAGTCTCCATATGATCTCCTGTGGGGACCTCTATCGGTGATCCTGGGAACTGCAGCCTTTAATCTCCATATGATCTCCTGTGGGGACCTCTACAAGTGATCCTGGGAACTGCAGCATTTACTCTCCATATGATCTCCTGTGGGGACCTCTGCAGGCGATCCTGGGAACTGCAGCATTTAGTCTCCATATGATCTCCTGTGGGCACCTCTGCAGGCGATCCTGGGAACTGCAGCATTTAGTCTCCATATGATCTCCTGTGGTGACCTCTGCAGGCGATCCTGGGAACTGCAGCATTTAGTCTCCATATGATCTCCTGTGGGGACCTCTGCAGGCGATCCTGGGAACTGCAGCATTTAGTCTCCATATGATCTCCTCTGGGGAGCTCTGCAGGCGGTCTTGGGAACTGCAGCATTTAGTTTCCATATGATCTCCTGTGGGGACCTCTGCAGGTGATCCTGGGAACTGCAGAATTTAGTCTCCATATGATCTCTTGTGGGGAACTCTATCGGTGATCCTGGGAACTGCAGTCTTTAATCTCCATATGATCTCCTGTGGGGACCTCTACAAGTGATCCTGGGAACTGCAGCATTTACTCTCCATATGATCTCCTGTGGGGACCTCTGCAGGCGATCCTGGGAACTGCAGCATTTAGTCTCCATATGATCTCCTGTGGGCACCTCTGCAGGCGATCCTGGGAACTGCAGCATTTAGTCTCCATATGATCTCCTGTGGGGACCTCTGCAGGTGATCCTGGGAACTGCAGCATTTAGTCTCCATATGATCTCCTGTGGGGACCTCTGCAGGCGATCCTGGGAACTGCAGCATTTATTCTCCATATGATCTCCTCTGGGGAGCTCTGTAGGCAGTCTTGGGAACTGCAGCATTTAGTTTCCATATGATCTCCTTGGGGGCCTCTGCAGGTGATCCTGGGAACTGCAGCATTTAGTCTCCATATGATCTCTTGTGGGGACCTCTATCGGTGATCCTGGGAATTGCAGCCTTTATGATCTCCTGTGGGGACCTCTGCAGGTGATCCTGGGAACTGCAGCATTTAGTCTCCATATGATGTCCTGTGGGGACCTCTGCAAGCGATCCTGGGAACGGCAGCATTTACTCTCCATATGATCTCCTGTGGGGACCTCTGCAGGCGATCCCAGGAACTGCAGCATTTAGTCTGCATATGATCTCTTGTGGGGACCTCTATCAGCGATACTGGGAACGGCAGCCTTTAGGCTCCATATAATCTCCTGTGGGGACCTCTGCAGGCGATCCTGGGAACTGCATCATTTAGTCTCCGTATGATCTCCTGTGGGGACCTCTATCAGGGATCCTGGGAACTGCAGTATTTAGCCTCCATATGATCTCCTGTGGGGACCTCTATCGGTGACCCTGGGAACTGCATCATTTAGACTCCATATGATCTCCTGTGGGGACCTCTGCAGGCGATCCTGGGAACTGCAGCATTTAGTCTCCATATGATCTCCTGTGGGGTCCTCTGCAGGCGATCCTGGGAACTGCAGCATTTAGTCTCCATATGATCTCCTGTGGGGACCTCTATCGGTGATCCTGGGAACTGCAGCCTTTAATCTCCATATGATCTCCTGTGGGGACCTCTACAAGTGATCCTGGGAACTGCAGCATTTACTCTCCATATGATCTCCTGTGGGGACCTCTACAAGTGATCCTGGGAACTGCAGCATTAACTCTCCATATGATCTCCTGTGGGGACCTCTGCAGGTGATCCTGGGAACTGCAGCATTTAGTCTCCATATGATCTCCTGTGGGGACCTCTGCAGGCGATCCTGGAAACTGCAGCATTTAGTCTCCATATGATCTCCTGTGGGGACATCTGCAGGCGATCCTGGGAACTGCAGCATTTAGTCTCCATATGATCTCCTCTGGGGAGCTCTGTAGGCGGTCATGTGAACTGCAGCATTTAGTTTCCATGTGATCTCCTGTGGGGACCTCTGCAGGTGATCCTGGGAACTGCAGCATTTAGTCTCCATATGATCACTTGTGGGGACCTCTATCGGTGATCCTGGGAATTGCAGCCTTTAGTCTCCATATGATCTCCTGTGGGGACCTCTGCAGGTGATCCTGGGAACTGCAGCATTTAGTCTCCATATGATGTCCTGTGGGGACCTCTGCAAGCGAACCTGGGAACTGCAGTATTTACTCTCCATATGATCTCCTGTGGGGACCTCTGCAGGCGATCCCAGGAACTGCAGCATTTAGTCTCCAAATGATCTCTTGTGGGGACCTCTATCAGCGATACTGGGAACGGCAGCCTTTAGGCTCCATATAATCTCCTGTGGGGACCTCTGCAGGCGATCCTGGGAACTGCATCATTTAGTCTCCATATGATCTCCTGTGGGGATCTCTATCAGGGATCCTGGGAACTGCAGCATTTAGTCTCCATATGATCTCCTGTAGGGACCTCTATCAGTGATCCTGGGAACTGCATCATTTAGACTCCATATGATCTCCTGTGGGGACCTCTGCAGGCGATCCTGGGAACTGCAGCATTTAGTCTCCATATGATCTCCTGTGGGGACCTCTGCAGGCGATCCTGGGAACTGCACCATTTAGTCTCCATATGATCTCCTGTGGGGACCTCTATCGGTGATCCTGGGAACTGCAGCCTTTAATCTCCATATGATCTCCTGTGGGGACCTCTACAAGTGATCCTGGGAACTGCAGCATTTACTCTCCATATGATCTCCTGTGGGGACCTCTGCAGGCGATCCTGGGAACTGCAGCATTTAGTCTCCATATGATCTCCTCTGGGGAGCTCTGTAGGCGGTCTTGGGAACTGCATCATTTAGTTTTCATGTGATCTCCTGTGGGGACCTCTGCAGGTGATCCTGGGAACTGCAGCATTTAGTCTCCATATGATCTCTTGTGGGGACCTCTATCGGTGATCCTGGGAATTGCAGCCTTTAGTCTCCATATGATCTCCTGTGGGGACCTCTGCAGGTGATCCTGGGAACTGCAGCATAGAGTCTCCATATGATGTCCTGTGGGGACCTCTGCAAGCGATCCTGGGAACTGCAGCATTTACTCTCCCTATGATCTCCTGTGGGGACCTCTGCAGGCGATCCTGGGAACTGCAGCATTTACTCTCCATATGATCTTCTGTGGGGACCTCTATCGGTGATCCTGGGAACTGCATCATTTAGTCTCCATATGATCTCCTGTGGGGACCTCTGCAGGTGATCCTGGGAACTGCAGCATTTAGTCTCCACCTGATCTCCCGTGGGGACCTCTGCAGGCGATCCTGGGAACTGCAGCATTTAGTCTCCATATGATCTCCTCTGGGGAGCTCTGTAGGCGGTCTTGGGAACTGCAGTATTTAGTCTCCATATGATCTCCTGTGGAGACCTCTATAAGCGATCCTCGCAACTGCAGAATTTAGTTTCCATAGGATCTCCTGTGGGGACCTCTGCAGGTGATCCTGGGAACTGCAGCATTTAGACTCCATATGATCTCTTGTGGGGATCTCTATCAGGGATCCTGGGAACTGCAGCATTTAGTCTCCATATGATCTCTTGTGGGGACCTCTATCAGCGATACTGGGAACGGCAGCCTTTAGGCTCCATATAATCTCCTGTGGGGACCTCTGCAGGCGATCCTGGGAACTGCATCATTTAGTCTCCATATGATCTCCTGTGGGGATCTCTATCAGGGATCCTGGGAACTGCAGCATTTAGTCTCCATATGATCTCCTGTGGGGACCTCTATCGGTGATCCTGGGAACTGCATCATTTAGACTCCATATGATCTCCTGTGGGGACCTCTGCAGGCGATCCTGGGAACTGCAGCATTTAGTCTCCATATGATCTCCTGTGGGGACCTCTGCAGGCGATCCTGGGAACTGCAGCATTTAGTCTCCATATGATCTCCTGTGGGGACCTCTATCGGTGATCCTGGGAACTGCAGCCTTTAATCTCCATATGATCTCCTGTGGGGACCTCTACAAGTGATCCTGGGAACTGCAGCATTTACTCTCCATATGATCTCCTGTTGGGACCTCTGCAGGCGATCCTGGGAACTGCAGCATTTAGTCTCCATATGATCTCCTGTGGGGACCTCTGCAGGCGATCCTGGGAACTGCAGCATTTAGTCTCCATATGATCTCCTGTGGGGACCTCTGCAGGCGATCCTGGGAACTGCAGCATTTAGTCTCCATATGATCTCCTCTGGGGAGCTCTGTAGGCGGTCTTGGGAACTGCATCATTTAGTTTTCATGTGATCTCCTGTGGGGACCTCTGCAGGTGATCCTGGGAACTGCATCATTTAGTCTCCATATGATCTCTTGTGGGGACCTCTATCGGTGATCCTGGGAATTGCAGCCTTTAGTCTCCATATGATCTCCTGTGGGGACCTCTGCAGGTGATCCTGGGAACTGCAGCATAGAGTCTCCATATGATGTCCTGTGGGGACCTCTGCAAGCGATCCTGGGAACTGCAGCATTTACTCTCCCTATGATCTCCTGTGGGGACCTCTGCAGGCGATCCTGGGAACTGCAGCATTTACTCTCCATATGATCTCCTGTGGGGACCTCTATCGGTGATCCTGGGAACTGCATCATTTAGTCTCCATATGATCTCCTGTGGGGACCTCTGCAGGTGATCCTGGGAACTGCAGCATTTAGTCTCCACCTGATCTCCCGTGGGGACCTCTGCAGGCGATCCTGGGAACTGCAGCATTTAGTCTCCATATGATCTCCTCTGGGGAGCTCTGTAGGCGGTCTTGGGAACTGCAGTATTTAGTCTCCATATGATCTCCTGTGGAGACCTCTATAAGCGATCCTCGCAACTGCAGAATTTAGTTTCCATAGGATCTCCTGTGGGGACCTCTGCAGGTGATCCTGGGAACTGCAGCATTTAGACTCCATATGATCTCTTGTGGGGACCTCTATCGGCGATCCTGGGAACTGCAGCCTTTAGTCTCCATATGATCTCTTGTGGGGACCTCTATCAGCGATACTGGGAACGGCAGCCTTTAGTCTCCATATAATCTCCTGTGGGGACCTCTGCAGGCGATCCTGAGAACTGCATCATTTAGTCTCCATATGATCTCCTGTGGGGACCTCTATCGGTGATCCTGGGAACTGCAGCCTTTAATCTCCATATGATCTCCTGTGGGGACCTCTACAAGTGATCCTGGGAACTGCAGCATTTACTCTCCATATGATCTCCTGTGGGGACCTCTGCAGGCGATCCTGGGAACTGCAGCATTTAGTCTCCATATGATCTCCTGTGGGCACCTCTGCAGGCGATCCTGGGAACTGCAGCATTTAGTCTCCATATGATCTCCTGTGGTGACCTCTGCAGGCGATCCTGGGAACTGCAGCATTTAGTCTCCATATGATCTCCTGTGGGGACCTCTGCAGGCGATCCTGGGAACTGCAGCATTTAGTCTCCATATGATCTCCTCTGGGGAGCTCTGCAGGCGGTCTTGGGAACTGCAGCATTTAGTTTCCATATGATCTCCTGTGGGGACCTCTGCAGGTGATCCTGGGAACTGCAGAATTTAGTCTCCATATGATCTCTTGTGGGGAACTCTATCGGTGATCCTGGGAACTGCAGTCTTTAATCTCCATATGATCTCCTGTGGGGACCTCTACAAGTGATCCTGGGAACTGCAGCATTTACTCTCCATATGATCTCCTGTGGGGACCTCTGCAGGCGATCCTGGGAACTGCAGCATTTAGTCTCCATATGATCTCCTGTGGGCACCTCTGCAGGCGATCCTGGGAACTGCAGCATTTAGTCTCCATATGATCTCCTGTGGGGACCTCTGCAGGTGATCCTGGGAACTGCAGCATTTAGTCTCCATATGATCTCCTGTGGGGACCTCTGCAGGCGATCCTGGGAACTGCAGCATTTATTCTCCATATGATCTCCTCTGGGGAGCTCTGTAGGCAGTCTTGGGAACTGCAGCATTTAGTTTCCATATGATCTCCTTGGGGGCCTCTGCAGGTGATCCTGGGAACTGCAGCATTTAGTCTCCATATGATCTCTTGTGGGGACCTCTATCGGTGATCCTGGGAATTGCAGCCTTTAGTCTCCATATGATCTCCTGTGGGGACCTCTGCAGGTGATCCTGGGAACTGCAGCATTTAGTCTCCATATGATGTCCTGTGGGGACCTCTGCAAGCGATCCTGGGAACGGCAGCATTTACTCTCCATATGATCTCCTGTGGGGACCTCTGCAGGCGATCCCAGGAACTGCAGCATTTAGTCTGCATATGATCTCTTGTGGGGACCTCTATCAGCGATACTGGGAACGGCAGCCTTTAGGCTCCATATAATCTCCTGTGGGGACCTCTGCAGGCGATCCTGGGAACTGCATCATTTAGTCTCCATATGATCTCCTGTGGGGACCTCTATCAGGGATCCTGGGAACTGCAGTATTTAGCCTCCATATGATCTCTTGTGGGGACCTCTATCGGTGACCCTGGGAACTGCATCATTTAGACTCCATATGATCTCCTGTGGGGACCTCTGCAGGCGATCCTGGGAACTGCAGCATTTAGTCTCCATATGATCTCCTGTGGGGTCCTCTGCAGGCGATCCTGGGAACTGCAGCATTTAGTCTCCATATGATCTCCTGTGGGGACCTCTATCGGTGATCCTGGGAACTGCAGCCTTTAATCTCCATATGATCTCCTGTGGGGACCTCTACAAGTGATCCTGGGAACTGCAGCATTTACTCTCCATATGATCTCCTGTGGGGACCTCTACAAGTGATCCTGGGAACTGCAGCATTAACTCTCCATATGATCTCCTGTGGGGACCTCTGCAGGCGATCCTGGGAACTGCAGCATTTAGTCTACATATGATCTCCTGTGGGGACCTCTGCAGGCGATCCTGGAAACTGCAGCATTTAGTCTCCATATGATCTCCTGTGGGGACCTCTGCAGGCGATCCTGGGAACTGCAGCATTTAGTCTCCATATGATCTCCTCTGGGGAGCTCTGTAGGCGGTCATGTGAACTGCAGCATTTAGTTTCCATGTGATCTCCTGTGGGGACCTCTGCAGGTGATCCTGGGAACTGCAGCATTTAGTCTCCATATGATCACTTGTGGGGACCTCTATCGGTGATCCTGGGAATTGCAGCCTTTAGTCTCCATATGATCTCCTGTGGGGACCTCTGCAGGTGATCCTGGGAACTGCAGCATTTAGTCTCCATATGATGTCCTGTGGGGACCTCTGCAAGCGATCCTGGGAACTGCAGCATTTACTCTCCATATGATCTCCTGTGGGGACCTCTGCAGGCGATCCCAGGAACTGCAGCATTTAGTCTCCATATGATCTCTTGTGGGGACCTCTATCAGCGATACTGGGAACGGCAGCCTTTAGGCTCCATATAATCTCCTGTGGGGACCTCTGCAGGCGATCCTGGGAACTGCATCATTTAGTCTCCATATGATCTCCTGTGGGGATCTCTATCAGGGATCCTGGGAACTGCAGCATTTAGTCTCCATATGATCTCCTGTAGGGACCTCTATCAGTGATCCTGGGAACTGCATCATTTAGACTCCATATGATCTCCTGTGGGGACCTCTGCAGGCGATCCTGGGAACTGCAGCATTTAGTCTCCATATGATCTCCTGTGGGGACCTCTGCAGGCGATCCTGGGAACTGCACCATTTAGTCTCCATATGATCTCCTGTGGGGACCTCTATCGGTGATCCTGGGAACTGCAGCCTTTAATCTCCATATGATCTCCTGTGGGGACCTCTACAAGTGATCCTGGGAACTGCAGCATTTACTCTCCATATGATCTCCTGTGGGGACCTCTGCACTCGATCCTGGGAACTGCAGCATTTATTCTCCATATGATCTCCTGTGGGGACCTCTGCAGGCGATCCTGGGAACTGCAGCATTTACTCTCCATATGATCTCCTGTGGGGACCTCTGCAGGCGATCCTGGGAACTGCAGCATTTATTCTCCATATGATCTCCTGTGGGGAGCTCTGTAGGCGGTCTTGGGAACTGCAGCATTTAGTTTCCAAGTGATCTCCTGTGGGGACCTCTGCAGGTGATCCTGGGAACTGCAGCATTTAGTCTCCATATGATCTCTCTGGGGAGCTCTGTAGGCGGTCTTGGGAACTGCAGCATTTAGTTTCCAAGTGATCTCCTGTGGGGACCTCTGCAGGTGATCCTGGGAACTGCAGCATTTAGTCTCCATATGATCTCTTGTGGGGACCTCTATCGGTGATCCTGGGAATTGCAGCCTTTAGTCTCCATATGATCTCCTGTGGGGACCTCTGCAGGTGATCCTGGGAACTGCAGCATTTAGTCTCCATATGATGTCCTGTGGGGACCTCTGCAGGCGATCCTGGGAACTGCAGCATTTAGTCTCCATATGATCTCCTGTGGGGACCTCTATCGGTGATCCTGGGAACTGCAGCCTTTAGTCTCCATATGATCTCCTGTGGGGACCTCTGCAGGTGATCCTGGGGACTGCAGCATTTACTCTCCATATGATCTCCTGTGGGGACCTCTGCAGGTGATCCTGGGAACTGCAGCATTTAGTCTCCATATGATCTCCTGTGGGGACCTCTATCGGTGATCCTGGGAACTGCAGCCTTTAATCTCCATATGATCTCCTGTGGGGACCTCTACAAGTGATCCTGGGAACTGCAGCATTTACTCTACATATGATCTCCTGTGGGGACCTCTACAAGTGATCCTGGGAACTGCAGCATTTACTCTCCATATGATCTCCTGTGGGGACCTCTGCAGGCGATCCTGGGAACTGCAGCATTTAGTCTCCATATGATCTCCTGTGGGGACCTCTGCAGGTGATCCTGGAAACTGCAGCATTTAGTCTCCATATGATCTCTTGTGGGGACCTCTATCGGTGATCCTGGGAATTGCAGCCTTTAGTCTCCATATGATCTCCTGTGGGGCCCTCTGCAGGTGATCCTGGGAACTGCAGCATTTAGTCTCCATATGATGTCCTGTGGGGACCTCTGCAAGCGATCCTGGCAACTGCAGCATTTACTCTCCATATGATCTCCTGTGGGGACCTCTGCAGGCGATCCCAGGAACTGCAGCATTTAGTCTCCATATGATCTCTAGTGGGGACCTCTATCAGCGATACTGGGAACGGCAGCCTTTAGGCTCCATATAATCTCCTGTGGGGACCTCTGCAGGCGATCCTGGGAACTGCATCATTTAGTCTCCATATGATCTCCTGTGGGGATCTCTATCAGGGATCCTGGGAACTGCAGCATTTAGTCTCCATATGATCTCCTGTAGGGACCTCTATCGGTGATCCTGAGAACTGCATCATTTAGACTCCATATGATCTCCTGTGGGGACCTCTGCAGGCGATCCTGGGAACTGCAGCATTTAGTCTCCATATGATCTCCTGTGGGGACCTCTATCGGTGATCCTGGGAACTGCAGCCTTTAATCTCCATATGATCTCCTGTGGGGACCTCTACAAGTGATCCTGGGAACTGCAGCATTTACTCTCCATATGATCTCCTGTGGGGACCTCTGCAGGCGATCCTGGGAACTGCAGCATTTATTCTCCATATGATCTCCTGTGGGGACCTCTGCAGGCGATCCTGGGAACTGCAGCATTTAGTCTCCATATGATCTCCTTTGGGGACCTCTGCAGGCGATCCTGGGAACTGCAGCATTTAGTCTCCATATGATCTCCTCTGGGGAGCTCTGTAGGCGGTCTTGGGAACTGCAGCATTTAGTCTCCATATGATCTCCTGTGGGGACCTCTGCAGGCGATCCTGGGAACTGCAGCATTTAGTCTCCATATGATATCCTCTGGGGAGCTCTGTAGGCGGTCTTGGGAACTGCAGCATTTAGTTTCCATATGATCTCCTATGGGGACCTCTGCAGGCGATCCTGGGAACTGCAGCATTTAGTCTCCATATGATGTCCTGTGGGGACCTCTGCAAGCGATCCTGGGAACTGCAGCATTTACTCTCCATATGATCTCCTGTGGGGACCTCTGCAGGCGATCCCAGGAACTGCAGCATTTAGTCTCCATATGATCTCTTGTGGGGACCTCTATCAGCGATACTGGGAACGGCAGCCTTTAGGCTACATATAATCTCCTGTGGGGACCTCTGCAGGCGATCCTGGGAACTGCATTATTTAGTCTCCATATGATCTCCTGTGGGGACCTCTATCAGGGATCCTGGGAACTGCAGCATTTAGTCTCCATATGATCTCCTGTGGGGACCTCTATCGGTGATCCTGGGAACTGCATCATTTAGACTCCATATGATCTCCTGTGGGGACCTCTGCAGGCGATCCTGGGAACTGCAGCATTTAGTCTCCATATGATCTGCTGTGGGGACCTCTATCGGTGATCCTGGGAACTGCAGCCTTTAATCTCCATATGATCTCCTGTGGGGACCTCTACAAGTGATCCTGGGAACTGCAGCATTTACTCTCCATATGATCTCCTGTGGGGACCTCTACAGGTGATCCTGGGAACTGCAGCATTTACTCTCCATAGAATCTCCTGTGGGGACCTCTGCAGGCAATCCTGGGAACTGCAGCATTTAGTCTCCATATGATCTCCTGTGGGGACCTCTGCAGGCGATCCTGGGAACTGTAGCATTTAGTCTCCATATGATCTCCTGTGGGGACCTCTGCAGGCGATCCTGGGAACTGCAGCATTTAGTCTCCATATGATCTCCTCAGGGGAGCTCTGTAGGCGGTCTTGGGAACTGCAGCATTTAGTTTTCATGTGATCTCCTGTGGGGACCTCTGCAGGTGATCCTGGGAACTGCAGCATTTAGTCTCCATATGATCTCTTGTGGGGACCTCTATCGGGGAACCTGGGAATTGCAGCCTTTAGTCTCCATATGATCTCCTGTGGGGACCTCTGCAGGTGATCCTGGGAACTGCAGCATTTAGTCTCCATATGATCTCTTGTGGGGACCTCTATCAGCGATACTGGGAACGGCAGCCTTTAGGCTCCATATAATCTCCTGTGGGGACCTCTGCAGGCGATCCTGGGAACTGCATCATTTAGTCTCCATATGATCTCCTGTGGGGATCTCTATCAGGGATCCTGGGAACTGCAGCATTTAGTCTCCATATGATCTCCTGTGGGGACCTCTATCGGTGATCCTGGGAACTGCATCATTTAGACTCCATATGATCTCCTGTGGGGACCTCTGCAGGCGATCCTGGGAACTGCAGCATTTAGTCTCCATATGATCTCCTGTGGGGACCTCTGCAGGCGATCCTGGGAACTGCAGCATTTAGTCTCCATATGATCTCCTGTGGGGACCTCTATCGGTGATCCTGGGAACTGCAGCCTTTAATCTCCATATGATCTCCTGTGGGGACCTCTACAAGTGATCCTGGGAACTGCAGCATTTACTCTCCATATGATCTCCTGTTGGGACCTCTGCAGGCGATCCTGGGAACTGCAGCATTTAGTCTCCATATGATCTCCTGTGGGGACCTCTGCAGGCGATCCTGGGAACTGCAGCATTTAGTCTCCATATGATCTCCTGTGGGGACCTCTGCAGGCGATCCTGGGAACTGCAGCATTTAGTCTCCATATGATCTCCTCTGGGGAGCTCTGTAGGCGGTCTTGGGAACTGCATCATTTAGTTTTCATGTGATCTCCTGTGGGGACCTCTGCAGGTGATCCTGGGAACTGCAGCATTTAGTCTCCATATGATCTCTTGTGGGGACCTCTATCGGTGATCCTGGGAATTGCAGCCTTTAGTCTCCATATAATCTCCTGTGGGGACCTCTGCAGGTGATCCTGGGAACTGCAGCATAGAGTCTCCATATGATGTCCTGTGGGGACCTCTGCAAGCGATCCTGGGAACTGCAGCATTTACTCTCCCTATGATCTCCTGTGGGGACCTCTGCAGGCGATCCCGGGAACTGCAGCATTTACTCTCCATATGATCTCCTGTGGGGACCTCTATCGGTGATCCTGGGAACTGCATCATTTAGTCTCCATATGATCTCCTGTGGGGACCTCTGCAGGTGATCCTGGGAACTGCAGCATTTAGTCTCCACCTGATCTCCCGTGGGGACCTCTGCAGGCGATCCTGGGAACTGCAGCATTTAGTCTCCATATGATCTCCTCTGGGGAGCTCTGTAGGCGGTCTTGGGAACTGCAGTATTTAGTCTCCATATGATCTCCTGTGGAGACCTCTATAAGCGATCCTCGCAACTGCAGAATTTAGTTTCCATAGGATCTCCTGTGGGGACCTCTGCAGGTGATCCTGGGAACTGCAGCATTTAGACTCCATATGATCTCTTGTGGGGACCTCTATCGGCGATCCTGGGAACTGCAGCCTTTAGTCTCCATATGATCTCTTGTGGGGACCTCTATCAGCGATACTGGGAACGGCAGCCTTTAGTCTCCATATAATCTCCTGTGGGGACCTCTGCAGGCGATCCTGGGAACTGCATCATTTAGTCTCCATATGATCTCCTGTGGGGACCTCTATCGGTGATCCTGGGAACTGCAGCCTTTAATCTCCATATGATCTCCTGTGGGGACCTCTACAAGTGATCCTGGGAACTGCAGCATTTACTCTCCATATGATCTCCTGTGGGGACCTCTGCAGGCGATCCTGGGAACTGCAGCATTTAGTCTCCATATGATCTCCTGTGGGCACCTCTGCAGGCGATCCTAGGAACTGCAGCATTTAGTCTCCATATGATCTCCTGTGGTGACCTCTGCAGGCGATCCTGGGAACTGCAGCATTTAGTCTCCATATGATCTCCTGTGGGGACCTCTGCAGGCGATCCTGGGAACTGCAGCATTTAGTCTCCATATGATCTCCTCTGGGGAGCTCTGCAGGCGGTCTTGGGAACTGCAGCATTTAGTTTCCATATGATCTCCTGTGGGGACCTCTGCAGGTGATCCTGGGAACTGCAGAATTTAGTCTCCATGTGATCTCTTGTGGGGAACTCTATCGGTGATCCTGGGAACTGCAGTCTTTAATCTCCATATGATCTCCTGTGGGGACCTCTACAAGTGATCCTGGGAACTGCAGCATTTACTCTCCATATGATCTCCTGTGGGGACCTCTGCAGGCGATCCTGGGAACTGCAGCATTTAGTCTCCATATGATCTCCTGTGGGCACCTCTGCAGGCGATCCTGGGAACTGCAGCATTTAGTCTCCATATGATCTCCTGTGGGGACCTCTGCAGGCGATCCTGGGAACTGCATCATTTAGTCTCCATATGATCTCCTGTGGGGACCTCTGCAGGCGATCCTGGGAACTGCAGCATTTATTCTCCATATGATCTCCTCTGGGGAGCTCTGTAGGCAGTCTTGGGAACTGCAGCATTTAGTTTCCATATGATCTCCTTGGGGGCCTCTGCAGGTGATCCTGGGAACTGCAGCATTTAGTCTCCATATGATCTCTTGTGGGGACCTCTATCGGTGATCCTGGGAATTGCAGCCTTTAGTCTCCATATGATCTCCTGTGGGGACCTCTGCAGGTGATCCTGGGAACTGCAGCATTTAGTCTCCATATGATGTCCTGTGGGGACCTCTGCAAGCGATCCTGGGAACTGCAGCATTTACTCTCCCTATGATCTCCTGTGGGGACCTCTGCAGGCGATCCTGGGAACTGCAGCATTTACTCTCCATATGATCTCCTGTGGGGACCTCTATCGGTGATCCTGGGAACTGCATCATTTAGTCTCCATATGATCTCCTGTGGGGACCTCTGCAGGTGATCCTGGGAACTGCAGCATTTAGTCTCCACCTGATCTCCCGTGGGGACCTCTGCAGGCGATCCTGGGAACTGCAGCATTTAGTCTCCATATGATCTCCTCTGGGGAGCTCTGTAGGCGGTCTTGGGAACTGCAGTATTTAGTCTCCATATGATCTCCTGTGGAGACCTCTATAAGCGATCCTCGCAACTGCAGAATTTAGTTTCCATAGGATCTCCTGTGGGGACCTCTGCAGGTGATCCTGGGAACTGCAGCATTTAGACTCCATATGATCTCTTGTGGGGATCTCTATCAGGGATCCTGGGAACTGCAGCATTTAGTCTCCATATGATCTCTTGTGGGGACCTCTATCAGCGATACTGGGAACGGCAGCCTTTAGGCTCCATATAATCTCCTGTGGGGACCTCTGCAGGCGATCCTGGGAACTGCATCATTTAGTCTCCATATGATCTCCTGTGGGGATCTCTATCAGGGATCCTGGGAACTGCAGCATTTAGTCTCCATATGATCTCCTGTGGGGACCTCTATCGGTGATCCTGGGAACTGCATCATTTAGACTCCATATGATCTCCTGTGGGGACCTCTGCAGGCGATCCTGGGAACTGCAGCATTTAGTCTCCATATGATCTCCTGTGGGGACCTCTGCAGGCGATCCTGGGAACTGCAGCATTTAGTCTCCATATGATCTCCTGTGGGGACCTCTATCGGTGATCCTGGGAACTGCAGCCTTTAATCTCCATATGATCTCCTGTGGGGACCTCTACAAGTGATCCTGGGAACTGCAGCATTTACTCTCCATATGATCTCCTGTTGGGACCTCTGCAGGCGATCCTGGGAACTGCAGCATTTAGTCTCCATATGATCTCCTGTGGGGACCTCTGCAGGCGATCCTGGGAACTGCAGCATTTAGTCTCCATATGATCGCCTGTGGGGACCTCTGCAGGCGATCCTGGGAACTGCAGCATTTAGTCTCCATATGATCTCCTCTGGGGAGCTCTGTAGGCGGTCTTGGGAACTGCATCATTTAGTTTTCATGTGATCTCCTGTGGGGACCTCTGCAGGTGATCCTGGGAACTGCAGCATTTAGTCTCCATATGATCTCTTGTGGGGACCTCTATCGGTGATCCTGGGAATTGCAGCCTTTAGTCTCCATATGATCTCCTGTGGGGACCTCTGCAGGTGATCCTGGGAACTGCAGCATAGAGTCTCCATATGATGTCCTGTGGGGACCTCTGCAAGCGATCCTGGGAACTGCAGCATTTACTCTCCCTATGATCTCCTGTGGGGACCTCTGCAGGCGATCCTGGGAACTGCAGCATTTACTCTCCATATGATCTCCTGTGGGGACCTCTATCGATGATCCTGGGAACTGCATCATTTAGTCTCCATATGATCTCCTGTGGGGACCTCTGCAGGTGATCCTGGGAACTGCAGCATTTAGTCTCCACCTGATCTCCCGTGGGGACCTCTGCAGGCGATCCTGGGAACTGCAGCATTTAGTCTCCATATGATCTCCTCTGGGGAGCTCTGTAGGCGGTCTTGGGAACTGCAGTATTTAGTCTCCATATGATCTCCTGTGGAGACCTCTATAAGCGATCCTCGCAACTGCAGAATTTAGTTTCCATAGGATCTCCTGTGGGGACCTCTGCAGGTGATCCTGGGAACTGCAGCATTTAGACTCCATATGATCTCTTGTGGGGACCTCTATCGGCGATCCTGGGAACTGCAGCCTTTAGTCTCCATATGATCTCTTGTGGGGACCTCTATCAGCGATACTGGGAACGGCAGCCTTTAGTCTCCATATAATCTCCTGTGGGGACCTCTGCAGGCGATCCTGGGAACTGCATCATTTAGTCTCCATATGATCTCCTGTGGGGACCTCTATCGGTGATCCTGGGAACTGCAGCCTTTAATCTCCATATGATCTCCTGTGGGGACCTCTACAAGTGATCCTGGGAACTGCAGCATTTACTCTCCATATGATCTCCTGTGGGGACCTCTGCAGGCGATCCTGGGAACTGCAGCATTTAGTCTCCATATGATCTCCTGTGGGCACCTCTGCAGGCGATCCTGGGAACTGCAGCATTTAGTCTCCATATGATCTCCTGTGGTGACCTCTGCAGGCGATCCTGGGAACTGCAGCATTTAGTCTCCATATGATCTCCTGTGGGGACCTCTGCAGGCGATCCTGGGAACTGCAGCATTTAGTCTCCATATGATCTCCTCTGGGGAGCTCTGCAGGCGGTCTTGGGAACTGCAGCATTTAGTTTCCATATGATCTCCTGTGGGGACCTCTGCAGGTGATCCTGGGAACTGCAGAATTTAGTCTCCATATGATCTCTTGTGGGGAACTCTATCGGTGATCCTGGGAACTGCAGTCTTTAATCTCCATATGATCTCCTGTGGGGACCTCTACAAGTGATCCTGGGAACTGCAGCATTTACTCTCCATATGATCTCCTGTGGGGACCTCTGCAGGCGATCCTGGGAACTGCAGCATTTAGTCTCCATATGATCTCCTGTGGGCACCTCTGCAGGCGATCCTGGGAACTGCAGCATTTAGTTTTCATGTGATCTCCTGTGGGGACCTCTGCAGGTGATCCTGGGAACTGCAGCATTTAGTCTCCATATGATCTCTTGTGGGGACCTCTATCGGTGATCCTGGGAATTGCAGCCTTTAGTCTCCATATGATCTCCTGTGGGGACCTCTGCAGGTGATCCTGGGAACTGCAGCATAGAGTCTCCATATGATGTCCTGTGGGGACCTCTGCAAGCGATCCTGGGAACTGCAGCATTTACTCTCCCTATGATCTCCTGTGGGGACCTCTGCAGGCGATCCTGGGAACTGCAGCATTTACTCTCCATATGATCTCCTGTGGGGACCTCTATCGGTGATCCTGGGAACTGCATCATTTAGTCTCCATATGATCTCCTGTGGGGACCTCTGCAGGTGATCCTGGGAACTGCAGCATTTAGTCTCCACCTGATCTCCCGTGGGGACCTCTGCAGGCGATCCTGGGAACTGCAGCATTTAGTCTCCATATGATCTCCTCTGGGGAGCTCTGTAGGCGGTCTTGGGAACTGCAGTATTTAGTCTCCATATGATCTCCTGTGGAGACCTCTATAAGCGATCCTCGCAACTGCAGAATTTAGTTTCCATAGGATCTCCTGTGGGGACCTCTGCAGGTGATCCTGGGAACTGCAGCATTTAGACTCCATATGATCTCTTGTGGGGATCTCTATCAGGGATCCTGGGAACTGCAGCATTTAGTCTCCATATGATCTCTTGTGGGGACCTCTATCAGTGATACTGGGAACGGCAGCCTTTAGGCTCCATATAATCTCCTGTGGGGACCTCTGCAGGCGATCCTGGGAACTGCATCATTTAGTCTCCATATGATCTCCTGTGGGGATCTCTATCAGGGATCCTGGGAACTGCAGCATTTAGTCTCCATATGATCTCCTGTGGGGACCTCTATCGGTGATCCTGGGAACTGCATCATTTAGACTCCATATGATCTCCTGTGGGGACCTCTGCAGGCGATCCTGGGAACTGCAGCATTTAGTCTCCATATGATCTCCTGTGGGGACCTCTGCAGGCGATCCTGGGAACTGCAGCATTTAGTCTCCATATGATCTCCTGTGGGGACCTCTATCGGTGATCCTGGGAACTGCAGCCTTTAATCTCCATATGATCTCCTGTGGGGACCTCTACAAGTGATCCTGGGAACTGCAGCATTTACTCTCCATATGATCTCCTGTTGGGACCTCTGCAGGCGATCCTGGGAACTGCAGCATTTAGTCTCCATATGATCTCCTGTGGGGACCTCTGCAGGCGATCCTGGGAACTGCAGCATTTAGTCTCCATATGATCTCCTGTGGGGACCTCTGCAGGCGATCCTGGGAACTGCAGCATTTAGTCTCCATATGATCTCCTCTGGGGAGCTCTGTAGGCGGTCTTGGGAACTGCATCATTTAGTTTTCATGTGATCTCCTGTGGGGACCTCTGCAGGTGATCCTGGGAACTGCAGCATTTAGTCTCCATATGATCTCTTGTGGGGACCTCTATCGGTGATCCTGGGAATTGCAGCCTTTAGTCTCCATATGATCTCCTGTGGGGACCTCTGCAGGTGATCCTGGGAACTGCAGCATAGAGTCTCCATATGATGTCCTGTGGGGACCTCTGCAAGCGATCCTGGGAACTGCAGCATTTACTCTCCCTATGATCTCCTGTGGGGACCTCTGCAGGCGATCCTGGGAACTGCAGCATTTACTCTCCATATGATCTCCTGTGGGGACCTCTATCGATGATCCTGGGAACTGCATCATTTAGTCTCCATATGATCTCCTGTGGGGACCTCTGCAGGTGATCCTGGGAACTGCAGCATTTAGTCTCCACCTGATCTCCCGTGGGGACCTCTGCAGGCGATCCTGGGAACTGCAGCATTTAGTCTCCATATGATCTCCTCTGGGGAGCTCTGTAGGCGGTCTTGGGAACTGCAGTATTTAGTCTCCATATGATCTCCTGTGGAGACCTCTATAAGCGATCCTCGCAACTGCAGAATTTAGTTTCCATAGGATCTCCTGTGGGGACCTCTGCAGGTGATCCTGGGAACTGCAGCATTTAGACTCCATATGATCTCTTGTGGGGACCTCTATCGGCGATCCTGGGAACTGCAGCCTTTAGTCTCCATATGATCTCTTGTGGGGACCTCTATCAGCGATACTGGGAACGGCAGCCTTTAGTCTCCATATAATCTCCTGTGGGGACCTCTGCAGGCGATCCTGGGAACTGCATCATTTAGTCTCCATATGATCTCCTGTGGGGACCTCTATCGGTGATCCTGGGAACTGCAGCCTTTAATCTCCATATGATCTCCTGTGGGGACCTCTACAAGTGATCCTGGGAACTGCAGCATTTACTCTCCATATGATCTCCTGTGGGGACCTCTGCAGGCGATCCTGGGAACTGCAGCATTTAGTCTCCATATGATCTCCTGTGGGCACCTCTGCAGGCGATCCTGGGAACTGCAGCATTTAGTCTCCATATGATCTCCTGTGGTGACCTCTGCAGGCATCCTGGGAACTGCAGCATTTAGTCTCCATATGATCTCCTGTGGGGACCTCTGCAGGCGATCCTGGGAACTGCAGCATTTAGTCTCCATATGATCTCCTCTGGGGAGCTCTGCAGGCGGTCTTGGGAACTGCAGCATTTAGTTTCCATATGATCTCCTGTGGGGACCTCTGCAGGTGATCCTGGGAACTGCAGAATTTAGTCTCCATATGATCTCTTGTGGGGAACTCTATCGGTGATCCTGGGAACTGCAGTCTTTAATCTCCATATGATCTCCTGTGGGGACCTCTACAAGTGATCCTGGGAACTGCAGCATTTACTCTCCATATGATCTCCTGTGGGGACCTCTGCAGGCGATCCTGGGAACTGCAGCATTTAGTCTGCATATGATCTCCTGTGGGCACCTCTGCAGGCGATCCTGGGAACTGCAGCATTTAGTTTTCATGTGATCTCCTGTGGGGACCTCTGCAGGTGATCCTGGGAACTGCAGCATTTAGTCTCCATATGATCTCTTGTGGGGACCTCTATCGGTGATCCTGGGAATTGCAGCCTTTAGTCTCCATATGATCTCCTGTGGGGACCTCTGCAGGTGATCCTGGGAACTGCAGCATAGAGTCTCCATATGATGTCCTGTGGGGACCTCTGCAAGCGATCCTGGGAACTGCAGCATTTACTCTCCCTATGATCTCCTGTGGGGACCTCTGCAGGCGATCCTGGGAACTGCAGCATTTACTCTCCATATGATCTCCTGTGGGGACCTCTATCGGTGATCCTGGGAACTGCATCATTTAGTCTCCATATGATCTCCTGTGGGGACCTCTGCAGGTGATCCTGGGAACTGCAGCATTTAGTCTCCACCTGATCTCCCGTGGGGACCTCTGCAGGCGATCCTGGGAACTGCAGCATTTAGTCTCCATATGATCTCCTCTGGGGAGCTCTGTAGGCGGTCTTGGGAACTGCAGTATTTAGTCTCCATATGATCTCCTGTGGAGACCTCTATAAGCGATCCTCGCAACTGCAGAATTTAGTTTCCATAGGATCTCCTGTGGGGACCTCTGCAGGTGATCCTGGGAACTGCAGCATTTAGACTCCATATGATCTCTTGTGGGGATCTCTATCAGGGATCCTGGGAACTGCAGCATTTAGTCTCCATATGATCTCTTGTGGGGACCTCTATCAGTGATACTGGGAACGGCAGCCTTTAGGCTCCATATAATCTCCTGTGGGGACCTCTGCAGGCGATCCTGGGAACTGCATCATTTAGTCTCCATATGATCTCCTGTGGGGATCTCTATCAGGGATCCTGGGAACTGCAGCATTTAGTCTCCATATGATCTCCTGTGGGGACCTCTATCGGTGATCCTGGGAACTGCATCATTTAGACTCCATATGATCTCCTGTGGGGACCTCTGCAGGCGATCCTGGGAACTGCAGCATTTAGTCTCCATATGATCTCCTGTGGGGACCTCTGCAGGCGATCCTGGGAACTGCAGCATTTAGTCTCCATATGATCTCCTGTGGGGACCTCTATCGGTGATCCTGGGAACTGCAGCCTTTAATCTCCATATGATCTCCTGTGGGGACCTCTACAAGTGATCCTGGGAACTGCAGCATTTACTCTCCATATGATCTCCTGTTGGGACCTCTGCAGGCGATCCTGGGAACTGCAGCATTTAGTCTCCATATGATCTCCTGTGGGGACCTCTGCAGGCGATCCTGGGAACTGCAGCATTTAGTCTCCATATGATCTCCTGTGGGGACCTCTGCAGGCGATCCTGGGAACTGCAGCATTTAGTCTCCATATGATCTCCTCTGGGGAGCTCTGTAGGCGGTCTTGGGAACTGCATCATTTAGTTTTCATGTGATCTCCTGTGGGGACCTCTGCAGGTGATCCTGGGAACTGCAGCATTTAGTCTCCATATGATCTCTTGTGGGGACCTCTATCGGTGATCCTGGGAATTGCAGCCTTTAGTCTCCATATGATCTCCTGTGGGGACCTCTGCAGGTGATCCTGGGAACTGCAGCATAGAGTCTCCATATGATGTCCTGTGGGGACCTCTGCAAGCGATCCTGGGAACTGCAGCATTTACTCTCCCTATGATCTCCTGTGGGGACCTCTGCAGGCGATCCTGGGAACTGCAGCATTTACTCTCCATATGATCTCCTGTGGGGACCTCTATCGATGATCCTGGGAACTGCATCATTTAGTCTCCATATGATCTCCTGTGGGGACCTCTGCAGGTGATCCTGGGAACTGCAGCATTTAGTCTCCACCTGATCTCCCGTGGGGACCTCTGCAGGCGATCCTGGGAACTGCAGCATTTAGTCTCCATATGATCTCCTCTGGGGAGCTCTGTAGGCGGTCTTGGGAACTGCAGTATTTAGTCTCCATATGATCTCCTGTGGAGACCTCTATAAGCGATCCTCGCAACTGCAGAATTTAGTTTCCATAGGATCTCCTGTTGGGACCTCTGCAGGTGATCCTGGGAACTGCAGCATTTAGACTCCATATGATCTCTTGTGGGGACCTCTATCGGCGATCCTGGGAACTGCAGCCTTTAGTCTCCATATGATCTCTTGTGGGGACCTCTATCAGCGATACTGGGAACGGCAGCCTTTAGTCTCCATATAATCTCCTGTGGGGACCTCTGCAGGCGATCCTGGGAACTGCATCATTTAGTCTCCATATGATCTCCTGTGGGGACCTCTATCGGTGATCCTGGGAACTGCAGCCTTTAATCTCCATATGATCTCCTGTGGGGACCTCTACAAGTGATCCTGGGAACTGCAGCATTTACTCTCCATATGATCTCCTGTGGGGACCTCTGCAGGCGATCCTGGGAACTGCAGCATTTAGTCTCCATATGATCTCCTGTGGGCACCTCTGCAGGCGATCCTGGGAACTGCAGCATTTAGTCTCCATATGATCTCCTGTGGTGACCTCTGCAGGCGATCCTGGGAACTGCAGCATTTAGTCTCCATATGATCTCCTGTGGGGACCTCTGCAGGCGATCCTGGGAACTGCAGCATTTAGTCTCCATATGATCTCCTCTGGGGAGCTCTGCAGGCGGTCTTGGGAACTGCAGCATTTAGTTTCCATATGATCTCCTGTGGGGACCTCTGCAGGTGATCCTGGGAACTGCAGAATTTAGTCTCCATATGATCTCTTGTGGGGAACTCTATCGGTGATCCTGGGAACTGCAGTCTTTAATCTCCATATGATCTCCTGTGGGGACCTCTACAAGTGATCCTGGGAACTGCAGCATTTACTCTCCATATGATCTCCTGTGGGGACCTCTGCAGGCGATCCTGGGAACTGCAGCATTTAGTCTCCATATGATCTCCTGTGGGCACCTCTGCAGGCGATCCTGGGAACTGCAGCATTTAGTCTCCATATGATCTCCTGTGGGGACCTCTGCAGGTGATCCTGGGAACTGCAGCATTTAGTCTCCATATGATCTCCTGTGGGGACCTCTGCAGGCGATCCTGGGAACTGCAGCATTTATTCTCCATATGATCTCCTCTGGGGAGCTCTGTAGGCAGTCTTGGGAACTGCAGCATTTAGTTTCCATATGATCTCCTTGGGGGCCTCTGCAGGTGATCCTGGGAACTGCAGCATTTAGTCTCCATATGATCTCTTGTGGGGACCTCTATCGGTGATCCTGGGAATTGCAGCCTTTATGATCTCCTGTGGGGACCTCTGCAGGTGATCCTGGGAACTGCAGCATTTAGTCTCCATATGATGTCCTGTGGGGACCTCTGCAAGCGATCCTGGGAACGGCAGCATTTACTCTCCATATGATCTCCTGTGGGGACCTCTGCAGGCGATCCCAGGAACTGCAGCATTTAGTCTGCATATGATCTCTTGTGGGGACCTCTATCAGCGATACTGGGAACGGCAGCCTTTAGGCTCCATATAATCTCCTGTGGGGACCTCTGCAGGCGATCCTGGGAACTGCATCATTTAGTCTCCGTATGATCTCCTGTGGGGACCTCTATCAGGGATCCTGGGAACTGCAGTATTTAGCCTCCATATGATCTCCTGTGGGGACCTCTATCGGTGACCCTGGGAACTGCATCATTTAGACTCCATATGATCTCCTGTGGGGACCTCTGCAGGCGATCCTGGGAACTGCAGCATTTAGTCTCCATATGATCTCCTGTGGGGTCCTCTGCAGGCGATCCTGGGAACTGCAGCATTTAGTCTCCATATGATCTCCTGTGGGGACCTCTATCGGTGATCCTGGGAACTGCAGCCTTTAATCTCCATATGATCTCCTGTGGGGACCTCTACAAGTGATCCTGGGAACTGCAGCATTTACTCTCCATATGATCTCCTGTGGGGACCTCTACAAGTGATCCTGGGAACTGCAGCATTAACTCTCCATATGATCTCCTGTGGGGACCTCTGCAGGCGATCCTGGGAACTGCAGCATTTAGTCTCCATATGATCTCCTGTGGGGACCTCTGCAGGCGATCCTGGAAACTGCAGCATTTAGTCTCCATATGATCTCCTGTGGGGACATCTGCAGGCGATCCTGGGAACTGCAGCATTTAGTCTCCATATGATCTCCTCTGGGGAGCTCTGTAGGCGGTCATGTGAACTGCAGCATTTAGTTTCCATGTGATCTCCTGTGGGGACCTCTGCAGGTGATCCTGGGAACTGCAGCATTTAGTCTCCATATGATCACTTGTGGGGACCTCTATCGGTGATCCTGGGAATTGCAGCCTTTAGTCTCCATATGATCTCCTGTGGGGACCTCTGCAGGTGATCCTGGGAACTGCAGCATTTAGTCTCCATATGATGTCCTGTGGGGACCTCTGCAAGCGAACCTGGGAACTGCAGTATTTACTCTCCATATGATCTCCTGTGGGGACCTCTGCAGGCGATCCCAGGAACTGCAGCATTTAGTCTCCAAATGATCTCTTGTGGGGACCTCTATCAGCGATACTGGGAACGGCAGCCTTTAGGCTCCATATAATCTCCTGTGGGGACCTCTGCAGGCGATCCTGGGAACTGCATCATTTAGTCTCCATATGATCTCCTGTGGGGATCTCTATCAGGGATCCTGGGAACTGCAGCATTTAGTCTCCATATGATCTCCTGTAGGGACCTCTATCAGTGATCCTGGGAACTGCATCATTTAGACTCCATATGATCTCCTGTGGGGACCTCTGCAGGCGATCCTGGGAACTGCAGCATTTAGTCTCCATATGATCTCCTGTGGGGACCTCTGCAGGCGATCCTGGGAACTGCACCATTTAGTCTCCATATGATCTCCTGTGGGGACCTCTATCGGTGATCCTGGGAACTGCAGCCTTTAATCTCCATATGATCTCCTGTGGGGACCTCTACAAGTGATCCTGGGAACTGCAGCATTTACTCTCCATATGATCTCCTGTGGGGACCTCTGCAGGCGATCCTGGGAACTGCAGCATTTAGTCTCCATATGATCTCCTCTGGGGAGCTCTGTAGGCGGTCTTGGGAACTGCATCATTTAGTTTTCATGTGATCTCCTGTGGGGACCTCTGCAGGTGATCCTGGGAACTGCAGCATTTAGTCTCCATATGATCTCTTGTGGGGACCTCTATCGGTGATCCTGGGAATTGCAGCCTTTAGTCTCCATATGATCTCCTGTGGGGACCTCTGCAGGTGATCCTGGGAACTGCAGCATAGAGTCTCCATATGATGTCCTGTGGGGACCTCTGCAAGCGATCCTGGGAACTGCAGCATTTACTCTCCCTATGATCTCCTGTGGGGACCTCTGCAGGCGATCCTGGGAACTGCAGCATTTACTCTCCATATGATCTTCTGTGGGGACCTCTATCGGTGATCCTGGGAACTGCATCATTTAGTCTCCATATGATCTCCTGTGGGGACCTCTGCAGGTGATCCTGGGAACTGCAGCATTTAGTCTCCACCTGATCTCCCGTGGGGACCTCTGCAGGCGATCCTGGGAACTGCAGCATTTAGTCTCCATATGATCTCCTCTGGGGAGCTCTGTAGGCGGTCTTGGGAACTGCAGTATTTAGTCTCCATATGATCTCCTGTGGAGACCTCTATAAGCGATCCTCGCAACTGCAGAATTTAGTTTCCATAGGATCTCCTGTGGGGACCTCTGCAGGTGATCCTGGGAACTGCAGCATTTAGACTCCATATGATCTCTTGTGGGGATCTCTATCAGGGATCCTGGGAACTGCAGCATTTAGTCTCCATATGATCTCTTGTGGGGACCTCTATCAGCGATACTGGGAACGGCAGCCTTTAGGCTCCATATAATCTCCTGTGGGGACCTCTGCAGGCGATCCTGGGAACTGCATCATTTAGTCTCCATATGATCTCCTGTGGGGATCTCTATCAGGGATCCTGGGAACTGCAGCATTTAGTCTCCATATGATCTCCTGTGGGGACCTCTATCGGTGATCCTGGGAACTGCATCATTTAGACTCCATATGATCTCCTGTGGGGACCTCTGCAGGCGATCCTGGGAACTGCAGCATTTAGTCTCCATATGATCTCCTGTGGGGACCTCTGCAGGCGATCCTGGGAACTGCAGCATTTAGTCTCCATATGATCTCCTGTGGGGACCTCTATCGGTGATCCTGGGAACTGCAGCCTTTAATCTCCATATGATCTCCTGTGGGGACCTCTACAAGTGATCCTGGGAACTGCAGCATTTACTCTCCATATGATCTCCTGTTGGGACCTCTGCAGGCGATCCTGGGAACTGCAGCATTTAGTCTCCATATGATCTCCTGTGGGGACCTCTGCAGGCGATCCTGGGAACTGCAGCATTTAGTCTCCATATGATCTCCTGTGGGGACCTCTGCAGGCGATCCTGGGAACTGCAGCATTTAGTCTCCATATGATCTCCTCTGGGGAGCTCTGTAGGCGGTCTTGGGAACTGCATCATTTAGTTTTCATGTGATCTCCTGTGGGGACCTCTGCAGGTGATCCTGGGAACTGCATCATTTAGTCTCCATATGATCTCTTGTGGGGACCTCTATCGGTGATCCTGGGAATTGCAGCCTTTAGTCTCCATATGATCTCCTGTGGGGACCTCTGCAGGTGATCCTGGGAACTGCAGCATAGAGTCTCCATATGATGTCCTGTGGGGACCTCTGCAAGCGATCCTGGGAACTGCAGCATTTACTCTCCCTATGATCTCCTGTGGGGACCTCTGCAGGCGATCCTGGGAACTGCAGCATTTACTCTCCATATGATCTCCTGTGGGGACCTCTATCGGTGATCCTGGGAACTGCATCATTTAGTCTCCATATGATCTCCTGTGGGGACCTCTGCAGGTGATCCTGGGAACTGCAGCATTTAGTCTCCACCTGATCTCCCGTGGGGACCTCTGCAGGCGATCCTGGGAACTGCAGCATTTAGTCTCCATATGATCTCCTCTGGGGAGCTCTGTAGGCGGTCTTGGGAACTGCAGTATTTAGTCTCCATATGATCTCCTGTGGAGACCTCTATAAGCGATCCTCGCAACTGCAGAATTTAGTTTCCATAGGATCTCCTGTGGGGACCTCTGCAGGTGATCCTGGGAACTGCAGCATTTAGACTCCATATGATCTCTTGTGGGGACCTCTATCGGCGATCCTGGGAACTGCAGCCTTTAGTCTCCATATGATCTCTTGTGGGGACCTCTATCAGCGATACTGGGAACGGCAGCCTTTAGTCTCCATATAATCTCCTGTGGGGACCTCTGCAGGCGATCCTGAGAACTGCATCATTTAGTCTCCATATGATCTCCTGTGGGGACCTCTATCGGTGATCCTGGGAACTGCAGCCTTTAATCTCCATATGATCTCCTGTGGGGACCTCTACAAGTGATCCTGGGAACTGCAGCATTTACTCTCCATATGATCTCCTGTGGGGACCTCTGCAGGCGATCCTGGGAACTGCAGCATTTAGTCTCCATATGATCTCCTGTGGGCACCTCTGCAGGCGATCCTGGGAACTGCAGCATTTAGTCTCCATATGATCTCCTGTGGTGACCTCTGCAGGCGATCCTGGGAACTGCAGCATTTAGTCTCCATATGATCTCCTGTGGGGACCTCTGCAGGCGATCCTGGGAACTGCAGCATTTAGTCTCCATATGATCTCCTCTGGGGAGCTCTGCAGGCGGTCTTGGGAACTGCAGCATTTAGTTTCCATATGATCTCCTGTGGGGACCTCTGCAGGTGATCCTGGGAACTGCAGAATTTAGTCTCCATATGATCTCTTGTGGGGAACTCTATCGGTGATCCTGGGAACTGCAGTCTTTAATCTCCATATGATCTCCTGTGGGGACCTCTACAAGTGATCCTGGGAACTGCAGCATTTACTCTCCATATGATCTCCTGTGGGGACCTCTGCAGGCGATCCTGGGAACTGCAGCATTTAGTCTCCATATGATCTCCTGTGGGCACCTCTGCAGGCGATCCTGGGAACTGCAGCATTTAGTCTCCATATGATCTCCTGTGGGGACCTCTGCAGGTGATCCTGGGAACTGCAGCATTTAGTCTCCATATGATCTCCTGTGGGGACCTCTGCAGGCGATCCTGGGAACTGCAGCATTTATTCTCCATATGATCTCCTCTGGGGAGCTCTGTAGGCAGTCTTGGGAACTGCAGCATTTAGTTTCCATATGATCTCCTTGGGGGCCTCTGCAGGTGATCCTGGGAACTGCAGCATTTAGTCTCCATATGATCTCTTGTGGGGACCTCTATCGGTGATCCTGGGAATTGCAGCCTTTAGTCTCCATATGATCTCCTGTGGGGACCTCTGCAGGTGATCCTGGGAACTGCAGCATTTAGTCTCCATATGATGTCCTGTGGGGACCTCTGCAAGCGATCCTGGGAACGGCAGCATTTACTCTCCATATGATCTCCTGTGGGGACCTCTGCAGGCGATCCCAGGAACTGCAGCATTTAGTCTGCATATGATCTCTTGTGGGGACCTCTATCAGCGATACTGGGAACGGCAGCCTTTAGGCTCCATATAATCTCCTGTGGGGACCTCTGCAGGCGATCCTGGGAACTGCATCATTTAGTCTCCATATGATCTCCTGTGGGGACCTCTATCAGGGATCCTGGGAACTGCAGTATTTAGCCTCCATATGATCTCTTGTGGGGACCTCTATCGGTGACCCTGGGAACTGCATCATTTAGACTCCATATGATCTCCTGTGGGGACCTCTGCAGGCGATCCTGGGAACTGCAGCATTTAGTCTCCATATGATCTCCTGTGGGGTCCTCTGCAGGCGATCCTGGGAACTGCAGCATTTAGTCTCCATATGATCTCCTGTGGGGACCTCTATCGGTGATCCTGGGAACTGCAGCCTTTAATCTCCATATGATCTCCTGTGGGGACCTCTACAAGTGATCCTGGGAACTGCAGCATTTACTCTCCATATGATCTCCTGTGGGGACCTCTACAAGTGATCCTGGGAACTGCAGCATTAACTCTCCATATGATCTCCTGTGGGGACCTCTGCAGGCGATCCTGGGAACTGCAGCATTTAGTCTACATATGATCTCCTGTGGGGACCTCTGCAGGCGATCCTGGAAACTGCAGCATTTAGTCTCCATATGATCTCCTGTGGGGACCTCTGCAGGCGATCCTGGGAACTGCAGCATTTAGTCTCCATATGATCTCCTCTGGGGAGCTCTGTAGGCGGTCATGTGAACTGCAGCATTTAGTTTCCATGTGATCTCCTGTGGGGACCTCTGCAGGTGATCCTGGGAACTGCAGCATTTAGTCTCCATATGATCACTTGTGGGGACCTCTATCGGTGATCCTGGGAATTGCAGCCTTTAGTCTCCATATGATCTCCTGTGGGGACCTCTGCAGGTGATCCTGGGAACTGCAGCATTTAGTCTCCATATGATGTCCTGTGGGGACCTCTGCAAGCGATCCTGGGAACTGCAGCATTTACTCTCCATATGATCTCCTGTGGGGACCTCTGCAGGCGATCCCAGGAACTGCAGCATTTAGTCTCCATATGATCTCTTGTGGGGACCTCTATCAGCGATACTGGGAACGGCAGCCTTTAGGCTCCATATAATCTCCTGTGGGGACCTCTGCAGGCGATCCTGGGAACTGCATCATTTAGTCTCCATATGATCTCCTGTGGGGATCTCTATCAGGGATCCTGGGAACTGCAGCATTTAGTCTCCATATGATCTCCTGTAGGGACCTCTATCAGTGATCCTGGGAACTGCATCATTTAGACTCCATATGATCTCCTGTGGGGACCTCTGCAGGCGATCCTGGGAACTGCAGCATTTAGTCTCCATATGATCTCCTGTGGGGACCTCTGCAGGCGATCCTGGGAACTGCACCATTTAGTCTCCATATGATCTCCTGTGGGGACCTCTATCGGTGATCCTGGGAACTGCAGCCTTTAATCTCCATATGATCTCCTGTGGGGACCTCTACAAGTGATCCTGGGAACTGCAGCATTTACTCTCCATATGATCTCCTGTGGGGACCTCTGCACTCGATCCTGGGAACTGCAGCATTTATTCTCCATATGATCTCCTGTGGGGACCTCTGCAGGCGATCCTGGGAACTGCAGCATTTACTCTCCATATGATCTCCTGTGGGGACCTCTGCAGGCGATCCTGGGAACTGCAGCATTTATTCTCCATATGATCTCCTGTGGGGAGCTCTGTAGGCGGTCTTGGGAACTGCAGCATTTAGTTTCCAAGTGATCTCCTGTGGGGACCTCTGCAGGTGATCCTGGGAACTGCAGCATTTAGTCTCCATATGATCTCTCTGGGGAGCTCTGTAGGCGGTCTTGGGAACTGCAGCATTTAGTTTCCAAGTGATCTCCTGTGGGGACCTCTGCAGGTGATCCTGGGAACTGCAGCATTTAGTCTCCATATGATCTCTTGTGGGGACCTCTATCGGTGATCCTGGGAATTGCAGCCTTTAGTCTCCATATGATCTCCTGTGGGGACCTCTGCAGGTGATCCTGGGAACTGCAGCATTTAGTCTCCATATGATGTCCTGTGGGGACCTCTGCAGGCGATCCTGGGAACTGCAGCATTTAGTCTCCATATGATCTCCTGTGGGGACCTCTATCGGTGATCCTGGGAACTGCAGCCTTTAGTCTCCATATGATCTCCTGTGGGGACCTCTGCAGGTGATCCTGGGGACTGCAGCATTTACTCTCCATATGATCTCCTGTGGGGACCTCTGCAGGTGATCCTGGGAACTGCAGCATTTAGTCTCCATATGATCTCCTGTGGGGACCTCTATCGGTGATCCTGGGAACTGCAGCCTTTAATCTCCATATGATCTCCTGTGGGGACCTCTACAAGTGATCCTGGGAACTGCAGCATTTACTCTACATATGATCTCCTGTGGGGACCTCTACAAGTGATCCTGGGAACTGCAGCATTTACTCTCCATATGATCTCCTGTGGGGACCTCTGCAGGCGATCCTGGGAACTGCAGCATTTAGTCTCCATATGATCTCCTGTGGGGACCTCTGCAGGTGATCCTGGAAACTGCAGCATTTAGTCTCCATATGATCTCTTGTGGGGACCTCTATCGGTGATCCTGGGAATTGCAGCCTTTAGTCTCCATATGATCTCCTGTGGGGCCCTCTGCAGGTGATCCTGGGAACTGCAGCATTTAGTCTCCATATGATGTCCTGTGGGGACCTCTGCAAGCGATCCTGGCAACTGCAGCATTTACTCTCCATATGATCTCCTGTGGGGACCTCTGCAGGCGATCCCAGGAACTGCAGCATTTAGTCTCCATATGATCTCTAGTGGGGACCTCTATCAGCGATACTGGGAACGGCAGCCTTTAGGCTCCATATAATCTCCTGTGGGGACCTCTGCAGGCGATCCTGGGAACTGCATCATTTAGTCTCCATATGATCTCCTGTGGGGATCTCTATCAGGGATCCTGGGAACTGCAGCATTTAGTCTCCATATGATCTCCTGTAGGGACCTCTATCGGTGATCCTGAGAACTGCATCATTTAGACTCCATATGATCTCCTGTGGGGACCTCTGCAGGCGATCCTGGGAACTGCAGCATTTAGTCTCCATATGATCTCCTGTGGGGACCTCTATCGGTGATCCTGGGAACTGCAGCCTTTAATCTCCATATGATCTCCTGTGGGGACCTCTACAAGTGATCCTGGGAACTGCAGCATTTACTCTCCATATGATCTCCTGTGGGGACCTCTGCAGGCGATCCTGGGAACTGCAGCATTTATTCTCCATATGATCTCCTGTGGGGACCTCTGCAGGCGATCCTGGGAACTGCAGCATTTAGTCTCCATATGATCTCCTTTGGGGACCTCTGCAGGCGATCCTGGGAACTGCAGCATTTAGTCTCCATATGATCTCCTCTGGGGAGCTCTGTAGGCGGTCTTGGGAACTGCAGCATTTAGTCTCCATATGATCTCCTGTGGGGACCTCTGCAGGCGATCCTGGGAACTGCAGCATTTAGTCTCCATATGATATCCTCTGGGGAGCTCTGTAGGCGGTCTTGGGAACTGCAGCATTTAGTTTCCATATGATCTCCTATGGGGACCTCTGCAGGCGATCCTGGGAACTGCAGCATTTAGTCTCCATATGATGTCCTGTGGGGACCTCTGCAAGCGATCCTGGGAACTGCAGCATTTACTCTCCATATGATCTCCTGTGGGGACCTCTGCAGGCGATCCCAGGAACTGCAGCATTTAGTCTCCATATGATCTCTTGTGGGGACCTCTATCAGCGATACTGGGAACGGCAGCCTTTAGGCTACATATAATCTCCTGTGGGGACCTCTGCAGGCGATCCTGGGAACTGCATTATTTAGTCTCCATATGATCTCCTGTGGGGACCTCTATCAGGGATCCTGGGAACTGCAGCATTTAGTCTCCATATGATCTCCTGTGGGGACCTCTATCGGTGATCCTGGGAACTGCATCATTTAGACTCCATATGATCTCCTGTGGGGACCTCTGCAGGCGATCCTGGGAACTGCAGCATTTAGTCTCCATATGATCTGCTGTGGGGACCTCTATCGGTGATCCTGGGAACTGCAGCCTTTAATCTCCATATGATCTCCTGTGGGGACCTCTACAAGTGATCCTGGGAACTGCAGCATTTACTCTCCATATGATCTCCTGTGGGGACCTCTACAGGTGATCCTGGGAACTGCAGCATTTACTCTCCATAGAATCTCCTGTGGGGACCTCTGCAGGCAATCCTGGGAACTGCAGCATTTAGTCTCCATATGATCTCCTGTGGGGACCTCTGCAGGCGATCCTGGGAACTGTAGCATTTAGTCTCCATATGATCTCCTGTGGGGACCTCTGCAGGCGATCCTGGGAACTGCAGCATTTAGTCTCCATATGATCTCCTCAGGGGAGCTCTGTAGGCGGTCTTGGGAACTGCAGCATTTAGTTTTCATGTGATCTCCTGTGGGGACCTCTGCAGGTGATCCTGGGAACTGCAGCATTTAGTCTCCATATGATCTCTTGTGGGGACCTCTATCGGGGAACCTGGGAATTGCAGCCTTTAGTCTCCATATGATCTCCTGTGGGGACCTCTGCAGGTGATCCTGGGAACTGCAGCATTTAGTCTCCATATGATCTCTTGTGGGGACCTCTATCAGCGATACTGGGAACGGCAGCCTTTAGGCTCCATATAATCTCCTGTGGGGACCTCTGCAGGCGATCCTGGGAACTGCATCATTTAGTCTCCATATGATCTCCTGTGGGGATCTCTATCAGGGATCCTGGGAACTGCAGCATTTAGTCTCCATATGATCTCCTGTGGGGACCTCTATCGGTGATCCTGGGAACTGCATCATTTAGACTCCATATGATCTCCTGTGGGGACCTCTGCAGGCGATCCTGGGAACTGCAGCATTTAGTCTCCATATGATCTCCTGTGGGGACCTCTGCAGGCGATCCTGGGAACTGCAGCATTTAGTCTCCATATGATCTCCTGTGGGGACCTCTATCGGTGATCCTGGGAACTGCAGCCTTTAATCTCCATATGATCTCCTGTGGGGACCTCTACAAGTGATCCTGGGAACTGCAGCATTTACTCTCCATATGATCTCCTGTTGGGACCTCTGCAGGCGATCCTGGGAACTGCAGCATTTAGTCTCCATATGATCTCCTGTGGGGACCTCTGCAGGCGATCCTGGGAACTGCAGCATTTAGTCTCCATATGATCTCCTGTGGGGACCTCTGCAGGCGATCCTGGGAACTGCAGCATTTAGTCTCCATATGATCTCCTCTGGGGAGCTCTGTAGGCGGTCTTGGGAACTGCATCATTTAGTTTTCATGTGATCTCCTGTGGGGACCTCTGCAGGTGATCCTGGGAACTGCAGCATTTAGTCTCCATATGATCTCTTGTGGGGACCTCTATCGGTGATCCTGGGAATTGCAGCCTTTAGTCTCCATATAATCTCCTGTGGGGACCTCTGCAGGTGATCCTGGGAACTGCAGCATAGAGTCTCCATATGATGTCCTGTGGGGACCTCTGCAAGCGATCCTGGGAACTGCAGCATTTACTCTCCCTATGATCTCCTGTGGGGACCTCTGCAGGCGATCCCGGGAACTGCAGCATTTACTCTCCATATGATCTCCTGTGGGGACCTCTATCGGTGATCCTGGGAACTGCATCATTTAGTCTCCATATGATCTCCTGTGGGGACCTCTGCAGGTGATCCTGGGAACTGCAGCATTTAGTCTCCACCTGATCTCCCGTGGGGACCTCTGCAGGCGATCCTGGGAACTGCAGCATTTAGTCTCCATATGATCTCCTCTGGGGAGCTCTGTAGGCGGTCTTGGGAACTGCAGTATTTAGTCTCCATATGATCTCCTGTGGAGACCTCTATAAGCGATCCTCGCAACTGCAGAATTTAGTTTCCATAGGATCTCCTGTGGGGACCTCTGCAGGTGATCCTGGGAACTGCAGCATTTAGACTCCATATGATCTCTTGTGGGGACCTCTATCGGCGATCCTGGGAACTGCAGCCTTTAGTCTCCATATGATCTCTTGTGGGGACCTCTATCAGCGATACTGGGAACGGCAGCCTTTAGTCTCCATATAATCTCCTGTGGGGACCTCTGCAGGCGATCCTGGGAACTGCATCATTTAGTCTCCATATGATCTCCTGTGGGGACCTCTATCGGTGATCCTGGGAACTGCAGCCTTTAATCTCCATATGATCTCCTGTGGGGACCTCTACAAGTGATCCTGGGAACTGCAGCATTTACTCTCCATATGATCTCCTGTGGGGACCTCTGCAGGCGATCCTGGGAACTGCAGCATTTAGTCTCCATATGATCTCCTGTGGGCACCTCTGCAGGCGATCCTAGGAACTGCAGCATTTAGTCTCCATATGATCTCCTGTGGTGACCTCTGCAGGCGATCCTGGGAACTGCAGCATTTAGTCTCCATATGATCTCCTGTGGGGACCTCTGCAGGCGATCCTGGGAACTGCAGCATTTAGTCTCCATATGATCTCCTCTGGGGAGCTCTGCAGGCGGTCTTGGGAACTGCAGCATTTAGTTTCCATATGATCTCCTGTGGGGACCTCTGCAGGTGATCCTGGGAACTGCAGAATTTAGTCTCCATGTGATCTCTTGTGGGGAACTCTATCGGTGATCCTGGGAACTGCAGTCTTTAATCTCCATATGATCTCCTGTGGGGACCTCTACAAGTGATCCTGGGAACTGCAGCATTTACTCTCCATATGATCTCCTGTGGGGACCTCTGCAGGCGATCCTGGGAACTGCAGCATTTAGTCTCCATATGATCTCCTGTGGGCACCTCTGCAGGCGATCCTGGGAACTGCAGCATTTAGTCTCCATATGATCTCCTGTGGGGACCTCTGCAGGCGATCCTGGGAACTGCATCATTTAGTCTCCATATGATCTCCTGTGGGGACCTCTGCAGGCGATCCTGGGAACTGCAGCATTTATTCTCCATATGATCTCCTCTGGGGAGCTCTGTAGGCAGTCTTGGGAACTGCAGCATTTAGTTTCCATATGATCTCCTTGGGGGCCTCTGCAGGTGATCCTGGGAACTGCAGCATTTAGTCTCCATATGATCTCTTGTGGGGACCTCTATCGGTGATCCTGGGAATTGCAGCCTTTAGTCTCCATATGATCTCCTGTGGGGACCTCTGCAGGTGATCCTGGGAACTGCAGCATTTAGTCTCCATATGATGTCCTGTGGGGACCTCTGCAAGCGATCCTGGGAACGGCAGCATTTACTCTCCATATGATCTCCTGTGGGGACCTCTGCAGGCGATCCCAGGAACTGCAGCATTTAGTCTGCATATGATCTCTTGTGGGGACCTCTATCAGCGATACTGGGAACGGCAGCCTTTAGGCTCCATATAATCTCCTGTGGGGACCTCTGCAGGCGATCCTGGGAACTGCATCATTTAGTCGCCATATGATCTCCTGTGGGGACCTCTATCAGGGATCCTGGGAACTGCAGTATTTAGCCTCCATATGATCTCCTGTGGGGACCTCTATCGGTGACCCTGGGAACTGCATCATTTAGACTCCATATGATCTCCTGTGGGGACCTCTGCAGGCGATCCTGGGAACTGCAGCATTTAGTCTCCATATGATCTCCTCTGGGGACCTCTGCAGGCGATCCTGGGAACTGCAGCATTTAGTCTCCATATGATCTCCTGTGGGGACCTCTATCGGTGATCCTGGGAACTGCAGCCTTTAATCTCCATATGATCTCCTGTGGGGACCTCTACAAGTGATCCTGGGAACTGCAGCATTTACTCTCCATATGATCTCCTGTGGGGACCTCTACAAGTGATCCTGGGAACTGCAGCATTAACTCTCCATATGATCTCCTGTGGGGACCTCTGCAGGCGATCCTGGGAACTGCAGCATTTAGTCTCCATATGATCTCCTGTGGGGACCTCTGCAGGCGATCCTGGAAACTGCAGCATTTAGTCTCCATATGATCTCCTGTGGGGACCTCTGCAGGCGATCCTGGGAACTGCAGCATTTAGTCTCCATATGATCTCCTCTGGGGAGCTCTGCAGGCGGTCATGTGAACTGCAGCATTTAGTTTCCATGTGATCTCCTGTGGGGACCTCTGCAGGTGATCCTGGGAACTGCAGCATTTAGTCTCCATATGATCATTTGTGGGGACCTCTATCAGTGATCCTGGGAACTGCAGCCTTTAGTCTCCATATGATCTCCTGTGGGGACCTCTGCAGGTGATCCTGGGAACTGCAGCATTTAGTCTCCATATGATGTCCTGTGGGGACCTCTGCAAGCGATCCTGGGAACTGCAGCATTTACTCTCCATATGATCTCCTGTGGGGACCTCTGCAGGCGATCCCAGGAACTGCAGCATTTAGTCTCCATATGATCTCTTGTGGGGACCTCTGCAAGCGATACTGGGAACGGCAGCATTTAGTCTCCATATGATGTCCTGTGGGGACCTCTGCAAGCGATACTGGGAACTGCATCATTTAGTCTCCATATGATCTCCTGTGGGGATCTCTATCAGGGATCCTGGGAACTGCATCATTTAGTCTCCATATGATCTCCTGTAGGGACCTCTATCAGTGATCCTGGGAACTGCATCATTTAGACTCCATATGATCTCCTGTGGGGACCTCTGCAGGCGATCCTGGGAACTGCAGCATTTAGTCTCCATATGATCTCCTGTGGGGACCTCTATCGGTGATCCTGGGAACTGCAGCCTTTAATCTCCATATGATCTCCTGTGGGGACCTCTACAAGTGATCCTGGGAACTGCAGCATTTACTCTCCATATGATCTCCTGTGGGGACCTCTGCAGGCGATCCTGGGAACTGCAGCATTTATTCTCCATATGATCTCCTGTGGGGACCTCTGCAGGCGATCCTGGGAACTGCAGCATTTACTCTCCATATGATCTCCTGTGGGGACCTCTGCAGGCGATCCTGGGAACTGCAGCATTTATTCTCCATATGATCTCCTGTGGGGAGCTCTGTAGGCGGTCTTGGGAACTGCAGCATTTAGTTTCCAAGTGATCTCCTGTGGGGACCTCTGCAGGTGATCCTGGGAACTGCAGCATTTAGTCTCCATATGATCTCCTCTGGGGAGCTCTGTAGGCGGTCTTGGGAACTGCAGCATTTAGTTTCCAAGTGATCTCCTGTGGGGACCTCTGCAGGTGATCCTGGGAACTGCAGCATTTAGTCTCCATATGATCTCTTGTGGGGACCTCTATCGGTGATCCTGGGAATTGCAGCCTTTAGTCTCCATATGATCTCCTGTGGGGACCTCTGCAGGTGATCCTGGGAACTGCAGCATTTAGTCTCCATATGATGTCCTGTGGGGACCTCTGCAGGCGATCCTGGGAACTGCAGCATTTAGTCTCCATATGATCTCCTGTGGGGACCTCTATCGGTGATCCTGGGAACTGCAGCCTTTAGTCTCCATATGATCTCCTGTGGGGACCTCTGCAGGTGATCCTGGGGACTGCAGCATTTACTCTCCATATGATCTCCTGTGGGGACCTCTGCAGGCGATCCTGGGAACTGCAGCCTTTAGTCTCCATATGATCTTCTGTGGGGACCTCTGCAGGCGATCCTGGGAACTGCAGCCTTTAGTCTCCATATGATCTCCTGTGGGGACCTCTGCAGGCGATCCTGGGAACTGCAGCATTTAGTCTCCATATGATCTCCTGTGGGGACCTCTGCAGGCGATCCTGGGAACTGCAGCATTTAGTCTCCATATGATCTCCTGTGGGGACCTCTATCGGTGATCCTGGGAACTGCAGCCTTTAGTCTCCATATGATCTCCTGTGGGGACCTCTGCAGGCGATCCTGGGAACTGAAGCATTTAGTCTCCATATGATCTCTTGTGGGGGCCTCTATCAGCGATACTGGGAACGGCAGCCTTTAGTCTCCATATAATCTCCTGTGGGGACCTCTGCAGGCGATCCTGGGAACTGCATCATTTAGTCTCCATATGATCTCCTGTGGGGACCTCTATCAGGGATCCTGGGAACTGCAGCATTTAGTCTCCATATGATCTCCTGTGCGGACCTCTACAGGTGATCCTGGGAACTGCAGCATTTACTCTCCATATGATCTCCTGTGGGGACCTCTGCAGGCGATCCTGGGAACTGCAGCATTTACTCTCCATATGATCTCCTGTGGGGACCTCTATCGGTGATCCTGGGAACGGCATCATTTAGTCTCCATATGATCTCCTGTGGGGACCTCTGCAGGCGATCCTGGGAACTGCAGCATTTAGTCTCCATATGATCTCCTGTGGGGACCTCTGCAGGCGATCCTGGGAACTGCAGCATTTAGTCTCCATCTGATCTCCCGTGGGGACCTCTGCAGGCGATCCTGGGAACTGCAGCATTTAGTCTCCATATGATCTCCTCTGGGGAGCTCTGTAGGCGGTCTTGGGAACTGCAGTATTTAGTCTCCATATGATCTCCTGTGGAGACCTCTATAAGCGATCCTCGGAACTGCAGAATTTAGTTTCCATATGATCTCCTGTGGGGTCCTCTGCAGGTGATCCTTCGAACAGCAGCATTTAGACTCCATATGATCTCTTTTGGGGACCTCTATCGGCGATCCTGGGAACTGCAGCCTTTAGTCTCCATATGATCTCTTGTGGGGACCTCTATCAGCGATACTGGGAACGGCAGCCTTTAGTCTCCATATAATCTCCTGTGGGGACCTCTGCAGGCAATCCTGGGAACTGCATCATTTAGTCTCCATATGATCTCCTGTGGGGACCTCTATCGGTGATCCTGGGAACTGCAGCCTTTAATCTCCATATGATCTCCTGTGGGGACCTCTACAAGCGATCCTGGGAACTGCAGCATTTACTCTCCATATGATCTCCTGTGGGGACCTCTGCAGGCGATCCTGGGAACTGCAGCATTTAGTCTCCATATGATCTCCTGTGGGCACCTCTGCAGGCGATGCTGGGAACTGCAGCATTTAGTCTCCATATGATCTCCTGTGGGGACCTCTGCAGGCGATCCTGGGAACTGCAGCATTTAGTCTCCATATGATCTCCTGTGGGGACCTCTGCAGGCGATCCTGGGAACTGCAGCATTTAGTCTCCATATGATCTCCTCTGGGGAGCGCTGTAGGCGGTCTTGGGAACTGCAGCATTTAGTTTCCATATGATCTCCTGTGGGGACCTCTGCAGGCGATCCTGGGAACTGCAGCATTTAGTCTCCATATGATCTCTTGTGGGGACCTCTATCGGTGATCCTGGGAATTGCAGCCTTTAGTCTCCATATGATCTCCTGTGGGGACCTCTGCAGGTGATCCTGGGAACTGCAGCATTTAGTCTCCATATGATCTCCTGTGGGGACCTCTATCAGGGATCCTGGGAACTGCAGCATTTAGTCTCCATATGATCTCCTGTGGGGACCTCTATCAGTGATCCTGGGAACTGCATCATTTAGACTCCATATGATCTCCTGTGGGGACCTCTGCAGGCGATCCTGGGAACTGCAGCATTTAGTCTCCATATGATCTCCTGTGGGGACCTCTGCAGGCGATCCTGGGAACTGCAGCATTTATTCTCCATATGATCTCCTCTGGGGAGCTCTGTAGGCAGTCTTGGGAACTGCAGCATTTAGTTTCCATATGATCTCCTTGGGGGCCTCTGCAGGTGATCCTGGGAACTGCAGCATTTAGTCTCCATATGATCTCTTGTGGGGACCTCTATCGGTGATCCTGGGAATTGCAGCCTTTAGTCTCCATATGATCTCCTGTGGGGACCTCTGCAGGTGATCCTGGGAACTGCAGCATTTAGTCTCCATATGATGTCCTGTGGGGACCTCTGCAAGCGATCCTGGGAACGGCAGCATTTACTCTCCATATGATCTCCTGTGGGGACCTCTGCAGGCGATCCCAGGAACTGCAGCATTTAGTCTGCATATGATCTCTTGTGGGGACCTCTATCAGCGATACTGGGAACGGCAGCCTTTAGGCTCCATATAATCTCCTGTGGGGACCTCTGCAGGCGATCCTGGGAACTGCATCATTTAGTCGCCATATGATCTCCTGTGGGGACCTCTATCAGGGATCCTGGGAACTGCAGTATTTAGCCTCCATATGATCTCCTGTGGGGACCTCTATCGGTGACCCTGGGAACTGCATCATTTAGACTCCATATGATCTCCTGTGGGGACCTCTGCAGGCGATCCTGGGAACTGCAGCATTTAGTCTCCATATGATCTCCTGTGGGGACCTCTGCAGGCGATCCTGGGAACTGCAGCATTTAGTCTCCATATGATCTCCTGTGGGGACCTCTATCGGTGATCCTGGGAACTGCAGCCTTTAATCTCCATATGATCTCCTGTGGGGACCTCTACAAGTGATCCTGGGAACTGCAGCATTTACTCTCCATATGATCTCCTGTGGGGACCTCTACAAGTGATCCTGGGAACTGCAGCATTAACTCTCCATATGATCTCCTGTGGGGACCTCTGCAGGCGATCCTGGGAACTGCAGCATTTAGTCTCCATATGATCTCCTGTGGGGACCTCTGCAGGCGATCCTGGAAACTGCAGCATTTAGTCTCCATATGATCTCCTGTGGGGACCTCTGCAGGCGATCCTGGGAACTGCAGCATTTAGTCTCCATATGATCTCCTCTGGGGAGCTCTGCAGGCGGTCATGTGAACTGCAGCATTTAGTTTCCATGTGATCTCCTGTGGGGACCTCTGCAGGTGATCCTGGGAACTGCAGCATTTAGTCTCCATATGATCACTTGTGGGGACCTCTATCAGTGATCCTGGGAACTGCAGCCTTTAGTCTCCATATGATCTCCTGTGGGGACCTCTGCAGGTGATCCTGGGAACTGCAGCATTTAGTCTCCATATGATGTCCTGTGGGGACCTCTGCAAGCGATCCTGGGAACTGCAGCATTTACTCTCCATATGATCTCCTGTGGGGACCTCTGCAGGCGATCCCAGGAACTGCAGCATTTAGTCTCCATATGATCTCTTGTGGGGACCTCTGCAAGCGATACTGGGAACGGCAGCATTTAGTCTCCATATGATGTCCTGTGGGGACCTCTGCAAGCGATACTGGGAACTGCATCATTTAGTCTCCATATGATCTCCTGTGGGGATCTCTATCAGGGATCCTGGGAACTGCATCATTTAGTCTCCATATGATCTCCTGTAGGGACCTCTATCAGTGATCCTGGGAACTGCATCATTTAGACTCCATATGATCTCCTGTGGGGACCTCTGCAGGCGATCCTGGGAACTGCAGCATTTAGTCTCCATATGATCTCCTGTGGGGACCTCTGCAGGCGATCCTGGGAACTGCAGCATTTAGTCTCCATATGATCTCCTCTGGGGAGCGCTGTAGGCGGTCTTGGGAACTGCAGCATTTAGTTTCCATATGATCTCCTGTGGGGACCTCTGCAGGCGATCCTGGGAACTGCAGCATTTATTCTCCATATGATCTCCTGTGGGGACCTCTGCAGGCGATCCTGGGAACTGCAGCATTTACTCTCCATATGATCTCCTGTGGGGACCTCTGCAGGCGATCCTGGGAACTGCAGCATTTATTCTCCATATGATCTCCTGTGGGGAGCTCTGTAGGCGGTCTTGGGAACTGCAGCATTTAGTTTCCAAGTGATCTCCTGTGGGGACCTCTGCAGGTGATCCTGGGAACTGCAGCATTTAGTCTCCATATGATCTCCTCTGGGGAGCTCTGTAGGCGGTCTTGGGAACTGCAGCATTTAGTTTCCAAGTGATCTCCTGTGGGGACCTCTGCAGGTGATCCTGGGAACTGCAGCATTTAGTCTCCATATGATCTCTTGTGGGGACCTCTATCGGTGATCCTGGGAATTGCAGCCTTTAGTCTCCATATGATCTCCTGTGGGGACCTCTGCAGGTGATCCTGGGAACTGCAGTATTTAGTCTCCATATGATGTCCTGTGGGGACCTCTGCAGGCGATCCTGGGAACTGCATCATTTAGTCTCCATATGATCTCCTGTGGGGACCTCTATCGGTGATCCTGGGAACTGCAGCCTTTAATCTCCATATGATCTCCTGTGGGGACCTCTACAAGTGATCCTGGGAACTGCAGCATTTACTCTCCATATGATCTCCTGTGGGGACCTCTGCAGGCGATCCTGGGAACTGCAGCATTTAGTCTCCATATGATCTCCTGTGGGCACCTCTGCAGGCGATCCTGGGAACTGCAGCATTTAGTCTCCATATGATCTCCTGTGGTGACCTCTGCAGGCGATCCTGGGAACTGCAGCATTTAGTCTCCATATGATCTCCTGTGGGGACCTCTGCAGGCGATCCTGGGAACTGCAGCATTTAGTCTCCATATGATCTCCTCTGGGGAGCTCTGCAGGCGGTCTTGGGAACTGCAGCATTTAGTTTCCATATGATCTCCTGTGGGGACCTCTGCAGGTGATCCTGGGAACTGCAGAATTTAGTCTCCATATGATCTCTTGTGGGGAACTCTATCGGTGATCCTGGGAACTGCAGTCTTTAATCTCCATATGATCTCCTGTGGGGACCTCTACAAGTGATCCTGGGAACTGCAGCATTTACTCTCCATATGATCTCCTGTGGGGACCTCTGCAGGCGATCCTGGGAACTGCAGCATTTAGTCTCCATATGATCTCCTGTGGGCACCTCTGCAGGCGATCCTGGGAACTGCAGCATTTAGTCTCCATATGATCTCCTGTGGGGACCTCTGCAGGTGATCCTGGGAACTGCAGCATTTAGTCTCCATATGATCTCCTGTGGGGACCTCTGCAGGCGATCCTGGGAACTGCAGCATTTATTCTCCATATGATCTCCTCTGGGGAGCTCTGTAGGCAGTCTTGGGAACTGCAGCATTTAGTTTCCATATGATCTCCTTGGGGGCCTCTGCAGGTGATCCTGGGAACTGCAGCATTTAGTCTCCATATGATCTCTTGTGGGGACCTCTATCGGTGATCCTGGGAATTGCAGCCTTTAGTCTCCATATGATCTCCTGTGGGGACCTCTGCAGGTGATCCTGGGAACTGCAGCATTTAGTCTCCATATGATGTCCTGTGGGGACCTCTGCAAGCGATCCTGGGAACGGCAGCATTTACTCTCCATATGATCTCCTGTGGGGACCTCTGCAGGCGATCCCAGGAACTGCAGCATTTAGTCTGCATATGATCTCTTGTGGGGACCTCTATCAGCGATACTGGGAACGGCAGCCTTTAGGCTCCATATAATCTCCTGTGGGGACCTCTGCAGGCGATCCTGGGAACTGCATCATTTAGTCTCCATATGATCTCCTGTGGGGACCTCTATCAGGGATCCTGGGAACTGCAGTATTTAGCCTCCATATGATCTCTTGTGGGGACCTCTATCGGTGACCCTGGGAACTGCATCATTTAGACTCCATATGATCTCCTGTGGGGACCTCTGCAGGCGATCCTGGGAACTGCAGCATTTAGTCTCCATATGATCTCCTGTGGGGTCCTCTGCAGGCGATCCTGGGAACTGCAGCATTTAGTCTCCATATGATCTCCTGTGGGGACCTCTATCGGTGATCCTGGGAACTGCAGCCTTTAATCTCCATATGATCTCCTGTGGGGACCTCTACAAGTGATCCTGGGAACTGCAGCATTTACTCTCCATATGATCTCCTGTGGGGACCTCTACAAGTGATCCTGGGAACTGCAGCATTAACTCTCCATATGATCTCCTGTGGGGACCTCTGCAGGCGATCCTGGGAACTGCAGCATTTAGTCTACATATGATCTCCTGTGGGGACCTCTGCAGGCGATCCTGGAAACTGCAGCATTTAGTCTCCATATGATCTCCTGTGGGGACCTCTGCAGGCGATCCTGGGAACTGCAGCATTTAGTCTCCATATGATCTCCTCTGGGGAGCTCTGTAGGCGGTCATGTGAACTGCAGCATTTAGTTTCCATGTGATCTCCTGTGGGGACCTCTGCAGGTGATCCTGGGAACTGCAGCATTTAGTCTCCATATGATCACTTGTGGGGACCTCTATCGGTGATCCTGGGAATTGCAGCCTTTAGTCTCCATATGATCTCCTGTGGGGACCTCTGCAGGTGATCCTGGGAACTGCAGCATTTAGTCTCCATATGATGTCCTGTGGGGACCTCTGCAAGCGATCCTGGGAACTGCAGCATTTACTCTCCATATGATCTCCTGTGGGGACCTCTGCAGGCGATCCCAGGAACTGCAGCATTTAGTCTCCATATGATCTCTTGTGGGGACCTCTATCAGCGATACTGGGAACGGCAGCCTTTAGGCTCCATATAATCTCCTGTGGGGACCTCTGCAGGCGATCCTGGGAACTGCAACATTTAGTCTCCATATGATCTCCTGTGGGGATCTCTATCAGGGATCCTGGGAACTGCAGCATTTAGTCTCCATATGATCTCCTGTAGGGACCTCTATCAGTGATCCTGGGAACTGCATCATTTAGACTCCATATGATCTCCTGTGGGGACCTCTGCAGGCGATCCTGGGAACTGCAGCATTTAGTCTCCATATGATCTCCTGTGGGGACCTCTGCAGGCGATCCTGGGAACTGCACCATTTAGTCTCCATATGATCTCCTGTGGGGACCTCTATCGGTGATCCTGGGAACTGCAGCCTTTAATCTCCATATGATCTCCTGTGGGGACCTCTACAAGTGATCCTGGGAACTGCAGCATTTACTCTCCATATGATCTCCTGTGGGGACCTCTGCACTCGATCCTGGGAACTGCAGCATTTATTCTCCATATGATCTCCTGTGGGGACCTCTGCAGGCGATCCTGGGAACTGCAGCATTTACTCTCCATATGATCTCCTGTGGGGACCTCTGCAGGCGATCCTGGGAACTGCAGCATTTATTCTCCATATGATCTCCTGTGGGGAGCTCTGTAGGCGGTCTTGGGAACTGCAGCATTTAGTTTCCAAGTGATCTCCTGTGGGGACCTCTGCAGGTGATCCTGGGAACTGCAGCATTTAGTCTCCATATGATCTCTCTGGGGAGCTCTGTAGGCGGTCTTGGGAACTGCAGCATTTAGTTTCCAAGTGATCTCCTGTGGGGACCTCTGCAGGTGATCCTGGGAACTGCAGCATTTAGTCTCCATATGATCTCTTGTGGGGACCTCTATCGGTGATCCTGGGAATTGCAGCCTTTAGTCTCCATATGATCTCCTGTGGGGACCTCTGCAGGTGATCCTGGGAACTGCAGCATTTAGTCTCCATATGATGTCCTGTGGGGACCTCTGCAGGCGATCCTGGGAACTGCAGCATTTAGTCTCCATATGATCTCCTGTGGGGACCTCTATCGGTGATCCTGGGAACTGCAGCCTTTAGTCTCCATATGATCTCCTGTGGGGACCTCTGCAGGTGATCCTGGGGACTGCAGCATTTACTCTCCATATGATCTCCTGTGGGGACCTCTGCAGGTGATCCTGGGAACTGCAGCATTTAGTCTCCATATGATCTCCTGTGGGGACCTCTATCGGTGATCCTGGGAACTGCAGCCTTTAATCTCCATATGATCTCCTGTGGGGACCTCTACAAGTGATCCTGGGAACTGCAGCATTTACTCTACATATGATCTCCTGTGGGGACCTCTACAAGTGATCCTGGGAACTGCAGCATTTACTCTCCATATGATCTCCTGTGGGGACCTCTGCAGGCGATCCTGGGAACTGCAGCATTTAGTCTCCATATGATCTCCTGTGGGGACCTCTGCAGGTGATCCTGGAAACTGCAGCATTTAGTCTCCATATGATCTCTTGTGGGGACCTCTATCGGTGATCCTGGGAATTGCAGCCTTTAGTCTCCATATGATCTCCTGTGGGGCCCTCTGCAGGTGATCCTGGGAACTGCAGCATTTAGTCTCCATATGATGTCCTGTGGGGACCTCTGCAAGCGATCCTGGCAACTGCAGCATTTACTCTCCATATGATCTCCTGTGGGGACCTCTGCAGGCGATCCCAGGAACTGCAGCATTTAGTCTCCATATGATCTCTAGTGGGGACCTCTATCAGCGATACTGGGAACGGCAGCCTTTAGGCTCCATATAATCTCCTGTGGGGACCTCTGCAGGCGATCCTGGGAACTGCATCATTTAGTCTCCATATGATCTCCTGTGGGGATCTCTATCAGGGATCCTGGGAACTGCAGCATTTAGTCTCCATATGATCTCCTGTAGGGACCTCTATCGGTGATCCTGAGAACTGCATCATTTAGACTCCATATGATCTCCTGTGGGGACCTCTGCAGGCGATCCTGGGAACTGCAGCATTTAGTCTCCATATGATCTCCTGTGGGGACCTCTATCGGTGATCCTGGGAACTGCAGCCTTTAATCTCCATATGATCTCCTGTGGGGACCTCTACAAGTGATCCTGGGAACTGCAGCATTTACTCTCCATATGATCTCCTGTGGGGACCTCTGCAGGCGATCCTGGGAACTGCAGCATTTATTCTCCATATGATCTCCTGTGGGGACCTCTGCAGGCGATCCTGGGAACTGCAGCATTTAGTCTCCATATGATCTCCTTTGGGGACCTCTGCAGGCGATCCTGGGAACTGCAGCATTTAGTCTCCATATGATCTCCTCTGGGGAGCTCTGTAGGCGGTCTTGGGAACTGCAGCATTTAGTCTCCATATGATCTCCTGTGGGGACCTCTGCAGGCGATCCTGGGAACTGCAGCATTTAGTCTCCATATGATATCCTCTGGGGAGCTCTGTAGGCGGTCTTGGGAACTGCAGCATTTAGTTTCCATATGATCTCCTATGGGGACCTCTGCAGGCGATCCTGGGAACTGCAGCATTTAGTCTCCATATGATGTCCTGTGGGGACCTCTGCAAGCGATCCTGGGAACTGCAGCATTTACTCTCCATATGATCTCCTGTGGGGACCTCTGCAGGCGATCCCAGGAACTGCAGCATTTAGTCTCCATATGATCTCTTGTGGGGACCTCTATCAGCGATACTGGGAACGGCAGCCTTTAGGCTACATATAATCTCCTGTGGGGACCTCTGCAGGCGATCCTGGGAACTGCATTATTTAGTCTCCATATGATCTCCTGTGGGGACCTCTATCAGGGATCCTGGGAACTGCAGCATTTAGTCTCCATATGATCTCCTGTGGGGACCTCTATCGGTGATCCTGGGAACTGCATCATTTAGACTCCATATGATCTCCTGTGGGGACCTCTGCAGGCGATCCTGGGAACTGCAGCATTTAGTCTCCATATGATCTGCTGTGGGGACCTCTATCGGTGATCCTGGGAACTGCAGCCTTTAATCTTCATATGATCTCCTGTGGGGACCTCTACAAGTGATCCTGGGAACTGCAGCATTTACTCTCCATATGATCTCCTGTGGGGACCTCTACAGGTGATCCTGGGAACTGCAGCATTTACTCTCCATAGAATCTCCTGTGGGGACCTCTGCAGGCAATCCTGGGAACTGCAGCATTTAGTCTCCATATGATCTCCTGTGGGGACCTCTGCAGGCGATCCTGGGAACTGTAGCATTTAGTCTCCATATGATCTCCTGTGGGGACCTCTGCAGGCGATCCTGGGAACTGCAGCATTTAGTCTCCATATGATCTCCTCAGGGGAGCTCTGTAGGCGGTCTTGGGAACTGCAGCATTTAGTTTTCATGTGATCTCCTGTGGGGACCTCTGCAGGTGATCCTGGGAACTGCAGCATTTAGTCTCCATATGATCTCTTGTGGGGACCTCTATCGGTGAACCTGGGAATTGCAGCCTTTAGTCTCCATATGATCTCCTGTGGGGACCTCTGCAGGTGATCCTGGGAACTGCAGCATTTAGTCTCCATATGATCTCTTGTGGGGACCTCTATCAGCGATACTGGGAACGGCAGCCTTTAGGCTCCATATAATCTCCTGTGGGGACCTCTGCAGGCGATCCTGGGAACTGCATCATTTAGTCTCCATATGATCTCCTGTGGGGATCTCTATCAGGGATCCTGGGAACTGCAGCATTTAGTCTCCATATGATCTCCTGTGGGGACCTCTATCGGTGATCCTGGGAACTGCATCATTTAGACTCCATATGATCTCCTGTGGGGACCTCTGCAGGCGATCCTGGGAACTGCAGCATTTAGTCTCCATATGATCTCCTGTGGGGACCTCTGCAGGCGATCCTGGGAACTGCAGCATTTAGTCTCCATATGATCTCCTTTGGGGACCTCTGCAGGCGATCCTGGGAACTGCAGCATTTAGTCTCCATATGATCTCCTCTGGGGAGCTCTGTAGGCGGTCTTGGGAACTGCAGCATTTAGTCTCCATATGATCTCCTGTGGGGACCTCTACAAGTGATCCTGGGAACTGCAGCATTTACTCTCCATATGATCTCCTGTTGGGACCTCTGCAGGCGATCCTGGGAACTGCAGCATTTAGTCTCCATATGATCTCCTGTGGGGACCTCTGCAGGCGATCCTGGGAACTGCAGCATTTAGTCTCCATATGATCTCCTGTGGGGACCTCTGCAGGCGATCCTGGGAACTGCAGCATTTAGTCTCCATATGATCTCCTCTGGGGAGCTCTGTAGGCGGTCTTGGGAACTGCATCATTTAGTTTTCATGTGATCTCCTGTGGGGACCTCTGCAGGTGATCCTGGGAACTGCAGCATTTAGTCTCCATATGATCTCTTGTGGGGACCTCTATCGGTGATCCTGGGAATTGCAGCCTTTAGTCTCCATATGATCTCCTGTGGGGACCTCTGCAGGTGATCCTGGGAACTGCAGCATAGAGTCTCCATATGATGTCCTGTGGGGACCTCTGCAAGCGATCCTGGGAACTGCAGCATTTACTCTCCCTATGATCTCCTGTGGGGACCTCTGCAGGCGATCCCGGGAACTGCAGCATTTACTCTCCATATGATCTCCTGTGGGGATCTCTATCGGTGATCCTGGGAACTGCATCATTTAGTCTCCATATGATCTCCTGTGGGGACCTCTGCAGGTGATCCTGGGAACTGCAGCATTTAGTCTCCACCTGATCTCCCGTGGGGACCTCTGCAGGCGATCCTGGGAACTGCAGCATTTAGTCTCCATATGATCTCCTCTGGGGAGCTCTGTAGGCGGTCTTGGGAACTGCAGTATTTAGTCTCCATATGATCTCCTGTGGAGACCTCTATAAGCGATCCTCGCAACTGCAGAATTTAGTTTCCATAGGATCTCCTGTGGGGACCTCTGCAGGTGATCCTGGGAACTGCAGCATTTAGACTCCATATGATCTCTTGTGGGGACCTCTATCGGCGATCCTGGGAACTGCAGCCTTTAGTCTCCATATGATCTCTTGTGGGGACCTCTATCAGCGATACTGGGAACGGCAGCCTTTAGTCTCCATATAATCTCCTGTGGGGACCTCTGCAGGCGATCCTGGGAACTGCATCATTTAGTCTCCATATGATCTCCTGTGGGGACCTCTATCGGTGATCCTGGGAACTGCAGCCTTTAATCTCCATATGATCTCCTGTGGGGACCTCTACAAGTGATCCTGGGAACTGCAGCATTTACTCTCCATATGATCTCCTGTGGGGACCTCTGCAGGCGATCCTGGGAACTGCAGCATTTAGTCTCCATATGATCTCCTGTGGGCACCTCTGCAGGCGATCCTGGGAACTGCAGCATTTAGTCTCCATATGATCTCCTGTGGTGACCTCTGCAGGCGATCCTGGGAACTGCAGCATTTAGTCTCCATATGATCTCCTGTGGGGACCTCTGCAGGCGATCCTGGGAACTGCAGCATTTAGTCTCCATATGATCTCCTCTGGGGAGCTCTGCAGGCGGTCTTGGGAACTGCAGCATTTAGTTTCCATATGATCTCCTGTGGGGACCTCTGCAGGTGATCCTGGGAACTGCAGAATTTAGTCTCCATGTGATCTCTTGTGGGGAACTCTATCGGTGATCCTGGGAACTGCAGTCTTTAATCTCCATATGATCTCCTGTGGGGACCTCTACAAGTGATCCTGGGAACTGCAGCATTTACTCTCCATATGATCTCCTGTGGGGACCTCTGCAGGCGATCCTGGGAACTGCAGCATTTAGTCTCCATATGATCTCCTGTGGGCACCTCTGCAGGCGATCCCAGGAACTGCAGCATTTAGTCTCCATATGATCTCTTGTGGGGACCTCTATCAGCGATACTGGGAACGGCAGCCTTTAGGCTACATATAATCTCCTGTGGGGACCTCTGCAGGCGATCCTGGGAACTGCATTATTTAGTCTCCATATGATCTCCTGTGGGGACCTCTATCAGGGATCCTGGGAACTGCAGCATTTAGTCTCCATATGATCTCCTGTGGGGACCTCTATCGGTGATCCTGGGAACTGCATCATTTAGACTCCATATGATCTCCTGTGGGGACCTCTGCAGGCGATCCTGGGAACTGCAGCATTTAGTCTCCATATGATCTGCTGTGGGGACCTCTATCGGTGATCCTGGGAACTGCAGCCTTTAATCTTCATATGATCTCCTGTGGGGACCTCTACAAGTGATCCTGGGAACTGCAGCATTTACTCTCCATATGATCTCCTGTGGGGACCTCTACAGGTGATCCTGGGAACTGCAGCATTTACTCTCCATAGAATCTCCTGTGGGGACCTCTGCAGGCAATCCTGGGAACTGCAGCATTTAGTCTCCATATGATCTCCTGTGGGGACCTCTGCAGGCGATCCTGGGAACTGTAGCATTTAGTCTCCATATGATCTCCTGTGGGGACCTCTGCAGGCGATCCTGGGAACTGCAGCATTTAGTCTCCATATGATCTCCTCAGGGGAGCTCTGTAGGCGGTCTTGGGAACTGCAGCATTTAGTTTTCATGTGATCTCCTGTGGGGACCTCTGCAGGTGATCCTGGGAACTGCAGCATTTAGTCTCCATATGATCTCTTGTGGGGACCTCTATCGGTGAACCTGGGAATTGCAGCCTTTAGTCTCCATATGATCTCCTGTGGGGACCTCTGCAGGTGATCCTGGGAACTGCAGCATTTAGTCTCCATATGATCTCTTGTGGGGACCTCTATCAGCGATACTGGGAACGGCAGCCTTTAGGCTCCATATAATCTCCTGTGGGGACCTCTGCAGGCGATCCTGGGAACTGCATCATTTAGTCTCCATATGATCTCCTGTGGGGATCTCTATCAGGGATCCTGGGAACTGCAGCATTTAGTCTCCATATGATCTCCTGTGGGGACCTCTATCGGTGATCCTGGGAACTGCATCATTTAGACTCCATATGATCTCCTGTGGGGACCTCTGCAGGCGATCCTGGGAACTGCAGCATTTAGTCTCCATATGATCTCCTGTGGGGACCTCTGCAGGCGATCCTGGGAACTGCAGCATTTAGTCTCCATATGATCTCCTTTGGGGACCTCTGCAGGCGATCCTGGGAACTGCAGCATTTAGTCTCCATATGATCTCCTCTGGGGAGCTCTGTAGGCGGTCTTGGGAACTGCAGCATTTAGTCTCCATATGATCTCCTGTGGGGACCTCTACAAGTGATCCTGGGAACTGCAGCATTTACTCTCCATATGATCTCCTGTTGGGACCTCTGCAGGCGATCCTGGGAACTGCAGCATTTAGTCTCCATATGATCTCCTGTGGGGACCTCTGCAGGCGATCCTGGGAACTGCAGCATTTAGTCTCCATATGATCTCCTGTGGGGACCTCTGCAGGCGATCCTGGGAACTGCAGCATTTAGTCTCCATATGATCTCCTCTGGGGAGCTCTGTAGGCGGTCTTGGGAACTGCATCATTTAGTTTTCATGTGATCTCCTGTGGGGACCTCTGCAGGTGATCCTGGGAACTGCAGCATTTAGTCTCCATATGATCTCTTGTGGGGACCTCTATCGGTGATCCTGGGAATTGCAGCCTTTAGTCTCCATATGATCTCCTGTGGGGACCTCTGCAGGTGATCCTGGGAACTGCAGCATAGAGTCTCCATATGATGTCCTGTGGGGACCTCTGCAAGCGATCCTGGGAACTGCAGCATTTACTCTCCCTATGATCTCCTGTGGGGACCTCTGCAGGCGATCCCGGGAACTGCAGCATTTACTCTCCATATGATCTCCTGTGGGGATCTCTATCGGTGATCCTGGGAACTGCATCATTTAGTCTCCATATGATCTCCTGTGGGGACCTCTGCAGGTGATCCTGGGAACTGCAGCATTTAGTCTCCACCTGATCTCCCGTGGGGACCTCTGCAGGCGATCCTGGGAACTGCAGCATTTAGTCTCCATATGATCTCCTCTGGGGAGCTCTGTAGGCGGTCTTGGGAACTGCAGTATTTAGTCTCCATATGATCTCCTGTGGAGACCTCTATAAGCGATCCTCGCAACTGCAGAATTTAGTTTCCATAGGATCTCCTGTGGGGACCTCTGCAGGTGATCCTGGGAACTGCAGCATTTAGACTCCATATGATCTCTTGTGGGGACCTCTATCGGCGATCCTGGGAACTGCAGCCTTTAGTCTCCATATGATCTCTTGTGGGGACCTCTATCAGCGATACTGGGAACGGCAGCCTTTAGTCTCCATATAATCTCCTGTGGGGACCTCTGCAGGCGATCCTGGGAACTGCATCATTTAGTCTCCATATGATCTCCTGTGGGGACCTCTATCGGTGATCCTGGGAACTGCAGCCTTTAATCTCCATATGATCTCCTGTGGGGACCTCTACAAGTGATCCTGGGAACTGCAGCATTTACTCTCCATATGATCTCCTGTGGGGACCTCTGCAGGCGATCCTGGGAACTGCAGCATTTAGTCTCCATATGATCTCCTGTGGGCACCTCTGCAGGCGATCCTGGGAACTGCAGCATTTAGTCTCCATATGATCTCCTGTGGTGACCTCTGCAGGCGATCCTGGGAACTGCAGCATTTAGTCTCCATATGATCTCCTGTGGGGACCTCTGCAGGCGATCCTGGGAACTGCAGCATTTAGTCTCCATATGATCTCCTGTGGGCACCTCTGCAGGCGATCCTGGGAACTGCAGCATTTAGTCTCCATATGATCTCCTGTGGGGACCTCTGCAGGCGATCCTGGGAACTGCATCATTTAGTCTCCATATGATCTCCTGTGGGGACCTCTGCAGGCGATCCTGGGAACTGCAGCATTTATTCTCCATATGATCTCCTCTGGGGAGCTCTGTAGGCAGTCTTGGGAACTGCAGCATTTAGTTTCCATATGATCTCCTTGGGGGCCTCTGCAGGTGATCCTGGGAACTGCAGCATTTAGTCTCCATATGATCTCTTGTGGGGACCTCTATCGGTGATCCTGGGAATTGCAGCCTTTAGTCTCCATATGATCTCCTGTGGGGACCTCTGCAGGTGATCCTGGGAACTGCAGCATTTAGTCTCCATATGATGTCCTGTGGGGACCTCTGCAAGCGATCCTGGGAACGGCAGCATTTACTCTCCATATGATCTCCTGTGGGGACCTCTGCAGGCGATCCCAGGAACTGCAGCATTTAGTCTGCATATGATCTCTTGTGGGGACCTCTATCAGCGATACTGGGAACGGCAGCCTTTAGGCTCCATATAATCTCCTGTGGGGACCTCTGCAGGCGATCCTGGGAACTGCATCATTTAGTCGCCATATGATCTCCTGTGGGGACCTCTATCAGGGATCCTGGGAACTGCAGTATTTAGCCTCCATATGATCTCCTGTGGGGACCTCTATCGGTGACCCTGGGAACTGCATCATTTAGACTCCATATGATCTCCTGTGGGGACCTCTGCAGGCGATCCTGGGAACTGCAGCATTTAGTCTCCATATGATCTCCTGTGGGGACCTCTGCAGGCGATCCTGGGAACTGCAGCATTTAGTCTCCATATGATCTCCTGTGGGGACCTCTATCGGTGATCCTGGGAACTGCAGCCTTTAATCTCCATATGATCTCCTGTGGGGACCTCTACAAGTGATCCTGGGAACTGCAGCATTTACTCTCCATATGATCTCCTGTGGGGACCTCTACAAGTGATCCTGGGAACTGCAGCATTAACTCTCCATATGATCTCCTGTGGGGACCTCTGTAGGCGATCCTGGGAACTGCAGCATTTAGTCTCCATATGATCTCCTGTGGGGACCTCTGCAGGCGATCCTGGAAACTGCAGCATTTAGTCTCCATATGATCTCCTGTGGGGACCTCTGCAGGCGATCCTGGGAACTGCAGCATTTAGTCTCCATATGATCTCCTCTGGGGAGCTCTGCAGGCGGTCATGTGAACTGCAGCATTTAGTTTCCATGTGATCTCCTGTGGGGACCTCTGCAGGTGATCCTGGGAACTGCAGCATTTAGTCTCCATATGATCACTTGTGGGGACCTCTATCAGTGATCCTGGGAACTGCAGCCTTTAGTCTCCATATGATCTCCTGTGGGGACCTCTGCAGGTGATCCTGGGAACTGCAGCATTTAGTCTCCATATGATGTCCTGTGGGGACCTCTGCAAGCGATCCTGGGAACTGCAGCATTTACTCTCCATATGATCTCCTGTGGGGACCTCTGCAGGCGATCCCAGGAACTGCAGCATTTAGTCTCCATATGATCTCTTGTGGGGACCTCTGCAAGCGATACTGGGAACGGCAGCATTTAGTCTCCATATGATGTCCTGTGGGGACCTCTGCAAGCGATACTGGGAACTGCATCATTTAGTCTCCATATGATCTCCTGTGGGGATCTCTATCAGGGATCCTGGGAACTGCATCATTTAGTCTCCATATGATCTCCTGTAGGGACCTCTATCAGTGATCCTGGGAACTGCATCATTTAGACTCCATATGATCTCCTGTGGGGACCTCTGCAGGCGATCCTGGGAACTGCAGCATTTAGTCTCCATATGATCTCCTGTGGGGACCTCTATCGGTGATCCTGGGAACTGCAGCCTTTAATCTCCATATGATCTCCTGTGGGGACCTCTACAAGTGATCCTGGGAACTGCAGCATTTACTCTCCATATGATCTCCTGTGGGGACCTCTGCAGGCGATCCTGGGAACTGCAGCATTTATTCTCCATATGATCTCCTGTGGGCACCTCTGCAGGCGATCCTGGGAACTGCAGCATTTACTCTCCATATGATCTCCTGTGGGGACCTCTGCAGGCGATCCTGGGAACTGCAGCATTTATTCTCCATATGATCTCCTGTGGGGAGCTCTGTAGGCGGTCTTGGGAACTGCAGCATTTAGTTTCCAAGTGATCTCCTGTGGGGACCTCTGCAGGTGATCCTGGGAACTGCAGCATTTAGTCTCCATATGATCTCCTCTGGGGAGCTCTGTAGGCGGTCTTGGGAACTGCAGCATTTAGTTTCCAAGTGATCTCCTGTGGGGACCTCTGCAGGTGATCCTGGGAACTGCAGCATTTAGTCTCCATATGATCTCTTGTGGGGACCTCTATCGGTGATCCTGGGAATTGCAGCCTTTAGTCTCCATATGATCTCCTGTGGGGACCTCTGCAGGTGATCCTGGGAACTGCAGCATTTAGTCTCCATATGATGTCCTGTGGGGACCTCTGCAGGCGATCCTGGGAACTGCAGCATTTAGTCTCCATATGATCTCCTGTGGGGACCTCTATCGGTGATCCTGGGAACTGCAGCCTTTAGTCTCCATATGATCTCCTGTGGGGACCTCTGCAGGTGATCCTGGGGACTGCAGCATTTACTCTCCATATGATCTCCTGTGGGGACCTCTGCAGGCGATCCTGGGAACTGCAGCCTTTAGTCTCCATATGATCTTCTGTGGGGACCTCTGCAGGCGATCCTGGGAACTGCAGCCTTTAGTCTCCATATGATCTCCTGTGGGGACCTCTGCAGGCGATCCTGGGAACTGCAGCATTTAGTCTCCATATGATCTCCTGTGGGGACCTCTGCAGGCGATCCTGGGAACTGCAGCATTTAGTCTCCATATGATCTCCTGTGGGGACCTCTATCGGTGATCCTGGGAACTGCAGCCTTTAGTCTCCATATGATCTCCTGTGGGGACCTCTGCAGGCGATCCTGGGAACTGAAGCATTTAGTCTCCATATGATCTCTTGTGGGGGCCTCTATCAGCGATACTGGGAACGGCAGCCTTTAGTCTCCATATAATCTCCTGTGGGGACCTCTGCAGGCGATCCTGGGAACTGCATCATTTAGTCTCCATATGATCTCCTGTGGGGACCTCTATCAGGGATCCTGGGAACTGCAGCATTTAGTCTCCATATGATCTCCTGTGCGGACCTCTACAGGTGATCCTGGGAACTGCAGCATTTACTCTCCATATGATCTCCTGTGGGGACCTCTGCAGGCGATCCTGGGAACTGCAGCATTTACTCTCCATATGATCTCCTGTGGGGACCTCTATCGGTGATCCTGGGAACGGCATCATTTAGTCTCCATATGATCTCCTGTGGGGACCTCTGCAGGCGATCCTGGGAACTGCAGCATTTAGTCTCCATATGATCTCCTGTGGGGACCTCTGCAGGCGATCCTGGGAACTGCAGCATTTAGTCTCCATCTGATCTCCCGTGGGGACCTCTGCAGGCGATCCTGGGAACTGCAGCATTTAGTCTCCATATGATCTCCTCTGGGGAGCTCTGTAGGCGGTCTTGGGAACTGCAGTATTTAGTCTCCATATGATCTCCTGTGGAGACCTCTATAAGCGATCCTCGGAACTGCAGAATTTAGTTTCCATATGATCTCCTGTGGGGTCCTCTGCAGGTGATCCTTCGAACAGCAGCATTTAGACTCCATATGATCTCTTTTGGGGACCTCTATCGGCGATCCTGGGAACTGCAGCCTTTAGTCTCCATATGATCTCTTGTGGGGACCTCTATCAGCGATACTGGGAACGGCAGCCTTTAGTCTCCATATAATCTCCTGTGGGGACCTCTGCAGGCAATCCTGGGAACTGCATCATTTAGTCTCCATATGATCTCCTGTGGGGACCTCTATCGGTGATCCTGGGAACTGCAGCCTTTAATCTCCATATGATCTCCTGTGGGGACCTCTACAAGCGATCCTGGGAACTGCAGCATTTACTCTCCATATGATCTCCTGTGGGGACCTCTGCAGGCGATCCTGGGAACTGCAGCATTTAGTCTCCATATGATCTCCTGTGGGCACCTCTGCAGGCGATGCTGGGAACTGCAGCATTTAGTCTCCATATGATCTCCTGTGGGGACCTCTGCAGGCGATCCTGGGAACTGCAGCATTTAGTCTCCATATGATCTCCTGTGGGGACCTCTGCAGGCGATCCTGGGAACTGCAGCATTTAGTCTCCATATGATCTCCTCTGGGGAGCGCTGTAGGCGGTCTTGGGAACTGCAGCATTTAGTTTCCATATGATCTCCTGTGGGGACCTCTGCAGGCGATCCTGGGAACTGCAGCATTTAGTCTCCATATGATCTCTTGTGGGGACCTCTATCGGTGATCCTGGGAATTGCAGCCTTTAGTCTCCATATGATCTCCTGTGGGGACCTCTGCAGGTGATCCTGGGAACTGCAGCATTTAGTCTCCATATGATCTCCTGTGGGGACCTCTATCAGGGATCCTGGGAACTGCAGCATTTAGTCTCCATATGATCTCCTGTGGGGACCTCTATCGGTGATCCTGGGAACTGCATCATTTAGACTCCATATGATCTCCTGTGGGGACCTCTGCAGGCGATCCTGGGAACTGCAGCATTTAGTCTCCATATGATCTCCTGTGGGGACCTCTGCAGGCGATCCTGGGAACTGCAGCATTTATTCTCCATATGATCTCCTCTGGGGAGCTCTGTAGGCAGTCTTGGGAACTGCAGCATTTAGTTTCCATATGATCTCCTTGGGGGCCTCTGCAGGTGATCCTGGGAACTGCAGCATTTAGTCTCCATATGATCTCTTGTGGGGACCTCTATCGGTGATCCTGGGAATTGCAGCCTTTAGTCTCCATATGATCTCCTGTGGGGACCTCTGCAGGTGATCCTGGGAACTGCAGCATTTAGTCTCCATATGATGTCCTGTGGGGACCTCTGCAAGCGATCCTGGGAACGGCAGCATTTACTCTCCATATGATCTCCTGTGGGGACCTCTGCAGGCGATCCCAGGAACTGCAGCATTTAGTCTGCATATGATCTCTTGTGGGGACCTCTATCAGCGATACTGGGAACGGCAGCCTTTAGGCTCCATATAATCTCCTGTGGGGACCTCTGCAGGCGATCCTGGGAACTGCATCATTTAGTCGCCATATGATCTCCTGTGGGGACCTCTATCAGGGATCCTGGGAACTGCAGTATTTAGCCTCCATATGATCTCCTGTGGGGACCTCTATCGGTGACCCTGGGAACTGCATCATTTAGACTCCATATGATCTCCTGTGGGGACCTCTGCAGGCGATCCTGGGAACTGCAGCATTTAGTCTCCATATGATCTCCTGTGGGGACCTCTGCAGGCGATCCTGGGAACTGCAGCATTTAGTCTCCATATGATCTCCTGTGGGGACCTCTATCGGTGATCCTGGGAACTGCAGCCTTTAATCTCCATATGATCTCCTGTGGGGACCTCTACAAGTGATCCTGGGAACTGCAGCATTTACTCTCCATATGATCTCCTGTGGGGACCTCTACAAGTGATCCTGGGAACTGCAGCATTAACTCTCCATATGATCTCCTGTGGGGACCTCTGCAGGCGATCCTGGGAACTGCAGCATTTAGTCTCCATATGATCTCCTGTGGGGACCTCTGCAGGCGATCCTGGAAACTGCAGCATTTAGTCTCCATATGATCTCCTGTGGGGACCTCTGCAGGCGATCCTGGGAACTGCAGCATTTAGTCTCCATATGATCTCCTCTGGGGAGCTCTGCAGGCGGTCATGTGAACTGCAGCATTTAGTTTCCATGTGATCTCCTGTGGGGACCTCTGCAGGTGATCCTGGGAACTGCAGCATTTAGTCTCCATATGATCACTTGTGGGGACCTCTATCAGTGATCCTGGGAACTGCAGCCTTTAGTCTCCATATGATCTCCTGTGGGGACCTCTGCAGGTGATCCTGGGAACTGCAGCATTTAGTCTCCATATGATGTCCTGTGGGGACCTCTGCAAGCGATCCTGGGAACTGCAGCATTTACTCTCCATATGATCTCCTGTGGGGACCTCTGCAGGCGATCCCAGGAACTGCAGCATTTAGTCTCCATATGATCTCTTGTGGGGACCTCTGCAAGCGATACTGGGAACGGCAGCATTTAGTCTCCATATGATGTCCTGTGGGGACCTCTGCAAGCGATACTGGGAACTGCATCATTTAGTCTCCATATGATCTCCTGTGGGGATCTCTATCAGGGATCCTGGGAACTGCATCATTTAGTCTCCATATGATCTCCTGTAGGGACCTCTATCAGTGATCCTGGGAACTGCATCATTTAGACTCCATATGATCTCCTGTGGGGACCTCTGCAGGCGATCCTGGGAACTGCAGCATTTAGTCTCCATATGATCTCCTGTGGGGACCTCTATCGGTGATCCTGGGAACTGCAGCCTTTAATCTCCATATGATCTCCTGTGGGGACCTCTACAAGTGATCCTGGGAACTGCAGCATTTACTCTCCATATGATCTCCTGTGGGGACCTCTGCAGGCGATCCTGGGAACTGCAGCATTTATTCTCCATATGATCTCCTGTGGGGACCTCTGCAGGCGATCCTGGGAACTGCAGCATTTACTCTCCATATGATCTCCTGTGGGGACCTCTGCAGGCGATCCTGGGAACTGCAGCATTTATTCTCCATATGATCTCCTGTGGGGAGCTCTGTAGGCGGTCTTGGGAACTGCAGCATTTAGTTTCCAAGTGATCTCCTGTGGGGACCTCTGCAGGTGATCCTGGGAACTGCAGCATTTAGTCTCCATATGATCTCCTCTGGGGAGCTCTGTAGGCGGTCTTGGGAACTGCAGCATTTAGTTTCCAAGTGATCTCCTGTGGGGACCTCTGCAGGTGATCCTGGGAACTGCAGCATTTAGTCTCCATATGATCTCTTGTGGGGACCTCTATCGGTGATCCTGGGAATTGCAGCCTTTAGTCTCCATATGATCTCCTGTGGGGACCTCTGCAGGTGATCCTGGGAACTGCAGTATTTAGTCTCCATATGATGTCCTGTGGGGACCTCTGCAGGCGATCCTGGGAACTGCAGCATTTAGTCTCCATATGATCTCCTGTGGGGACCTCTATCGGTGATCCTGGGAACTGCAGCCTTTAGTCTCCATATGATCTCCTGTGGGGACCTCTGCAGGTGATCCTGGGGACTGCAGCATTTACTCTCCATATGATCTCCTGTGGGGACCTCTGCAGGCGATCCTGGGAACTGCAGCCTTTAGTCTCCATATGATCTTCTGTGGGGACCTCTGCAGGCGATCCTGGTAACTGCAGCCTTTAGTCTCCATATGATCTCCTGTGGGGACCTCTGCAGGCGATCCTGGGAACTGCAGCATTTAGTCTCCATATGATCTCCTGTGGGGACCTCTGCAGGCGATCCTGGGAACTGCAGCATTTAGTCTCCATATGATCTCCTGTGGGGACCTCTATCGGTGATCCTGGGAACTGCAGCCTTTAGTCTCCATATGATCTCCTGTGGGGACCTCTGCAGGCGATCCTGGGAACTGAAGCATTTAGTCTCCATATGATCTCTTGTGGGGGCCTCTATCAGCGATACTGGGAACGGCAGCCTTTAGTCTCCATATAATCTCCTGTGGGGACCTCTGCAGGCGATCCTGGGAACTGCATCATTTAGTCTCCATATGATCTCCTGTGGGGACCTCTATCAGGGATCCTGGGAACTGCAGCATTTAGTCTCCATATGATCTCCTGTGCGGACCTCTACAGGTGATCCTGGGAACTGCAGCATTTACTCTCCATATGATCTCCTGTGGGGACCTCTGCAGGCGATCCTGGGAACTGCAGCATTTACTCTCCATATGATCTCCTGTGGGGACCTCTATCGGTGATCCTGGGAACGGCATCATTTAGTCTCCATATGATCTCCTGTGGGGACCTCTGCAGGCGATCCTGGGAACTGCAGCATTTAGTCTCCATATGATCTCCTGTGGGGACCTCTGCAGGCGATCCTGGGAACTGCAGCATTTAGTCTCCATCTGATCTCCCGTGGGGACCTCTGCAGGCGATCCTGGGAACTGCAGCATTTAGTCTCCATATGATCTCCTCTGGGGAGCTCTGTAGGCGGTCTTGGGAACTGCAGTATTTAGTCTCCATATGATCTCCTGTGGAGACCTCTATAAGCGATCCTCGGAACTGCAGAATTTAGTTTCCATATGATCTCCTGTGGGGTCCTCTGCAGGTGATCCTTCGAACAGCAGCATTTAGACTCCATATGATCTCTTTTGGGGACCTCTATCGGCGATCCTGGGAACTGCAGCCTTTAGTCTCCATATGATCTCTTGTGGGGACCTCTATCAGCGATACTGGGAACGGCAGCCTTTAGTCTCCATATAATCTCCTGTGGGGACCTCTGCAGGCAATCCTGGGAACTGCATCATTTAGTCTCCATATGATCTCCTGTGGGGACCTCTATCGGTGATCCTGGGAACTGCAGCCTTTAATCTCCATATGATCTCCTGTGGGGACCTCTACAAGCGATCCTGGGAACTGCAGCATTTACTCTCCATATGATCTCCTGTGGGGACCTCTGCAGGCGATCCTGGGAACTGCAGCATTTAGTCTCCATATGATCTCCTGTGGGCACCTCTGCAGGCGATGCTGGGAACTGCAGCATTTAGTCTCCATATGATCTCCTGTGGGGACCTCTGCAGGCGATCCTGGGAACTGCAGCATTTAGTCTCCATATGATCTCCTGTGGGGACCTCTGCAGGCGATCCTGGGAACTGCAGCATTTAGTCTCCATATGATCTCCTCTGGGGAGCGCTGTAGGCGGTCTTGGGAACTGCAGCATTTAGTTTCCATATGATCTCCTGTGGGGACCTCTGCAGGCGATCCTGGGAACTGCAGCATTTAGTCTCCATATGATCTCTTGTGGGGACCTCTATCGGTGATCCTGGGAATTGCAGCCTTTAGTCTCCATATGATCTCCTGTGGGGACCTCTGCAGGTGATCCTGGGAACTGCAGCATTTAGTCTCCATATGATCTCCTGTGGGGACCTCTATCAGGGATCCTGGGAACTGCAGCATTTAGTCTCCATATGATCTCCTGTGGGGACCTCTATCGGTGATCCTGGGAACTGCATCATTTAGACTCCATATGATCTCCTGTGGGGACCTCTGCAGGCGATCCTGGGAACTGCAGCATTTAGTCTCCATATGATCTCCTGTGGGGACCTCTGCAGACGATCCTGGGAACTGCAGCATTTAGTCTCCATATGATCTGCTGTGGGGACCTCTATCGGTGATCCTGGAAACTGCAGCCTTTAATCTCCATATGATCTCCTGTGGGGACCTCTACAAGTGATCCTGGGAACTGCAGCATTTACTCTCCATATGATCTCCTGTGGGGACCTCTACAAGTGATCCTGGGAACTGCAGCATTTACTCTCCATATGATCTCCTGTGGGGACCTCTGCAGGCGATCCTGGGAACTGCAGCATTTAGTCTCCATATGATCTCCTCTGGGGAGCTCTGTAGGCGGTCTTGGGAACTGCAGCATTTAGTTTCCATGTGATCTCCTGTGGGGACCTCTGCAGGTGATCCTGGGAACTGCAGCATTTAGTCTCCATATGATCTCTTGTGGGGACCTCTATCGGTGAACCTGGGAATTGCAGCCTTTAGTCTCCATATGATCTCCTGTGGGGACCTCTGCAGGTGATCCTGGGAACTGCAGCATTTAGTCTCCATATGATGTCCTGTGGGGACCTCTGCAAGCGATCCTGGGAACTGCAGCATTTACTCTCCATATGATCTCCTGTGGGGACCTCTGCAGGCGATCCCAGGAACTGCAGCATTTAGTCTCCATATGATCTCTTGTGGGGACCTCTATCAGCGATACTGGGAACGGCAGCCTTTAGGCTCCATATAATCTCCTGTGGGGACCTCTGCAGGCGATCCTGGGAACTGCATCATTTAGTCTCCATATGATCTCCTGTGGGGATCTCTATCAGGGATCCTGGGAACTGCAGCATTTAGTCTCCATATGATCTCCTGTGGGGACCTCTATCGGTGATCCTGGGAACTGCATCATTTAGACTCCATATGATCTCCTGTGGGGACCTCTGCAGGCGATCCTGGGAACTGCAGCATTTAGTCTCCATATGATCTCCTGTGGGGACCTCTGCAGGCGATCCTGGGAACTGCAGCATTTAGTCTCCATATATTCTCCTGTGGGGACCTCTATCGGTGATCCTGGGAACTGCAGCCTTTAATCTCCATATGATCTCCTGTGGGGACCTCTACAAGTGATCCTGGGAACTGCAGCATTTACTCTCCATATGATCTCCTGTGGGGACCTCTGCAGGCGATCCTGGGAACTGCAGCATTTAGTCTCCATATGATCTCCTGTGGGGACCTCTGCAGGCGATCCTGGGAACTGCATCATTTAGTTTTCATGTGATCTCCTGTGGGGACCTCTGCAGGTGATCCTGGGAACTGCAGCCTTTAATCTCCATATGATCTCCTGTGGGGACCTCTACAAGTGATCCTGGGAACTGCAGCATTTACTCTCCATATGATCTCCTGTGGGGACCTCTGCATGCGATCCTGGGAACTGCAGCATTTACTCTCCATATGATCTCCTGTGGGGACCTCTGCAGGCGATCCTGGGAACTGCAGCATTTAGTCTCCATATGATCTCCTGTGGGGACCTCTGCAGGCGATCCTGGGAACTGCATCATTTAGTTTTCATGTGATCTCCTGTGGGGACCTCTGCAGGTGATCCTGGGAACTGCAGCATAGAGTCTCCATATGATGTCCTGTGGGGACCTCTGCAAGCGATCCTGGGAACTGCAGCATTTACTCTCCCTATGATCTCCTGTGGGGACCTCTGCAGGCGATCCTGGGAACTGCAGCATTTACTCTCCATATGATCTCCTGTGGGGACCTCTATCGGTGATCCTGGGAACTGCATCATTTAGTCTCCATATGATCTCCTGTGGGGACCTCTGCAGGCGATCCTGGGAACTGCAGCATTTAGTCTCCATATGATCTCCTGTGGGGACCTCTGTAGGCGATCCTGGGAACTGCAGCATTTAGTCTCCATCTGATCTCCCGTGGGGACCTCTGCAGGCGATCCTGGGAACTCAGCATTTAGTCTCCATATGATCTCCTCTGGGGAGCTCTGTAGGCGGTCTTGGGAACTGCAGTATTTAGTCTCCATATGATCTCCTGTGGAGACCTCTATAAGCGATCCTCGCAACTGCAGAATTTAGTTTCCATATGATATCCTGTGGGGACCTCTGCAGGTGATCCTGGGAACTGCAGCATTTAGACTCCATATGATCTCTTGTGGGGACCTCTATCGGCTATCCTGGGAACTGCAGCCTTTAGTCTCCATATGATCTCTTGTGGGGACCTCTATCAGCGATACTGGGAACGGCAGCCTTTAGTCTCCATATAATCTCCTGTGGGGACCTCTGCAGGCGATCCTGGAAACTGCATCATTTAGTCTCCATATGATCTCCTGTGGGGACCTCTATCGGTGATCCTGGGAACTGCAGCCTTTAATCTCCATATGATCTCCTGTGGGGACCTCTACAAGTGATCCTGGGAACTGCAGCATTTTCTCTCCATATGATCTCCTGTGGGGACCTCTGCAGGCGATCCTGGGAACTGCAGCATTTAGTCTCCATATGATCTCCTGTGGGCACCTCTGCAGGCGATCCTGGGAACTGCAGCATTTAGTCTCCATATGATCTCCTGTGGTGACCTCTGCAGGCGATCCTGGGAACTGCAGCATTTAGTCTCCATATGATCTCCTGTGGGGACCTCTGCAGGTGATCCTGGGAACTGCAGCATTTAGTCTCCATATGATGTCCTGTGGGGACCTCTGCAAGCGAATCCTGGGAACTGCAGCATTTACTCTCCATATGATCTCCTGTGGGGACCTCTGCAGGCGATCCCAGAAACTGCAGCATTTAGTCTCCATATGATCTCTTGTGGGGACCTCTATCAGCGATACTGGGAATGGCAGCCTTTAGGCTCCATATAATCTCCTGTGGGGACCTCTGCAGGCGATCCTGGGAACTGCATCATTTAGTCTCCATATGATCTCCTGTGGGGACCTCTATCAGGGATCCTGGGAACTGCAGCATTTAGTCTCCATATGATCTCCTGTGGGGACCTCTATCGGTGATCCTGGGAACTGCATCATTTAGACTCCATATGATCTCCTGTGGGGACCTCTGCAGGCGATCCTGGGAACTGCAGCATTTAGTCTCCATATGATCTCCTGTGGGGACCTCTGCAGGCGATCCTGGGAACTGCAGCCTTTAATCTCCATATGATCTCCTGTGGGGACCTCTACAAGTGATCCTGGGAACTGCAGCATTTACTCTCCATATGATCTCCTGTGGGGACCTCTACAGGTGATCCTGGGAACTGCAGCATTTACTCTCCATATGATCTCCTGTGGGGACCTCTGCAGGTGATCCTGGGAACTGCAGCATTTAGTCTCCATATGATCTCCTGTGGGGACCTCTGTAGGCGATCCTGGGAACTGCAGCATTTAGTCTCCATATGATCTCCTGTGGGGACCTCTGTAGGCGATCCTGGGAACTGCAGCATTTAGTCTCCATATGATCTCCTGTGGGGACCTCTGCAGGCGATCCTGGGAACTGCAGCATTTAGTCTCCATATGATCTCCTCTGGGGAGCTCTGTAGGCGGTCTTGGGAACTGCAGCATTTAGTTTCCATGTGATCTCCTGTGGGGACCTCTGCAGGTGATCCTGGGAACTGCAGCATTTAGTCTCAATATGATCTCTTGTGGGGACCTCTATCGGTGATCCTGGGAATTGCAGCCTTTAGTCTCCATATGATCTCCTGTGGGGACCTCTGCAGGTGATCCTGGGAACTGCAGCATTTAGTCTCCATATGATGTCCTGTGGGGACCTCTGCAAGCGATCCTGGGAACTGCAGCATTTACTCTCCATATGATCTCCTGTGGGGACCTCTGCAGGCGATCCCAAGAACTGCAGCATTTAGTCTCCATATGATCTCTTGTGGGGACCTCTATCAGCGATACTGGGAACGGCAGCCTTTAGGCTCCATATAATCTCCTGTGGGGACCTCTGCAGGCGATCCTGGGAACTGCATCATTTAGTCTCCATATGATCTCCTGTGGGGATCTCTATCAGGGATCCTGGGAACTGCAGCATTTAGTCTCCATATGATCTCCTGTGGGGACCTCTATCGGTGATCCTGGGAACTGCATCATTTAGACTCCATATGATCTCCTGTGGGGACCTCTGCAGGCGATCCTGGGAACTGCAGCATTTAGTCTCCATATGATCTCCCGTGGGGACCTCTGCAGGCATTCCTGGGAACTGCAGCATTTAGTCTCCATATGATCTCCTGTGGGGACCTCTATCGGTGATCCTGGGAACTGCAGCCTTTAATCTCCATATGATCTCCTGTGGGGACCTCTACAAGTGATCCTGGGAACTGCAGCATTTACTCTCCATATGATCTCCTGTGGGGACCTCTGCAGGCGATCCTGGGAACTGCAGCATTTAGTCTCCATATGATCTCCTGTGGGGACCTCTGCACGCGATCCTGGGAACTGCAGCATTTAGTCTCCATATGATCTCCTGTGGGGACCTCTGCAGGCGATCCTGGGAACTGCAGCATTTAGTCTCCATATGATCTCCTCTGGGGAGCTCTGTAGGCGGTCTTGGGAACTGCAGCATTTAGTTTCCAAGTGATCTCCTGTGGGGACCTCTGCAGGTGATCCTGGGAACTGCAGCATTTAGTCTCCATATGATCTCTTGTGGGGACCTCTATCCGTGATCCTGGGAATTGCAGTCTTTAGTCTCCATATGATCTCCTGTGGGGACCTCTGCAGGTGATCCTGGGAACTGCAGCATTTAGTCTCCATATGATGGCCTGTGGGGACCTCTGCAAGCGATCCCGGGAACTGCAGCATTTACTCTCCATATGATCTCCTGTGGGGACCTCTGCAGGCGATCCCAGGAACTGCAGCATTTAGTCTCCTTATGATCTCTTGTGGGGACCTCTATCAGAGATAATGGGAACGGCAGCCTTTAGGCTCCATATAATCTCCTGTGGGGACCTCTGCAGGCGATCCTGGGAACTGCATCATTTAGTCTCCATATGATCTCCTGTGGGGACCTCTATCAGGGATCCTGGGAACTGCAGCATTTAGTCTCCATATGATCTCCTGTGGGGACCTCTATCGGTGATCCTGGGAACTGCATCATTTAGACTCCATATGATCTCCTGTGGGGACCTCTGCAGGCGATCCTGGGAACTGCAGCATTTAGTCTCCATATGATCTCCTGTGGGGACCTCTGCAGGCGATCCTGGGAACTGCAGCATTTAGTCTCCATATGATCTCCTGTGGGGACCTCTATCGGTGATCCTGGGAACTGCAGCCTTTAATCTCCATATGATCTCCTGTGGGGACCTCTACAAGTGATCCTGGGAACTGCAGCATTTACTCTCCATATGATCTCCTGTGGGGACCTCTGCAGGCGATCCTGGGAACTGCAGCATTTAGTCTCCATATGATCTCCTGTGGGGACCTATGCAGGCGATCCTGGGAACTGCAGCATTTAGTCTCCATATGATCTCCTCTGGGGAGCTCTGTAGGCGGTCTTGGGAACTGCAGCATTTAGTCTCCATATGATCTCCTGTGGAGACCTCTATCAGCGATCCTCGGAACTGCAGAATTTAGTTTCCATATGATCTCCTGTGGGGACCTCTGCAGGTGATCCTGGGAACTGCAGCATTTAGTCTCCATATGATCTCTTGTGGGGACCTCTATCGGTGATCCTGGGAATTGCAGCCTTTAGTCTCCATATGATCTCCTATGGGGACCTCTGCAGGCGATCCTGGGAACTGCAGCATTTAGTCTCCATATGATCTCTTGTGGGGACTTCTGCAGGCGATCCTGGGAACTGCAGCATTTAGTCTCCATATGATCTCCTGTGGGGACCTCTGCAGGTGATCCTGGGAACTGCAGCATTTAGTCTCCATATGATCTCATGTGGGGACCTCTGCAGGTGATCCTGGGAACTGCAGCATTTAGTCTCCATATGATCTCATGTGGGGACCTCTGCAGGTGATCCTGGGAACTGCAGCATTTAGTCTCCATATGATCTCCCGTGGGGACCTCTCTAGATGTTCCATGGAACCCGCAGTGATCAATAAGGTCTTATTAGGGACTTGTTATTATTCCTCAGTTGTAAAAACACTGCACATACTGATCATTGCCCAAGAGAAAAGTGTTGTTTTTCTCTACGTTTCCAGTACTTTCTCCACATTGTTTGGTTTCACTGCATGTTGGTGGTGCACGCCACTAAAAATGGCCAAAACAATGCTATGGATATGGATAAAGAGGCATTGCAAGCAGAATATGTGGTTGGTACACACTAATTCCTTTCCTTTCCTAAGCAGTAGCCCCAAAAAAATGTATGCAGCACGACACCAAACGGCGCACAATGGGCCACCTACCCACATCTTCTAAAGCAGCGAACAGAGTCTAACATCACCCACCGTTGCTTCGTAACATACTGCATCTGTACATTCACGGCACCATTTTTACGGCACCATCATATCTACTTGTACTTTGCACTATCTTCACCGTAATTACACTACCAATATTTCTAAATACATGCTATAATCGAAACACGTTGCCGGCTGATTCCTTTTTATTCTTGCATCATCTCTGGAAATTGAAACCTTACATACCTCTCCTTAAACAGGAAACACGCTCATTGTAAAACAGCCTTGAGGGGGAAGCATGTTTAACTCCAAGGTCAGACATTGTATAGAAGTCTAGCAAAAAAAAAACATAACTTACATTACAGTTCATCTGTCCATGTGCACCAAAGGTAGACTACAACAGTCCCATAAGCCGTACACTGCAATTTCTCGCCCACCCAAAAGAAGCATGGAATTTGCTGAAATTATGTAAGTGCACCTTTACATCACATGTGTATTACGAGTAACATTTAGAAAGTCCTCCTCAGTTTGCATATTTGAAACTTTCGTCTACCTCTCACTTTCTCTCTGTACATTACACAAATCTTTGTGATGGCTGTAAATAACGCCATTACAGTGCAATTTCTCCACTATACACAGTAAATTGGAACTGTGACAAACCTCTTTACCCCCTAATACACCCTGACCCTCAACTCATACACAAACCTCTTTACCCCATACACCTGACCCTATCCACTTTCACAAACCTCTTTACACCATCAAACACCCTGACCCTCAACCCATACACAAACCTCTTTACTCCCATACACTCTAACCCTCACTCCTATCTGAAGCCTCTTTAGCCCCTCATACACCCTGACCCTCACCGCAGTCACAAACTTCTTTTCTCCGATGCACCCCGGCTCTAGCCACATTCACAAACCTCTTTACCCCATACGCCCTGACTATTATGCCAGTTTTTACAAGCAAAGGATAATGGCAGTGAAATATCCAACCAAAAAACTCTACCCCCCACTGGAGAAGTAATTTATATGCCTCCAGAGTGTGAGGCGTTGAGGAGAGTAGTCCTAGAGGCTCACGTCACTGCGCTCTGTTAACACGCTGAGCAGGTCTCACTCAAGTGGAGTGAACATGTGAGTGGCCGGTGTCTAGAGTTCATAGTAAACAGTCTGCTTCTGTCACTGGGGTTACTGTGTTCGGCTGCTACAAACAGTGCTCTCAGGATTAGGGGCTGGGCACTGAGCCACAAGCCCACATCACTATCTGCTCTGGTTACCTGTGAAATATCTCACAATGTTTAACTCTGCAGGGAATATTCCAATACAAAGGCGCGCACCTGGTGTACTGTGCCAGCAGCACTACAGAGAACAATTCCTTTTAGGGTGTTTCCGGTTAGTCTCCAGAGAGCCACGTGCTTACTTGAGCTCTTCCTTGAAATGACCAAGTGAATGAGATGTGCAAAGTCCACCCACTTTTCTTATTTGTAGGGAGTGTGCCCTGATGACGAGTCACCCACAGTGTACCACAAGCCAGAAGACAAGAGGCAAGTGCCCCCCTCCCACCCCCTCTCTTTCTCTCCAGGACAGACTCACCAATCATCGACCCTTTAAAGTTACTGAGTGGGATATCAAGTGGAGTGGGAATAACCAGCCATCAACCACTGACCATCACGATAAAGGGAGCAATCGTCCATAAACAACTGACCGTCAGGACAAGGGGAGCAACGGGGACATCAACCACTGACCGTCAGGACAAGGGGAGCAACAGGGACATCAACCACTGACCATCAAGAAAAAGGGAGTAACAGGGACATCAAGTGGAGTGGGAACAACCGGCCATCAACGACTGACCATTGAAGGTGAGAGGCCCCCGCAGGCCTGCTGGAGAACTCTCCAACGGAGTCAATAAAGGTACATCCCAGGAGGGAGTAAGACCAAGACCAAGTGAGAGTGCGGGTAAAGGCTTTTTATCTAAAGTTAGGGCAAACAGAATCTACTCTGCTCACGCCGAGAGCGCTCTGCAGGAAACATGTTACATTTTACTTTTATACACATAATGATACGTCAGAAGGGGGAGGCCTAGAGGGCACATAATCGATCAGGATTGGTCACTAAGAGGAGGCACCTATGGGTGCTATATGGTCGGTGATAGCTGATTGGTCCACGGGTGCGTGGTGAGTTGACGTCATGATGTAGTACGTAGGGTCAGCAGTTCAGCTGGGCTCATCTGTCCGACATCCGATGCGTTGATACATCGATATCCTGCGTCTGTCACATGTTGCCCTTGTGGCCGCACATTCCCATCCATTCACACGTTTGATCGTTTCGTTTGGCATCAAGGCCAGTAGGTCGCACATGTAGAAACAAGGCATGATTCATCGTTATTGAACATCAATTATATGTCTGTATCAAGGATATCGCTTTCATGTCCAAACAAATTCTGACATTGGGTTGGGGGAATTTGTTCAGTATTGAGAAGGGGAGGCGGGGGTATATGGTTGCTGTGACTGGATTACAAGAAATATATTTAATCTTAGACGTGTCCTTCCTTGGAGGGGTTTCACCGATTAGGTGTCCAAACAACATACCTCAATAGTACGCCAGGGCATTCAGGGATGGGCTCAGGCCCCCCTTTTGAGGCCTTTAGTTTCACATCACATAATGGCTGGAGTCTTTTACATTTACACATAACAGGTTACCGCCTTATATTCATCTAGCTGGCTCTTTATTTGAGAGACATACACTTATGGCATCGTTCAAACTTCATATAATTTGAGCAATGGCATAACACTAAAACAGGGGGTGGTGAGAGAGGGATAGCTGACACATAATCAATACGGCACGAATAACTAAGCACGATTAATAGCTCATATGCATTTGTCTAACAGTATGCGTACACTTCCATTCTACATTATCAAAAGTGAGGTAGCATTGTGTGAGTTTGCATAGATCTATGGTTTGTTTACTCGTTACGGGAGTACAATTAGTCGTGCATATAATTAAATGTTATAAGTCAGCACACACTCTACTTTCAATATAACATGTTAGCATATGAACTTCTAATAACACACGTATATGTATTTATACTGTTATACTCATTAGCTCGCTTAAGAGGTCTGCGGGTTTACATGAACTCCACACACAATGGGAGAGCCTCCTTTTACACATATGAGTTAGAAGGGAAAATATATTTACTGATTTACAGGTCTCTCTCGTTGTTGACTCTTCTCTGGGGTACACAGAGATTAGGTTTCTATGGCCCAGGTCTAAGGTGTGCAGGGCAGGTTTTATGGAGACAGATAGCCCTGGCCTTCGCCTTCTTCCCATGAGATGCGTCTGAATCAATAGAGGGAGTTTGGACGGCAATTGATACAGTGTAGATTTTGTTGCGTTTCAGCTGTCGGCCTTCTCATGGGAACTAGGCAGTTATGTGGGCGGCAGAGAGGAGGTGGCGGGTGTCAAGACTGGTAGGGGGTGTCTGTACTTCCACTCTCTATATGGTAGAGGAGAGGCACAGAGGACCCCAGCCAAGATTCTCTATTATTGGTACGTGGTCGAGCAATCAAGGCCTGGCTTCTCAGGCGGTGATGCAGGCTGGTTCTTAAGTACAGTGTAGTCGCCGAACCCCCACAAAGGAATGTCCACACACTGTATTATTGAAAACACAGTCTTTACATAATTAATATTCAAGAGTATGTACACGATCACAATAACGCACTTTGTACTCGAAAGTCAGTAATGACAAATATATACAATTCTAAAGTGGTACCACTAATGTTATCAAATCTCATTAAAGTGCATCAACTGTACGGTTAAAATGTCACACATATTAATAACGAGAAACCAGCAATAGAGATAGGCAGGAACGTAAGATGGTTGGAAACATAGGCAGAATACTGACCCCTACCGCTAGGCACAGTTCTGTGTGGAGATCCCCCCACCTAGGCAACCTGTAAATAAAGATATATCGCACAAGCCCAGTCCATATATTGTCCGATAGACTTACTTCCTCCTATTAAGGTTTTACCCCCCCAATGTACCTGGTGGAGTAGAGTTCTCCGACGATGCGTCGACCGATCCTTCTTGAGTAACTCCCTTTCAGGCAGGAGCCACGGATCGTCGAGAGGTGTCGAGGAACTCGGCATTCGGTGTCGGGGAATCAACAGCCCTTCTTGAGTGCCCTCCCTTTAAGGCAGGAGTCACGGGTCGTCGAACATCCGACGGTGAACAGGGTGAACTATGGCAGGGAAGTGGCAGCTTCGTTCCTAGCGGTGCTCGTCGACGACAGAGCGTTGGCGTCCTGCAAGGAAGAGGCGTGCGGGGCACCTCGGTGACGATAGTTCTGGACCACAAAGAGATGATGAAGAACTGTGGCCCAGCAAGGGCCGTCGAGTCGTCGGCGTCTCTGTGTTCTTTAGGTGGCGGGAAACCCACCGGTGGATGCTCCTCGGCGCGTCGACGGTCAGGCCTTCTCCAGCGGGAGACAAGCGGGTGACGATGCAGATGAGAGCGTCCGATGATCAATTGGAGTTCTTAGGCAAACGGGAGCATGGCGGCTCCAGTCGGCAACGGCGGTCGTCGACAGTGGTGGACAACAGTCTGGGCGCTTCTTGGAGTTCTGCAGCAGTCCCTGTATCGGGTCGGCAGCCTGTCGAAGGTCTGTCTACCAGGGAGTGTTGGCAAAGATCAGCTGTGCACGATGGTCCCTCGTAGCTCGTGAAGAGGGCGCCTTACCAGGTCCTCTCTGGGTCAGTCCTTGGAAACACAGCAGCTTTCAGATTGCGAAGGAGGGCAACAGCACTTCTTCTCATCCAGCAGGGCTTCAAGGTCAAGCGTCAGTTACTCCAGTTACTCGTCGTAGTGGACTTCAGCTTCTGAACACGATTCCTAGCAGTGAGAGGTCCCCAGATATACTGTTGATCTCCCATTCATTCCGCTGGGTCACACTCAAGCATCCAATCATGACTAAGGGCATTCATGCAGGCAGGCAGCCAATCAGGCACACAAGGTATTCAGGCCATTTACTTCTCTCCAGACACTCACAACAAGTTATGTGTATTGGGACAAGTACCGAGTCATTCAACACTCCAAGCTGCATTCCGACAGGTTTTGGGCAGGGTTGTCTCAGTCATTGTGTCAGCCACCAGATACTAGACACCCACAACACAGAATGCATATTCGTCACACACTCTATTCACCCAGGTCCCACCCACAGGAGGTACCCACAACATACATCACCGGGAAGGCTCCAGCTAGTCTGGCCGGGCCTTCACAACAACACCATATATGGCATTTCCACCCAACAGCCAGTCAGGGGGAAGGGACAGAGTCAGGGCTTCCAAGGACTTTGGGAAAACAAGGTAATGGGTAATAGAAAGCAAGAGGCCACAGGGGCCATCTTATTTTCCATCAGGAATCAACTGATCCCAATGGCAGGGCTGGGGTATCCCAAAATGGAGGATACTCCGCGCACCTGTCAACTTCAGCATGGAGCTGCCACCAGCCCATACCCTGCTCTGTGGGCCACCCACAGGTGCCCAAAAACATACACTAGGGGCACAGGGTTGTACCCCCCACCCATGGGTGCCATAAGGGTATCCCACGGGTCCATTCACCAAACCAAAAGAGAGAGAGCTGCACCGCCAGGAGTCCCACATGAACTCCTTCGCGGAAAACCCGACAGAATACACGATAAAAAGCAGTAAAGGACAAGGATAAGGAGGCCCTGTCCCTCTGATGCATTTCCGGCATCACAGCAGGGGGGAGAGTTACGCTGGCTGTGCGATTAACAGAGATAGTTGTAGGCTGGGGTGAAATTTGAATGGCCTCTCGTCTATTTGCAAGATGGAGTCTGTATTTTACAAAATGGAGTCTTGATTTAACCCTGCAATGGCATGCCTAAGAATATGGCAGTGATCATAAATGTATTTGCACGAAAGGGGTGATGGTTCCCTGACGTGTTCTCACATGAGTGCCTCAAGTCCGGGGCCCTGGACCCGAAGCAATCATGATTGGGCCCGCTTGGGAAGCATAGGAATAAGGGGGGGGTGGTTTTGAATTTCCCCTCCTTCCGCTGACCATCAGGATGAAGCAGACAACAGGGACATCAACCACTGACCGTCAGGATAAAGGGAACAACAGGGACATCAAGTGGAGTGGGAATAACCAGCCATCAACCACTGCCCATCAGGACAGAGGGAACAACAGGGAAATCAAGTGGAGTGGGAACAACCGGCCAACAACCACTGACCATCAGGATAAAGGGAGCAACAGGGACATCAACCACTGACCATCAGGACAAAGGGAGCAACAGGGACATCAAGTGGAGTGGGAAAAGCTGGCCATCAACCACTGACCATCAGGACAAAGGGAGAAATCGGCCATTAACCACTGACCGTCAGGACAAAGTAAGGAACAGGGGCATCAAGTGGAGAGGGAACATCCAGCCATCAACCACTGCCCATCAGGACAAAGCGAGCAACAGGGACATCAAATGGAGTAGGAATAAACGGCCATCAACCACTGACCAACAGGACAAAGAGAGCACCCGGCCATCAACCACTGCCCATCAGGACAAAGCGAGCAACAGGGACATCAAGTGGAGTGGGAACAACCGGCCACCAACCACTGACTGTCAGGACAAAGGAGACAATAGGGACATCAAGTGGAGTGGGAACAACCGGCCACCAACCACTGACCGTCGGGACAAAGGAGACAACAGGGACATCAAGTGGAGTGGGAGCAACTGGCCACCAACCACTTACCGTCAGGATAAAGGGAGCAACAGGGACATCAAGTGGAGTGAGAACAACCGGCCATGAACCACTGACCGTCAGAATAAAGGGAACAACAGGGACATCAAGTGGAATGGGAGCAACCGGCCATCAACCACTGACCGTCAGGACAAAGAGAACAACTGTCCATCAACCACTGACCATCAGGACAAAAGGAAGAACTGGCCATCAGCCACTGACCGTCAGGACAAAGTAAACAACAGTGACATCAAGTTGAGGGGGAACATCAACCACTGACCAGCAAGACACTGGAAACAAAAGACCATCAACCACTGCCCATCAGGACAAAATGAACAACTGTCCATCAACCACTTACCATCAGGACAAAGGGAGCAACAGGGGCATCAAGTGGAGTGGGAAAAGCCGGCCATCAACCACTGTCCGTCAGGACAAAGGGAGAAATTGGCCATCAACCACTGACCGTCAGGATAAAGGGAGCAACGGGGACAGCAAGTGGAGTGGGAACAACCGGCCATCAACTACTGACCGTCAGGACAAAGAGAACAACTGTCCATCAACCACTGACCATCAGGACAAAAGGAAGAACTGGCCATCAGCCACTGACCATCAGGACAAAGTAAACAACAGTGACATGAAGTTGAGTGGGAACATCAACCACTGACCAGAAAGACACTGGAAACAAAACACCATCAACCACTGCCCATCAGGACAAAGGGAACAACAGGGACATCAAGTGGACTGAGAACAGCCGGTCATCAACCACTAACTATCAGAACCAAGAGAACAACAGTGACATCAAGTTGAGGGGGAACATCAACCACTGACCAGCAAGACACTGGAAACAAAAGACCATCAACCACTGCCCATCAGGACAAATGGAACAACAGGGACATCAAGTGGTCTGAGAACAGCTGGCCATCAACCACTGAATGACAGAAAAAAGAGAACAACAGTCCATCAACCACTGACCTTCAGGACAAAGGGAACAACAGGGACATGAAGTGCACTGAGAACAGCTGGTCATCAAACACTGACCATCAGAACCAAGAGAACAACCGTCCATCAACCACTGACCTTCAGAACAAAGGGAACAATAGGGACATCAAGTGGAGTGGGAACAACTGGCCACCAACCACTGACCGTCAGGATAAAGGGAACAACAAGGACATCAAGAGGAGTGGTAAGAACCGGCCATTGACCACTCAACGTCAGGACAAAGGGAACAACAGGGACATCAAGTAGACTGGGAACAGCTGGTCATCAACCACTGACCATCAGGACAAAGAGAACAACAGGGACATCAAGTGGAGGGGGAACAACCGGCCATCGACCACTGCCCATCAAGACACTTGAAACACAAGGCCATCAATTACTGCCCATCAGGACAAAGGGAACAACAGGGACATTAGTGGGAACAGCCGGCCATCAACCACTGACTGACAGAACAAATAGAACAACAGTCCATCAACCACTGACCGTCAGGACAAAGGAAACAACAGGGACATCAAGTGGAGTGGGAAAAAGTGGCCAACAACCACTGACTGTCAGGATAAAGGGAACAACAGGGACATCAAGTGATGTGGGAAGAACCGGCCATTAATCACTGACAGTCAGGACAAAGGGAGGAACAGGGGCGTCATGTGGAGTGGGAGCAACCGGCCATCAACCACTGACCATTAGGATAAAGGGAACAACGGGGACATCAAGTGGAGTGGGAGCAACCAGACATCAACCACTGACCGTCAGGACAACGGGAACAACAGGCACATCAAGTGGAGTGGTAACAACTGGCCATCAACTACTGACCATCAAGACACAGGAAACAACAGGGACATCAAGTGGAGTGGGAACAACTGGCCATCAACCACTGAACGTCAGGTTAAAGGGAAAAACACAGACATCAAATGGAGTGGGAACAACCAGCCATCAACCACTGGCCATCAGGACAGAGAGAACAACAGGGACATCAAGTTGAGTGGGAACAACCAGCCATCAACCACTGACTGTAAGGAGATAGGAAGGAACCAGCCATCAACCACTCTTGTGGCCTTGTAGCAATGCAAACCAATTATGTTCTGTGTAATTTTCGCACAATAAGGAGTACTGTAACATGTCAAATGTGTGTGTGTAAAGCTGAGGCCATGTAGTGATCTTTCTTTTTCGGTGTCAGGGGGAGTTGGCCTATATTTGTGGTGCTTTCCTGGCTCATTGGGCTGCAGGTAGGTGCCCCTTTTTGGGTACTGTTAATAGTACAAACAAATAGGTTTTGTGGAGTTGCAGTACCACTGACAACATACAGATGTCCTCCTAACAAATCTGCGAGGACCTCTGTATGTTGTCAGAGGTACTGCACCTCTCCAAAAAAAAAAAATGTCATTCTGGCTGCTTAATGAGCTTGTATTCTGCTTTTACTCAACAGGAGAAACGTTGTGATGTGAAATGTGTAAAGCAATATGATGGAGCTCCCTGCTATCATCAGAGATCTGTTAAGCAAGCTGTCACTATCATGAGTGATCAGTTAAGTGAGCTGTCACTATCAACAGTGATCTGTTAAGTGAGCTGTCACTATCATCAGTGATCAGTTAAGTGAGCTGTCACTATCAACAGTGATCTGTTAATTGAGCTGTCACTATCATCAGTGATCTGTTAAACAAGCTGTCACTATCATCACAGCTGTCACTATTATAAGTAATCTGTTGAGTGATCTGTTAAGTGAGCTGTCCCTATCATGAGTGATGTGTTTAGAGAGCTGTCACTATCATGAGTGATCTGTTGAGTGATCTGTTAAGTGAACTGTCCCTATCATGAGTGATGTGTTTAGAGAGCTGTCCCTATCATCAGTGATCTGTTGAGTGATGTGTTTAGAGAGCTGTCCCTATCATTAGTGATGTGTTTAGAGAGCTGTCACTATCACGAGTGATCTGTTGAGTGATCTGTTAAGTGAGCTGTCCCTATCATGAGTGATGTGTTTAGAGAGCTGTCACTATCATCAGTGATCTGTTGAGTGATGTGTTTAGAGAGCTGCCCCTATCATGAGTGATGTGTTTAGAGAGCTGTCACTATCCTCAGTGATCTGTTGAGTGATCTGTTTAGAGAGCTGTCACTATCATGAGTGATGTGTTTAGAGAGCTGTCCCTATCATGAGTGATGTGCTTAGAGAGCTGTCACTATCCTCAGTGATCTGTTGAGTGATCTGTTGAGTGAGCTGTCCCTATCATGAGTGATGTGTTTAGAGAGCTGTCCCTATCATGAGTGATGTGCTTAGAGAGCTGTCACTATCCTCAGTGATCTGTTGAGTGATCTGTTGAGTGAGCTGTCCCTATCATGAGTGATGTGTTTAGAATGCTGTCCCTATCATGAGTGATCTGTTAAGAGAGCTGTCACTATCATCAGTGACTGGAGGGAGAGGTCTCGAGGTTCTATCTTTGACTCACAGCGCGAGGTCTCTCAGTGTGGCGAGTCCTTCCAAAAATTAGTGAACTCCGGAATCACCGCCACACGAGGTGCGCGTGACGCCGGAAAAAAGTGACAGTAACTTACACAGTGACATGAAGTGTGCTCCGCGCGGAGGACTCGAGAGAGTACTCGGTGAACCCTGAACATAGGGTGCCTAAACTGGAACACCGCAGGGCTTTCTGGGTAGGCAGGGCAAAGGGTTCTGTGTAGACGAAGCAAGGGGTTCTGGGTAGGCGGAACAAGGGGTTCTGGGTAAGCGGAGCAAGGGGTTCTGGGTAGGCGGAGCAAGGGGTTCTGGGTAAGCGGAGCAAGGGGTTCTGGGTAGGTGGAGCAAGGGATTCTGGGTAGGTGGATATCCTGCTCTACCTTTGAAGTTTTTATTTCTTTGAGCTCTTCAGGCGCCTCGAGACGGGAATAAACTTAATATTCTACTTTAGTCTCATTAAGAAGAGGACTCGATGATGGGGACCTCTGCAGGCGATCCTGGGAACTGCAGCATTTACTCTCCATATGATCTCCTGTGGGGACCTCTGCAGGCGATCCTGGGAACTGCAGCCTTTAGTCTCCATATGATCTCCTGTGGGCACCTCTGCAGGCGATCCTGGGAACTGCAGCCTTTAGTCTCCATATGATCTCCTGTGGGGACCTCTGCAGGCGACCCTCAGAACTGCAGCATTTAGTCTCCAGATGATCTCCTGTGGGGACCTCTGTAGGCGATCCTGGGAGCTGCAGCATTTAGTCTCCATATGATCTCCTGTGGGGACCTCTGCAGGCGATCCTGGGAACTGCAGCATTTAGTCTCCATATGATCTCCTGTGGGGACCTCTGCAGGCGATCCTGGGAACTGCAGCCTTTAGTCTCCATACGATCTCCTGTGGGGACCTCTATCTGCCATCTTGGGAACTGCAGCAGCCACTCTCCATATGATCTCCTGTGGGGACCTCTGCAGGCCATCCTGGGAACTGCAGCATTTAGTCTCCATATGATCTCCTGTGGGGACCTCTGCAGGCGATCCTGGGAACTGCAGCCTTTAGTCTCCATACGATCTCCTGTGGGGACCTCTATCTGCCATCTTGGGAACTGCAGCAGCCACTCTCCATATGATCTCCTGTGGGGACCTCTGCAGGCCATCCTGGGAACTGCAGCATTTAGTCTCCATATGATCTCCTGTGCGGACCTCTACAGGCGATCCTGGGAACTGCAGCATTTAGTCTCCATATGATCCCTTGTGCGGACCTCTGCAGGCCATCCTGGGAACTGCAGCCTTTCGTCTCCATATGATCTCCTGTGCGGACCTCTGCAGGCGATCCTGGGAACTGCAGCATTTAGTCTCCATATGATCTCCTGTGGGGACCTCTGCAGGCGATCCTGGGAACTGCAGCATTTAGTCTCCATATGATCTCCTGTGGGGACCTCTGCAGGCGATCCTGGGAACTGCAGCATTTAGACTCCATATGATCTCCTGTGGGGACCTCTGCAGGCGATCCTGGGAACTGCAGCATTTAGTCTCCATATGCTCTCCTGTGGGGACCTCTGCAGGCGATCCTGGTACCTGCAGCATTTAGTCTCCATATGATCTCCTGTGGGGTCCTCTGCAGGCGATCCTGGGAACTGCAGCCTTTAGTCTCCATATGCTCTCCTGTGGGGACCTCTATCGGCGATCCTGGGAACTGCAGCATTTAGTCTCCATATGATCTCTTATGGGGACCTCTATCGGCGATCCTGGGAACTGCAGCATTTAGTCTCCAGATGATCTCCTATGGGGACCACTATCGGCGATCCTGGGAACTGCAGCCTTTAGTCTCCATATGCTCTCCTGTGGGGACCTCTGCAGGCGATCCCGGGAACTGCAGCATTTAGTCTCCATATGATCTCCTGTGGGGACCTCTGCAGGCGATCCCGGGAACTGCAGCCTTTAGTCTCCATATGATCTCCTGTGGGGACCTCTGCAGGCGACCCTCAGAACTGCAGCATTTAGTCTCCATATGATCTCCTGTGGGGACCTCTGCAGGCGACCCTCAGAACTGCAGCATTTAGTCTCCAGATGATCTCCTGTGGGGACCTCTGCAGGCGATCCTGGGAACTGCAGCATTTATTCTCCATATGATCTCCTGTGGGGACCTCTGCAGGCGATCCTGGGAACTGCAGCATTCAGTCTCCATATGATCTCCTGTTGGGACCTCTATCAGCGATCCTGGGAACTGCAGCCTTTAGTCTCCATATGATCTTCTGTAGGGACCTCTGCAGGCGATACTGGGAACTGCAGCATTTAGTCTCCATGTGATCTCCTGTGGAGACCTCTGCAGGCGAACCTGGGAACTGCAGCATCTAGTCTCCATGTGATCTCCTGTGGGGACCTCTGCAGGCGATCCTGGGAACTGCAGCATTTAGTCTCCATGTGATCTCCTGTGGAGACCTCTGCAGGCGATCCTGGGAACTGCAGCATCTAGTCTCCATATGATCTCCTGTGGGGACCTCTGCAGGCGATCCTGGGAACTGCAACCTTTAGTCTCCATATGATCTCCTGTGGGGACCACTGCAGGCGATCCTGGGACTTGCAGCATTTAGTCTCCATATGATCTCCTGTGGGGACCTCTATCTGCCATCCTGGGAACTGCAGCCTTTACTCTCCATATGATCTCCTGTACGGACCTCTGCAGGCGATCCTGGGAACTGCAGCATTTAGTCTCCATATGCTCTCCTGTGGGGTCCTCTGCAGGCGACCCTGGGAACTGCAGCCTTTAGTCTCCATATGATCTCCTGTGGGGACCTCTTGTTAGACAGAAACCTGTGCAATTCCCTCTGGGACCACTGCAAAAGATTTAGGACTGCAGGTGTTTGGCAGTAAACCCACTTGGTAGCAGTCTGTACCACACAGATTCACTTGGTAGCTGTGGCTGAGCAGTCAGACTTTCCTCAAGAAGAGTTAGGCAGCATGCAGAGTATTCACAATAGGTCAAGAGAACACAGTAGAGCAAGTAAACACTGACCAGGGCTTGGTGTAAAAGAGATATAATTATTTAATAAAACCACATCTAGAAAAACACACAGGCACTAATAGTAAGCAATTCAAAAACACGGTCACTAAAAGATATACACTCCCTTAAAAGAATATTAGACAAGTCTTAAGTAAAGCCCCACTTATTTTCAGACAGCGGTGAGCGCTTAACGTAGATGGCACTCTAATAATTCGTTTTAAAAAGGGAGAGAAAAGCAGAGAACAAATTGAAACAGATCCCAACACTTTTTCACGAACACAACAAGAGAGGAAGGCAAAGTAACGAATTCAGAGTCAGTAGGCCGGATCCGCTTTAAGAGGATCAAAACAAAATGTGTCCAAGGTCACATGGTTGCAGTGCACAAAAGTCTTGTAACGGTTGAAAAAGGAGTTGGACCAAAGAAAGGGACCAGTTAGGGGGTCAAGGTGGCATCCCAGTCCAGAAGGTTAAGGGGTTATTATTACCTTGTAGCAATGTTTAGAAAGGGAGGCCTGGCGGACACAATACCTTAAAGTGGTGAGAATACTCCAGCAGGGGCAGTTGTTCCTGGCAGCGGATGCAAGTCGGTGCTTCGTCCGGGGGAAGAGAAGATCTCGTCAGGGAGGAAGACAGGAGTCCGTTGCACTGCCAGGGAAGAAACCAGCCGCAGAGTTTCTCAGGTACAAGGAGCGGTCCTTTGATTCGCGGTTCAGTGGTAAGTGGCTATCCGACCGCTGCGGTGCTTGGCACGGACAGTTCGACCACAAACCGATCTGGGGTGCGAAGAAAGAAGGTAAACTGGTTGTGTCCACCAGTTAGGGGAAGAAGCCTCTCCAGCCGGGAGATCTTCTCTGTCGTCAGGAAGTGGTGAGTCGGTTCCGCAGGGCTCCACTGGTGGTGTCGTCGTGGCAGGTCGGCTCAGATCCTCCCTCGTTGGATTCTCGGGTCCTGTGGCAACTTCTGAAGTTCCAGCCTCCAAAGCCCTGCTTTTATGCAGCATGTCCTCATTCACTCAGCCTAGCTGTCAATCAAACATGCTAAGTGGTGAGCTGGCCGGCTCACCAGTTGGGCCAATCACACAAGAGTGCGACTTGAGTTACCAAGGTAACTCAGTCCAGGGTGCCTAAACCCCCTCCCACACCCTCTGTGGTACCCAGACAGAGTGGCACCACTTTTGGAGGCTTCTGTGGAGAAGCCCGCCAAAAAGTGGAACAAAGGGCTCGACTTGGGTTGGAGTCACAGAAGAGAACACAAACGCCATTTTAGAATCGAGTCCTGGCAAAAAATACCAACCGGCGAATTAATATTAATTAAATAAACCAGCGGTATGTTCGAGGTTATGAGAAGTAAATGATTAAAGTTGGTAGCCTCGAACAATGGGAAAATCCCATAGGGAAATATTCGTGGTAAAAAGTAGTTTCCACTGCCACCAGCCAAAACTCGATCAGGGGGGACGGAGACGTGCCCCCTCGACTAACAGACCCCGGGGCAATCGAATTGCCCCAACCAGTACATCCACAATATGGTGGTTTGTACTGGTTTCTGTTAATAATTTGGGACTAGTAAAGCCAATGGTGACTTTACATGCCCTGGGAGACAGTAGTCAGTCCCAGGGTATGGAGTCTATGGTGGGGTGTCACTATGACACCCCTGTGTTACTGCACGGAGGGTGCTGTGTAACACACATAGTAAAAACACATGAGACCCTATGGAGTAAAGGACCCCATAGCCCATAAAACACATTAACAGTCAAAGGAACACCATAAATCATGTCCATGTGATCTCCTGTGGGGACCTCTGCAGGCGATCCTGGGAACTGCAGCCTTTACTCTCCATATGATCTCCTGTGGGGACCTCTGCATGCGATCCTGGGAACTTCAGCATTTAGTTTCCATATGATCTCCTGTGGGGACCTCTGCAGGCGACCCTCAGAACTGCAGCATTTTGTCTCCATATGATCTACTGTGGGGACATCTATCTGCCATCCTGGGAACTGCATCCTTTAGTCTCCCTATGATCTCCTGTGGGGACCTCTATCGGTGATCCTGGGAACTGCATCATTTAGTCTCCATATGATCTCTGGTGGGGACCTCTGCAGGCGATCCTGGGAACTGCAGCCTTTAGTCTCCATATGATCTCCTGTGGGGGCCTCTGCAGGCAATCCTGGGAACTGCAGCACTCAGTCTCCACACGATCTCCTGTGGGGACCTCTGGAGGTGATCCTGGGAACGGCAGCATCTAGTCTCCATATGATCTCCTGTGGGGACCTCTAGCGGCAATCCTGGAAACTGCAGCCTTTAGACTCCATATCATCTCCTGTGGGGACCTCTGCAGGCGACTCTGGGAACTTCAGCCTTTAGTCTCCATATGATCTCCTGTGGGGACTTCTGTAGGTGATCCTGGGAAATGCAGCATTTAGTGTCCATATGATCTCATGTGGGGACCTCTGTAAGTGATCCTGGGAACTGCAGCATTTAGTCTCCATATAATCTCCTGTTGGGACCTCTGTAAGTGATCCTGGGAACTTCAGCATTTAGTCTCCACATGACCTCCTGTGGGGACCACTGCAGGCGATCCTGGGAACTGCAGCATTTACTCTGCATATGATCTCCTGTGGGGACCTCTATCTGCGATACCGGGAACTGCAGCATTTAGTCTCCATTTAATCTCCTGTGGGGACCTCTATCGTGTATGTCTGTTGATCTGTACATTACACATACTTTACATGTGTAATGCTTATTAACTTGTGTTGTATTGCTCTATCTTTTCTTACTCTCAAAGTACAGAGTATTATCAGAGGTACACCATACTGTCCATTAATTGTGACATCTCAGTCCGTCAATTGCAACAAGGCCTATGATGTACACCATATTCAAGTACAATCCCTGCACGCCACCTCTACTGGTTGACCAACTGCAAAATATCCTCCACAACCATGCTGTGACAGTGAGCACCCACAGAAGACATACATATTTCCAACCGTGTATGCATGAGTTACATATCAGTATAAGAGTTGACCCAATCAAGGCAACATTTTGTAACCTACGTCCAACCTGTGCCGACCCTGTTATGTCCAAGGGCCCAAACCAATCACACAAGTCAGTAGCGGTTCTGCAGCCACAACACAACATAGCACTGTGACTGCAAATATTCTCATATTGTCTCCCATGCACTCACCATCCCCAATGCAGTCTGCCCGCACTCACCAAAAAAATAGTTGCCTCTACAACTGTCCACCGATACATTATATGTGAGTACCGGAGTAAAAATGCCTTCCATGTGCCAATGTCTTACTGTCCTCCGTAAAGTGCGCCTGTGCCCAGGCCTTAGGCTCTTGGTTACCTAGGCAGAGGCCTATGACCTCCGCCCATGCACCCAATAGCCTAGTCCTCCAACACACCCATTAAAATGCAATAGAGGCATGCAAGCCACGGGCACCAGATGCTACCTTCTCTACCTTTCTAAGAAAATGTCTTCTTCCGCACGGCCCACAAAACGCCACTAAGTACTCATTTCCCACTTTGCTAGATGATAACAGATGTACAAAAGTGCACAGACGTCATTATTCACTATCTTTTGTTGACAAAATAAAAGAGCGGTGAATGCAGCCAACTAACATTCTGTGCCAAAATAAAGCACTTGCAAGCATTCACTGTAGTGTTACTGTAAACTATGGAATTTTCTGTTCCCATATAGTCTGTGTGCGCATGCGTGCTTATGCTTTTCTTTACGTTGGTCCTTTGCATACCTATCTGCTCAGATGAATAAGTGCACTACACTTGGCACACATATAAAATACATACCCTTCAATGTGCCAATGTCTGACTGCCCTCAGCAAAGCACGGCTGTGGCCAAACCCTAGGCACTTCGGTACATAGGCGGAGGCACCCAATAGCCTAGTCCATCAACACACCCACTAAAATGCACTGTAGGCATATATGCTACCATGTGTCCACCTAGTTTTCCCGACTACTGGTAACAAACTCACAAAAGGGTACCTTCTCCAACCTACTTCCAATCAGTGCCCAGACTGTTACGTTCAAGGGCCATAGCCATGCAAACACAGAGGTAGGCCTTTTGCAGACACAACACAACATAGTCCACCCACTGCTAATATCCTCATATTATCTCCAAGCACTCCTCATCCCCTATAAAGTCTGCCTACAAAGACCAGCTTACTGTAGTCTCCTACTCAGCAATGCAGTGAATGACTGTAGCTGCGTCAGTGCTCCATATTGCAACAATGTGCTGGCAAAACATCCTTCCATGTCTCCTAGTTGTTATGGCTCCCTTGCAGCAAGGGTGTGAGCAAGTCTTAGGCTCTTGGGTACATGATCGGAGGTTTATGGCCTCCGATCATGTACCCAAAAGCCTACTCCTTCCACATCCACTCAAAGGCAATACAGCCACTCTGCCTGCACTCACCAAAAAAGGAAAGTCACCTCTACTGGTGCCCGCCAATCACGTATCTGTCACTACTGCCATAAAACGCTCATATCCAAAAGATTTGATGATACAAAATCCTTCCCTGTACGAATGTCACCCACTCTCATTTTGTTTCCACCATCTGCAATCCACTACCCATTCCTAAAGCACCGGCCATGCCGTGCCACTGAAGGTACTCAGCTGCATACCTGACCGCTAAGTGCCTCACTGCACCCCCATGCATGGAGGCATTACATTGCCGAGGTGGTGGCCAAGCCCTAAGCTCTTCGGTAGAAGGGGAGGCCTGCAGCCTCTCCCCATGCACTGAAAAGACTACACCTTATCCACAAGCACTGCCAGCCAACTCAGACAAGCATGGGACCTTTTTGCCACAAACCCACCGCCATAAAACAACGCTACCACACTAAGTCAACATAACAACTGGCAGCCATAGCCGACAGCACAAACATTGCCAATATCTTCACTTTGCCCTCTTACACCCAGCCGATCCTGGAAACCCTGCTTTCCAATGCCTTTCGGCGCTCCACCATCCTCCAATACACAATGGCGGCATTTCCCAAAACCTTTGTAGCACAGCACGTTTCCCTCCAGCCAACCACCAGCTGCGTCCAATGTTTGCTGACATCACAGCGTGCCACAGGCCAATGAGACTTTGGTCCTCGGAGCGAACTGGGAAATGGGTCCGAGAGCGGACCCTGATGAGGCAAATGTATTTGGGATATACATTTCAGTTATTTGGAACAAAAGTACTGGTCAGATCTCCACCAAACACTCAAAAGCACTCTTTCTGACCCAAGCCTCCACTCCTGCCGAAAATTTGGTGAAAATCCGTCTGGCCATTCACCCAACTTGCTGAAGGAATTCAGAGCGGCCCATCTACTGTTTTTGCAAAGTTTGGTGAGGATTCCTCCAGGGGGAGTGAAGTTATACGCTGCCGAAAAAGTGGTCTTCCTATGGGTTTAGCAACTTAACCATAACTACACGCCCGCTACCACGGGACTTGTTATTGAAGTCAATGAAGGACGGATGATCCCACTACGTATAATAGCAATGCTGAGCAAAAGAAGGAAGACCAAGCTTTTTCATTTCTCACAGTCAGAAAACAAGTGAATTACAGGATAAAGCTTGGAAAGGCAAGGTTGGATGATCCAAGAAGCCAAAGCCTTATCAAATTGAAGTGAGTTGAGATTGGATATAAATCATGTGAAAAAATGAAGCTTTTGTTCAGAAGACATGGACGGAAACAAGAAGACGTCATTGGTCTATTAGAAAATTGCATTTTAATATACTGAAAGCTCGATTTCGTGGTCTTTAGTCACGTGGGGAGAAGAAATCAGGCGAGCATGATGCTCACAGCTATGCACGAGGACAGAGTGTGCCTGCACTCCCCTGAATTCTTCAGTAGCAAGAAACATTTCCAAGGCCAAGTTCAAAGCCCTAATTGACAGTTAACCACCGAGGTGATGATGGATGGTCATGTTAATTGGTGGGAAGCTATAGTTAAGACTAGCTTATCTGCACCTTGACGCTCAGCCTGTGCGCTGCTAATGTAGGCTGGGAGGGTACTGACGAAGATTGGAGAGAAACCAGTGATAGAGGACGACATTGGCAGTGGTCCTGTAGTTGCATAGGCAATTAGACGTTGTATATTTAGTGACGTTCATAGCGACACATTTTAGGTAAGGGCTTAGTTGCCCCACCTGAAGTTAAGAAACCTATTATTTTACTTCAATGCCCAAACAAGTATGGATCATATACCTAGATGATCTGTTTAGAACCTATCACATTCACCCATAAGTTTTAAGCTTTTGCCACATAGGATGACGTTAGTAATACGCAGGTTAACGTCAGCAATGACAAATATTTACTAAAAAATTGTGATTTTTTGTAAAATGCTTTGAGGTCATGATGAGAGACGTCTGCTGATGTCTGTTGTACTCCCTGTTTTAGATAATTAATATGAAAACAGTTATCCTTTTGCCAACTACCTGAGTTGATTCAATTATTGATGTTTGAATATAATTCTGCATCCCCATCTATCGCAAGGGTATTGTATCTCATCTTAAAGAGCTGGAAGGTCCAGTTCCCATGGTAGCAGAGATTGATGGTTAGAGAATCCATCGAAATAAATACGTTTTTCGAGTCCCGGAAATATCACACGACATCTGACATTCAGCTGAAAGTATGTGAGGCTCCCTGTAGATTGCGGTTTTAGGGTAAAGCAAAGTCTTCCAAGCCAGGTTAGACGGGTCCCCTTGTTTTCACGCAGAAACCCCTCCCGGCGTCTACAGGAAGCTGAACGGATGGAAAGTTGAAGAGGCTTCTGAGTAGGCATGAGATCCCGAGATTCAGAAGTTGAAAGATTCAAATGGTGAGTAGAAAACTGAGCAAGGTGGCAAAAATAGTGAATGGGCAGTGGGTGAAGAAAGTAATAAAAGGGAAATATTAGTAACAGAGGGAGGTGGTGCTAAATATTAAGCAATTGACTTGAAGAGAAGCCAGGCAATTAAGAAATATTGTGAACAGGAGCTGCGATAGAAAGTACGCCTAGTGTCTGCTCTTTAAAGAGTGTAACAGGAGGAACAGAACCTAAAATCCCACAGTGGAAGTCGTAGGAGACGGGTTCAATGAAAGACAAACTTAAGGAGGTCTGTTCAAACTCTGTATGGGGTATTTTAGGGACAAAAAGTGTCTTACAAGAGAAGACAAGAGTTTATGTGGCCAGCCGAGTGTGTTTGTCCGTCTGTTCACTTTATGTGATTTTGTAAAAAATTGATCAAATGATAAAACAAAATTGATGACAAACACTAGCGTTGTTAAGAAATAAGCGTGTATTCACGGGATTTGAATTTATATTTTTAGCAGATTAAAGTAAAAAATGAACTTGAAAAAAGGTTTTGAGATGCGACGATTGGTGCTCGCTCATATTATTTGATTGTATTAAAGGATATTAGCGTAAACAGTGAGTATTGACGGTCAAAGAGTGGTGTCAAAATGGAGGATATTACTCTGCTTATACACCTTTGCAAACAGTTGCCTAAGCACGCTGCCAAGCTCAGACAGTATAGTACCGAATGGGTTAAAGGAAATGCAGATAGAATGTTCAAGCCGTGGCCACAAGGAGGATCACTATCGAAGGTAGTCCTGCAGCATATGATGACATATTTGCATGCTACATATACTGGAAAAAAGTTAGACAAACGACTAGTGAGCTTAGAGCTCTGGAAAATGTACCAGGAGGAGAGAGAAGACCCGCCTCCTGTAGATTGGATGTTATGTTATGTTATGTTAAACTATTTGTAACGTGCACCTGGTACCCGTAAGATGATGGGAGCAAACTCACAAACAAAAACACAACAAGAAGACAATCACGGCGAAGCTGAGATAGCACATGAACCAAATACTTTAAGCAAAAACCAACATCTTCAACAATTTCTGTAAGTGTTCTGTTGAAGCCATTGTTCAAAGGATGGGCGACAAAGCATTCCATGCGATGGGAGCTGCTACTTGAAACAAGCCCATTCTTGCTTTATTGGAATTACTCCAAGGGACTCTAAGGATATTAGTGTGATCAGATCTTAAAGTCCTCCCATTGTCTTTAGGAACAATGACCTCCTTCAGATACAAAGGCATTTGACCCATAATGCATTTGTGTGTGATAAGAAGGAGCCTAAACAGGACTCTTGCTGCAATCGGAAACCAATGAAGGCTCCTACAAGCCTCAGAGACATGGTCCCTTTTACCTAAGCCCTTTACCACTCTTACCGCCCCATTCTGAATCGCTTGGAGACGTTGGATCTCTGCTTTCGGAACACCTAGTAGGAGACTGCAGCCATAACCCAATTTTGAGCCAATAATGGCTCTAGCCAAAGTTTCTGCATTTTTCTCCGAGATCAATGGTCGAAGGTGGCGAAAGAGTTTAATGAAATAAGACGAAGCTGAAACAAAATTGTTCACTTGGGCCTTCATATTCATGTGTTTGTCCAGATATGCGCCCAAGGTTTAACCTTGGGTAGGATCTCAATAACACAATTATCCAAGGTGAAACACTTAAAATTAGCCCCCAATTTTTCTAATTTACCGGGGGAGCCTACCAGCATAAGCTCAGTTTTGGCACTATTCAGCGCAAGCCAATTGGATACCATCCAATCCTGAATTTTAAGGTATATTTTGTTGATAAGGGCTTCATCTTCTTGATAGGAGCCCGAGATAGGTAAGGCTCAATGGGAATGGGGATGTACCCGGTCCGGGTCCCTCGAAAGGGAATTACCGGGTCCTCCAAAGTCAGAATGGCCCAGTAAGTCTCCTTTTGCGGGACCCGGACCCGAGTTTGGAGGTAGCCATGCCGCTAAAAACTGCATGGCTACCTCCAAACTCGTAATGAGGTCCATTATCATTCTCACATAGCACTTTGGCGAACAAGAGGTCAGTTCATGGGTCAGGATGCCTATCTCAAATGGGCAACTGAATGGACGGACCCAGACGAAGATGATTATGTACAAGACTTCAAGACAAGAGACAGAGAGCACACCAAGAATCATATGATCAGATATGAAAAGCCTGGAGTGAAAGGAGCTGAAATCAGATGGGAAGTAAACAAAGACTTGAGACACCAGTAAAATCTGAAGAAGATATTCGACATTGGTGATACAGAGGACAGATCCAGATTTGGGGATCAGTGCTATCACCAGAAGGTGTGGTCATCTGCAGAGCCTGGATGATATAGGATCGCCCTGACTCAACTTTCTGGAATGCACAAGTAGCATGCAAGCCCCTATGAAAGAAACTTGCTAAACTATTAACCTGGGTTGAAGACAAAGGAGGACCTTTGCAGATAATACCATTGAAAAAGTCGGAGAGAATGAGAATTGCAGTCGGATCTTTGATGCACCAAAGATGAATCTTGGAACGGCAGTGATCATGGATCACCATTGGGCCTGTGGAGCCAAAGCATGTATAAGGCCACCTAAAGACTGGGGAGGAATATGCTTTTGGTGAATGTTCATGTTCCAGCATTGGTGATTCCTAAAATTGACTTGCATATTGACAGTTTCCCGAAAGCAGATCCTCACCTGAGAAAGAAGAGATCTGGGGAGCTGCTGATAAATCGAGTAAAGAGGGAGAACTATTTTTCGGCCAAATCGATAGAGGCCTTTGACTCCATCCCGTATGAACACAGACTGTGCAGCCAGACTTCATTCGTATTCACGTTGATCTTCATGCCGAGAATTCAGGTTGGAGCAAATACTAAATGGCTGCAGATCACCAGATGGGAATTGCTACAGATGATCAACACAACCATAAAAGGATTTAATGCAATCAGGGAAGAGATGAGAGCCATACAACTGATGACTCTTCAGAATAGATATGTACTTGACATGATCACAGCTATGGATGGAGGTGTTTGTGCAAAAATTAGAGAATCATGTTGCATATTCATACCATCTCACGATGACAAGAATGGCACCTTGACTGAGGTCATAAAGATACTGACGAAGCTACATGTCCGGATGACAGACAGACAGAGATCTGACAGATGAAGAAATCAGAGACTTTGTGAAGAACAGTACCTATGCACCAGAGGGAACGAAATGCCTGTACCCGAGGAACCATAACAATGGGTTTATAATTGTACAACAATGTGGGAGCCCATGTGTACTGCCCATTACAAAAAAGGCACTTCACTATTAGACGTCCCCCCTTGTGTTAATGGCCGTTTCGGTCTGGGCACATATTGTGAATACCACATCTCATTTGAGACAAAGGAAACTGAAAATGTAGCACTATTGGTTATTTAGGATGCTGCCTCTTCCTACACATCTGTACATTTCTCTGCCTGCTTATGACCTGGGTGAAATAATCCAAACCCTGGTTTTATCATGTTAATTGGTGGGAGGACCAGGCAGCTTTTCTGCTTTATTACCTGCTAATGTAAAGATAAACAAATGCACAGGTTCCTGATAAATAAGGTCACCTATCAAGTGCCTGTAAACAAGTTTGTAAACAGGGCACCAAGGGCAGAAAGGGCAGGGAGCAGTGTTTTTGAGCCCCGGAGGAGGAAGCTGGCCGAGCTTTCATGGAGCTGGACTTCCTGCTGGGCTGGGCCTCTTTCCGGTAGAGAAAGTCCACTTGACCCCACAGTGGGGTGTTTCCTCCTGCCTTCACACTTTGAAAAGGTGCGTTGTGAGAACAGATTACTCATCCTGAAGTGTGGGCAATTGTTAAAGGGTTTTGTGAGGACAGTCTGGAAGAGCTTTTCTAAGTTGCGTAGGTGCATTTTCGGTTGGTAGCCGTTATGTGGTGTTGGGTGATGTTTTGTAATGTTGCGATATGTTGCGATTAAAGAATTGTACCCCTGATGAAGAGATCGTTATCTGGAAACGCTTTGGGTTTTATTTTAAAGCACAATGATTTGTGAAAACAGAAGATTAATAAGTGTTATTTTACCTACATACTGTTATGTTATGCACAACATTTCTGGATAAATCTTTTCTAAATTACAAATACAGCAGTGTATTAGCCCTATGACATCGTGCATGGAATGTGAGTTCCCACATCTTGTGAGCTTGTTCTGCTTCTAATATACAGATGTACTCATAACAAATCTGCGAGGACCTCTGTATGTTGTCAGTGGTACTGCACCTCTCCAGTAAATAATGCCGCACAGAGGCCCTCGCATTTCATACGAGGACCTCTGTAGGTTGTCAGTGGTAATGCACCTCCCCAAAAGAAATTATTGTATGCCATGTAAAACTGAGATCCCAGGGTTGTGTTACCTGCCTTAGGAAAGTGTGTTCTGTGCCTTTAAAGGATGTCTATCTCTGTAGGAGAATGAAGGCTCTGCCACCTGGGGTGTTCATGTGTCCCTTGATGGAATATCTATTGGCAATCTATTGGCATCACCCTTTGATGACTGCTTTGCTTAAGGGCGTGATGGTAGTGAAGCCAGCAAGAACACACACCTCTTTGGGCGTGACTTTGGTTTTGTGCCTTTTCTTATCCCGGCGGCTAAATGAGCTTTTATTCTGCTTTGATTCAACAGGAGAAACTTTGTGATGTCAAATGTGTAAAGCAATATGTAGGGGCTGCACTCATATCAGAGTTGCCAACCCCAGGCCCCCTCCTGCTCAGAATCAACGGGTCTGATGGTTATGCCCTGACCTGGAATTCATGTGTGTTCGGGGCCCCTGCCCCTCAGGGGACCCCAGCTTCTGTGTCCTTTTTGGAAGGGGGTTCCCTGCTGGACATATTGTGTCTGATTTCGGACCACAGATTAATGCATTAATGCTAGCACTGCACTATTATAAGTGATCTGATAATCGAGCTGTCACTATCATCAGTGATCCTTTAAGCAAGCTGTCACTATCATGAGTGATCCATTAAGCAAGCTGTCACTATCACCAGTGATCTGTTTAGAGAGCTGTCACTATCACCAGTGATCTGTTGAGCGAGCTGTCACTATCATCAGTGATCTGTTAAGCGAGCTGTCACTATCACCAGTGATCTGTTAAGAGAGCTGTCACTATCACCAGTGATCTGTTAAGAGAGCTGTCACTAACATAAGCTTCCTGTAACTTTTGTTATTGATTTGGATCCGTCCCGCGTTTCTATCTTCTACTCACAGCGCGAGATCTCTCAAGAGACCTTCCAAAAATTCCGAGACTCCGGAATCACCGGCACGCGCGGTCCAGGTGACGTCGGAGACCGACATGTTTAATGATGATGCCAGTGTTCACTCTCGGAGCCTGGGCGTGAGTATCTGCTGCACCTCTGACATAGGGCGCCTCGGAGGCGGAATGCTGGTATCGCGGGGGTCTCTGGGTAATCGGATATCCTGCCCCGTTGTCTGGAAAATACTTAATGACACTATGAAGAAAATATTTAGAATATCCCTGTAAATGAATATACACTTCATACAAGAAGTGATCAACATATGTATCATTGATATCAGTGCGTATAGGCCCATAATACCAAATCACTGGTGGATGCAAGCAGACGTCCAAGGCCAAAGGAGAACAAAGATACATACAATATCACCCAACCTGTGTTGGTACTCCTTTATCAACCTCAGCAGGATGAAAGGCTGAGTTGAGCTTGCTGGGAGTCGAACCTGCAACCTGAAGATCACACATACTTTGAAAAAGCCAGCGCTCATCCCGCTGAGCTATCTTACCAGCTATAGCTATCAGAAAACCAGCCACTCCAGAAACAAAGAGCCACACCCTGCTGGACACAGCCCATGAGCCAAACAAAAAAAAAAACACTTAATTTTTGTCTTTTTTAGGGGTAGCAAGGGAGACCACTGGGGTAGCAAGGGAGACCTCAGGGGTCGCAGTAGCGACCCCTGACGAACCCTAAATGACGTCCATGAGCACACTCCTCTTCATACACACACACTAACCCACTACACAAGCAACAACTATTAAGGCTTGCCTGTGAGACAGCCTCTTGTCACACGCTATCACACACATCCCTACACAGCTCACTACAACACTTCAGTCACACAGGCAAATCTAGCTCCCAGCCAGGCTACTCACACACAGAACAACCACAGAGACCAAGTATGTTTTCCATCCATGTCTCTGAATATTTAATTCAATAAACAGCAGCAAACAACCAAACTATTGGCTTTGCCAATGCATGTTGGGGTACAGTTTGCTCATATACCTATACTGGTCCTTGTTAAGACGGATTTCTGAACTCTGACCTGGTGGGCAGAGGTTCAGGAGGCCAGCCTAATTTCTTGGAATAGAGTAACCTTCTGGACAAACCAGACCAATCAAGGTAGCTATGGAAGGTGGTCAAGACTAGGTCTTAGGAGGGTTGACGGTGACTGAAGGACCTCAATGAGCACACAGAGCAAGGACCCTTACAAATCACACCCAGACAGGTGTATATATATATACAAACTATAAACACATTTATTACAATGCCTTTGATATTCAACACACAGTAAGGAAATCACAGCAATACTTCTAAACCAACACAATCCTATCTATACATATATATGATATGATATGATATGGCATTTATAACGCGCCCATACACAAGTGTTTCAGGGCGCAACGAGGCAAGGGAGGGGAAGACAGTGGGAAACAGACAACAATGCTCCTAGGCCAGGTGACATTCAGATCGCGCAAGTGCATGGGTAGGGAGAAAGGGCAAGTGCCTGGGGGATGGGAGAGGGGGAAAGTGCAGTGCAAGGGATGGTAAGAATAAATAAGATAATAAAAGAATACAAGTGGCCAGATGGTGGCAAGTGCAGGGTAAGCGCAGAATAAGTGCTGGTAGGGGACTGCAGGGATACAGAAAACAGTCCCAAGGTGTGACCGGTTGCCAGGGGGGGCATGGCAAGTGTGCAAAAAGCTGGGCCTGGCCTGGACCCAAGATCAGAAAGGGTGGCGAGGTGACCAGTGCAGTTTCAGCCAGGAATTTCAGCAGGGGAGAGAGGCAAAGAAAGAAGAAGCAAAGAGGAAGGTTTTAAGGTGTTTCCGGAACCGGAGATGGTTCTCCTTAAGTTTCAGGGAGGCAGGGAGGCTGTTCCAGAGGGAGGCCCCTGCTGAAGAGAGAGCTTGACCACCCACTCGTTGCTTGGAGAAGCGACTGACCCTGAGGGAGTCAGAGGCAGATGAGCGAAGAGCCCAAGAAGGAAGGTATTTGGGAAGAGAGAGTTGAAGGTATTCCGGGCCCAGGCCCCAGAAGGCCTTATGGACAATGCAGAAGGTTTTGAACTTAATTCTTGCAGCCACTTGGAGCCAGTGCAGAGATTTCAATCCTGGAGAGATATGATCCCTGGGCTTGAGGCCAAGGACAGGTCTCGCAGTCCTGTTTTGGATACGTTACAGAGGGCAGAGAGTAGAGGCAGGCAGATTAAGATAGAGACGGTTGCAATAGTCCAGCTTTGAGAGAACCAGGGCTCTGGAGACGGCGAGCTTCTGGGGGAAGGAGACAAGAGGAAGAATACCTCTGAGGAGGAGCAGCTGGTAGTGGGATTTCTTAGAGACATCAGAGATGTGAGGGGAGAAGGAAAGTGTGGAGTCGAAGATGACCCAGAGGTTTTTAGCCTTGCAGGTGGGGGCAGGAAGAGGGCCAAGAGAGGCCGGCCGTAGAGCTGCAGGGAAGGAGGGAGTGGGTGTGCCGATGAGTATAATCTCAGTCTTACTGGCATTAAGGCAGAGGTCATTGCGGCACACCATTCCTGGATAGCAGACAGACAGTCAGAGATGAGGGAAGGAGAGGAGGAGGCCGAGGGTAGCCTGAAAATGAGCTGGGTATCATCCGCATAGCACTGAAAGTTGGGGCAGAGAGCTGCGATGCGGTGGGCAAGGAGTGCCAAGTATTGGTTGAACAGCCAGGGAGAGAGGTTAGATCCCTGGGGGACACCACAGGCACAGAAAAAGATATCAGAGAGGAAGGACCCGAGTTGGACCTGGGAGGGTCGGTTGGAGAGGAAAGAAGTCAGCCACGCCAGAGCATGTCCATTGATACCCAGGTTTTCACGGAAACGGTTGACCGGGATGGCTTGATTGATAGTGTCAAAGGCAGAAGAGAGATCAAGTAAGATGAGGACACATGGGGTGTTGGAGTCAAGGTTGGAGAGCAGGTCTTCACGGATGTTCAGGAGAGCAGTTTCCATGCTTCTGGCAGCGCTGAAGCCAGACTGATGGTCATGAAGACAACCAACAGATTCAGTGTGGAGATCAAGCTGGGAGATGGCAAATTTCTCCAGGAGCTTGCCCAGGAAGGGAGTGATAGAGATAGGGTGATAGTTGGCTGGGCAGGAGGGGTCAGCTGAGGGTTTCTTAAGAAGAGGGTACACAAGGGAGTGCCTCAGGGTGGAAGGGAAGACTCCGGTGGTGAAGGAGTTATTGCAGAAATCGGCCAGGGAATAAGCCAGGGAGTCGATGTGGTCCTTGATAGTTTTGGAGCAACAGGGGTTAACCTGTTTTGACGAGACTTTCATAAATCGGACTTTTCGAGAAACATTGCCTGCAGAGAAAAGGGGAAAGGCAGAGAAGGAGGGAGGGGGGTGGTTGCAGAAGGATCAGAGGAAGTGCAGGGAGTAGAGGGAGGGAGGTGATAGGAGCAGAGTGAGGACAGGATGTCCTGAGTTTTTTAAATGAAATGAGAAGCCAACGCTGTGCGGAAAGCCTGGGAGAGGACAGGAGAGGTAGAGACAGCGGCAGGATTGGCCAGTTCCTTGCAGATTTTAAACAGTTCAGCCGAGTTGTTAGATGCCGCAGAGACTTGGATATGGGCTCTCTTCTTGGTGAGAACAGAGAGCCGGAATTGCCTTTGCAGAAGGTGGCAGGCCAGTTTGTCGGAGGATGAACATGAAGCATGCCATTTCCTTACGGCCACCCTGCACTTGCGTTTTAGGGTGACGATATCCGAGTCATACCAGGAGTTACACTTGGCTTTGGGCTTCAGGCGGATTTTCTTGACAGGGGCAAGGATATCAAGATATAGCAGAGTGGAGCGTGGAGAGGGCTGTGTCAGGGTGAGAGTCAGCCAAAGGGGCAGGGGGGATGAGAAGGTGGCGACGAAAGCGTCAACTGACACGCGCTTCATGGGTCGGATGACCAAGGAGGGTGGCAGTGATGAAGGTGGCTTGGCCTAAGGGGTAGGGAGGGTGAGGTGGGAGGATAGGAGAAAGTGATCACTCCAGGAGAGAGGAGTGGAGAGAGGGACAAAGAGGGGAAGGTCAGAGGAGATCAGATCATCAAGAGTGTGCCCTGCAGAATGAGTCGGGCCAGAGGGGAGAATGGAGAGTGAGAGAGAGTCGCAGAGGTTGCGAAAGTGTCCGGAGGGGGGACAGGAGGCATCCAGGTGGATGTTGAAGTCTCCTAGAAAGAGGAGTTGAGTGGTTGAGGCCAAGAGTGAGGAGGAGAGGTCCGCCCACTCGGAGAGGAAGGAAGAAATCTGACCAGGTGGCCGATAGATAGTAGCCACAGTAAGGGAATGGCTAGGAGAGAGAGAGACCAATATATATACAAGACCAATGGGGTCTAAAGGTTGACTGCACCAAATGGGTCCATAACCTAGAACAGGGATGGAAGCCGGCAGTGCAAACAGTAATAATAATAATTGTATTGTGGTATAATCCAACATTTGGACTTTACATAACAAATACAATTTCTCAATATGCGAAACAACACAAGAACAATTGAACCATTGCATTAGGTCATAGTAAATACCATGTCAATATCAGCCAGTTATACTAGCATGTGCTGAATTGGTCATACCAGAACAAAATAATAAAATAGTAAACTAAAATGTGAGCTAAATACCTACATGATTAGATCAGATACAAGACACTACAGTGCACTTCACTTCAGTAGCCAAATTCCTCAGGAAGCTCATGATACAATTCAGTTCATTAAGAGAATAAAGATAATACAAAAACAGCCAAAGTCAAATCGTCCTAATAATAGTGCTAAAAAGTCTATGGGTTCCCTTGTATCACAAAATCAGGGAAAACCAAGACGAAAAAAGAAATAGCCAGAAAGGAAAAGGAGGGAGTATGTGCCCTCTGATCCAATGGTCTCAGATTCATGCTGCCAGACTCTGAATAGGGCAAGCTGCACTGAGATGGAATCTGAGTTTAGGCAATGATCCCAGAAGGAATCTGCAGTAATTGCCTAACATACACATGTACACGGGCCGCAATTCAGCACATAAGGTGAGGACATGTCTGGCTGATTCCAATTGATCAGACTTACCACATATTAGGCAAAACCTGAGTTCAGTCGGGACTTTCAAATGAGGGCCAAACCCAACCATTGGCGGTAACTGATGTATATGCAGTTTTAGTTTTAGTTTTAGCCGGGCAAAGCTGCAGATAGGGTTGGATCTTCCGGTAACGACGCGCCACCTGTGACACTGCCTCATAACCCTTCAGCTGTGCCAAATGGTTATCATTCTCACACCAAACCCATTTGTTGAATTTATGTTCAAAAGGTTTTTTAAATGAACATACCGGTAGCCTCTCTTTTTGGCAAATGGCCAGTCAATCTTTGAGAATAGGGTTTCATTCAAGATTTTATCATTACACCCTCGGAAGACCCTCTTTGAATCATAGTTGTCCACAGCGAGTGCCAATAGTACTAGATGTTAAATAAAAAGACCCCCTGGCTCGAAGGCAGTGATGCTAAGCCTAATTCTAGGTGAAGATATTCCATAGGGCATGAGGAGCCTCATCCCAACAATGATCACCAATAATGGCCTGAATAGCCGGTGCATCAAGGCCGTGAAGAATGGCTGGGACAAAACATTGTTGAAAGAGCTTAACAATCCCGGTCATGCTATAGCCCGCCGCGGCCCTAGCAAACGTACAGGCTTGCAGGGGAAGTGTTTTGGCTCGTCTCATTTTATTGGCAATGATCCAATCATAGCTAGACCGCAAGTCAAACTCCAGGCCTAAATTTGGATTGGATTGAGTATAATCTATGGTGCCCATGGAAGCATGTATTCTAGTCCGATTGATCTTATTTCTGGTGACCAATATGATGTTCGTTTTTTCCAGATTAATGGTCAGGCCCAGCTCAGAGGCATAGGAGGCCAGCTCATTAAGCATGCTCTTAATCCCAGATATGGTCCTGTCAAACAGTATCTAATCATCAGCATAGCGCATGCCCACAATAGGTACATTTCCTATTGAAGAGGAGAAATGGGTTTGTCCCTTCCCCACCGCCACACCTAACCGGAAGATGCAACTCCGACCGAAGAACCACCAACACCATAAGGTTGCACCCCTTCCCAATGCTCCTATCATAAACATGCACCATGAACGCTGTTCGACCACCAGGCCGTGCCTCTCTGCAATTGGACGCATCCTGCCCAAGACAGGTGATGGGAGCCAAGATAGAGCTGGAGACAACCACATGGACCAGATTGACTAACGTCGCCACAAGCTATGCTGCACATCGTTAGAGATGCCATGACGACATAGATGCGTTAGACAAGAAGCAAACGTGCCGTCCGCACACTTGGATCACTCACACATCAATCCACACGAAGAACATGTACTGTTCTGTGAGTTAGAGGACTGTGACACACACACATTGGTTGCATGTTTATTATTTTACCACTTAGGATAACTACCGTGCTGCAGAAACGCAAGATGCCAGAAGAGCTTGTGTATATGCTTGCAGATGCTACATGCTACTAACCCCATGGATGGAAGGGAGCGCTCAGAGGACCGGACCGACCAACACCCGCACTAACCTATGGACATTATATGAGCCACACAGCCAAAGCAACTTGTAAGTGATGTAAATTCCTGTGACAGATCATGTAACCTGTAATCTTAAAACATCCTTGCCTCCGCGCCCTGATACCTCTGGGTCTGGCACGTGCTACAAATAAACAAACAAACAAACAAACAAACTAGGCCTTACAAAAATCCAGCAGGCCAGGGTTACCTCGTGGAAGTCCCAAATCTGCAAGGTGCTGCGCAAGCAGAACAGCCCCTGGCAGGAGCCGCCATAGCCAAGGTCGCGATGTTGCCAGCTACATTCCTCGCCCACTGAGCCAAGGTGACACCAGCCGCAGCCGCGGATATGCCAAGCAAAATACAAATCAAATCGAAGTAATTCGGCCCAACTACGGTCTCCTAACACGTGATGCGGCCGAACTGACCTGATGCCAAGTCTGGAAGCTGGGAAGGCGCAGGTGTCCCACGTCGGGGACATCGCTCGCAACAGAGTTGTAACAAGGTGTACACAGTCTGCGCTGGGAAGGGGGCACTCTCACGGCAGTAGTAAGACCACTCCATTGCTATGAACTGTCACATCGTCGAACCTTGTTGATACATTCAGGTACCTCGCGGGCTGGGAACAACGGTAGACCCAGGCTTGGGGGCCCGCGAGTGGACCAATGAGAATACTGGGGGCTAATCACTGACGACAATGCCCACTAGCCAATCACTAACCATTCTTATATAGCTAATTTGTAGTAACAATTTCTAGGGACGAGCCAAGCACACCACCTGACACAGGAACCACCAATAACCGCATGCACTATAGGTTCCTATACTGAACCTACCACTCAGGGAGCCAACCCGGAGTGGCGGTAGGTTTGGGGATGGGATTTTCCGAGTGATGCAAATTGTTGTGTCACACCTGCACAAAAAGGGCCTGCAAGCCCAACTTCGATGAGATTTTTCCTGGACTGGATGGCTCCATGTATTTTGTCCCTGCTCGTTTGACCTAATTAATGGCAGTACTCTTTGCTCCTTGTGTGGACCCTCTACTTCTTTGAGACATTGGAAGGAGTTAGGGCCTTCTGAGAGCTGGAGGTACGCGGACCACAGGTATGGCTCTGCCAACCCCCATAAATTTCCCTAACAAGGCCCCAGTGAGATTGTCTGTGATACGGTGGCCCGGCAACATGGCCCCCTTCACCGTTGCCCCTCGGAGGACTGCAGGCCCATCCCGAAACTGAGACACCACCAGACAGCGCAACCGGAGATTTGGCCATCGGGAGCCACCTTAAAAAATCATCCCGCCCGCGGTTGGCGAGTGTCAATACGCGGTCCAGAAGAGGAGAGGCGAGCCAATTGGAAGGGGTGCCCGCAGCCAAGCAGCGGCAGCAGAGGCGAGCCTAAAGTGTATGGACCACACAACGAGCAACAATAAGTTGTACGGGTTGGGGGGCAGATGTGTGATTAGGGTGGAGGGTGGTGTTATATTGCCATAACGTTCGGTATATCGGTGGTGGTCGACACGTGTATGTTTGTTGGGAATGGAGAAGAGGTAGTCCCTTCTTGTGTTGGTGAGCGTTGCTGGGTGGGGCTGCGGGTCCCCACGTGATAGAAGGAGTGTCGCTCTGGTAGGTCTGGAGGGTGAGAACATGTATGGGTGTGTGGTTTTCTATGAATCGACGTTGTAGTGCGGTGAATTGATGAGGATTTCCTATTAATTGAGTGTTGTAGCTAGGTGAATAGATGTCTGATTCCCATAAGAGTTAGCTACAGTCTTTCTCAGAGATTGTACAGGGGAACAGATGGCCGCACATGGAGAATGCTGGCACGTCATCAAAGGGGCAGCCCTAGTGTAGGCAGGACGGCACTAGAGTTCGCCGCGCAAGTTGTTGGGCCGCAGGGGGCCTTAGGTACCCAAAGGGGTGTGCCAGACAGCAGCAGCCATAACAAAGGCAGGGCGGCCCAAGAGTTCGCCGCGCCAGGTGTGGGGCCGCAGAGGACCTTACACACCACAGGCTGACGGGGGCCTTAGAAATAGAAGAGGGCGCCGGATTGAGGCGTCCCTGGTGAAGGCAGGGCGGTACAAGGTTACACCATGCAAGGTGTACAGCCATTATGGCTGGAGATAGGGGTAACTGTACTTTAAAAAGTGTATAACCTGAATTTTCCCTCCCACTGGCAGCAGAGTGTTGAAAATCCTCGACTAGAGGTCAGGTAAAGATTGTGAGTTTTGAGATGATGTACCACGGGGGAGGGGCAGGACCTCTTATGGTGGCCATGGGACGTTAACAATCCCACTCCAATACATCTGTAAGACACTGCCCATTTACAAGGAGAGGATAGTGAAATATAGCGGAGTGGACTAAGGGCACAGATGGAAAGGTAACTGTGCCATGGCCGCCCAATGGCAGCTTTTCAAAGGATATCTTACATTCACTATTAACTTACTTGCACAACACATATAAAGGAAAGAAGTTAGCCAACCACATGGAAATATTTGAGCTCTCGAAAATGTTCCAATGGTATTGACCGGGGATGATGAGCGTAAGAGAGGTAAAGGATGGTGAAGGAGAGGGGTGCACTCCGCCTCCTGCTCCTTCTAGCATTGTCCCAGATGACACTGAGGAGGAAGAGGAGGAGGAGGAGGGGTTATACCCGATTAGAGAACTGAAGGAAGCAGCAGAGCCCCGAGAACTTACTGTGGAAGAGGGATATTCAAACCCTGCGCACAAGCCACCCCCATATGCTCCAGGAGCACACTACCAGAACGTCCCGCCTGATGGAGGTAGGGTAGGGATGACAGCGCACACCCCGACGACGACGGCATGAGACAGGAGAAGAGGAAATTGGCAGGGATAGGGCCAGATGAATGGATAGTGGCACAGGTGCTATTGAAGTTACGGGGACAACTACAGGGGAAGCAGAAGGGCCAACTAAGGCTAGAGAGAAATTGGAAATAGGACAAGGATGCAGAGGGAAGGAGGTGAGTAACGGAGGAGACGGCAAACTAAGTGAGGAGGAGGAGGCGAGATTAGAAGATAAAATAGAGGAACTGAAAGAAAAGAGCAATGTGCTCGTCAAACAACTAGAGCTGAAAGAACTGGAAAGACAGGTACAGCTGGAGCAGGAAAAGAGGAAGAAGTTAGAGCTGGAAAGGAAGGAATGCGAAGCACAGGTGGAGAGGGAGCGAAAGGAAGCAATAGTGAGGAGCACAGCGGAGACCGGGTGAGTAGCAGGTATGGAGGGGTGGGAAATAGGAAGAAGGGACAAAGAGAGAGAGGAGGCTGATCGAGAGATGGCATTCTGGAAGAGGAAGATACTGTTATAGAGCACACATAAATATGAAGAGGGCTGGTTGGGAGACATAATACTAGCAAGGGTGGGGGAAGCACAAAGTCAGAGGGTGTTACACCTAAGATTGTTATCGGTTCTGTATCCCGACTCTCGTACGCTGCATGAGCTGTTCCGGGTGGTTGCGGAACAATCTGAACCGATTGTTGGCCACGCCCCCAGACTTCCGCATAGTATATCCGGACATTCAACCTGTGGCAACGCGCGTTGCTTCTCTCTTCCTGAGTAAATTCGTGTTAGATTTCAATCTGATCCTACTACTTACTTTCCTCACTTCTTAGTGCTTAACGCTGTTATCTCTAATAGCTTGTGACGTCCTTTATTTCTTCTTAGTTGAACCAACCGGGCTTCCAGCTGATTGTCTTTCCACCATTACGGGTTCTGTTAGTCTCTTCAGAGGCTCTTTCAGGTGCGTCACTACGTGCTTATTCTTACGGCCCTTTACTTTTGATAATCATTCTCTGGATACTCTTTATCATTGTTCTTATTCTATTTTCCCCGTAGCACTTCTGATTTTAGCTACTGCACAAGAAGAAGTAGGAGATCCTACCTGGAAGTACAGGAAAGGGATTTTCCTTCGGTTTATTGGCCCAGGCGGTAAGGGAAGCGATTTTGTGTTCCTAGACAAAACTACTTGCACAAACTTTGAAGATTAATAACCTTATCCTTCTTTAGCTCATTTAGATTAGGAGTGAGCCTCTACCCGCCTTTTTCTTACATTTAGCATTGACCGAATAACACCCAGGTAATCCTTGTTTCACCCTATTCTCATTTCCTATCCTTTCTAATTGACTAGTCTGTTAGCTTTTGTATTGCTACACCCAGTTTCCTGTTCCACTGACGATTTACCAACGACCTTGTGGCTGAGGCACATCATCCTAGCAGTCCTCAGGATTCTACGAACCCTAGCAGCCCAGCACAGGGCCCCCCCCCCCGTTGGGGGTTTTCCCTGGGGGCTCCTTTACGTCCCGGCTCTTGGAGCGGGTAGTGAAGGGATCCCTAGGAGGAACCTCATTAGTTTTCAATAGAACAATTCCAATCTCCAGGGAACAATCAAGTCTCGAGGTGGGTACTACCTTGTATGTTGACACTTGTGTTTAATGAATAGTATGAAAATTGGAAGTTAGACATTACAGAGGGACAGAGATGAGAAGGCCCTCAGGGAGGTAAGTGACGCAATTTGAGAAGAACTTAGCTGGGGCAAGGCAGACCCAGGACAACGGGAAGAGCAGCTGAGTGGACAGGCACAAAGGGGCGAGCGAGAGACATCAGAAGTACCGCGGGGCTGCACGTCAAAGGCTTTGGGGTAACAAACAAGGTAGGGGAAGGTGGAGAGGATGCAGGTAAGTTTACTGACATAGATCTTGAAACCGGAATGATACGCTATCCACGCCCACGCACCAAGCTCACATTTCCGGGAGGATTCTGCAGCGATGAAGACGAGGCAGACACACAAGGAGGAAATGGCGATGTAGAAAGGGAGGGGCTGAGCAAGCTATATCACACGAACAGGCACAGGGAGGTCATGGGAGTGCAAAACACAAGATGAAAAAACGGGAAGCAGAGACAACATGGACACGGGTAGGGATACAACACCACAGGCAGTGACGCCCTCAGCACCACAAACCCCATACATCAATAGGCTTCGAGATCTCCCAGGACGTCAGAGAGAAGGGCCTGGGATAGCGTACAACAGGGGACATTCATGCCAATGGAGAGGGCACATGGGAACACGAGACATGCCACTCGCATCTTACAACATAGACCTCCCAGACACGCTGTCAGATATGGAAGATGAGACAGAGCCCATACAAATGAGACTGTATAGACGCTCACCTGAGGAAAGAGCTGACATTTTCGCAAATGCCTTTGCTAGAAAGGGGAGGAACAAGGCCACAGTGTGTACCATGGAAACTCGCAGACAGGGAAAACGTTAAATGCAGGTTACCATCCCTGAGCGGTGGAGCGGGGAAATGGAAATACGAAATGAAGAAGTTGACCGCAGGGCACAGGCTGGCAGTGGGTGACATCAAGGGGCTGTTAGCTTCCATTCTGGGGGATGCGGCAGATGACATCCGGAAAAAGGGCAGGGTTCCCCGGGGTGACAATCCAAAACACAACACACAACGGATCGCCATTTGCAAATTGCAGACACGCAGTATGGCAAGCATTAAGGACGCAGTACCCAGACACGTCAGACATAGGGGCAATTACGTCATGCACGATGCGTGACAATGAGGATCCAGTTAGTTACATTAAAGAGATCCAGGAGATGTGGCGCCTTGAAACTAGGGAGCCGTGGGACAAACCGCTAGCTATCTTCTATCACATCCTAATGCAAGCGTTACCAGAACCTGTAAAACGACAATTAAAGATACTTGTGGGAATGGAAGGTAAGGCATATTCAGAAATACAACTCACAATAGTACACCATTGTAGACTGTTGTTAGGGAGAATTCTCTGTTTAGGCTGAATTTCCTAACCTAGTGAGTCCCCCAGCAGCTTTGCTGGATTTCGGGAGTTTGTTTTTTCCATCCTGCCAAAAGTGAGACTCTTTTTCTCCCACTCTTGAACATGTATGTGTGTAATTCCTTTGAATGTCAATGTGTTCTATGGGCTATGGGGTCTTTTACTCCATAGGGTCTCATATGTTTTTCTATGTGTGTTACACCGCACCCTACGTGCCGTAGCACTGGGGCGTCCTGGCGGACCCCCACCATAGACTCCATACCCGGGGACTGACTACTGTCTCCCCGGGCATGTAAAGTCACCATTGGCTTTACTAGACCTAAATTTACTAACAGAACTAGTACAAACCATCTTATTGTGGACATACTAGTAGCGGTAATTCGATTACTCCTGGATCTGTTACTCGAGGGGGCACTGTCCCATCTCCCCTCGTCGAGTTTTGGCTGGTGGCAGTGGAAACTACTTGTTATGTTCGACCCCGAACATAACCCTATGGGATTCGTCCCATTGTTGGAGACTGATACTTTTTCTCGTTAATCTCTAATGTACCACCGATCTACTTATCTTAAATAAGTTTATCGGATGGTATTTTCTGCCAGAACACGGTTTGTAAAATGGCGTCTGTGTTCGTCTCTGTGACTCCTAAACCAAAGGTCGAGCCCTTTGTTCCACTTTTGGCGGGCTCTGTACAGAGACCCTCCAAAGTGGTGCCATTCTGTCTGGGTTACCTGAGGGATGTGGGAGGGGGTTTAGGCACCCTGAACCGAGTTGCCTTGCCAACTCCGGTCGCACTCTGGAGTGATTGGCCCAAGTGGTGAGCCTCAACCCTCACCACTTAGCATGTGTTGATTGACAGCTAGGCTGAATGACTGGGGGTTTTCTGCATAAAAGCAGGACTTTTGGGACTGGATCTTCAGAAGTCGCCACAGGACCTAAGAATCCGACGAGGGTAACGCTGAGCCGACCTGCACGACGACACCTCCGGTGGAACCCTGCGGAACCGACTCACCACTTCCCGATGACAGAGGAGATCCCCCTGCCGGAGAGTCTCTTCCCCTGGCTGGTGGGAACAACCAGTCCCCTTTGCTTTTTATTCGCCTCAGGACGCAGTGGTCGAATTGCCCGTGCAGAGCACCTCGGCAACCGGATAGCCACTACCCCTGTACCGCGACCAAAAGGTGGTGCCTTGTGACGGAGCACTCCACGGCTGGTCTCTTCCCTGGTGGTGCACCGGACTTCACTTTTCTTCGACGACGAGATCATCTCTACTCTTGGCAAAGACCCGACGTGCATCCACCACCAGGAACAACTGCCCCCGCCAGAGCTGCCCTCCACAACAAGGTACCGTGTCCGCCTGGCTTCCCTTTCGATCGGTTCGAGTGAGGTGTCTTAATCCTCTCCTTTCCGTTGGGTCGCCTCCAAGCTTCCTCACGTATTGTTCTGAACTGGTTCAATCTGCCGATAACAATTTGCTACAAAGACTCAAACGCATTTCCACTAGAGACTTTTGGGACATATCGCCTTGCCTCTCTCCGAGTGGGCCTGGCCTCTGAACTTTATGATCTATTGTGGTTCTTGCCTTGCATTTTTCCCGTGAAGTATTGAACTGTGTTGATTTCGTAACCTGCCTATTTTTCTCTCCTGTCCTAACTAATATTAGAGTGCCATCTAGGTTGAGGCATACACCTCTGTCTGTAAATAAGTGGTGCCGGTAAATCCTAGACTTGTCGAAATATTGCTAGGGGGGTTGATCGTTTCTTCTTCGTAGAGTAATTGTGTTTGATTTGTTTGCCGTGATATTGCTATATTGTTTTTGATAGATGTTTCGTTATAAATAAATACCTTAATATCAATACACTGAGCCTTGTTGCATGTTTGCTTGTCTTACTGTGAAGAATTGCCCTATTTTGTATACTCCACATACTGCCTAACTCTTCTTGAGGGAAGTCTGACTGCTCAGCCACAGCTACCAAGTGAATCTGTGTGGTACAGACTGCTACCAAGAGGGTTTACTGCCAAACACCTGTAGTCCTAAATCTTTTACAGTGGTCCCAGAGGGAACTGCACAGGTTTCCGCCTAACAACTGTGGCAGGCGAAAATGAAGCAGAAAGAGGAGGATAGGAAAGCGGACGAAGCAAAGCTAGAACAGAAAACATTGTCAAAGTATTTCCTAGAGGGAGCACATATCACCAGCCCAGCACCACAGACACAGGCGGCTATATCACAACCACAACCTCAACCTCAGGTCCAGCAGCAGCTGTCACCTTACAACACGCCAGAACAATATACACAACAGATTGCTTGGGGATATATTTGTATATGTATTTATTGTGTTTATATAGCGCTTTAATCCAAAGTGCTGTACATTATAGCAACAAGGTACATAAACATTTTTTTTAACAGTAGAAGCAATTTACAAAATATGAATCAAAGCAAGAAAACAGTATGTAGAGCAATTAATCTGTGAGGGTAAGAGGGAAGGAGGGGGCGAGGATGGGAAAGGAGGAGGGAAAAAGGCATTAGGGTGAAGAAGCAAGGAGGGAAAGGGAAAAGGGGGTTAGGGTGAGGTGCATAGGGGGAGATGTGAGGGAAAGGAGATAGTAATGGGAGAAGGTATCAGGGTGGGGGATGGAGAAGGAGAGATTTCAGGGAAGTACAGAAGGAGGAAAAGGTAGGTATGGAGCAGATAGAAAGAGGTAGGGAGTTCCAGTGCAGGGGAGCTAGGAGCTGAAAGGAGCAGAAACGGGAGGAGGCACATGGGGGAGGGGGGACAGTGAGAAGGAAGAGATCAGCAGATTGAAGGGAGCGAGAAGGGGGTTAGAAAGAGAGGAGAGAGGAGAGGTAAGGGGGAGCAAGATCATGGAGAGATTTAAAAACAAGGCAGAGAAAATTAAATTTAAGTTGGGAGTGGAAGGGAAGCCAACCAAGGTAAGAAAGCAAAGAGGAAATGGAGTCATGAGGGGCAAGGAGGCAGAGGGTACGGCAGCTGAGTGGTAGAGGGATTTGAGGGGGGCAAGATGAGATGCAGGGTGTCCAAAGAGTATAGTGGAGCAAAAGAAGAGGCGAGAGAAGATGAGGGAGGAGATTAAAAGTTTAGTAGCGTGGAAGGTGAGAGAGGAGCAGACTTTGCGAATGTTGAAAAGGTGGTAGCGACAGGCGTGAGAGGTAAGAGAAATATGGTGGGAAAAAGAGAGGGGGGAATCAAAGTGAATGCCTAGATTGCGTGCGTGGGTAGAGATGGGAAGATTAGAGGGGGGAAGTGGATAAAGGTTGGAGGAGAGAGAGGGGGAAGAGTGTTGGAGGGAAAGAATAAGACTTCAGTCTTAACAGTATTGAGAGAAAGAAAGTGGGATGCCGTCTAGTTTTTAATGGCTGTAAGACAGGAAGAGAGTTTAAGGTGGAGGTCAGGAGAAAAGGAAGAGAAGGAAAGGAAGAGTTGGGTGTCATTGGCATAGAAATGGTGAGAAATACCAAAGGAAGAGATGATCGGGGGAAGGAGAGAGGTGTAGAGAGAGAATAGAAAAGGGCCGAGAACCAAACCTTGGGGAATTCCGTAAACCAAGAGGAGGGTGGGTGAGGTCTGACCTCCCCAGGATACAGCAAACAAGTGGGAGGAGAGGTAAAAGGATAGGCAGTTGAGAACCAAGCCTCTGAAACCTAAGGAAGAAAGAGTGTTGAGAAGTAGGGGGTGATCGACGGTGTCGAAGGCAGCAGAAAGGTCGAGTAGGATGAGGACAGAGGATTGTTTAGAGTATTGAGCGGAGAGGAGGGAGTTAAGAATAAGTGAGCAGTTTCAGGGGATTGTTTAGGTCGGAAGCCGGATTGAGAGGGGGGAAGGAGGGAAAGGTTAGTGACAAAGGTTGAGAGCTGGGAGTAGGCTAGTCGTTCAAGTAGTTAGAGGTAAGAAGGGGCTCAGCAGAAGGTTTTTTCAGAATAGGTATAATAGTGGCATGCTTGAATGCGGAGGGGAAGGTAGCCGAGGAAAGACAGATGTTGATGAAGGAGGTTTACTAAGGAATAAGAAGAGGGTAGATCTTCGGGATGAGGAGAGTGGGGAGAGGGTTAGTAGGGGCCGATGTAGGGTGGGCTTTGGACAGGAGGAGGGACACGTCAGAAGGGGAGACAGGCGAGAAGTCAGACATGCAAACTGAAGGGGAACAGGGGGAGGGGAAGAGGGGGAGTAGGGATAGCAGTTAATCTTTTGACGAAGAGAAAGAATCTCGGAGGAGAAGAAGTTTGCAAAGTCAGATGGGGAGAGAGAGGATGAGGCTGAAGGGTCAGGGGTGGGCGGGGAGAGAAGACGAGAGAGGGTTTGAAAGATACGGCGATGATGAGAGGCTTGGAAGTGGAGAAGGTTAGAATAGTAGGAACGTTTAGCAGAGCTGAGGCAGGAGTCATAAGGAGAAGGGTAGGAGAAAAAGGAGGTTTGGTTGCATAGTGAGAGGAATTTGAGCCAGAATCACTCGAGGCAACGAAGAAGACGATGCATGGAGAGAAGTGGAGGGGTACCATGGTTGAGAGGGTTTGCGAGTAGGACAGAAGGAGGAGAGGGGGTAAAGTACAACAAGAGTGGAGGAGATAGAAGAGGAAAGAGTGGATAGAGCATCATTGGCCGAGAGAGAAGAGAAATCAGGAAGCGGGGGAAGAGAGGAGGAGCAAGTGTCGAAAAAGAGAGACAGACTAAAGTCACGAAGATCGCATCTAGAGAAGAAGTTATGGAAGGGTACAGGAGTAGATGAGTGGGGAAGGGAGTAAGGGAGAAAGAGAGTAAAGCATGGTCAGAGAGATAGATGGGAAGTGTAGAGACAGTGGAGGAGGTGCGATGCTGGAAATGCATCGGAGGGACAGGGCTTCCATATCCTTGTCCTTTACTGCTTTTTATCGTGTGTTCTGTCGTGTTTTCTGCGCAGGAGGTCATGTGGAACTCCTGGCGGTGCAGCTCTTTGTTTGGTTTGGTGAACAGACCCATGGGATACCCTTATGGCACCCATGGGTGGGGGGGTACAACCCTGTGCTCCTAGTGTATGTTTTTGGGCAACTGTGTTTGGCCCACAGAGCAGGGTATGGGCTGGTGGCAGCTCCGTGCTTAATTGACTGGTGCCCTGAGTGTCCTCTATTTTGGGATGCCCAGGCCCTGTCATTGCAATTGGTAGATTCCTGATGGAGACAAAATGGCACCCGGGGTCTCTTGCCTTCCATCACCTGTTACCTTGATCTTCCCGATGTCCCGGGAAGCCCTGACTCTGTCCCTTCCCCCTGACTGGCTTTTGGGTGGAATTTCCTTGTATGGTAGTGTGGGGAAGTGCTCACCAGACTGGCTGGAGCCTTCCCAACGACCGTATGTTGTGGGTACGCCTGTGGGTGGGACCTGGGTGAATAGAATGTGTGACAAATACGCATTCTGAGTTGTAGATGTCTAGTATCTGGTGTTTGATACAAAGACTGAGACAGCCCTGCCCGAAACTGGTATGAAGGCAGTGTGGAGTGTTGAATGGCTGGGAACTTGTCCAAATACAAATAACTTGTTCTGAGTGTCTCGAGGGAAGTTAATGGCCTGAATGCACTATGCACCTGATTGGCTGCCTGCCTGCATTAATGCCCTTGGTAGTGATTGGATGCTTAAGTGTGACCCAGCGGAATGGATGGGAGATCAACAGTATATCTGAGGACCTCTCACTGCTAGGAATCGTGTTCAGAAGAGTTCAGAGCTGAAGTCCAAACTACGAAGAGTAACTGGAGTGAAACTGACACTTGACCTTGAAGCCCTGCTGGAAGAAAAGAATTGCTGTTGCTCTCCTTCACAATCTGAAATCTGCTGTGTCTCCAAGGACTGACCCAGAGAGGACTTGGTAAGGCGCCCTCTTCCCGAGCTACAAGGGACCATCGTGCAACAGCTGATCTTTGCCAAAGCTCCCTGGTAGACAGACCTACGAAAGGCTGTGTACCCGAGACAGGGACTGCTGCGAAATCCCAAGGAGAAGCGCCCGGACTGTTGTCCTCCACTGTCGAAGACCGCTGACGCCGACTGGAGCTGCTGTGCTCCCGTTTGCCTGAGAACTTTCGAATCCGAGGACGCTCTCATCCGCATCGTCACCACTGTATCCTGCTAGATAAGGCCTGACCGTCGACGGGCTGAGGAGCATCCGCTGGTGGGTTTCCCGCCAGCCAAAGACCACAGAGACGCCGATGACTCGACGACTCGCTGGGCAACAGTTCTTCAAACTCTTTGCGGTCCAGAACTATCGACACTGAGATGCCCGCACGCCGCTTCCTTGCAGGATGTTCATGCTTCCCCGTCAACGAGCACCGCTAGGAACGAAGCTGCCACTTCACCGTTGTAGCTCACCCGGTTCTCCATCAGACGTTCGACGACCCTTGACTCCTGCCTTAAAGGGAGGACACTCAAGAAGGGCCGTCGATTCCCTGACTAGGAACGCTACAACGCCAGGTACTTTGGGGTTGCAGAACTATTGGGAAGTCTCTAGTGAACAATATATGGACTGGGCTTGTATCTTTATTCTACAGGTGTTAGGGAGAATTCTCATTATATGACTAATTTCCCACACCTAGTGAGTCCCCCGGCAGCTTTGCTGGATTTCTGGAGTATATTTATTTCACTTGGTAAGAGTGTGAGCTTTTCGCCCACTCTTACCTATGTTTTGCCATGTGTCTTTTACCTGTTTTTGTGATTTTGGACTCTGGGGTACACCACTTCAGCAGTCCCCTTCTTTTGTGTGTTACACAGCACCTTCCGTGCAGTGACACAGGGTTGTCTTTTAGAATTCACACCGACTCCATTTCTGAGGCTGACTACGGTCCCCCAGAAAAGGGTAAAGTTGCCATTAACTTTACTTTTAACCACAGATCCAGTATACCCCATCTTACATGGAGTACTGGAAAGGGTTACTCCGTATCCCTTTTTATCTGTACCTCCTAGAGCATTGTTTCGCTCTTTTAACATTTAGACTTGGCTGGTGGCAGTGGTATCTACCCTAACTTTTCTACCGCGATTATACTATATAAACGTGGTATTGTTTTAGGCTATTATATTAGGCTCCAACTTAAACCCGCTTCACCAAATACTTTTTCTTTTGGCTCCTGTTGGGTTTATTCGCCATTTTTTTTGTTGAAGTCCTTCTTGTGTTTTACTTTGCGCTGCAAACCAGGTTTGCCTTCTTTGTTCGCCGTCTTTTGGTGGGCTTCTGCTAAAGAGCACTCCTCCAGGCACCTGGGTGTCTAGGTGGGCTGAATGTGGGGGGGGGTGTAGGCCCCTCCTGCACAGGGTATCCTAGGAAACCCAAGTCGCACTTTGCCATGATTGGCTGAGGTGGTTGTCTGGGCTGGACAACCCCCCTGCTGCGTGATTGACAACCAGGCTGTGTGAATCTGGGATTTTGACATAAAAGGCAGGTTTCTTGGGCTAGAAATCAGAGTCGCCACTGGAACTACAAGGAACCGAAGAGAATCGGAGAAGAAGACGGATGCTGCAACTACCCCATCCCGGTGAAGCCCTGCTGCAGTCCTGAGCTATCTACCCTTTGACGACCAGAGAAGATCCATTCTGGAGTATTCTTCCCTTGAGCCTGGTGGGGATACCAGCTCATCTCCCACAGCCAGAGGATCCTCTTCTTGGTCAAAATTGCTGCACACTGCTGTAGTGGTCTGGATAGCCATCTGAAGAGCCTCTTGTGTTTTTAAGGAGCATACCTTTTATTCACCGTTGCTGCTGCCAGCCTTATCCCTGTGTGGTACAGACCCCGCCAGATGTCCTCCTTCGCACCGAAGCTCTAGGAACCGTGCGTGTGCAGGAAACCAACAGGAAACTTTTGCTTCCTCTGTTGACAATATCTAAGTACTCCTGGCAACGTTGAATCTTAAACTGTCCGACTGTGTGATCCTCGACAACAGGAACGGGTTTCACTTGACACTGGCTCCGGCCTATTGACTCTTGAATTCCGTCAAAATAGTGTTCTCTGATTCTGTCTGCCTTGACAAAAGTATTGCCTATGATTTTTGCCCCCAGCTCTCTCTGGTTAACTCAGGTGCTAAGTGTGTTTTTGCCCCAGTAACATTTCTTGCCGCGTATACGTGTTTCTTTAGTAAGACCGAACTCTCATTACTGTCAAAAAGTGATCGCAAGTTTATTCCCAGTAACGTCTTTTGTTTCACAACACCGGTCCGCTAAAACACAGGGTACTTACCTTGAATTAGAGTGTACCAAAGTGAATTAGTTGGTTGTAGTGTATTTTATGTGTGGTTTTGAATTAATGGAAGTGTTGTGTTTATAACAGATGGTTTAAAAATAAATGTACTTATATTTTTTACCTGAAACCTTGAGTCAGTGGTTGCTTGAGTCACAGTAATTGTGGTCACTTTGTGTAATCTCTGCTACTGCTCATATACTCTTGAGATAAGCCTGGCTGCTATGCCACTGCTGCCACTTTAACATAGTAGTACAGGCTTGTACCAAAGGTAAAGCTTGCATTGCCACCTGTAGTCTTAATTGTGTGTAGTGGTCCCTAAGGGCACTGCACAGGATTCTGCCTAACAACAGGTTGCCCAGGTGGGGGGATCTCCACACAGAACTGTGGTTAACTAACGTTAGTGACCAGTATTTCTGCCAATTGTTCTCACCAACTGCTTTCCTCTTACCTCTATTGTTGTTTTCCGTAACAAACTGATTTGTGTGCCATTTAACCATACAGTAGATGCACTTTAAAGAGATCAAATAGTAATTGTGGTACCACGTAGAACTGTATGTTTGCCATTATAGATAAGAGAGTACAAAGTGAGTTATCGTGATATTGTACATAACCTTCAATATTAATTATATAAATTATATAAAGACTGTGTTTTAACTGATACAGTGTGCGGACATTCCTTTGTGGCTGCTTGGGGACTACACTGTACTTAAGAACCAGCCCGCATCACCTCCTAAGAAGCTAGGCCTTGATTGCTCGACCACGCACCAACAATAGAGAATCTTGGCTGGGGTCCTCTGTGCCTCTCCTCTGCCATATAGAGAGCAGAAGTACAGACCCCCCCCCCTCCGGCGTCTTTACACTGGTGGCAGCGGTGGGATGCTTATGGTTTTAAGAATCAGTGTATAACCGTGCCACTTACAGGGATAGCTGCACTTTGTTAAATTGAGGTTTAGTTGTGTACAAGATAACTGCATTACAAGCAATGGAATCTATTGCGAATGGTAAATTGACTTGGATGAGTTTAGAGGCTCTCCAGAGTTCTTGTGAAGCCAGGGAGTTAGACTTTGTGGATAAGTCTAGGGCTGAGCTGATAGCTGCCCTGGTGGACTACCAGACTGATTGTGAAACTCTTGAAGGGGGGATGCAACCAATGAGGACTCTACCCCGAGGGTTGTCACCGAATCTGATTCTGGGAATTCCATCATTCCTGATGCCTCTCTTCAGAACCCAAGCAATTCCTTGGAGCTTGAATTATTAAGGATGAAATTGGCCTTTGAATATCGCAAGTTGGAAATAGATGCTGAGCTTAAGAAAGAGGAGTTGGCACAGAAAGTGCAACTCAAGAATAGGTATCTTGAACTCAAAGACAAGGACACTGAATGTCAGCAAATCCAGTTAGAGAAAGCTCAAGTGGAGACTTCAGCTAAACCAGTTGAGAGTGTCAGGTCCCCAGCAACCAAGTTTATGAAAGATTTGGTTGGTGTGTATGCTGAGGGTTCTAATATCCGTCAATGGATTGAAGTGTTTGAAATGGCTTGTGCAATTCACGATGTTGATAAGAGAGATTGGGCTAAGTGTTTGTTAAGCAGAGTGCCTCAAACTGGATATGACTGTATTCGGAAGCTGAGTGTGGAAGAAAGGGGTCAGTATGAGTGCATGAAGTCTGCTTTAATTGCCAAGTTTGGCAAGACACCTACCCAATACCTTAAACGGTTCAGGGATTTTAAGAAACGAGACAATGTGTCTTGGATTGACTGGGTGAGTGCTGTGCACATGAACATGATGGGGTGGATTGATGGTTACAAAGTGAAAACGTTTGTTGAATTGTCTCACCTCTTGCTTTTTTAGCATTTTTCGGAAGCCTGTTCACCAGAGCTACATCAGTATGTTGCTGACCAGAACATTTTGGACCCCTTTAAGCTGGCTAGGTTGGCTGACAAGTGGGTCTCCCACCGGGTGTCCCCTAAGGACTCCAGTGGGAAGGACAAGGACAAAGAAAAGGGAATCTCTCAGAAAGCTGAGGAGTCCCAAAAGCAGTCATAGTCGGGTAAACCAAAACCTTCCTCTCCTAAGGTCCAAAAAGCTATTGGGGATAAGTCTGTTGTGGGTGGGAGTAAGAGTAGTGATCTGCCTGCTGCAAAGCAGGGTCCCAGTGGTTCCAGTACCGTACCCCGCACTCCTGGCACTTGTTGGGATTGTGGTGCTCTGGATCACCGAAGGGGTGACCCCAAGCGTAAGGGTAAGGCACTTGGAGTCCAGACTGTCAGCCTGACCTATCCCTATTCCGTACCTAAGGTGGAGGCCACTGTCCTCCCCTCCTCTAATGGGATCACCTTCGGTGCTCCCGAAGAGATTTCCTTAGTGTCCCTTGGGGCCTGGGATGAGTACGTAGAAGTACTGGTGACTATCCCACAGAACACTCATAGGTTTTTGAGATGTGTCCTCTTGAATGGCCAGCCTTCTACTGGTTTGAGAGACACTGGGGCAGGCACGACAGTGGTGGGCAGGACCCTGCTCAAGCCAGAGGACTATGCAGGTTAGCTGGTGGGCCTCTCAAATTATCTCCTGTAGCTTTAGTCAACATTACGATTGGAGACAAGACAGCAAAGCTACTGGTCCTGGTTCAGGACAACGTGCCTGCGAACATTTTGTTAGGAAACGATTTGCTCGAGTTGGGGATGATCGTGGATGGTCAACCCATGGCTGCTGTGGCGGTCACTCGATCGCAGGTCACACAGGGTCCGGTCCCCATTGGGATCCATGCTCCGGACGGGCTGGGTCCAGTGGTGAATCCCGTCTCGACTCCTGTGGGAGAAGAGCCAGAAGACTTTCCTGTGGGAGAGGTACTTAACCCGGAGGATCATCCCGACCTTCAATGCTTGTTAGCTGAAGAGAGAACCTCCCGGGTGGACTTCTGTACGGGACAGAGAGAGTGCCACTCTCTCAAGGGTCTGAGGAAAGAGGCACTGTCCCAGGCACAAGAAGAAGTGCCTAGGACATTCCGGATTTATTTGGATGGTGAGCTCCTTGTTAATTAGCCCACTGAGCCTGAACCTTGTGCCCACAAGAGGTTGGTGGTACCCCAGGTTTACAGGCCCTTCCTGCTGCAATTGGCACATGAGGTGCCCTTAGCTGGTCATCTTGGTACCAAGAACACTAAGCAGAGGCTCTCTGCCCATTTCTACTGGCCACGGATGGGAGTAGAAGTGGAGTCCCACTGCAGGACCTGTCCAACTTGTCAGTTGTCTGGCAAGACTGGAGGCAGTGACATTGCCCCACTGCAGTTATTGCCAGTGGTTGGCACACCATTTGAGAGGGAGGGCATCGACATTGTAGGTCCCCTTGACCCTCCCACATCAGGTGGACATCGATTCATCCTGGTCTTGGTAGATCTTGCCACCAGGTACCCTGAGGCCATACCCCTTCGGACTATTACTGCCACGGTGGTTGCCAGGGCTCTCCTGGGCATTTTCATATGGGTTGGATTCCCCAAGGAGGTTGTCTCTGACAGAGGATCCAACTTCATGTCTAGTTATATGAAAACCATGTGGAAAGAGTGTGGGGTAACCTACAAGTTCTCCACCTCTTACCACCCCAGACCAACGGTCTGGTTGAGAGATTTAATGAAACTCTCAAGGGCATGCTAGGCCCTTTGGAAGAACCCATAAGGAAGAAGTGGGATCTTCTCCTGCCATGCCTGCTGTTTGCTTACAGAGAAGTACCTCAAGAGGGTGTTGGTTTCAGCCCCTTTGATTTACTCTTTGATTTACTCTTTGGACATCCCGTGAGGGAGCCCCTTGCCTTGATCAGAGAAGGTTTGGAGGCCCCCCTCCAGGTCCCACCAAGCAAGTGAGGGACTATGTGTTAGGCCTCAGAAGGAGGATGACACAGATGATGGGTCAGGCAACAACGAATCTCAAGGCCAGCCAGGAATTGAACAAGTACTGGCATGACCTTAAAGCATCGCAACTGGATTGGACTCCGGGACAGGAGGTCCTCGTGATGGAGCCTACCAAGCCTCGAGCTTTGGCAGATAAATGGACTGGACCCTACAGTATAATCTCCAAGATGGGCGAGGTCAATTATCTGGTTGACATGGGAGCCTTGGGGGTAGCCCCTCAGGTATTCCATGTTAACAGGCTCAAGCCTTTCCTTAGGCGGGCTGAAGTCTCATGTCTCTTGTCAGCTTCAGAGCAATAAGAGGATGAGAGTGAGCCCCTTCCTGATTTGCTGCATAGCAACCCTCAGGACGGGTCAGTGGAGGGAGTACATCGCTCTCCAGATCTGACATCAGAGCAACAGAGGGCCTGCAGTATGCCTCTCTGTTTTCACTGACGCCAGGCCTTACACCGAGGTGTAGGCACGAAATTGACACTGGCAACAGTGTGCCTATCAAAAGCAGGTGCTTCCATATGTCAGATACAGTTAAGAACCACATCCAGGTTGTTATTGAACCCTCAACTAGTCCCTGGTCCAGTCCCGTGGTCCTTGTCCCCAAGGCAAGCAAGTTCCCAGGCTGGTACCAAGGATTGGAGGTTCTGTGTGGACTACCGAGGAGTCAATGCCATCACCAAAACCGACGCGCACCCATTGCCCAGGGCTGATGAGCTTGTGGACACCATAGGTGCTGCCAAATTTGTGAGCAACTTTGACCTTACCTCAGGCTATTGGCAAATAGCTCTGACGGACCATGCCAAGGAAAAGATGGCGTTCTCAACACCGGAGGGACTCTAGCAGTTTAGGGTCATTCCTTTTGGGTTGAAGAATGCCCCTGCCACCTTCCAGAGATTGGTCAATCATGCGCTCAGTGGGCTGGAAGCCTATTGTGTGGCCTACTTAGATGACATTGCCATCTACAGTTCCACCTGGGAAGAGCATTTGACACATCTGGATAAGGTGTTGAAGGCCTTAAAAAGGGCTAAGCTCACTATCAAAGCAACCAAGTGCCAGATAGCTCAGGGGAACGTCACATATCTTGGTCATGAGGTAGGAGGGGGTCAAATCCAACCTCTACTCAGTAAAGTACAGGATGTACATGACTGGGAGACTCCCACTACTCAAACCCAGGTGAGAGCCTTTTTGGGCCTCACTGGGTATTATCGCAATTTCATGGCAGACTATGGAACCATAGCTGCACCCCTGACAGCTCTGACTTCACCCAAACAGCCTAGGAAGGTTAATTGGACTGAAGACTGTCAGAGGGCCTTTGATGGCTTGAAAGAAAGTATGTGTAGGGCACCTGTGTTGTGTGCGCCTGATTACAGCAAGCCCTTTATCATTCGAACTGACGCCTGTGACACCAGAATTAGAGCTGTTTTGTCCCAGTTAGATGACAAAGGGAGGGGACATCCGATCATATTCATCATTAGACAACTGAAGGGTAGAGAACTTAGGTGGGCTACTGTTGAAAAGGAATGTTTCAGTATAGTTTGGAGCCTTAGGCATTTACGGCCCTACCTTACAGGATCTACCTTCAAGGTCCAAACAGATCATAAGCTGCCGAAATCTGTAAAAGCGTATCCCTAAACGCCAACGTTCTGCTGCCTAACATTGCGCTCGAGTAGCATTGCGAGCTCACTGCTCTTGCTACACTGGTGCCTGCTTCCTGGAGGAGGCGGGGCACTGCAGCCTCACGTGGCGAATCACGTGACATCCACCGGGCCTCAAAACCAACCCTAAACCAGCCGAGGGGTGTGTGCTGCCGAAATCTGTAAAAGCATATTCCTAAACGCCAACGTTCTGCCGCCTAACATTGCGCTCGAGTAGCATTGCGAGCTCACTGCTCTTGCTACACTGGTGCCTGCTTCCTGGAGGAGGCGGGGCGCTGCAGCCTCACGTGGCGAATCACGTGACATCCACCGGGCCTCAAAACCAACCCTAAACCAGCCGAGGGGTGTGTGCTGCCGAAATCTGTAAAAGCGTATCCCTAAACGCCAACGTTCTGCCGCCTAACATTGCGCTCGTGTAGCATTGCGAGCTCACTGCTCTTGCTACACTGGTGCCTGCTTCCTGGAGGAGGCGGGGCGCTGCAGCCTCACGTGGTGAATCACGTGACATCCACCGGGCCTCAAAACCAACCCTAAACCAGCCGAGGGGTGTGTGCTGCCGAAATCTGTAAAAGCGTATCCCTAAACGCCAACATTCTGCCGCCTAACATTGCGCTCGAGTAGCATTGCGAGCTCACTGCTCTTGCTACACTGGTGCCTGCTTCCTGGAGGAGGCGGGGCGCTGCAGCCCCACGTGGTGAATCACGTGACATCCACCGGGTCTCAAAACCAACCCTAAACCAGCCGAGGGGTGTGTGCTGCCGAAATCTGTAAAAGCGTATCCCTAAACGCCAACGTTCTGCCGCCTAACATTGCGCTCGAGTAGCATTGCGAGCTCACTGCTCTTGCTACACTGGTGCCTGCTTCCTGGAGGAGGCAGGGCGCTGCAGCCTCACGTGGTGAATCACGTGACATCCACCGGGCCTCAAAACCAACCCTAAACCAGCCGAGGGGTGTGTGCTGCCGAAATCTGTAAAAGCGTATCCCTAAACGCCAACATTCTGCCGCCTAACATTGCGCTCGAGTAGCATTGCGAGCTCACTGCTCTTGCTACACTGGTGCCTGCTTCCTGGAGGAGGCGGGGCGCTGCAGCCTCACGTGGCGAATCACGTGACATCCACCGGGCCTCAAAACCAACCCTAAACCAGCCGAGGGGTGTGTGCTGCCGAAATCTGTAAAAGCGTATCCCTAAACGCCAACGTTCTGCCGCCTAACATTGCGCTCGAGTAGCATTGCGAGCTCACTGCTCTTGCTACACTGGTGCCTGCTTCCTGGAGGAGGCGGGGCGCTGCAGCCTCACGTGGCGAATCACGTGACATCCACCGGGCCTCAAAACCAACCCTAAACCAGCCGAGGGGTGTGTGCTGCCGAAATCTGTAAAAGCGTATCCCTAAACGCCAACGTTCTGCCGCCTAACATTGCGCTCGAGTAGCATTGCGAGCTCACTGCTCTTGCTACACTGGTGCCTGCTTCCTGGAGGAGGCGGGCGCTGCAGCCTCACGTGGCGAATCACGTGACATCCACCGGGCCTCAAAACCAACCCTAAACCACCCTTGCGGCGTAAAGCCCTGTGGAGTTAAGCCCTCTGGCTGTTATGCGGCTGTTGTGCGTGTTGTGCCGATGCTGCTGAAGGAAGATTAATATACAGGATCCTAAGTAAGCAAACCAGTTATCTCAGTGAAATATACATTGTTATCACCTGGCTGGGGGGGAGAGTCGGTCTAAGGCCGCTCCTCAAGCTGTCGGGCGTTCCCACTCCGGGTGGTTCTTTTGGATTGGTACCTTGATACTCCATTTATTGACATTTTGACTCTACTCTTCAACCATTCATTAACTTTTATCATTATATGACTTGTGACGATAATTTCAACTAAACAAATTAATTATTCTCCTTACGAAATTGTATAATTTTGGTTTTTATTCGCTCCCATTCTAATTGATGGTATTGGCCTGCTCATTTTATAGCTCTATTATCTGCTGATCCCTGATATTAGTTTAATTTATTTCAGGGGCTGTGAATGGTCTCTTCTCCCCTGTTAATTTTAAGAAACGCAGTGTATTTTAACTACTGATTTGATTAGGTCCTAGGTACATTTATTATAGATTTACTTGTGATAGGATTGATTTAATTTTTGGGTGATTCGTCTCCTTAGGGATTAATAGTCACACCTTTTCATATCTTATTTATATATATCCCTCCTAACGCTCTATTAATATGGCCCAAAGTCCATGCTCACATAATTTGAGATCTAAAAAGGGGAAGAAAAGCGTATCCACATCTAATATTAAATTAGGAACCCAGAAGCCTGGTAAAGGGAAAAAACTAAAAAAGGGAAGTAAGAATGAGCCTATTTGTGAGACTAAAGGCGTATTAGAACAACCTAAGATACTCAGCTTTTTTACTATAAAAGAAAAAGTAACGGCACCTGACAATGTACTCCCCCCCCTTCCTCCTCTAATAGCTCGAGGATTGATAATGTATTACCTCCCCCTCTTCCCTCTAATAGCTCTATGATTGATAATAATTCGCTGTTGACATTAGTACATAAATTCAGGCGTCAATCTATGGGAACGGGAACAAATCTGGAAATTTCTGAAGTAGAGGATACCGATATGAATAATATTATCGGTACAAATCTGTCAGCTTCTCCAGATTTGGATAAATTTGCCCAGAGAGAAGAGGAACTTAATTCGAGCTATGAGTCTTATAGTTCTATGGGTAATCATTCTGAAATTTCTGTTAACAGTGATAGAAGTAGGGTAAGTGAAAACTCACTTAAATCTGGTGAGATATTGGATGCCCTAACTACCATGATGGATGTCCTCTTGACCATTTGTACTAAATTGCTTAAAGAACAGAGTGACACAAAATCATTGGTACTACAGATTATTGATAATACCAGATCACTTGGGATTATGATAGAGGAATACTGTGGAAATGATTTTAAAAAGGGGAAAAGGCATACCGTGGGGTCTAATGAGGTGTTAGGAGACTTGAGTGAGTTGGTTTTGGTGGTTGAAAAAGAAAATGAGAATACCACTGTAGAGACTAATACTTCCCATACGGAACAACTTAATCCAAGGGAAAACTCGGCTGATAAGACTAGTATTAGTGTGAGAGAGGTAGAAATAAGGGTAGCTCAAGGCTCTAGGAGGCATACTAGGCGAAATAGAAAAAATAAAAAATCCACCCGTAAGAGGATGGTGATGGACAAGACTAAAACTACTAAGATTGTTAAAAAAAATTCCCTGGCCCTAGCAAATACAGCACCTTTAGACTCTGAATGTGTAGAAGTGGGGAACCACTATGAAATTATTGAACATCAGCGGAAGTCGGATGAAGGGAAAAAAGTGGTAATTAAAAGTAAGGGACTAGAAAACTGGTTAAAGGGTAAGGATAATACAATAGAGGAAAGTGAATGTGAGGACATGGTATCTATAGAAAATAATTTTAAATATTTTGAAATTCCATATAATAACAATATTATGCCTCTCACAAAAAGGGAGAGGGAAATATATATCAACGAGATGGAACGATTGGCCATGCATAGTAACCAAAAAACAAGTATGGCAAATTGTGTGGGAATAAATGAAGAACCCCTACTTATAGTGGGGAAAAGTATTAAAGTCATAGAAAAATCCACTCTTGATGAAAGCCCATTTTTAAATCGGGCTTGGTTACTGAATAAACTGTCACACATTTCACAGTTAAAAATATTAATTCAGGGGATATTGAATCTATTATCCTGCCGGAATATGGAAGCTGGGAAAACTGGGTCATTGTCCAATTTAGATCTGCAGTTTTTGTTGACCTCATAAGGGAATACTCTAATGGAGTATGGGGAAATAACTATGAAATTGTGATATGCCACTCCGCAATTCATAATGATCGGAATGATAAAAACATGGATGTGGTGGGAGCTCCACCTACTACTATGGAACCAAGAAATAAAAACGTAGAAGTAAATTCTTTGGAGGGAAATACTACTACTCAGAATTGAGATGAGGTATGTATTAATGAATTCAATCTCCTCTCTTGGAATAGTAGAGGCTTTAATTCCCTATTACACAAGGATGGTATCCAATTGTTGTTGGAGAGTGATGTTTTTGCTTTACAAGAAACTTGGGTAACTGGGGAAATTCTACTTGATGGATATAATATCTGGAGTAAAGCTGCTTCCAAAGGTGAAAAGGGCCGGCCGTATGGAGGGCTATGTATTGGGGCAAAAAACCATCTCTCATTTAAACCTTATGAGAAGCACGGGAACTTACCTAATGTTATGTGTGCAATCATAGATAGGGGAAGGTTATCAGGGAACCTCCTTCTCATTAACATCTACACTCAACCAGGGGGGGATGATGTTCAGGAGATTGGGGAGTTTCTAAACCATACTATTGAAAGCTGGACTCTGGATTCGCCTCAGTCCGAAATTTGTATAGTGGGTGATTTTAACGCCCACTGTGACTCTGTTGTAAGGGAGATGAATAGGTGCAAAGAATTGTGGGACGAAACGGTTATTACTGCAGCATTGGAAACACAGGAGGGCAACCTGGTTGATGGGTTAAATACCCAGTTTGTGCAGGGATGCCGGTGGATGAACCTCATGTCTGGTTGGGGGTTAGAATATTTGGAACCTAATATAAGGCCAGGTACTGGGGCAACCTGGACAAATGGGAAGGTAGGCTATAGGTTAGATTATATGTTTGTAAATAAAAAACTAAGCCAATCTACAATTTATTTTGAACACATAGATACCACTTTGAGTGACCATACACCCATCAGGGGTACATTTTTTAATGGCCCGAAAAAGCAAAGTTGGGATGTGGGCAATGTGATGGATATTCAATTTTCTGCAGGTGGAAACAGGATCACTTGGTCGGATAAAAATCTAATTATCTTTAATGAGCTGTTTGATCCCCTGATCATTGATGGTCAGGATATTGCACGTAACGGCCTCAATCTGATAACGAATTTGTTGGGAATAATACGGAGGACAAACAGCAACCCTATTGTGAAAAATAAAAAGGGAAAAAACCATTCCCACAAATTTGATCAAGTGATTTATGACAGGAAAAAAGAAATGATGGGTGAGATTCGTAAACTAAAGCAGACATGTGACTTAGATGATGAAGAGAGAAGTAAGAGAATCAGTAATATAAAGACACAATATAAAAACTGGCTAAAGGATTATAAGTATAGTACTAATAATGTTAATTGGAGGTGTCTATATAAGATATGTAAAACCCATGACTCAAAAAAATGTCTAGTTAGATTTTAGGGAAAATACTAATGTGAGCCATGAGGCTTGGAAGCAGTACATTACTGATCTCTACTTCAAGATTAGTGTTATGTCTGCTATTCCTACTGGTATAAATCCATACAGCTATAATACATTTCCCTTTGGTATTCTGGAAATTATTAAAGTGATCTCTAAAATGAAATCATCACGTTCCCCCGGCCCAGACGGGTTAGCTAATGCTGTCATTAAACAAAATCCCATGAAATGGGCAGTGACTTTGCTCCAGCTATTCACTGGTATATGGGAGACAGGCCGTATACCGGATAGCTGGAGGAAAGCTATAGTAGTCAATATTTTTAAAAAAGGGGACAGAAAATTGCCTGATAATTATAGATTGCTGGCCATGGCAGACAGTAGCTGTAAGATCTTCTGCTCCCTGTTAGTTGACAGCTTAAATAACTGGATACAGGAAAAGGGTCTTCTGTCTGCTCTCCAAACTGGCTTCCGCAAAGGATATAGCACCCTCGATAATCTAATAATGTTGAAACACATTATAGCAGGGTCTAAGGATAAGGGGGAAAAACTATATGTGTGTTTCGTTGATTATTCGAAAGCCTTTGACAGTGTTAATAGGGGACTTTTGTGGAAGAAATTAAGAGAGAAAAAGATCTGCCCCAAAATTTTGCATTTTTTGGAAGAAATGTATAGGGAAACTACTGTCTCCATATGTTTGGGCAAAGGAGGGATGTTATCACCTGAGATCGCTACTAATACTGGACTGAAGCAGGGATGTGTCACATCGCCTATATTGTATAACTTGTATGTTTCAGATATGTGGGAAAGCTTTACCATCATAAATAACTTCCCACCAATAGTGGCCGGGAAACCCATATGCGGCCTTATGTATGCAGACGATACCGTCCTCTTGGATAAGACTCCGATAGGGCTGCAAAGAATGTTGAATGGCCTACTAGCTTACTCTGAAGCGAATAACCTCAATATCAATATAAATAAGACTAAGGTAATGGTATTCGGAGCTACAAAGCTAGAAAAGAAAAAACTTTCCTCAAGATGGCAGATAAACTCTATTAAATTGGAGGTTGTTGAGGCCTATCCTTATTTGGGGACGCCCATTCTGAGCAATCCCTGCATACATTTTTTCCAGGAGGCGGTTAATCTAAAAGTACTAAAGAAATGGAAAGTCATAAGGAAATATATGACTAGTAAAGGCGGCCACTCAATTGAAGGTTTACTTGAGATATACAAAAGCTGCATTATACCTGGTATTCTGTATGCGCTGGAAACAGTAGAAAGTAAATATCTGAGTAAACTTCACCTACTTGAAGGGAAGATCTGGAGACCAGCCCTAGGACTCCCCAACTCAGTACCAATACAAGCTATAAGGTGCGAACTGGGGCTCATATCCCTCTTGACTCTGTGGAAAATCGAATGTTGCAAACTCTATTTTAGAATAATCTCAGGGGATGGGGATGAAGGAAGTCTGCTTAACCTTATAAGACAAAATAAAAGAGAAGGCAGATTTAAGAATTCCTATATGCTAAATCTTCAAAAAATAGCATTATCTTTTCTGGAAGCCCTTGGCTATAATGAATTCATGGGAAAAGATAACAGAATGTGTATTAAGAAAAGTCTTAAAGATAAAGCTTTTATTTGGGATCTGTGCGAAAATCAATCTTATCTTTATAATAAGTCCAGATACTCTGTTTATGCTCTCCAAGGCCTCAAACCTGCCACCCCAAGACAATATCTGCTAAACACGGGAAGCAGAGCTTTAAGAAGATTTATCTTGCAACTACGTTTCAACATCCTCCCGTGTAATGATATTATTGGGGCAAGAACAAAAACTGCCCGTGCAGAAAGATTGTGTAGGCACTGTAATATAGAGGTGGAGACAGCAAGACATATTCTAACTTCATGCACCAAATTAAGGGAATGTTATTTTAAAGGGTATGCAAATTTTGTAGAGGATATGCAAAGGATTGAATCTGACCAATTTTGGTCAGTTATTTATGATGGAGAGATTAAGGTTTTTATTGGGGCAGCCTTTTATATTTGGAAGCGAGTAATATGATGTATGCTTTTTTATGTGTAATATGTAACTGTGTTTGGTTGATATAATATTTTTGTAGTGTATAAGGTTTTAATTAACCAAAAAACACTTTAATTAAATAAAAAAAATAAATAAATAAGCCCCTTAAGTGGCTTATGCAGGTGAAGAGTGAAAACCCAAAACTGCTCAGGTGGTCCATTAGTCTGCAAGGGCTAGACTTCATCATAGAGCACAGACCAGGGAACAGTCACAATAATGCAGATGGCCTTTCCAGAAGGTTTGTTGATCATCTGGATGAGGGTGTCTATCTTGTGGGAGATTAGGCACAATAACCTCAGTCTGGGGGGGGGCAACTGTGATGCTGGAAATGCATCGGAGGGTCAGGGCCTCGTAACCTTGTCCTTTACTGCTTTTTATCGTGTGTTCTGTCGTGTTTTCCATGCAGGAGTTCATGTGGGACCCCTGGCGGTGCAGCTTTCTCTTTTGGTTTGGTGAACAGATCCATGGGATACCCTTATGGCACCCATGGGTGGGGGCTACAACCCGGTGCTCCTAGTGTATGTTTTTGGGCACCTGTGTGTGGCCCACAGAGCAGGGTATGGGCTAGTGGCAGCTCCGTGCTTAATTGACAGGTGCCCTGAGCGTCCTCCATTTTGGGATGCCCAGTCCCTGCCATTGGAATTGGTAGATTCCTGATGGAGACAAAATGGCCCCCGGGGTCTCTTGCCTTCCATCACCTGTTACCTTGATCTTCCCGAAGTCCCAGGAAGACTTGACTCTGTCCCTTCCCCCTGACTGGATGTTGGGTGGAAGTTCCTTATATGGTAGTGTGGAGAAGTGCTGACCAGACTGGCTGGAGTCATCCCAACGACCGTATGTTGTGGGTACGCCTGTGGGTTGGACCTGGGTGAATAGAATTTGTGACAAATACGTATTCTGAGTTGTGGATGTCTAGCATCTGGTGTTTGACACAAAGACTGAGACAGCCCTGCCCGAAACTGGTATGAATACAGTGTGGATTGTTGAATGGCTGGGTACTTGTCCCAATACACATAACTTGTTTTGAGTGTCTGGAGGGAAGTGAATGGCCTGAATGCACTATGCACCTGATTGGTTGCCTGCCTGCATGAATGCCCTTGGTAGTGATTGGATGCTTAAGTGTGACCCAGCGGAATGGATGGGAGATCAACAGTATATCTGGGGACCTCTCACTGCTAGGAACCGTGTTCAGAAGCTGAAGTCCACTACGACGAGTAACTGGGGTAACTGATGTTTGACCTTGAAGCCCTGCTGGACGAGAAGGAGTGCTGTTGCTCTCCCTCGCAATCTGAAAGCTGCTGTGTTTCCAAGGACTGACCCAGAGAGGACCTGGTAAGGCGCCCTCTTCCCGAGCTACGAGGGACCATCGTGCACAGCTGATCTTGACCAACGCTCCCTGGTAGACAGACCTTCGACAGGCTGCCGACCCGATACGGGGACTGCTGCGGAACTCCAAGGAGAAGCACTCAGACTGTTGTCCGCCACTGTTGACGACCGGAGCCGCCGTGCTCCCATTTGCCTAAGAACTTCAATTGATCATTGGACGCTCTCGCCTGCATCGTCATCCGCTTGTCTCCTGCTGGAGAAGGCCCGACCGTCAACGCGCCGAGGAGCATCCACCGGTGGGTTTCCCGCCACCTAAAGACCACAGAGATGCCGACGACTCGACGCCCTTGCTGGGCCACAGTTCTTCATCCTCTCTTTGCGGTCCAGAACTATCGTCACCGAGGTGCCCCGCACGCCTCTTCCTTGCAGGACGGCAACGCTCTGTCATCGATGAGCATCGCTAGGAACGAAGCTGCCACTTCACGGCCGTAGTTCAACCTGTTCACCGTCGGACGTTTGATGACCCGTGACTCCCGCCTTAAAGGGAGGGCACTCAAGAAGGGCCGTCGATTCCCCGACACCCAACGCTGAGTTCCTCGACACCTCCCGACGATCCGTGGCTCCTGCCTTAAAGGGAGTCACTCAAGAAGGATCGGTCGACGCATCGTTGGAGAACTCTACTCCACCAGGTACATTGGGGGGGGGGTAAAACCTTAATAGGAGGAAGTAAGACTATTGAACATATGGACTGGGCTTGTGCTATACATCTTTATTTACAGGTTGCCCAGGTGGGGGGATCTCCACACAGAGCTGTGTCTAGGTAACGGGGCCAGCATCCTGCCTATTGTTTCAACCATTTTGCGTTCCTTCCTATCTTTATTTCTGGTTTACTCGTTATTGATCTGTGTGACATTTTAACCGTACAGTTGATGCACTTTAATGAGATTCGATAACATTGGTGGTATCACTTTAGAATTGTATACATTTATCATTATTGACTTCCGAGTACAAAGTGCGTTATTGTGATGTTCTCAGTAATACAGTGTGTGGACATTCCTTTGTGGGGGTTCGGGGAATACACTGTACTTAAGAATCAGCCTGCATCACCCCCTGAGAAGCTAGGCCTTGATTGCTCGACCACGTACCAATAATAGAGAATCTTGGCTGGTGTCCTCTGTGGCTCTCCTCTACCATATAGAGAGCGGAAGTACAGACACCCCCTACCAGTCTTTACAACCACCACCTGTCACCACATGAAATTGTGACAGGTCGGAGAATGAACTAAGCTCACTCACCCCTGCACAGACAGTCAGACGCCCATCAAAGCACCACAGTTTTAGGCAAAGAGTTCCTGGAGTATCCCAGAAATTTGACAAAATCAGCACACGCGAGAGCAAAACAAATAGCACCCCCTTCACACACGATGCACCAACAAACATAGCAGCACCTACAACAGAAAATACAGATTGCCAGCTGATGACAGGTGACATGGTTTATGTCAGAGGTTTCGTGAGGAGATGGAACGGACCCAGATTCAATGGCCCATATAAAGTGATTTTCACACACCCACAGTGGCTAAGGTAGAGGGACTGAGTTATTGGGTGCATTTGACAGATGTGCGCATGGCCCACAGGAACATAGATGATCAAAATGCCCAAGAAAGTGTGGAAGAGCGTAATACCCAAACGTAATAATGGGATGGGTGAAGAAATTGGTATCCCATTGAATATTGCAGAAAAACTCAGGAAGGGTAAGAAATATAAATATTAGTGTAAATATGGCAACAATATATGATGACAAAAAGCATGCGAAAGATAATGAAAATGACTGTATTTCATGATTCAAAGTACAGTGTACAATAACGATGTATGAATAGCACACTTTTCTCCTTTAGCAGTGAAGTGGTACAAGCATGGCACGTGCCTCCCTCCCTCTCTCCCCCCCAAACATACGATGTGGGAGGAGTGACGGACGGACATAGCTGGGACCACGAATATACAAATTATAAAGTATAATGACAAGAAAAGTTAGATGAAAAAAGCAATAATGCTGAAAGCTCAAAGTAACCCACTTATGGTTATACATATATATATAACATATACACTGTTATGCATGATTAATAAATGCCTGTGTCTCATTTATTAGGATGTCGAATGGGATATTATATCGTGCCTCCTTTGTTGTATATGTTGGCCTAAGCCCAGTCGCTCTGCGAAGAAATCTGCGTCGCAAGGTTCTGACCTTAGATCAATTTAGCCACCATTTTAGATTCATCCGCCATTTTGATTCTTACTCCAAAATCACCCTGTGTTCTAAAATGGAGGACAATGTTCTTCTGTTTGTAACATGGCTGTCTTGACCTCTGACTGACTGTACTAAGGCCTATGTTAAATCCAAAGATACACTGTTGCTATTGTGACCTATTAGAGAATGTATTAATGATAATCCATAAATGTATAGATGCATACATTAAGAACGAACTCGGAACAAAACCCTAGATTGGAAAATGGTTAACTTGTAAATGGGCTGGACATCGTGTTACAAATGTGTATAAAAGGTACGAATATTCTGATGTACAGCCCCACTCACTTCCCACACCAAATGGTCTGGTATTCGCTGTGGTGAACTGAGGGCCGATAACTATCCAATATTCTGTTTCTTTGAAAACAGTTCAGTTACTTTGAATAAAGATCTGTGTATCTTTATAACCTGTGTTTGTTGTATTTCCTTTTGAAGGTACTCAACCTCGATATTTTCCTTTGCTTTAGCAGATGGCGCCCGAATAGGGACCCTCAAGAGTGATGCCAGCTTGTTGAAGGTTGACACGGCTATCGGACCGGGATCAGATGGTGTAAAAAGGGCCCCTTTTCTGAATGAAACGCGATACCTCAACAGCGATGCATGGCCCGATCCCTGGACGGTGAGCACGCGGTCCGAGTCGTCATCTTGACGAGGGTCCACATATCGAGGCGGACAGATTTGTCGAAATCACCAAACGTGAGGTAAAATTTGTTAGATAACCTAGCTGATTTGACCTCCTTAGGATTGATCAGGTGAGTCGTGACCCGATTCTTAAGTATCCTGATCATTTGTGTTGGTGTATTACACTCACGAGTGCAATTATTGACCAGGTAACACCAGTATTCTGACATGCCTGGGAAATTGTCTGCCTGCTTCAGGGTATTATTCCGCAAGGACAGACAACCTTTGGAATTTGGCCGACCGGCACCAATAGAGGGGTCGCCTGCATGTACTATGTACTGTAAGCACGCCATTGGTAGTATAGTATTTAATGATATTTGGCACAGACAAACTAGACATGCTTCTGAACTTCATTGGCCAACTAATGGTAGTTTTGAGATCCCTCGTATTGAATACCTAGAATCTATATTACTGAAGAAAAAGGCTAGACCTGCAGCATTTGACGCATTACAGAATTGGAAGAAAGAAGGTTTGCAGCAGCTTCAAAGTAAAGACAAGCATGAGCGCCGTCATATGACGAATGCTGAAAAAGCGTTGTTATATGATCAGAATAAACTGTCTGAGTCAACTAGGAATATGGCTAGGGCTTTCTCACTTGGAGTCCAGAAAATCTATCCTTCTAAAGACTTTCATGTTTCTGATGAACTTATTGATAAATTGTTAAATGAATGAAGGTCTGGTGCCACCGCGCCACCTCCGTATGTTCCTCTTCCTGCTGGTTTACCTCCTCCGGCTCCTCCTGCTCCTCCTATTGTTCCTCTTCCTCCAGTTGTTGGTCCTCCTTTTGTCGCTGCTCCTCCACCTGCTCCTCCACATTTACCTGTTGTACCAGTGATAGCACCTCTGTTGAACTTGCCTACTCTCCCTCTTCCGAGTGATTCTATACCATTTGTAGTAGATCTGGGAGCGGGATCGAGGGTTGTCACTCGCAATACTGTGTCTTCAGGGAAAAAGATTGAGTTAACTTCATGGGCTAAGCATTGCATTGAAATGGGTGATCAAGCTAATGTTCTTGCCACACTGTCTAACATAGACAATTTTCCTGAGAAAAACTTTTTCATAGAGGGATTAGGGATTCATTTGTGTATAATGTGGGATAGGTTAAATGATACGGATCTCCCACAAGGGTTGAGGGATCTGAACACTTTAGCGTTCTCTAGAGACACGGCAGAGAAAATGCAAGAGCATGTTGAGAGGGTACTTGAGTATAGAAGGGAGCTGGAAAGGTTACAGAATGAAGATGAAGATGGAGATAGTTTGGGTACTATGTTCACACAGAAACCGTTCCTTCCTTGTCATAAACCGATAACTGAGGAAACGCAAGTTTGTACGAAAGATGCAATTAGATGGATATCAGATATGTCGATATCTCCCACAGAAGTATATGATATGTATAGTCAGTATACGTTAGAAATGCAGAGGAAAGTGATACAGGTAATGGTAGAATACCTACAGGGTGTGTGTGTAAAAGGAAAGATTAGTTGTCCTGTAGAGTTATTGAGTATTTACAAGAGAGCTTTTTCGATTGACACTTCTTCATTGCCTTAGCGCTCGATTTGGCTCTGTTGCTTAGTAAGCATTCGGAGTTACCAACTTCTCAGTTGCCTATGAGAGAAGTTCCCCCAACATTTGTCCCAAAAGTGGAGATTCCCACCAATGTTGCAGCGGGTACAGCTGCTCAAGAAATCCCTGCCCATTATGTGTCACAATTTGTTCACGTCCCGTTTTCGAGACAGGAAGTGAACACCATTTAACAATCCGTTCCCGACATTAGGAAGAATCCGACAGGGTTCTATAAAGAAATAGAATCTGTTTTACAATCATCGGTATTCACCTTAAGTGACATTGATTTGTTATTTCCTGTACTCCTGCCTGTTGACTTATGGAAACAGATTAGAACTGTAGACGATGCACCAGGGTTGGGAGATACATGGGATAACATGGCCAGACTCGATAAAGAAAGGCTAGCTGGTGAAAAACCACCGCAGGTAATACTAACTTTGCCTGATAGAATAGTTACAAAATTGAAAACCATAATTCAGGAAAAGAGGATTATTTGGGACAAGCTTACTGTCTGTGTCCAAGGGAAATCTGATGGTGCTACCGAGTTCTTTAATCGGTTCAAACAAGTATTCTCGGATTTTAGTGGACAAGACTTAGGCACAGAGTCAGGGAAAAGATTATTTGTGGACAAATTTGTGCGTGTATTGCTGCCAGACATCCAGTCGCAAATTATGTCCTCCCAGAGCACATGGCAAGCAAAGTCTCAGTCAGAAGTATTGCACATGGCTCAGTACTATGAGAATCGTGTCAATAAGGAAAAGGAAAGGTGGGGGCGCTGTTGAGCGGCCTGCAAGGTGGCTGCCTAGCGTGAGAGCTCCGTGCCCAGCCGCCTCTTATCCACTGACATCTGCGGTTCTGCCTTCGATCCTGTGTACCTGCTACGATCCCTGCACTGTGGCCATCGAGCCCTATCCGCATGTCCAGTTCTGGGAGAAATCGGACTCTCGGAACAGGAGATCCTTGTCCCGCCGTGCCTCGCCGCCATTGGGCCTACACTGTGCCCTGCTCTCATCGCGACCTGACCGGGTGACCCTCATTGGACTCGCTGCTGGCTGCTCTGCCCTGACACCTGGGGCACACACTACACTTGTGGGCCGGCTCGCTCCTGCCCCGGTTCCGCCGGACGGTCCTTTCCGCTAGGGGCCTAGGCCGCTGACGACCGAGGCGCGTCGGCGCCCCATCTGCAACCGTGGGGAGCCTGGAATGGGCTGCCTGGCGCGAGCCGGCGGGGACTGCTATCGTGCCCTCACGGGATCTCTTCCATACCCGACTCACTGGCTTCATCGACCGAGCTTTGTCGTGCCCTCTGGTTCCGGCCATGTCAAGTCGCTCCAAACGAGCTGCTAAAGGGGGTGCTATGGACAAATTCGCTAAGATGGTCCCTCAACCGGAGGTGGGCCACACGTCGCCCCTGCAGGAAGAACATGACAACGACCCTAGTCCGGGGGTGGCGGCTCCGGACCTCACTGCCATGATGGAATCGATGGCTAAGAACTTTGCCTCTTTTCATCAGAAGCTTGACGATATCAACGTGAATGTTGCTTCGCTCAAGACCCGGGTAGACCAGGCTGGATCTAAAATCACTGAGGCCGAAGGCTGGATCTCCACTAATGAAGATGCGATACACGTACTTCAGGACGCAGTAGCCACCTTATCGCGCGACATGAAGAGTGTTAAAGCAAAATGCGATGACTTGGAGTCCCGCTCCCGCAGAAACAATCTTCGCATAATTGGGGTCCCTGAAACTGCCCTGAAGGGGCGCATGGAAGATGCAGTCGAACAACTACTCAAGGACTTGCTGGGGGATCCAGACCTTTCCCCTTACTTCATGGTGGAGCGAGCTCACCGTGCTCATGCCCCGCGACCCCGACCTGGCGACATCCCCAGACCCATTATAGCCAAGATTCTTAATTATCGTGACAGGGACCTAATTCTTCACCTGTCGTGGGAGAAAGGGGAGCTGCGACTGGAGTCTCATGTCATCAGGATCTTCCCAGACTTTTCTGTGGCGGTACAGCAGGAGAGACACAAATTTCTTGGCGTCAAGAAAATGCTCAGGGAACGCAATTTACCGTATGCCATCTTATTCCCGGCTCACCTCAAGCTCACTCATAATGGCAAATTGTACTTTTTCACAGTCCCGGACGAGACAGTGAAATTCATTGAGATGCAAATACCGCTTCAGGGCTCTGGAGAAGTCTGAGTGGACGCTACTTAACTGTGATTGGCGCAGTCTGTGGACACTTATTGAACTTGTTTACTCAATCTGCACTGTGGTACTGGTAAGGCTGCTCTGTTTACTGTGACGCTCTGCCCCTGCAGTCCTTGCGTGCTGCAGCGCTTGTGCACACGTCCTCACAACGCACTTCACAGAGCTGGTCTCACACTGTTCTGTTGTCCTACCTCAATTTCTGTTCTCCTATCGTTCAGGTCCTTAATCTCTCAGTTATATACTCCGTTCCCCGAATTTGAGATGCGGGGATGTACGATATTTGACTGTCGAAACTGTTTTGGTCTATTTCGGAACCGCGGGGGCTCGTGCGTGGTCCCCGATTACCCGCTTTGCGGGCGGGGCCTGCGCCGCGAGTCCACCACCACTGCTCGTTTTGCAACTGAGCCATTTGGCTCCAAGTGTGCTGGTGCACGGCAACGGCGCACCCCATTGCGATTGCACTGTTTTTTTCTCATTTTTTTGGTGTGTGTTGGCCCCAGTTGGGCCTCGGGGAAAATTGGGCCAGGTTGGGGATGGTCCAACTGTGCGTTGTTAGGGGTGGGTGATCTTTACACTGCTGATCCACGGTTAGTGGTGAGGGTGGGGGGTGGGAAAGGGATTGTTTTACAAAAAGGCACACAAGGTTTTGCAGCGCGCATGCTGAAGGGCCCCACGCCCACTTGCTGTTCCAACACTGAGAGCTCATACCATCACGGGAGCTGGGATGTTCACTGATTTATGGGTACTGTGTCTGTAGATACCTACCTCTGACATGGCTACAGTCATAATGTCCTGGAACATTCGGGGGCTGAGCAACCACACTAAGGCCCGCAAGATTGTTGCATATGCTAACAGACACAACTGTAAGATATTGCTTTTACAAGAGACACACTCCGATGGCCTCATTCCGAGAGCTGTTGCCCCATCATGGGGTTCTGCCAGGTTCTTTACTTCTTACTCCACACAATCTAGGGAAGTTCTCACAATGATCCACAAATCAATTAAGTTTGTGCTGCATAAAAGCTATGTTGATCCCGAGGGCCGTTATGTTATAATACACTGCACACTGGTAAATAAAGAGTACTTGCTGGTTAACACTTACTGTCCCAATGTAGATTCTCCGGAATTCTTTGATACTGTAACTACCATACTGCTGGGCTTCGTGGGAGTGCAGATCATATGGGCGGGACCTGAACCTTATACTCGACACGGCCCTGGACAGAACTGCCACTACACCCAGAGCCCTGTCTAGCGCGGCGCGCAGGCTGCATGGCCACATGCAGTCACTTAATATCTGCGACGCCTGGAGAACACTTCACCCCCAGCAGCGGGACTACACTTATTACTCATCTGTACATGATAGTTCGTCCAGGATAGATCTGTTTTTGGTCTCGAGAGATGCTATGGGTAGGGTGGAGGATACACGCATTTTGCCCCGCACATTCTCGGATCATTCTCCGATCATACTGTCCTTAGGGCTGGGAATTCCCATCCCAACACTCTGCACCTGGCGCTTTAAGTCCGAAGCTCTAAAAGACATTGTGTTTAAATCTGAGATTTTAGCGGACATTGAGTCCTTCTTTGAGCTTAACTCTCTTCAAGACACGACCGCCGCGGTCAGATGGAAGGGATTTAAGGCTTACATTAGGGGCATGTCTATTTCCCGAGAGGCAGGGGTGTTGAAAGCTATTAGGGCCGCCCTTGGACGATCTGAGGCCAAACTGAAAAGGTTGGAGCAATGTTGCTCCTCCGGATCGGACCCCACTACTCTGGCCCAAATCTCTGACGAGCTCAAGGTGTTCAACACTTTAGCGACCAGCGAAGTTCATTATTTCAGCCGCCCGCAGGCCGCTAGGAAATATGGAGAGGGGGACAGACCCGGCAAGACACTTGCGACACTTGTGAGGTGGGAACTGGGCCGCACGCAGATCCCATAAAAGATCAGAACGGTGACGCTCAATGGGCGGACCATCGAATACTTGATATATTCACCGAGTTCTATAGATCCCTTTATTCCCAGCCCGTAGAGCACACTGAACAACATATGCGAGAACTCCTTGACCAGATCCCCACCACGGAAATATCCCCACAGACCCGAGACCAGCTGGATACCCCGTTCACGCTAGACGAGATAGTATCGGCTATCTCAGACTTGCCCATAGGCAAGGTGCCGGGACCTGATGGCCTCACGGCAGACTTCTATCGAGAGCACGTGGCTACTCTGGCCCCCCGGCTGTTGGAGGTATGGAATGAGGCACTCCGAGCCACTATCTTTCCCCCTTCCATGCAGGAAGCGGCCATCACGGTACTGCTCAAACCAGGTAAACCTGAGGACGAGTGTGGGTTCTATAGACCTCTCTCTTACATGAACCTAGATACAAAGATCTTTGCTAAGATCATTGCTAACCGCTTTCTGCCCATCATGACGCACTTGGTACAAGAGGACCAAGCAGGCTTTGTCCCCGGTAGGTCCACCTCCCATAACATCAGGAGACTGGCGGACTTTATCCGAGCACAGCACACGCGTAAAGGAGTACGATTGGTTGACGAGCCTGAAATAATATCCCTGTATGCTGACGATGCCCTATTATACGTCAGAGACCCCACATCCCATCTGGATCCCATACTGAGAGACATCACCCGGATTGGCACCCACTCCGGATTTACGATTAATTATTCCAAATCGGAGATTTTCCCGCTCACTAAAGCTACAAGGCAGCCCACCACCGATTATCGCCTGCGCTGGGCCCCTGAGGGTGTGAGATACCTTGGGGTGCAGATGTCCCTCACTAAGCCCACCCTGCTTGCTGATAACTACTCAGCTGCAGCACGAACAGTTGAGACAAAGATTTCACGTTGGCGCACCCTCCCGTTGTCCGTCGCTGGTCGTCTATCCCTTATTAAAATGATCTTGCTCCCCAAGCTCTTATACATCTTTTGCAACATTCCTATATGGCCCGGGAGGGCTTACTTCACTAAATTGCATAAGCTCTGCGTGCAATTTCTCTGGCACTCCGGTGCGGTGCGCAAAAAGTGGACTGACATGGCACTTTCATACAGACGGGGTGGTATTGCTGCTCCGGACCTGGAACTATACTGGATCGCGGCCCGGCCCAGGCCCAGCATGCTACTCATTGGTACCCGGGTTCCCCAGTGCGCCCACATGTCAAACTGGAACGGCTTGCCTCCGCTGGTATCAACTTAATGTCCCTGATACTACACCGACGCTACACATCTGATTCCCCCATTGACCCCATTGCTGCGACCCTGTATGCCTGGTCACGTCTACTACACTCGACAAGTGGGCACTCCCCATATTACAAATGGCTTCCCGTGTGGGCCTGGAACCCACACTTGATATCGCTTTGGTGCGACACTGGGTTGCGCTGGGGTATCGTGCCCTGTCCGACTTCTATCTCGAGGGCAAATTCATAGGCCCCCAGACCTGGAGGCCGGGGCACTCCAGATCTCCCCTAGAGACTCTCCAATACTACAGGCTTCGCGCCACGTTCCGCACCATGTGGCCCTCCTTTCCGGATGAGCCCCCAGACAACCCGGCGATAGCCTACATCGCCAACTCGGGCGGTGCACGCGGCGTCGTCTCTTTGCTGTATCAAATCTTACTAGATATCAGTCCCATTCCTACTCTTAGGGCGCGCGACGGATGGGCTGCTGAACTGGGTCTAGAAATTTCTGATGAATTGTGGGAGGATATGTGCTGCCACACACAAAAAGTGTCTCTCAATTTTCGTTTTCGTGCCATGCAATACAAGCTCTTCAATAGGCTTTACTATACGCCACGCAGGACATCAGGGTTTGCTCGCTCTGAGATGCACCTCTGCCCGCGCTGTAGGGTGGTGTATGCTGATCACTTGCATATGTTCTGGACCTGTAACAAATTGTCCGGTTTCTGGGACAGTTTCCTCCATACACTGAGTGCGGTAACTGAAACTGTAATTGATCCCGATCCTTTGGCGGTCCTGTTTGGGGTCTGGGGGTCTGACGAAACTAAGCGTTTGAAAAAGTTTCTGAATATAAGCTGTATGATTGCCAAAAAATGTATACTTCAGAACTGGAAGCGCTCCTCCCCACCGGCCTCTCAGAAATGGCTGGGTATGCTCACATGGTCGCGGAACTGTGAGAAGGAATACCTGACAATGCTGCCCGCCCAGTCTCTCCCCAGGAACATCTGGAGCGAATTTAACACATATCTCAACAATCAAAGTGAGAACACGCCCGGTTCCGGCTTATCTCCGGTCTCTACTCATGCACCGTGATTATTGCTGTTTATTTCTGTATTGTTGATGCTCTATTTCCACTGTTGGAACTGTATTCTGTAACCATTACGATGTTTTATGCTATGCTTGCTTTAATTATTTGTTGCCTTGACGTATGTGCCTTGTGAACCTCTGCTGACAAAAATTAAAAAAATGTTAAAAAAATAAAGAAAAGGAAAGACTCGAAAGGAGAAAAGCTGATTTAAAGACAAAAGTACTATTACAGCAAATCGTTAGACGCCCTAGAGGGGGTAATTCGCAGTTTAGAGGTCAGTTTGTCCCACGGGAATGCACCCTTGGGTCCTGTAAACATTAACCAGTGTGCGTATTGCAGACAAGAGGGTCATTGGCGTGCACAATGCCCGATCCTCCAACAGAGGTCAAATAACGCATTTGGGAACATGGGTAGACGATCCAGAGGCCGCCCTGGGGCAGTGGGTCCTGGTAGAAGCCAGTTTTCACAGGATCCACAGCAACCTTTTTCGCAGGACAATCAGATACCTAGTGTGGATAGAAGGAACATTTTTGATCATCCCTCTGCTGCTTACCTTTCTGAAGAACTTCCTTTTGACAATATCCTGTTTCGCTAGGATTGTCCGAAAGCTGGGTTTGGAACCGACGCCTATTCCCGTTAATCAGAAAAGGTCTCTACGTTGAAATGTTAGTGGGAAATCGGAAACATCTATTCTTGATAGATACAGGGGCACAGAAGTGTTCCATTGACCATTCGCGGGTTCCAAACATTCCACTGTCAGGGCAAACCAATGTTTCTGTAGGGTTTTCTGGCACACCTGTTGTCTGTCCGGTTTCTTCGTCGGTACCTATTTCTTTGGGTCCGTTCACAGACCATTGTCCATTCCTGTTGACTTAGCACAACATGGACACAAAGCTTTGCTTAAAAAACTTCAATATTGTTGTCAGGAGGTCGCCTATTTAGGCTATCTCCTGTCAAAGGAGGGAAGAAGGTTGACGCCTGAGTGGATTAAGCTAATTTCTAGCATGTCTATCCCAAATACACAGAAGGAAGTTAGAGCCTTGATAGGAATGGCTTCTTACTGTAGGCAGTGGATCCCCAACTTCTCACTAGTGATCAAGCCAATGTTGGCTTTGACGAAGAAGGGCATTTCTTCGTCATTGCTGTGGAACATGGAGCACCAGCGTGCATTTGATTTGCTCAAGACTTCATTGTGCTCGGCACCAGTTTTGGGCACAGCAAACTATGAAAAGGCCTTTGTGTTGCTTGTGCATGAATGTGATGGATGTGCTTTGGCTGTATTAACGCAGGAACATGGAGGGAAGAATAGGCCTTGCGGCTACTTTTCTTCCACCCTTGATTCTGTGGCATGCGCTTTGCCAAGATGTTTGAGAGCTGTTGCTGCTGCTGCTGCGTCTGTAAAAGAGAGCGAGGGAATGGTCCTAGGCCATGCTTTAACCCTGATGGTACCTCACTCCGTAGATGTTCTATTGAACAGAACACAAACGCAACGTCTCACTTCTGCACGATTAACGAGATACAAATTGATCTTGTTTGCACCGCACATTCAAATTCGAAGATGTTGTGTTCTTAATCCGGCTGAACATTTACCTTTCCCGCAAGGTACTGCTTGCAGTGACGAAGAGTCACATGACTGCCTTTACACTACTGAACAAGAGACAAAGGGTAGAATTGATCTGAAAGATACTCCTTTGAACAATCCACAAGGGGAGCTGTTTTGTGATGGCTCCTGCTTCAAACTTCCAGACGGTGCATCCACAGCTGCTTATGCAATCACTACATTAAGCACGGTCGTGGAGACCAAGAGAATCATGCATAACTCAACGCAGGCCGCAGAGATTATAGCATTAACCCGAGCTTGTGAACTTTTCGAAGTGCTTACCGTGAACATATACACTGATAGTCAGTATGCCTTTGGGTGGTTCACAACTTTGGGAGACTTTGGTCAGAAAGATGGTTCTTGACTTCACATGGTACAAAAATCCAGCATGGCTCCTTGATAGTACGGCTACCCTCAGCGCTTGCACTCCCTACTCAGCTAGCTATTATAAAATGCGCAGCACATCAAAAGAAAGATGATATAGGAAAAGGGAACGCTTTTGCTGACCAGATAGCCAAACAGACTGCTACTGATCTCTTTTCAGGAATGTGTATGGCAAGGGAAGCCACAAATGCCTGTACTCTGGATGAGGGAATCGACTTTGTTAAAAATATTCAAGCCAATGCCACATTAGAAGAATCTGAGAAATGGGCTAAGGGCCTAGGAAAACTGGATGATGATGGGTGTTGGGTGGACAAGGTTGAAGGGAAATGGCTACTGCCAGACGCCTACATTATGATGATGGTTGTTATGGCTCATGGTCCCACCCATATATGTGCTTGCAAGGTTACCAAGATGTTGCAAAAGGTGTACGTAAATGACAAAATCCCTAAAGTAGCTGAGCACTTCATTCAGGGATGTATGATTTATTTGCAGCATAATGTGGGAAAAGGCACATCAACTCCTCGGGGTAGTTTTGGTCCACCTTCTGTCCCCTTCAAGGTTATACATTTTGATTTCATTGAAATGGAGCGATGTAACAATCTTAAATACATCTTAGTGGTAATTTGTGCCTTTAGCAAGTGGGTTGAAGCTTATCCTGTTAAAGATGCCACTGCTATGACCACGGCAAAGACCATGCTGAAGGAATATTTCCCAAGATTTGGTTTGCCCAGAGTCATCTGGTCGGATAATGGTCCACACTTTATCGCGGCTGTAATTTTGCAGATATGCGCGGGATTGCAGATCGATAAATGGTTCCATTCAGCCAGACAAGCTCAGAGTGCTGTGCTAGTGGAAAGACACAACAGCATTATCAAGAACAAGCTCGCTAAGACATGTGCCTGTACCAAGCTAAAATGGCTGGACGCCTTACCGAACGTGTTGTTGTCCATGAGAACAACCCCTTAAACTAAGACTGGTCTCTCTCCCTTTTAGGTGGTTATTGGGAGGCCTGCCAATATTTAGAACATCCCAAAATGTCAGTCTTTACAAAATGTAGAAAATGTACTTCTCTCTGACTACTGTAGCCAGTTGACTAAAAACCTGTATTTGATTTATCAACAGCTGTGAGAGGCTTTACCTATGCGATACGACGGCCCTGGTCACAGCATATAGCCAGGCGACTGGATCTTAATAAAATCGTTTGAACGATCATCTTGCCTTGCACCTCGTTGGTGGGGCCCCTTCCAGGTCCTGCTGGTCACACAGACGGTGGTGCGGGTTGCAGGCCGGAAGAAATTGATCCATGCGACACACACCAAGAAGATTCCACACCCAGTGCCATACGATACAGAAGATACAGAACCCCTTGTCAGTACTGCAACCGATGATCCCGAAGTTGTAAACAGCATTAAGAGTGGGTCGGAGACTCTCCCTGAGCCCGTGGGGCCTGGAGAAACAGCCATTTTGTCTCCACACTCTTCAACAGTTTTGTTTCCGGAAACTGCTCTGGATCCTGCATCCAACTTCATTCTCGATTTGTCGACTCCAACAGGAAGTGACGACATATTGTTTTCAGATCACTCAGTACCATGGATCACGAGGTACGATCTGCGTCCGAGGAAATAGACTTACGGCACGGTTTGGCTGTGCGATCGAGGAAAAATCATCAAGGGCCTGTCTTTTTGGCCCGATCAATTGTTTGAAAAGGGATTCTGTTGGCTAGGGTTTGTGGAGGGACTAAGAAACCGCTCGACCTGGAGGTCATCAGCTAACTAAAATTGGCATTTTTCGTTTGAAGAGTACAATGCCTGCAACCGCTTCCACTTGTATGGAAAAGAAAAAAAGACTGTGTGACCGGATACGGAAATGAACATTTTTATGTTTGGGCCCCGAAAACGTATTGCTGTCTTATAATAATGTTGATTGGTTTTACAATAGTCATTGCCTTAGGTTTTTGGTGTCTTGAAGAAGTACGTCCGTTAGAGAATTTGTTGCCTACTGAAAATATATCCACTGTTTCTACTCCTACCATGCATCTGCATACTCAATCTCCTAAAGACTCTCAGCATAGACAGAGATACCATAATAATACACTATTCCTCAATATGAATGCTACACATGCCATTTTTAACAAATCTAGTTGTTGGGTCTGTTCACATTTGCCGCAACATGGGGATAAGGGGCTTGGTTGGTATATTCATCCTCTAACTTTGACAACTGCTTGCTATGCTTCTCTTAGAGCACTATTCTTTGGCCGATCGAATGATAGCATCTCAGGAAACTTTGATGGGACTAATTTGAATCAGTTTGAGAAACGTGTTTTGACTCCCTTGGGATGCTCGCTTTTTGCAAATAGGAGTAAGCTTAAGGTTGCTTCTATTAGGCCTTCTGATAGGCTGTCTCGTCCTTTTCAATCCTTGATCTCTTTCAAGATGGCTCCTATAGGCAATAAGGATGCCACGCCTCCTTCTTACACTGTTAACCATAGCCCGATTCAGTTTCTTTCTGCATACAGAGGAATGGTGCTCAGTCAATGGGTGATTTTAAAGGTTGCGCCAACGTTGCGAATTCGACTAGTGAGGACAGACCTTTGTATGTAGGTGAACCTGTCTACTTCGTTTGCGGTAATGTAGCATTTCCATGGTTACCCAGGAATTGGCAGGGAACCTGTTATTTAGGGATTCTGTTACCCGGGGTATTCATTGCTAGCATGGTAGAAATCTCAAAAGCTCGTCCACGGCGGGACGAGAATGGTGATTATTCAACACAAGTTCTGGGTGATGTAGCTAAATCCTTCATGCCATTTTGGGGACAAATAATGAATTCTGAAGATATCAGGAGACTAGTGAGAGTAGTGGAGAGAACCATCAACCAGACCACTGATATACTCAATATGACAGAACAAAAAGCAATAAGGTTAGTAGCGCTTCAGAACCGGATGGCATTAGTGTCATCCTGGCTGAACGTGGTGGAGTTTGTAAATTAGTGGGGTCCGCTTGCTGTGTTTTCGTGCCAGATTCCTCCCCAACTATCTTCAAAGCAATACAGAATGTGCATGTCCTAAGTTCAGAAGTGCATGTTCCTGAGGGAAACTGGGATCTTAGCACTTGGTTCTGGGACTTCTTGCGATCTTGGGGCTGGAAACTACTTTCGGTCTTGCTGATTATTTTAGGTATATTGTTGTTTCTTTGTTGTTGTATAGAGTGTCTTCCTGGTATATGTTCGATGCTAGGAGGATGTTGCGCACAAGCGATGGGTTCATTAGGACACAAGGTATACACCCCAGACAAGACTTTCAATGAGGACGTGCTGAAAGAAATCCTAATAACTGATCTCATGGCAATAGATATCTCTGATAGTGATTCAGGATGTATGGACATTGAGACGTGGAGTTACTCGTAAAGTGACTAGAAGTAGTTTAGCGCTTGGCTTAGGCCAAAAGGAGGGTTTGTCAAACGGGATAACTCCTTTGTTGTATATGTTGGCCTAAGCCCAGTCGCTCTGCGAGGAAATCTGCATCGCAAGGTTCTGACCTTAGATCGTATTAGCCACCATTTTAGATTCATCTGCCATTTTCATTCTTACTCCAAAGTCACCCTGTGTTCTTAAATGGTTGACAATGTTCTTCTGTTCGTAACATGGCTGTCTTGACCTCTGAGTACAGGTTAATGCTTAAAATGCCTGCAGGCCAAATGTTAGGTCATGTAATGAGACCTTGTCCTTCGTTTACCTTTGGGTTGAGGATTACCTGTGCCAACGTAACTGATCCACGAGCATATACTAAGCACAATGTTATTCAAATATAGAATATTAACATTTGTTGAACTGCATTGAATTAAGGCATGTACTAAGGCCTATGTTAAATCCAAAGATACACTGTTGCTATTATGACCTATTGGAGAATGCATTAAGGAAAATCCATAAATGTATAGATGCATAAATTAAGAACAAACTCGGCACAAACCCTAGATTGGAAAATGGTTAACTCGTAAATGGGCTGGACATCGTGTTATAAATGTGTATAAAAGCAACGAATATTCTGATGTACAGCCCCACTCACTTCCCACACCGAACGGGCTGGTATTCGCTGTGGTGAACTGAGGGCCGATAGCTATCTGATACTCTGTTTCTTTGAAAACTGTTCAGTTACTTTGAATAAAGATCTGTGTATCTTTATAACCTGTGTTCGGTGTATTTCCTTTTGAAGGTACTCAGCCTCGATATTTTCCTTTGCTTTAACAAGGAAACTCACCGGGCCTGGACAAGCCTCCGACGACAACTAGTGATAGCGTAGATAGGGGTAGACGGAGGAGAGGGCTGTATCCTAGCTATTCATATGAATGTTTGTTGTTTTTGTGTGCCTTGGTGTTCTTTACAGTGTTATTTGGCTTGTTCCTGTATTGGGCCATAGTATATATCTCAATTGATACCGGCAAGGGGGGTGCAGGCATGGAGACAATAAAGAAGGGAACCCACCTGATTTGGGATGGGGCAAGGTTAATATGGGGTAATTGGACCCCGGAACATGAACAGAACAATACAGTCTGAACCACTGTGGTGCACAACATCACCCCAAACGGTGAAAAATGCCAATTTTAACATATACTCAATGAACGATAAAACACCTTCAGAACTAACGTGGGTGCTGAACCATCCATATCCCACCACTGTGGCAATAGAAGAAATAAACAGACACCCTAACTCAACTACTAAAGGGGGGGATAATGAAGGGGGATTAATGTTAAGGAGTGATGACAACTTTCATACTGTTGTGAAAAGTAAATAAGGGCGTGGGGTGGAGAGGAAGACATTGAAGAGGAAACGAAGGGAAGCAGGGATAGACGGGTGGGAAGAGGGATACAAATTCGACCTAGATACTGTTGATAACGCCCAACACCCCCATCAAGCAACCAAAGGGTATGCCGACATGAGCCACACGGCCCAGCAAACAACCAACAAGAGCTGCTATGTCTGCTCCCTTATTCCCCACGCCTCAGTCACCCCCAAAGTGTTATTGCCACAAGAAATACCAGATGCAGAGGCCCAATGTCTTGTACATCTTAATGCTGTGTTGAATCAAAAATACTTTTGCAAGCACACACAGTCTCTTTTGAACTATTACAGAATCAACGCATATGTAACGCCCGGTCGCAAGGAGTAATTTGCGTAAAGGAACCTTTTTTGGTAATAAAGGGCACGTTGCATGCTGACAACACGTGGCAGAAGGAGGAGGTCCTGTGCAAAGCAGAAGCACTCTGGGGCCTCTCGGAGGATAAACTGTCATGGGTACAGAAAACATGCACTCCCACATGGATTGAACATATAAGCAAACACACGTGGGTCAGCACCATCAAAAAGCCCTTCAAGTTACAGAAAAACATCTCTTATGAACTCTGCTTCCATGGAGAAGGGAAAAGGGACGTGGGGAGAAACGGAAACCGCAGCAAGTCGCTCATCATCCCTGACATGAAGAAAGGCACTGCAGCCTTGACGGACACATACTGGGTCTGCGGCAACATGGCCTCCCTGCATCTCCCGCAGTCCTGGAAGGGAACATGCTCCATGGCAACACTGCACTCCGCACGAATGGTAATCCCAGAGAGCCACATCAATGGAAAACGAGAAATATCAGCAGGTGCAGACATATCTTCCCCTACACCATTCGGGACAGAGCCTGCAGACATTCTGAACGAGGGAGGGGAAAGGGCACATACAGGAGGAGGAGAAGGTCATCCAAGTATATCTCCACAAAGTCATCCGAACTGTTGGCACAAATCCTGGACAAATACAGACTATTAAGTTCAGTGGAGAAATGTTTTCCATGACTTGTACCCAGCATCCAGGCAAGAGCAAATGCCAAGTGGTTGCAGATCACCAGGTGGGAACTCATCCAGCTGACCAACGACACTGAAGAAGGATTCAATGTCATCAAGGTGGAACATACTGGATCTATTGATGGGAATCGATGGAGGTGTTTGCTGAAAAATGGGGAGTGCATGTTGCACATTTGTACCTTCTGCAGACGCTGAGAATGGCTCACTTTCACACGTAATAGCTGTGGTACACGACCTTGGTGAGCGGATGAAGAACGAAGGAGGAGCACAGTCCAGTGCCTGGTTCGACAATCTATTCTCGTGGGTGCCCTCATGACTTGGAATGACTGTAAAAGTACTCATGCCTCTCATTGTCTTTTTACTCCTAATATTTTGTGTGTGGCAATTAGGACTTCGATGCTGTGCAAATGCAGTACCGAACGGCGCGCTAATGATGGAGAGAATGGGACGTGCAAATGGTGTGGCAAAGATAAAACACGAGGTGGAAGTGCAAACGGGTGATGCCCCGGGTCCCAAATACAGAATAACTGCAATATATAACACAGGACACATAGCTGATAGCCTATACCACACAACCATAAAAGAACCCCGCGAGTTATGTTGGTATAGGGAGGAATGGGTAGGCCTAGAAGGGGATGGAGGGTGTATGTATCTGAGCTGCACCCCTGATGAGTATGCTAGATGGGGACATAGCCTCCATGCAGTATGCAGAGCATGGATGCCAATAAAAGGGACCCCTGCGTGGGACGAAGCAGTGGTGGAGGAGGAAGAATGTAAGAGGTTGGGGCAGCTGCATTATTTGTTACTTAAGTAATGAAAACTGGGAAATGAGTGAAAGGAGGGGACATTCAAGCCCCCGCCCCTTATTCCTATGCTTCCCAGGTGGGCCCAGTCATGACTGCTTTGGGTCCAGGGCCCCGGATTTGAGGCACTCATGTGAGAACACCTCAGGGAACCATCACCCCTTTTGTGCAAATACATTGATGATCACTGCCATATTCTTAGGCATGCCATTGCAGGGTTAAATCAAGACTCCATTTTGTAAAATACAGACTCCATCTTGCAAATAGACGAGAGGCCATTCAGATTTCACCCCAGCCTGCAACTATCTCTGTTAACCGCACAGCCAGCGTAACTCTCCCCCCGCCCCCCGCCACCTCCTCTCTACTGCCCACATAACTGTCTGGTTCCCATGAGAAGGCCGACAGCCGAAACGCAACAAAATCCACACTCTATCAATTGACGTCCAAACTCCCTCTATTGATTCAGACGCAGCTCAGGGGAAGGAAGGTTCGAGTCGCTGCACTACCCAGGGATGAAACCAGCCGCGGTGCTGCCAAATCAAGTTTAATAGGTACGCTCCTTTTACTCGCGGTCCGGGTCAATAGCTGCCTGGCTATTCAGTCTCCAAGTGCTGAGCACTGTCGATTCGACCAAGGCCGATCCGAGGATGCGATGGGTGAACTGGTTGTGCCCACCAGCTCAAGGGAAGAAGGCTCTTTCGCTGAAGATCTCCTCTCGTCGTGTGGAAGAAAAGTGGTGAGACGATCCGGCAGGGCTTCACCAATGGTGTAGATGCTGAAGATGTCTGTGGCTTCTCTCCCCTTCGGTTCCGTAGTTCCAGTGGCGACGTCTTGCTCTTCCAGTCCTCAGGATCCTGCTTTTATGCAGAAAGAGACCCATTCATACAGCCTAACTGTCACTCACACAGTGGAGTGGTCTTCTTGGCGGGAGACCCACCAGCCTATCAGGTTAGAGTGCGACATGAGTTGCTGCGGCAACTCTGTCCAGGGGTTCTACTCCCCCTCCCAAGCAACAGACCCACCCCAGACTCAGAGGCGCCGAAAGGAGGGCTTCTTGGCAGAAGCCCACTAAAATAGCGAACAAAGGATCCCCGACCTGGGTTAGGAGTTTAGAGTAAGACACGAGAAAGAATTTGTATTAAAGTTCTGGCGTATAAAACCTACTGGAGTAAAGTTAATATTAAAATAACCCAGTGTTATGTTAGAGGCTGTCAGTAAAAGTGTTAGCCTCCAACAATAGGAAAATCCCATAGGAAAATATTTGTGGTCAAATATTTAGGTAGTAACCACTGCCACCAGCCAGAAACTTTATAGAGAGGGACTTAAAGGTACCCCCTCGAAAATAAATCCAAGGGAAAAACTACTAACCCTTTCCAGTACCTCCATAGTAAGATGGTCTGTACTGGTTAAGTTCCTAAGATTTGACTAGTAAAGTCAATGGGGACTTTACATGCTCTGGGAGACAGTAGTCAGTCCCAGGGTATGGAGTCTATGTTTGGGGGTCGCTACGACACCCCTGTGTCACTGCACTGAGGATGCTGTGTAACACATGTGAATAAAGATGGTTCCTATGGGGTTGAGAGAGATCCCATAGGCATTAAACACAAAATTAGCCTAGAACACACATAGCAAAAATGCCTGAGATTGGGAAAAAAACTCTGACTCTTAGCAGGCAAAAAGAAACAAACCCTTCAAATCCAGCAAAGCTGCTGGGGGACTCTATAGGTAAGGGAAATTAGCCATAGAATGAGAATTCTCTCTAACACACACTCCATTTGATGTCTGCGTTTTTCCCTTTATCCTGACGGTCAGTGGTTGATGTCCCTGTTGCTCCCCTTGTCCTGACGGTCAGTAGTTGATGGACGATTGCTCCCTTTATCCTGATGGTCAGTGGTTGATGGCCAGTTGTTCCCACTCCACTTGATATCCCACTCAGTAACTTTAGAGGGTCGATGATTGGTGAGTCTGTTTGTCCTGGAGAGAAAGAGAGGGGGGGGATGCTGGCAGCATGACACTCGTTGCTGTGGGGGCACTTGCCTCTTGTCTTCTGGCTTGGGGTACACTGTGGGTACTCGTCATCAGGGCACACTCCCTACAAATAATAAAAGTGGGTGGACTTTGCACATGTCATTCACTTGGTCTTTTCAAGGCAGAGCTCAAGTAAGCACGTGGCTCTCTGGAGACTAACCGGAAACACCCTAAAAGGAACTGTTTTCTGTAATGCTGCTGGCGCAGTACACCCGGCGCGCGCCTTTGTATTGGAATATTCCCTGCAGAGGTAAACATTATGAGATATTTCACAGGTAACCAGAGCAGATAGTGATGTGGGCTTGTGGCTCAGTGTCCAGCCCCTAATCCTGAGAGCACTGTGTGTAGCAGCCGAACACAGTAACCACAGTGACAGAAGCAGACTGTTTACTATGAACTCTAGACACCGGCCACTCACATGTTCACTCCACTTGAGTGAGTCCTGTGCAGCATGTTAACAGAGCGCAGTGACCGGGTGCCTCTAGGACTACTCTCCTAAACGCCTCACACTCTGGAGGCACAGTGGGGGGGGGGGGAGAGGGGTAGAGTTTTTTGGTTGGATATTTCACTGTCATTATCCTTTGCTTGTAAAAACTGGCATAAAAGTCAAGGCGTATGGGGGTAAAGAGGTTTGTGAATGAGGCGAGAGCCGAGGTGCATGGGGGAAAAGAAGTTTGTGACTGCGGTGAGGGTCAGGGTGTATGAGGGGGTAAAGAGGCTTCTGAAAGGAGTGAGGGTTAGAGTGTATGGGAGTAAAGAAGTTTGTGTATGGGTTGAGGGTCAGGGTGTATTAGGGGGTAAAGAGGTTTGTGTACGGGTGAGGGCCAGGATGTATGAGTGGGTAAAGAAGTTTGTGAATGGTGTGAGGGCCAGGTTATATGAGGGGGGCTCAAGAGGTTTGTGAATGGGGTGAGGGTCAGGGTGTATGGGGTAAAGAGGTTTGTGTATGGGGTGAGGGTCAGGGTGTATGATGGTTTGTTTGTTTGTTTGTTTATTGCATTTATAAGGCACACTGGACCCAGGAGTAGCAGGGCGCAGACGGATATGCGAAGCTTACATATGTTACAAAAATACAGGCAAATATACAGGCACATATACAGGCAAAATATGATATGTCGACATTACATCTGAAATAATACAATATAATACAGTATGCAGGACTTAAATTGCACGTAGAGGCAGAATAATTTACATCTAAGTAGTTGGAGCTATACACAATTTACAATCTTGCAGTTGGTCGTGCTGACGTACCATAGTTTCAGGGCGAGCTAGTTCTCAGTCAGGTTGAGGTGAATAATGAGGTTCTTTCTGAAGAAAGAATAGGGCAGGTCGGCTCTCAGCTGGTGTGGCAGGGAGTTCCAAAGTTTAGCAGCCTTCACGGTGAAGCTAGTGCCGCCAATCTTAGACAATTTGAATCTGGGTACTACCAGACAATTAGTATTAATTGTTCTGGACGGTCTACTAGAAATTCTTCTAGCTATTCTGTCAGTGAGGTAGCTCGGTGCCACGTTGTGTAGCGCTTTATGTGTCGAAGAGGTGACTTTTAATTGTATTTTATTGTGGGTTAATAACCATTTATGATGATGTCTGATGGCAGAGATATGCACTCTTTTGTTGATGCCTAGTGCCGCTCTAATGGCATTATTTTGTAGTATTTGGAGTTTTTGGATAATGGTTTTATTAGCACTACTGTAGAGGGCGTTGCAGTAGTCTAATCTTGAAAGAATGAATGCTCTGGCCAATATAAGGCAACTGTCGTTGGAAAGCAAGGGCCTGCCTGCTCTGATCAGCTTACAGGTATAGGCTGTGGTAGAGGCCAGAGAGTTTAGTTGTTTGGTAAAGGACATCGTTGCATCCAGGTAGAAACCGAGAGTTTTTACCTCATTGGAGACGATGGTTTTATTACCGTCAATGATGAAAGAGGCATATTCATGTCCTAGTTTGGAAATGTTAGATGGGGAGCCAGGATTATCAGCTCTGTCTTGTCATCATTCAGGCATAGGCCATGAGTGGCCATCCATGCCTGAATGATGAGATACATTCTATTCACCAGCGCCAGGTCCTTGCCATGATCCCCGGAAAGCAGGAGGAGAATCTGAGTGTCATCTGCGTAGTTAGTGTAGGTGACACCTAGAAGGTCCAGATCATCGAACAGTGGCTTGGTGAATATATTATAGAGAGTGGGGAACACACAAGAACCCTGAGGGACTCCACACATGATAGGGGTAGGGTCCGCAGCTGCAGAGGGAGAGAATACTCTGCTGGTTCTGTCACTCAAGAAGGATTCTATCCATTTAACAGCGCCTCTAGAGAAGTGGGCTGCTGTATCAAGATGCCTACAGAGGACCTTATGGTCAACCAAGTCGAATGCAGCTGAGAGATTGAGTAGCAGTAATAATGCTGTTTTCCCTTGGTCTCTCAGCTCATCAATTTGTGTCTTCAGGTCTATCAGTGCAGTTTCCGTCCTGTGTAATGGTCGGAATCCTGATTGACGGACCCCTAAGAGTTTGTGCTGTTCGTGACGTTTTTGAATCTGCAAATATGCAATTTTATCCAAAATTTTAAGAAGAAATGGTACTGTTGTGATGGGGTGGTAATTGGTAGTGATAAATCGGTCTAAGGTTTGCTTCTTGAGAAGCGGAAGTACCCAGGATTGTTTTAAGTTAGCTGGGACGGTGCTGGAGGCAACGGAGGCATTGATCAGTTTGGAAATGAAAGGGGAGAGGTCTCTCGCAGCCTCTTTTATGATATGCACTGGGCAGATATCACCTTTACAGTTAGATGGTTTGAGAGAGAGGATGGTTTTTTCCACCTCGAGGATAGTAGTTTTGGTGAATCAGAATGTGGTATTAGGATCGGAGATATTTGCATTAGGTAGGGGGTGGTGGTTAGTTGGATGAGATAAGTTCAAAGAGCCTTTTTTGTTTTTTATTTTAGTTTGAAGGGTGTTGATTTTATTGGTTAGTGCTAGTTGTATCTCTGAGCAGCAATTCTTGTCTTTAAGGCAGATATCCGGGGGAGAGATAGGGGACTCTAGCTCTTTTAGGATTGAGAATAATTCTTTCATACTGGAGTTGGACTTAGCTTTTCGTTCATTGTAGGAGTTTCTTTTAGCCGGGCAGATTTCTGTTTTATAATGTGATTTAGTGGACGCTAGCTTCTTTTTGTTTTCGTGGGAGGGGCAAAGGCGCAATCAGATTCACATTTTCTTTTTAATAGTCGCAGGTCTTTTAACTGAGGAGTAAACCACTTGTTGAGATGTAGTTTAGTTTTACTAGCTCTCAGTTTGAGAGGGGCGACTTTGTCCAGGGTCGAGAGCATGATCTTGTTATATTCATGCACCAACGTACTTGGGTCCAGGTTTTCTGCCAGAGAATTTAGGGTAGGTAGAATATTAGGGATCACACTGTCCACTGTTATATTCGTTTTTAGCCTGGTTAGACAGGGTGGCGCTTCTTGGGGAGCCAGGAGTTTTTGTCTGGTAGTGGAAAGGGTCGTGGACACGAGGAAATGGTCCGTCCAAGATAGGGGAGAGATAGAGGTAATGGTAGCTGTACAATTGTGGTCGGCTACCCAGTCCAGGGATTTACCCTTAATGTGGGTTGGAGCGTTCACCTTTTGAGTTAAACCTAGTGCATTGAGGGAGTTTACTATTTGCACAGCATGGTTGTCAGAAGGATCATTCAGGCCTAGGTTAAAGTCTCCAAGCAATAGTACTTGGGAGGTGGGTTTAAGATTACAAGCAATTAGATTATGTAGCTCCTCTTCGAAGGTCCCAATGGGACCCGGGGGTCTGTAGACTATATGCATGGTGTGTGATTGGGAGTTCTTTAATGTAGCTTGACAGAGAGGGATTTGCATGATTGCAGGGCATGTGGGGCTACTAGTCTCAGCGATAAACTCTCTCTAGATATGATCGCTATTCCGCCACCTCGGGAGCCATCTCTGTCTTGTCTGAGAATAGTGTATCCTTCTGGGATGGCTAACATGAGTGCAGGTCCTGCGGCCTTGTGTAACCATGATTCGGTTATCGCTAGGAAGTCTAGGCTGTCTTCTGTGATTAGGTTGGCTATATCGATAGCATGGGCCAACAATGACCTAGCGTTGAGGAGATCTCCTTTTAAAGGTAGGTTATCTTCTTTAGTTATAGTTGTACATGTAGTAGGGCTATTGGGGGATAGTGCCTTTGAGATGAGCGTGGGAGTCTGAGTATCAGAGATGCTACAAGTGGGAAGAGTAGTGGGCCATTTGGTGCTAGTGGATGTCGTGGTGTGACAATTAGTTTTCTTGTTGGCAAGTGGTAGCGATCTGGTAAGCGGCTCATAAATTTTAGGGAGTTTGCTACGTAGTTTAAGATTTCTGATGTACGTAGTACAGGGGATCATGGTATATTCTCCTATAAGCTGGTAGTAGGGATGGGCAGGATGGGCAGGAATACTAGGCTTGGGTGTCAAGTTGGTAGATGTATGAGTGTGTGATTTCTTCTCAGCCAGGAGGGTAGTGTTGGTGTAGGCTACTAAGCTAATGAGCAGCTGAAGGATGCTAGGTCTCATAAGGAAATGGAGGATGTGACGGCCTGGCATATTAGAGGAGAGCAGAAGGCCAGTTCAACTTTAACTAAGTAGGCCAAGGGCTTGGTATGCATGAGTGGCCACGTGGATGTGGCTGTTTTCATAGGAAGCATAAGGGCCAGATGTTATACTGTAGGGGCTAAACAGCTACCATGCGAGGTAGGGTAGTGATTAGCATTGGGAGCCAGAAAGGCACTAGTACAAAATGCATACACAAGGTCACCTGGATTCGAATTAGCAACGAGGAGGGGACAGTGTGTGCATGTACAGCAAAATGCAGAGTACACAGTCAAAGGTGCATCTGGAGTCAGGCTATGAACTAGAGGCATACACTGAATGGCATTCAAAACGGTCACACTAATTAGTGTGCATGGCTAGTGCCAGTGGAGTAATGAAGGGAACTGTAGGTTCCGGGTGTCTAGATATATTGAGGGTGCAGGGCAGCACGTTAAGGCAGACATAGGATACTCACAGTCTCACAGTCTCAAGGATCACGAACAGGGGGTATGGCCTCTGGCTCTGGTTGTTGGCCTTACCCTCAGGGCCTTTCCTGGAAGGGCTGGTTTACGCCTCCCGGCATCCGGTTGGCTAGTAACTTTCCTGAACTGGCCAATCAGGGAACTGCTAGCCTCTGAGGCGGGTTACAGAGAGACACGAGGGATCAGGCATCACGGGCGGCCATCTTGGACTGGCTAGAGCCTCGTGTGCAACAATGGCGCTGTAATGGACATCAAGGTTGCAGGGGCTTTTTGTGGCAAAAGTACGATTGCGGGTTAATGCGCTTAGAATAGCGAATTTTATAAAGTGAGGTACCGCACCTAGTGCACTAAGAATACCTCCTTCAAATAATAATTTCCTTGTGGGGGTAGCATTATAGGCATACCTTGCTGGTGTAAAGAGGTTTGTGAAAGTGGATAGGGTCAGGTGTATGGGGGTAAAGAGGTTTGTGTATGAGTTGAGGGTCAGGGTGTTTGAGGGGGTAAAGAGGTTTGTGAAAGTGGTGAGGGTCAGGTGTATGGGGGTAACAAGGTTTGTATATGGGGAGGTCCAGGGTCTATGAGGCCGATCAAGAGATTTGTGAATAGGGCGAGGGTCAGTGTGTATGAGGGGGCGAAGAGGTTTGTAAATGGTGTGAGGGCCAGGTGTATGGAGTAAAGAGTTTTGTGAATGGGGTGAGGGTCAGGGTGTATGGGGTAAAGAGGTTTGTGTATGGGGAGGTTCAGGGTGTATGAGGGGGTAAAGAGGTTTCTGTATGAGTTGAGGGCCAGGGTGTATGAGAAGGTAAAGAGGTTTGTGAAAGTGGTGAGGGTCAGGGTGTATGGGGTAAACAGGTTTGTGAATCAGGAGAGGGTCAGGATGTATGAGTGGATAAAGAGGTTTGTGAAAGTGGATAAGGTCAGGTGTATGGGGTAAAGAGGTTTGTGTATGAGTTGAGGGCCAGGGTGTATGAGGGGTAAAGGGGTTTGTGAATGGGGTGAGGGCCAGGGTATATGAGGGGGGCTCAAGAGGTTTGTGAATGGGGTGAGGGTCAGGGTGTATGAGGGTAAAAGGTTTTGTGAATCGGGAGAGGGTCAGGGTGTTTGATGGTGTAAAGAGGTTTGTGAAAGTGGATAGGGTCAGGTGTATGGGGTAAAGAGGCTTGTGTATGAGTTGAGGGTCAGGGTGTATGAGGGGGTAAAGAGGTTTGTGAAATTGGTGAGGGCCAGGTGTATGGGGTAACAAGGTTTGAATATGGGGAGGTCCAGGGTCTATGAGGGTGATCAAGAGGTTTGTGAATGGGTGAGGGTCAGGATGTACGGGGTAAAGAGGTTTGGGCATGGGGAGGTCCAGGGTGTATGAGGGGGTCAAGAGGTCTGAAGATGGGGCAATGAACATGCAGGGTATTTGGCACCTCCCCCTTGGCTATTCAGACCCCTTTGTGTTCTTAGCATCCCCCCATGCTTCCTTCAGGGTCAGTACTGAGGTTTTGATGAAAGGGGGGTGCTTTCCCTGATGTCACAGAGTTCAGGTCATGCAGCCAAAGGCAGTGTCTGTCTGAGAGGCCACCTTTCTGTTGGAGGGGGGCACTGCTCTCGGGGAGCTAATAGAGCAGGTAATAGAGCAGGTAATAGAGCAGCTAATAGAGCTAATAGAGCAGGTAATAGAGCGGGTAGTAGAGCTAATAGAGAAAGTAATAGAGCAGGTAATAGAGCAGGTAATGGAACAGGTAATAGAGCTAATAGAGCAGGCAATGGAGCTAATGGAGCAGGTAATGGAGCTAATAGAGCAGGTAATGGTTCTCATAGAGAAGGTAATGAAGCAGGTAATGGTTCTCATAGAGAAGGCAATAGCGCAGGTACTGGAGCTAATAGATCAGGTAATGGAGCCAATAGAGCAAGTAATGGAGCTAATAGAGCAGGTAATGGCGAAAATATAGAAGGTGATGGAGCTAAAAGAGCAGGTTTTGGAGCGAATAGAGCAAATAATGGAGCTAACAGAACAGGTGATACAGCTAATAGAACAGGTGATAGAGTTAATAGAGCAGGTAACAGAACTTATATAGCAGGTAATGGAGCTGATAGAGCAGGTGATAGAGCTAATAGAGAAGGAAATTGAGCAAATAGAGAAGGTAATAGAGCCAATAGAGCAGTTAATAGAGCTAATATAGCAGGTGATAGTGCTAATATATCAGGTAATAGAGATAATAGAGTAGGTCATGGAATTAATATCACAAGTAATGGAGCTAATGAAGCAGGTAATAGAGCTAATAGAGCTTCTAATGTCTGGTCTACAGGCAATCTATCTCTCCTGGCCTATCTCTGACTTTGGGCACCATCTGGAGGCCACATGGCCAGATTGCCCTCTTCCTCTTATAATGGTCTGACCTCTCCTCTTCTCTTCCTGCCTCTACCTCTAAACTTCTCCTCCTCTGAGACATCAACATCCACCTGGATGCTTCTGATCCCTCCTCTGGGCTATTTCGCAACCTCTACGACACCTGCTCTCTCCATTCTACCCTCTGGTCTGACGCATTCTGCCGGACACACCTCGGATGTTCTCATCTCGTCAGACATCCCCTTCTGGAACCCTGTCATCACTCCTCTCTCTTAGACTGACCACTTTCTGCTTTCCTCTTACCTGAAACCCTCTGTCCCTCAAGTAAAGCCCAGCCCAGCACTGCCACATACATTTGCGGTCATTCAACCCATGAAGCGTGTGTCAGTGGGTGCCCTTGCCTCTACTTTCTCTCCTCCTCCTACTCCTGCATCTGACTCACACTCTGACTCCACAGCCCTCTCTAACCTGCATCTTTCTATTTCCAACATTCTGTACATCCATGCCCCAGTCATGAGAATTCATCTGAAGCCTACCTGTCAATGAGGATGTGGCGTGCTTCGGGCGCATCCTCTGACAAACTGGCCTGCCGCCTGCTCCCAAGACAATACAGACTCCCTGTCTTGTCCAGGAATAGAGTCCATATCCAAACTGGTGTCTCTGCGGCCTCAAACAACATGGCCGAACTCTTTAAAAATCTGAAAGGGGATGGCCAACCCTTCTTCATTCTCCACCTCCCTGGTTCCCTCCCAAGCCCTCTGTATGGCTCTGTCTTCTCACTTCGTCAATAAAACTCAGGACATCCTGCCGTGCTCTCCTCTTCCTTTCTCTCCCTTCCTCTCCCGCTACCTCTCTCTGCCCCCTTCTGGCTGCCACACCCTCTCCTCTTCCTTCCTCCTCTTTCCCTCTGACAACACCTGAGAATGTGTGCAGAAAAGTCCAATCTATGAAAGGGTCATCCAAACAGGTGCACATCTGCTTCTCCAGAACAATCAAGTACCACATTGACACACTCACTCCAGCCTTGGCTGATTTCTGCAATAACCCTTTCACCACTGGAGCTTTCCCCTCTCCCCTCAAGCAGTCCTTTGTGCACCCCCTCCTTAAAAAGCCTTCGGCCGAGCCTACCTATCCGGCAAACTATTCCCTGATCACTATCACTCCTTTCCTGGGCAAAAGCCTTGAAAACCTGGCCATCTCCCAGCTTGCTCTCCACTCTTCATCTGTAGATTGTCTCCATGACCATCAGTCTGGGTTCAGAGCAGCCAGAGCACTACTCTCCTGAACACCCGTGAAGATCTACTCTCTAATCTTGACTCCAGCCTTCCTTGACCTTTCCTCTTCTTTTGACATGATCGACCATGCCATCCTGATGAATAGAATCCGTGAGAACCTGGGCATCACGGATCAGGCCCTGGAGTGGTCAACCTCCTTCCTCCTGGACCAACCCTCCCAGGTCCAACTTGGGTCCTTTCTCTCCACCACCTCCCTCTGCAATGGTGGTGTTTCCTATGGCTCTATCCTGTCACACTGGCTCTTCAATGTCTACTTGGCCCCTTTGGCCCACCTGATCACAACCTTCTCTAATTTCCAGTGCTATGCGGATGACACTCAGCACTTTCTCAGTCTCCCCTCAGTCTCCTCTCCTCTCTCACTCATTCATGACTGTCTATCCACGATTCAGGATTGGTGCGCCGCCAAAGATCTCTGCCTTAATGTGTGGGGGTGCAAATTCAGCCCCAGAGTGACAGAGACTGAGAGGCCATGCAAGGCCCCATTGTGAGAATGCAGTTGACTGATGTTGAGACCCATTGGGATGTGCTGGCCAGTCCAAAACACTTACTTTCCAACATGAGGCCTAGTGAATGCGAAAAGTGTGCCCCACAGAACATTACCAAAATGGGAAGGTGAAGGAAATGTGCCTAATGCAGTTAAAAAGACATGTTTTTGCAGCACATGCTATTTTCATAAAATATGAAAAGCTACAATTTCACTTAAAGAGACGGATAGCAGCATGTTACTTTGACTTCAATGCAGCACAAGACTGTGATCCAGAAATCTAAGGTGAAGACTAACACTTTGCATTTGTCACAAATTAAAGCCGTTAAATTTCAACATTCAAAATGACATAATTTAAAAGGAGAGGCCTTTTTGTGTAGAAGTGAACACTAGTGTTCTATGTTAACTGTGGCTTATGTGTGACTAACACAGAAAGTGAGACTCATATCCTTTTAATTATTGTATTAAAGAAAAATGTCATTCCTGGACAGTAGGCCCAGATGCATTACAAAATGTTACATGTTATTGTATAAATCTAAAATGCTATCCTTTCAGAATTATGGACACAGCTTGTTTTCCCCACTGAACTGAAATGTCGGTGTCTCTAAAATGATGAACTGAAGACCTTTGGATGAGGCCCACCAGGAAAACAGGTCTGTTTCTGTAAAATTCTAAGAAATACAGCATTTGAGATCAATCCATGGAGGGGTTAGAGACGGAAAAATCAAGGCCTGACCTCTCTCTCCATAAACTGTGCATTAGCTTCAAACAGAGACTTTTGAAGACACTTCATGGCAGGGATGGAATTGCATGGAGCCAGGCGGGTGTTCATGTCATGTGACTTGGAAGAAATGGAAACTCATCGGGGGTTGAGCTATGAGTGGATCTCAGGGGCCCATATTATGTCTTGCCAGTTGATGAACATTGGACTCCTTTTAAATTAATAACAGGAGAACTGTGCATAGCAATGAGCAAGTCCAGGACTCAAATTAAAGATCGCAAAAGTCCTGCCAGTTCTATGTAAATATTAATCATATGCCATGTGTGTAATTTAGTTTAGAGATGAAAATGGGTTTGTGACACTCAAAATAATCAGAAAAATCAGAAACTTGGTAAACTGATAGATAGAAACATTTCATAGATTGTGTGTTTTGTAAAGTTGGCCAGTACATATTTCAGCTCATAAATAAACAAGGAAAAAATGACAGCTCCTCCCAGGAAGGTCATGCCGAAATAAAACTTATATTCCCTGATTCATCATAAAATGTGGAATTCAATAATATATAAGTTTATGCAGTTATCTGAAAAGTGGATGTAGTTGCTATCTAGTGAGTCTTTCAGAAAATAAAATGTAGAAACATGTCATTTTGAAATTATGCATGTTTCTCCTCCCCCATTATTCAAAATACAGACTTCTAAACTCCCTGCCCTAGCAGCTGGCAGTGGGCAGATTTGTGGCAGGGGAGAAAGAGATGTCCAATCCATAGCGTGGGAATACTCATAATATGTAAGTGTCATCAGCACTATATCACTATATCACTATATAATACCAGTTTTCAATATACAGAAACAGAAGGGCAAACAGGTGAGACCAGACTGGCAACCACAGAGAGCTGACATAAGGAAGGCTATCACCCAGGAGAGCAGATAGACAGAAGACCCTGGGACACTTTCTGGAGACATTTGCTTGGAAACCTGGAAGCCCTATCTGAGTGAGGGTCCTAAAGTATGGCGGGCCTCTTGAACTACGAACAGAGATATTCCATGTAAGTAGATATATATCCCAAAGTTATCAATTGTGTGGGGAACTACCTGCCTTAATCCCATTTCATTACTGGGTGGAGGTGCAAACCTGTGTAGATCCTGGCCGTATTTTACCAAAAATATCACTTAATTAATTCCCTTAGAGAAAAACACCTTGGGCCTCATTACGAGTCATGCCGATAAGGGAAAAATGATGCCGGTATGTAAATACCAGCATCATTTAACGTTCCGTAGCATTCTGACCCGCAAACCCGGTATGAACGCACCGTTATTTACGGTGCCGCTAATAGCGGCATAGGCGCGTACACGCACCTCTTCAGGTAGTAAATACTGGCATGCCGGTAATAGGGGGTAATCACAACCCATGCAAACATGCAAATACCGGCATCACGAACACAGTAACAACGGGCTGCTTGATGCCGGAAAAACAGGCATCGCGGACCACCCGCAAACAGCAACCAAGATACAAGGCAGCTGCCACAGGTGCACACAATCCCCACAGGTGGAGTCAAAGGAGGCTGCGTCAGTATGAACTGAGTACACCCACACACCACAACCCCCCCACAGGTGTAGGCAATGCAGAGTGGGCCAGTACAAAAGGAGCACACCCACACACCACAACCCCCCCAGGTGTAGGCAATGCAGAGTGGGCCAGTACAAAAGGAGCACACCCACACACCGCACCCCTTCCTACACCAAAATGCTACCACTAGCATTTGCAATCATGGCGCAGGAGGACATGCCTATACTGCTACAACTACAACTACAGCAACAACAACACCAACAACAACAGCAGCAAGAACAGGCAGCACAGAGGAGACGCAGGAGAAGAAGGAGGGTGAGACAGGCCCAGCAATTACCACCAGCGCAGCCACCAGCGCCTCGTAGGCAGCCACCAATCCCTCGCACCTGACCCAGGCCATTCAACCTAACCCCTGAGCAGATCCACACCCTGTACCGGTTGGACCGTGACACCATCACCACCATAGTGGACATGATACAGAACGACATTGCCAGCCACATACAAATACCCACTGCCATCCCCCCACTACTGAAGGTGGTGTCTGTGCTACACTTCCTGGCCACAGGCACCTACCAACACACAGTGGGCCAGCTGCATGGCATTTCACAACCACTATTCTCACGCATGCTGAACCAAGTGCTGGATGCCCTCCTGAAGCACACAAGCACCCACATATCCCCACCACGGACTGCCCAGGAGACAGCCGAAACCAAAGTAGGCTTCCATGCACTGGCAGGCATGCCCAATTGTGTCGGTGCCATCGACTGCACCCATGTGGAATTGGTAGTCCCCCATGCCACAGAGGCGGTGTACCGCAATCGCAAGAAATACCACTCCATCAATGTGCAAATGGTATGTGACTCCAGCAAGATCATCACTCATTGCTATGCCCGATTTCCTGGATCCACACATGATGCCATGGTACTGCGCACGCTACCCCGTCACATGGAGCGACATGCTGGACCATGAGCCTGGTTGCTCGGTGAGTTGCACAACAGGCCCATGGCCATGCTGTGGGGTACTCATGTGTGCAGATGCATAAGGGGGGGGATAGTACACCTGGGTGGGAAAGGGGGGGATAGTACACCTGGGTAGGAAAGGGGGGGGTAGTACACCTGGGTGGCAATAGCCAGTGAGTGTAGAATGAATGCAGAGCTAAACACTCCTCACCTGACACAGCCAAACTGAAAATGACACATCACTGGGCCACATATCACAAATGATGCAAATGGATGACAACAAGTAAGAGGCACAACCAGGCCACCATGGTGATGGCAAGCAATGCATGACTGAATAGGATGGCAACTGTACCAATGCGGCCAGTGTGACCATGCATAGCAAAGAGTATACTGCATGAATTGGAGGCTAAACATTGTCGCACTGCCACAGCACATCTGCCTCAGCATGCATGCTTACACCCTGCATCATCTATTCAACCCCATCCAGTGTTCCACACCTCTTTACAGTATACATTCCATATAGGTGACTATTTGGTACACGTACAGGGACATGTGCATGCTCACACCTAATAGCTGCTGCCATGACCGTGCTCCCTGAAGGTGTCAGTTCAGAGTGACACACACCTATTTGTATCTGCTTGCAGGTGATGGAGGATATCCCTTGAGGCCGTGGCTACTTACCCCTGTGCGGAACCCGCAGAACAGCCATGAAGAGGAGTACAATTGTGTGCACACTCGAACCCGTGTTGTGATTGAGCAGACCTTTGGCCTGTTGAAGGCGCGGTTCCGCTGCCTAATCAGGTCTGGTGGGGCACTCCTGTATAGGCCTGAGAAGGTGGCAAAGATCACCATGGCTTGTGTCATGCTGCACAACATGTGCGTCCGAAGGAATGTACCACTGTCACCTGACATTGACATGCATGGCCCGGGTGAGGATGAAGGGGATGGAGATGGAGGCGAAGGAGCACCCCTGCCAGTACGTGATGCACTGGACGGCCATGCTGTACGCCAAGCACTAATTGATGAATACTTTTAAGACACAGGAACCATGAATGACTTTTGTCAGTCAGACACTGGGCCAATGTGAACATGCACAAAGGGAATGTTGTAGTTTGGACACTGAACACCGTAACACATTAAATGGATGCACACCAAAAATTACAATGTCCAGCCAGGGATTGTTCTCCAGAAAACTTGTGTATTATATGAAAATGCAAAACTGTGCCCACTCCCCCCTCCCACAATCCCAAAACAAACTCCCTCACCCACCCCACAGATCCCAAATGTCCCCATGTGCCCAACAAACAGTGTTGCCTTCACCAATGTTACTCCTCACATTTTTTCCAATTTTCAGAAAGTCACTTTTTGGCGACTTTAGGGTCTGGGGGTTCCATGGCCATGCGCCGTGCGCTCCTGCGCGTTAAGCGCACAGGGCTAGATTGAACAGAGGTGGAAGGTGTTGACGTGGTGGATGTGTCAATTGTCAATCCCCTTGCAGACCCATAGTGTGGCTGCTGCACTTGCCTGATGTTGGCTAGCAGGGCCTCGGTCAGTGACCCCATGCACTGCCTGAATGCAGACGTGGCGCCTCCACGGCAGCTGTATTTGCAGCAATGGCCGTGGCTATGGCCTTCATGGCCTCATTACCGGCAACGACCTGTTGCCGCATAATCTGCAGCATCTCATCTTGGCGGGCCTCCACCCTTGCAAGACGGACCTCAAAGGTGGTTTCTGTCGCAGGTGTACCGGTGGCTGGTGGGGTGGTGGAAGGCAGGGTGGTTGAAGGCAGGGTGGTGGAAGGCAGGGTGGTGGAAGGCAGGGTGGTGGAAGGCTGGGTGGTGGAAGGCACCTGCGTGGGGCCCTCGTCCTGGGCACTGTCATCCGCGAAAATGCCGATGTCCGAATCTCCTAGGTCGGAGTCATGGAGACATGGGTCATCCAGGCTCTCTGTCTCCACAGGGGGGAAGGGGGTGCCAATGGGTGTTGGGCTGGGCAATCCCAAAGATTCTTCGGCCTCTTCGACCACCTCTGTGGACACGACGTCCGTGGTGGCCGGTGGTACAGCTGGCACTATCGCAGAAAGTGCACCCTGCAGAGATGATGCCTTGTGTGGCACACTGGGAGTGGTCGCAGGCAATTTTTCAGAGGAGGGGGTTGCGGTGGCCCTGGTCCCCTTGTGTGCACTGGATGTGCTTGCCCCCCTGTCCTGGGTTCCACCTTCCTCATCGGTGCCTGGGGGATAGAAGAGATGCAGGTCATCAGTGAGATTGCCAAATGGCAGCTGTGATTTGTTGCAGTGTAATATCTTGATACATTCAGGCATGATTTCATTTCTATTGTGTGGCATTTGGTGTACTGAGGGGACATGTTGGCAATGATTGCATGGCTGGTGGCAATGGATTGTCTAGGTGGGGGGGAGGGGACATGGGCATGGATGGGTCATGTTGCACCTCTGTTGGGTTTACATATTTCACGCAGCATGCGTGTGGTGCAGGGGGTGGCAATCAGTATTCTGTTGGTGAGTTGATGTTGCCTTGGGTAAAGGAATTGCCTTGCCTGATCAGACTCCCACCTCACTTGTGTCACATCATGTTTTGTTATTGGTGGATGTGATGGTTCACTCACCTTCCTTTGTTGTGGTAGCTGCCCCGAACTCCTGCTCTCCGATCCCCTCTATGGATTCTGGATCGATGAATCCACTTGCAATCTCCTCCCATGTGGTGAGCTTAACAGGGGAGTGTGTGCCACCACCTGTCGCCATTGCGGCCTTCCGGTTCTCCGCAAGGATCTTCCGGACACGGAGGCGGAGGTCGACCCAGCGCTTTCTGCAATCCCGGACACTCCTTAGGGTGCACCCCACTGCTGTTACCCTCTGCGCAACCTCCTGCCACACCTGTTTTTTACGCGTTTGGGCCGCATGCTTCAGGTCCGTGCTTTGGATTATGTCAACATGCTGTTGTAGGGTGTCCGCTAGCATTGTCAATTCTGCATCTGAAAAGCACTGCTTCCTCTTCCTTTGTGAGCTTTTTCCAGTGGCCTTTGACATCCTGGTTGTGTTTTGGCACTCAACAACACGGGTGTAGTGGTAGTAATGGAGGATAGCAATGGATTGTGTTTTTAAAGATGGCCGCCGGCCCATTTCCCGTTCCTGCGCGATGACGTAATTTCCGGGTCCGTTTTTTGCGAACACGGTAATAACATGACGGTATTACTGTGCCAGTATTTACGGGTTAGTGTGAGGCGGTAGCGCAATGGGCGGGCCCCGCGATGCCGGTATAGGGGGCTTGGAGGCCCTTTACCGGCATGGTAGTATTGCCACTACCGGCATGGGGGAACGCGCATGCTCGCGCACTCGTGATGACCCGCAATTAGCGGGTTCATACGTGCACGGACACGCTCATTCCGGCATGCCGGTAATGAACCCGGTTTTACCGGGCAACTCGTAATGAGGCCCCATATCTGTTTTAACTGGAAGTGTGAGTTGAAGCTATCTGTTTAAACATGTTCCCTTTCATTAGTGGGTGCTCTACCATTAGTGGGAAGTGGGGTAAAAGCATTATAACCTTAGCTTATTCAACTAAACATGTAATTTCATTAATTCCCATAGGGTCAGCTATCACAGAGTGAAGGTTTTTGTCACAATTCGAAATTGACAAAGATTATCCCAGTGCACAGTAAATGACTCTAGTATTTAGTGTAATTGGGTAACCCTGCTGTTCATTCGAATGTGCTAGTGTCCTCAAAACAAAAATCACAACACCCTGCATTCCCTGTGAAAACAAATTGCCCCAAACACATTTTCCCATTCATTCCAAATGACCCAAGCCCTGCATTTCCTTTGAATGTGTGTTGCCCAAATGATTTTCCCATTGAGTTCATTTCCCAGACGTTGCATTTCAAATAAAAAGCCCTAGAGAAATTCCCATGATATTCCCACTCCCTGGCCCTTGCCTTCAGACTAAGGGGTCCTATATAATTGAAGCCTGGGGCTAGGGGGTTGCTGGGAGAGAAGACCATTGTGATAAACCAAGCAATCACTGTGCGTTTTTAGAATTTCCTATCTGTTAAGAAAACGTATGTGTGTTTTGATTTAAAATTGTCAAATTCAACCTGTGTTTGTGCTAGTAACTGAAGGTCTATTAAGAAATATACATCAGTAAATTGATCCAAGTAATTTCCAATTGTGATTATTGTGTTGTGCCACGGAGTTGGTGGCTGGTGTTATTGTGATTTGTTTATTATTCATTATAGACATTTAAATACATATACACTATTATTTCCGTACACCGTCCTGGTTCCTCATTTACTGGTGATACAGAGGGTATCTGCTGAATGGTGTTATACAGGTTGGAGGCCTAACCAAGTTTGAATCTGCTACGCACTTTGTTGTATGACAGCTTCATTGGGTGGGGGAAGGAACTCCCAGAGTTGAGAGTGACCATCGAATAAACCGTGACAAGTGCAAGTAAGATGGAGATCCTTCTCATTGGGACCCCTGCTCCCGCTTTGCCTCTTTCACTCTGGCCACCCTCCTTGGGCCCTCTTCCTTCACCTTTGTGTGAGTCAAAAAACCTAGGTGTCATCTTCGACTCCACTCTCTACTTCTTTCCTCACATCACGGACCTTGCCAAGAAGGACCACTAGCTTCACCTCCCCAGAGCCATTCCTCCTTTCTCACTTTCCCCCAGAAGCTCACTGTCTCCAGACCCCTGGTTCTCTCTAGGCTGGACTTCTGTAAAAGCTTATTTCTGAATCTGCCTTCCTCTACTCTCCGCCCTCTGCAACTTATCCAGAACAGGACTGCAAGGCTTGTCCACGACCTCAAGCCCAGGGACCGTATCTTTCCAGCCCTAAAATATGCCCACTGGCTCCTGGTGGCTGCAAGGATCATGTTCACGACTGTCTGCGTTGACCGCAATGCTTTATGGTGCTGGTGCCTGCTCTCTAACTCTCTCTTCCAAAGTAGCTTCCTTCTTGAGCCCTTTGCTCAGCTACTTCCAACTTCCTGAGGGTCAGATGGTTCTCCAGGCAGACAGTGGTGGTAGATATCTCTCCTCTGCAGGTTCTTCCCTACGGCATGGCCCCCCTGCCCCTTTGAAACTTGAGCAGGACCACCTGAAGTTCCAGAAGCAGCTCAAGACCTTCCTTTTCTCCCGTGCTTTCACTCTCTCCTTCCCCTGTTGACCTTGTCTACTCTGCCAACTGGTTGATTGGTACCCTCAGAGTCTCACTGGATTCCAGGCTCCTCCATAATCAGTTTCCCCTGCACTGCCTCTGGGCCTATGTTACGGAGAATTCTCCATAATGGCTAATTTCCCTTACCTACTGAGTCCCTACTGAGTCCCTCAACAGCTTTGCTGGATTTCTAGGATTTCTTTTTTCACCTGGTAAGAGTGTGAGCCTTTTTTCCCACTCTTACATGTGTTTTTGGCTGTGTGTTGTACATTTTATGTGTTCATGTACTCTGGAGCCTCACCTACTCTACAGGCATCATCTTTGTAATGTGTGTCACACAGCACCTTTAGTGCAGTAACACAGGGTTGTCTTTTTCAGACTTCCCACTGTAAACTCCATTTTCGGGGACTGACTACTGTCTCCCAGAAACATGTAAAGTTGCCATGGACTTTATTAGTCTTTTTAAATCCACAGACCCAGTACAAACTATCTTCCATAGAGTACTGGAAAGGATTAATAGTTATCCCTTTTTTTCTGTTTCTCATGAAATAGTATTTCGTTCCCCTTTCTTTAAGATTTGGCTGGTGGCAGTGGTAGCTACCATTTTTTTCCTACAGCGGTATATGAAAATATCTGTGGTACTGTTTTAGGCTAAGTTAGTAGCCTCGAACTTTTACCCGCTGGACCCCTTTTATTTTATTTCGGTTCCAGTTGGGTTTATTCATCATTTCTTTTTGTAAAGGTCTTTCTCGTGTTTGACTCTGCACGCCAAACCAGGTTTGGTTCCTTTGTTCGCCAACCTTTGGCGGGCTTCTGCTCAGAAGCCCTCCTTAGGTGCCTGAGAGTCTAGGTGGGCTGAATGTGAGGGAGTGGTTTTAGGCCCCCTGCACAGGGTCTCCTTGGAGACCCAAGTCGCACTATGGTTTGATTGGCTAGGCAACTGTCCGGCAAGGACAGCCACCCTGCTGTGTGATTGACAGCCAGGCTGTGTGAATGGGGGAACAACTGCATAAAAAGCAGGTCTCTGGACTTGGAAGGCAGAGTCGCCACTGGATCAAGAGAACTGAAGAGAAGCTGAAGGAAGAGGACTACTGCAACAACTGAACCTCCCGGAGAAGCCCTGCTGCGGGTCCGAATCACCTACACTTCAATGACAGGGAAGATCTGCAAAGAATCTTCTCCCCTTGAGCCTGGTGGGACTAACGAGCTTGCAAATCCCCTGGACCTCCCTCTTCATCCTGGTTGAATTTGCTGTGCCACAATGAACTGTATAGCCAGCATGGGAGACCCCCTTTGTGCTTTTAAGGAGCGCACCTTTCATTTGTCGCTTTGCTCCGTTGCTGGCTTCTTCCCTGGGCAGCGCAGGACCCTCCAGTCTTCCTACTTCGTGTCAGTCTGACAGTCGCTTCAGGACCCGTGAGCCAGCAGGAACTGCCAGGAACTACCGCCGCACCTACAGCATTCTTCTTCAATGAAGGTACTGTTCGAATCCGGTCGTTCATTCCGTCCCACCTCTGTGAAAGTGTCTGAAATCTTTCGCTAATCCGAGGGCTTGTCCTTCTCTACTCTTTTAAGTAACTTTTCTTCCGACTAACTTCGTTTCGAACTCTTGGTAAAGACTTAACCATGAACTACTCTCAACTGTGTGATCCTCTCTAAAGACTCTGTTCCATTAACATTGGCTCAGGCCTATTGATTTGATTTCCTCAACAAGGTTGCCCTTTCTAGATTGCCTTGCTTACTTACTTGTTGGTACAGCTTAATTTGTGAATAACCTTATCTTTCCATCCCTTTTAAATTGCTGGAGTGCCATTTTGCTCAAGCTTCATTTTGAGTTTAACTTATCCAGAATCTATTGGGTGGTTTGTAGTGTATTAAGAGTGTGATTGTTCTGCTGCTTTACTATATTGAATTGTTTTAATAACTGATGGTGTAAATAAATCTATATTCTTTAACTCAGAAACCTTGAGTCAGTGTTTGTTTGAACCATAGTAATTGCTGTCCTTTGTATAACTATTGATACTGCTCACTTTACTCTTGGGTCAGAAAGTGTGCTTTCGTGTGTTTGGTGGAGATCTGACCAGTACTTTGTTGCAAATAACTGAAATGTATATCCCAAAAACATTTGCATTATCTGAGTCCACTCCGCTGACCCATTTCCCAGTTTGTGCCGAGGACCCAAGTCTCATTGGCCTGTGGCACGCTGTGATGTCAGCGAACATTGGACGCAGCCGGTGGTTGGCTGGTGGGAAGCGTGCTGTGTGTCAAAGGTTTTGGGAAATGCCGCCATTGTGTTTCGGAGGATGGCGGAGTGCCGAAAGGCGTTGCTAAGCAGGGTTTCCAGGATCGGCTGGGTGAAAGAGGGCAAAGTGAAGATATTGGCAATGTTTGTGCTGTAGGCTATGGCTGCCAGTGGTTATGTTGACTTAGTGTGTTAGCGTTGTTTTATGGTGGTGGGTTTGTGGCAAAAAGGTCTCATGCTTGTCTGAGTTGGCTGGTAGTGCTTGTGGGTAAGGTGCAGTCTTTTCAGTACATGGGGAGAGGCTGCAGGCCTCCCCTTCTACCGAAGAGTTTAGGGCTTGGCCACCACCTCGGCAATGTAATACCTCCAGGCATGGGAGAGCAGTGAGGCACTTAGCGGTCAGGTATGCAGCCGAGTACCTTCAGTGGCACGGCATGGCCGGTGCTTTAGGAATGGGTAGTGGATTGCGGATGGTGGAAACAAATGAGAGTGGGTCACATTCATACAGGGAAGCATTTTGTATCATCAAATCTTTTGGATATGAGCGTTTTATGGCAGTAGTGACAGATATGTGATTGGCGGGCACCAGTAGAGGCGACTTTCCTTTTTTGGTGAGTGCAGGCAGAGTGGCTGTATTGCCTTCGAGTGGATGTGGAAGAAGTATGCTAAGGCTTGGTCACACCCTTGCTGCAAGGGAGCCATAACAACAAGGAGACATGGAAGGATGTTTTGCCAGCACATTGTTGCAATATGGAGCATTGGCGCAGCTACAGTCATTCACTGCATTGCTGGGTAGGTGTACAGGGGACTACCGCAAGCGGGTCTTTGTAGGCAGACTGCATAGGGGATGAGGAGTGCTTGGAGATAATATGAGGATATTAGCAGTAGGTGGACTATGTTGTGTTGTGCCTGCAAAAGGCCTACTTCTGTGTGTCTATGGCTATGGCCCTTGAACGTAACAGTCTGGGCACTGAATGGAAGTAGGTTGGAGAAGGTACCCTGGGGTGAGTTCAGAAGTCGTGAAAGCTAGGTGGACACATGGTAGCATATATGCCTACAGTGCATTTTAGTGGGTGTGTTGATGGACTAGGCTATTGGGTGCCTCTGTCTATGTTTCGAAGAGCCTAGGGCTTGGCCACAGCCTTGCTTTACTGAGGGCAGTCAGACATTGGCACATGGAAGGGTATGTATTTTATGTGTGTGCCAAGTGTAGCGCACTTAGTCATGTGAGCACATAGGTATGCAAAGGAACAATGTAAAGAAAAGAAAAAGCACGCATGCGCACACAGACACTATGGGAACAGAAAATTCCATAGTTTACAGTAACACTACAGTGAATGGTTGCAAGTGCTTTATTTTGGCATAGAATGTTAGTTGGCTGCATTCACCGCTCTTTTATTTCGTCAACAAAAGATAGTGACTAATGACATCTGTGCACTTTTGTACATCTGTTATCGTCTAGCAAAGTGGGAAATGAGTACTTAGTGGCGCTTTGTGGGCCGTGCGGAAGGACACATTTTCTTAGAAAGGTAGAGAAGGTAGCATCTGGTGCCTGTGGCATGCCTGCCTCTATTGCATTTTAATGGGTGTGTTGGAGGACTAGGCTATTGGGTGTATGGGCGGAGGTCGTAGGCCTCTGCCTAGGTAAGCAAGAGCCTAGGGCATGGGCACAGGCTTGCTTTACGGAGGACAGTAAGACATTGGCACATGAAAGGCATTTTTACGCCGGTACTCACATATAATGTATCGGTGGACAGTTATAGAGGCAACTATTGTTTTGGTGAGTGCGGGCAGACTGCATTGGGGATGGTGAGTACATTGGAGACAATATTAGAATATTTGCAGTCACAGTGCTATGTTGTGTTGTGGCTGCAGAACCCCTACTGGCTTGTGTTACTGGTTTGGGACCTTGGACATAACAGGGTTGGCACTGGTTGGATGTAGGTTACAGAATGTTGCGTCGATTGGGTCAATTCTTACTGATATGTAACTCATGCGTACACGGTTGGAAATATGTATGTCTTCTGTGGGTGCTCACTGTCACAGCATGGTTGTGAAGGACATTTTGCAGTTGGTAAACCAGTAGAGGTGGCGTGCAGGGATTGTACTTGAATATGGTGTACATCATAGGCCTTGTTGCAATTGACGGACTGAGATGTCACAATTAATGGACAGTATGGTGTACCTCTGATAATACTCTGTACTTTGAGAGTAAGAAAAGATAGAGCAATACGATACAAGTTAATAAGCATTACACATGTAAAGTATGTGTAATGTGCAAATTGACAAGGGGGGTCCTGGGAGTCTCTCTGCCAGACATTAATCCTGGTTGCGAGAGACTTACCCAGAGTCTTTAGCTCACTATCATTCACAGAGAAGAAATATCCTAAACATATCAGTCTTTGTCCTGCCCTGGGGCAGTCCAGCACCAAAATGCTAGGCAATTCTCCTCTGAACAAGAGTACCAACAGCATCCCCAGACACGTGTTTCGGTCTGGTTTGGACCTCATCAGTAGGGAGGAGCTTTGCCTCTCTAAGAATAGTGAGCAAGGGGACCCCCCTTGTTTATTTGCATATTTAAGTAACTTTGGGTCTCACCCTAAGTTACTAGGGGAATCCAGACGTGGACGCCTTGCTCACTATTCTTAGAGAGGCACAGCTCCTTCCTACTGCTGAGGTCCAACCAGACTGAAACATGTGTCTGAGGATGCTGTTGGTGCTCTTGTTCAGAGGAGAATTGCCTAGCATTTCGGTGCTGGACTGCCCCAGGGCAGGACAAAGACTGATATGTTTAGGATATTTCTTCTCTGTGAATGGTAGTGAGATAAAGACTCTGGGTAAGTCTCTCACAACCAGGACTAATGTCTGGCAGAGAGACTCCCAGGACCCCCCCTTGTCAATTTGCAAGTATGTGTAATGTACAGATCAACAGACATACACTTGCATCCGACAACATCATGAACGCTGTTACGTCCAGGCATATATAGTACTGCAGGCCATCTGACTGTTACCTTTGCTTGGCATACCTGTTGAGATGGGCAAAGAATGCTGTAGAAGCTTTTACTGTGTTGAATTTTAATGTGTGCATCGCTTCCGTTACCTTTGCCTGTGTGCCGCATACACCATCGCAGCAGTCACTGGTGTCAGTGACTTTACTTGTGGACAGTCGATCCTCACAGCGTGCACTCCAGGTATTTATTTTGTTTGCGTGCCAAGCGTAGCACACTCTGTAATGTGAGCACATAGCTCTGGAAAGGAACAACATAAACAAAAGCAAAAGCGGACATGGGCACACAGAGTATACGGTTCCAGAACATTCCATAGTTCAGTAACAATACAGTGAATGGTTGGACGTGCTTTATTTTGCCACAGAATACAAATGACAATGTGACAGTTGGCTCCAATCACCGCTCTTTTATTTTGTCAACAAAATACAGTCACCAATGCCGTCTGTGCACTTCTGTAGTTCTCTTCTCGTCTAGCAAAATGAGAAAAGGGGTACGTAGTTGTGCTTGGTGAGCGGTGTGGAAGAACACATTTTATTTGAAAGGTAGAGAAGGTAGCATCTGGTGCCTCTGGGATGCTTTACAGAACAACGGTTTGCAGGTTGGTTCGTATAGCAGGAACCGCAAATGGACATGCCGGCCCATATCGGTCGGCCCTGATAATAAAGACGGCAAAGAAATCGCTTATGGTAATCTTGCAATGCTTAGTCCACCAGCCGTCTATTGGAATGTGGAAGGTATGGCATGCTAAGTACGGTGCAAGATATCGGAGTAGAAAGAGGAATAAGAGTAGATGTAAGTAGCCGGTATTAGTTCCAGTGTACAGGATAACACTTTGTGGGAATGACAATATCGTATTAGCTGCCTGCCTGATGGACCATGAAGTGTGTGTTAGTGCATAGCGTCATACGTTAACCCACTGCCTCGGTCTCCGGTTTGTAGGTAATAATGTGATTGTACGGCTGCACACAAGAAAATGTCTTGGAACCGTTGGACCAAGCGTTGCTTTCATGTGTTTCCTTTTTACAAAACTTGACAGTTGTAGCGAGTGCTGTTGGACACATGGCACAATGTGTCTGTGTGTCTGCAATGAAAGTAAAACAACAAGAAACCTAATGGAGGTGACCTCGGATTGCTGGAGAATGGAGGAGCTACTTTGGTAAGAAGTGGGTAAATGAAATGTGAGCTGTACATGTTTTTTTGCCCGTTGAACGCTGCGTGCACTTGTGGCCGTTATAATGTTGAGTACACTGAGGGTGCGTAGATGTAGTAATTGTGTGAAAGGTTATAGACAGGGCAGAAAAAGGAATGTAGCAGTGTACGAATGTGAGGAAGGTTTGCTGCTTTATTGCACAACTTGCGTTCCAATTTCCACTTGCTTTGTATGTCTGCATTCGGAGGAGGTGGGGAAGAATGCTAGCAAAAGGAAGTACAATCAGAGTTCCAATTTACAGGGTATAGTGGAGAAGTGGTAATGTAATGGCGTTATTTACAGCCATCACAAAGATTTGTGTAATGTACAAAGAGAAAGTGAGAGGTAGACTAGAGTTTTAAATATGCAAACTGAGGAGGACTTTTCTAAATGTTACTCGTAATACACATGTGATGTAAAGGTGTACTTACATAATTTCAGCAAATTCCATGCTTCTTTTGGGTGGGCGAGAAATTGCAGTGTACGGCTTATGGGATTGTTGTAGTCTACCTTTGGGTACATCGACAGAGGAACTGTAATGTAAGTTATGGGTTTTTTTTTTTTTGCTAGACTTCTATATAATGTCTGACCTTGGAGCTAAACATGCTTGCCCCTCAAGGCTGTTTTACAATGAGCGTGTGTTCTGTTTAAGGAGAGGAATGTTAGGTTTCGATTTCCGGAGATGATGCAGGAAAAAAAACGAATCAGCCGGCAACGTGTTTCGATTGTAGCATGTATTTAGAAATATTGGTAGTGTAATTACGGTGAAGGTAGTACAAAGTACATGTAGATATGATTGTGCCGTAAAAATGGTGCCGTGAATGTACAGATGCAGTATGTTACGAAGCAACGGTGGGTGATGTCAGACTGTGTTCGCTGCTTTAGAAGATGTGGGTAGGTGGCCCATTGTGCGCCGTTTGGTGTCGTGCTGCATACATTTGTTTGGGACTACTGCTTAGGAAAGGAAAGGAGTTAGTGTGTACCAACCACATATTCTGCTTTCAATCCCTCTTTATCCATATCCATAGCATTGTTTTGGCCATTTGTAGTGGCTTGCACCACCAACATGCAGTGAAACCAAACAATGTGGAGAAAGCACTGGAAACGTAGAGAAAAAAACACTTTTCTCTTGGGCAATGTTCAGTATGTGCAGTGTTTTTACATCTGAGGAATAATAACAAATCCCTAATAAGAACTTATTGATCACTGTGGATTCCATGGACCATCTACAGAGGTTCCCACAAGAGATCATATGGAGACTAAAGGCTGCAGTTCCCGGGATCGCCTGCAGAGGTCCCCACTGGAGATCATATGGAGACTAAATGCTGCAGTTCCCGGGATCGCCTGCAGAGGTCCCCACAGGAGATCAGATGGAGACTAAATGCTGCAGTTCCCGGGATCGCCTGCAGAGGTCCCCACAGGAGATCATATGGAGACTAAAGGCTGCAGTTCCCGGGATCGCCTGCAGAGGTCCCCACAGGAGATCATATGGAGACTAAAGGCTGCAGTTCCCGGGATCGCCTGCAGAGGTCCCCACAGGAGATCATATGGAGACTAAATGATGCAGTTCCCGGGATCGCCTGCAGAGGTCCCCACAGGAGATCATATGGAGACTAAAGGCTGCAGTTCCCGGGATCGCCTGCAGAGGTCCCCACAGGAGATCATATGGAGACTAAATGATGCAGTTCCCAGGGTCGCCTGCAGAGGTCCCCACAGGAGATCATATGGAGACTAAATGCTGCAGTTCCCAGGGTCGCCTGCAGAGGTCCCTACAGTAGATCATATGGAGACTAAAGGCTGCAGTTCCAAAGATCGCCTGCAGAGGTCCCCACAGGAGATCATATGGAGACCAAAGGCTGCAGTTCCCAGGATCACCTGCAGAGGTCCCCACAGGAGATCATATGGAGACTAAAGGCTGCAGTTCCCAGGATAACCTATGAGGTCCCCACAGGAGGTCATATGGAGACTAAATGCTGCAGTTCCCAGGATCGCCTGCAGAGGTCCCCACAGGAGAGCATATGGAGACTAAATGCTGCAGTTCCAGGATCGCCTGCAGAGGTCCCCACAGGAGAGCATATGGAGACTAAATGCTGCAGTTCCCAGGATCGCCTGCAGAGGTCCCCACAGGAGAGCATATGGAGACTAAATGCTGCAGTTCCCAGGATCGCCTGCAGAGGTCCCCATCACCGAGTCCTCTTCTTAATGAGCCTAAAGTAGAATATTAAGTATATTCCCGTCTGGAGGTCCCTGAAAGAGCTCAAAGAAATACAAACATCAAACACAGAGAAAGGACTCTGCTGCAGCAGGATATCCGCCTACCCAGAACCCCCTGCTACGTCTACCCGAAATTCCCTGCGGTTCCCCTATGTTCAGAGTGTACTCAGTACTTACTCGAGTTTTCCGCGCGCAATGTGATGAAGCTAGATATATCCACATTCTCCGGCGTCACGCGCACCTCGTGTGGCGGTGATTCCGGAGTCTTGTAATTTTTGGAAGGACTCTCGAGACTGAGAGACCTCGCGCTGTGAGTCAAAGATAGAACCTCGAGACCTCCCCCTCGAGTCACTGATGATAGTGACAGCTCCCTTAACACATCACTCATGATAGGGACAGCTCTCTGAACACATCACTCATGATAGGGACAGCTCACTAAACACATCACTCATGATAGGGACAGCTCTCTAAACACATCACTCATGATAGGGACAGCTCACTAAACACATCACTCATGATAGGGACAGCTCTCTGAACACATCACTCATGATAGGGACAGCTCTCTAAACACATCACTCGTGATAGGGACAGCTCTCTGAACACATCACTCATGATAGGGACAGCTCTCTAAACACATCGCTCATGATAGGGACAGCTCTCTGAACACATCGCTCATGATAGGGACAGCTCTCTGAACACATCACTCATGATAGGGACAGCTCTCTGAACACATCACTCATGATAGGGACAGCCATCACTCATGATAGGGACAGCTCACTAAACACATCACTCATGATAGGGACATCTCTCTAAACACATCACTCATGATAGGGACAGCTCACTAAACACATCACTCATGATAGGGACAGCTCTCTAAACACATCACTCATGATAGGGACAGCTCTCTGAACACATCACGCATGATAGGGACAGCTCTCTAAACACATCGCTCATGATAGGGACAGCTCAATTAACAGATCACTGTTAATAGTGACAGCTCACTTAACTGATCACTGATGATAGTGACAGCTCACTTAACAGATCACTGTTGATAGTGACAGCTCACTTAACTGATCACTGATGATAGTGACAGCTCACTTAACAGATCACTGATGATAGTGACAGCTTGTTTAACAGATCACTGATGATAGTGACAGCTCAATTAACAGATCACTGTTGATAATGACAGCTCACTTAACTGATCACTGATGATAGTGACAGCTCACTTAACAGATCACTGTTGATAGTAACAGCTCACTTAACTGATCACTCATGATAGTGACAGCTTGCTTAACAGATCTCTGATGATAGTGACAGCCCCGTTAACAGATCACTGATGATAGTGACAGCCCCGTTAACAGATCACTGATGATAGTGAGAGCTCCCTTAACAGATCACTGATGATAGTGACAGCTCACTTAACAGATCACTGATGATAGTGACAGCTTGTTTAACAGATCACTGATGATAGTGACAGCTCAATTAACAGATCACTGTTGATAGTGACAGCTCACTTAACTGATCACTGATGATAGTGACAGCTCACTTAACAGATCACTGTTGATAGTGACAGCTCACTTAACTGATCACTCATGATAGTGACAGCTTGCTTAACAGATCTCTGATGATAGTGACAGCCCCGTTAACAGATCACTGATGATAGTGACAGCCCCGTTAACAGATCACTGATGATAGTGAGAGCTCCCTTAACAGATCACTGATGATAGTGACAGCTCCCTTAACAGATCACTGAAGATAGTGACAGCCCCGTTAACAGATCACTGATGATAGTGACAGCCCCGTTAACAGATCACTGATGATAGTGACAGCCCCGTTAACAGATCACTGATGATAGTGACAGCCCCGTTAACAGATCACTGATGATAGTGACAGCTCAATTAACAGATCACTGTTGATAGTGACAGCTCACTTAACTGATCACTGATGATAGTGACAGCTCACTTAACAGATCACTGTTGATAGTGACAGCTCACTTAACTGATCACTCATGATAGTGACAGCTTGCTTAACAGATCTCTGATGATAGTGACAGCCCCGTTAACAGATCACTGATGATAGTGACAGCCCCGTTAACAGATCACTGATGATAGTGAGAGCTCCCTTAACAGATCACTGATGATAGTGACAGCTCCCTTAACAGATCACTGAAGATAGTGACAGCCCCGTTAACAGATCACTGATGATAGTGACAGCCCCGTTAACAGATCACTGATGATAGTGACAGCCCCGTTAACAGATCACTGATGATAGTGACAGCTCCCTTAACAGATCACTGATGATAGTGACAGCCCCGTTAACAGATCACTGATGATAGTGACAGCTCCCTTAACAGAAAACTGATGATAGTGACAGCCCCGTTAACAGATCACTGATGATAGTGACAGCCCCGTTAACAGATCACTGATGATAGTGACAGCTCCCTTAACAGATCACTGATGATAGTGACAGCCCCGTTAACAGATCACTGATGATAGTGACAGCCCCGTTAACAGATCACTGATGATAGTGACAGCTCCCTTAACAGATCACTGATGATAGTGACAGCTCCCTTAACAGATCACTGATGATAGTGACAGCCCCATTAACAGATCACTGATGATAGGGACAGCTCTCTGAACACATCACTCATGATAGGGACAGCCATCACTCATGATAGGGACAGCTCACTAAACACATCACTCATGATAGGGACAGCTCTCTAAACACATCACTCATGATAGGGACAGCTCACTAAACACATCACTCATGATAGGGACAGCTCTCTGAACACATCACTCATGATAGGGACAGCTCTCTAAACACATCACTCGTGATAGGGACAGCTCTCTGAACACATCACTCATGATAGGGACAGCTCTCTAAACACATCGCTCATGATAGGGACAGCTCTCTGAACACATCGCTCATGATAGGGACAGCTCTCTGAATACATCACTCATGATAGGGACAGCTCTCTGAACACATCACTCATGATAGGGACATCTCTCTAAACACATCACTCATGATAGGGACAGCTCACTAAACACATCACTCATGATAGGGACAGCTCTCTAAACACATCACTCATGATAGGGACAGCTCTCTGAACACATCACTCATGATAGGGACAGCTCTCTAAACACATCGCTCATGATAGGGACAGCTCAATTAACAGATCACTGTTGATAGTGACAGCTCACTTAACTGATCACTGATGATAGTGACAGCTCACTTAACAGATCACTGTTGATAGTGACAGCTCACTTAACTGATCACTGATGATAGTGACAGCTCACTTAACAGATCACTGATGATAGTGACAGCTTGTTTAACAGATCACTGATGATAGTGACAGCTCAATTAACAGATCACTGTTGATAGTGACAGCTCACTTAACTGATCACTGATGATAGTGACAGCTCACTTAACAGATCACTGTTGATAGTGACAGCTCACTTAACTGATCACTCATGATAGTGACAGCTTGCTTAACAGATCTCTGATGATAGTGACAGCCCCGTTAACAGATCACTGATGATAGTGACAGCCCCGTTAACAGATCACTGATGATAGTGAGAGCTCCCTTAACAGATCACTGATGATAGTGACAGCTCACTTAACAGATCACTGATGATAGTGACAGCTTGTTTAACAGATCACTGATGATAGTGACAGCTCAATTAACAGATCACTGTTGATAGTGACAGCTCACTTAACTGATCACTGATGATAGTGACAGCTCACTTAACAGATCACTGTTGATAGTGACAGCTCACTTAACTGATCACTCATGATAGTGACAGCTTGCTTAACAGATCTCTGATGATAGTGACAGCCCCGTTAACAGATCACTGATGATAGTGACAGCCCCGTTAACAGATCACTGATGATAGTGAGAGCTCCCTTAACAGATCACTGATGATAGTGACAGCTCCCTTAACAGATCACTGATGATAGTGACAGCCCCGTTAACAGATCACTGATGATAGTGACAGCCCCGTTAACAGATCACTGATGATAGTGAGAGCTCCCTTAACAGATCACTGATGATAGTGACAGCCCCGTTAACAGATCACTGATGATAGTGACAGCCACGTTAACAGATCACTGATGATAGTGACAGCCCCGTTAACAGATCACTGATGATAGTGACAGCTCCCTTAACAGATCACTGATGATAGTGACAGCCCCGTTAACAGATCACTGATGATAGTGACAGCCCCGTTAACATATCACTGATGATAGTGACAGCTCCCTTAACAGATCACTGATGATAGTGACAGCCCCGTTAACAGATCACTGATGATAGTGACAGCCCCGTTAACAGATCACTGATGATAGTGACAGCTCCCTTAACAGATCACTGATGATAGTGACAGCCCCGTTAACAGATCACTGGTGATAGTGACAGCTCCCTTAACAGATCACTGATGATAGTGACAGCCCCATTAACAGATCACTGATGATAGTGACAGCTCTCTAAGCACATCACTGATGATAGTGACAGCTTCCTTAACACATCACTCATGATAGGGACAGCTCAATTAACAGATCACTGATTATAGTGACAGCTCACTTAACAGATCACTGTTGATAGTGACAGCTCACTTAACTGATCACTCATGATAGGGACAGCTCACTTAACAGATCACTCAACAGATCACTGATAGTGACAGCTCGCTTAACAGATCTCTGATGATAGTGACAGCTCACTTAACAGATCACTGATGATAGTGACAGCTCCCTTAACTGATCTCTGATGATAGTGACAGCTCACTTAACAGATCACTGATGATAGTGACAGCTCACTTAACATATCACTGATGATAGTGACAGCTCGCTTAACAGATCTCTGATGATAGCAGAGAGCTCCATCATATTGCTTTACACATTTCATTTCACAACGTTTCTCCTGTTGAGTAAAAGCAGAATACAAGCTCATTAAGCCGCCAGAATGACAATTATTATTATTTTTGGGGGAGGTGCAGTACCTCTGACAACATACAGAGGTCCTCGCAGATTTGGTAGGAGGACATCTGTATGTTGTCAGTGGTACTGCAACTCCACAAAACCTATTTGTTTGTACTCTAACAGTACCCAGAAAGGGGCACCTACCTGCAGCCCAATGAGCCAGGAAAGCACCACAAATATAGGCCAACTCCCTCTGACGCCTAAAAAGAAAGATCACTACGTGGCCTCAGCTTTACACACACACATTTGACATGTTACAGTACTCCTTATTGTGCGAAAATTACACAGAACATAATTGGTTTGCATTGCTACAAGGCCACAAGAGTGGTTGATGGCTGGTTGTTTCCCTTCTCCTTACAGTCAGTGGTTGATGGCCGATTGCTCCCACTCCACTTGAAATCCCTGTTGTTCCCTTTGTCCTGACGGTCAGTGGTTGGTGGCCAGTTGTTCCCACTCCACTTGAAATCCCTGTTGTTACCTTTGTCCTGACGGTCAGTGGTTGGTGGCCAGTTGTTCCCACTCCACTTGAGGTCCCTGTTGTTCTCTCTGTCCTGATGGTCACTGGTTGATGGCCAGTTGTTCCCACTCCACTTGAAGTCCCTGTTGTTCCCTTTGTCCTGACGGTCAGTGGTTGGTGGCCAGTTGTTCTCTTGGTTCTGACGGTCAGTGGTTGATGGCCAGTTGTTCCCACTCCACTTGAGGTCCCTGTTGTTCTCTCTGTCCTGATGGTCAGTGGTTGATGGCCAGTTGTTCCCACTCCACTTGAAGTCCCTGTTGTTCCCTTTGTCCTGACGGTCAGTGGTTGGTGGCCAGTTGTTCTCTTGGTTCTGACGGTCAGTGGTTGATGGCCGGTTGTTCCCACTCCACTTGAGGTCCCTGTTGTTCTCTCTGTCCTGATGGCCAGTGGTTGATGGCTGGTTGTTCCCACTCCATTTGATGTCTGTGTTTTTCCCTTTAACCTGACGTTCTGTGGTTGATGGCCACTTGTTCCCACTCCACTTGATGTGCCTGTTATTCCCGTTGTCCTGACGGTCAGTGGTTGATGTCTGCCTTTTCCCCTTTAACCTGATGTTCAGTGGTTAATGGCATACCTGCCTACATTTGAAAATCAAAATTCTTAAGATTTATGCCCTGCCCACAGCCACACAAGGCTCCGCCCATTTGCACATGGCTCCGCCCACACACCCCGCCCACCGGTCAAAAAGGTAAACTCAGTTGTTGTAGCCTTCAGTTTGCTTACTATAGCATTGAAAATAATTCATTCAATGCTATAGTAAGCAAGATGAACGTGGCACCGCTGCCGTAACAATAGTGCTTTCAATCCAATGAAATGGATTGAAAGCACTATTATTATAGTGGTGCAGGCAGTGGGCACGAACATTTCGCACCGTTTCCGGGTCCGTAATCAGGTGGAGAATATGACGGGACCCGGAAAGAATCTCAAAATTCCTGAGATTCAAGGGACTTTTCCAGAGACCCGGAGAAATGCTTAAAATTCCGGATTCTCCGGAAAAATTCCAGAGGTTAGGCAGGTATGGTTGATGGCCAGTTGTTCCCACTCCACTTGATGTCCTTGTTGGTTCCTGTGTCTTGATGGTCAGTAGGTGATGGCCGGTTGTTACCACTCCACTTGATGTCCCCGTTGTTCCCTTTGTTCTGAAGGTCAATGGTTGATGGAGGGTTGTTCTCTTGGCTCTGACGGTCAGTGGTTGATGGCCGGCTGTTCTCAGTCCACTTGATGTCCCTGTTGTTCCCTTTGTCCTGACGGTCAGTGGTTGATGGCCGGTTGTTCCCCCTCTACTTGATGTCACTGTTGCTTACTTTGTCCTGATGGTAAGTGATTGATGGACAGTTGTTTTCTTAGTCCTGACGGTCAGTGGTTGTTGGCCGGTTGCTCCTATTCCACTGATGTCCTTGTTGTTCCCTTTGTCCTGAATGGTCGTGGTTGATGGACTTTTGTTCTCTTTGTTCTGACGGTCAGTGGTTGATGGCCGGGTGTTACCACTCCACTTGATGTCCCTGTTGTTCCCTTTACCCTGATGGTCAGTGGTGGATGGCCGGTTATTCTCACTCCACCTGATGTCCCTGTTGCTCCCTTTATCCTGATGGTCAGTGGTTGATGGCCAGTTGTTCCCACTCCACTTGATGTCCTTGTTGGTTCCTGTGTCTTGATGGTCAGTAGGTGATGGCCGGTTGTTACCACTCCACTTGATGTCCCCGTTGTTCCCTTTGTTCTGAAGGTCAATGGTTGATGGAGGGTTGTTCTCTTGGTTCTGACGGTCAGTGGTTGATGGCCGGCTGTTCTCAGTCCACTTGATGTCCCTGTTGTTCCCTTTGTCCTGACGGTCAGTGGTTGATGGCCGGTTGTTCCCCCTCTACTTGATGTCACTGTTGCTTACTTTGTCCTGATGGTAAGTGGTTGATGGACAGTTGTTTTCTTAGTCCTGACGGTCAGTGGTTGTTGGCCGGTTGCTCCTATTCCACTGATGTCCTTGTTGTTCCCTTTGTCCTGAATGGTCGTGGTTGATGGACTTTTGTTCTCTTTGTTCTGACGGTCAGTGGTTGATGGCCGGGTGTTACCACTCCACTTGATGTCCCTGTTGTTCCCTTTACCCTGATGGTCAGTGGTGGATGGCCGGTTATTCTCACTCCACCTGATGTCCCTGTTGCTCCCTTTATCCTGATGGTAAGTGGTTGGTGGCCAGTTGCTCCCACTCCACTTGATGTCCCTGTTGTTCCCTTTGTACTGATGGTCAGTGGTTGTTGGCCGGTTTCTCCCATTCAACTTGATGTCCCTGTTGTCTCCTTTGTCTTGATGGTCAGTGGTTGATGGCCGGCTGTTCCCACTCCACTTGATGTCCCTGTTGTCTCCTTTGTCCTGACGGCCAGTGATTGGTGGTCGGTTGTTCCCACTCCATTTGATGTCCCTGTTCCTCCCTTTGTCCTGATGGTCAGTGGCTGGTGGCCATTTATTCCTACTCCACTTGATTTCCCTGTTGCTCGATTTTGTCCTGATGGTCAGTGGCTGGTGGCCATTTATTCCTACTCCACTTGATGTCCCTGTTGCTCCCTTTGTCCTGATGGTCAGGGGTTGATGGCCGATTTCTCCCTTTGTCCTGACAGTCAGTGGTTGATGGCCAGCTTTTCCCACTCCACTAGATGTCCCTGTTGCTCCCTTTGTCCTGATGGTCAGTGGTCGATGTCCCTGTTGCTCCCTTTACCCTGATGGTCAGTGATTGGTGCCCCTGTTGCTCCCTTTATCCTGATGGTCAGTGGTTCTTGGCCGGTTGTTCCCACTCCACTTGATGTCCCTGTTGTTCCCTTTACCCTGACGGTCAGTGGTTGATGTCCCTGTTGTTTGCTTCATCCTGATGGTCAGTCGTTGACGGCCGGTTGTTCCCACTCCACTTGATGTCCCTTTTACTCCCTTTTTCCTGATGGTCAGTGGTTGATGGCCGATTGCGCCCTTTGTCCTGACGGTCAGTGGTGGATGGCCCTGATGCTCCCTATGCCCTGATGGTCAGTGGTTGATGGCTGATTGCACCCTTTGTCCTGACGGTCAGTGGTTGATGGACGATTGCTCCCTTTATCCTGATGGTCAGTGGTTGATGGCTGGTTATTCCCACTCCACTTGATATCCCACTCAGTAAATTTAAAGGGTCGATGATTGGTGAGTCTCTCTGTCCTGGAGAAAAAGAGGGGGATGGGGGTGCTGGCAGCACAACCCTCATTGCTGTGGGGGCACTTGCCTCTTGTCTTCTGGCTTGGGGTACACTGTGGGTGAAATATGCATGGGCGACCCAGTGTCAACATCTGGAACCATGGCCACTACCGTGGAGAACAAGGAAATAGGCATGGAAGACCCAGTGTCAATATCTGGAACCATGGTCACTCCTGTAGAGAACAAGGAAATAGGCATGGGGGACCCAGTGTCAACATCTGGAACCACAGTCACTCCCGTAGAGAACAAGGAAATAGGCATGGATGACCCAGTGTCAACATCTGGAAGTACAAACAACCAAGTGTGAGCAATCATCAACATCACAACCGCAAAAATGACCAACAGAGAAATCACTGTCAGCAAAGCAAACACATTACAAGCACAGCACAACATGCACCCTGGAAACAGGTGTCACTCAGCCCTGGGATATGGGCCTAGGCATACAAGTTCAGGTCTCATGCGTCCCTTTGGGTCACCCATGGATGCAGGGGTGGAAAAAGACACCAAGTGAGGAGGTAATGTCCTGGGAATAGAAGTACAAGTGTTGGAGCTGATGAGAAGGATGCCAGAGGGCAAGAGGGAGACAGGACACAGAGTGATGAATGCATAGCAGTGGAGTGGAGAGAGAGGGGACAGGGGAACAGTGGTGCAAGAGGGAGGCAGGACACAGAGTGATGAATGCATAGCAGTGGAGTGGAGAGAGCGGGGACAGGGGAACAGTGGTGCAAGAGGGAGAGAGGACACAGAGTGATGAATGCATATCAGTGGAGTGGAGAGAGAGGGGACAGGGGAACAGTGGTGCAAGAGGGAGGCAGGACACAGAGTGATGAATGCATAGCAGTGGAGTGGAGAGAGCGGGGACAGGGGAACAGTGGTGCAAGAGGGAGAGAGGACACAGAGTGATGAATGCATAGCAGTGGAGTGGAGAGAGAGGGGACAGGGGAACAGTGGTGCAAGAGGGAGGCAGGACACAGAGTGATGAATGCATAGCAGTGGAGTGGAGAGAGCGGGGACAGGGGAACAGTGGTGCAAGAGGGAGAGAGGACACAGAGTGATGAATGCATAGCAGTGGAGTGGAGAGAGAGGGGACAGGGGAACAGTGGTGCAAGAGGGAGAGAGGACACAGAGTGATGAATGCATAGCAGTGGAGTGGAGAGAGAGGGGACAGGGGAACAGTGGTGCAAGAGGGAGGCAGGACACAGAGTGATGAATGCATAGCAGTGGAGTGGAGAGAGAGAGAGAGGCGACAGGGGAAAAGTTGTACAAGGAGGAGGCAGGACACAGAGTGATGAATGCATAGCAGTGGATCGGAGAGAGAGAATGGCAGAGAGGGGGACAGGGGAAAAGTGGTGCAAGGAGGAGGCAGGCAGGTAGGGAGATGAGGATGGATATGTCTGACATCACAGTCGGCTAGCGCAGAGAGAAGGTGGCCAAGAGAGGAAGACAGAGACATGAACGCTTGTAAATTTAGCAGCACGGTCAGAGAGCCTGGAAGGCACATACATGGAAAAGTAGCACGGGTAGCACATGTAGTGGACGAGGAAGGACAAAAGTGGGTGATGCAGAAGGGGAGACAGGCAAAGAATGGCCACCTGTGAAAAGTTAATCAGCAGATTCACATCATTGAAACTACATGCACAACCCACCATGGCAGGCAAAGCAGAAAGAGACCTATGCCCACAACATCCCCGTAAATTAGTGCCTTCAACCATAACCCCATACCCTGCACAAACCACCAACCTCCCTGTTGGACACCACTGTAAATGTACCTTAGGACAATATGCAGCCATCCACTCACCCTCCTAGAGACCACACACCCTGTGCGAGACAGTTCCAGTAAGTGTGCATGCATCCCAGGGTGCACTTGCAACACCTACAGGGACAACAGATGAAGACAAGCTGGGGGGAGTGGGCTATGTACCACATGCATGAGCCCACAATGTTCACATACACTGTGCTGTCACTCACAGTGCTGGATTAGATCATCAAGTAATGTAAAAAAAGTCATGCAATACATCCAGGCCTCAACCAACCAATCAAGATATTTATAATGCTCACTATCGGCAACGGCATCATGGCGCAGCAGTCTACCAACAGTGAAACATAACTCTCATTCAAACAAATGGGTTTTCAATCTGCCTCTGAAAAGCTTGAAATCAGTGGTACATCACAGAGCTATAGCTAATGAATTCCAGAGTTTCGGCCCTGTGATGGAGCATGCACGGCCACCCACTCGCTCTTTGTGATAGCTAGGAGTACACAATAGCACCGCCTCCGTAGACCTGAGTGGCCTACCTGGGCGATAGAACTGTAGTTTCTCCTGGATGGCCAGACAGCCTTTATTGTTCAAGGCTCAATGAATTATACTTGCCAATTATACAAAGCCTTGAATTTTATTTGTGCAGAAACAGGCAGCAAGGCAACGATTGGCAAGCCTTTGTGACATGATGGCCAAACGGCATGCCTTTAATTAGATGAACTGCTGCATTCTGCAGCCCTGGAGGTGGTAGATTAAATATGCGGCTGGGCAAGATAAATGGTGTTGCAATAATCAATGCTACCATTTAAGCAGGCTGCAACCAATTGCGCATAAAGCTACGTCAGGATAAAGGGAAGAACCTTTTTTAATTGCTTCAATTTACAGAAGCCAAGACCACAGACAGAATGTATTTGGCTATCCATTGTTAATGTGGAGGAGATTTTATCACCAACATTTTGAACTATCTCTGCTGGGCTAGCAATGGCCCCAGCAGCGGTGGCCGAAAGTCTGAAGTCCAATTAGCCACGGCGTGAGACGGGTCCATGAGCAGGAACACGGTTTTACCGTAGTTTAATTTTAACCAGTTTGCCTCAAACCAGACCCTGAGAGCATCCAGACACAGCCTCAGCTGGGTCGCTGTCCCTGTGGTATCCAGGTCCATCCTAAACAGAATATGAGAGTAATCTGTGTAGGAAAAGAACTGGAAGCCAAAGGACCGAATGAGTGCTGCCAGGGGCTGGATGTATACATGAAAGAGCAGCAGGGACAGAGCAGAGCCCTGTGGCACCCTGCATGTTACTGCAGACGCTGCTGACCTGAAGGGCGGAAGGGAAACCAATTGCATGCGAGAGACCAAAAACGTGCAGTACCAGTTCAATACTAGCCCTGATATCCCTGCGTCTCACAGCCTGGATATGAGGATCTCATGATCAATGGTATCGAAAGCGGTCAACAGGTCCAATAGAATTAGACCTGCCATGCCGCCTCTATCCCTGATCATGTAAAGATCGCCCAGTGCTGCTACAAGAACTGACTCTTTACCCATCAGCGGATGAAAACCTATTTGCCAAGGGTCAAGTACATCATGATCTTCGAGAAAGGATCCCAGCAGAGGGGTAACAGTCACTTCCAGCACCTTCATCAAGAACAGTAGTAATGAAATTGGATGATAGTTTGAGAAAACAGAGGCATCCAGTGATGCTTTCTTTAATAAAGGAATCACTAAAGCATTCTTTAACGAGGCTAGAATCTGCCCACTGGTCAAAGAGGAATTAACAGCTTCAGCAATGATCTCCCAGAGATTCAATGGGGATCGTTTCAGCAGATGCATAGAATATCACTGAGTGGTGAGGCTGATTTAAGACCTGCCACTACGCGACTGATTTCCATGCAATCTGTCGAGAGATATATATATTTGATAGCACGTGTTAGTGCTGTTAAATATTCCCTAAATTCCTCTCCTAGTACGGTTGCTGCTTGATGCACATATGATGTTTTCCTCATAGAGGATATGGGGATTTGTATGCGCCTGCCTCTGACTATTTCATGTGGTGTCAAATGGTGGTCCTTACTAGGCTGTGTGCGTAAAATGGAGATGGCCAATGGCAAACAGTGTACTCAGTTTTTCTTTAACGTGGAATACAATTTTGATAGTTTACGCTTCAAAAGCCCATTGATCCTCTCCAGAATGCCATTAGCCTGAGGATGGTAAATTGAGCACATTTGATGTTTTGTGCCCAATAGCACTGCAACATGCTGAAATAGCGCATTAAAGAAATGTGTGCCATTATCTGATCTGAAAACTTCGCACACACCCCATCGTGGAAACAACTCTCTGACCAGGAACTTTGCTGCACACTTTGCATCTGGGTGCGCACATGGTGCTGCATCCCCGACCTTGAAAAGGGGCAAACCACCACAATAGGTTATCTATATCCATTGCACCTTTCCCCCATATCTGCATAATCTATATGCAGTTCATGGAAGGGCACCATAGTGTGAGGTAATGTACCTCTTAATGTCATCCCTGTACTGACATTTTGGCATATCAGACAGTGTATTGCCTTTTTTCCGAAATGCTCTCCTGGAGGTTTGGCAGAGACCAGTCCTCCTGAATATCTGCTACAATATGTTGTTTGGAGCTGTGGGAGGGGAAATGTAGTTGCTCAAATGCCACAGAGAGTAATTCTTGGGGCATCACCACCTTCCCAGAACTCTCCTGAATCCACAATAGATCAGTGGGAGACTGTTTGCATCCCCTCTGCAACCATAGCTCCTTTTCCTCCTCATGTGCTTTCCCTTGCAACTATAATCTGTGATATGGGCATTGCTGTGTATGGAACTGTGGTCTCACTTTCTACTTGTGTGGTAACTTTACACTCTGTTAACATTGTATCTGGAAGATGGGCTGCCAACTTAGCCACCTGGTCTGCAGCCATGTTGCCCTTAGAGATTTCATCATTGGCGTTAGTATGGGCAGCACATTTGACGACTGCCACCGCGGAGGGCCATGTTAAGGGTTCAATCAGTACTTCCAATAGCCTTGCATGCTGCACTGGAGAGCCATCTGCCCCCCGAAAACCTCTCTTCTTCCACCAAAACAGACCTGCATGCACTGTTGTCATGACATATGCCGAGTCGGAGTAGATGATGACACACTGCCCTTGAGAGGCTCTCAATGCCTCAATGAGAGCGACAAGTTCCGCTGCCTGGGCTGAATAATGCATAGGTAATCTTTTCATGATCAGAACTTCATGTTCCAACCCTTTACTGCACACTACTGCCACCCCGGTATGTCTTTGTCCTGTCTCCTGGTCAATTGCTGATCATCCATGAACATATAGGGCCTCATTAGGAGTGAGGTGGAACAGGTTAACGGGCTCCGCTAAAGGAGGCGGACGCGTTAAACCCGTTCTGCCTCGTTACAAGCTCCCCTTGCGGGACCCGGTAAGTAACACCTGGTCAAACCAGGCGTCCTTACCGGGTCCCGCGAGGGGAAGAGGGAGCAAACAACGGGCCGCTCGTAATCGGCCCATTGTTTGCACCCTCTCCCATTCCCATTGAGCCCTATGGGGGCTCAGATGGGAATGGGGAAGGTCCGGGCCCGGGTTCCTGGAGAGAGGAATTACTGGGCCCTCCAAACTCAGAATGGCCCAGTAATTCCCCATTCTGGGAACCCAGACCCAGTTTTGTTGGCAGCCATGCCGCCAATAGCGGCATGGCTACCGCCAAAGTCATAATGAGGCTCATAGTATCTCTCCTTCTTTCAATGCACTTTCTCTAGCTTTAGATTTACCCTCCTCTTCACCCTTGTATGTAGCACAGTCATGCGTTTTCAGGTAATCATCAGTGGATGCCTCTGTCAAAAATGTGGTTGTTTCATTGTCCTAAATCTTACTATACGAATATGAGGTTTAGATTTTATATTCTCATATACAGAGGATCTCTGAATTGTGAATACCACAAACAAGGTAACGCAGCACCCCATGACAATTGTGGAATTTTTCTCTATCACAAATGCAGCGGCTGCGAGCACTTGTTTGCATACGAACTGTCCCTGCATGACTGAGTCGAGCGTCCCACTATAATTAGCCAATGACTTGTCGCTCATTGTGAACCTTTGGGTAAATACTGCTGTCATGAGCAGTCAATCAGAGTGGGAAAATAAATAAACCTCCTGCGTATAATCCAGAGTTGCTTAAATAGGGGCAGTGCAAATAGCTTATTTCAAATCCTCAAATTGTCTATTAATTTTCAGATCATGTCAATTTACCATTTTGTGTCTTCTGTCCTTCCCAGAGACTTTGTAACAGCAGCCTTGTGTAGGCTGTGTAGTCTAGGATCCATGCCCTACAATAATTGCATAAGCCCAAAAGCTGCTGCATTTCCTTGACAGTACTGGACGTAGGGGTGGCGCATACTGCCGCCGCCCTATCTGGTAATATTTGTTTCCCATTTGCAGAAATAAGCTGCCCCAAGCATAGTACGACCTGTTGGCAGTATTGTATCTTCTTTTTATCTACCTTGTACTCTTTGTGAGCCAGCACTTGCAATAATGCAACAGAATCCCTCCTACACTGTTGTACATGTTCACTACATACCAGCAGATCATCCACATACTGGATGATTGTGTTAGGTACCTGAATATTTCCCAAGTCAGCATGCAGTACTCTATTGAAAATACTTGGACTTTTACAGTACCTTTGAGGCAATCTCTACTGTGCTTAAAGTGGTGTTGACTATGCGTAAATGCAGTGAGATACCGTGAATCAGGGTGAAGTGGGATTGGGAAGAACGCATTCTTCAGATCCACCACTGTGAAGTATGTCACTGTCTTGGGAAGGCTACATAGGATTGTCGCTGGATTCGGAACTACCGGAAACTCCTTCTGCACCACGTCATTAAGAGAACGTAGATCCTGGACCATCCTCCAACTACACCCTGTTGCTTTCTTGACTGGGTATATGACCGTAATACACGAGGACGTGGTTGGCACAATGATCCCTTGCTCTAATAGAGCCTGAATAGTGCCTTTTACCCCTTCATCTACTTCCCTTGACAATGGGTACTGCCACACCCTTGGGAGTACTGCTCCTGACTTCAATGTAATATGTGCTGGGGTCACGTCTCTCAGTTACACATCATGTGGATTAACAGTCCATAATAGTGCTGGCACATATTGCATGTCCTCCTCAAAAAATAAAGACAGGGTCACCACTGCCATCAAGGGGCACTGTACCTTCCTATACTGTACCATTACTGTACCATGATATCATAAGGGATTCAGATTTCTAAAATAATCTCCCCATTTTGCTCATTGTCCTCAAATAACTCCACATCAGTAATTTCCTTCAATTGTACTGTCGGATCTACACATAGTACTGTTAGGGAGAATTCTCCAGAATGGCTAATTTTCCTTACCTACTGAGTCCTTCAGCAGCTTTGCTGGATTTCTAGGATTTTTTTTTCACCTGGTAAGAGTGTGAGACATTTTTCCCACTCTTACATGTGTTTTACTGGTGGCAGTGGTGTCAACCATTTTATTCCTACTGCGGTCCATGAAAATAGACTTGGTACTGTTTTAGGCTAAGTTAGTAGCCTCAAACTTTAACCAGCTGGACCCCTTTTATTTTATTTCAGCTCCGGCAGGGTTTATTCACCATTTCTTTTTGTAAAGGTCTTTCTCGTGTTTTACCTAAGCACCAAACCAGATTTGGTTCCTTTGTTCGCCGTCATTTGGCGGGCTGCTGCCAAGAAGCCCTCCTTAGGCACCTGAATGTCTTAGGGGGCCAGGATGTGAGGGAGGGGTTTGATTCTCCATGCACATGTGGCACTCTGTATGATTGGCTGTGGTGGCTATCCCACCAGGACAGCCATCCTGCTGTGTGATTGACAGCCAGGCTGTGTGAATGGTGGAAAACTGCATAAAAAACAGGTCTCTGGGACTTGGAAGGCAGAGTCGCCACTGGATCGAGATAACCAAAGAGAAGCTGAAAGCAGAGGACCACTACCACAACTGAACCTCCCGGTGAAGCCCTGCTACAGGTCAGAATCTCCAAACTTCGACAACAGAGAAGATCTGACAGGAATCTTCTTCCCTTGAGCTGGTGGGAAGAACCAGTTCGGCAAGCTTTAAAGCCAGGCCTCCCTCCTCTGGTCAAATTTGCTGTGCCCAGCTACAGTGAATCGGATAACCAGGAGGCCCGGACCCTGCTTGGGTTTTAAGGAGCGCACCTTTTATTCATCGCTTTGCTCCGCTGCTGGTTTCTTCCGTGGGCAGTGCAGGACCCTCCAGTCTTCCTCCTTCTTGTCAGTCTAGCAGTCGCTTCAGAAACTGTGAACCTGCAGGATCTGCCAGGAACATCTGCCTCAGCTGCAGCATTTTTCTGCTCTAAAGGTACTGTGCAAACCCGGTTGTTCGTTCCGTCCGACCGCGGTGAAAGTGTTTCAAATCTTTCACCAATCCGAGGGCTTGTCCTTCTCTACTCTTTTAAGTAACCTTTCTTCCGACCAACTTCATTTTGAACTCTTGGCAAAGACTTAACCACAAACTACTCTGAACTGTGTGATCATCTGCAAACCTCTGAACCATAGACATTGGCCCAGGCCTGTGGAATTGAATCCTCATTGTAGCAAGCCTTTTCGAGATTGCCCTGCCTACTTACTTGTTGGTGCTGCTTAATTCTGTATAACCTTGTCTTTCACTCCCTTTTAAATTGTTACCATTTGCTCACACTTCATTTTGACCTCAACTTGTCCAGAATCTATTGGGTAGTGTGTAGTAAATTAAGAGAGTGATTTTTCTGATGCTTTACTTTAGTGAATAGTTTTACAAATGATGTGTAAATAAATGTATATTCTTTTACTCAGAAGAAACCTTGAGTCAGTGTTTGTTTGAACCATAGTAATTGCTGTCCTTGTGTAACTTCTGATACTGCTCACTTTACTCTTGAGGCAAGTCTGGCTGCTCAGCCAATCGCTACCACTTTACTGTATATTACAGGCTTGTACCAAAGGTGAATTTGTACTGTCACTTGTAGTCTTAATCGTGTGTGGGGGTTCCCAAAGGGTACTGCATATGAATCTGCCTAACAAGTACAATGCGCCACTCGCACCCTTCCTGGTCTGTTCCAATCAGGGCTATTCTTTTGTCTGACACTACTAGTCCTTGCAAATCTAATGACAATATTGACCCTGCTACCACCTTAAGTGGCACGATGGGTAAGAAAATAAAATCTGTGGGCACTCGCCAACATTTTGTTGCAATTTTAGACACTACTTCTGGTAGTACCTTGATGCCATAGACAAATATGTATGGGATCACAGGAAGCCCACGGAATACTGACTTTCTTGCCATTGCATTGATTATTACCATTGCTCGAGCTACACATATCCCTGGAATGGAACACACTCCCCCTTGATCTTTGAATGACATAGTTACATTTAGTTTACTGTGCAGATCCCTAGCCAACAAGTTTACAGGGGACCTATCTGAATATAACAAGGGGGCTCATACTACCTTCCCTCCCACTTTGAGATGCAGCTGCTCAGTTTATGGAACCATAGAAATAGCTCCAGAGAATCCCTGCGTATCAAGGGTTTTACCTTATAGTGGAAGGTTCCCCTCCATAATGCATGATTTAGTTGCACCTGAATCTACCACAAATATAAATAGTGTGTTTCCTATTTCTGCCTCCACCAAGGCCTCCTCTTCAGGGTGTGCGGTTGTCAATACGAGTGCTCTCTGTGGGCTGTCCTAATTAGAGTATGTATTTGTCCCGGGAATAAAAAAGGGCAACCCCCCAGCACTGTAACTCCTTGGAACGGGGCATCTGTTCCCCATGTCATCCTGTTAAACTGTGTTGCCTCACCCTTCTGTAGTTGTTGCCCACATAGCCCTTTCCTGTCAGTCTCATAACAGACCTGATTTTGACCCCCTCGCCCAAATTGCTGTTGTCCCATTCCTTGAGGCCCTTGGAATCCCTGCCCTGGAGGTGATGGCCTTAATTAAATCCCATCCCAGGCCTGTTCCTGCACCCTCTTGCAAAATGCCCCCATCTCCTGCAATACAATCACTGTGATGTTCCCAATCCTCCTCCCCGGGGTCCCTATCCCCCCAAATCCTCCTGCTCTTTCTCCTCATTATGCTCCTCCTCCCCTTGGTGCTCCTTCACACTGCCACTGTGGGTTGGAGTACTGTCCCGCCACCCCATTGCCCTGTCCTCCTTCACGCCATAGTGCCGCAATTGTGGCATTCACAATTTGTTGAGTGTCTCCTGTCCTGAGCCGGTGCTGTCACTGGTGCTTGGATGATAAACATATTTAGTTTCTTTTCCACTAGTTTTGCCTCATTCATTTGCCGCTTCTGGGCTGTCTCCCTGTCCCGCTCCTTGATTCTCTTATAATGGTGGACTATTATACTCTCTGCCCAACCTTTGGATTCAACTCCCACAATTTTATCTAGTGCCTTCTGGACCTCTTTTGGTAATCCCCTCTTTACGATAAGGTAGTAAAATGGTACAGAATGGTCCCATTGCCCTCCTTTCTCAACTATCCACCTTTCTTGTAACTTAAGAATAAACCTAACTGGGTCCTCATCATCACCCATCGTGCACTACATTAAAGAATGTAAATCAGGGGTATCTGGGTACATCTTTCATGGGGCATCCTATACCCTTGCCCTTACTTCATTAAAGGCTGCTCTATCATGTTCAGTATCTGCAAGACTTACTCCAGGGTACCCAGCCCTTGTCCATATGTCGCCAGCCTGGTCCCCAACTATGGTGACCAGTAGACTCTTAAGGACTCCTAGTGCTAAGGCTACCCCTGCTGTTTGTTTTTCAAATTCAAACATCCATTTACTGGCTCCAGCTGTAAGCTGGGGGAGACCTTTAATCACATTATTTCTGTCCATTTGAGGCCATGGCACATACTTTGTTATCACTATTCCTTTATGTATAAGAGGCATCTGCATGTCTACTTTGTTTTCTACCCCTTTTTTAGTATGTTTCTGATTTTGTAGTACAACCATTAAATCTGGTCTATTTCTTGGTCTATCCGTTGCGCTGCCTCTTGTGGCAGGGACCGGTTTCTCGCCGCCTCCTCTCCTTGATCTCTTTCTTGCCCTGCCTCTTCATTATCTATGCCACCTTGATCTTCCCATTCACTCAGGACCGTCCATACCCTTTCCACATCATCTTTTTTGACACAAACTTTTTTATTGCCCGAGGGTTGAGTCTAACCAAAACATCTCCTGACTTCCACTCCCCTATTTCCGGATGATACTTCTTCAGGTTCTTGTGACCTGACTAACCTTTCCTGCAATGCTCTTAACTCACTGGGCCTCATTACGACCCAGGCGCTAAGTGTTTAACGGCGCCGTAAAAGGCTGCGGTGCCGTTAAACACTTAGCGCCTAATTACGAGGTCCCTTTGCGGGACCCGACCTTAGCGGCTGGTCCAGACCAGCCGTTAAAGTAGGGACCCGCAAAAGGACCTTGATGGCAATAACGGTACCGCAATTTTCGGTACCGTTATTGCCGCCTTCCCCATTCCCATTGTGCCCTATGGGGCAAAAATGGGAATGGGGAAGGGCCATGGCGGCATGGGGAATTACCGGCTCATAGGGCCTCATTAAACGGATGGCGGTATTAGCACATGAACCAAGGTGCTATTAGCACCTTGGTCCATGCCGGTAAAATACCGGCACCGCCTTGGTGGAAGTGGGAATTACCGCCCCATTCCAAGGTTGGCGGGGCGGTAATTCCCCCTTCACCCATTGCCCTTCCCCATTCCCATTTTTGACCCATAGGGCATAATGGGAATGGGGAAGGTGCTAATTACGGCACTGCAATTTTGCGGTGCCGTAATTAGCACCAAGTTCCCTTAGCGGGTTGGTTTTTAACGCCTGCAAAAAGCAGGCGTTAAAGCACCAACCCGCTAAGGGACCTCGTACCATTAACGGTGACCGTTAACCATTACTGCCATCCGTGTAATGAGGCCCATAGACTAGATTTGTATAACCTACTGCAGGTTTAGGCATTACGGGGATCCCCTTACAATGGATCTCTTTTTCATCTTCCTTATCTTCCAAATCCTTGAATAATCACCAGAGATCTAAAATCTCTTTTCTTTTTTGGAATGTGTTCCCCTTATATTTTGCTGCTAAAAAGATGGAACTTTTTTCTAGCGTGTTTCTGTTATGGGAGCCTGCTCTGGCTAGGAGCAGGAAACCCACTCTTGCTTTGTTTCCAAAACCCATTGTTTATGATATGTATCTATCCTGTCACAATACAGTGGCAGGACCCTATGCATGTGTTATATTGGGGTTTGTTCCCTGATATGTTGCGTGCGTCCATAATGCTTCACTTAGACCTTACTGCTATGCTGCACACGCTGCTGCTTGTTACATAAAAATACAGATCAACCCACTTTTTCCCCACCCCCTTTATTCTTTTCCACATTGTTTTCACACACACACACTGCGACTCATCCACCTTCCTTCCTTTTTCACCACAAAAGACAGCAAGAGAAAATATACAACAATAATTGACTAAAATCCAGGCCCATTCGTATACCAAGCCACTAGGTATTTTCCTTGTGTTCTACTACCTTCCTGGCTTTCTTAATAGGCTGACGATGCCATTGCTTTAATCATCATCAAAGAATAATGCATGCTAGTATTATGGCTGAGGCTCCCTTTCCTCTCAGTCTTTTATACTCTGAGGCTCCCTTTTTCCATTATATATATATATTTTTTTATTTGTTTATGGTTTACAAAAAACCTTTACAAAAGTCATCTTTACATGTACAGGGGTTAAACTCTCAACAGACGCATAATTGGATAAAAGTATACAGATTAAGAATGTCGACAGTTGTATCAACTCACAGAATAAAACATACAGTTTAAAAACATTCTTACGTATCAGGATTGCACAGAATAATGCTTAAAATATATATCAGTTTAGATCCAAAATTAATGTCAAATTATAGTTTCACTTTGTTTGTTGCAAAAAGAGGCATACATATGCTAAGCGAATAAAGTGGTGTGTGTTGTGCAAAATAGGCAAGTGTGCAATATGTTGTGCAAAGTATGCCAGTTTGAAAAATATAAAAACATGAAGCTTTCATTAAAATACATATAAAATAGGTCATCCTTTCGGGCAATCCAGGAAATGGGCTAAAGCTTTTCAGCTTTTCAAAGTTTCACGTTCATGTCACAAATGTAATTGTATACCTGTAGCCGATTACCGGGATTCAATGTAGATATAAGATGAATGCCTGGTCATTTTAGTTAATTCTTCCAAGTCATTTTAAGAATACACCCTCAATTAAACCGCACACTTCTGCAAGACATTTGTCGGTGGCTAGTTTCAGTGACACTGATTTGCTGTGTCGCATGTCCCACCAAAGGGCATCTAGATTAACACTGTCTGGATTAGGAAGGAACTTGATGAAAGCACTCACACGTTGGGCTTTAATATTGTCGCATTCTAGCAAAAGGTGCCCCAAGGTTTCTGTTACGGAAGGGCTATTGCAGAGACGACATGGAGTATGTTTGCTATGATCCCCATCTCTAATGTATTTTATCTCCCAAATCTCAGGTAGGCAATACGACAGGTGTGATCGGGAAAATGATGGAGATAGGATTCAGGGTTTCCCATTAATTGCCCATGGGGGACAAGGTGGTGGTAAATCAACAGGAAGCTAACTTTGAACTAATGGGCTTGAAGCAAGACACCCCAATATATATAATCCTCATTACCAGAAGTACTTACAATTACCTTAACCAGTGGATAGCATCAGGATGAGAGCACATGAGTATCTCAGGTAAAACTTAAGACCTAAAATGCTACTAGTATGTTTAACAACAAATGTTTACCTCTTTTGCTGTCTTTGAAAACTAGATTGCGGACATCTGTAGCCAAATGTGCAAACTTAACCTATGCAATAATGCCCTAAGGCTGTGCTCTGAGACCCCCAACCGGCCCATAGAGTCGGGGTTTGCTCAGAAGCACTTTAAGAGACGATAGCAGCACCCGTGAGATCGATGGGGGTGCAGATTAATACTCCAACACCAAATCAATAATGACAACTCAATGGTTTGGCAAAGGGAGTCCGTTTAATGACAAGTACAAAAAACGGGGAGTCTCATGAATATCAGTGGATGCGAAATCTTCCTTCTCGCTTCACAACTCCAATGAACTTCATAAGAAACACATCATTTATACTAAAAACTCGTCATCACTGACGTTTAACGCTTAAAAGTTGGCATACAATTCTATTGGTTTAGAAAAGTAACTGCACTATAGGTACTATATCTATATATGATAACGCAGTAAGGTGATTGGGACATTTAAGCCCTACCTTAAAATGACTACTGTGGGCGTCACTAAAAGTACGACGTCCCATTGGTTCTACTAACTATAAGATCCTAGATTACTTGGTCACTTGTGATTGGGTTGGCACCAACCCCACCCATACTTTTCTACTTCGCTTAGCAGCACGCAGAATGGTCGGCCAGGTGCAGGGTGCCCCTTAGCTCCCCCGGCCTTCCTCCAATTATTGTTACAATCAATAATCACTTTAGTGGCCATGTGTCAATTATTTTACTGTGGTTGGCCTCGAGACTGCATCTCCTGTCAAGAAAAGTTCTGATATCTTCTTCTGGCCCACTGCAATGCTAGGTATGAAAGCCTTGTTTCTTCTTGCTCGGCTGGTCACGTCATTCAGAAACCATGAATTTGCCTCTTCTTTATATAATCTGTGTATTTGATTTTCGTTTCACCCACCACCTGCCTTCGGTTTCTTATCTTGAACTTTCTAAGCAGGATATTCTGTTCTTTGCTTCAAATAATAGTAGCTACTGTTCGTCCACTTTGATTGATGCGACCTTGGTTTCCCTGGCAAGATTTGCATCTGCTGAGTTTCGTTTCTGCCGCTTATTCTTGATTTTGCAAAATAAGAAGCTCTTCTCGTGTGGCCTCTAGTAACCTTTGATTGGTTCTGCTTCTTGTGCAAAGTGGAAATATACTTATATAGTGTACTTATTTTGAGGTAGATATGTATAGGTGGCGCTTGCCGTAGTCTATCTTCTACTAAGCATAGCAAGTCGCTCCATTCTGTTAGCATTCTTGCGGTTCCAAGCATATGTACATGCGTGAACTGGTTGAATATCCTCATCATGTTCATGGCTTAAGCTTCTTACATTTGACATTGTTCATTCACTTTGGGTTCACGATGTCCTTTATTCATGGCGTTTTATCTTTTTTTTTATCATTCTCATGTTATCATATCTTCTATATGTGAGTCAGTCTGGGTTATTGTGTCGTCACCATTCGTCTTCCATTAAGACCTTTTTGGTTTCTTCAAGGACTGTACTCAGACGATCTTCGGTTTGTTTCATTTGTTGATATGGCTTTCTCAATGGATACCTTACTGTCCATGGTTTCCTTGGTATTGGTACTTCAATAGGTGCTGTTCTTCTGGTAGGCACTGGACAGAGCCCCACTGCGGTTCTCTGCTGGTTTATTTCCTCATCATACGTCACATATTTCCCCGTGAACGTTCCTGGTACTTCAAAATAGATGGTTGGAGTGCAGGCTGTACTTGGGAGCTCCTCTACACTTCCAACTCTTTCTTCAGCTTTTCCAGTTTCTTCTTGGGATAGAGAAATGTTGTTCCTTCTGGTGCATGAATGCTGGCCTTCACAAAGTCTCTAATTTCATCGTCAGTCAGGTCTTTGGGCTTCCATCCTGGCTTGACATCAATCATAATCTTCATCCCTATGGCATTTTTCGCAAGTTTTCTGGCACTGAGAGATTATTATTTTGAGAACACAGAATCCTAGCAGTATCATCACTAACAGGGCTCCTAGGAATTTGAATGCGTCTGCCATCCATTGCGGAATCCATGAAAATAGTGATCCAAACCAACTGGCGTCGTCCACTTCATCAGTTTCATCAGTTATTTGGTTCTGTAGTTTTGTCAGCATACCTATGGCTTCTGTTAAAGTTGCTTTTTCTCTATCATGAAATGGTATAAATGTCCAACATAATTCTCCAATTTTTGCACAAACTCCTCCATCCATAGCTGTGATCATGTCGAGGACATATCTGTTCTGAAGAGTCATCAATCAAACTGACCTTAACTCTTTTATGGCGTTAAATCCTTTTATGATTGTGTTGATAGTCTGAAGTAACTCCCATCTGGTTATCTGCAACCATTTAGTATTTGCTCCAAGTTGAAATCTTGGCATGAAGATTGTCCTGAACACTGATGACGTGAGGCTAAACAGCCTGTTTCCATATGGGATTGCATGAAAAGCTTCTTCTCATTTTACAGAAAAGTTATTCTCTCTCTTCATTCGGGTTATTAGTTCCACATTTCTCTTCCTCCTCAGGTGAGCATCTGTTTTCAGAAAACTGTCAATGTTCAGGTCACTCTTCGGGATCACCAACGCTGGAACGTGGACATTCACTATTGTGCATATACCTCTCCAGTGTTTTGACAGTCTGATATATGCTCTGGTTCCACATGCCCAATAATGATCCATAATTACTGCAGTTCTGTGCACCATTCCTAGAGCATCAACAACTCTTCCACAGTTCTAGTTTTCTCCCATCTTTCTTGTGCCATTATTCAAGAAGCACAGTTTCAGATTCTCCAATGGCACTATCTGCAAGGGTCCTCCTCTGTCTTCGACCCATGTCAATAGTTTTGAAAGCTTTAGCCATAATGGCTTGCATCCAATTCGTACTGTCGATGGTGGGCTCGTAGTGACCCAAGACCATCCATGCTCTGCATATCACTACTCCTTTCTCCCATCCGTCTGATGAAAGCATTGTTCCCCAAATCTGCATTTGGCCTCTGTTCTTCCAATTTCGAGCCTCTTCTGGAGTTTTCCCTTGAACGTTCAGCTTCGGATTTGCTTCTCTTCTAATCTCCGCTCCTTTAACTCCAGGCTTCTCATATCTGATCACGATGTGTTTCGTTTTTCCATTGTTTGTTGTCTTTATGTCCTGGACATAATCGTCTTCATTTGGATCGGTGGCTTCAGTTGTCCATTTCAATGAGGCATCACTTCCATGAACTGGCCTCTAGTCTTGCACATTGCTACATGCCAAAGACAGTGTGCTGTCTGGACGTCAATTTATAAAGCTACTAAGATCTTGGACTTCCCCATGCTTTACGGTACAAATGCACAAACAAAGCATTCCCCTTCTGAACTCCGTCTTCCCACTTCTTTCATGTGCTGGTACTAGATGTTGTTTCCAAAATGTGCTGTCCAAGTAATCATTTAGTTCACTGTCATCTCTGTGTATGCTTCTCTTGATCCTTAAGGTTCTCATGTAGTCCGCTATAACTACATCCCTGAATGCATCTGTGTGGCTCCATCTTGCTGGAGGATCCTCAGGTATCCTGGCCTATGGTGCAGGCCTCTTCGTCTGTACCATTTGAGTAGACAAAAGTCTGGCAATTCTCTCCTTGTCCTCGTGCATCTTTTTCCTGCTGGTTATAAATGCCCATCTCATCCACCCTGGCATTGGTCCGGTGTATGGCTGTATTGTAGAACTTGTACTTGCCCTGACATTGGTCCGGTGTATGGCTGTATTGTAGAACTTGTACTTGCCCTGACATTGGTCCGGTGTATGGCTGTATTGTAGAAAATGTACTTGCCCTGACATTGGTCCGGTGTATTGCTGTATTGTAGAACTTTTACTTGCCCTGACATTGGTCCGGTGTGTGGCTGTATTGTAGAACTTGTACTTGCCCTGACATTGGTCCGGTGTGTGGCTGTATTGTAGAACTTGTACTTGCCCTGACATTGGTCCGGTGTGTGGCTGTATTGTAGAACTTGTACTTGCCCTGACATTGGTCCTGTGTGTGGCTGTATTGTAGAACTTGTACTTGCCCTGACATAGGTCCGGTGTGTGGCTGTATTGTAGAACTTGTACTTGCCCTGACATTGGTCCGGTGTGTGGCTGTATTGTAGAACTTGTACTTGCCCTGACATTGGTCCGGTGTGTGGCTGTATTGTAGAACTTGTAATTGCCCTGACATTGGTCCGGTGTGTGGCTGTATTGTAGAACTGGTACTTGCCCTCACATTGGTCTGAGTGTGGCTGTATTGTAGAACTTGTACTTGCCCTGACATTGGTCCGGTGTGTGGCTGTATTGTAGAACTTGTACTTGCCCTGACATTGGTCCGGTGTGTGGCTGTATTGTAGAACTTGTACTTGCCCTGACATTGGTCCGGTGTGTGGCTGTATTGTAGAACCTGTACTTGCCCTGACATTGGTCCGGTGTGTGGCTGTATTGTAGAACTTGTACTTGCCCTGACAATGGTCTGGTGTGTGGCTGTATTGTAGAAATTGTACTTGCCCTGACATTGGTCCGGTGTGTGGCTGTATTGTAGAACTTGTACTTGCCCTGACATTGGTCCGGTGTGTGGCTGTATTGTAGAACTTGTACTTGCCCTGACATTGGTCTGGTGTGTGGCTGTATTGTAGAACTTGTACTTGCCCTGACATTGGTCCGGTGTGTGGCTGTATTGTAGAACTTGTACTTGCCCTGACATTGGTCCGGTGTGGCTGTTTGTAGAACTTGTACTTGCCCTGACATTGGTCCGGTGTGGCTGTATTGTAGAACTTGTACTTGCCCTGACATTGGTCCGGTGTGTGGCTGTATTGTAGAACTTGTACTTGCCCTGACATTCGTCCGGTGTGTGGCTGTATTGTAGAACTTGTACTTGCCCTGACATTGGTCCGGTGTATGGCTGTATTGTAGAACTTGTACTTGCCCTGACATTGGTCCGGTGTGTGTCTGTATTGTAGAACTTGTACTTGCCCTGAAATTGGTCCGGTGTGTGTCTGTATTGTAGAACTTGTACTTGCCCTGACATTGGTCCGGTGTGTGGCTGTATTGTAGAACTTGTACTTGCCCTGACATTGGTCCGGTGTGTGGCTGTATTGTAGAACTTGTACTTGCCCTGACATTGGTCCGGTGTATGGCTGTATTGTAGAACTTGTACTTGCCCTGACATTGGTCCGGTGTGTGTCTGTATTGTAGAACTTGTACTTGCCCTGACATTGGTCCGGTGTGTGTCTGTATTGTAGAACTTGTACTTGCCCTGACATTGGTCCGGTGTGTGGCTGTATTGTAGAACTTGTACTTGCCCTGACATTGGTCCGGTGTGTGGCTGTACTGTAGAACTTGTACTTGCCCTGACATTGGTCCGATGTGTGGCTGTATTGTAGAACTTGTACTTGCCCTGACATTGGTCCGGTGTATGGCTGTATTGTAGAACTTCTACTTGCCCTGACATTGGTCCGGTGTATGGCTGTATTGTAGAACTTGTACTTGCCCTGACATTGGTCCGGTGTATGGCTGTATTGTAGAACTTGTACTTGCCATAACATTGGTCCGGTGTGTGGCTGTATTGTAGAACTTGTACTTGCCGTGACATTGGTCCGGTGTGTGGCTGTATTGTAGAACTTGTACTTGCCCTGACATTGGTCCGGTGTGTGGCTGTATTGTAGAACTTTTACTTGCCATGACATTGGTCCGGTGTGTGGCTGTATTGTAGAACTTGTACTTGCCCTGACATTGGTTGCGGTGTATGTCTGTATTGTAGAACATGTACTTGCCCTGACATCGGTCCGGTGTGTGGCTGTATTGTAGAACTTGTACTTGCCCTGACATTGGTCCGGTGTGTGGCTGTATTGTAGAACTTGTACTTGCCCTGACATTGGTCCGGTGTGTGGCTGTATTGTAGAACATGTACTTGCCCTGACATTGGTCCGGTGTGTGGCTGTATTGTAGAACTTGTACTGTCCGGTGTGTGGCTGTATTTTAGAACTTGTACTTGCCCTGACATTGGTCTGGTGTGTGGCTGTATTGTAGAACATGTACTTGCCCTGACATTGGTCCGGTGTGTGGCTGTATTGTAGAACTTGTACTTGCCCTGACATTCGTCCGGTGTGTGGCTGTATTGTATCACTTGTACTTGCCCTGACATTGGTCCGGTGTGTGGCTGTATTGTAGAACTTGTACTTGCCCTGACATTGGTCCGGTGTGTGGCTGTATTGTAGAACTTGTACTTGCCCTGACATTGGTCCGGTGTGTGGCTGTATTGTAGAACTTGTACTTGCCCTGACATTCGTCCGGTGTGTGGCTGTATTGTAGAACTTGTACTTGCCCTGACATTGGTCCTGTGTACGGCTGTATTGTAGAACTTGTACTTGCCCTGACATTGGTCCGGTGTACGGCTGTATTGTAGAACTTGTACTTGCCCTGACATTGGTCCGGTGTACGGCTGTATTGCAGAACTTGTACTTGGCCTGACATTGGTCCGGTGTGTGGCTGTATTGTAGAACTTGTACTTGCCCTGACATTGGTCCGGTGTGTGGCTGTATTGTAAAACTTGTATTTGCCCTGACATTGGTCCGGTGTGTGGCTGTATTGTAGAACTTGTACTTGCCCTGACATTGGTCCGGTGTGTGGCTGTATTGTGGAACTTGTACTTGCACTGACATTGGTCCGGTGTGTGGCTGTATTGTGGAACTTGTACTTGCCCTGACATTGGTCCGGTGTGTGGCTGTATTGTAGAACTGGTACTTGCCCTGACATTGGTCCGGTGTGTGGCTGTATTGTAGAACTTGTACTTGCCCTGACATTGGTCTGGTGTGTGGCTGTATTGTAGAACTTGGACTTGCCGTGACATCGGTCCGGTGTGTGGCTGTATTGTAGAACTTGGACTTGCCGTGACATCGGTCCGGTGTGTGGCTGTATTCTAGAACTTGGACTTGCCCTGACATCCATCCGGTGTACAGCTGTATTGTAGAACTTGGACTTGACCTGACATCGGTCCGGTATACGGCTGTATTGTAGAACTTGTACTTGCCCTGACATCGGTCCGGTGTACGGCTGTATTGTAGAACTGGTACTTGCCCTGACATCGGTCCGGTGTACGGCTGTATTGTAGAACTTGTACTTGCCCTGACATCGGTCCGGTGTACGGCTGTATTGTAGAACTGGTACTTGCCCTGACATTGGTCTGGTGTGTGGCTGTATTGTAGAACATGTACTTGCCCTGACATTGGTCCGGTGTGTGGCTGTATTGTAGAACTTGTACTTGCCCTGACATTCGTCCGGTGTGTGGCTGTATTGTATCACTTGTACTTGCCCTGACATTGGTCCGGTGTGTGGCTGTATTGTAGAACTTGTACTTGCCCTGACATTGGTCCGGTGTGTGGCTGTATTGTAGAACTTGTACTTGCCCTGACATTGGTCCGGTGTGTGGCTGTATTGTAGAACTTGTACTTGCCCTGACATTCGTCCGGTGTGTGGCTGTATTGTAGAACTTGTACTTGCCCTGACATTGGTCCTGTGTACGGCTGTATTGTAGAACTTGTACTTGCCCTGACATTGGTCCGGTGTACGGCTGTATTGTAGAACTTGTACTTGCCCTGACATTGGTCCGGTGTACGGCTGTATTGCAGAACTTGTACTTGCCCTGACATTGGTCCGGTGTGTGGCTGTATTGTAGAACTTGTACTTGCCCTGACATTGGTCCGGTGTGTGGCTGTATTGTAAAACTTGTATTTGCCCTGACATTGGTCCGGTGTGTGGCTGTATTGTAGAACTTGTACTTGCCCTGACATTGGTCCGGTGTGTGGCTGTATTGTGGAACTTGTACTTGCACTGACATTGGTCCGGTGTGTGGCTGTATTGTGGAACTTGTACTTGCCCTGACATTGGTCCGGTGTGTGGCTGTATTGTAGAACTGGTACTTGCCCTGACATTGGTCCGGTGTGTGGCTGTATTGTAGAACTTGTACTTGCCCTGACATTGGTCTGGTGTGTGGCTGTATTGTAGAACTTGGACTTGCCGTGACATCGGTCCGGTGTGTGGCTGTATTGTAGAACTTGGACTTGCCGTGACATCGGTCCGGTGTGTGGCTGTATTCTAGAACTTGGACTTGCCCTGACATCCATCCGGTGTACAGCTGTATTGTAGAACTTGGACTTGACCTGACATCGGTCCGGTATACGGCTGTATTGTAGAACTTGTACTTGCCCTGACATCGGTCCGGTGTACGGCTGTATTGTAGAACTGGTACTTGCCCTGACATCGGTCCGGTGTACGGCTGTATTGTAGAACTTGTACTTGCCCTGACATCGGTCCGGTGTACGGCTGTATTGTAGAACTGGTACTTGCCCTGACATTGGTCCGGTGTACGGCTGTATTGTAGAACTTGTACTTGCCCTGACATTGGTCCGCTGTACGGCTGTATTGTAGAACTTGTACTTGCCCTGACATTGGTCCGGTGTACGGCTGTATTGTGGAACTTGTACTTGCCCTGACATTGGTCTGGTGTGTGGCTGTATTGTAGAACTTGTACTTGCCCTGACATTGGTCAGGTGTGTGGCTGTATTGTAGAACTTGTACTTGCCCTGACATTGGTCCGGTGTGTGGCTGTATTGTAGAACATGTACTTGCCCTGACATTGGTCGGGTGTGTGGCTGTATTGTAGAACTTGTACTTGCCCTGACATTGGTCCGGTGTGTGGCTGTATTGTAGAACTTGTACTTGCCCTGACATTGGTCCGGTGTGTGGCTGTATTGTAGAACATGTACTTGCCCTGACATTGGTCCGGTGTGTGGCTGTATTGTAGAACTTGTACTTGCCCTGACATTGGTCCGGTGTGTGGCTGTATTGTAGAACTTGTACTTGCCCTGACATTGGTCCGGTGTGTGGCTGTATTGTAGAACTTGTACTTGCCCTGACATTCGTCCGGTGTGTGGCTGTATTCTAGAACTTGTACTTGCCCTGACATTGGTCCTGTGTACAGCTGTATTGTAGAACTTGTACTTGCCCTGACATTGGTCCGGTGTACGGCTGTATTGCAGAACTTGTACTTGCCCTGACATTGGTCCGGTGTGTGGCTGTATTGTAGAACTTGTACTTGCCCTGACATTGGTCCGGTGTGTGGCTGTATTGTAGAACTTGTACTTGCCCTGACATTGGTCCGGTGTGTGGCTGTATTGTAGAACTTGTACTTGCCCTGACATTGGTCTGGTGTGTGGGTGTATTGTAGAACTTGTACTTGCCCTGACATTGGTCCGGTGTGTGGCTGTATTGTGGAACTTGTACTTGCCCTGACATTGGTCCGGTGTGTGGCTGTATTGTAGAACTGGTACTTGCCCTGACATTGGTCCGGTGTGTGGCTGTATTGTAGAACTGGTACTTGCCCTGACATTGGTCCGGTGTGTGGCTGTATTGTAGAACTTGTACTTGCCGTGACATCGGTCCGGTGTGTGGCTGTATTGGTGTACGGGTGTATTGTAGAGCTTGTACTTGCCCTGACATTGGTCTGGTGTATGGCTGTATTATAGAGCTTGTACTTGCCCTGACATTGGTCCGGTGTACGGCTGTATTGTAGAACTTGTACTTGCCCTGACATTGGTCCGGTGTACGGCTGTATTGTAGAACTTGTACTTGCCCTGACATTGGTCCGGTGTACGGCTGTATTGTAGAACTTGTACTTGCCCTGACATTGGTCCGGTGTGTGGCTGTATTGTGGAACTTGTACTTGCCCTGACATTGGTCCGGTGTGGGCTGTATTGTGGAACTTGTACTTGCCCTGACATTAGTCCGGTGGGTGGCTGTATTGTAGAACTGGTACTTGCCCTGACATTGGTCCGGTGTGTGGCTGTATTGTAGAACTGGTACTTGCCGTGACATCGGTCCGGTGTGTGGCTGTATTGTAGAACTTGTACTTGCCATGAAATCGGTCTGGTGTGTGGCTGTATTCTAGAACTTGGACTTGCCCTGACATCGGTCCGGTGTACGGCTGTATTGTAGAATTTGGACTTGCCCTGACATCGGTCCGGTGTACGGCTGTATTGTAGAACCTGGACTTGCCCTGACATTGGTCCGATGTACGGCTGTATTGTAGAACATGTACTTGCCCTGACATTGGTGCGGTGTACGGCTGTATTGTAGAACGTGTACTTGCCCTGACATTGGTCCGGTGTACGGCTGTATTGTAGAACTTGTACTTGCCCTGACATTGGTCCGGTGTACGGGTGTATTGTAGAACTTGTACTTGCCCTGACATTGGTCCGGTTTACGGCTGTATTGTAGAACTTGTACTTGCCCTGACATTGGTCCGGTGTACGGCTGTATTGTAGAACTTGTACTTGCCCTGACATTGGTCCGGTGTACGGGTGTATTGTAGAGCTTGTACTTGCCCTGACATTGGTCTGGTGTACGGCTGTATTGTAGAGCTTGTACTTGCCCTGACATTGGTCCGGTGTACGGCTGTATTGTAGAACTTGTACTTGCCCTGACATTGGTCCGGTGTACGGCTGTATTGTAGAACTTGTACTTGCCCTGACATTGGTCCGGTGTACGGCTGTATTGTAGAACTTGTACTCGCCCTGACATTGGTCCGGTGTACGTCTGTATTGTAGAACATGTACTTGCCCTGACATTGGTTCGGTGTACGGCTGTATTGTAGAACTTGTACTTGCCCTGACATTGGTCCGGTGTACGGCTGTATTGTAGAACTTGTACTTGCCCTGACATTGGTCCGGTGTAGGGCTGTATTCTAGAACTTGGACTTGCCGTGACATCGGTCCGGTGTGTGGCTGTATTGTAGAACTTGGACTTGCCCTGACATTCGTCCGGTGTACGGCTGTATTGTAGAACTTGGACTTGCCCTGACATTGGTCCGGTGTACGGCTGTATTGTAGAACTTGTACTTGCCCTGACATTGGTCCGGTGTACGGCTGTATTGTAGAACATGTACTTGCCCTGACATTGGTCCGGTGTACGGCTGTATTGTAGAACTTGTACTTGCCCTGACATTGGTCCGGTGTACGGCTGTATTGTAGAACTTGTACTTGCCCTGACATTGGTCCCGTGTACGGCTGTATTGTAGAACTTGTACTTGCCCTGACATTGGTCCGGTGTACGGCTGTATTGTAGAACTTGTACTTGCCCTGACATTGGTCCGGTGTACGGGTGTATTGTAGAGCTTGTACTTGCCCTGACATTGGTCTGGTGTACGGCTGTATTGTAGAGCTTGTACTTGCCCTGACATTGGTCCGGTGTACGGCTGTATTGTAGAACTTGTACTTGCCCTGACATTGGTCCGGTGTACGGCTGTATTGTAGAACTTGTACTTGCCCTGACATTGGTCCGGTGTACGGCTGTATTGTAGAACTTGTACTCGCCCTGACATTGGTCCGGTGTACGTCTGTATTGTAGAACATGTACTTGCCCTGACATTGGTTCGGTGTACGGCTGTATTGTAGAACTTGTACTTGCCCTGACATTGGTCCGGTGTACGGCTGTATTGTAGAACTTGTACTTGCCCTGACATTGGTCCGGTGTAGGGCTGTATTCTAGAACTTGGACTTGCCGTGACATCGGTCCGGTGTGTGGCTGTATTGTAGAACTTGGACTTGCCCTGACATTCGTCCGGTGTACGGCTGTATTGTAGAACTTGGACTTGCCCTGACATTGGTCCGGTGTACGGCTGTATTGTAGAACTTGTACTTGCCCTGACATTGGTCCGGTGTACGGCTGTATTGTAGAACATGTACTTGCCCTGACATTGGTCCGGTGTACGGCTGTATTGTAGAACTTGTACTTGCCCTGACATTGGTCCGGTGTACGGCTGTATTGTAGAACTTGTACTTGCCCTGACATTGGTCCCGTGTACGGCTGTATTGTAGAACTTGTACTTGCCCTGACATTGGTCCGGTGTACGGCTGTATTGTAGAACTTGTACTTGCCCTGACATTGGTCCGGTGTACGGCTGTATTGTAGAACTTGTACTTGCCCTGACATTGGTCTGGTGTACGGCTGTATTGTAGAGCTTGTACTTGCCCTGACATTGGTCCGGTGTACGGGTGTATTGTAGAGCTTGTACTTGCCCTGACATTGGTCCGGTGTACGGCTGTATTGTAGAGCTTGTACTTGCCCTGACATTGGTCCGGTGTACGGCTGTTTTGTAGAACTTGTACTTGCCCTGACATTGGTCCGGTGTACGGCTGTATTGTAGAACTTGTACTTGCCCTGACATTGGTCCGGTGTACAGCTGTATTGTAGAACTTGTACTTGCCCTGACATTGGTCCGGTGTGTGGCTGTATTGTAGAACTTGTACTTGCCCTGACATTGGTCCGGAGTACGGCTGTATTGTAGAACATGTACTTGCCCTGACATTGGTCCGGTGTGTGGCTGTATTGTAGAACTTGTACTTGCCCTGACATTCGTACGGTGTGTGGCTGTATTGTAGAACTTGTACTTGCCCTGACATTCGTCCGGTGTGTGGCTGTATTGTAGAACTTGTACTTGCCCTGACATTGGTCCTGTGTACGGCTGTATTGTAGAACTTGTACTTGCCCTGACATTGGTCCGGTGTACGGCTGTATTGCAGAACTTGTACTTGCCCTGACATTGGTCCGGTGTGTGGCTGTATTGTAGAACTTGTACTTGCCCTGACATTGGTCCGGTGTGTGGCTGTATTGTGGAACTTGTACTTGCCCTGACATTGGTCCGGTGTGTGGCTGTATTGTAGAACTGGTACTTGCCCTGACATTGGTCCGGTGTGTGGCTGTATTGTAGAGCTTGTACTTGCCCTGACATTGGTCCGGTGTACGGCTGTATTGTAGAACTTGTACTTGCCCTGACATTGGTCCGGTGTACGGCTGTATTGTAGAACTTGTACTTGCCCTGACATTGGTCCGGTGTACGGCTGTATTGTAGAACTTGTACTTGCCCTGACATTGGTCCGGTGTGTGGCTGTATTGTGGAACTTGTACTTGCCCTGACATTAGTCCGGTGTGTGGCTGTATTGTAGAACTGGTACTTGCCCTGACATTGGTCCGGTGTGTGGCTGTATTGTAGAACTGGTTCTTGCCGTGACATCGGTCCGGTGTGTGGCTGTATTGTAGAACTTGTACTTGCCGTGACATCGGTCTGGTGTGTGGCTGTATTCTAGAACTTGGACTTGCCCTGACATCGGTCCAGTGTACGGCTGTATTGTAGAACTTGGACTTGCCCTGACATCGGTCCGGTGTACGGCTGTATTGTAGAACTTGGACTTGCCCTGACATTGGTCCGGTGTACGGCTGTATTGTAGAACATGTACTTGCCCTGACATTGGTCCGGTGTACGGCTGTATTGTAGAACTTGTACTTGCCCTGACATTGGTCCGGTGTACGGCTGTATTGTAGAACGTGTACTTGCCCTGACATTGGTCCGGTGTACGGCTGTATTGTAGAACTTGTACTTGCCCTGACATTGGTCCGGTGTATGGGTGTATTGTAGAACTTGTACTTGCCCTGACCTTGGTCCGGTGTACGGCTGTATTGTAGAACTTGTACTTGCCCTGACATTGGTCTGGTGTACGGCTGTATTGTAGAACTTGTACTTGCCCTGACATTGGTCCGGTGTACGGCTGTATTGTAGAACTTGTACTTGCCCTGACATTGGTCCGGTGTACGGGTGTATTGTAGAGCTTGTACTTGCCCTGACATTGGTCTGGTGTACGGCTGTATTGTAGAGCTTGTACTTGCCCTGACATTGGTCCGGTGTACGGCTGTATTGTAGAACTTGTACTTGCCCTGACATTGGTCCGGTGTACGGCTGTATTGTAGAACTTGTACTTGCCCTGACATTGGTCCGGTGTACGGCTGTATTGTAGAACTTGTACTCGCCCTGACATTGGTCCGGTGTACGTCTGTATTGTAGAACATGTACTTGCCCTGACATTGGTTCGGTGTACGGCTGTATTGTAGAACTTGTACTTGCCATGACATTGGTCCGGTGTACGGCTGTATTGTAGAACTTGTACTTGCCCTGACATTGGTCCAGTGTACGGCTGTATTGTAGAACTTGTACTTGCCCTGACTTTGGTCCGGTGTACGGCTGTATTCTAGAACTTGGACTTGCCGTGACATCGGTCCGGTGTGTGGCTGTATTGTAGAACTTGGACTTGCCCTGACATTCGTCCGGTGTACGGCTGTATTGTAGAACTTGGACTTGCCCTGACATTGGTCCGGTGTACGGCTGTATTGTAGAAATTGTACTTGCCCTGACATTGGTCCGGTGTACGGCTGTATTGCAGAACATGTACTTGCCCTGACATTGGTCCGGTGTACGGCTGTATTGTAGAACTTGTACTTGCCCTGACATTGGTCCGGTGTACGGCTGTATTGTAGAACTTGTACTTGCCCAGACATTGGTCCGGTGTACGGCTGTATTGTAGAACTTGTACTTGCCCTGACATTGGTCCGGTGTACGGCTGTATTGTAGAACTTGTACTTGCCCTGACATTGGTCCGGTGTACGGCTGTATTGTAGAACTTGTACTTGCCCTGACATTGTTCCGGTGTACGGCTGTATTGTAGAACTTGTACTTGCCCTGACATTGGTCCGGTGTACGGGTGTATTGTAGAGCTTGTACTTGCCCTGACATTGGTCCGGTGTACGGCTGTATTGTAGAGCTTGTACTTGCCCTGACATTGGTCCGGTGTACGGCTGTTTTGTAGAACTTGTACTTGCCCTGACATTGGTCCGGTGTACGGCTGTATTGTAGAACTGGTACTTGCCCTGACATTGGTCCGGTGTACGGCTGTATTGTAGAGCTTGTACTTGCCCTGACATCGGTCCGGTGTGTGGCTGTATTGTAGAACTTGTACTTGCCGTGACATCGGTCCGGTGTGTGGCTGTATTGTAGAACTTGTACTTGCCGTGACATCGGTCCGGTGTGTGGCTGTATTCTAGAACTTGGACTTGCCGTGACATCGGTCCGGTGTGTGGCTGTATTGTAGAACTTGGACTTGCCCTGACATCGGTCTGGTGTACGGCTGTATTGTAGAACTTGTACTTGACCTGACATCGGTCCGGTGTACGGCTGTATTGTAGAACTTGTACTTGCCCTGACATTGGTCCGGTGTACGGCTGTATTGCAGAACTTGTACTTGCCCTGACATTGGTCGGGTGTGTGGCTGTATTGTAGAACTTGTACTTGCCCTGACATTGGTCCGGTGTGTGGCTGTATTGTAGAACTTGTACTTGCCCTGACATTGGTCCGGTGTGTGGCTGTATTGTAGAATTTGTACTTGCCCTGACATTGGTCCGGTGTGTGGCTGTATTGTAGAACATGTACTTGCCCTGACATTGGTCCGGTGTGTGGCTGTATTGTAGAACATGTACTTGCCCTGACATTGGTCCGGTGTGTGGCTGTATTGTAGAACATGTACTTGCCCTGACATTGGTCCGGTGTGTGGCTGTATTGTAGAACTTTTACTTGCCCTGACATTGGTCCGGCGTGTGGCTGTATTGTAGAACTTGTACTTGCCCTGACATTGGTCCGGTGTGTGGCTGTATTGTAGAACTTGTACTTGCCCTGACATTGGTCCGGTGTGTGGCTGTATTGTAGAACTTGTACTTGCCCTGACATTGGTCCGGTGTGTGGCTGTATTGTAGAACTTGTACTTGCCCTGACATTGGTCCGGTGTGTGGCTGTATTGTAGAACTTGTACTTGCCCTGACATTCGTACGGTGTGTGGCTGTATTGTAGAACTTGTACTTGCCCTGACATTCGTCCGGTGTGTGGCTGTATTGTAGAACTTGTACTTGCCCTGACATTGGTCCTGTGTACGGCTGTATTGTAGAACTTGTACTTGCCCTGACATTGGTCCGGTGTACGGCTGTATTGCAGAACTTGTACTTGCCCTGACATTGGTCCGGTGTGTGGCTGTATTGTAGAACTTGTACTTGCCCTGACATTGGTCCGGTGTGTGGCTGTATTGTAGAACTTGTACTTGCCCTGACATTGGTCTGGTGTGTGGGTGTATTGTAGAACTTGTACTTGCCCTGACATTGGTCCGGTGTGTGGCTGTATTGTGGAACTTGTACTTGCCCTGACATTGGTCCGGTGTGTGGCTGTATTGTAGAACTGGTACTTGCCCTGACATTGGTCCGGTGTGTGGCTGTATTGTAGAACTGGTACTTGCCCTGACATTGGTCCGGTGTGTGGCTGTATTGTAGAACTTGTACTTGCCGTGACATTGGTCCAGTGTGTGGCTGTATTGGTGTACGGGTGTATTGTAGAGCTTGTACTTGCCCTGGCATTGGTCTGGTGTACGGCTGTATTGTAGAGCTTGTACTTGCCCTGACATTGGTCCGGTGTACGGCTGTATTGTAGAACTTGTACTTGCCCTGACATTGGTCCGGTGTACGGCAGTATTGTAGAACTTGTACTTGCCCTGACATTGGTCCGGTGTACGGCTGTATTGTAGAACTTGTACTTGCCCTGATATTGGTCCGGTGTGTGGCTGTATTGTGGAACTTGTACTTGCCCTGACATTGGTCCGGTGTGTGGCTGTATTGTGGAACTTGTACTTGCCCTGACATTAGTCCGGTGTGTGGCTGTATTGTAGAGCTGGTACTTGCCCTGACATTGGTCCGGTGTGTGGCTGTATTGTAGAACTGGTACTTGCCGTGACATCGGTCCGGTGTGTGGCTGTATTGTAGAACTTGTACTTGCCCTGACATTGGTCCGGTGTACGGCTGTATTGTAGAACTTGGACTTGCCCTGACATTGGTCCGGTGTACGTCTGTATTGTAGAACATGTACTTGCCCTGACATTGGTTTGGTGTACGGCTGTATTGTAGAACTTGTACTTGCCATGACATTGATCCGGTGTACGGCTGTATTGTATAACTTGTACTTGCCCTGACATTGGTCCGGTGTACGGCTGTATTGTAGAACTTGTACTTGCCCTGACATTGGTCCGGTGTACAGCTGTATTCTAGAACTTGGACTTGCCGTGACATCGGTCCGGTGTGTGGCTGTATTGTAGAACTTGGACTTGCCCTGACATTCGTCCGGTGTACGGCTGTATTGTAGAACTTGGACTTGCCCTGACATTGGTCCGGTGTACGGCTGTATTGTAGAACTTGTACTTGCCCTGACATTGGTCCGGTGTACGGCTGTATTGTAGAACATGTACTTGCCCTGACAATGGTCCGGTGTACGGCTGTATTGTAGAACTTGTACTTGCCCTGACATTGGTCCGGTGTACGGCTGTATTGTAGAACTTGTACTTGCCCTGACATTGGTCCGGTGTACGGCTGTATTGTAGAACTTGTACTTGCCCTGACATTGGTCCGGTGTACGGCTGTATTGTAGAACTTGTACTTGCCCTGACATTGGTCCGGTGTACGGCTGTATTGTAGAACTTGTACTTGCCCTGACATTGGTCAGGTGTACGGCTGTATTGTAGAGCTTGTACTTGCCCTGACATTGGTCCGTTGTACGGGTGTATTGTAGAGCTTGTACTTGCCCTGACATTGGTCCGGTGTACGGCTGTATTGTAGAGCTTGTACTTGCCCTGACATTGGTCCGGTGTACGGCTGTTTTGTAGAACTTGTACTTGCCCTGACATTGGTCCGGTGTACGGCTGTATTGTAGAACTGGTACTTGCCCTGACATTGGTCCGGTGTACGGCTGTATTGCTGAGCTTGTACTTGCCCTGACATCGGTCCGGTGTGTGGCTGTATTGTAGAACTTGTACTTGCCGTGACATCGGTCCGGTGTGTGGCTGTATTGTAGAACTTGTACTTGCCGTGACATCGGTCCGGTGTGTGGCTGTATTCTAGAACTTGGACTTGCCGTGACATCGGTCCGGTGTGTGGCTGTATTGTAGAACTTGGACTTGCCCTGACATCGGTCTGGTGTACGGCTGTATTGTAGAACTTGTACTTGACCTGACATCGGTCCGATGTACGGCTGTATTGTAGAACTTGTACTTGCCCTGAAATTGGTCCGGTGTACGGCTGTATTGCAGAACTTGTACTTGCCCTGACATTGGTCGGGTGTGTGGCTGTATTGTAGAACTTGTACTTGCCCTGACATTGGTCCGGTGTGTGGCTGTATTGTAGAACTTGTACTTGCCCTGACATTGGTCCGGTGTGTGGCTGTATTGTAGAACATGTACTTGCCCTGACATTGGTCCGGTGTGTGGCTGTATTGTAGAACTTGTACTTGCCCTGACATTGGTCCGGTGTGTGGCTGTATTGTAGAACATGTACTTGCCCTGACATTGGTCCGGTGTGTGGCTGTATTGTAGAACATGTACTTGCCCTGACATTGGTCCAGTGTGTGGCTGTATTGTAGAACATGTACTTGCCCTGACATTGGTCCGATGTGTGGCTGTATTGTAGAACTTTTACTTGCCCTGACATTGGTCCGGCGTGTGGCTGTATTGTAGAACTTGTACTTGCCCTGACATTGGTCCGGTGTGTGGCTGTATTGTAGAACTTGTACTTGCCCTGACATTGGTCCGGTGTGTGGCTGTATTGTAGAACTTGTACTTGCCCTGAAATTGGTCCGGTGTGTGGCTGTATTGTAGAACTTGTACTTGCCCTGACATTGGTCCGGTGTGTGGCTGTATTGTAGAACTTGTACTTGCCCTGACATTCGTACGGTGTGTGGCTGTATTGTAGAACTTGTACTTGCCCTGACATTCGTCCGGTGTGTGGCTGTATTGTAGAACTTGTACTTGCCCTGACATTGGTCCTGTGTACGGCTGTATTGTAGAACTTGTACTTGCCCTGACATTGGTCCGGTGTACGGCTGTATTGCAGAACTTGTATTTGCCCTGACATTGGTCCGGTGTGTGGCTGTATTGTAGAACTTGTACTTGCCCTGACATTGGTGCGGTGTGTGGCTGTATTGTAGAACTTGTACTTGCCCTGACATTGGTCTGGTGTGTGGCTGTATTGTGGAACTTGTACTTGCCCTGACATTGGTACGGTGTGTGGCTGTATTGTAGAACTGGTACTTGCCCTGACATTGGTCCGGTGTGTGGCTGTATTGTAGAACTGGTACTTGCCCTGACATTGGTCCGGTGTGTGGCTGTATTGTAGAACTTGTACTTGCCGTGACATCGGTCCCGTGTGTGGCTGTATTGGTGTACGGGTGTATTGTAGAGCTTGTACTTGCCCTGACATTGGTCTGGTGTACGGCTGTATTGTAGAGCTTGTACTTGCCCTGACATTGGTCCGGTGTACGGCTGTATTGTATAACTTGTACTTGCCCTGACATTGGTCCGGTGTACGGCTGTATTGTAGAACTTGTACTTGCCCTGACATTGGTCCGGTGTACGGCTGTATTGTAGAACTTGTACTTGCCCTGACATTGGTCCGGTGTGTGGCTGTATTGTGGAACTTGTACTTGCCCTGACATTGGTCCGGTGTGTGGCTGTATTGTGGAACTTGTACTTGCCCTGACATTAGTCCGGTGTGTGGCTGTATTGTAGAACTGGTACTTGCCCTGACATTGGTCCGGTGTGTGGCTGTTTTGTAGAACTGGTACTTGCCGTGACATCGGTCCGGTGTGTGGCTGTATTGTAGAACTTGTACTTGCCCTGACATTGGTCCGGTGTACGGCTGTATTGTAGAACTTGGACTTGCCCTGACATTGGTCCGGTGTACGTCTGTATTGTAGAACATGTACTTGCCCTGACATTGGTTCGGTGTACGGCTGTATTGTAGAACTTGTACTTGCCATGACATTTGTCCGGTGTACGGCTGTATTGTATAACTTGTACTTGCCCTGACATTGGTCCGGTGTACGGCTGTATTGTAGAACTTGTACTTGCCCTGACATTGGTCCGGTGTACAGCTGTATTCTAGAACTTGGACTTGCCGTGACATCGGTCCGGTGTGTGGCTGTATTGTAGAACTTGGACTTGCCCTGACATTCGTCCGGTGTACGGCTGTATTGTAGAACTTGGACTTGCCCTGACATTGGTCCGGTGTACGGCTGTATTGTAGAACTTGTACTTGCCCTGACATTGGTCCGGTGTACGGCTGTATTGTAGAACATGTACTTGCCCTGACATTGGTCCGGTGTACGGCTGTATTGTAGAACTTGTACTTGCCCTGACATTGGTCCGGTGTACGGCTGTATTGTAGAACTTGTACTTGCCCTGACATTGGTCCGGTGTGCAGCTGTATTGTAGAACTTGTACTTGCCCTGACATTGGTCCGGTGTACGGCTGTATTGTAGAACTTGTACTTGCCCTGACATTGGTCCGGTGTACGGCTGTATTGTAGAACTTGTACTTGCCCTGACATTGGTCAGGTGTACGGCTGTATTGTAGAGCTTGTACTTGCCCTGACATTGGTCCGGTGTACGGGTGTATTGTAGAGCTTGTACTTGCCCTGACATTGGTCAAGTGTACGGCTGTATTGTAGAGCTTGTACTTGCCCTGACATTGGTCCGGTGTACGGCTGTTTTGTAGAACTTGTACTTGCCCTGACATTGGTCCGGTGTACGGCTGTATTGTAGAACTGGTACTTGCCCTGACATTGGTCCGGTGTACGGCTGTATTGTAGAGCTTGTACTTGCCCTGACATCTGTCCGGTGTGTGGCTGTATTGTAGAACTTGTACTTGCCCTGACATTGGTCCGGTGTACGGCTGTATTGTAGAACTTGTACTCGCCCTGACATTGGTCCAGTGTACGTCTGTATTGTAGAACATGTACTTGCCCTGACATTTGTTCGGTGTACGGCTGTATTGTAGAACTTGTACTTGCCATGACATTGGTCCGGTGTACGGCTGTATTGTAGAACTTGTACTTGCCCTGACATTGGTCCGGTGTACGGCTGTATTGTAGAACTTGTACTTGCCCTGACATTGGTCCGGTGTGCGGCTGTATTCTAGAACTTGTACTTGCCGTGACATCGGTCCGGTGTGTGGCTGTATTGTAGAACTTGGACTTGCCCTGACATTCGTCCGGTGTACGGCTGTATTGTAGAACTTGGACTTGCCCTGACATTGGTCCGGTGTACGGCTGTATTGTAGAACTTGTACTTGCCCTGACATTGGTCCGGTGTACGGCTGTATTGTAGAACATGTACTTGCCCTGACATTGGTCCGGTGTACGGCTGTATTGTAGAACTTGTACTTGCCCTGACATTGGTCCGGTGTACGGCTGTATTGTAGAACTTGTACTTGCCCTGACATTGGTCCGGTGTACGGCTGTATTGTAGAACTTGTACTTGCCCTGACATTGGTCCGGTGTACGGCTGTATTGTAGAGCTTGTACTTGCCCTGACATTGGTCCGGTGTACGGCTGTATTGTAGAGCTTATACTTGCCCTGACATTGGTCCGGTGTACGGCTGTTTTGTAGAACTTGTACTTGCCCTGACATTGGTCCGGTGTACGGCTGTATTGTAGAACTGGTACTTGCCCTGACATTGGTCCGGTGTACGGCTGTATTGTAGAGCTTGTACTTGCCCTGACATCGGTCCGGTGTGTGGCTGTATTGTAGAACTTGTACTTGCCCTGACATCGGTCCGGTGTGTGGCTGTATTGTAGAACTTGTACTTGCCGTGACATCGGTCCGGTGTGTGGCTGTATTGTAGAACTTGTACTTGCCGTGACATCGGTCCGGTGTGTGGCTGTATTCTAGAACTTGGACTTGCCGTGACATCGGTCCGGTGTGTGGCTGTATTGTAGAACTTGGACTTGCCCTGACATCGGTCCGGTGTACGGCTGTATTGTAGAACTTGTACTTGACCTGACATCGGTCCGGTGTACGGCTGTATTGTAGAACTTGTACTTGCCCTGACATTGGTCCGGTGTACGGCTGTATTGTAGAACTTGTACTTGCCCTGACATTGGTCCGGTGTACGGCTGTATTGTAGAACTTGTACTTGCCCTGACATTGGTCCGGTGTACGTTTGTGTTGTAGAACATGTACTTGCCCTGACATTGGTCCGGTGTACGGCTGTGTTGTAGAACTTGTACTTGCCCTGACATTGGTCCGGTGTACGGCTGTATTGTAGAGCTTGTACTTGCCCTGACATTGGTCCGGTGTACGGGTGTATTGTAGAGCTTGTACTTGCCCTGACATTGGTCCGGTGTACGGCTGTATTGTAGAGCTTGTACTTGCCCTGACAATGGTCCGGTGTACGGCTGTATTGTAGAACTTGTACTTGCCCTGACATTGGTCCGGTGTGTGGCTGTTTTGTAGAACATGTACTTGCCCTGACATTGATCCGGTGTGTGGCTGTCTTGTAGAACTTGTACTTGCCCTGACATTGGTCCGGTGTGTGGCTGTATTGTAGAACATGTACTTGCCCTGACATTGGTCCGGTGTGTGGCTGTATTGTAGAACTTGTACTTGCCCTGACATTGGTCCGGTGTGTGGCTGTATTGTAGAACATGTACTTGCCCTGACATTGGTCTGGTGTGTGGCTGTATTGTAGAACATGTACTTGCCCTGACATTGGTCCGGTGTGTGGCTGTATTGTAGAACTTGTACTTGCCCTGACATTCGTCCGGTGTGTGGCTGTATTGTAGAACTTGTACTTGCCCTGACATTGGTCCGGTGTGTGGCTGTATTGTAGAACTTGTACTTGCCCTCACATTGGTCCGGTGTGTGGCTGTATTGTAGAACTTGTACTTGCCCTGACATTCGTCCGGTGTGTGGCTGTATTGTAGAACTTGTACTTGCCCTGACATTGGTCCTGTGTACGGCTGTATTGTAAAACTTGTACTTGCCCTGACATTGGTATGGTGTACGGCTGTATTGTAGAACTTGTACTTGCCGTGACATTGGTCCGGTGTGTGGCTGTATTGCAGAACTTGTACTTGCCCTGACATTGGTCCGGTGTGTGGCTGTATTGTAGAACTTGTACTTGCCCTGACATTGGTCCGGTGTGTGGCTGTATTGTGGAACTTGTACTTGCCCTGACATTGGTCCGGTGTGTGGCTGTATTGTGGAACTTGTACTTGCCCTGACATTGGTCCGGTGTGTGGCTGTATTGTAGAACTTGTACTTGCCCTGACATTGGTCTGGTGTGTGGCTGTATTGTAGAACTTGTACTTGCCGTGACATCGGTCCGGTGTGTGGCTGTATTGTAGAACTTGGACTTGCCATGACATCGATCCGGTGTGTGGCTGTATTGTAGAACTTGGACTTGACCTGACATCGGTCCGGTGTACGGCTGTATTGTAGAACTGGTACTTGCTGTCAGAATGTACCAAAGTATTAACTGAAAAGGATACAATACTCAAAAGGATACAGGAGGTAGGGTCTTCCGGATCCCTGTTCACACGATTTGATAGTTGTGAAGTCAATTGAAGACCTTCCAAATGATACAACCCTCTGGCTGATAAAACAGGCAGAGCGATGGATCACTGGAAAGGGCGTGGGTAAGGTATAGAAAGCCAGCCTAGGACAAATTAAAGTATCATGAATAACTGCTCCAACCTGAGTATGATGAATTAGATAATGACAGGAATGTTCACACTGACCTTTAGTTTAGGGTAGAAGAATCCAGAAGTCTCTTGATGGATTTGAATGAAGAACAAACGACAAGGAAGGGAAAATTAGTAAGGGAGACTTATCCCGAACGGAACGAGGCTCACGCTAGATACGGGTTGAATTCACCACAGGATAGCGTCCAAAAGTTCAGTTCAATGTCACCTTCCAATAATCCTTGAAAAGCTTCCTTTCCACTATAGGGATCAATCCTTCTGTTAATTCCACAGATGCAGGAGTTAGAAATAGCGCTTTTTTTAAGGAAAAACAAAGTACACGCGGTTATAAACAGCCGCGAAGAAAATAATGTTTGAAGACAACGTGCGCGTGTGGATTTTACACGCGGGCAGGATTTACGCAGTCTTGGCCAGCCTCACTTGAAGACAGAGAGCGCTTGTGGATATTACACACGGGCAGGATTCACGCAGTCTGGGCCAGCCGCGAGTGAAGACAACGTGCGCGTGTGGATTTTACACGCGGGCAGGATTTACGCAGCCTTGGCCAGCCTTACTTGAAGACAGAGAGCGCGTGTGGATTTTACACGCGGGCAGGATTTACGCAGCCTTGGCCAGGCGCGCTTGAAGACAGAGAGCGCGTGTGGAATTACACGCGGGCGGTGTTCCCGCAGTCCGGAACAGCCGCGTTTAGAGACAACGTGCGCGTGTGGAATTACACGCGGGCAGGATTTACGCAGTCCGGGCCAGCCGCGTATGAAGACAGAGTGTACGTGTGGATGTACACGCGGGCAGGATTCCCGCAGTCCGGACCAGCCACGCTTGAAGACAGAGAACGCGTGTGAATTATCACGCGAAGGAATAGCTCCAGGAATCAGCGTGTGGCGGAACACACGCTATTGAAGGCCCAAAAGTAGCTGTAGAAATATGCAGGATGCAGATCAGAGGTTCAGCTACATAACGCCAATAGATTCGATCAGAAGCAGCGAGTGAAGTTTCTACGCTGCTTAAATACGTAATACCGTAGTTCACGTGACGAAGCAAACGTCACGTGAAGTTAGCGACGTGAAAAGTGCAAACGTCGTTTTCCCGGTAACGTATCGAATAACCTCCATTTGGAATAGAACGGTCTAGCTGTTCTACGAGCGTAGCGTCCAGCATGCATGACAGTGCCATCCCCCAAAGGGACAACCTCTCCCCTTCTTGTGTGAAAGCGCTTCAATAAAGCAGGAGCATGAATATTAGAAAGAGGTTCCCAGGACCTATCTTCGGGACCATAGCCCTTCCAATCCACCAGATAATATGGTCTACCAGAACGTAGTTTCATATCCAGTATGTCTTGTACCTCGTATTCATCTGAACCCCGCACAGAAATAGCAACAGGCCGTACAGGCAGTCTAGTAGCTTCAGAAAATGGCTTAATGAGTGACACGTGGAATACAGGATGCACTCGCCATCGTTGTGGCAAAGCCAGACGTACAGCAGCAGGATTAAGAACTTGGAGCACTACATACGGACCGATGTATTTAGGCAACAATTTCTTTTTGCCTGGAATTCTTAAGTTCTTAGTGGACAGCCAGACTTTCATACCAGCCTTATAGACAGGTGCGGGTACTCTATGAGCATCGGCATAGAACTTGTCACGTCGTTTAGCCTGCTCCAATTGCTGCTTCACCTTTCTCTGTAATCTCTTCAGATCACGAAAAGTACGGCCTGCGGCAGGCGTGTCCAAGGATAGACCGGAATCCAGAGGTATTGATCGGGGGTGTTGTCCATAGAGAGCATAGAACGGTGAAGTGCCTATGGCACTATGATAAGAGTTGTTATAGGCGAATTCAGCCGCCGGCAGTACCGTGAGCCAATCCGATTGGTATTGCAAACACAGACACCGCAGATATTGTTCCATAGTACAATTGACCCTTTCAGTCTGTCCGTCAGTTTGAGGATGATAAGCACTGGACATTCTATCATCAATCAGTAATGCAGATGTTAAAGCTCTCCAAAAGCGTGACGCAAACTGTGAGCCCCTGTCTGTAATGATTACTGATGGTAGACCAAAGAAACGAAATATATGTTGGATGAATAGTTCAGCCAGAACAGCAGCAGTTGGTAAACCAATACAGGGAATAAAAAGAGCCAATTTAGTGAAATAATCCACTACGACCCATATGGTATCATATCCCTGATTTGGGGGGAGTTCTACCACGAAGTCCATAGATATCATGTCCCATGGTTTGTTAGGGACAGGTAGGGACTGGAGTAAGCCCACTGGTTTACCAGGAGTATTTTTACATTGGATACATACAGAACAAGAAGATACATAGTTTATAACATCTTTTGCCATGGATGGCCACCAGCACCACCTTTTGAGCAGCTCCAGTGTTTTCTTCCGTCCAGGATGGGCTGCAATCAAGGAATCATGATTCCATTTGAGGGCTTTATTCCGCATTGAAGGAGTTGGTAGATAAAGTACTCCTTGTGTGAATGGTAAACCGTTATGTACGTCCAGATTCATATCCTGGACTACTTGTGGATGAATTTTTACCCACTCTTGTACTTCGGTTTTTTGGGATGGTTGAACCGAACAACTACATATTACATGATCTGCCAACAGCTGAATCTGCACTTGTTTTTCTTCCTGCGCCTCTTCACTCATACGGGACAAAGCGTCCGACTTAACATGTTCTCGGGCAGGACGATAGGTGACCTGGAAATCGTATTGGGCAAAAAAGACATGCCATCTGGCCTGACGGGCCGTAAGGCATTTCATGGATTTGAATGCTTGGAGATTTCTATGGTCAGAGTACACCAACACCTGTTGTTTGGCCCCAAGAAGATGATGACGCCATTCTCGGAAAGCATCTTTGATAGCCAGTAGTTCCCGCTCAGTGACGGTGTAGTTCCGTTCATATGAGGTGAGTTTGCGAGAGAAGAAAGCCACTGGGTGTTCCTCCTTGGTTTCTGTGCAAACTTGTGAGAGTACTGCACCAATAGCGACACTGGATGCATCCGCTTCAACGACAAACTGGCGATCAGGATCCGGATGTTGAAGCACGGGTGCAGTGGTAAATGCTTCCTTCAGCTTTTCGAATGCTGCTTGGGCATGTTGGTTCCAACAGAAAGGAACTTTAGTACTAGTTAAAGCCGTCAAAGGAGCTACTGTTTTGGAAAAGGAATGGATAAATCTGCGATAGAAATTCGCAAAGCCTAAGAAAGACTGTAGTGACTTGACATTATGCGGAATCGGCCAATTCAAGACGGCCTTTACCTTGGAACGACTCATTCGAGCACCTAGATTGGTAATGCCGTAACCAAGGAATTCCACTTCCTGTGAATGAAAGACACATTTTTCGGCTTTCACATAAAGATGGTTCTCCCTGAGTCTTTGTAGGACTGTAGAAACATGTCTGACGTGTTCCGATAAAGATGATGAGTAGATCAGAATGTCATCCAGATAGATAACCACAAATTGGTCCATTATGTCTCTGAATATATCATTCATGAAGAATTGAAATGTGGCGGGAGCATTGCACAGACCAAAAGGCATCACCAAATATTCGTAAAGACCATACCGTGTCTTAAAAGCTGTCTTCCATTCGTCGCCTTCACGAATGCGAACCAAATTGTATGCACCTCGCAAGTCCAATTTGGTGAAATAACTGGAAGTGCCTAATTGATCCAATAGAACGTTTATTAGTGGTAAGGGGTATTGGTTTTTGATGGTGATATCATTAAGTGCCCTGTAATCAATGCAAGGTCTGAGATCTCCCTCTTTCTTAGGAACAAAGAATAGAGGAGATGCAGCAGGTGATTGTGAGGGCCGTATAAAGCCCATTGCTAGCGCTTTATCAATGTATTCTTTTAACACAACATCTTCTTTAGGTGTTAGTGAATAAACACGGCCTGTAGGAATTTTGGCACCAGGAATCAATTCGATAGGACAGTCGTACTGTCGATGAGGAGGTAGTTGTTCTGCCTGGCCTTTATCAAAGACATCAGCATAATCAGCGTATTCGCATGGTATGATATTGTCGCATTAATGTACAACGCTGATAGTTGAATCCTCCACCATAGAGGCCAATATGTGTTGTTTATTTGACACCTCCTGACTGGTAAAGCAATGTTCATTGCAATGAATCGAAGGATATCGGAGCGATCCCGAAACCCAGTCAACAGCAGGATTGTGAAGGGTTAACCATGCAAGACCAAGTATGATCTCGTACTGTGGAGCAGCAATAACATCGAAGATGATTTCTTCTGAATGATTATTCGATAACGTCATCTGAACAGGTACCGTCTCCTGGGTTACCATACCAGAAGTCAAAACAGATCCCTCCACGGTGTTCACCGTTTCAGGTCTTTTTTTGTTTACAAGGGGTAAGGAACAGTTCTTGGCATACGTGATGTCTATGTAATTGCTGGTGGCTCCAGAATCAACCATGGCCTTGGAAACCACTTCTCGCTCATCACAACGTAACGTCACCTGAACTATTACAGGTGCATGTTTAGGAATGGTACTGGAGTCCGATGAAACACTCGACATAGGGACTCCTGCTATTGTCGAGTTTTGGCGTTTCCCGCACGCTTGATGGGTTTTTTAGTACATGCTGCCAATAAATGCTCGGAAGAACCACAGTACATACATAAGTGGTTTTTTCTTCGGTTCTCCCGTTCTGCATTGGACAATCGGCCTCTCACGGCGCCAATCTGCATGGGTTCAGGGTCGTTAGAGATGACTGCTGGTGTCTCTGACCGCCCCGAGACTGGCATGAAGGGCTTTTTCTCTCCCTTTCGAGCATTCCTTCGGGCGTCGATTTGTAGAACCAAATCGAGCAACTCTGGAAAACCCGTAGGAACCACAGGAACTGTGGATAAGGCATCTTTCAGTTCTTCAGAAAGACCCTTGTAGAAAACAGCCGTTTTCTTGCTGTCAGGCCATTGGGTTTCCGCCGTCAGTTGATTGAACCGGGCAACGTAAGACATAAGGGGTTGGCTGCCTTGTTGTAGGTTAAGCAACTCTAAATCTGTGGCTTGAGTAGAGTAACGCATGTCAAAGACTTTACTCATAGCAGTCAAGAGATCGTCACAATCGTACAACAAAGGGCTATTTGTTTCCAACAAAGGGTTAGCCCAAGCAGCAGCTGTGCCCCCTAAATGGGAAAGCACGAAGGCTGCTTTTGTGGTTAGATCAGGAAAAGATGTAGGACGGCAAAGTAAATGGAGTCGGCACTGATTTACAAAGGTTCTATAGGTTTTGGGATCACCCGTGAACCGTTCCGGAGGGGCCAAGGGAAACTGAGTGGGCATAACCACATTAATAGTTTCCTGTGGGGATGCCGTAGTCCCAGATCCAGATGCAGTAGCCATCGGCACCTGTGCTCCCTGAGGACTACCATGTAGGGCGTCTTGCATAACGTCCATACGGTGCCGTAACATGTCCTGTGCTGTAACCATTTCATTTCTCAAATCGCTGATCAACTGTGTCAAAACAGCTAAAGGATCCGTACCCTCCATGGCTTCTGATTCTGTCAGAATGTACCAAAGTATTAACTGAAAAGGATACAATACTCAAAAGGATACAGGAGGTAGGGTCTTCCGGATCCCTGTTCACACGATTTGATAGTTGTGAAGTCAATTGAAGACCTTCCAAATGATACAACCCTCTGGCTGATAAAACAGGCAGAGCGATGGATCACTGGAAAGGGCGTGGGTAAGGTATAGAAAGCCAGCCTAGGACAAATTAAAGTATCATGAATAACTGCTCCAACCTGAGTATGATGAATTAGATAATGACAGGAATGTTCACACTGACCTTTAGTTTAGGGTAGAAGAATCCAGAAGTCTCTTGATGGATTTGAATGAAGAACAAACGACAAGGAAGGGAAAATTAGTAAGGGAGACTTATCCCGAACGGAACGAGGCTCACGCTAGATACGGGTTGAATTCACCACAGGATAGCGTCCAAAAGTTCAGTTCAATGTCACCTTCCAATAATCCTTGAAAAGCTTCCTTCCCACTATAGGGATCAATCCTTCTGTTAATTCCACAGATGCAGGAGTTAGAAATAGCGCTTTTTTAAAGGAAAAACAAAGTACACGCGGTTATAAACAGCCGCGAAGAAAATAACGTTTGAAGACAACGTGCGCGTGTGGATTTCACTTCCTTCCGTCCAGGATGGGTCTGTCAGAATGTACCAAAGTATTAACTGAAAAGGATACAATACTCAAAAGGATACAGGAGGTAGGGTCTTCCGGATCCCTGTTCACACGATTTGATAGTTGTGAAGTCAATTGAAGACCTTCCAAATGATACAACCCTCTGGCTGATAAAACAGGCAGAGCGATGGATCACTGGAAAGGGCGTGGGTAAGGTATAGAAAGCCAGCCTAGGACAAATTAAAGTATCATGAATAACTGCTCCAACCGGAGTATGATGAATTAGATAATGACAGGAATGTTCACACTGACCTTTAGTTTAGGGTAGAAGAATCCAGAAGTCTCTTGATGGATTTGAATGAAGAACAAACGACAAGGAAGGGAAAATTAGTAAGGGAGACTTATCCCGAACGGAACGAGGCTCACGCTAGATACGGGTTGAATTCACCACAGGATAGCGTCCAAAAGTTCAGTTCAATGTCACCTTCCAATAATCCTTGAAAAGCTTCCTTCCCACTATAGGGATCAATCCTTCTGTTAATTCCACAGATGCAGGAGTTAGAAATAGCGCTTTTTTTAAGGAAAAACAAAGTACACGCGGTTATAAACAGCCGCGAAGAAAATAACGTTTGAAGACAACGTGCGCGTGTGGATTTTACACACGGGCAGGATTTACGCAGTCTTGGCCAGCCGCACTTGAAGACAGAGAGCGCGTGTGGATATTACACACGGGCAGGATTCACGCAGTCTTGGCCAGGCGCGCTTGAAGACAGAGAGCGCGTGTGGAATTACACGCGGGCGGTGTTCCCGCAGTCTGGAACAGCCGCGTTTAGAGACAACGTGCGCGTGTGGAATTACACGCGGGCAGGATTTACGCAGTCCGGGCCAGCCGCGTATGAAGACAGAGTGTACGTGTGGATGTACACGCGGGCAGGATTCCCACAGTCCGGACCAGCCACGCTTGAAGACAGAGAACGCGTGTGAATTATCACGCGAAGGAATAGCTCCAGGAATCAGCGTGTGGCGGAACACACGCTATTGAAGGCCCAAAAGTAGCTGTAGAAATATGCAGGATGCAGATCAGAGGTTCAGCTACACAACGCCAATAGATTCGATCAGAAGCAGCGAGTGAAGTTTCTACGCTGCTTAAATACGTAATACCGTAGTTCACGTGACGAAGCAAAAGTCACGTGAAGTTAGCGACGTGAAAAGTGCAAACGTCGTTTTCCCGGTAACGTATCGAATAACCTCCATTTGGAATAGAACGGTCTAGCTGTTCTACGAGCGTAGCGTCCAGCATGCATGACACTTGCCCTGACATTGGTCCGGTGTACGGCTGTATTGTAGAACTTGTACTTGCCCTGACATTGGTCCGGTGTACGGCTGTATTGTAGAACTTGTACTTGCCCTGACATTGGTCCGGTGTACGGCTGTATTGTAGAACTTGTACTTGCCCTGACATTGGTCCAGTGTACGGCTGTATTGTAGAACTTGTACTTGCCCTGACATTGGTCCGGTGTACGGCTGTATTGTAGAACTTGTACTTGCCCTGACATTGGTCCGGTGTACGGCTGTATTGTAGAACTTGTACTTGCCCTGACATTGGTCCGGTGTACGGCTGTATTGTAGAACTTGTACTTGCCCTGACATTGGTCCGGTGTACGGCTGTATTGTAGAACTTGTACTTGCCCTGACATTGGTCCGGTGTACGGCTGTATTGTAGAACTTGTACTTGCCCTGACATTGGTCCGGTGTACGGCTGTATTGTAGAACTTGTACTTGCCCTGACATTGGTCCGGTGTACGGCTGTATTGTAGAACTTGTACTTGCCCTGACATTGGTCCGGTGTGTGGCTGTATTGTAGAACTTGTACTTGCCCTGACATTGGTCCGGTGTACGGCTATATTGTAGAACTTGTACTTGTCCTGACATTGGTCCGGTGTGTGGCTGTATTGTAGAACATGTACTTGCCCTGACATTGGTCCGGTGTGTGGCTGTATTGTAGAACTTGTACTTGCCCTGACATTGGTCCGGTGTGTGGCTGTATTGTAGAACTTGTACTTGCCCTGACATTGGTCCGGTGTGTGGCTGTATTGTAGAACATGTACTTGCCCTGACATTGGTCCGGTGTGTGGCTGTATTGTAGAACTTGTACTTGCCCTGACATTGGTCCGGTGTGTGGCTGTATTGTAGAACATGTACTTGCCCTGACATTGGTCCGGTGTGTGGCTGTATTGTAGAACATGTACTTGCCCTGACATTGGTCCGGTGTGTGGCTGTATTGTAGAACTTGTACTTGCCCTGACATTGGTCCGGTGTGTGGCTGTATTGTAGAACTTGTACTTGCCCTGACATTGGTCCGGTGTGTGGCTGTATTGTAGAACTTGTACTTGCCCTGACATTGGTCCGGTGTGTGGCTGTATTGTAGAACTTGTACTTGCCCTGACATTGGTCCGGTGTGTGGCTGTATTGTAGAACTTGTACTTGCCCTGACATTCGTCCGGTGTGTGGCTGTATTGTAGAACTTGTACTTGCCCTGACATTCGTCCGGTGTGTGGCTGTATTGTAGAACTTGTACTTGCCCTGACATTGGTCCTGTGTACGGCTGTATTGTAGAACTTGTACTTGCCCTGACATTGGTCCGGTGTACGGCTGTATTGCAGAACTTGTACTTGCCCTGACATTGGTCCGGTGTGTGGCTGTATTGTAGAACTTGTACTTGCCCTGACATTGGTCCGGTGTGTGGCTGTATTGTAGAACTTGTACTTGCCCTGACATTGGTCTGGTGTGTGGCTGTATTGTAGAACTTGTACTTGCCCTGACATTGGTCCGGTGTGTGGCTGTATTGTGGAACTTGTACTTGCCCTGACATTGGTCCGGTGTGTGGCTGTATTGTGGAACTTGTACTTGCCCTGACATTGGTCCGGTGTGTGGCTGTATTGTAGAACTGGTACTTGCCCTGACATTGGTCCGTTGTGTGGCTGTATTGTAGAACTGGTACTTGCCGTGACATCGGTCCGGTGTGTGGCTGTATTGGTGTACGGGTGTATTGTAGAGCTTGTACTTGCCCTGACATTGGTCCGGTGTACGGCTGTATTGTAGAACTTGTACTTGCCCTGACATTGGTCCGGTGTACGGCTGTATTGTAGAACTTGTACTTGCCCTGACATTGGTCCGGTGTACGGCTGTATTGTAGAACTTGTACTTGCCCTGACATTGGTCCGGTGTGTGGCTGTATTGTGGAACTTGTACTTGCCCTGACATTGGTCCGGTGTGTGGCTGTATTGTGGAACTTGTACTTGCCCTGACATTGGTCCGGTGTGTGGCTGTATTGTAGAACTGGTACTTGCCCTGACATTGGTCCGGTGTGTGGCTGTATTGTAGAACTGGTACTTGCCCTGACATTGGTCCGGTCTGTGGCTGTATTGTAGAACTTGTCCTTGCCGTGACATCGGTCCGGTGTGTGGCTGTATTGGTGTACGGGTGTATTGTAGAGCTTGTACTTGCCCTGACATTGGTCTGGTGTACGGCTGTATTGTAGAGCTTGTACTTGCTCTGACATTGGTCCGGTGTACGGCTGTATTGTAGAACTTGTACTTGCCCTGACATAGGTCCGGTGTACGGCTGTATTGTAGATCTTGTACTTGCCCTGACATTGGTCCGGTGTACGGCTGTATTGTAGAACTTGTACTGTCCGGTGTACGGGTGTATTGTAGAGCTTGTACTTGCCCTGACATTGGTCCGGTGTACGGCTGTATTGTAGAGCTTGTACTTGCCCTGACATTGGTCCGGTGTACGGCTGTTTTGTAGAACTTGTACTTGCCCTGACATTGGTCCGGTGTACGGCTGTATTGTAGAACTGGTACTTGCCCTGACATTGGTCCGGTGTACGGCTGTATTGTAGAGCTTGTACTTGCCCTGACATCGGTCCGGTGTGTGGCTGTATTGTAGAACTTGTACTTGCCCTGACATCGGTCCGGTGTGTGGCTGTATTGTAGAACTTGTACTTGCCGTGACATCGGTCCGGTGTGTGGCTGTATTGTAGAACTTGTACTTGCCGTGACATCGGTCCGGTGTGTGGCTGTATTCTAGAACTTGGACTTGCCGTGCCATCGGTCCGGTGTGTGGCTGTATTGTAGAACTTGGACTTGCCCTGACATCGGTCTGGTGTACGGCTGTATTGTAGAACTTGTATTTGACCTGACATCGGTCCGTTGTACGGCTGTATTGTAGAACTTGTACTTGCCCTGACATTGGTCCGGTGTACGGCTGTATTGCAGAACTTGTACTTGCCCTGACATTGGTCGGGTGTGTGGCTGTATTGTAGAACTTGTACTTGCCCTGACATTGGTCCGGTGTGTGGCTGTATTGTAGAACTTGTACTTGTCCTGACATTGGTCCGGTGTGTGGCTGTATTGTAGAACATGTACTTGCCCTGACATTGGTCCGGTGTGTGGCTGTATTGTAGAACTTGTACTTGCCCTGACATTGGTCCGGTGTGTGGCTGTATTGTAGAACATGTACTTGCCCTGACATTGGTCCGGTGTGTGGCTGTATTGTAGAACATGTACTTGCCCTGACATTGGTCCGGTGTGTGGCTGTATTGTAGAACATGTACTTGCCCTGACATTGGTCCGGTGTGTGGCTGTATTGTAGAACTTTTACTTGCCCTGACATTGGTCCGGCGTGTGGCTGTATTGTAGAACTTGTACTTGCCCTGACATTGGTCCGGTGTGTGGCTGTATTGTAGAACTTGTACTTGTCCTGACATTGGTCCGGTGTGTGGCTGTATTGTAGAACTTGTACTTGCCCTGACATTGGTCCGGTGTGTGGCTGTATTGTAGAACTTGTACTTGCCCTGACATTGGTCCGGTGTGTGGCTGTATTGTAGAACTTGTACTTGCCCTGACATTCGTACGGTGTGTGGCTGTATTGTAGAACTTGTACTTGCCCTGACATTCGTCCGGTGTGTGGCTGTATTGTAGAACTTGTACTTGCCCTGACATTGGTCCTGTGTACGGCTGTATTGTAGAACTTGTACTTGCCCTGACATTGGTCCGGTGTACGGCTGTATTGCAGAACTTGTACTTGCCCTGACATTGGTCCGGTGTGTGGCTGTATTGTAGAACTTGTACTTGCCCTGACATTGGTCCGGTGTGTGGCTGTATTGTAGAACTTGTACTTGCCCTGACATTGGTCTGGTGTGTGGGTGTATTGTAGAACTTGTACTTGCCCTGACATTGGTCCGGTGTGTGGCTGTATTGTGGAACTTGTACTTGCCCTGACATTGGTCCGGTGTGTGGCTGTATTGTAGAACTGGTACTTGCCCTGACATTGGTCCGGTGTGTGGCTGTATTGTAGAACTGGTACTTGCCCTGACATTGGTCCGGTGTGTGGCTGTATTGTAGAACTTGTACTTGCCGTGACATCGGTCCCGTGTGTGGCTGTATTGGTGTACGGGTGTATTGTAGAGCTTGTACTTGCCCTGACATTGGTCTGGTGTACGGCTGTATTGTAGAGCTTGTACTTGCCCTGACATTGGTCCGGTGTACGGCTGTATTGTAGAACTTGTACTTGCCCTGACATTGGTCCGGTGTACGGCTGTATTGTAGAACTTGTACTTGCCCTGACATTGGTCCGGTGTACGGCTGTATTGTAGAACTTGTACTTGCCCTGACATTGGTCCGGTGTGCGGCTGTATTGTGGAACTTGTACTTGCCCTGACATTAGTCCGGTGTGTGGCTGTATTGTAGAACTGGTACTTGCCCTGACATTGGTCCGGTGTGTCGCTGTATTGTAGAACTGGTACTTGCCGTGACATCGGTCCGGTGTGTGGCTGTATTGTAGAACTTGGACTTGCCCTGACATTGGTCCGGTGTACGGCTGTATTGTAGAACTTGGACTTGCCCTGACATTGGTCCGGTGTGTGGCTGTATTGTGGAACTTGTACTTGCCCTGACATTAGTCCGGTGTGTGGCTGTATTGTAGAACTGGTACTTGCCGTGACATCGGTCCGGTGTGTGGCTGTATTGTAGAACTTGTACTTGCCCTGACATTGGTCCGGTGTGTGGCTGTATTGTAGAACTTGTACTTGCCCTGACATTGGTCCGGTGTGTGGCTGTATTGTGGAACTTGTACTTGCCCTGACATTAGTCCGGTGTGTGGCTGTATTGTAGAACTGGTACTTGCCCTGACATGGGTCCGGTGTGTGGCTGTATTGTAGAACTTGTACTTGCCCTGACATCGGTCCGGTGTGTGGCTGTATTGTAGAACTTGTACTTGCCCTGACATTGGTCCGGTGTACGGCTGTATTGTAGAACTTGGACTTGCCCTGACATTGGTCCGGTGTACGGCTGTATTGTAGAACTTGTACTCGCCCTGACATTGGTCCGGTGTACGTCTGTATTGTAGAACATGTACTCGCCCTGACATTGGTTCGGTGTACGGCTGTATTGTAGAACTTGTACTCGCCCTGACATTGGTCCGGTGTACGTCTGTATTGTAGAACATGTACTTGCCCTGACATTGGTCCGGTGTACGTCTGTATTGTAGAACATGTACTTGCCCTGACATTGGTTCGGTGTACGGCTGTATTGTAGAACTTGAACTTGCCATGACATTGGTCCGGTGTACGGCTGTATTGTAGAACTTGTACTTGCCCTGACATTGGTCCGGTGTACGGCTGTATTGTAGAACTTGTACTTGCCCTGACATTGGTCCGGTGTACGGCTGTATTGTAGAACATGTACTTGCCCTGACATTGGTCCGGTGTACGGCTGTATTGTAGAACTTGTACTTGCCCTGACATTGGTCCGGTGTACGGCTGTATTGTAGAACTTGTACTTGCCCTGACATTGGTCCGGTGTACGGCTGTATTGTAGAACTTGTACTTGCCCTGACATTGGTCCGGTGTACGGCTGTATTGTAGAACTTGTACTTGCCCTGACATTGGTCCGGTGTACGGCTGTATTGTAGAACTTGTACTTGCCCTGACATTGGTCCGGTGTACGGCTGTATTGTAGAACTTGTACTTGCCCTGACATTGGTCCGGTGTACGGGTGTATTGTAGAGCTTGTACTTGCCCTGACATTGGTCCGGTGTACGGCTGTATTGTAGAGCTTGTACTTGCCCTGACATTGGTCCGGTGTACGGCTGTTTTGTAGAACTTGTACTTGCCCTGACATTGGTCCGGTGTACGGCTGTATTGTAGAACTGGTACTTGCCCTGACATTGGTCCAGTGTACGGCTGTATTGTAGAGCTTGTACTTGCCCTGACATCGGTCCGGTGTGTGGCTGTATTGTAGAACTTGTACTTGCCCTGACATCGGTCCGGTGTGTGGCTGTATTGTAGAACTTGTACTTGCCGTGACATCGGTCCGGTGTGTGGCTGTATTCTAGAACTTGGACTTGCCGTGCCATCGGTCCGGTGTGTGGCTGTATTGTAGAACTTGGACTTGCCCTGGCATCGGTCTGGTGTACGGCGGTATTGTAGAACTTGTATTTGACCTGACATCGGTCCGTTGTACGGCTGTATTGTAGAACTTGTACTTGCCCTGACATTGGTCCGGTGTACGGCTGTATTGCAGAACTTGTACTTGCCCTGACATTGGTCGGGTGTGTGGCTGTATTGTAGAACTTGTACTTGCCCTGACATTGGTCCGGTGTGTGGCTGTATTGTAGAACTTGTACTTGCCCTGACATTGGTCCGGTGTGTGGCTGTATTGTAGAACATGTACTTGCCCTGACATTGGTCCGGTGTGTGGCTGTATTGTAGAACTTGTACTTGCCCTGACATTGGTCCGGTGTGTGGCTGTATTGTAGAACATGTACTTGCCCTGACATTGGTCCGGTGTGTGGCTGTATTGTAGAACATGTACTTGCCCTGACATTGGTCCGGTGTGTGGCTGTATTGTAGAACATGTACTTGCCCTGACATTGGTCCGGTGTGTGGCTGTATTGTAGAACTTTTACTTGCCCTTACATTGGTCCGGCGTGTGGCTGTATTGTAGAACTTGTACTTGCCCTGACATTGGTCCGGCGTGTGGCTGTATTGTAGAACTTGTACTTGCCCTGACATTGGTCCGGCGTGTGGCTGTATTGTAGAACTTGTACTTGCCCTGACATTGGTCCGGTGTGTGGCTGTATTGTAGAACTTGTACTTGCCCTGACATTGGTCCGGTGTGTGGCTGTATTGTAGAACTTGTACTTGCCCTGACATTCGTACGGTGTGTGGCTGTATTGTAGAACTTGTACTTGCCCTGACATTCGTCCGGTGTGTGGCTGTATTGTAGAACTTGTACTTGCCCTGACATTGGTCCTGTGTACGGCTGTATTGTAGAACTTATACTTGCCCTGACATTGGTCCGGTGTACGGCTGTATTGCAGAACTTGTACTTGCCCTGACATTGGTCCGGTGTGTGGCTGTATTGTAGAACTTGTACTTGCCCTGACATTGGTCCGGTGTGTGGCTGTATTGTAGAACTTGTACTTGCCCTGACATTGGTCCGGTGTGTGGGTGTATTGTAGAACTTGTACTTGCCCTGACATTGGTCCGGTGTGTGGCTGTATTGTGGAACTTGTACTTGCCCTGACATTGGTCCGGTGTGTGGCTGTATTGTAGAACTGGTACTTGCCCTGACATTGGTCCGGTGTGTGGCTGTATTGTAGAACTGGTACTTGCCCTGACATTGGTCCGGTGTGTGGCTGTATTGTAGAACTTGTACTTGCCGTGACATCGGTCCCGTGTGTGGCTGTATTGGTGTACGGGTGTATTGTAGAGCTTGTACTTGCCCTGACATTGGTCTGGTGTACGGCTGTATTGTAGAGCTTGTACTTGCCCTGACATTGGTCCGGTGTACGGCTGTATTGTAGAACTTGTACTTGCCCTGACATTGGTCCGGTGTACGGCTGTATTGTAGAACTTGTACTTGCCCTGACATTGGTCCGGTGTACGGCTGTATTGTAGAACTTGTACTTGCCCTGACATTGGTCCGGTGTGTGGCTGTATTGTGGAACTTGTACTTGCCCTGACATTGGTCCGGTGTGTGGCTGTATTGTGGAACTTGTACTTGCACTGACATTAGTCCGGTGTGTGGCTGTATTGTAGAACTGGTACTTGCCCTGACATTGGTCCGGTGTGTGGCTGTATTGTAGAACTGGTACTTGCCGTGACATCGGTCCGGTGTGTGGCTGTATTGTAGAACTTGTACTTGCCCTGACATTGGTCCGGTGTACGGCTGTATTGTAGAACTTGGACTTGCCCTGACATTGGTCCGGTGTACGGCTGTATTGTAGAACTTGTACTCGCCCTGACATTGGTCGGGTGTACGTCTGTATTGTAGAACATGTACTTGCCCTGACATTGGTTCGGTGTACGGCTGTATTGTAGAACTTGTACTTGCCATGACATTGGTCCGGTGTACGGCTGTATTGTATAACTTGTACTTGCCCTGACATTGGTCCGGTGTACGGCTGTATTGTAGAACTTGTACTTGCCCTGACATTGGTCCGGTGTACGGCTGTATTCTAGAACTTGGACTTGCCGTGACATCGGTCCGGTGTGTGGCTGTATTGCAGAACTTGGACTTGCCCTGACATTCGTCCGGTGTACGGCTGTATTGTAGAACTTGGACTTGCCCTGACATTGGTCCGGTGTACGGCTGTATTGTAGAACTTGTACTTGCCCTGACATTGGTCCGGTGTACGGCTGTATTGTAGAACATGTACTTGCCCTGACATTGGTCCGGTGTACGGCTGTATTGTAGAACTTGTACTTGCCCTGACATTGGTCCGGTGTACGGCTGTATTGTAGAACTTGTACTTGCCCTGACATTGGTCCGGTGTACGGCTGTATTGTAGAACTTGTACTTGCCCTGACATTGGTCCAGTGTACGGCTGTATTGTAGAACTTGTACTTGCCCTGACATTGGTCCGGTGTACGGCTGTATTGTAGAACTTGTACTTGCCCTGACATTGGTCAGGTGTACGGCTGTATTGTAGAGCTTGTACTTGCCCTGACATTGGTCCGGTGTACGGGTGTATTGTAGAGCTTGTACTTGCCCTGACATTGGTCCGGTGTACGGCTGAATTGTAGAGCTTGTACTTGCCCTGACATTGGTCCGGTGTACGGCTGTTTTGTAGAACTTGTACTTGCCCTGACATTGGTCCGGTGTACGGCTGTATTGTAGAACTGGTACTTGCCCTGACATTGGTCCGGTGTACGGCTGTATTGTAGAGCTTGTACTTGCCCTGACATCGGTCCGGTGTGTGGATGTATTGTAGAACTTGTACTTGCCCTGACATCGGTCCGGTGTACGGCTGTATTGTAGAACTTGTACTCGCCCTGACATTGGTCCGGTGTACGTCTGTATTGTAGAACATGTACTCGCCCTGACATTGGTTCGGTGTACGGCTGTATTGTAGAACTTGTACTTGCCATGACATTGGTCCGGTGTACGGCTGTATTGTAGAACTTGTACTTGCCCTGACATTGGTCCGGTGTACGGCTGTATTGTAGAACTTGTACTTGCCCTGACATTGGTCCGGTGTGCGGCTGTATTCTAGAACTTGTACTTGCCGTGACATCGGTCCGGTGTGTGGCTGTATTGTAGAACTTGGACTTGCCCTGACATTCGTCCGGTGTACGGCTGTATTGTAGAACTTGGACTTGCCCTGACATTGGTCCGGTGTACGGCTGTATTGTAGAACTTGTACTTGCCCTGACATTGGTCCGGTGTACGGCTGTATTGTAGAACATGTACTTGCCCTGACATTGGTCCGGTGTACGGCTGTATTGTAGAACTTGTACTTGCCCTGACATTGGTCCGGTGTACGGCTGTATTGTAGAACTTGTACTTGCCCTGACATTGGTCCGGTGTACGGCTGTATTGTAGAACTTGTACTTGCCCTGACATTGGTCCGGTGTACGGCTGTATTGTAGAGCTTGTACTTTCCCTGACATTGGTCCGGTGTACGGGTGTATTGTAGAGCTTGTACTTGCCCTGACATTGGTCCGGTGTACGGCTGTATTGTAGAGCTTATACTTGCCCTGACATTGGTCCGGTGTACGGCTGTTTTGTAGAACTTGTACTTGCCCTGACATTGGTCCGGTGTACGGCTGTATTGTAGAACTGGTACTTGCCCTGACATTGGTCCGGTGTACGGCTGTATTGTAGAGCTTGTACTTGCTCTGACATCGGTCCGGTGTGCGGCTGTATTGTAGAACTTGTACTTGCCCTGACATCGGTCCGGTGTGTGGCTGTATTGTAGAACTTGTACTTGCCGTGACATCGGTCCGGTGTGTGGCTGTATTGTAGAACTTGTACTTGCCGTGACATCGGTCCGGTGTGTGGCTGTATTGTAGAACTTGGACTTGCCGTGACATTGGTCCGGTGTACGGCTGTATTGTAGAACTTGTACTTGCCCTGACATTGGTCCGGTGTACGGCTGTATTGTAGAACTTGTACTTGCCCTGACATTGGTCCGGTGTACGTTTGTATTGTAGAACATGTACTTGCCCTGACATTGGTCCGGTGTACGGCTATGTTGTAGAACTTGTACTTGCCCTGACATTGGTCCGGTGTACGGCTGTATTGTAGAGCTTGTACTTGCCCTGACATTGGTCCGGTGTACGGGTGTATTGTAGAGCTTGTACTTGCCCTGACATTGGTCCGGTGTACGGCTGTATTGTAGAGCTTGTACTTGCCCTGACATTGGTCCGGTGTGTGGCTGTATTGTAGAACTTGTACTTGCCCTGACATTGGTCCGGTGTGTGGCTGTATTGTAGAACATGTACTTGCCCTGACATTGGTCCGGTGTGTGGCTGTATTGTAGAACATGTACTTGCCCTGACATTGGTCCGGTGTGTGGCTGTATTGTAGAACTTGTACTTGCCCTGACATTCGTCCGGTGTGTGGCTGTATTGTAGAACTTGTACTTGCCCTGACATTGGTCCGGTGTGTGGCTGTATTGTAGAACTTGTACTTGCCCTCACATTGGTCCGGTGTGTGGCTGTATTGTAGAACTTGTACTTGCCCTGACATTGGTCCTGTGTGTGGCTGTATTGTAGAACTTGTACTTGCCCTGACATTGGTCCTGTGTACGGCTGTATTGTAGAACTTGTACTTGCCCTGACATTGGTATGGTGTACGGCTGTATTGTAGAACTTGTACTTGCCCTGACATTGGTCCGGTGTGTGGCTGTATTGCAGAACTTGTACTTGCCCTGACATTGGTCCGGTGTGTGGCTGTATTGTAGAACTTGTACTTGCCCTGACATTCGTACGGTGTGTGGCTGTATTGTAGAACTGGTACTTGCCCTGACATTCGTCCGGTGTGTGGCTGTATTGTAGAACTTGTACTTGCCCTGACATTGGTCCTGTGTACGGCTGTATTGTAGAACTTGTACTTGCCCTGACATTGGTCCGGTGTACGGCTGTATTGCAGAACTTGTACTTGCCCTGACATTGGTCCGGTGTGTGGCTGTATTGTAGAACTTGTACTTGCCCTGACATTGGTCCGGTGTGTGGCTGTATTGTAGAACTTGTACTTGCCCTGACATTGGTCTGGTGTGTGGGTGTATTGTAGAACTTGTACTTGCCCTGACATTGGTCCGGTGTGTGGCTGTATTGTGGAACTTGTACTTGCCCTGACATTGGTCCGGTGTGTGGCTGTATTGTAGAACTGGTACTTGCCCTGACATTGGTCCGGTGTGTGGCTGTATTGTAGAACTGGTACTTGCCCTGACATTGGTCCGGTGTGTGGCTGTATTGTAGAACCTGTACTTGCCGTGACATCGGTCCCGTGTGTGGCTGTATTGGTGTACGGGTGTATTGTAGAGCTTGTACTTGCCCTGACATTGGTCTGGTGTACGGCTGTATTGTAGAGCTTGTACTTGCCCTGACATTGGTCCGGTGTACGGCTGTATTGTAGAACTTGTACTTGCCCTGACATTGGTCCGGTGTACGGCTGTATTGTAGAACTTGTACTTGCCCTGACATTGGTCCGGTGTACGGCTGTATTGTAGAACTTGTACTTGCCCTGACATTGGTCCGGTGTGTGGCTGTATTGTGGAACTTGTACTTGCCCTGACATTGGTCCGGTGTGTGGCTGTATTGTGGAACTTGTACTTGCCCTGACATTAGTCCGGTGTGTGGCTGTATTGTAGAACTGGTACTTGCCCTGACATTGGTCCGGTGTGTGGCTGTATTGTAGAACTGGTACTTGCCGTGACATCGGTCCGGTGTGTGGCTGTATTGTAGAACTTGTACTTGCCCTGACATTGGTCCGGTGTACGGCTGTATTGTAGAACTTGGACTTGCCCTGACATTGGTCCGGTGTACGTCTGTATTGTAGAACATGTACTTGCCCTGACATTGGTTCGGTGTACGGCTGTATTGTAGAACTTGTACTTGCCATGACATTGGTCCGGTGTACGGCTGTATTGTATAACTTGTACTTGCCCTGACATTGGTCCGGTGTACGGCTGTATTGTAGAACTTGTACTTGCCCTGACATTGGTCCGGTGTACAGCTGTATTCTAGAACTTGGACTTGCCGTGACATCGGTCCGGTGTGTGGCTGTATTGTAGAACTTGGACTTGCCCTGACATTCGTCCGGTGTACGGCTGTATTGTAGAACTTGGACTTGCCCTGACATTGGTCCGGTGTACGGCTGTATTGTAGAACTTGTACTTGCCCTGACATTGGTCCGGTGTACGGCTGTATTGTAGAACATGTACTTGCCCTGACATTGGTCCGGTGTACGGCTGTATTGTAGAACTTGTACTTGCCCTGACATTGGTCCGGTGTACGGCTGTATTGTAGAACTTGTACTTGCCCTGACATTGGTCCGGTGTACAGCTGTATTGTAGAACTTGTACTTGCCCTGACATTGGTCCGCTGTACGGCTGTATTGTAGAACTTGTACTTGCCCTGACATTGGTCCAGTGTACGGCTGTATTGTAGAACTTGTACTTGCCCTGACATTGGTCAGGTGTACGGCTGTATTGTAGAGCTTGTACTTGCCCTGACATTGGTCCGGTGTACGGGTGTATTGTAGAGCTTGTACTTGCCCTGACATTGGTCAAGTGTACGGCTGTATTGTAGAGCTTGTACTTGCCCTGACATTGGTCCGGTGTACGGCTGTTTTGTAGAACTTGTACTTGCCCTGACATCTGTCCGGTGTGTGGCTGTATTGTAGAACTTGTACTTGCCCTGACATTGATCCGGTGTACGGCTGTATTGTAGAACTTGTACTCGCCCTGACATTGGTCCAGTGTACGTCTGTATTGTAGAACATGTACTTGCCCTGACATTTGTTCCGTGTACGGCTGTATTGTAGAACTTGTACTTGCCATGACATTGGTCCGGTGTACGGCTGTATTGTAGAACTTGTACTTGCCCTGACATTGGTCCGGTGTACGGCTGTATTGTAGAACTTGTACTTGCCCTGACATTGGTCCGGTGTGCGGCTGTATTCTAGAACTTGTACTTGCCGTGACATCGGTCCGGTGTGTGGCTGTATTGTAGAACTTGGACTTGCCCTGACATTCGTCCGGTGTACGGCTGTATTGTAGAACTTGGACTTGCCCTGACATTGGTCCGGTGTACGGCTGTATTGTAGAACTTGTACTTGCCCTGACATTGGTCCGGTGTACGGCTGTATTGTAGAACATGTACTTGCCCTGACATTGGTCCGGTGTACGGCTGTATTGTAGAACTTGTACTTGCCCTGACATTGGTCCGGTGTACGGCTGTATTGTAGAACTTGTACTTGCCCTGACATTGGTCCAGTGTACGGCTGTATTGTAGAACTTGTACTTGCCCTGACATTGGTCCGGTGTACGGCTGTATTGTAGAACTTGTACTTGCCCTGACATTGGTCCGGTGTGCGGCTGTATTCTAGAACTTGTACTTGCCGTGACATCGGTCCGGTGTGTGGCTGTATTGCAGAACTTGGACTTGCCCTGACATCCGTCCGGTGTACGGCTGTATTGTAGAACTTGGACTTGCCCTGACATTGGTCCGGTGTACGGCTGTATTGTAGAACTTGTACTTGCCCTGACATTGGTCCGGTGTACGGCTGTATTGTAGAACATGTACTTGCCCTGACATTGGTCCGGTGTACGGCTGTATTGTAGAACTTGTACTTGCCCTGACATTGGTCCGGTGTACGGCTGTATTGTAGAACTTGTACTTGCCCTGACATTGGTCCAGTGTACGGCTGTATTGTAGAACTTGTACTTGCCCTGACATTGGTCCGGTGTACGGCTGTATTGTAGAGCTTGTACTTGCCCTGACATTGGTCCAGTGTACGGCTGTATTGTAGAGCTTATACTGCCCTGACATTGGTCCGGTGTACGGCTGTTTTGTAGAACTTGTACTTGCCCTGACATTGGTCCGGTGAACGGCTGTATTGTAGAACTGGTACTTGCCCTGACATTGGTCCGGTGTACGGCTGTATTGTAGAGCTTGTACTTGCCCTGACATCGGTCCGGTGTGTGGCTGTATTGTAGAACTTGTACTTGCCCTGACATCGGTCCGGTGTGTGGCTGTATTGTAGAACTTGTACTTGCCGTGACATCGGTCCGGTGTGTGACTGTATTGTAGAACTTGTACTTGCCGTGACATCGGTCCGGTGTGTGGCTGTATTCTAGAACTTGGACTTGCCGTGACATCGGTCCGGTGTGTGGCTGTATTGTAGAACTTGGACTTGCCCTGACATCGGTCCGGTGTACGGCTGTATTGTAGAACTTGTACTTGACCTGACATCGGTCCGGTGTACGGCTGTATTGTAGAACTTGTACTTGCCCTGACATCGGTCCGGTGTACGGCTGTATTGTAGAACTTGTACTTGCCCTGACATCGGTCCGGTGTACGGCTGTATTGTAGAACTTGTACTTGCCCTGACATTGGTCCGGTGTACGTTTGTGTTGTAGAACATGTACTTGCCCTGACATTGGTCCGGTGTACGGCTGTGTTGTAGAACTTGTACTTGCCCTGACATTGGTCCGGTGTACGGCTGTATTGTAGAGCTTGTACTTGCCCTGACATTGGTCCGGTGTACGGGTGTATTGTAGAGCTTGTACTTGCCCTGACATTGGTCCGGTGTACGGCTGTATTGTAGAGCTTGTACTTGCCCTGACAATGGTCCAGTGTACGGCTGTATTGTAGAACTTGTACTTGCCCTGACATTGGTCCGGTGTGTGGCTGTATTGTAGAACATGTACTTGCCCTGACATTGATCCGGTGTGTGGCTGTCTTGTAGAACTTGTACTTGCCCTGACATTGGTCCGGTGTGTGGCTGTATTGTAGAACATGTACTTGCCCTGACATTGGTCCGGTGTGTGGCTGTATTGTAGAACTTGTACTTGCCCTGACATTGGTCCGGTGTGTGGCTGTATTGTAGAACATGTACTTGCCCTGACATTGGTCTGGTGTGTGGCTGTATTGTAGAACATGTACTTGCCCTGACATTGGTCCGGTGTGTGGCTGTATTGTAGAACATGTACTTGCCCTGACATTGGTCCGGTGTACGGCTGTATTGTAGAACTTGTACTTGCCCTGACATTGGTCCGGTGTACGGCTGTATTGTAGAACTTGTACTTGCCCTGACATTGGTCCGGTGTACGGGTGTATTGTAGAGCTTGTACTTGCCCTGACATTGGTCCGGTGTACGGCTGTATTGTAGAGCTTGTACTTGCCCTGACATTGGTCCGGTGTACGGCTGTATTGTAGAACTTGTACTTGCCCTGACATTGGTCCGGTGTACGGCTGTATTGTAGAACTGGTACTTGCCCTGACATTGGTCCGGTGTACGGCTGTATTGTAGAGCTTGTACTTGCCCTGACATCGGTCCAGTGTGTGGCTGTATTGTAGAACTTGTACTTGCCCTGACATCGGTCCGGTGTGTGGCTGTATTGTAGAACTTGTACTTGCCGTGACATCGGTCCGGTGTGTGGCTGTATTGTAGAACTTGTACTTGCCGTGACATCGGTCCGGTGTGTGGCTGTATTCTAGAACTTGGACTTGCCGTGCCATCGGTCCGGTGTGTGGCTGTATTGTAGAACTTGGACTTGCCCTGGCATCGGTCTGGTGTACGGCGGTATTGTAGAACTTGTATTTGACCTGACATCGGTCCGTTGTACGGCTGTATTGTAGAACTTGTACTTGCCCTGACATTGGTCCGGTGTACGGCTGTATTGCAGAACTTGTACTTGCCCTGACATTGGTCGGGTGTGTGGCTGTATTGTAGAACTTGTACTTGCCCTGACATTGGTCCGGTGTGTGGCTGTATTGTAGAACTTGTACTTGCCCTGACATTGGTCCGGTGTGTGGCTGTATTGTAGAACATGTACTTGCCCTGACATTGGTCCGGTGTGTGGCTGTATTGTAGAACTTGTACTTGCCCTGACATTGGTCCGGTGTGTGGCTGTATTGTAGAACATGTACTTGCCCTGACATTGGTCCGGTGTGTGGCTCTATTGTAGAACATGTACTTGCCCTGACATTGGTCCGGTGTGTGGCTGTATTGTAGAACATGTACTTGCCCTGACATTGGTCCGGTGTGTGGCTGTATTGTAGAACTTTTACTTGCCCTTACATTGGTCCGGCGTGTGGCTGTATTGTAGAACTTGTACTTGCCCTGACATTGGTCCGGCGTGTGGCTGTATTGTAGAACTTGTACTTGCCCTGACATTGGTCCGGCGTGTGGCTGTATTGTAGAACTTGTACTTGCCCTGACATTGGTCCGGTGTGTGGCTGTATTGTAGAACTTGTACTTGCCCTGACATTGGTCCGGTGTGTGGCTGTATTGTAGAACTTGTACTTGCCCTGACATTCGTACGGTGTGTGGCTGTATTGTAGAACTTGTACTTGCCCTGACATTCGTCCGGTGTGTGGCTGTATTGTAGAACTTGTACTTGCCCTGACATTGGTCCTGTGTACGGCTGTATTGTAGAACTTGTACTTGCCCTGACATTGGTCCGGTGTACGGCTGTATTGCAGAACTTGTACTTGCCCTGACATTGGTCCGGTGTGTGGCTGTATTGTAGAACTTGTACTTGCCCTGACATTGGTCCGGTGTGTGGCTGTATTGTAGAACTTGTACTTGCCCTGACATTGGTCCGGTGTGTGGGTGTATTGTAGAACTTGTACTTGCCCTGACATTGGTCCGGTGTGTGGCTGTATTGTGGAACTTGTACTTGCCCTGACATTGGTCCGGTGTGTGGCTGTATTGTAGAACTGGTACTTGCCCTGACATTGGTCCGGTGTGTGGCTGTATTGTAGAACTGGTACTTGCCCTGACATTGGTCCGGTGTGTGGCTGTATTGTAGAACTTGTACTTGCCGTGACATCGGTCCCGTGTGTGGCTGTATTGGTGTACGGGTGTATTGTAGAGCTTGTACTTGCCCTGACATTTGTCTGGTGTACGGCTGTATTGTAGAGCTTGTACTTGCCCTGACATTGGTCCGGTGTACGGCTGTATTGTAGAACTTGTACTTGCCCTGACATTGGTCCGGTGTACGGCTGTATTGTAGAACTTGTACTTGCCCTGACATTGGTCCGGTGTACGGCTGTATTGTAGAACTTGTACTTGCCCTGACATTGGTCCGGTGTGTGGCTGTATTGTGGAACTTGTACTTGCCCTGACATTGGTCCGGTGTGTGGCTGTATTGTGGAACTTGTACTTGCACTGACATTAGTCCGGTGTGTGGCTGTATTGTAGAACTGGTACTTGCCCTGACATTGGTCCGGTGTGTGGCTGTATTGTAGAACTGGTACTTGCCGTGACATCGGTCCGGTGTGTGGCTGTATTGTAGAACTTGTACTTGCCCTGACATTGGTCCGGTGTACGGCTGTATTGTAGAACTTGGACTTGCCCTGACATTGGTCCGGTGTACGGCTGTATTGTAGAACTTGTACTCGCCCTGACATTGGTCGGGTGTACGTCTGTATTGTAGAACATGTACTTGCCCTGACATTGGTTCGGTGTACGGCTGTATTGTAGAACTTGTACTTGCCATGACATTGGTCCGGTGTACGGCTGTATTGTATAACTTGTACTTGCCCTGACATTGGTCCGGTGTACGGCTGTATTGTAGAACTTGTACTTGCCCTGACATTGGTCCGGTGTACGGCTGTATTCTAGAACTTGGACTTGCCGTGACATCGGTCCGGTGTGTGGCTGTATTGTAGAACTTGGACTTGCCCTGACATTCGTCCGGTGTACGGCTGTATTGTAGAACTTGGACTTGCCCTGACATTGGTCCGGTGTACGGCTGTATTGTAGAACTTGTACTTGCCCTGACATTGGTCCGGTGTACGGCTGTATTGTAGAACATGTACTTGCCCTGACATTGGTCCGGTGTACGGCTGTATTGTAGAACTTGTACTTGCCCTGACATTGGTCCGGTGTACGGCTGTATTGTAGAACTTGTACTTGCCCTGACATTGGTCCGGTGTACGGCTGTATTGTAGAACTTGTACTTGCCCTGACATTGGTCCGGTGTACGGCTGTATTGTAGAACTTGTACTTGCCCTGACATTGGTCCGGTGTACGGCTGTATTGTAGAACTTGTACTTGCCCTGACATTGGTCAGGTGTACGGCTGTATTGTAGAGCTTGTACTTGCCCTGACATTGGTCCGGTGTACGGGTGTATTGTAGAGCTTGTACTTGCCCTGACATTGGTCCGGTGTACGGCTGAATTGTAGAGCTTGTACTTGCCCTGACATTGGTCCGGTGTACGGCTGTTTTGTAGAACTTGTACTTGCCCTGACATTGGTCCGGTGTACGGCTGTATTGTAGAACTGGTACTTGCCCTGACATTGGTCTGGTGTACGGCTGTATTGTAGAGCTTGTACTTGCCCTGACATCGGTCCGGTGTGTGGATGTATTGTAGAACTTGTACTTGCCCTGACATCGGTCCGGTGTACGGCTGTATTGTAGAACTTGTACTCGCCCTGACATTGGTCCGGTGTACGTCTGTATTGTAGAACATGTACTCGCCCTGATATTGGTTCGGTGTACGGCTGTATTGTAGAACTTGTACTTGCCATGACATTGGTCCGGTGTACGGCTGTATTGTAGAACTTGTACTTGCCCTGACATTGGTCCGGTGTACGGCTGTATTGTAGAACTTGTACTTGCCCTGACATTGGTCCGGTGTGCGGCTGTATTCTAGAACTTGTACTTGCCGTGACATCGGTCCGGTGTGTGGCTGTATTGTAGAACTTGGACTTGCCCTGACATTCGTCCGGTGTACGGCTGTATTGTAGAACTTGGACTTGCCCTGACATTGGTCCGGTGTACGGCTGTATTGTAGAACTTGTACTTGCCCTGACATTGGTCCGGTGTACGGCTGTATTGTAGAACATGTACTTGCCCTGACATTGGTCCGGTGTACGGCTGTATTGTAGAACTTGTACTTGCCCTGACATTGGTCCGGTGTACGGCTGTATTGTAGAACTTGTACTTGCCCTGACATTGGTCCGGTGTACGGCTGTATTGTAGAACTTGTACTTGCCCTGACATTGGTCCGGTGTACGGCTGTATTGTAGAGCTTGTACTTTCCCTGACATTGGTCCGGTGTACGGGTGTATTGTAGAGCTTGTACTTGCCCTGACATTGGTCCGGTGTACGGCTGTATTGTAGAGCTTATACTTGCCCTGACATTGGTCCGGTGTACGGCTGTTTTGTAGAACTTGTACTTGCCCTGACATTGGTCCGGTGTACGGCTGTATTGTAGAACTGGTACTTGCCCTGACATTGGTCCGGTGTACGGCTGTATTGTAGAGCTTGTACTTGCTCTGACATCGGTCCGGTGTGCGGCTGTATTGTAGAACTTGTACTTGCCCTGACATCGGTCCGGTGTGTGGCTGTATTGTAGAACTTGTACTTGCCGTGACATCGGTCCGGTGTGTGGCTGTATTGTAGAACTTGGACTTGCCGTGACATCGGTCCGGTGTGTGGCTGTATTGTAGAACTTGGACTTGCCGTGACATCGGTCCGGTGTGTGGCTGTATTGTAGAACTTGGACTTGCCCTGACATCGGTCCGGTGTACGGCTGTATTGTAGAACTTGTACTTGACCTGACATCGGTCCGGTGTACGGCTGTATTGTAGAACTTGTACTTGCCCTGACATCGGTCCGGTGTACGGCTGTATTGTAGAACTTGTACTTGCCCTGACATTGGTCCGGTGTACGGCTGTATTGTAGAACTTGTACTTGCCCTGACATTGGTCCGGTGTACGTTTGTATTGTAGAACATGTACTTGCCCTGACATTGGTCCGGTGTACGGCTATGTTGTAGAACTTGTACTTGCCCTGACATTGGTCCGGTGTACGGCTGTATTGTAGAGCTTGTACTTGCCCTGACATTGGTCCGGTGTACGGGTGTATTGTAGAGCTTGTACTTGCCCTGACATTGGTCCGGTGTACGGCTGTATTGTAGAGCTTGTACTTGCCCTGACATTGGTCCGGTGTGTGGCTGTATTGTAGAACTTGTACTTGCCCTGACATTGGTCCGGTGTGTGGCTGTATTGTAGAACATGTACTTGCCCTGACATTGGTCCGGTGTGTGGCTGTATTGTAGAACATGTACTTGCCCTGACATTGGTCCGGTGTGTGGCTGTATTGTAGAACTTGTACTTGCCCTGACATTCGTCCGGTGTGTGGCTGTATTGTAGAACTTGTACTTGCCCTGACATTGGTCCGGTGTGTGGCTGTATTGTAGAACTTGTACTTGCCCTCACATTGGTCCGGTGTGTGGCTGTATTGTAGAACTTGTACTTGCCCTGACATTGGTCCTGTGTGTGGCTGTATTGTAGAACTTGTACTTGCCCTGACATTGGTCCTGTGTACGGCTGTATTGTAGAACTTGTACTTGCCCTGACATTGGTATGGTGTACGGCTGTATTGTAGAACTTGTACTTGCCCTGACATTGGTCCGGTGTGTGGCTGTATTGCAGAACTTGTACTTGCCCTGACATTGGTCCGGTGTGTGGCTGTATTGTAGAACTTGTACTTGCCCTGACATTGGTCCGGTGTGTGGCTGTATTGTGGAACTTGTACTTGCCCTGACATTGGTCCGGTGTGTGGCTGTATTGTGGAACTTGTACTTGCCCTGACATTGGTCCGGTGTGTGGCTGTATTGTAGAACTTGTACTTGCCCTGACATTGGTCTGGTGTGTGGCTGTATTGTAGAACTTGTACTTGCCGTGACATCGGTCCGGTGTGTGGCTGTATTGTAGAACTTGGACTTGCCATGACATCGATCCGGTGTGTGGCTGTATTGTAGAACTTGGACTTGACCTGACATCGGTCCGGTGTACGGCTGTATTGTAGAACTGGTACTTGCCCTGACATTGGTCCGGTGTACGGCTGTATTGTAGAACTTGTACATGCCCTGACATTGGTCCGGTGTACGGCTGTATTGTAGAACTTGTACTTGCCCTGACATTGGTCCGGTGTATGGCTGTATTGTAGAACTTGTACTTGCCCTGACATTGGTCCGGTGTACGGCTGTATTGTAGAACTTGTACTTGCCCTGACATTGGTCCGGTGTACGGCTGTATTGTAGAACATGTACTTGCCCTGACATTGGTCCGGTGTGTGGCTGTATTGTAGAACTTTTACTTGCCCTGACATTGGTCCGGCGTGTGGCTGTATTGTAGAACTTGTACGTGCCCTGACATTGGTCCGGCGTGTGGCTGTTTTGTAGAACTTGTACTTGCCCTGACATTGGTCCGGCGTGTGGCTGTATTGTAGAACTTGTACTTGCCCTGACATTGGTCCGGTGTGTGGCTGTATTGTAGAACTTGTACTTGCCCTGACATTGGTCCGGTGTGTGGCTGTATTGTAGAACTTGTACTTGCCCTGACATTCGTACGGTGTGTGGCTGTATTGTAGAACTGGTACTTGCCCTGACATTCGTCCGGTGTGTGGCTGTATTGTAGAACTTGTACTTGCCCTGACATTGGTCCTGTGTACGGCTGTATTGTAGAACTTGTACTTGCCCTGACATTGGTCCGGTGTACGGCTGTATTGCAGAACTTGTACTTGCCCTGACATTGGTCCGGTGTGTGGCTGTATTGTAGAACTTGTACTTGCCCTGACATTGGTCCGGTGTGTGGCTGTATTGTAGAACTTGTACTTGCCCTGACATTGGTCTGGTGTGTGGGTGTATTGTAGAACTTGTACTTGCCCTGACATTGGTCCGGTGTGTGGCTGTATTGTGGAACTTGTACTTGCCCTGACATTGGTCCGGTGTGTGGCTGTATTGTAGAACTGGTACTTGCCCTGACATTGGTCCGGTGTGTGGCTGTATTGTAGAACTGGTACTTGCCCTGACATTGGTCCGGTGTGTGGCTGTATTGTAGAACCTGTACTTGCCGTGACATCGGTCCCGTGTGTGGCTGTATTGGTGTACGGGTGTATTGTAGAGCTTGTACTTGCCCTGACATTGGTCTGGTGTACGGCTGTATTGTAGAGCTTGTACTTGCCCTGACATTGGTCCGGTGTACGGCTGTATTGTAGAACTTGTACTTGCCCTGACATTGGTCCGGTGTACGGCTGTATTGTAGAACTTGTACTTGCCCTGACATTGGTCCGGTGTACGGCTGTATTGTAGAACTTGTACTTGCCCTGACATTGGTCCGGTGTGTGGCTGTATTGTGGAACTTGTACTTGCCCTGACATTGGTCCGGTGTGTGGCTGTATTGTGGAACTTGTACTTGCCCTGACATTAGTCCGGTGTGTGGCTGTATTGTAGAACTGGTACTTGCCCTGACATTGGTCCGGTGTGTGGCTGTATTGTAGAACTGGTACTTGCCGTGACATCGGTCCGGTGTGTCGCTGTATTGTAGAACTTGTACTTGCCCTGACATTGGTCCGGTGTACGGCTGTATTGTAGAACTTGGACTTGCCCTGACATTGGTCCGGTGTACGTCTGTATTGTAGAACATGTACTTGCCCTGACATTGGTTCGGTGTACGGCTGTATTGTAGAACTTGTACTTGCCATGACATTGGTCCGGTGTACGGCTGTATTGTATAACTTGTACTTGCCCTGACATTGGTCCGGTGTACGGCTGTATTGTAGAACTTGTACTTGCCCTGACATTGGTCCGGTGTACAGCTGTATTCTAGAACTTGGACTTGCCGTGACATCGGTCCGGTGTGTGGCTGTATTGTAGAACTTGGACTTGCCCTGACATTCGTCCGGTGTACGGCTGTATTGTAGAACTTGGACTTGCCCTGACATTGGTCCGGTGTACGGCTGTATTGTAGAACTTGTACTTGCCCTGACATTGGTCCGGTGTACGGCTGTATTGTAGAACATGTACTTGCCCTGACATTGGTCCGGTGTACGGCTGTATTGTAGAACTTGTACTTGCCCTGACATTGGTCCGGTGTACGGCTGTATTGTAGAACTTGTACTTGCCCTGACATTGGTCCGGTGTACGGCTGTATTGTAGAACTTGTACTTGCCCTGACATTGGTCCGGTGTACGGCTGTATTGTAGAACTTGTACTTGCCCTGACATTGGTCCGGTGTACGGCTGTATTGTAGAACTTGTACTTGCCCTGACATTGGTCAGGTGTACGGCTGTATTGTAGAGCTTGTACTTGCCCTGACATTGGTCCGGTGTACGGGTGTATTGTAGAGCTTGTACTTGCCCTGACATTGGTCAAGTGTACGGCTGTATTGTAGAGCTTGTACTTGCCCTGACATTGGTCCGGTGTACGGCTGTTTTGTAGAACTTGTACTTGCCCTGACATTGGTCCGGTGTACGGCTGTATTGTAGAACTGGTACTTGCCCTGACATTGGTCCGGTGTACGGCTGTATTGTAGAGCTTGTACTTGCCCTGACATCTGTCCGGTGTGTGGCTGTATTGTAGAACTTGTACTTGCCCTGACATTGGTCCGGTGTACGGCTGTATTGTAGAACTTGTACTCGCCCTGACATTGGTCCAGTGTACGTCTGTATTGTAGAACATGTACTTGCCCTGACATTTGTTCGGTGTACGGCTGTATTGTAGAACTTGTACTTGCCATGACATTGGTCCGGTGTACGGCTGTATTGTAGAACTTGTACTTGCCCTGACATTGGTCCGGTGTACGGCTGTATTGTAGAACTTGTACTTGCCCTGACATTGGTCCGGTGTGCGGCTGTATTCTAGAACTTGTACTTGCCGTGACATCGGTCCGGTGTGTGGCTGTATTGTAGAACTTGGACTTGCCCTGACATTCGTCCGGTGTACGGCTGTATTGTAGAACTTGGACTTGCCCTGACATTGGTCCGGTGTACGGCTGTATTGTAGAACTTGTACTTGCCCTGACATTGGTCCGGTGTACGGCTGTATTGTAGAACATGTACTTGCCCTGACATTGGTCCGGTGTACGGCTGTATTGTAGAACTTGTACTTGCCCTGACATTGGTCCGGTGTACGGCTGTATTGTAGAACTTGTACTTGCCCTGACATTGGTCCGGTGTACGGCTGTATTGTAGAACTTGTACTTGCCCTGACATTGGTCCGGTGTACGGCTGTATTGTAGAGCTTGTACTTGCCCTGACATTGGTCCGGTGTACGGCTGTATTGTAGAGCTTGTACTTGCCCTGACATTGGTCCGGTGTACGGCTGTTTTGTAGAACTTGTACTTGCCCTGACATTGGTCCGGTGAACGGCTGTATTGTAGAACTGGTACTTGCCCTGACATTGGTCCGGTGTACGGCTGTATTGTAGAGCTTGTACTTGCCCTGACATCGGTCCGGTGTGTGGCTGTATTGTAGAACTTGTACTTGCCCTGACATCGGTCCGGTGTGTGGCTGTATTGTAGAACTTGTACTTGCCGTGACATCGGTCCGGTGTGTGGCTGTATTGTAGAACTTGTACTTGCCGTGACATCGGTCCGGTGTGTGGCTGTATTCTAGAACTTGGACTTGCCGTGACATCGGTCCGGTGTGTGGCTGTATTGTAGAACTTGGACTTGCCCTGACATCGGTCCGGTGTACGGCTGTATTGTAGAACTTGTACTTGACCTGACATCGGTCCGGTGTACGGCTGTATTGTAGAACTTGTACTTGCCCTGACATCGGTCCGGTGTACGGCTGTATTGTAGAACTTGTACTTGCCCTGACATTGGTCCGGTGTACGGCTGTATTGTAGAGCTTGTACTTGCCCTGACATTGGTCCGGTGTACGGGTGTATTGTAGAGCTTGTACTTGCCCTGACATTGGTCCGGTGTACGGGTGTATTGTAGAGCTTGTACTTGCCCTGACATTGGTCCGGTGTACGGCTGTATTGTAGAGCTTGTACTTGCCCTGACAATGGTCCAGTGTACGGCTGTATTGTAGAACTTGTACTTGCCCTGACATTGGTCCGGTGTGTGGCTGTATTGTAGAACATGTACTTGCCCTGACATTGATCCGGTGTGTGGCTGTCTTGTAGAACTTGTACTTGCCCTGACATTCGTCCGGTGTGTGGCTGTATTGTAGAACTTGTACTTGCCCTGACATTGGTCCTGTGTACGGCTGTATTGTAGAACTTGTACTTGCCCTGACATTGGTATGGTGTACGGCTGTATTGTAGAACTTGTACTTGCCGTGACATTGGTCCGGTGTGTGGCTGTATTGCAGAACTTGTACTTGCCCTGACATTGGTCCGGTGTGTGGCTGTATTGTAGAACTTGTACTTGCCCTGACATTGGTCCGGTGTGTGGCTGTATTGTGGAACTTGTACTTGCCCTGACATTGGTCCGGTGTGTGGCTGTATTGTGGAACTTGTACTTGCCCTGACATTGGTCCGGTGTGTGGCTGTATTGTAGAACTTGTACTTGCCCTGACATTGGTCTGGTGTGTGGCTGTATTGTAGAACTTGTACTTGCCGTGACATCGGTCCGGTGTGTGGCTGTATTGTAGAACTTGGACTTGCCATGACATCGATCCGGTGTGTGGCTGTATTGTAGAACTTGGACTTGACCTGACATCGGTCCGGTGTACGGCTGTATTGTAGAACTGGTACTTGCTGTCAGAATGTACCAAAGTATTAACTGAAAAGGATACAATACTCAAAAGGATACAGGAGGTAGGGTCTTCCGGATCCCTGTTCACACGATTTGATAGTTGTGAAGTCAATTGAAGACCTTCCAAATGATACAACCCTCTGGCTGATAAAACAGGCAGAGCGATGGATCACTGGAAAGGGCGTGGGTAAGGTATAGAAAGCCAGCCTAGGACAAATTAAAGTATCATGAATAACTGCTCCAACCTGAGTATGATGAATTAGATAATGACAGGAATGTTCACACTGACCTTTAGTTTAGGGTAGAAGAATCCAGAAGTCTCTTGATGGATTTGAATGAAGAACAAACGACAAGGAAGGGAAAATTAGTAAGGGAGACTTATCCCGAACGGAACGAGGCTCACGCTAGATACGGGTTGAATTCACCACAGGATAGCGTCCAAAAGTTCAGTTCAATGTCACCTTCCAATAATCCTTGAAAAGCTTCCTTCCCACTATAGGGATCAATCCTTCTGTTAATTCCACAGATGCAGGAGTTAGAAATAGCGCTTTTTTTAAGGAAAAACAAAGTACACGCGGTTATAAACAGCCGCGAAGAAAATAATGTTTGAAGACAACGTGCGCGTGTGGATTTTACACGCGGGCAGGATTTACGCAGTCTTGGCCAGCCGCACTTGAAGACAGAGAGCGCGTGTGGATATTACACACGGGCAGGATTCACGCAGTCTGGGCCAGCCGCGAGTGAAGACAACGTGCGCGTGTGGATTTTACACGCGGGCAGGATTTACGCAGCCTTGGCCAGCCTTACTTGAAGACAGAGAGCGCGTGTGGATTTTACACGCGGGCAGGATTTACGCAGCCTTGGCCAGGCGCGCTTGAAGACAGAGAGCGCGTGTGGAATTACACGCGGGCGGTGTTCCCGCAGTCCGGAACAGCCGCGTTTAGAGACAACGTGCGCGTGTGGAATTACACGCGGGCAGGATTTACGCAGTCCGGGCCAGCCGCGTATGAAGACAGAGTGTACGTGTGGATGTACACGCGGGCAGGATTCCCGCAGTCCGGACCAGCCACGCTTGAAGACAGAGAACGCGTGTGAATTATCACGCGAAGGAATAGCTCCAGGAATCAGCGTGTGGCGGAACACACGCTATTGAAGGCCCAAAAGTAGCTGTAGAAATATGCAGGATGCAGATCAGAGGTTCAGCTACACAACGCCAATAGATTCGATCAGAAGCAGCGAGTGAAGTTTCTACGCTGCTTAAATACGTAATACCGTAGTTCACGTGACGAAGCAAAAGTCACGTGAAGTTAGCGACGTGAAAAGTGCAAACGTCGTTTTCCCGGTAACGTATCGAATAACCTCCATTTGGAATAGAACGGTCTAGCTGTTCTACGAGCGTAGCGTCCAGCATGCATGACAGTGCCATCCCCCAAAGGGACAACCTCTCCCCTTCTTGTGTGAAAGCGCTTCAATAAAGCAGGAGCATGAATATTAGAAAGAGGTTCCCAGGACCTATCTTCGGGACCATAGCCCTTCCAATCCACCAGATAATATGGTCTACCAGAACGTAGTTTCATATCCAGTATGTCTTGTACCTCGTATTCATCTGAACCCCGCACAGAAATAGCAACAGGCCGTACAGGCAGTCTAGTAGCTTCAGAAAATGGCTTAATGAGTGACACGTGGAATACAGGATGCACTCGCCATCGTTGTGGCAAAGCCAGACGTACAGCAGCAGGATTAAGAACTTGGAGCACTACATACGGACCGATGTATTTAGGCAACAATTTCTTTTTGCCTGGAATCCTTAAGTTCTTAGTGGACAGCCAGACTTTCATACCAGGTCTGGTACTCTATGAGCATCGGCATAGAACTTGCCACGTCGTTTAGCCTGCTCCAATTGCTGCTTCACCTTTCTCTGTAATCTCTTCAGATCACGAAAAGTACGGCCTGCGGCAGGCGTGTCCAAGGATAGACCGGAATCCAGAGGTATTGATCGGGGGTGTTGTCCATAGAGAGCATAGAACGGTGAAGTGCCTATGGCACTATGATAAGAGTTGTTATAGGCGAATTCAGCCGCCGGCAGTACCGTGAGCCAATCCGATTGGTATTGCAAACACAGACACCGCAGATATTGTTCCATAGTACAATTGACCCTTTCAGTCTGTCCGTCAGTTTGAGGATGATAAGCACTGGACATTCTATCATCAATCAGTAATGCAGATGTTAAAGCTCTCCAAAAGCGTGACGCAAACTGTGAGCCCCTGTCTGTAATGATTACTGATGGTAGACCAAAGAAACGAAATATATGTTGGATGAATAGTTCAGCCAGAACAGCAGCAGTTGGTAAACCAATACAGGGAATAAAAAGAGCCAATTTAGTGAAATAATCCACTACGACCCATATGGTATCATATCCCTGATTTGGGGGGAGTTCTACCACGAAGTCCATAGATATCATGTCCCATGGTTTGTTAGGGACAGGTAGGGACTGGAGTAAGCCCACTGGTTTACCAGGAGTATTTTTACATTGGATACATACAGAACAAGAAGATACATAGTTTATAACATCTTTTGCCATGGATGGCCACCAGCACCACCTTTTGAGCAGCTCCAGTGTTTTCTTCCGTCCAGGATGGGCTGCAATCAAGGAATCATGATTCCATTTGAGGGCTTTATTCCGCATTGAAGGAGTTGGTAGATAAAGTACTCCTTGTGTGAATGGTAAACCGTTATGTACGTCCAGATTCATATCCTGGACTACTTGTGGATGAATTTTTACCCACTCTTGTACTTCGGTTTTTCGGGATGGTTGAACCGAACAACTACATATTACATGATCTGCCAACAGCTGAATCTGCACTTGTTTTTCTTCCTGCGCCTCTTCACTCATACGGGACAAAGCGTCCGACTTAACATGTTCTCGGGCAGGACGATAGGTGACCTGGAAATCGTATTGGGCAAAAAAGACATGCCATCTGGCCTGACGGGCCGTAAGGCATTTCATGGATTTGAATGCTTGGAGATTTCTATGGTCAGAGTACACCAACACCTGTTGTTTGGCCCCAAGAAGATGATGACGCCATTCTCGGAAAGCATCTTTGATAGCCAGTAGTTCCCGCTCAGTGACGGTGTAGTTCCGTTCATATGAGGTGAGTTTGCGAGAGAAGAAAGCCACTGGGTGTTCCTCCTTGGTTTCTGTGCAAACTTGTGAGAGTACTGCACCAATAGCGACACTGGATGCATCCGCTTCAACGACAAACTGGCGATCAGGATCCGGATGTTGAAGCACGGGTGCAGTGGTAAATGCTTCCTTCAGCTTTTCGAATGCTGCTTGGGCATGTTGGTTCCAACAGAAAGGAACTTTAGTACTAGTTAAAGCCGTCAAAGGAGCTACTGTTTTGGAAAAGGAATGGATAAATCTGCGATAGAAATTCGCAAAGCCTAAGAAAGACTGTAGTGACTTGACATTATGCGGAATCGGCCAATTCAAGACGGCCTTTACCTTGGAACGACTCATTCGAGCACCTAGATTGGTAATGCCGTAACCAAGGAATTCCACTTCCTGTGAATGAAAGACACATTTTTCGGCTTTCACATAAAGATGGTTCTCCCTGAGTCTTTGTAGGACTGTAGAAACATGTCTGACGTGTTCCGATAAAGATGATGAGTAGATCAGAATGTCATCCAGATAGATAACCACAAATTGGTCCATTATGTCTCTGAATATATCATTCATGAAGAATTGAAATGTGGCGGGAGCATTGCACAGACCAAAAGGCATCACCAAATATTCGTAAAGACCATACCGTGTCTTAAAAGCTGTCTTCCATTCGTCGCCTTCACGAATGCGAACCAAATTGTATGCACCTCGCAAGTCCAATTTGGTGAAATAACTGGAAGTGCCTAATTGATCCAATAGAACGTTTATTAGTGGTAAGGGGTATTGGTTTTTGATGGTGATATCATTAAGTGCCCTGTAATCAATGCAAGGTCTGAGATCTCCCTCTTTCTTAGGAACAAAGAATAGAGGAGATGCAGCAGGTGATTGTGAGGGCCGTATAAAGCCCATTGCTAGCGCTTTATCAATGTATTCTTTTAACACAACATCTTCTTTAGGTGTTAGTGAATAAACACGGCCTGTAGGAATTTCGGCACCAGGAATCAATTCGATAGGACAGTCGTACTGTCGATGAGGAGGTAGTTGTTCTGCCTGGCCTTTATCAAAGACATCAGCATAATCAGCGTATTCGCATGGTATGATATTGTCGCATTGATGTACAACGCTGATAGTTGAATCCTCCACCATAGAGGCCAATATGTGTTGTTTATTTGACACCTCCTGACTGGTAAAGCAATGTTCATTGCAATGAATCGAAGGATATCGGAGCGATCCCGAAACCCAGTCAACAGCAGGATTGTGAAGGGTTAACCATGCAAGACCAAGTATGATCTCGTACTGTGGAGCAGCAATAACATCGAAGATGATTTCTTCTGAATGATTATTCGATAACGTCATCTGAACAGGTACCGTCTCCTGGGTTACCATACCAGAAGTCAAAACAGATCCCTCCACGGTGTTCACCGTTTCAGGTCTTTTTTTGTTTACAAGGGGTAAGGAACAGTTCTTGGCATACGTGATGTCTATGTAATTGCTGGTGGCTCCAGAATCAACCATGGCCTTGGAAACCACTTCTCGCTCATCACAACGTAACGTCACCTGAACTATTACAGGTGCATGTTTAGGAATGGTACTGGAGTCCGATGAAACACTCGACATAGGGACTCCTGCTATTGTCGAGTTTTGGCGTTTCCCGCACGCTTGATGGGTTTTTTAGTACATGCTGCCAATAAATGCTCGGAAGAACCACAGTACATACATAAGTGGTTTTTTCTTCGGTTCTCCCGTTCTGCATTGGACAATCGGCCTCTCACGGCGCCAATCTGCATGGGTTCAGGGTCGTTAGAGATGACTGCTGGTGTCTCTGACCGCCCCGAGACTGGCATGAAGGGCTTTTTCTCTCCCTTTCGAGCATTCCTTCGGGCGTCGATTTGTAGAACCAAATCGAGCAACTCTGGAAAACCCGTAGGAACCACAGGAACTGTGGATAAGGCATCTTTCAGTTCTTCAGAAAGACCCTTGTAGAAAACAGCCGTTTTCTTGCTGTCAGGCCATTGGGTTTCCGCCGTCAGTTGATTGAACCGGGCAACGTAAGACATAAGGGGTTGGCTGCCTTGTTGTAGGTTAAGCAACTCTAAATCTGTGGCTTGAGTAGAGTAACGCATGTCAAAGACTTTACTCATAGCAGTCAAGAGATCGTCACAATCGTACAACAAAGGGCTATTTGTTTCCAACAAAGGGTTAGCCCAAGCAGCAGCTGTGCCCCCTAAATGGGAAAGCACGAAGGCTGCTTTTGTGGTTAGATCAGGAAAAGATGTAGGACGGCAAAGAAAATGGAGTCGGCACTGATTTACAAAGGTTCTATAGGTTTTGGGATCACCCGTGAACCGTTCCGGAGGGGCCAAGGGAAACTGAGTGGGCATAACCACATTAATAGTTTCCTGTGGGGATGCCGTAGTCCCAGATCCAGATGCAGTAGCCATCGGCACCTATGCTCCCTGAGGACTACCATGTAGGGCGTCTTGCATAACGTCCATACGGTGCCGTAACATGTCCTGTGCTGTAACCATTTCATTTCTCAAATCGCTGATCAACTGTGTCAAAACAGCTAAAGGATCCGTACCCTCCATGGCTTCTGATTCTGTCAGAATGTACCAAAGTATTAACTGAAAAGGATACAATACTCAAAAGGATACAGGAGGTAGGGTCTTCCGGATCCCTGTTCACACGATTTGATAGTTGTGAAGTCAATTGAAGACCTTCCAAATGATACAACCCTCTGGCTGATAAAACAGGCAGAGCGATGGATCACTGGAAAGGGCGTGGGTAAGGTATAGAAAGCCAGCCTAGGACAAATTAAAGTATCATGAATAACTGCTCCAACCTGAGTATGATGAATTAGATAATGACAGGAATGTTCACACTGACCTTTAGTTTAGGGTAGAAGAATCCAGAAGTCTCTTGATGGATTTGAATGAAGAACAAACGACAAGGAAGGGAAAATTAGTAAGGGAGACTTATCCCGAACGGAACGAGGCTCACGCTAGATACGGGTTGAATTCACCACAGGATAGCGTCCAAAAGTTCAGTTCAATGTCACCTTCCAATAATCCTTGAAAAGCTTCCTTCCCACTATAGGGATCAATCCTTCTGTTAATTCCACAGATGCAGGAGTTAGAAATAGCGCTTTTTTAAAGGAAAAACAAAGTACACGCGGTTATAAACAGCCGCGAAGAAAATAACGTTTGAAGACAACGTGCGCGTGTGGATTTCACTTCCTTCCGTCCAGGATGGGTCTGTCAGAATGTACCAAAGTATTAACTGAAAAGGATACAATACTCAAAAGGATACAGGAGGTAGGGTCTTCCGGATCCCTGTTCACACGATTTGATAGTTGTGAAGTCAATTGAAGACCTTCCAAATGATACAACCCTCTGGCTGATAAAACAGGCAGAGCGATGGATCACTGGAAAGGGCGTGGGTAAGGTATAGAAAGCCAGCCTAGGACAAATTAAAGTATCATGAATAACTGCTCCAACCTGAGTATGATGAATTAGATAATGACAGGAATGTTCACACTGACCTTTAGTTTAGGGTAGAAGAATCCAGAAGTCTCTTGATGGATTTGAATGAAGAACAAACGACAAGGAAGGGAAAATTAGTAAGGGAGACTTATCCCGAACGGAACGAGGCTCACGCTAGATACGGGTTGAATTCACCACAGGATAGCGTCCAAAAGTTCAGTTCAATGTCACCTTCCAATAATCCTTGAAAAGCTTCCTTCCCACTATAGGGATCAATCCTTCTGTTAATTCCACAGATGCAGGAGTTAGAAATAGCGCTTTTTTTAAGGAAAAACAAAGTACACGCGGTTATAAACAGCCGCGAAGAAAATAACGTTTGAAGACAACGTGCGCGTGTGGATTTTACACACGGGCAGGATTTACGCAGTCTTGGCCAGCCGCACTTGAAGACAGAGAGCGCGTGTGGATATTACACACGGGCAGGATTCACGCAGTCTTGGCCAGGCGCGCTTGAAGACAGAGAGCGCGTGTGGAATTACACGCGGGCGGTGTTCCCGCAGTCTGGAACAGCCGCGTTTAGAGACAACGTGCGCGTGTGGAATTACACGCGGGCAGGATTTACGCAGTCCGGGCCAGCCGCGTATGAAGACAGAGTGTACGTGTGGATGTACACGCGGGCAGGATTCCCGCAGTCCGGACCAGCCACGCTTGAAGACAGAGAACGCGTGTGAATTATCACGCGAAGGAATAGCTCCAGGAATCGGCGTGTGGCGGAACACACGCTATTGAAGGCCCAAAAGTAGCTGTAGAAATATGCAGGATGCAGATCAGAGGTTCAGCTACACAACGCCAATAGATTCGATCAGAAGCAGCGAGTGAAGTTTCTACGCTGCTTAAATACGTAATACCGTAGTTCACGTGACGAAGCAAAAGTCACGTGAAGTTAGCGACGTGAAAAGTGCAAACGTCGTTTTCCCGGTAACGTATCGAATAACCTCCATTTGGAATAGAACGGTCTAGCTGTTCTACGAGCATAGCGTCCAGCATGCATGACACTTGCCCTGACATTGGTCCGGTGTACGGCTGTATTGTAGAACTTGTACTTGCCCTGACATTGGTCCGGTGTACGGCTGTATTGTAGAACTTGTACTTGCCCTGACATTGGTCCAGTGTACGGCTGTATTGTAGAACTTGTACTTGCCCTGACATTGGTCCGGTGTACGGCTGTATTGTAGAACTTGTACTTGCCCTGACATTGGTCCGGTGTACGGCTGTATTGTAGAACTTGTACTTGCCCTGACATTGGTCCGGTGTACGGCTGTATTGTAGAACTTGTACTTGCCCTGACATTGGTCCGGTGTACGGCTGTATTGTAGAACTTGTACTTGCCCTGACATTGGTCCGGTGTACGGCTGTATTGTAGAACTTGTACTTGCCCTGACATTGGTCCGGTGTACGGCTGTATTGTAGAACTTGTACTTGCCCTGACATTGGTCCGGTGTACGGCTGTATTGTAGAACTTGTACTTGCCCTGACATTGGTCCGGTGTACGGCTGTATTGTAGAACTTGTACTTGCCCTGACATTGGTCCGGTGTGTGGCTGTATTGTAGAACTTGTACTTGCCCTGACATTGGTCCGGTGTACGGCTGTATTGTAGAACTTGTACTTGCCCTGACATTGGTCCGGTGTGTGGCTGTATTGTAGAACATGTACTTGCCCTGACATTGGTCCGGTGTGTGGCTGTATTGTAGAACTTGTACTTGCCCTGACATTGGTCCGGTGTGTGGCTGTATTGTAGAACTTGTACTTGCCCTGACATTGGTCCGGTGTGTGGCTGTATTGTAGAACATGTACTTGCCCTGACATTGGTCCGGTGTGTGGCTGTATTGTAGAACATGTACTTGCCCTGACATTGGTCCGGTGTGTGGCTGTATTGTAGAACTTGTACTTGCCCTGACATTGGTCCGGTGTGTGGCTGTATTGTAGAACATGTACTTGCCCTGACATTGGTCCGGTGTGTGGCTGTATTGTAGAACATGTACTTGCCCTGACATTGGTCCGGTGTGTGGCTGTATTGTAGAACTTGTACTTGCCCTGGCATTGGTCCGGTGTGTGGCTGTATTGTAGAACTTGTACTTGCCCTGACATTGGTCCGGTATGTGGCTGTATTGTAGAACTTGTACTTGCCCTGACATTGGTCCGGTGTGTGGCTGTATTGTAGAACTTGTACTTGCCCTGACATTGGTCCGGTGTGTGGCTGTATTGTAGAACTTGTACTTGCCCTGACATTCGTCTGGTGTGTGGCTGTATTGTAGAACTTGTACTTGCCCTGACATTCGTCCGGTGTGTGGCTGTATTGTAGAACTTGTACTTGCCCTGACATTGGTCCTGTGTACGGCTGTATTGTAGAACTTGTACTTGCCCTGACATTGGTCCGGTGTACGGCTGTATTGCAGAACTTGTACTTGCCCTGACATTGGTCCGGTGTGTGGCTGTATTGTAGAACTTGTACTTGCCCTGACATTGGTCCGGTGTGTGGCTGTATTGTAGAACTTGTACTTGCCCTGACATTGGTCTGGTGTGTGGCTGTATTGTAGAACTTGTACTTGCCCTGACATTGGTCCGGTGTGTGGCTGTATTGTGGAACTTGTACTTGCCCTGACATTGGTCCGGTGTGTGGCTGTATTGTGGAACTTGTACTTGCCCTGACATTGGTCCGGTGTGTGGCTGTATTGTAGAACTGGTACTTGCCCTGACATTGGTCCGTTGTGTGGCTGTATTGTAGAACTGGTACTTGCCGTGACATCGGTCCGGTGTGTGGCTGTATTGGTGTACGGGTGTATTGTAGAGCTTGTACTTGCCCTGACATTGGTCCGGTGTACGGCTGTATTGTAGAACTTGTACTTGCCCTGACATTGGTCCGGTGTACGGCTGTATTGTAGAACTTGTCCTTGCCGTGACATCGGTCCGGTGTGTGGCTGTATTGGTGTACGGGTGTATTGTAGAGCTTGTACTTGCCCTGACATTGGTCTGGTGTACGGCTGTATTGTAGAGCTTGTACTTGCCCTGACATTGGTCCGGTGTACGGCTGTATTGTAGAACTTGTACTTGCCCTGACATAGGTCCGGTGTACGGCTGTATTGTAGAACTTGTACTTGCCCTGACATTGGTCCGGTGTACGGCTGTATTGTAGAACTTGTACTTGCCCTGACATTGGTCCGGTGTGTGGCTGTATTGTGGAACTTGTACTTGCCCTGACATTAGTCCGGTGTGTGGCTGTATTGTAGAACTGGTACTTGCCCTGACATTGGTCCGGTGTGTGGCTGTATTGTAGAACTGGTACTTGCCGTGACATCGGTCCGGTGTGTGGCTGTATTGTAGAACTTGTACTTGCCGTGACATCGGTCTGGTGTGTGGCTGTATTCTAGAACTTGGACTTGCCCTGACATTGGTCCGGTGTACGGCTGTATTGTAGAACTTGTACTTGCCCTGACATTGGTCCGGTGTACGGGTGTATTGTAGAGCTTGTACTTGCCCTGACATTGGTCCGGTGTACGGCTGTATTGTAGAGCTTGTACTTGCCCTGACATTGGTCCGGTGTACGGCTGTTTTGTAGAACTTGTACTTGCCCTGACATTGGTCCGGTGTACGGCTGTATTGTAGAACTGGTACTTGCCCTGACATTGGTCCGGTGTACGGCTGTATTGTAGAGCTTGTACTTGCCCTGACATCGGTCCGGTGTGTGGCTGTATTGTAGAACTTGTACTTGCCCTGACATCGGTCCGGTGTGTGGCTGTATTGTAGAACTTGTACTTGCCGTGACATCGGTCCGGTGTGTGGCTGTATTGTAGAACTTGTACTTGCCGTGACATCGGTCCGGTGTGTGGCTGTATTCTAGAACTTGGACTTGCCGTGCCATCGGTCCGGTGTGTGGCTGTATTGTAGAACTTGGACTTGCCCTGACATCGGTCTGGTGTACGGCTGTATTGTAGAACTTGTATTTGACCTGACATCGGTCCGTTGTACGGCTGTATTGTAGAACTTGTACTTGCCCTGACATTGGTCCGGTGTACGGCTGTATTGCAGAACTTGTACTTGCCCTGACATTGGTCGGGTGTGTGGCTGTATTGTAGAACTTGTACTTGCCCTGACATTGGTCCGGTGTGTGGCTGTATTGTAGAACTTGTACTTGTCCTGACATTGGTCCGGTGTGTGGCTGTATTGTAGAACATGTACTTGCCCTGACATTGGTCCGGTGTGTGGCTGTATTGTAGAACTTGTACTTGCCCTGACATTGGTCCGGTGTGTGGCTGTATTGTAGAACATGTACTTGCCCTGACATTGGTCCGGTGTGTGGCTGTATTGTAGAACATGTACTTGCCCTGACATTGGTCCGGTGTGTGGCTGTATTGTAGAACATGTACTTGCCCTGACATTGGTCCTGTGTACGGCTGTATTGTAGAACTTGTACTTGCCCTGACATTGGTCCGGTGTACGGCTGTATTGCAGAACTTGTACTTGCCCTGACATTGGTCCGGTGTGTGGCTGTATTGTAGAACTTGTACTTGCCCTGACATTGGTCCGGTGTGTGGCTGTATTGTAGAACTTGTACTTGCCCTGACATTGGTCTGGTGTGTGGGTGTATTGTAGAACTTGTACTTGCCCTGACATTGGTCCGGTGTGTGGCTGTATTGTGGAACTTGTACTTGCCCTGACATTGGTCCGGTGTGTGGCTGTATTGTAGAACTGGTACTTGCCCTGACATTGGTCCGGTGTGTGGCTGTATTGTAGAACTGGTACTTGCCCTGACATTGGTCCGGTGTGTGGCTGTATTGTAGAACTTGTACTTGCCGTGACATTGGTCCCGTGTGTGGCTGTATTGGTGTACGGGTGTATTGTAGAGCTTGTACTTGCCCTGACATTGGTCTGGTGTACGGCTGTATTGTAGAGCTTGTACTTGCCCTGACATTGGTCCGGTGTACGGCTGTATTGTAGAACTTGTACTTGCCCTGACATTGGTCCGGTGTACGGCTGTATTGTAGAACTTGTACTTGCCCTGACATTGGTCCGGTGTACGGCTGTATTGTAGAACTTGTACTTGCCCTGACATTGGTCCGGTGTGTGGCTGTATTGTGGAACTTGTACTTGCCCTGACATTAGTCCGGTGTGTGGCTGTATTGTAGAACTGGTACTTGCCCTGACATTGGTCCGGTGTGTCGCTGTATTGTAGAACTGGTACTTGCCGTGACATCGGTCTGGTGTGTGGCTGTATTGTAGAACTTGTACTTGCCCTGACATTGGTCCGGTGTACGGCTGTATTGTAGAACTTGGACTTGCCCTGACATTGGTCCGGTGTGTGGCTGTATTGTGGAACTTGTACTTGCCCTGACATTAGTCCGGTGTGTGGCTGTATTGTAGAACTGGTACTTGCCGTGACATCGGTCCGGTGTGTGGCTGTATTGTAGAACTTGTACTTGCCCTGACATTGGTCCGGTGTACGGCTGTATTGTAGAACTTGTACTTGCCCTGACATTGGTCCGGTGTGTGGCTGTATTGTAGAACTTGTACTTGCCCTGACATTGGTCCGGTGTGTGGGTGTATTGTAGAACTTGTACTTGCCCTGACATTGGTCCGGTGTGTGGCTGTATTGTGGAACTTGTACTTGCCCTGACATTGGTCCGGTGTGTGGCTGTATTGTAGAACTGGTACTTGCCCTGACATTGGTCCGGTGTGTGGCTGTATTGTAGAACTGGTACTTGCCCTGACATTGGTCCGGTGTGTGGCTGTATTGTAGAACTTGTACTTGCCCTGACATTGGTCCGGTGTGTGGCTGTATTGCATGTTAGGGAGAATTCTCTGTTTAGGCTGAATTTCCCTACCTAGTGAGTCCCCCAGCAGCTTTGCTGGATTTCTGGGGTTTAATTTTTTTCTCCTGCCAAGAGTGAGACTCTTTTACCCTCACTCTTGGACATGTTGAAGTGTGTTTTCTTGGTTAAACCTTGTGTTGAATGGGCTATGGGGTCTCTTACTCCATAGGGCCTCATGTATTTTTGTGATGTGGGTCACACAGCACCCTCTGTGCCGTGACCCAGGGGTGTCCTAGGGACTCCCCAACATAGACTCCATACCCTGGGACTGACTACTGTCTCCCAGGGCATGTAAAGTCACCAAAGACTTTGCTAGTCTTGAATCCTGAACAGAACCAGTACAAACCATCATATTGTGGACGTACTGGCTGGGGCAATTCGATTGCCCCAGGGTCTGTTAGTCGAGGGGGCACGTCTCCGTCCCCCCTGATCGAGTTTTGGCTGGTGGCAGTGGAAACTACTTTTTATATTCAACCGCGAATATTTCCCTATGGGATTTCCCATTGTTTTAGGCTAACACATTTAATTAATTATTTACGGTAGCCTTAAACATACCGCCGGTTTATATATTTATTTTTATAACTCCGGTTGGGACTTTTTGCCAAAACTTGATTCTAAAATGGCGTTGGTGTTCGCCTCTGTAACTCTGACCCAAAGTGGAGCCCTTTGTTCCACTTTTGGCGGGCTTCTCCACAGAAGCCCTCCAAAGTGGTGCCACTCTGTCTGGGGTACTTAGGAGGGGTGGAGGGGGATTTAGGCACCCTGGACTGAGTTACCTTGGTAACTCAAGTCGCACTCCGTCCTGATTGGCCCAAGTGGTGAGCCGCCCGGCTCACCACTTAGCATGTTTGAGTGACAGCTAGGCTGGGTGAATGGGGGTTTGCTGCATAAAAGCAGGGCTTTGGGGACTGGGACTTCAGAAGTCGCCACAGGACCAAGAATCCGACGAGGGAAGAGCTGAGCCGACCTGCTTCGACGACACCACCCGGTGGAGCCCTGCTGAACCGTCTCACCACTTTTTCCCGACGACCGAGGAGAACTCTTAACGGAGTGGCTCCTTCCCTTGACTGGTGGGGACAACCAGTTTTCGCCTTCTTTCCGTTCTTTGAGGTATCTCGTGGCCGCCTTGCCTGTGCCAAGCACCCCGGCAACCGGAATACCACACTTTACCCCCATACCGCGAAAGTCGGTACCAACCCTTTAACCGGAGGACTCCGCGGCTGGTTTCTTCCCGGGCAGTGCAACGACCCTCTTCTTCTGCTCTTCAGCGAGAACTTCTTCTCCCCTGACCGACGTCGAGCCCTGCTGCCACTGCCTGGAACAACTGCCACCGCTGGAGGATCCTTTCCGCTTAAGGTACTGTGTTCTGCCTGGCTTCCCTTGCTACCGACTGTACGGGGTAGATTTAGTCCCCGGCTTTCGAACCTGGGAGTGCCTGGGACACTTTGGCTAAACCTTCTGAGCCACTCTAACCTCTTTTTGACTCTTTGCAAGACTTTGAATCTCTAACTAACAGTGTGATCTTGGGCACATTTTCGCTCCGGCTACTCTAAGAGTGGGCCCTGCCTAGTGACTTTTGCTCACCTGTGACTTTATTCTTCTTTAAGCCTATTGCAAGTGCTCTGGACCTTAGAGTGGTGTGTCTAACCCATTTCTGCTTTTTCTCTCCCTTTCTTGGAAACTACTAGAGTGTCATCTAACGTTAAGCACTCACCTCTGTTTTAATTAAGTGGTGTTTACTTAGAGTTGTCTAGATAGGAGAAAGGATTGAATCTACTTTCATTATAACTGTGTTGAAGTGCTTTTACTATATTTTTTGCTAGAGTGTTTTTAACTTATGTGTATTTTAAATAAATAACTATATACTTTTGAAACCAAGCTCTGGTCAGTGTTTGCTTGTGCTATTGTGTTTTGGTACATATTGTGTATACTTTACATACTGCCTAACTCTTCTTGAGAGAAGTCTGACTGCTCAGCCACAGCTACCAGGTAAATCTGGGTGGTACAGACTGCTACCAAAGGGGTTTACTGCTCTACCTGTAGTCTTAAATCTTTTGCAGTGTTCCCCAAGGGAACTGCACAGGTTTCTGCCTAACACTGGTGTACAGCGGTGGGATTTGTATTGAGTATACATTTTATTGTGCTTTAGATACCTTAGTGCAACTAACCACAAAGCTTAGCACTGAGAAAGTAAAACCTCTAACATGTCAGTTATAGAAAGCTATAGTCAAGAGTCCCTTGCAGCCAAAACTGCTGATTGTTTAAGAGTGCTCTGTAAACATAAGGATCTCCTGACTAAGGGCAAGAAAATGGAGCTGATTGAAAGATTGTTAGCTAACCAAAGTCTGGGTGATGGTTCAGAGGAACCTACCACTCCAGCAACTGTAGATGACAGTGTTGAAGTTAACATGGAACAAAATGTTGATGTTTCTGAGGAAGAGTCAGAAGAGGAGGGTGAGGCTGTTGTAACTGTCCCCCCTAGGCCTCTGCCTGCTCTACCTGCTGTGCCTACTGGACCTTTACCAGGTCCCACATTTAGTCCTCAGTACTTTGAACTAGAGAAAATGAAGCTAGAATTGGAGTATAAGAAACTGAATGCTCAAACTGACAAAGAACTAAGGCTAAGGGAAATGGAGCTCAAGTATGACTTAGAAATGAAGAAATTATCTGTTGAGAATGTTTCTCTCTCTGGCTCCTCTAGAAGTTCCAGTCCTAAAAGACCCCGGATGCCTAAAGAATTGGTTGGTATGTATGAGCCTAAGTTGGATGTGTTGGATTGGTTGTCTCTGTTTGAATATAATCATGGGCTCCAGAACATCACAGGAAATGACTTACTCACCTGGTTGTTCTCTAGGCTTCCCCCTGTTGCAACTGATGTGGTAATGGAGATGGGGGAGGAGGATAGGAAGGACTATGAATGTGTGAAACTAGCTTTGATAGCTAGGTTTGGGAAGACCCCTTCCCAGTATCTTAAGAGGTTTAGGAGCCTCAAAAAGCATGATGGTACCCCTTGGGCTACCTGGGTGAATGAATGTTTGAAAAACTTAGAGGGATGGATTAAGGGTTACAAGGTGAACACTTATGAAGGTATGAAGAATTTGTTTATGTTGGAGACTATTTATGATGCCTGCTCTCCTGAGCTCAGACAACACTTGGCTGATTCCAGGGAATTGGATTCCCGGAAGCTAGCTAAGGCTGCTGACTTGTGGGTTGCCAACAGGGCCACTCACAAGGATTCTGGGGTAACTCAGAAGAAGGATGGGGAAAAACAGTCTAAGAAGGACTCCAAAGAGAATTCTAATACTACAAATTCCAAAGAGGGCCCCAAACAAAACTATAAGGGTAAGCCACAAGGGAAACCAAATCAGGCTAGTGTACCTTCTGGTCCCAGACCAGAAGGAGGTCAGAACAAGCCTCCATTCCAGCGAGCCTTTGGCTCATGCTTTGTTTGTAAGGCTACTGACCATGTGAAAGGAGATCCCAGATGTAAGGGTAAACCTTCAGGGGTCCAGCTTGCCTCCTTAGCCTTCGCTCCAGAAGAGGAAGTACCCATGGCAAGTGGAAACTTTCTATTACTAGCTGATGAACCCACTGGAGTCTCAGCTAGTGTTTCTTTAGTCTCTCTGGGGTTGTGGGAGCAACAGAATTTAGATGTCTATAACTCTATCCCAGATAATACTAAAGAGTATTATAAGGACAGTGTCCAGGTGAATGGTCAGGAGACTCCTGCCATTAGGGACACTGGAGCCAGCATAACTGTGGTGGATGAATCATTTTTCAAGGCAGAGGATGTTGCTAAGGCACCCAAATGCCTCACCAAGTTAGCTGGTGGGCCTGTGCAGATGTGTCCCCAGTTACCAGTTCTCATCCAATGTAATGATATGGCTGTAAAAATACCTGTCAGTGTACAATGTGAAGTGCCAGGTAGGGTTCTGTTGGGTAATGACCTCAAAGCTCTTGGAGTTGTATCTCATACCCCCAGACCTCCTAGCAAAAGGTTTCAGGAACTCACAAAACCTGCAAGGGAGAAAACCCTGAGAGGGTTATCTCAGGAGATGATGACAGAAATCACTCCTCTACCACTGGAGCAACTTACTGCAGTAACTACCAGATCAGGAGCAAAGGGGCAACCCAAGACTCCTAGGAAAAAGCCAGCAGCAAGCACTCCAGTGCTTCCAACAAGGACTTCCCCTAGGTTGTCCAAAGTTACACCTGTAACTCCACCTCCAGCTGAGGCTGAGAGGGAGGTACAACCCTGTGTGGTTGAGCTAGACTCTGAGGAAGAGCTAGAAGGAGGCCCCAACCTTATTGGAGATTTGGACCCTGAGGACCATCCTGAGCTGCAGTCTTTACTGGCAGAAGGTGGGCCTAGCAGGGCAGCTTTTCGTAAGGGGCAAAGAGAATGTCCAACTCTGGAGGGTCTCCGCCACCAGGCAGCTTCTCAAGCTGATGGGCAAGAGCCTGGGAAGTATAGGTTGCACTGGGAAGATGGCCTCTTCTACAGTGAACCCACTGAGTCTGAACCTGGAGACTACAAACGCCTTGTAGTCCCACAGGAAAACAGACAACAGTTCTTACAACTAGCCCATGAGATACCTTTGGCTGGCCACTTGAGTTTCAAGAAGACCAAGGAAAGGCTCTCACTCTACTTTTATTGGCCAAAGATGGGGGCCGAAGTAGATAGATATTGTAAGAGCTGCCATACCTGCCAGACTTCTGGTAAGGTTGGTTCCAAGAATGTGGCACCTTTAGTGCCTCTCCCAGTTGTGGGAGTCCCATTTGAGAGGGTAGGGATTGACATTGTTGGTCCCCTTGATCCTCCAACCTCCTCAGGCAACAGGTTTATCCTTGTTGTAGTAGACCATGCTACTAGGTACCCGGAGGCCATTCCTATGAGGACTGTTACAGCTCCGGCTGTGGCTAAGGCCCTCCTTGGTATTTTTACCAGGGTTGGGTTTCCTAAGGAGGTAATCTCTGACAGGGGGTCAAACTTTATGTCCCACTACATGAAGGCCATGTGGAAAACCTGTGGAGTTACCTACAAGTTCTCAACCGCCTACCACCCTCAGACAAACGGGTTGGTTGAAAGGTTTAACAGAACCATGAAGAGCATGATAGGTGCTTTGGAAGAACCCCTTAAGAAAAAGTGGGACCTTCTACTGCCATGCCTTCTCTTTGCTTATAGAGAAGTCCCTCAGGAGGGAGTAGGTTATTCTCCCTTTGAGCTTCTCTATGGCCATCCAGTCAGAGGTCCATTGGCCCTGATTAAGGAGGGGTTGGAAGGTGCTCCTCCCCTCAAGCCAGTCAGAGTGACTGACTATGTGATAGGTCTCCGGAGGAGAATGTCACACATGATGGCAGAAGCAAGTGACAACTTGAAAGCTGGTCAAGCCCTGGTCAAACATTGGCACGACCAGAAGGCTAACATGGTTGAGTTTACTCAAGACCAGCTAGTTCTAGTTATGCTCCCAACAAGGCAGAGGGCCTTGCAAGACAAATGGATGGGACCCTTCAAGGTTGTGGGAAAACTTGGAGAGGTCAACTATCTGGTGGATCTGGGCAGACCCAGGGAAGCTCCTAGAGTCTTCCACACCAACCGACTAAAAGCCTACATCTCCAGACCTGATGTAGGAGCCTTGCTCCTAGCTTCAGCTGCAGAGGAGGAAGAGAGTGAATCTCTCCCTGATCTCCTCAGAGGTGTACCTTTAGATGAAAAAGTTGAAGGAGTCAATCTCTCTTCAGACCTGACACCTGAGCAACAAGAGGAGTGCAAATCTATGTTAAATCAGTTTGCCTCCCTGTTCTCACTGTCACCAGGCTTGACCCCTTGGGGCCAGCATGAGATACTCACTGGTGACTGTCTGCCAGTCAAAAGCAGAGGATACAGAATGTCAGAACATATCAGAGCCCACATCAAAGGAGAGGTCAAGAAGATGCTTGATCTCGGGGTAATAGAACCCTCTACTAGTCCATGGTCTAGCCCAGTTGTGTTAGTACCAAAGGCAGGATCCAAAGACTTGAGATTCTGTGTGGACTATAGAGCTCTAAATGCAGTCACCAAGACTGATGCCCACCCTTTGCCCAGGACAGATGAGTTGGTGGATAAACTTGGTGCAGCCAAGTACCTCAGCACATTTGACCTGACGTCAGGCTATTGGCAAATAGCCCTGACAGACCATGCCAAGGAGAAAACTGCATTTTCAACCCCAGTTGGCTTGTACCAGTTTAAGGTCATGCCTTTTGGACTGAAAAATGCACCTGCCACATTCCAAAGGATGGTGAACCAAGTTCTGGCTGGGATGGAAGATTTCTGCATGGCATACTTGGATGACATTGCAGTCTTCAGCCACTCCTGGGAAGAACATGTGAACCACCTAGGACATGTGTTGCAGGCTCTGAAACAGGCCCATTTGACAATCAAAGCCAGTAAGTGCCAGATTGGTCAAAGTAAAGTGGTCTACCTTGGACATGAGGTAGGAGGTGGAGAAATAAGGCCTTTGCCCAGCAAGATTGAAGCTGTGCAAAATTGGACAACACCAACTACTCAAACCCAAGTGAGAGCTTTTCTAGGCCTCACTGGGTATTACAGGAATTTCATTGAGAACTATGGGACCATAGCTTCTCCACTGAATGTAATCTCCTCTCCCAAATTCCCTAAAAAGGTAAAATGGAATGAGGAGTGCAATCAGGCCTTTGAAAAACTGAAGAGAGCTCTTTGCCAGGCTCCAGTATTGAGAGCTCCTGACTACCACCAACCTTTCATTGTACAAACTGATGCTTCCAATGTAGGTATAGGTGCAGTTCTAAGCCAACTGGATGAGAAGGGTAGGGAGCACCCCATTTGCTTCATCAGTAGGAAACTGAAGGATCCTGAGACAAGGTGGGCAACTATCGAAAGAGAATGCTTTGCTATTGTGTGGGCACTGAAGAAGTTTAGGCCATACTTGTATGGTTCTACTTTTGTTATTCAGACTGACCACCAACCCTTGAGATGGTTAATGCAAATGAAAGGGGAAAATCCAAAACTATTGAGATGGTCAATCTGCCTGCAAGGGTTTGATTTCACCATTGAGCACAGGTCAGGGTGTCACCATCAAAATGCTGATGGACTCTCTAGGATGTATATCATCGACTAGAGGTATGAGGTTCATCCAGGAGTGGATTAAATCCTCCTGTCCCTTAGTCTGGGGGGGGCGAGTGTTAGGGAGAATTCTCTGTTTAGGCTGAATTTCCCTACCTAGTGAGTCCCCCAGCAGCTTTGCTGGATTTCTGGGGTTTAATTTTTTTCTCCTGCCAAGAGTGAGACTCTTTTACCCTCACTCTTGGACATGTTGAAGTGTGTTTTCTTGGTTAAACCTTGTGTTGAATGGGCTATGGGGTCTCTTACTCCATAGGGCCTCATGTATTTTTGTGATGTGGGTCACACAGCACCCTCTGTGCCGTGACCCAGGGGTGTCCTAGGGACTCCCCAACATAGACTCCATACCCTGGGACTGACTACTGTCTCCCAGGGCATGTAAAGTCACCAAAGACTTTGCTAGTCTTGAATCCTGAACAGAACCAGTACAAACCATCATATTGTGGACGTACTGGCTGGGGCAATTCGATTGCCCCAGGGTCTGTTAGTCGAGGGGGCACGTCTCCGTCCCCCCTGATCGAGTTTTGGCTGGTGGCAGTGGAAACTACTTTTTATATTCAACCGCGAATATTTCCCTATGGGATTTCCCATTGTTTTAGGCTAACACATTTAATTAATTATTTACGGTAGCCTTAAACATACCGCCGGTTTATATATTTATTTTTATAACTCCGGTTGGGACTTTTTGCCAAAACTTGATTCTAAAATGGCGTTGGTGTTCGCCTCTGTAACTCTGACCCAAAGTGGAGCCCTTTGTTCCACTTTTGGCGGGCTTCTCCACAGAAGCCCTCCAAAGTGGTGCCACTCTGTCTGGGGTACTTAGGAGGGGTGGAGGGGGATTTAGGCACCCTGGACTGAGTTACCTTGGTAACTCAAGTCGCACTCCGTCCTGATTGGCCCAAGTGGTGAGCCGCCCGGCTCACCACTTAGCATGTTTGAGTGACAGCTAGGCTGGGTGAATGGGGGTTTGCTGCATAAAAGCAGGGCTTTGGGGACTGGGACTTCAGAAGTCGCCACAGGACCAAGAATCCGACGAGGGAAGAGCTGAGCCGACCTGCTTCGACGACACCACCCGGTGGAGCCCTGCTGAACCGTCTCACCACTTTTTCCCGACGACCGAGGAGAACTCTTAACGGAGTGGCTCCTTCCCTTGACTGGTGGGGACAACCAGTTTTCGCCTTCTTTCCGTTCTTTGAGGTATCTCGTGGCCGCCTTGCCTGTGCCAAGCACCCCGGCAACCGGAATACCACACTTTACCCCCATACCGCGAAAGTCGGTACCAACCCTTTAACCGGAGGACTCCGCGGCTGGTTTCTTCCCGGGCAGTGCAACGACCCTCTTCTTCTGCTCTTCAGCGAGAACTTCTTCTCCCCTGACCGACGTCGAGCCCTGCTGCCACTGCCTGGAACAACTGCCACCGCTGGAGGATCCTTTCCGCTTAAGGTACTGTGTTCTGCCTGGCTTCCCTTGCTACCGACTGTACGGGGTAGATTTAGTCCCCGGCTTTCGAACCTGGGAGTGCCTGGGACACTTTGGCTAAACCTTCTGAGCCACTCTAACCTCTTTTTGACTCTTTGCAAGACTTTGAATCTCTAACTAACAGTGTGATCTTGGGCACATTTTCGCTCCGGCTACTCTAAGAGTGGGCCCTGCCTAGTGACTTTTGCTCACCTGTGACTTTATTCTTCTTTAAGCCTATTGCAAGTGCTCTGGACCTTAGAGTGGTGTGTCTAACCCATTTCTGCTTTTTCTCTCCCTTTCTTGGAAACTACTAGAGTGTCATCTAACGTTAAGCACTCACCTCTGTTTTAATTAAGTGGTGTTTACTTAGAGTTGTCTAGATAGGAGAAAGGATTGAATCTACTTTCATTATAACTGTGTTGAAGTGCTTTTACTATATTTTTGCTAGAGTGTTTTTAACTTATGTGTATTTTAAATAAATAACTATATACTTTTGAAACCAAGCTCTGGTCAGTGTTTGCTTGTGCTATTGTGTTTTGGTACATATTGTGTATACTTTACATACTGCCTAACTCTTCTTGAGAGAAGTCTGACTGCTCAGCCACAGCTACCAGGTAAATCTGGGTGGTACAGACTGCTACCAAAGGGGTTTACTGCTCTACCTGTAGTCTTAAATCTTTTGCAGTGTTCCCCAAGGGAACTGCACAGGTTTCTGCCTAACACTGCAGAACTTGTACTTGCCCTGACATTGGTCCGGTGTGTGGCTGTATTGTAGAACTTGTACTTGCCCTGACATTGGTCCGGTGTGTGGCTGTATTGTAGAACTTGTACTTGCCCTGACATTGGTCTGGTGTGTGGGTGTATTGTAGAACTTGTACTTGCCCTGACATTGGTCCGGTGTGTGGCTGTATTGTGGAACTTGTACTTGCCCTGACATTGGTCCGGTGTGTGGCTGTATTGTAGAACTGGTACTTGCCCTGACATTGGTCCGGTGTACGGCTGTATTGTAGAACTTGTACTTGCCCTGACATTGGTCCGGTGTACGGCTGTATTGTAGAACTTGTACTTGCCCTGACATTGGTCCGGTGTGTGGCTGTATTGTGGAACTTGTACTTGCCCTGACATTAGTCCGGTGTGTGGCTGTATTGTAGAACTGGTACTTGCCCTGACATTGGTCCGGTGTGTCGCTGTATTGTAGAACTGGTACTTGCCGTGACATCGGTCTGGTGTGTGGCTGCATTGTAGAACTTGTACTTGCCCTGACATTGGTCCGGTGTACGGCTGTATTGTAGAACTTGTACTTGCCCTGACATTGGTCCGGTGTGTGGCTGTATTGTGGAACTTGTACTTGCCCTGACATTAGTCCGGTGTGTGGCTGTATTGTAGAACTGGTACTTGCCGTGACATCGGTCCGGTGTGTGGCTGTATTGTAGAACTTGTACTTGCCCTGACATTGGTCCGGTGTACGGCTGTATTGTAGAACTTGTACTTGCCCTGACATTGGTCCGGTGTGTGGCTGTATTGTGGAACTTGTACTTGCCCTGACATTAGTCCGGTGTGTGGCTGTATTGTAGAACTGGTACTTGCCCTGACATTGGTCCGGTGTGTGGCTGTATTGTAGAACTGGTACTTGCCGTGACATCGGTCCGGTGTACGGCTGTATTGTAGAACTTGTACTTGCCCTGACATTGGTCCGGTGTACGGCTGTATTGTAGAACTTGTACTTGCCCTGACATTGGTCCGGTGTACGGCTGTATTGTAGAACTTGTACTTGCCCTGACATTGGTCTGGTGTACGGCTGTATTGTAGAACTTGTACTTGCCCTGACATTGGTCCGGTGTACGGCTGTATTGTTTGTAGAACTTGTACTTGCCCTGACATTGGTCCGGTGTACGGGTGTATTGTAGAGCTTGTACTTGCCCTGACATTGGTCCGGTGTACGGCTGTATTGTAGAGCTTGTACTTGCCCTGACATTGGTCCGATGTACGGCTGTTTTGTAGAACTTGTACTTGCCCTGACATTGGTCCGGTGTACGGCTGTATTGTAGAACTGGTACTTGCCCTGACATTGGTCCGGTGTACGGCTGTATTGTAGAGCTTGTACTTGCCCTGACATCGGTCCAGTGTGTGGCTGTATTGTAGAACTTGTACTTGCCCTGACATCGGTCCGGTGTGTGGCTGTATTGTAGAACTTGTACTTGCCGTGACATCGGTCCGGTGTGTGGCTGTATTGTAGAACTTGTACTTGCCGTGACATCGGTCCGGTGTGTGGCTGTATTCTAGAACTTGGACTTGCCGTGCCATCGGTCCGGTGTGTGGCTGTATTGTAGAACTTGGACTTGCCCTGGCATCGGTCTGGTGTACGGCGGTATTGTAGAACTTGTATTTGACCTGACATCGGTCCGTTGTACGGCTGTATTGTAGAACTTGTACTTGCCCTGACATTGGTCCGGTGTACGGCTGTATTGCAGAACTTGTACTTGCCCTGACATTGGTCGGGTGTGTGGCTGTATTGTAGAACTTGTACTTGCCCTGACATTGGTCCGGTGTGTGGCTGTATTGTAGAACTTGTACTTGCCCTGACATTGGTCCGGTGTGTGGCTGTATTGTAGAACATGTACTTGCCCTGACATTGGTCTGGTGTGTGGCTGTATTGTAGAACTTGTACTTGCCCTGACATTGGTCCGGTGTGTTGCTGTATTGTAGAACATGTACTTGCCCTGACATTGGTCCGGTGTGTGGCTGTATTGTAGAACATGTACTTGCCCTGACATTGGTCCGGTGTGTGGCTGTATTGTAGAACATGTACTTGCCCTGACATTGGTCCGGTGTGTGGCTGTATTGTAGAACTTTTACTTGCCCTTACATTGGTCCGGCGTGTGGCTGTATTGTAGAACTTGTACTTGCCCTGACATTGGTGCGGCGTGTGGCTGTATTGTAGAACTTGTACTTGCCCTGACATTGGTCCGGCGTGTGGCTGTATTGTAGAACTTGTACTTGCCCTGACATTGGTCCGGTGTGTGGCTGTATTGTAGAACTTGTACTTGCCCTGACATTGGTCCGGTGTGTGGCTGTATTGTAGAACTTGTACTTGCCCTGACATTCGTACGGTGTGTGGCTGTATTGTAGAACTTGTACTTGCCCTGACATTCGTCCGGTGTGTGGCTGTATTGTAGAACTTGTACTTGCCCTGACATTGGTCCTGTGTACGGCTGTATTGTAGAACTTGTACTTGCCCTGACATTGGTCCGGTGTACGGCTGTATTGCAGAACTTGTACTTGCCCTGACATTGGTCCGGTGTGTGGCTGTATTGTAGAACTTGTACTTGCCCTGACATTGGTCCGGTGTGTGGCTGTATTGTAGAACTTGTACTTGCCCTGACATTGGTCCGGTGTGTGGGTGTATTGTAGAACTTGTACTTGCCCTGACATTGGTCCGGTGTGTGGCTGTATTGTGGAACTTGTACTTGCCCTGACATTGGTCCGGTGTGTGGCTGTATTGTAGAACTGGTACTTGCCCTGACATTGGTCCGGTGTGTGGCTGTATTGTAGAACTGGTACTTGCCCTGACATTGGTCCGGTGTGTGGCTGTATTGTAGAACTTGTACTTGCCCTGACATTGGTCCGGTGTGTGGCTGTATTGTAGAACTGGTACTTGCCCTGACATTGGTCCGGTGTGTGGCTGTATTGTAGAACTTGTACTTGCCGTGACATCGGTCCCGTGTGTGGCTGTATTGGTGTACGGGTGTATTGTAGAGCTTGTACTTGCCCTGACATTGGTCTGGTGTACGGCTGTATTGTAGAGCTTGTACTTGCCCTGACATTGGTCCGGTGTACGGCTGTATTGTAGAACTTGTACTTGCCCTGACATTGGTCCGGTGTACGGCTGTATTGTAGAACTTGTACTTGCCCTGACATTGGTCCGGTGTACGGCTGTATTGTAGAACTTGTACTTGCCCTGACATTGGTCCGGTGTGTGGCTGTATTGTGGAACTTGTACTTGCCCTGATATTGGTCCGGTGTGTGGCTGTATTGTGGAACTTGTACTTGCACTGACATTAGTCCGGTGTGTGGCTGTATTGTAGAACTGGTACTTGCCCTGACATTGGTCCGGTGTGTGGCTGTATTGTAGAACTGGTACTTGCCGTGACATCGGTCCGGTGTGTGGCTGTATTGTAGAACTTGTACTTGCCCTGACATTGGTCCGGTGTACGGCTGTATTGTAGAACTTGGACTTGCCCTGACATTGGTCCGGTGTACGGCTGTATTGTAGAACTTGTACTCGCCCTGACATTGGTCGGGTGTACGTCTGTATTGTAGAACATGTACTTGCCCTGACATTGGTTCGGTGTACGGCTGTATTGTAGAACTTGTACTTGCCATGACATTGGTCCGGTGTACGGCTGTATTGTATAACTTGTACTTGCCCTGACATTGGTCCGGTGTACGGCTGTATTGTAGAACTTGTACTTGCCCTGACATTGGTCCGGTGTACGGCTGTATTCTAGAACTTGGACTTGCCGTGACATCGGTCCGGTGTGTGGCTGTATTGCAGAACTTGGACTTGCCCTGACATTCGTCCGGTGTACGGCTGTATTGTAGAACTTGGACTTGCCCTGACATTGGTCCGGTGTACGGCTGTATTGTAGAACTTGTACTTGCCCTGACATTGGTCCGGTGTACGGCTGTATTGTAGAACATGTACTTGCCCTGACATTGGTCCGGTGTACGGCTGTATTGTAGAACTTGTACTTGCCCTGACATTGGTCCGGTGTACGGCTGTATTGTAGAACTTGTACTTGCCCTGACATTGGTCCGGTGTACGGCTGTATTGTAGAACTTGTACTTGCCCTGACATTGGTCCGGTGTACGGCTGTATTGTAGAACTTGTACTTGCCCTGACATTGGTCCGGTGTACGGCTGTATTGTAGAACTTGTACTTGCCCTGACATTGGTCAGGTGTACGGCTGTATTGTAGAGCTTGTACTTGCCCTGACATTGGTCCGGTGTACGGGTGTATTGTAGAGCTTGTACTTGCCCTGACATTGGTCCGGTGTACGGCTGAATTGTAGAGCTTGTACTTGCCCTGACATTGGTCCGGTGTACGGCTGTTTTGTAGAACTTGTACTTGCCCTGACATTGGTCCGGTGTACGGCTGTATTGTAGAACTGGTACTTGCCCTGACATTGGTCCGGTGTACGGCTGTATTGTAGAGCTTGTACTTGCCCTGACATCGGTCCGGTGTGTGGATGTATTGTAGAACTTGTACTTGCCCTGACATCGGTCCGGTGTACGGCTGTATTGTAGAACTTGTACTCGCCCTGACATTGGTCCGGTGTACGTCTGTATTGTAGAACATGTACTCGCCCTGACATTGGTTCGGTGTACGGCTGTATTGTAGAACTTGTACTTGCCATGACATTGGTCCGGTGTACGGCTGTATTGTAGAACTTGTACTTGCCCTGACATTGGTCCGGTGTGCGGCTGTATTCTAGAACTTGTACTTGCCGTGACATCGGTCCGGTGTGTGGCTGTATTGTAGAACTTGGACTTGCCCTGACATTCGTCCGGTGTACGGCTGTATTGTAGAACTTGGACTTGCCCTGACATTGGTCCGGTGTACGGCTGTATTGTAGAACTTGTACTTGCCCTGACATTGGTCCGGTGTACGGCTGTATTGTAGAACATGTACTTGCCCTGACATTGGTCCGGTGTACGGCTGTATTGTAGAACTTGTACTTGCCCTGACATTGGTCCGGTGTACGGCTGTATTGTAGAACTTGTACTTGCCCTGACATTGGTCCGGTGTACGGCTGTATTGTAGAACTTGTACTTGCCCTGACATTGGTCCGGTGTACGGCTGTATTGTAGAGCTTGTACTTTCCCTGACATTGGTCCGGTGTACGGGTGTATTGTAGAGCTTGTACTTGCCCTGACATTGGTCCGGTGTGTGGCTGTATTGTAGAACTTGTACTTGCCCTGACATTGGTCCGGTGTGTGGCTGTATTGTAGAACTTGTACTTGCCCTGACATTGGTCCGGTGTGTGGCTGTATTGTAGAACTTGTACTTGCCCTGACATTGGTCCGGTGTGTGGCTGTATTGTAGAACTTGTACTTGCCCTGACATTCGTACGGTGTGTGGCTGTATTGTAGAACTGGTACTTGCCCTGACATTCGTCCGGTGTGTGGCTGTATTGTAGAACTTGTACTTGCCCTGACATTGGTCCTGTGTACGGCTGTATTGTAGAACTTGTACTTGCCCTGACATTGGTCCGGTGTACGGCTGTATTGCAGAACTTGTACTTGCCCTGACATTGGTCCGGTGTGTGGCTGTATTGTAGAACTTGTACTTGCCCTGACATTGGTCCGGTGTGTGGCTGTATTGTAGAACTTGTACTTGCCCTGACATTGGTCTGGTGTGTGGGTGTATTGTAGAACTTGTACTTGCCCTGACATTGGTCCGGTGTGTGGCTGTATTGTGGAACTTGTACTTGCCCTGACATTGGTCCGGTGTGTGGCTGTATTGTAGAACTGGTACTTGCCCTGACATTGGTCCGGTGTGTGGCTGTATTGTAGAACTGGTACTTGCCCTGACATTGGTCCGGTGTGTGGCTGTATTGTAGAACCTGTACTTGCCGTGACATCGGTCCCGTGTGTGGCTGTATTGGTGTACGGGTGTATTGTAGAGCTTGTACTTGCCCTGACATTGGTCTGGTGTACGGCTGTATTGTAGAGCTTGTACTTGCCCTGACATTGGTCCGGTGTACGGCTGTATTGTAGAACTTGTACTTGCCCTGACATTGGTCCGGTGTACGGCTGTATTGTAGAACTTGTACTTGCCCTGACATTGGTCCGGTGTACGGCTGTATTGTAGAACTTGTACTTGCCCTGACATTGGTCCGGTGTGTGGCTGTATTGTGGAACTTGTACTTGCCCTGACATTAGTCCGGTGTGTGGCTGTATTGTAGAACTGGTACTTGCCGTGACATCGGTCCGGTGTGTGGCTGTATTGTAGAACTTGTACTTGCCCTGACATTGGTCCGGTGTACGGCTGTATTGTAGAACTTGTACTTGCCCTGACATTGGTCCGGTGTGTGGCTGTATTGTGGAACTTGTACTTGCCCTGACATTAGTCCGGTGTGTGGCTGTATTGTAGAACTGGTACTTGCCCTGACATTGGTCCGGTGTGTGGCTGTATTGTAGAACTGGTACTTGCCGTGACATCGGTCCGGTGTACGGCTGTATTGTAGAACTTGTACTTGCCCTGACATTGGTCCGGTGTACGGCTGTATTGTAGAACTTGTACTTGCCCTGACATTGGTCCGGTGTACGGCTGTATTGTAGAACTTGTACTTGCCCTGACATTGGTCTGGTGTACGGCTGTATTGTAGAACTTGTACTTGCCCTGACATTGGTCCGGTGTACGGCTGTATTGTTTGTAGAACTTGTACTTGCCCTGACATTGGTCCGGTGTACGGGTGTATTGTAGAGCTTGTACTTGCCCTGACATTGGTCCGGTGTACGGCTGTATTGTAGAGCTTGTACTTGCCCTGACATTGGTCCGATGTACGGCTGTTTTGTAGAACTTGTACTTGCCCTGACATTGGTCCGGTGTACGGCTGTATTGTAGAACTGGTACTTGCCCTGACATTGGTCCGGTGTACGGCTGTATTGTAGAGCTTGTACTTGCCCTGACATCGGTCCAGTGTGTGGCTGTATTGTAGAACTTGTACTTGCCCTGACATCGGTCCGGTGTGTGGCTGTATTGTAGAACTTGTACTTGCCGTGACATCGGTCCGGTGTGTGGCTGTATTGTAGAACTTGTACTTGCCGTGACATCGGTCCGGTGTGTGGCTGTATTCTAGAACTTGGACTTGCCGTGCCATCGGTCCGGTGTGTGGCTGTATTGTAGAACTTGGACTTGCCCTGGCATCGGTCTGGTGTACGGCGGTATTGTAGAACTTGTATTTGACCTGACATCGGTCCGTTGTACGGCTGTATTGTAGAACTTGTACTTGCCCTGACATTGGTCCGGTGTACGGCTGTATTGCAGAACTTGTACTTGCCCTGACATTGGTCGGGTGTGTGGCTGTATTGTAGAACTTGTACTTGCCCTGACATTGGTCCGGTGTGTGGCTGTATTGTAGAACTTGTACTTGCCCTGACATTGGTCCGGTGTGTGGCTGTATTGTAGAACATGTACTTGCCCTGACATTGGTCTGGTGTGTGGCTGTATTGTAGAACTTGTACTTGCCCTGACATTGGTCCGGTGTGTTGCTGTATTGTAGAACATGTACTTGCCCTGACATTGGTCCGGTGTGTGGCTGTATTGTAGAACATGTACTTGCCCTGACATTGGTCCGGTGTGTGGCTGTATTGTAGAACATGTACTTGCCCTGACATTGGTCCGGTGTGTGGCTGTATTGTAGAACTTTTACTTGCCCTTACATTGGTCCGGCGTGTGGCTGTATTGTAGAACTTGTACTTGCCCTGACATTGGTGCGGCGTGTGGCTGTATTGTAGAACTTGTACTTGCCCTGACATTGGTCCGGCGTGTGGCTGTATTGTAGAACTTGTACTTGCCCTGACATTGGTCCGGTGTGTGGCTGTATTGTAGAACTTGTACTTGCCCTGACATTGGTCCGGTGTGTGGCTGTATTGTAGAACTTGTACTTGCCCTGACATTCGTACGGTGTGTGGCTGTATTGTAGAACTTGTACTTGCCCTGACATTCGTCCGGTGTGTGGCTGTATTGTAGAACTTGTACTTGCCCTGACATTGGTCCTGTGTACGGCTGTATTGTAGAACTTGTACTTGCCCTGACATTGGTCCGGTGTACGGCTGTATTGCAGAACTTGTACTTGCCCTGACATTGGTCCGGTGTGTGGCTGTATTGTAGAACTTGTACTTGCCCTGACATTGGTCCGGTGTGTGGCTGTATTGTAGAACTTGTACTTGCCCTGACATTGGTCCGGTGTGTGGGTGTATTGTAGAACTTGTACTTGCCCTGACATTGGTCCGGTGTGTGGCTGTATTGTGGAACTTGTACTTGCCCTGACATTGGTCCGGTGTGTGGCTGTATTGTAGAACTGGTACTTGCCCTGACATTGGTCCGGTGTGTGGCTGTATTGTAGAACTGGTACTTGCCCTGACATTGGTCCGGTGTGTGGCTGTATTGTAGAACTTGTACTTGCCCTGACATTGGTCCGGTGTGTGGCTGTATTGTAGAACTGGTACTTGCCCTGACATTGGTCCGGTGTGTGGCTGTATTGTAGAACTTGTACTTGCCGTGACATCGGTCCCGTGTGTGGCTGTATTCCTGTACGGGTGTATTGTAGAGCTTGTACTTGCCCTGACATTGGTCTGGTGTACGGCTGTATTGTAGAGCTTGTACTTGCCCTGACATTGGTCCGGTGTACGGCTGTATTGTAGAACTTGTACTTGCCCTGACATTGGTCCGGTGTACGGCTGTATTGTAGAACTTGTACTTGCCCTGACATTGGTCCGGTGTACGGCTGTATTGTAGAACTTGTACTTGCCCTGACATTGGTCCGGTGTGTGGCTGTATTGTGGAACTTGTACTTGCCCTGATATTGGTCCGGTGTGTGGCTGTATTGTGGAACTTGTACTTGCACTGACATTAGTCCGGTGTGTGGCTGTATTGTAGAACTGGTACTTGCCCTGACATTGGTCCGGTGTGTGGCTGTATTGTAGAACTGGTACTTGCCGTGACATCGGTCCGGTGTGTGGCTGTATTGTAGAACTTGTACTTGCCCTGACATTGGTCCGGTGTACGGCTGTATTGTAGAACTTGGACTTGCCCTGACATTGGTCCGGTGTACGGCTGTATTGTAGAACTTGTACTCGCCCTGACATTGGTCGGGTGTACGTCTGTATTGTAGAACATGTACTTGCCCTGACATTGGTTCGGTGTACGGCTGTATTGTAGAACTTGTACTTGCCATGACATTGGTCCGGTGTACGGCTGTATTGTATAACTTGTACTTGCCCTGACATTGGTCCGGTGTACGGCTGTATTGTAGAACTTGTACTTGCCCTGACATTGGTCCGGTGTACGGCTGTATTCTAGAACTTGGACTTGCCGTGACATCGGTCCGGTGTGTGGCTGTATTGCAGAACTTGGACTTGCCCTGACATTCGTCCGGTGTACGGCTGTATTGTAGAACTTGGACTTGCCCTGACATTGGTCCGGTGTACGGCTGTATTGTAGAACTTGTACTTGCCCTGACATTGGTCCGGTGTACGGCTGTATTGTAGAACATGTACTTGCCCTGACATTGGTCCGGTGTACGGCTGTATTGTAGAACTTGTACTTGCCCTGACATTGGTCCGGTGTACGGCTGTATTGTAGAACTTGTACTTGCCCTGACATTGGTCCGGTGTACGGCTGTATTGTAGAACTTGTACTTGCCCTGACATTGGTCCGGTGTACGGCTGTATTGTAGAACTTGTACTTGCCCTGACATTGGTCCGGTGTACGGCTGTATTGTAGAACTTGTACTTGCCCTGACATTGGTCAGGTGTACGGCTGTATTGTAGAGCTTGTACTTGCCCTGACATTGGTCCGGTGTACGGGTGTATTGTAGAGCTTGTACTTGCCCTGACATTGGTCCGGTGTACGGCTGAATTGTAGAGCTTGTACTTGCCCTGACATTGGTCCGGTGTACGGCTGTTTTGTAGAACTTGTACTTGCCCTGACATTGGTCCGGTGTACGGCTGTATTGTAGAACTGGTACTTGCCCTGACATTGGTCCGGTGTACGGCTGTATTGTAGAGCTTGTACTTGCCCTGACATCGGTCCGGTGTGTGGATGTATTGTAGAACTTGTACTTGCCCTGACATCGGTCCGGTGTACGGCTGTATTGTAGAACTTGTACTCGCCCTGACATTGGTCCGGTGTACGTCTGTATTGTAGAACATGTACTCGCCCTGACATTGGTTCGGTGTACGGCTGTATTGTAGAACTTGTACTTGCCATGACATTGGTCCGGTGTACGGCTGTATTGTAGAACTTGTACTTGCCCTGACATTGGTCCGGTGTGCGGCTGTATTCTAGAACTTGTACTTGCCGTGACATCGGTCCGGTGTGTGGCTGTATTGTAGAACTTGGACTTGCCCTGACATTCGTCCGGTGTACGGCTGTATTGTAGAACTTGGACTTGCCCTGACATTGGTCCGGTGTACGGCTGTATTGTAGAACTTGTACTTGCCCTGACATTGGTCCGGTGTACGGCTGTATTGTAGAACATGTACTTGCCCTGACATTGGTCCGGTGTACGGCTGTATTGTAGAACTTGTACTTGCCCTGACATTGGTCCGGTGTACGGCTGTATTGTAGAACTTGTACTTGCCCTGACATTGGTCCGGTGTACGGCTGTATTGTAGAACTTGTACTTGCCCTGACATTGGTCCGGTGTACGGCTGTATTGTAGAGCTTGTACTTTCCCTGACATTGGTCCGGTGTACGGGTGTATTGTAGAGCTTGTACTTGCCCTGACATTGGTCCGGTGTGTGGCTGTATTGTAGAACTTGTACTTGCCCTGACATTGGTCCGGTGTGTGGCTGTATTGTAGAACTTGTACTTGCCCTGACATTGGTCCGGTGTGTGGCTGTATTGTAGAACTTGTACTTGCCCTGACATTGGTCCGGTGTGTGGCTGTATTGTAGAACTTGTACTTGCCCTGACATTCGTACGGTGTGTGGCTGTATTGTAGAACTGGTACTTGCCCTGACATTCGTCCGGTGTGTGGCTGTATTGTAGAACTTGTACTTGCCCTGACATTGGTCCTGTGTACGGCTGTATTGTAGAACTTGTACTTGCCCTGACATTGGTCCGGTGTACGGCTGTATTGCAGAACTTGTACTTGCCCTGACATTGGTCCGGTGTGTGGCTGTATTGTAGAACTTGTACTTGCCCTGACATTGGTCCGGTGTGTGGCTGTATTGTAGAACTTGTACTTGCCCTGACATTGGTCTGGTGTGTGGGTGTATTGTAGAACTTGTACTTGCCCTGACATTGGTCCGGTGTGTGGCTGTATTGTGGAACTTGTACTTGCCCTGACATTGGTCCGGTGTGTGGCTGTATTGTAGAACTGGTACTTGCCCTGACATTGGTCCGGTGTGTGGCTGTATTGTAGAACTGGTACTTGCCCTGACATTGGTCCGGTGTGTGGCTGTATTGTAGAACCTGTACTTGCCGTGACATCGGTCCCGTGTGTGGCTGTATTGGTGTACGGGTGTATTGTAGAGCTTGTACTTGCCCTGACATTGGTCTGGTGTACGGCTGTATTGTAGAGCTTGTACTTGCCCTGACATTGGTCCGGTGTACGGCTGTATTGTAGAACTTGTACTTGCCCTGACATTGGTCCGGTGTACGGCTGTATTGTAGAACTTGTACTTGCCCTGACATTGGTCCGGTGTACGGCTGTATTGTAGAACTTGTACTTGCCCTGACATTGGTCCGGTGTGTGGCTGTATTGTGGAACTTGTACTTGCCCTGACATTGGTCCGGTGTGTGGCTGTATTGTGGAACTTGTACTTGCCCTGACATTAGTCCGGTGTGTGGCTGTATTGTAGAACTGGTACTTGCCCTGACATTGGTCCGGTGTGTGGCTGTATTGTAGAACTTGTACTTGCCCTGACATTGGTCCGGTGTGTGGCTGTATTGTAGAACTTGTACTTGCCCTGACATTGGTCTGGTGTGTGGGTGTATTGTAGAACTTGTACTTGCCCTGACATTGGTCCGGTGTGTGGCTGTATTGTGGAACTTGTACTTGCCCTGACATTGGTCCGGTGTGTGGCTGTATTGTAGAACTGGTACTTGCCCTGACATTGGTCCGGTGTGTGGCTGTATTGTAGAACTGGTACTTGCCCTGACATTGGTCCGGTGTGTGGCTGTATTGTAGAACTGGTACTTGCCCTGACATTGGTCCGGTGTACGGCTGTATTGTAGAGCTTGTACTTGCCCTGACATCGGTCCGGTGTGTGGATGTATTGTAGAACTTGTACTTGCCCTGACATCGGTCCGGTGTACGGCTGTATTGTAGAACTTGTACTCGCCCTGACATTGGTCCGGTGTACGTCTGTATTGTAGAACATGTACTCGCCCTGACATTGGTTCGGTGTACGGCTGTATTGTAGAACTTGTACTTGCCATGACATTGGTCCGGTGTACGGCTGTATTGTAGAACTTGTACTTGCCCTGACATTGGTCCGGTGTGCGGCTGTATTCTAGAACTTGTACTTGCCGTGACATCGGTCCGGTGTGTGGCTGTATTGTAGAACTTGGACTTGCCCTGACATTCGTCCGGTGTACGGCTGTATTGTAGAACTTGGACTTGCCCTGACATTGGTCCGGTGTACGGCTGTATTGTAGAACTTGTACTTGCCCTGACATTGGTCCGGTGTACGGCTGTATTGTAGAACATGTACTTGCCCTGACATTGGTCCGGTGTACGGCTGTATTGTAGAACTTGTACTTGCCCTGACATTGGTCCGGTGTACGGCTGTATTGTAGAACTTGTACTTGCCCTGACATTGGTCCGGTGTACGGCTGTATTGTAGAACTTGTACTTGCCCTGACATTGGTCCGGTGTACGGCTGTATTGTAGAGCTTGTACTTTCCCTGACATTGGTCCGGTGTACGGGTGTATTGTAGAGCTTGTACTTGCCCTGACATTGGTCCGGTGTGTGGCTGTATTGTAGAACTTGTACTTGCCCTGACATTGGTCCGGTGTGTGGCTGTATTGTAGAACTTGTACTTGCCCTGACATTGGTCCGGTGTGTGGCTGTATTGTAGAACTTGTACTTGCCCTGACATTGGTCCGGTGTGTGGCTGTATTGTAGAACTTGTACTTGCCCTGACATTCGTACGGTGTGTGGCTGTATTGTAGAACTGGTACTTGCCCTGACATTCGTCCGGTGTGTGGCTGTATTGTAGAACTTGTACTTGCCCTGACATTGGTCCTGTGTACGGCTGTATTGTAGAACTTGTACTTGCCCTGACATTGGTCCGGTGTACGGCTGTATTGCAGAACTTGTACTTGCCCTGACATTGGTCCGGTGTGTGGCTGTATTGTAGAACTTGTACTTGCCCTGACATTGGTCCGGTGTGTGGCTGTATTGTAGAACTTGTACTTGCCCTGACATTGGTCTGGTGTGTTGGTGTATTGTAGAACTTGTACTTGCCCTGACATTGGTCCGGTGTGTGGCTGTATTGTGGAACTTGTACTTGCCCTGACATTGGTCCGGTGTGTGGCTGTATTGTAGAACTGGTACTTGCCCTGACATTGGTCCGGTGTGTGGCTGTATTGTAGAACTGGTACTTGCCCTGACATTGGTCCGGTGTGTGGCTGTATTGTAGAACCTGTACTTGCCGTGACATCGGTCCCGTGTGTGGCTGTATTGGTGTACGGGTGTATTGTAGAGCTTGTACTTGCCCTGACATTGGTCTGGTGTACGGCTGTATTGTAGAGCTTGTACTTGCCCTGACATTGGTCCGGTGTACGGCTGTATTGTAGAACTTGTACTTGCCCTGACATTGGTCCGGTGTACGGCTGTATTGTAGAACTTGTACTTGCCCTGACATTGGTCCGGTGTACGGCTGTATTGTAGAACTTGTACTTGCCCTGACATTGGTCCGGTGTGTGGCTGTATTGTGGAACTTGTACTTGCCCTGACATTGGTCCGGTGTGTGGCTGTATTGTGGAACTTGTACTTGCCCTGACATTAGTCCGGTGTGTGGCTGTATTGTAGAACTGGTACTTGCCCTGACATTGGTCCGGTGTGTGGCTGTATTGTAGAACTGGTACTTGCCGTGACATCGGTCCGGTGTGTGGCTGTATTGTAGAACTTGTACTTGCCCTGACATTGGTCCGGTGTACGGCTGTATTGTAGAACTTGGACTTGCCCTGACATTGGTCCGGTGTACGTCTGTATTGTAGAACATGTACTTGCCCTGACATTGGTTCGGTGTACGGCTGTATTGTAGAACTTGTACTTGCCATGACATTGGTCCGGTGTACGGCTGTATTGTATAACTTGTACTTGCCCTGACATTGGTCCGGTGTACGGCTGTATTGTAGAACTTGTACTTGCCCTGACATTGGTCCGGTGTACGGCTGTATTGTAGAACATGTACTTGCCCTGACATTGGTCCGGTGTACGGCTGTATTGTAGAACTTGGACTTGCCCTGACATTCGTCCGGTGTACGGCTGTATTGTAGAACTTGGACTTGCCCTGACATTGGTCCGGTGTACGGCTGTATTGTAGAACTTGTACTTGCCCTGACATTGGTCCGGTGTACGGCTGTATTGTAGAACATGTACTTGCCCTGACATTGGTCCGGTGTACGGCTGTATTGTAGAACTTGTACTTGCCCTGACATTGGTCCGCTGTACGGCTGTATTGTAGAACTTGTACTTGCCCTGACATTGGTCCGGTGTACAGCTGTATTGTAGAACTTGTACTTGCCCTGACATTGGTCCGGTGTACGGCTGTATTGTAGAACTTGTACTTGCCCTGACATTGGTCCGGTGTACGGCTGTATTGTAGAACTTGTACTTGCCCTGACATTGGTCAGGTGTACGGCTGTATTGTAGAGCTTGTACTTGCCCTGACATTGGTCCGGTGTACGGGTGTATTGTAGAGCTTGTACTTGCCCTGCATTGGTCAAGTGTACGGCTGTATTGTAGAGCTTGTACTTGCCCTGACATTGGTCCGGTGTACGGCTGTTTTGTAGAACTTGTACTTGCCCTGACATTGGTCCGGTGTACGGCTGTATTGTAGAACTGGTACTTGCCCTGACATTGGTCCGGTGTACGGCTGTATTGTAGAGCTTGTACTTGCCCTGACATCTGTCCGGTGTGTGGCTGTATTGTAGAACTTGTACTTGCCCTGACATTGGTCCGGTGTACGGCTGTATTGTAGAACTTGTACTCGCCCTGACATTGGTCCAGTGTACGTCTGTATTGTAGAACATGTACTTGCCCTGACATTTGTTCGGTGTACGGCTGTATTGTAGAACTTGTACTTGCCATGACATTGGTCCGGTGTACGGCTGTATTGTAGAACTTGTACTTGCCCTGACATTGGTCCGGTGTACGGCTGTATTGTAGAACTTGTACTTGCCCTGACATTGGTCCGGTGTGCGGCTGTATTCTAGAACTTGTACTTGCCGTGACATCGGTCCGGTGTGTGGCTGTATTGTAGAACTTGGACTTGCCCTGACATTCGTCCGGTGTACGGCTGTATTGTAGAACTTGGACTTGCCCTGACATTGGTCCGGTGTACGGCTGTATTGTAGAACTTGTACTTGCCCTGACATTGGTCCGGTGTACGGCTGTATTGTAGAACATGTACTTGCCCTGACATTGGTCCGGTGTACGGCTGTATTGTAGAACTTGTACTTGCCCTGACATTGGTCCGGTGTACGGCTGTATTGTAGAACTTGTACTTGCCCTGACATTGGTCCAGTGTACGACTGTATTGTAGAACTTGTACTTGCCCTGACATTGGTCCGGTGTACGGCTGTATTGTAGAGCTTGTACTTGCCCTGACATTGGTCCGGTGTACGGCTGTATTGTAGAGCTTATACTTGCCCTGACATTGGTCCGGTGTACGGCTGTTTTGTAGAACTTGTACTTGCCCTGACATTGGTCCGGTGTACGGCTGTATTGTAGAACTGGTACTTGCCCTGACATTGGTCCGGTGTACGGCTGTATTGTAGAGCTTGTACTTGCCCTGACATCGGTCCGGTGTGTGGCTGTATTGTAGAGCTTGTACTTGCCCTGACATCGGTCCGGTGTGTGGCTGTATTGTAGAACTTGTACTTGCCCTGACATCGGTCCGGTGTGTGGCTGTATTGTAGAACTTGTACTTGCCGTGACATCGGTCCGGTGTGTGGCTGTATTGTAGAACTTGTACTTGCCGTGACATCGGTCCGGTGTGTGGCTGTATTCTAGAACTTGGACTTGCCGTGACATCGGTCCGGTGTGTGGCTGTATTGTAGAACTTGGACTTGCCCTGACATCGGTCCGGTGTACGGCTGTATTGTAGAACTTGTACTTGACCTGACATCGGTCCGGTGTACGGCTGTATTGTAGAACTTGTACTTGCCCTGACATTGGTCCGGTGTACGGCTGTATTGTAGAACTTGTACTTGCCCTGACATTGGTCCGGTGTACGGCTGTGTTGTAGAACTTGTACTTGCCCTGACATTGGTCCGGTGTACGTTTGTGTTGTAGAACATGTACTTGCCCTGACATTGGTCCGGTGTACGGCTGTGTTGTAGAACTTGTACTTGCCCTGACATTGGTCCGGTGTACGGCTGTATTGTAGAGCTTGTACTTGCCCTGACATTGGTCCGGTGTACGGGTGTATTGTAGAGCTTGTACTTGCCCTGACATTGGTCCGGTGTACGGCTGTATTGTAGAGCTTGTACTTGCCCTGACAATGGTCCGGTGTACGGCTGTATTGTAGAACTTGTACTTGCCCTGACATTGGTCCGGTGTGTGGCTGTATTGTAGAACATGTACTTGCCCTGACATTGATCCGGTGTGTGGCTGTCTTGTAGAACTTGTACTTGCCCTGACATTGGTCCGGTGTGTGGCTGTATTGTAGAACATGTACTTGCCCTGACATTGGTCCGGTGTGTGGCTGTATTGTAGAACTTGTACTTGCCCTGACATTGGTCCGGTGTGTGGCTGTATTGTAGAACATGTACTTGCCCTGACATTGGTCCGGTGTGTGGCTGTATTGTAGAACATGTACTTGCCCTGACATTGGTCCGGTGTGTGGCTGTATTGTAGAACTTGTACTTGCCCTGACATTCGTCCGGTGTGTGGCTGTATTGTAGAACTTGTACTTGCCCTGACATTGGTCTGGTGTGTGGCTGTATTGTAGAACTTGTACTTGCCCTCACATTGGTCCGGTGTGTGGCTGTATTGTAGAACTTGTACTTGCCCTGACATTCGTCCGGTGTGTGGCTGTATTGTAGAACTTGTACTTGCCCTGACATTGGTCCTGTGTACGGCTGTATTGTAGAACTTGTACTTGCCCTGACATTGGTATGGTGTACGGCTGTATTGTAGAACTTGTACTTGCCGTGACATTGGTCCGGTGTGTGGCTGTATTGCAGAACTTGTACTTGCCCTGACATTGGTCCGGTGTGTGGCTGTATTGTAGAACTTGTACTTGCCCTGACATTGGTCCGGTGTGTGGCTGTATTGTGGAACTTGTACTTGCCCTGACATTGGTCCGGTGTGTGGCTGTATTGTGGAACTTGTACTTGCCCTGACATTGGTCCGGTGTGTGGCTGTATTGTAGAACTTGTACTTGCCCTGACATTGGTCTGGTGTGTGGCTGTATTGTAGAACTTGTACTTGCCGTGACATCGGTCCGGTGTGTGGCTGTATTGTAGAACTTGGACTTGCCATGACATCGATCCGGTGTGTGGCTGTATTGTAGAACTTGGACTTGACCTGACATCGGTCCGGTGTACGGCTGTATTGTAGAACTGGTACTTGCTGTCAGAATGTACCAAAGTATTAACTGAAAAGGATACAATACTCAAAAGGATACAGGAGGTAGGGTCTTCCGGATCCCTGTTCACACGATTTGATAGTTGTGAAGTCAATTGAAGACCTTCCAAATGATACAACCCTCTGGCTGATAAAACAGGCAGAGCGATGGATCACTGGAAAGGGCGTGGGTAAGGTATAGAAAGCCAGCCTAGGACAAATTAAAGTATCATGAATAACTGCTCCAACCTGAGTATGATGAATTAGATAATGACAGGAATGTTCACACTGACCTTTAGTTTAGGGTAGAAGAATCCAGAAGTCTCTTGATGGATTTGAATGAAGAACAAACGACAAGGAAGGGAAAATTAGTAAGGGAGACTTATCCCGAACGGAACGAGGCTCACGCTAGATACGGGTTGAATTCACCACAGGATAGCGTCCAAAAGTTCAGTTCAATGTCACCTTCCAATAATCCTTGAAAAGCTTCCTTCCCACTATAGGGATCAATCCTTCTGTTAATTCCACAGATGCAGGAGTTAGAAATAGTGCTTTTTTTAAGGAAAAACAAAGTACACGCGGTTATAAACAGCCGCGAAGAAAATAATGTTTGAAGACAACGTGCGCGTGTGGATTTTACACGCGGGCAGGATTTACGCAGTCTTGGCCAGCCGCACTTGAAGACAGAGAGCGCGTGTGGATATTACACACGGGCAGGATTCACGCAGTCTGGGCCAGCCGCGAGTGAAGACAACGTGCGCGTGTGGATTTTACACACGGGCAGGATTTACGCAGCCTTGGCCAGCCTTACTTGAAGACAGAGAGCGCGTGTGGATTTTACACGCGGGCGGTGTTCCCGCAGTCCGGAACAGCCGCGTTTAGAGACAACGTGCGCGTGTGGAATTACACGCGGGCAGGATTTACGCAGTCCGGGCCAGCCGCGTATGAAGACAGAGTGTACGTGTGGATGTACACGCGGGCAGGATTCCCGCAGTCCGGACCAGCCACGCTTGAAGACAGAGAACGCGTGTGAATTATCACGCGAAGGAATAGCTCCAGGAATCAGCGTGTGGCGGAACACACGCTATTGAAGGCCCAAAAGTAGCTGTAGAAATATGCAGGATGCAGATCAGAGGTTCAGCTACACAACGCCAATAGATTCGATCAGAAGCAGCGAGTGAAGTTTCTACGCTGCTTAAATACGTAATACCGTAGTTCACGTGACGAAGCAAAAGTCACGTGAAGTTAGCGACGTGAAAAGTGCAAACGTCGTTTTCCCGGTAACGTATCGAATAACCTCCATTTGGAATAGAACGGTCTAGCTGTTCTACGAGCGTAGCGTCCAGCATGCATGACAGTGCCATCCCCCAAAGGGACAACCTCTCCCCTTCTTGTGTGAAAGCGCTTCAATAAAGCAGGAGCATGAATATTAGAAAGAGGTTCCCAGGACCTATCTTCGGGACCATAGCCCTTCCAATCCACCAGATAATATGGTCTACCAGAACGTAGTTTCATATCCAGTATGTCTTGTACCTCGTATTCATCTGAACCCCGCACAGAAATAGCAACAGGCCGTACAGGCAGTCTAGTAGCTTCAGAAAATGGCTTAATGAGTGACACGTGGAATACAGGATGCACTCGCCATCGTTGTGGCAAAGCCAGACGTACAGCAGCAGGATTAAGAACTTGGAGCACTACATACGGACCGATGTATTTAGGCAACAATTTCTTTTTGCCTGGAATTCTTAAGTTCTTAGTGGACAGCCAGACTTTCATACCAGCCTTATAGACAGGTGCGGGTACTCTATGAGCATCGGCATAGAACTTGCCACGTCGTTTAGCCTGCTCCAATTGCTGCTTCACCTTTCTCTGTAATCTCTTCAGATCACGAAAAGTACGGCCTGCGGCAGGCGTGTCCAAGGATAGACCGGAATCCAGAGGTATTGATCGGGGGTGTTGTCCATAGAGAGCATAGAACGGTGAAGTGCCTATGGCACTATGATAAGAGTTGTTATAGGCGAATTCAGCCGCCGGCAGTACCGTGAGCCAATCCGATTGGTATTGCAAACACAGACACCGCAGATATTGTTCCATAGTACAATTGACCCTTTCAGTCTGTCCATCAGTTTGAGGATGATAAGCACTGGACATTCTATCATCAATCAGTAATGCAGATGTTAAAGCTCTCCAAAAGCGTGACGCAAACTGTGAGCCCCTGTCTGTAATGATTACTGATGGTAGACCAAAGAAACGAAATATATGTTGGATGAATAGTTCAGCCAGAACAGCAGCAGTTGGTAAACCAATACAGGGAATAAAAAGAGCCAATTTAGTGAAATAATCCACTACGACCCATATGGTATCATATCCCTGATTTGGGGGGAGTTCTACCACGAAGTCCATAGATATCATGTCCCATGGTTTGTTAGGGACAGGTAGGGACTGGAGTAAGCCCACTGGTTTACCAGGAGTATTTTTACATTGGATACATACAGAACAAGAAGATACATAGTTTATAACATCTTTTGCCATGGATGGCCACCAGCACCACCTTTTGAGCAGCTCCAGTGTTTTCTTCCGTCCAGGATGGGCTGCAATCAAGGAATCATGATTCCATTTGAGGGCTTTATTCCGCATTGAAGGAGTTGGTAGATAAAGTACTCCTTGTGTGAATGGTAAACCGTTATGTACGTCCAGATTCATATCCTGGACTACTTGTGGATGAATTTTTACCCACTCTTGTACTTCGGTTTTTCGGGATGGTTGAACCGAACAACTACATATTACATGATCTGCCAACAGCTGAATCTGCACTTGTTTTTCTTCCTGCGCCTCTTCACTCATACGGGACAAAGCGTCCGACTTAACATGTTCTCGGGCAGGACGATAGGTGACCTGGAAATCGTATTGGGCAAAAAAGACATGCCATCTGGCCTGACGGGCCGTAAGGCATTTCATGGATTTGAATGCTTGGAGATTTCTATGGTCAGAGTACACCAACACCTGTTGTTTGGCCCCAAGAAGATGATGACGCCATTCTCGGAAAGCATCTTTGATAGCCAGTAGTTCCCGCTCAGTGACGGTGTAGTTCCGTTCATATGAGGTGAGTTTGCGAGAGAAGAAAGCCACTGGGTGTTCCTCCTTGGTTTCTGTGCAAACTTGTGAGAGTACTGCACCAATAGCGACACTGGATGCATCCGCTTCAACGACAAACTGGCGATCAGGATCCGGATGTTGAAGCACGGGTGCAGTGGTAAATGCTTCCTTCAGCTTTTCGAATGCTGCTTGGGCATGTTGGTTCCAACAGAAAGGAACTTTAGTACTAGTTAAAGCCGTCAAAGGAGCTACTGTTTTGGAAAAGGAATGGATAAATCTGCGATAGAAATTCGCAAAGCCTAAGAAAGACTGTAGTGACTTGACATTATGCGGAATCGGCCAATTCAAGACGGCCTTTACCTTGGAACGACTCATTCGAGCACCTAGATTGGTAATGCCGTAACCAAGGAATTCCACTTCCTGTGAATGAAAGACACATTTTTCGGCTTTCACATAAAGATGGTTCTCCCTGAGTCTTTGTAGGACTGTAGAAACATGTCTGACGTGTTCCGATAAAGATGATGAGTAGATCAGAATGTCATCCAGATAGATAACCACAAATTGGTCCATTATGTCTCTGAATATATCATTCATGAAGAATTGAAATGTGGCGGGAGCATTGCACAGACCAAAAGGCATCACCAAATATTCGTAAAGACCATACCGTGTCTTAAAAGCTGTCTTCCATTCGTCGCCTTCACGAATGCGAACCAAATTGTATGCACCTCGCAAGTCCAATTTGGTGAAATAACTGGAAGTGCCTAATTGATCCAATAGAACGTTTATTAGTGGTAAGGGGTATTGGTTTTTGATGGTGATATCATTAAGTGCCCTGTAATCAATGCAAGGTCTGAGATCTCCCTCTTTCTTAGGAACAAAGAATAGAGGAGATGCAGCAGGTGATTGTGAGGGCCGTATAAAGCCCATTGCTAGCGCTTTATCAATGTATTCTTTTAACACAACATCTTCTTTAGGTGTTAGTGAATAAACACGGCCTGTAGGAATTTTGGCACCAGGAATCAATTCGATAGGACAGTCGTACTGTCGATGAGGAGGTAGTTGTTCTGCCTGGCCTTTATCAAAGACATCAGCATAATCAGCGTATTCGCATGGTATGATATTGTCGCATTGATGTACAACGCTGATAGTTGAATCCTCCACCATAGAGGCCAATATGTGTTGTTTATTTGACACCTCCTGACTGGTAAAGCAATGTTCATTGCAATGAATCGAAGGATATCGGAGCGATCCCGAAACCCAGTCAACAGCAGGATTGTGAAGGGTTAACCATGCAAGACCAAGTATGATCTCGTACTGTGGAGCAGCAATAACATCGAAGATGATTTCTTCTGAATGATTATTCGATAACGTCATCTGAACAGGTACCGTCTCCTGGGTTACCATACCAGAAGTCAAAACAGATCCCTCCACGGTGTTCACCGTTTCAGGTCTTTTTTTGTTTACAAGGGGTAAGGAACAGTTCTTGGCATACGTGATGTCTATGTAATTGCTGGTGGCTCCAGAATCAACCATGGCCTTGGAAACCACTTCTCGCTCATCACAACGTAACGTCACCTGAACTATTACAGGTGCATGTTTAGGAATGGTACTGGAGTCCGATGAAACACTCGACATAGGGACTCCTGCTATTGTCGAGTTTTGGCGTTTCCCGCACGCTTGATGGGTTTTTTAGTACATGCTGCCAATAAATGCTCGGAAGAACCACAGTACATACATAAGTGGTTTTTTCTTCGGTTCTCCCGTTCTGCATTGGACAATCGGCCTCTCACAGCGCCAATCTGCATGGGTTCAGGGTCGTTAGAGATGACTGCTGGTGTCTCTGACCGCCCCGAGACTGGCATGAAGGGCTTTTTCTCTCCCTTTCGAGCATTCCTTCGGGCGTCGATTTGTAGAACCAAATCGAGCAACTCTGGAAAACCCGTAGGAACCACAGGAACTGTGGATAAGGCATCTTTCAGTTCTTCAGAAAGACCCTTGTAGAAAACAGCCGTTTTCTTGCTGTCAGGCCATTGGGTTTCCGCCGTCAGTTGATTGAACCGGGCAACGTAAGACATAAGGGGTTGGCTGCCTTGTTGTAGGTTAAGCAACTCTAAATCTGTGGCTTGAGTAGAGTAACGCATGTCAAAGACTTTACTCATAGCAGTCAAGAGATCGTCACAATCGTACAACAAAGGGCTATTTGTTTCCAACAAAGGGTTAGCCCAAGCAGCAGCTGTGCCCCCTAAATGGGAAAGCACGAAGGCTGCTTTTGTGGTTAGATCAGGAAAAGATGTAGGACGGCAAAGAAAATGGAGTCGGCACTGATTTACAAAGGTTCTATAGGTTTTGGGATCACCCGTGAACCGTTCCGGAGGGGCCAAGGGAAACTGAGTGGGCATAACCACATTAATAGTTTCCTGTGGGGATGCCGTAGTCCCAGATCCAGATGCAGTAGCCATCGGCACCTGTGCTCCCTGAGGACTACCATGTAGGGCGTCTTGCATAACGTCCATACGGTGCCGTAACATGTCCTGTGCTGTAACCATTTCATTTCTCAAATCGCTGATCAACTGTGTCAAAACAGCTAAAGGATCCGTACCCTCCATGGCTTCTGATTCTGTCAGAATGTACCAAAGTATTAACTGAAAAGGATACAATACTCAAAAGGATACAGGAGGTAGGGTCTTCCGGATCCCTGTTCACACGATTTGATAGTTGTGAAGTCAATTGAAGACCTTCCAAATGATACAACCCTCTGGCTGATAAAACAGGCAGAGCGATGGATCACTGGAAAGGGCGTGGGTAAGGTATAGAAAGCCAGCCTAGGACAAATTAAAGTATCATGAATAACTGCTCCAACCTGAGTATGATGAATTAGATAATGACAGGAATGTTCACACTGACCTTTAGTTTAGGGTAGAAGAATCCAGAAGTCTCTTGATGGATTTGAATGAAGAACAAACGACAAGGAAGGGAAAATTAGTAAGGGAGACTTATCCCGAACGGAACGAGGCTCACGCTAGATACGGGTTGAATTCACCACAGGATAGCGTCCAAAAGTTCAGTTCAATGTCACCTTCCAATAATCCTTGAAAAGCTTCCTTCCCACTATAGGGATCAATCCTTCTGTTAATTCCACAGATGCAGGAGTTAGAAATAGCGCTTTTTTAAAGGAAAAACAAAGTACACGCGGTTATAAACAGCCGCGAAGAAAATAACGTTTGAAGACAACGTGCGCGTGTGGATTTCACTTCCTTCCGTCCAGGATGGGTCTGTCAGAATGTACCAAAGTATTAACTGAAAAGGATACAATACTCAAAAGGATACAGGAGGTAGGGTCTTCCGGATCCCTGTTCACACGATTTGATAGTTGTGAAGTCAATTGAAGACCTTCCAAATGATATAACCCTCTGGCTGATAAAACAGGCAGAGCGATGGATCACTGGAAAGGGCGTGGGTAAGGTATAGAAAGCCAGCCTAGGACAAATTAAAGTATCATGAATAACTGCTCCAACCTGAGTATGATGAATTAGATAATGACAGGAATGTTCACACTGACCTTTAGTTTAGGGTAGAAGAATCCAGAAGTCTCTTGATGGATTTGAATGAAGAACAAACGACAAGGAAGGGAAAATTAGTAAGGGAGACTTATCCCGAACGGAACGAGGCTCACGCTAGATACGGGTTGAATTCACCACAGGATAGCGTCCAAAAGTTCAGTTCAATGTCACCTTCCAATAATCCTTGAAAAGCTTCCTTCCCACTATAGGGATCAATCCTTCTGTTAATTCCACAGATGCAGGAGTTAGAAATAGCGCTTTTTTTAAGGAAAAACAAAGTACACGCGGTTATAAACAGCCGCGAAGAAAATAACGTTTGAAGACAACGTGCGCGTGTGGATTTTACACACGGGCAGGATTTACGCAGTCTTGGCCAGCCGCACTTGAAGACAGAGAGCGCGTGTGGATATTACACACGGGCAGGATTCACGCAGTCTTGGCCAGGCGCGCTTGAAGACAGAGAGCGCGTGTGGAATTACACGCGGGCGGTGTTCCCGCAGTCTGGAACAGCCGCGTTTAGAGACAACGTGCGCGTGTGGAATTACACGCGGGCAGGATTTACGCAGTCCGGGCCAGCCGCGTATGAAGACAGAGTGTACGTGTGGATGTACACGCGGGCAGGATTCCCGCAGTCCGGACCAGCCACGCTTGAAGACAGAGAACGCGTGTGAATTATCACGCGAAGGAATAGCTCCAGGAATCGGCGTGTGGCGGAACACACGCTATTGAAGGCCCAAAAGTAGCTGTAGAAATATGCAGGATGCAGATCAGAGGTTCAGCTACACAACGCCAATAGATTCGATCAGAAGCAGCGAGTGAAGTTTCTACGCTGCTTAAATACGTAATACCGTAGTTCACGTGACGAAGCAAAAGTCACGTGAAGTTAGCGACGTGAAAAGTGCAAACGTCGTTTTCCCGGTAACGTATCGAATAACCTCCATTTGGAATAGAACGGTCTAGCTGTTCTACGAGCGTAGCGTCCAGCATGCATGACACTTGCCCTGACATTGGTCCGGTGTACGGCTGTATTGTAGAACTTGTACTTGCCCTGACATTGGTCCGGTGTACGGCTGTATTGTAGAACTTGTACTTGCCCTGACATTGGTCCAGTGTATGGCTGTATTGTAGAACTTGTACTTGCCCTGACATTGGTCCGGTGTACGGCTGTATTGTAGAACTTGTACTTGCCCTGACATTGGTCCGGTGTGCGGCTGTATTGTAGAACTTGTACTTGCCCTGACATTGGTCCGGTGTACGGCTGTATTGTAGAACTTGTACTTGCCCTGACATTGGTCCGGTGTACGGCTGTATTGTAGAACTTGTACTTGCCCTGACATTGGTCCGGTGTACGGCTGTATTGTAGAACTTGTACTTGCCCTGACATTGGTCCGGTGTACGGCTGTATTGTAGAACTTGTACTTGCCCTGACATTGGTCCGGTGTACGGCTGTATTGTAGAACTTGTACTTGCCCTGACATTGGTCCGGTGTACGGCTGTATTGTAGAACTTGTACTTGCCCTGACATTGGTCCGGTGTGTGGCTGTATTGTAGAACTTGTACTTGCCCTGACATTGGTCCGGTGTACGGCTGTATTGTAGAACTTGTACTTGCCCTGACATTGGTCCGGTGTGTGGCTGTATTGTAGAACATGTACTTGCCCTGACATTGGTCCGGTGTGTGGCTGTATTGTAGAACTTGTACTTGCCCTGACATTGGTCCGGTGTGTGGCTGTATTGTAGAACTTGTACTTGCCCTGACATTGGTCCGGTGTGTGGCTGTATTGTAGAACATGTACTTGCCCTGACATTGGTCCGGTGTGTGGCTGTATTGTAGAACTTGTACTTGCCCTGACATTGGTCCGGTGTGTGGCTGTATTGTAGAACATGTACTTGCCCTGACATTGGTCCGGTGTGTGGCTGTATTGTAGAACATGTACTTGCCCTGACATTGGTCCGGTGTGTGGCTGTATTGTAGAACTTGTACTTGCCCTGACATTGGTCCGGTGTGTGGCTGTATTGTAGAACTTGTACTTGCCCTGACATTGGTCCGGTATGTGGCTGTATTGTAGAACTTGTACTTGCCCTGACATTGGTCCGGTGTGTGGCTGTATTGTAGAACTTGTACTTGCCCTGACATTGGTCCGGTGTGTGGCTGTATTGTAGAACTTGTACTTGCCCTGACATTCGTCTGGTGTGTGGCTGTATTGTAGAACTTGTACTTGCCCTGACATTCGTCCGGTGTGTGGCTGTATTGTAGAACTTGTACTTGCCCTGACATTGGTCCTGTGTACGGCTGTATTGTAGAACTTGTACTTGCCCTGACATTGGTCCGGTGTACGGCTGTATTGCAGAACTTGTACTTGCCCTGACATTGGTCCGGTGTGTGGCTGTATTGTAGAACTTGTACTTGCCCTGACATTGGTCCGGTGTGTGGCTGTATTGTAGAACTTGTACTTGCCCTGACATTGGTCTGGTGTGTGGCTGTATTGTAGAACTTGTACTTGCCCTGACATTGGTCCGGTGTGTGGCTGTATTGTGGAACTTGTACTTGCCCTGACATTGGTCCGGTGTGTGGCTGTATTGTGGAACTTGTACTTGCCCTGACATTGGTCCGGTGTGTGGCTGTATTGTAGAACTGGTACTTGCCCTGACATTGGTCCGTTGTGTGGCTGTATTGTAGAACTGGTACTTGCCGTGACATCGGTCCGGTGTGTGGCTGTATTGGTGTACGGGTGTATTGTAGAGCTTGTACTTGCCCTGACATTGGTCCGGTGTACGGCTGTATTGTAGAACTTGTACTTGCCCTGACATTGGTCCGGTGTACGGCTGTATTGTAGAACTTGTACTTGCCCTGACATTGGTCCGGTGTACGGCTGTATTGTAGAACTTGTACTTGCCCTGACATTGGTCCGGTGTGTGGCTGTATTGTGGAACTTGTACTTGCCCTGACATTGGTCCGGTGTGTGGCTGTATTGTGGAACTTGTACTTGCCCTGACATTGGTCCGGTGTGTGGCTGTATTGTAGAACTGGTACTTGCCCTGACATTGGTCCGGTGTGTGGCTGTATTGTAGAACTGGTACTTGCCCTGACATTGGTCCGGTCTGTGGCTGTATTGTAGAACTTGTCCTTGCCGTGACATCGGTCCGGTGTGTGGCTGTATTGGTGTACGGGTGTATTGTAGAGCTTGTACTTGCCCTGACATTGGTCTGGTGTACGGCTGTATTGTAGAGCTTGTACTTGCCCTGACATTGGTCCGGTGTACGGCTGTATTGTAGAACTTGTACTTGCCCTGACATAGGTCCGGTGTACGGCTGTATTGTAGAACTTGTACTTGCCCTGACATTGGTCCGGTGTACGGCTGTATTGTAGAACTTGTACTTGCCCTGACATTGGTCCGGTGTGTGGCTGTATTGTGGAACTTGTACTTGCCCTGACATTAGTCCGGTGTGTGGCTGTATTGTAGAACTGGTACTTGCCCTGACATTGGTCCGGTGTGTGGCTGTATTGTAGAACTGGTACTTGACGTGACATCGGTCCGGTGTGTGGCTGTATTGTAGAACTTGTACTTGCCGTGACATCGGTCTGGTGTGTGGCTGTATTCTAGAACTTGGACTTGCCCTGACATTGGTCCGGTGTACGGCTGTATTGTAGAACTTGTACTTGCCCTGACATTGGTCCGGTGTACGGGTGTATTGTAGAGCTTGTACTTGCCCTGACATTGGTCCGGTGTACGGCTGTATTGTAGAGCTTGTACTTGCCCTGACATTGGTTCGGTGTACGGCTGTTTTGTAGAACTTGTACTTGCCCTGACATTGGTCCGGTGTACGGCTGTATTGTAGAACTGGTACTTGCCCTGACATTGGTCCGGTGTACGGCTGTATTGTAGAGCTTGTACTTGCCCTGACATCGGTCCGGTGTGTGGCTGTATTGTAGAACTTGTACTTGCCCTGACATCGGTCCGGTGTGTGGCTGTATTGTAGAACTTGTACTTGCCGTGACATCGGTCCGGTGTGTGGCTGTATTGTAGAACTTGTACTTGCCGTGACATCGGTCCGGTGTGTGGCTGTATTCTAGAACTTGGACTTGCTGTGCCATCGGTCCGGTGTGTGGCTGTATTGTAGAACTTGGACTTGCCCTGACATCGGTCTGGTGTACGGCTGTATTGTAGAACTTGTATTTGACCTGACATCGGTCCGTTGTACGGCTGTATTGTAGAACTTGTACTTGCCCTGACATTGGTCCGGTGTACGGCTGTATTGCAGAACTTGTACTTGCCCTGACATTGGTCGGGTGTGTGGCTGTATTGTAGAACTTGTACTTGCCCTGACATTGGTCCGGTGTGTGGCTGTATTGTAGAACTTGTACTTGTCCTGACATTGGTCCGGTGTGTGGCTGTATTGTAGAACATGTACTTGCCCTGACATTGGTCCGGTGTGTGGCTGTATTGTAGAACTTGTACTTGCCCTGACATTGGTCCGGTGTGTGGCTGTATTGTAGAACATGTACTTGCCCTGACATTGGTCCGGTGTGTGGCTGTATTGTAGAACATGTACTTGCCCTGACATTGGTCCGGTGTGTGGCTCTATTGTAGAACATGTACTTGCCCTGACATTGGTCCTGTGTACGGCTGTATTGTAGAACTTGTACTTGCCCTGACATTGGTCTGGTGTACGGCTGTATTGCAGAACTTGTACTTGCCCTGACATTGGTCCGGTGTGTGGCTGTATTGTAGAACTTGTACTTGCCCTGACATTGGTCCGGTGTGTGGCTGTATTGTAGAACTTGTACTTGCCCTGACATTGGTCTGGTGTGTGGGTGTATTGTAGAACTTGTACTTGCCCTGACATTGGTCCGGTGTGTGGCTGTATTGTGGAACTTGTACTTGCCCTGACATTGGTCCGGTGTGTGGCTGTATTGTAGAACTGGTACTTGCCCTGACATTGGTCCGGTGTGTGGCTGTATTGTAGAACTGGTACTTGCCCTGACATTGGTCCGGTGTGTGGCTGTATTGTAGAACTTGTACTTGCCGTGACATCGGTCCCGTGTGTGGCTGTATTGGTGTACGGGTGTATTGTAGAGCTTGTACTTGCCCTGACATTGGTCTGGTGTACGGCTGTATTGTAGAGCTTGTACTTGCCCTGACATTGGTCCGGTGTACGGCTGTATTGTAGAACTTGTACTTGCCCTGACATTGGTCCGGTGTACGGCTGTATTGTAGAACTTGTACTTGCCCTGACATTGGTCCGGTGTACGGCTGTATTGTAGAACTTGTACTTGCCCTGACATTGGTCCGGTGTGTGGCTGTATTGTGGAACTTGTACTTGCCCTGACATTAGTCCGGTGTGTGGCTGTATTGTAGAACTGGTACTTGCCCTGACATTGGTCCGGTGTGTCGCTGTATTGTAGAACTGGTACTTGCCGTGACATCGGTCCGGTGTGTGGCTGTATTGTAGAACTTGTACTTGCCCTGACATTGGTCCGGTGTACGGCTGTATTGTAGAACTTGGACTTGCCCTGACATTGGTCCGGTGTGTGGCTGTATTGTGGAACTTGTACTTGCCCTGACATTAGTCCGGTGTGTGGCTGTATTGTAGAACTGGTACTTGCCGTGACATCGGTCCGGTGTGTGGCTGTATTGTAGAACTTGTACTTGCCCTGACATTGGTCCGGTGTACGGCTGTATTGTAGAACTTGTACTTGCCCTGACATTGGTCCGGTGTGTGGCTGTATTGTGGAACTTGTACTTGCCCTGACATTAGTCCGGTGTGTGGCTGTATTGTAGAACTGGTACTTGCCCTGACATTGGTCCGGTGTATGGCTGTATTGTAGAACTGGTACTTGCCGTGACATCGGTCCGGTGTACGGCTGTATTGTAGAACTTGTACTTGCCCTGACATTGGTCCGGTGTACGGCTGTATTGTAGAACTTGTACTTGCCCTGACATTGGTCCGGTGTACGGCTGTATTGTAGAACTTGTACTTGCCCTGACATTGGTCTGGTGTACGGCTGTATTGTAGAACTTGTACTTGCCCTGACATTGGTCCGGTGTACGGCTGTATTGTTTGTAGAACTTGTACTTGCCCTGACATTGGTCCGGTGTACGGGTGTATTGTAGAGCTTGTACTTGCCCTGACATTGGTCCGGTGTACGGCTGTATTGTAGAGCTTGTACTTGCCCTGACATTGGTCCGGTGTACGGCTGTTTTGTAGAACTTGTACTTGCCCTGACATTGGTCCGGTGTACGGCTGTATTGTAGAACTGGTACTTGCCCTGACATTGGTCCGGTGTACGGCTGTATTGTAGAGCTTGTACTTGCCCTGACATCGGTCCAGTGTGTGGCTGTATTGTAGAACTTGTACTTACCCTGACATCGGTCCGGTGTGTGGCTGTATTGTAGAACTTGTACTTGCCGTGACATCGGTCCGGTGTGTGGCTGTATTGTAGAACTTGTACTTGCCGTGACATCGGTCCGGTGTGTGGCTGTATTCTAGAACTTGGACTTGCCGTGCCATCGGTCCGGTGTGTGGCTGTATTGTAGAACTTGGACTTGCCCTGGCATCGGTCTGGTGTACGGCGGTATTGTAGAACTTGTATTTGACCTGACATCGGTCCGTTGTACGGCTGTATTGTAGAACTTGTACTTGCCCTGACATTGGTCCGGTGTACGGCTGTATTGCAGAACTTGTACTTGCCCTGACATTGGTCGGGTGTGTGGCTGTATTGTAGAACTTGTACTTGCCCTGACATTGGTCCGGTGTGTGGCTGTATTGTAGAACTTGTACTTGCCCTGACATTGGTCCGGTGTGTCGCTGTATTGTAGAACATGTACTTGCCCTGACATTGGTCCGGTGTGTGGCTGTATTGTAGAACTTGTACTTGCCCTGACATTGGTCCAGTGTGTGGCTGTATTGTAGAACATGTACTTGCCCTGACATTGGTCCGGTGTGTGGCTGTATTGTAGAACATGTACTTGCCCTGACATTGGTCCGGTGTGTGGCTGTATTGTAGAACATGTACTTGCCCTGACATTGGTCCGGTGTGTGGCTGTATTGTAGAACTTTTACTTGCCCTTACATTGGTCCGGCGTGTGGCTGTATTGTAGAACTGGTACTTGCCCTGACATTGGTCCGGTGTACGGCTGTATTGTAGAACTTGTACTTGCCCTGACATTGGTCTGGTGTACGGCTGTATTGTAGAACTTGTACTTGCCCTGACATTGGTCCGGTGTACGGCTGTATTGTTTGTAGAACTTGTACTTGCCCTGACATTGGTCCGGTGTACGGGTGTATTGTAGAGCTTGTACTTGCCCTGACATTGGTCCGGTGTACGGCTGTATTGTAGAGCTTGTACTTGCCCTGACATTGGTCCGGTGTACGGCTGTTTTGTAGAACTTGTACTTGCCCTGACATTGGTCCGGTGTACGGCTGTATTGTAGAACTGGTACTTGCCCTGACATTGGTCCGGTGTACGGCTGTATTGTAGAGCTTGTACTTGCCCTGACATCGGTCCAGTGTGTGGCTGTATTGTAGAACTTGTACTTGCCCTGACATCGGTCCGGTGTGTGGCTGTATTGTAGAACTTGTACTTGCCGTGACATCGGTCCGGTGTGTGGCTGTATTGTAGAACTTGTACTTGCCGTGACATCGGTCCGGTGTGTGGCTGTATTCTAGAACTTGGACTTGCCGTGCCATCGGTCCGGTGTGTGGCTGTATTGTAGAACTTGGACTTGCCCTGGCATCGGTCTGGTGTACGGCGGTATTGTAGAACTTGTATTTGACCTGACATCGGTCCGTTGTACGGCTGTATTGTAGAACTTGTACTTGCCCTGACATTGGTCCGGTGTACGGCTGTATTGCAGAACTTGTACTTGCCCTGACATTGGTCGGGTGTGTGGCTGTATTGTAGAACTTGTACTTGCCCTGACATTGGTCCGGTGTGTGGCTGTATTGTAGAACTTGTACTTGCCCTGACATTGGTCCGGTGTGTGGCTGTATTGTAGAACATGTACTTGCCCTGACATTGGTCCGGTGTGTGGCTGTATTGTAGAACTTGTACTTGCCCTGACATTGGTCCGGTGTGTGGCTGTATTGTAGAACATGTACTTGCCCTGACATTGGTCCGGTGTGTGGCTGTATTGTAGAACATGTACTTGCCCTGACATTGGTCCGGTGTGTGGCTGTATTGTAGAACATGTACTTGCCCTGACATTGGTCCGGTGTGTGGCTGTATTGTAGAACTTTTACTTGCCCTTACATTGGTCCGGCGTGTGGCTGTATTGTAGAACTTGTACTTGCCCTGACATTGGTCCGGCGTGTGGCTGTATTGTAGAACTTGTACTTGCCCTGACATTGGTCCGGCGTGTGGCTGTATTGTAGAACTTGTACTTGCCCTGACATTGGTCCGGTGTGTGGCTGTATTGTAGAACTTGTACTTGCCCTGACATTGGTCCGGTGTGTGGCTGTATTGTAGAACTTGTACTTGCCCTGACATTCGTACGGTGTGTGGCTGTATTGTAGAACTTGTACTTGCCCTGACATTCGTCCGGTGTGTGGCTGTATTGTAGAACTTGTACTTGCCCTGACATTGGTCCTGTGTACGGCTGTATTGTAGAACTTGTACTTGCCCTGACATTGGTCCGGTGTACGGCTGTATTGCAGAACTTGTACTTGCCCTGACATTGGTCCGGTGTGTGGCTGTATTGTAGAACTTGTACTTGCCCTGACATTGGTCCGGTGTGTGGCTGTATTGTAGAACTTGTACTTGCCCTGACATTGGTCCGGTGTGTGGGTGTATTGTAGAACTTGTACTTGCCCTGACATTGGTCCGGTGTGTGGCTGTATTGTGGAACTTGTACTTGCCCTGACATTGGTACGGTGTGTGGCTGTATTGTAGAACTGGTACTTGCCCTGACATTGGTCCGGTGTGTGGCTGTATTGTAGAACTGGTACTTGCCCTGACATTGGTCCGGTGTGTGGCTGTATTGTAGAACTTGTACTTGCCCTGACATTGGTCCGGTGTGTGGCTGTATTGTAGAACTGGTACTTGCCCTGACATTGGTCCGGTGTGTGGCTGTATTGTAGAACTTGTACTTGCCGTGACATCGGTCCCGTGTGTGGCTGTATTGGTGTACGGGTGTATTGTAGAGCTTGTACTTGCCCTGACATTGGTCTGGTGTACGGCTGTATTGTAGAGCTTGTACTTGCCCTGACATTGGTCCGGTGTACGGCTGTATTGTAGAACTTGTACTTGCCCTGACATTGGTCCGGTGTACGGCTGTATTGTAGAACTTGTACTTGCCCTGACATTGGTCCGGTGTACGGCTGTATTGTAGAACTTGTACTTGCCCTGACATTGGTCCGGTGTGTGGCTGTATTGTGGAACTTGTACTTGCCCTGACATTGGTCCGGTGTGTGGCTGTATTGTGGAACTTGTACTTGCACTGACATTAGTCCGGTGTGTGGCTGTATTGTAGAACTGGTACTTGCCCTGACATTGGTCCGGTGTGTGGCTGTATTGTAGAACTGGTACTTGCCGTGACATCGGTCCGGTGTGTGGCTGTATTGTAGAACTTGTACTTGCCCTGACATTGGTCCGGTGTACGGCTGTATTGTAGAACTTGGACTTGCCCTGACATTGGTCCGGTGTACGGCTGTATTGTAGAACTTGTACTCGCCCTGACATTGGTCGGGTGTACGTCTGTATTGTAGAACATGTACTTGCCCTGACATTGGTTCGGTGTACGGCTGTATTGTAGAACTTGTACTTGCCATGACATTGGTCCGGTGTACGGCTGTATTGTATAACTTGTACTTGCCCTGACATTGGTCCGGTGTACGGCTGTATTGTAGAACTTGTACTTGCCCTGACATTGGTCCGGTGTACGGCTGTATTCTAGAACTTGGACTTGCCGTGACATCGGTCCGGTGTGTGGCTGTATTGCAGAACTTGGACTTGCCCTGACATTCGTCCGGTGTACGGCTGTATTGTAGAACTTGGACTTGCCCTGACATTGGTCCGGTGTACAGCTGTATTGTAGAACTTGTACTTGCCCTGACATTGGTCCGGTGTACGGCTGTATTGTAGAACATGTACTTGCCCTGACATTGGTCCGGTGTACGGCTGTATTGTAGAACTTGTACTTGCCCTGACATTGGTCCGGTGTACGGCTGTATTGTAGAACTTGTACTTGCCCTGACATTGGTCCGGTGTACGGCTGTATTGTAGAACTTGTACTTGCCCTGACATTGGTCCGGTGTACGGCTGTATTGTAGAACTTGTACTTGCCCTGACATTGGTCCGGTGTACGGCTGTATTGTAGAACTTGTACTTGCCCTGACATTGGTCAGGTGTACGGCTGTATTGTAGAGCTTGTACTTGCCCTGACATTGGTCCGGTGTACGGGTGTATTGTAGAGCTTGTACTTGCCCTGACATTGGTCCGGTGTACGGCTGAATTGTAGAGCTTGTACTTGCCCTGACATTGGTCCGGTGTACGGCTGTTTTGTAGAACTTGTACTTGCCCTGACATTGGTCCGGTGTACGGCTGTATTGTAGAACTGGTACTTGCCCTGACATTGGTCCGGTGTACGGCTGTATTGTAGAGCTTGTACTTGCCCTGACATCGGTCCGGTGTGTCGATGTATTGTAGAACTTCTACTTGCCCTGACATCGGTCCGGTGTACGGCTGTATTGTAGAACTTGTACTCGCCCTGACATTGGTCCGGTGTACGTCTGTATTGTAGAACATGTACTCGCCCTGACATTGGTTCGATGTACGGCTGTATTGTAGAACTTGTACTTGCCATGACATTGGTCCGGTGTACGGCTGTATTGTAGAACTTGTACTTGCCCTGACATTGGTCCGGTGTACGGCTGTATTGTAGAACTTGTACTTGCCCTGACATTGGTCCGGTGTGCGGCTGTATTCTAGAACTTGTACTTGCCGTGACATCGGTCCGGTGTGTGGCTGTATTGTAGAACTTGGAATTGCCCTGACATTCGTCCGGTGTACAGCTGTATTGTAGAACTTGGACTTGCCCTGACATTGGTCCGGTGTACGGCTGTATTGTAGAACTTGTACTTGCCCTGACATTGGTCCGGTGTACGGCTGTATTGTAGAACATGTACTTGCCCTGACATTGGTCCGGTGTACGGCTGTATTGTAGAACTTGTACTTGCCCTGACATTGGTCCGGTGTACGGCTGTATTGTAGAACTTGTACTTGCCCTGACATTGGTCCGGTGTACGGCTGTATTGTAGAACTTGTACTTGCCCTGACATTGGTCCGGTGTACGGCTGTATTGTAGAGCTTGTACTTTCCCTGACATTGGTCCGGTGTACGGGTGTATTGTAGAGCTTGTACTTGCCCTGACATTGGTCCGGTGTACGGCTGTATTGTAGAGCTTATACTTGCCCTGACATTGGTCCGGTGTACGGCTGTTTTGTAGAACTTGTACTTGCCCTGACATTGGTCCGGTGTACGGCTGTATTGTAGAACTGGTACTTGCCCTGACATTGGTCCGGTGTACGGCTGTATTGTAGAGCTTGTACTTGCTCTGACATCGGTCCGGTGTGCGGCTGTATTGTAGAACTTGTACTTGCCCTGACATCGGTCCGGTGTGTGGCTGTATTGTAGAACTTGTACTTGCCGTGACATCGGTCCGGTGTGTGGCTGTATTGTAGAACTTGTACTTGCCGTGACATCGGTCCGGTGTGTGGCTGTATTGTAGAACTTGGACTTGCCGTGACATCGGTCCGGTGTGTGGCTGTATTGTAGAACTTGGACTTGCCCTGACATCGGTCCGGTGTACGGCTGTATTGTAGAACTTGTACTTGACCTGACATCGGTCCAGTGTACGGCTGTATTGTAGAACTTGTACTTGCCCTGACATCGGTCCGGTGTACGGCTGTATTGTAGAACTTGTACTTGCCCTGACATTGGTCCGGTGTACGGCTTTATTGTAGAACTTGTACTTGCCCTGACATTGGTCCGGTGTACGGCTGTATTGTAGAACATGTACTTGCCCTGACATTGGTCCGGTGTACGGCTATGTTGTAGAACTTGTACTTGCCCTGACATTGGTCCGGTGTACGGCTGTATTGTAGAGCTTGTACTTGCCCTGACATTGGTCCGGTGTACGGGTGTATTGTAGAGCTTGTACTTGCCCTGACATTGGTCTGGTGTACGGCTGTATTGTAGAGCTTGTACTTGCCCTGACATTGGTCCGGTGTGTGGCTGTATTGTAGAACTTGTACTTGCCCTGACATTGGTCCGGTGTGTGGCTGTATTGTAGAACATGTACTTGCCCTGACATTGGTCCGGTGTGTGGCTGTATTGTAGAACATGTACTTGCCCTGACATTGGTCCGGTGTGTGGCTGTATTGTAGAACTTGTACTTGCCCTGACATTCGTCCGGTGTGTGGCTGTATTGTAGAACTTGTACTTGCCCTGACATTGGTCCGGTGTGTGGCTGTATTGTAGAACTTGTACTTGCCCTCACATTGGTCCGTTGTGTGGCTGTATTGTAGAACTTGTACTTGCCCTGACATTGGTCCTGTGTGTGGCTGTATTGTAGAACTTGTACTTGCCCTGACATTGGTCCTGTGTACGGCTGTATTGTAGAACTTGTACTTGCCCTGACATTGGTATGGTGTACGGCTGTATTGTAGAACTTGTACTTGCCCTGACATTGGTCCGGTGTGTGGCTGTATTGCAGAACTTGTACTTGCCCTGACATTGGTCCGGTGTGTGGCTGTATTGTAGAACTTGTACTTGCCCTGACATTGGTCCGGTGTGTGGCTGTATTGTGGAACTTGTACTTGCCCTGACATTGGTCCGGTGTGTGGCTGTATTGTGGAACTTGTACTTGCCCTGACATTGGTCCGGTGTGTGGCTGTATTGTAGAACTTGTACTTGCCCTGACATTGGTCTGGTGTGTGGCTGTATTGTAGAACTTGTACTTGCCGTGACATCGGTCCGGTGTGTGGCTGTATTGTAGAACTTGGACTTGCCATGACATCGATCCGGTGTGTGGCTGTATTGTAGAACTTGTACTTGCCCTGACATTGGTCCGGTATGTGGCTGTATTGTAGAACTTGTACTTGCCCTGACATTGGTCCGGTGTGTGGCTGTATTGTAGAACTTGTACTTGCCCTGACATTGGTCCGGTGTGTGGCTGTATTGTAGAACTTGTACTTGCCCTGACATTCGTCTGGTGTGTGGCTGTATTGTAGAACTTGTACTTGCCCTGACATTCGTCCGGTGTGTGGCTGTATTGTAGAACTTGTACTTGCCCTGACATTGGTCCTGTGTACGGCTGTATTGTAGAACTTGTACTTGCCCTGACATTGGTCCGGTGTACGGCTGTATTGCAGAACTTGTACTTGCCCTGACATTGGTCCGGTGTGTGGCTGTATTGTAGAACTTGTACTTGCCCTGACATTGGTCCGGTGTGTGGCTGTATTGTAGAACTTGTACTTGCCCTGACATTGGTCTGGTGTGTGGCTGTATTGTAGAACTTGTACTTGCCCTGACATTGGTCCGGTGTGTGGCTGTATTGTGGAACTTGTACTTGCCCTGACATTGGTCCGGTGTGTGGCTGTATTGTGGAACTTGTACTTGCCCTGACATTGGTCCGGTGTGTGGCTGTATTGTAGAACTGGTACTTGCCCTGACATTGGTCCGTTGTGTGGCTGTATTGTAGAACTGGTACTTGCCGTGACATCGGTCCGGTGTGTGGCTGTATTGGTGTACGGGTGTATTGTAGAGCTTGTACTTGCCCTGACATTGGTCCGGTGTACGGCTGTATTGTAGAACTTGTACTTGCCCTGACATTGGTCCGGTGTACGGCTGTATTGTAGAACTTGTACTTGCCCTGACATTGGTCCGGTGTACGGCTGTATTGTAGAACTTGTACTTGCCCTGACATTGGTCCGGTGTGTGGCTGTATTGTGGAACTTGTACTTGCCCTGACATTGGTCCGGTGTGTGGCTGTATTGTGGAACTTGTACTTGCCCTGACATTGGTCCGGTGTGTGGCTGTATTGTAGAACTGGTACTTGCCCTGACATTGGTCCGGTGTGTGGCTGTATTGTAGAACTGGTACTTGCCCTGACATTGGTCCGGTCTGTGGCTGTATTGTAGAACTTGTCCTTGCCGTGACATCGGTCCGGTGTGTGGCTGTATTGGTGTACGGGTGTATTGTAGAGCTTGTACTTGCCCTGACATTGGTCTGGTGTACGGCTGTATTGTAGAGCTTGTACTTGCCCTGACATTGGTCCGGTGTACGGCTGTATTGTAGAACTTGTACTTGCCCTGACATAGGTCCGGTGTACGGCTGTATTGTAGAACTTGTACTTGCCCTGACATTGGTCCGGTGTACGGCTGTATTGTAGAACTTGTACTTGCCCTGACATTGGTCCGGTGTGTGGCTGTATTGTGGAACTTGTACTTGCCCTGACATTAGTCCGGTGTGTGGCTGTATTGTAGAACTGGTACTTGCCCTGACATTGGTCCGGTGTGTGGCTGTATTGTAGAACTGGTACTTGCCGTGACATCGGTCCGGTGTGTGGCTGTATTGTAGAACTTGTACTTGCCGTGACATCGGTCTGGTGTGTGGCTGTATTCTAGAACTTGGACTTGCCCTGACATTGGTCCGGTGTACGGCTGTATTGTAGAACTTGTACTTGCCCTGACATTGGTCCGGTGTACGGGTGTATTGTAGAGCTTGTACTTGCCCTGACATTGGTCCGGTGTACGGCTGTATTGTAGAGCTTGTACTTGCCCTGACATTGGTCCGGTGTACGGCTGTTTTGTAGAACTTGTACTTGCCCTGACATTGGTCCGGTGTACGGCTGTATTGTAGAACTGGTACTTGCCCTGACATTGGTCCGGTGTACGGCTGTATTGTAGAGCTTGTACTTGCCCTGACATCGGTCCGGTGTGTGGCTGTATTGTAGAACTTGTACTTGCCCTGACATCGGTCCGGTGTGTGGCTGTATTGTAGAACTTGTACTTGCCGTGACATCGGTCCGGTGTGTGGCTGTATTGTAGAACTTGTACTTGCCGTGACATCGGTCCGGTGTGTGGCTGTATTCTAGAACTTGGACTTGCCGTGCCATCGGTCCGGTGTGTGGCTGTATTGTAGAACTTGGACTTGCCCTGACATCGGTCTGGTGTACGGCTGTATTGTAGAACTTGTATTTGACCTGACATCGGTCCGTTGTACGGCTGTATTGTAGAACTTGTACTTGCCCTGACATTGGTCCGGTGTACGGCTGTATTGCAGAACTTGTACTTGCCCTGACATTGGTCGGGTGTGTGGCTGTATTGTAGAACTTGTACTTGCCCTGACATTGGTCCGGTGTGTGGCTGTATTGTAGAACTTGTACTTGTCCTGACATTGGTCCGGTGTGTGGCTGTATTGTAGAACATGTACTTGCCCTGACATTGGTCCGGTGTGTGGCTGTATTGTAGAACTTGTACTTGCCCTGACATTGGTCCGGTGTGTGGCTGTATTGTAGAACATGTACTTGCCCTGACATTGGTCCGGTGTGTGGCTGTATTGTAGAACATGTACTTGCCCTGACATTGGTCCGGTGTGTGGCTGTATTGTAGAACATGTACTTGCCCTGACATTGGTCCTGTGTACGGCTGTATTGTAGAACTTGTACTTGCCCTGACATTGGTCCGGTGTACGGCTGTATTGCAGAACTTGTACTTGCCCTGACATTGGTCCGGTGTGTGGCTGTATTGTAGAACTTGTACTTGCCCTGACATTGGTCCGGTGTGTGGCTGTATTGTAGAACTTGTACTTGCCCTGACATTGGTCTGGTGTGTGGGTGTATTGTAGAACTTGTACTTGCCCTGACATTGGTCCGGTGTGTGGCTGTATTGTGGAACTTGTACTTGCCCTGACATTGGTCCGGTGTGTGGCTGTATTGTAGAACTGGTACTTGCCCTGACATTGGTCCGGTGTGTGGCTGTATTGTAGAACTGGTACTTGCCCTGACATTGGTCCGGTGTGTGGCTGTATTGTAGAACTTGTACTTGCCGTGACATCGGTCCCGTGTGTGGCTGTATTGGTGTACGGGTGTATTGTAGAGCTTGTACTTGCCCTGACATTGGTCTGGTGTACGGCTGTATTGTAGAGCTTGTACTTGCCCTGACATTGGTCCGGTGTACGGCTGTATTGTAGAACTTGTACTTGCCCTGACATTGGTCCGGTGTACGGCTGTATTGTAGAACTTGTACTTGCCCTGACATTGGTCCGGTGTACGGCTGTATTGTAGAACTTGTACTTGCCCTGACATTGGTCCGGTGTGTGGCTGTATTGTGGAACTTGTACTTGCCCTGACATTAGTCCGGTGTGTGGCTGTATTGTAGAACTGGTACTTGCCCTGACATTGGTCCGGTGTGTCGCTGTATTGTAGAACTGGTACTTGCCGTGACATCGGTCCGGTGTGTGGCTGTATTGTAGAACTTGTACTTGCCCTGACATTGGTCCGGTGTACGGCTGTATTGTAGAACTTGGACTTGCCCTGACATTGGTCCGGTGTGTGGCTGTATTGTGGAACTTGTACTTGCCCTGACATTAGTCCGGTGTGTGGCTGTATTGTAGAACTGGTACTTGCCGTGACATTGGTCCGGTGTGTGGCTGTATTGTAGAACTTGTACTTGCCCTGACATTGGTCCGGTGTACGGCTGTATTGTAGAACTTGTACTTGCCCTGACATTGGTCCGGTGTGTGGCTGTATTGTGGAACTTGTACTTGCCCTGACATTAGTCCGGTGTGTGGCTGTATTGTAGAACTGGTACTTGCCCTGACATTGGTCCGGTGTGTGGCTGTATTGTAGAACTGGTACTTGCCGTGACATCGGTCCGGTGTACGGCTGTATTGTAGAACTTGTACTTGCCCTGACATTGGTCCGGTGTAGGGCTGTATTGTAGAACTTGTACTTGCCCTGACATTGGTCCGGTGTACGGCTGTATTGTAGAACTTGTACTTGCCCTGACATTGGTCTGGTGTACGGCTGTATTGTAGAACTTGTACTTGCCCTGACATAGGTCCGGTGTACGGCTGTATTGTAGAACTTGTACTTGCCCTGACATTGGTCCGGTGTACGGCTGTATTGTAGAACTTGTACTTGCCCTGACATTGGTCCGGTGTGTGGCTGTATTGTGGAACTTGTACTTGCCCTGACATTAGTCCGGTGTGTGGCTGTATTGTAGAACTGGTACTTGCCCTGACATTGGTCCGGTGTGTGGCTGTATTGTAGAACTGGTACTTGACGTGACATCGGTCCGGTGTGTGGCTGTATTGTAGAACTTGTACTTGCCGTGACATCGGTCTGGTGTGTGGCTGTATTCTAGAACTTGGACTTGCCCTGACATTGGTCCGGTGTACGGCTGTATTGTAGAACTTGTACTTGCCCTGACATTGGTCCGGTGTACGGGTGTATTGTAGAGCTTGTACTTGCCCTGACATTGGTCCGGTGTACGGCTGTATTGTAGAGCTTGTACTTGCCCTGACATTGGTCCGGTGTACGGCTGTTTTGTAGAACTTGTACTTGCCCTGACATTGGTCCGGTGTACGGCTGTATTGTAGAACTGGTACTTGCCCTGACATTGGTCCGGTGTACGGCTGTATTGTAGAGCTTGTACTTGCCCTGACATCGGTCTGGTGTGTGGCTGTATTCTAGAACTTGGACTTGCCCTGACATTGGTCCGGTGTACGGCTGTATTGTAGAACTTGTACTTGCCCTGACATTGGTCCGGTGTACGGGTGTATTGTAGAGCTTGTACTTGCCCTGACATTGGTCCGGTGTACGGCTGTATTGTAGAGCTTGTACTTGCCCTGACATTGGTCCGGTGTACGGCTGTTTTGTAGAACTTGTACTTGCCCTGACATTGGTCCGGTGTACGGCTGTATTGTAGAACTGGTACTTGCCCTGACATTGGTCCGGTGTACGGCTGTATTGTAGAGCTTGTACTTGCCCTGACATCGGTCCGGTGTGTGGCTGTATTGTAGAACTTGTACTTGCCCTGACATCGGTCCGGTGTGTGGCTGTATTGTAGAACTTGTACTTGCCGTGACATCGGTCCGGTGTGTGGCTGTATTGTAGAACTTGTACTTGCCGTGACATCGGTCCGGTGTGTGGCTGTATTCTAGAACTTGGACTTGCCGTGCCATCGGTCCGGTGTGTGGCTGTATTGTAGAACTTGGACTTGCCCTGACATCGGTCTGGTGTACGGCTGTATTGTAGAACTTGTATTTGACCTGACATCGGTCCGTTGTACGGCTGTATTGTAGAACTTGTACTTGCCCTGACATTGGTCCGGTGTACGGCTGTATTGCAGAACTTGTACTTGCCCTGACATTGGTCGGGTGTGTGGCTGTATTGTAGAACTTGTACTTGCCCTGACATTGGTCCGGTGTGTGGCTGTATTGTAGAACTTGTACTTGTCCTGACATTGGTCCGGTGTGTGGCTGTATTGTAGAACATGTACTTGCCCTGACATTGGTCCGGTGTGTGGCTGTATTGTAGAACTTGTACTTGCCCTGACATTGGTCCGGTGTGTGGCTGTATTGTAGAACATGTACTTGCCCTGACATTGGTCCGGTGTGTGGCTGTATTGTAGAACATGTACTTGCCCTGACATTGGTCCGGTGTGTGGCTCTATTGTAGAACATGTACTTGCCCTGACATTGGTCCTGTGTACGGCTGTATTGTAGAACTTGTACTTGCCCTGACATTGGTCCGGTGTACGGCTGTATTGCAGAACTTGTACTTGCCCTGACATTGGTCCGGTGTGTGGCTGTATTGTAGAACTTGTACTTGCCCTGACATTGGTCCGGTGTGTGGCTGTATTGTAGAACTTGTACTTGCCCTGACATTGGTCTGGTGTGTGGGTGTATTGTAGAACTTGTACTTGCCCTGACATTGGTCCGGTGTGTGGCTGTATTGTGGAACTTGTACTTGCCCTGACATTGGTCCGGTGTGTGGCTGTATTGTAGAACTGGTACTTGCCCTGACATTGGTCCGGTGTGTGGCTGTATTGTAGAACTGGTACTTGCCCTGACATTGGTCCGGTGTGTGGCTGTATTGTAGAACTTGTACTTGCCGTGACATCGGTCCCGTGTGTGGCTGTATTGGTGTACGGGTGTATTGTAGAGCTTGTACTTGCCCTGACATTGGTCTGGTGTACGGCTGTATTGTAGAGCTTGTACTTGCCCTGACATTGGTCCGGTGTACGGCTGTATTGTAGAACTTGTACTTGCCCTGACATTGGTCCGGTGTACGGCTGTATTGTAGAACTTGTACTTGCCCTGACATTGGTCCGGTGTACGGCTGTATTGTAGAACTTGTACTTGCCCTGACATTGGTCCGGTGTGTGGCTGTATTGTGGAACTTGTACTTGCCCTGACATTAGTCCGGTGTGTGGCTGTATTGTAGAACTGGTACTTGCCCTGACATTGGTCCGGTGTGTCGCTGTATTGTAGAACTGGTACTTGCCGTGACATCGGTCCGGTGTGTGGCTGTATTGTAGAACTTGTACTTGCCCTGACATTGGTCCGGTGTACGGCTGTATTGTAGAACTTGGACTTGCCCTGACATTGGTCCGGTGTGTGGCTGTATTGTGGAACTTGTACTTGCCCTGACATTAGTCCGGTGTGTGGCTGTATTGTAGAACTGGTACTTGCCGTGACATCAGTCCGGTGTGTGGCTGTATTGTAGAACTTGTACTTGCCCTGACATTGGTCCGGTGTACGGCTGTATTGTAGAACTTGTACTTGCCCTGACATTGGTCCGGTGTGTGGCTGTATTGTGGAACTTGTACTTGCCCTGACATTAGTCCGGTGTGTGGCTGTATTGTAGAACTGGTACTTGCCCTGACATTGGTCCGGTGTGTGGCTGTATTGTAGAACTGGTACTTGCCGTGACATCGGTCCGGTGTACGGCTGTATTGTAGAACTTGTACTTGCCCTGACATTGGTCCGGTGTACGGCTGTATTGTAGAACTTGTACTTGCCCTGACATTGGTCCGGTGTACGGCTGTATTGTAGAACTTGTACTTGCCCTGACATTGGTCTGGTGTACGGCTGTATTGTAGAACTTGTACTTGCCCTGACATTGGTCCGGTGTACGGCTGTATTGTTTGTAGAACTTGTACTTGCCCTGACATTGGTCCGGTGTACGGGTGTATTGTAGAGCTTGTACTTGCCCTGACATTGGTCCGGTGTACGGCTGTATTGTAGAGCTTGTACTTGCCCTGACATTGGTCCGGTGTACGGCTGTTTTGTAGAACTTGTACTTGCCCTGACATTGGTCCGGTGTACGGCTGTATTGTAGAACTGGTACTTGCCCCGACATTGGTCCGGTGTACGGCTGTATTGTAGAGCTTGTACTTGCCCTGACATCGGTCCAGTGTGTGGCTGTATTGTAGAACTTGTACTTGCCCTGACATCGGTCCGGTGTGTGGCTGTATTGTAGAACTTGTACTTGCCGTGACATCGGTCCGGTGTGTGGCTGTATTGTAGAACTTGTACTTGCCGTGACATCGGTCCGGTGTGTGGCTGTATTCTAGAACTTGGACTTGCCGTGCCATCGGTCCGGTGTGTGGCTGTATTGTAGAACTTGGACTTGCCCTGGCATTGGTCTGGTGTACGGCGGTATTGTAGAACTTGTATTTGACCTGACATCGGTCCGTTGTACGGCTGTATTGTAGAACTTGTACTTGCCCTGACATTGGTCCGGTGTACGGCTGTATTGCAGAACTTGTACTTGCCCTGACATTGGTCGGGTGTGTGGCTGTATTGTAGAACTTGTACTTGCCCTGACATTGGTCCGGTGTGTGGCTGTATTGTAGAACTTGTACTTGCCCTGACATTGGTCCGGTGTGTGGCTGTATTGTAGAACATGTACTTGCCCTGACATTGGTCCGGTGTGTGGCTGTATTGTAGAACTTGTACTTGCCCTGACATTGGTCCAGTGTGTGGCTGTATTGTAGAACATGTACTTGCCCTGACATTGGTCCGGTGTGTGGCTGTATTGTAGAACATGTACTTGCCCTGACATTGGTCCGGTGTGTGGCTGTATTGTAGAACATGTACTTGCCCTGACATTGGTCCGGTGTGTGGCTGTATTGTAGAACTTTTACTTGCCCTTACATTGGTCCGGCGTGTGGCTGTATTGTAGAACTGGTACTTGCCCTGACATTGGTCCGGTGTACGGCTGTATTGTAGAACTTGTACTTGCCCTGACATTGGTCTGGTGTACGGCTGTATTGTAGAACTTGTACTTGCCCTGACATCGGTCCGGTGTGTGGCTGTATTGTAGAACTTGTACTTGCCGTGACATCGGTCCGGTGTGTGGCTGTATTCTAGAACTTGGACTTGCCGTGCCATCGGTCCGGTGTGTGGCTGTATTGTAGAACTTGGACTTGCCCTGGCATCGGTCTGGTGTACGGCGGTATTGTAGAACTTGTATTTGACCTGACATCGGTCCGTTGTACGGCTGTATTGTAGAACTTGTACTTGCCCTGACATCGGTCCGGTGTACGGCTGTATTGCAGAACTTGTACTTGCCCTGACATTGGTCGGGTGTGTGGCTGTATTGTAGAACTTGTACTTGCCCTGACATTGGTCCGGTGTGTGGCTGTATTGTAGAACTTGTACTTGCCCTGACATTGGTCCGGTGTGTGGCTGTATTGTAGAACATGTACTTGCCCTGACATTGGTCCGGTGTGTGGCTGTATTGTAGAACTTGTACTTGCCCTGACATTGGTCCGGTGTGTGGCTGTATTGTAGAACATGTACTTGCCCTGACATTGGTCCGGTGTGTGGCTGTATTGTAGAACATGTACTTGCCCTGACATTGGTCCGGTGTGTGGCTGTATTGTAGAACATGTACTTGCCCTGACATTGGTCCGGTGTGTGGCTGTATTGTAGAACTTTTACTTGCCCTTACATTGGTCCGGCGTGTGGCTGTATTGTAGAACTTGTACTTGCCCTGACATTGGTCCGGCGTGTGGCTGTATTGTAGAACTTGTACTTGCCCTGACATTGGTCCGGCGTGTGGCTGTATTGTAGAATTTGTACTTGCCCTGACATTGGTCCGGTGTGTGGCTGTATTGTAGAACTTGTACTTGCCCTGACATTGGTCCGGTGTGTGGCTGTATTGTAGAACTTGTACTTGCCCTGACATTCGTACGGTGTGTGGCTGTATTGTAGAACTTGTACTTGCCCTGACATTCGTCCGGTGTGTGGCTGTATTGTAGAACTTGTACTTGCCCTGACATTGGTCCTGTGTACGGCTGTATTGTAGAACTTGTACTTGCCCTGACATTGGTCCGGTGTACGGCTGTATTGCAGAACTTGTACTTGCCCTGACATTGGTCCGGTGTGTGGCTGTATTGTAGAACTTGTACTTGCCCTGACATTGGTCCGGTGTGTGGCTGTATTGTAGAACTTGTACTTGCCCTGACATTGGTCCGGTGTGTGGGTGTATTGTAGAACTTGTACTTGCCCTGACATTGGTCCGGTGTGTGGCTGTATTGTGGAACTTGTACTTGCCCTGACATTGGTACGGTGTGTGGCTGTATTGTAGAACTGGTACTTGCCCTGACATTGGTCCGGTGTGTGGCTGTATTGTAGAACTGGTACTTGCCCTGACATTGGTCCGGTGTGTGGCTGTATTGTAGAACTTGTACTTGCCCTGACATTGGTCCGGTGTGTGGCTGTATTGTAGAACTGGTACTTGCCCTGACATTGGTCCGGTGTGTGGCTGTATTGTAGAACTTGTACTTGCCGTGACATCGGTCCCGTGTGTGGCTGTATTGGTGTACGGGTGTATTGTAGAGCTTGTACTTGCCCTGACATTGGTCTGGTGTACGGCTGTATTGTAGAGCTTGTACTTGCCCTGACATTGGTCCGGTGTACGGCTGTATTGTAGAACTTGTACTTGCCCTGACATTGGTCCGGTGTACGGCTGTATTGTAGAACTTGTACTTGCCCTGACATTGGTCCGGTGTACGGCTGTATTGTAGAACTTGTACTTGCCCTGACATTGGTCCGGTGTGTGGCTGTATTGTGGAACTTGTACTTGCCCTGACATTGGTCCGGTGTGTGGCTGTATTGTGGAACTTGTACTTGCACTGACATTAGTCCGGTGTGTGGCTGTATTGTAGAACTGGTACTTGCCCTGACATTGGTCCGGTGTGTGGCTGTATTGTAGAACTGGTACTTGCCGTGACATCGGTCCGGTGTGTGGCTGTATTGTAGAACTTGTACTTGCCCTGACATTGGTCCGGTGTACGGCTGTATTGTAGAACTTGGACTTGCCCTGACATTGGTCCGGTGTACGGCTGTATTGTAGAACTTGTACTCGCCCTGACATTGGTCGGGTGTACGTCTGTATTGTAGAACATGTACTTGCCCTGACATTGGTTCGGTGTACGGCTGTATTGTAGAACTTGTACTTGCCATGACATTGGTCCGGTGTACGGCTGTATTGTATAACTTGTACTTGCCCTGACATTGGTCCGGTGTACGGCTGTATTGTAGAACTTGTACTTGCCCTGACATTGGTCCGGTGTACGGCTGTATTCTAGAACTTGGACTTGCCGTGACATCGGTCCGGTGTGTGGCTGTATTGCAGAACTTGGACTTGCCCTGACATTCGTCCGGTGTACGGCTGTATTGTAGAACTTGGACTTGCCCTGACATTGGTCCGGTGTACAGCTGTATTGTAGAACTTGTACTTGCCCTGACATTGGTCCGGTGTACGGCTGTATTGTAGAACATGTACTTGCCCTGACATTGGTCCGGTGTACGGCTGTATTGTAGAACTTGTACTTGCCCTGACATTGGTCCGGTGTACGGCTGTATTGTAGAACTTGTACTTGCCCTGACATTGGTCCGGTGTACGGCTGTATTGTAGAACTTGTACTTGCCCTGACATTGGTCCGGTGTACGGCTGTATTGTAGAACTTGTACTTGCCCTGACATTGGTCCGGTGTACGGCTGTATTGTAGAACTTGTACTTGCCCTGACATTGGTCAGGTGTACGGCTGTATTGTAGAGCTTGTACTTGCCCTGACATTGGTCCGGTGTACGGGTGTATTGTAGAGCTTGTACTTGCCCTGACATTGGTCCGGTGTACGGCTGAATTGTAGAGCTTGTACTTGCCCTGACATTGGTCCGGTGTACGGCTGTTTTGTAGAACTTGTACTTGCCCTGACATTGGTCCGGTGTACGGCTGTATTGTAGAACTGGTACTTGCCCTGACATTGGTCCGGTGTACGGCTGTATTGTAGAGCTTGTACTTGCCCTGACATCGGTCCGGTGTGTGGATGTATTGTAGAACTTCTACTTGCCCTGACATCGGTCCGGTGTACGGCTGTATTGTAGAACTTGTACTCGCCCTGACATTGGTCCGGTGTACGTCTGTATTGTAGAACATGTACTCGCCCTGACATTGGTTCGGTGTACGGCTGTATTGTAGAACTTGTACTTGCCATGACATTGGTCCGGTGTACGGCTGTATTGTAGAACTTGTACTTGCCCTGACATTGGTCCGGTGTACGGCTGTATTGTAGAACTTGTACTTGCCCTGACATTGGTCCGGTGTGCGGCTGTATTCTAGAACTTGTACTTGCCGTGACATCGGTCCGGTGTGTGGCTGTATTGTAGAACTTGGAATTGCCCTGACATTCGTCCGGTGTACGGCTGTATTGTAGAACTTGGACTTGCCCTGACATTGGTCCGGTGTACGGCTGTATTGTAGAACTTGTACTTGCCCTGACATTGGTCCGGTGTACGGCTGTATTGTAGAACATGTACTTGCCCTGACATTGGTCCGGTGTACGGCTGTATTGTAGAACTTGTACTTGCCCTGACATTGGTCCGGTGTACGGCTGTATTGTAGAACTTGTACTTGCCCTGACATTGGTCCGGTGTACGGCTGTATTGTAGAACTTGTACTTGCCCTGACATTGGTCCGGTGTACGGCTGTATTGTAGAGCTTGTACTTTCCCTGACATTGGTCCGGTGTACGGGTGTATTGTAGAGCTTGTACTTGCCCTGACATTGGTCCGGTGTACGGCTGTATTGTAGAGCTTATACTTGCCCTGACATTGGTCCGGTGTACGGCTGTTTTGTAGAACTTGTACTTGCCCTGACATTGGTCCGGTGTACGGCTGTATTGTAGAACTGGTACTTGCCCTGACATTGGTCCGGTGTACGGCTGTATTGTAGAGCTTGTACTTGCTCTGACATCGGTCCGGTGTGCGGCTGTATTGTAGAACTTGTACTTGCCCTGACATCGGTCCGGTGTGTGGCTGTATTGTAGAACTTGTACTTGCCGTGACATCGGTCCGGTGTGTGGCTGTATTGTAGAACTTGTACTTGCCGTGACATCGGTCCGGTGTGTGGCTGTATTGTAGAACTTGGACTTGCCGTGACATCGGTCCGGTGTGTGGCTGTATTGTAGAACTTGGACTTGCCCTGACATCGGTCCGGTGTACGGCTGTATTGTAGAACTTGTACTTGACCTGACATCGGTCCAGTGTACGGCTGTATTGTAGAACTTGTACTTGCCCTGACATCGGTCCGGTGTACGGCTGTATTGTAGAACTTGTACTTGCCCTGACATTGGTCCGGTGTACGGCTTTATTGTAGAACTTGTACTTGCCCTGACATTGGTCCGGTGTACGGCTGTATTGTAGAACATGTACTTGCCCTGACATTGGTCCGGTGTACGGCTATGTTGTAGAACTTGTACTTGCCCTGACATTGGTCCGGTGTAAGGCTGTATTGTAGAGCTTGTACTTGCCCTGACATTGGTCCGGTGTACGGGTGTATTGTAGAGCTTGTACTTGCCCTGACATTGGTCTGGTGTACGGCTGTATTGTAGAGCTTGTACTTGCCCTGACATTGGTCCGGTGTGTGGCTGTATTGTAGAACTTGTACTTGCCCTGACATTGGTCCGGTGTGTGGCTGTATTGTAGAACATGTACTTGCCCTGACATTGGTCCGGTGTGTGGCTGTATTGTAGAACATGTACTTGCCCTGACATTGGTCCGGTGTGTGGCTGTATTGTAGAACTTGTACTTGCCCTGACATTCGTCCAGTGTGTGGCTGTATTGTAGAACTTGTACTTGCCCTGACATTGGTCCGGTGTGTGGCTGTATTGTAGAACTTGTACTTGCCCTCACATTGGTCCGTTGTGTGGCTGTATTGTAGAACTTGTACTTGCCCTGACATTGGTCCTGTGTGTGGCTGTATTGTAGAACTTGTACTTGCCCTGACATTGGTCCTGTGTACGGCTGTATTGTAGAACTTGTACTTGCCCTGACATTGGTATGGTGTACGGCTGTATTGTAGAACTTGTACTTGCCCTGACATTGGTCCGGTGTGTGGCTGTATTGCAGAACTTGTACTTGCCCTGACATTGGTCCGGTGTGTGGCTGTATTGTAGAACTTGTACTTGCCCTGACATTGGTCCGGTGTGTGGCTGTATTGTGGAACTTGTACTTGCCCTGACATTGGTCCGGTGTGTGGCTGTATTGTGGAACTTGTACTTGCCCTGACATTGGTCCGGTGTGTGGCTGTATTGTAGAACTTGTACTTGCCCTGACATTGGTCTGGTGTGTGGCTGTATTGTAGAACTTGTACTTGCCGTGACATCGGTCCGGTGTGTGGCTGTATTGTAGAACTTGGACTTGCCATGACATCGATCCGGTGTGTGGCTGTATTGTAGAACTTGTACTTGCCCTGACATTGGTCCGGTATGTGGCTATATTGTAGAACTTGTACTTGCCCTGACATTGGTCCGGTGTGTGGCTGTATTGTAGAACTTGTACTTGCCCTGACATTGGTCCGGTGTGTGGCTGTATTGTAGAACTTGTACTTGCCCTGACATTCGTCTGGTGTGTGGCTGTATTGTAGAACTTGTACTTGCCCTGACATTCGTCCGGTGTGTGGCTGTATTGTAGAACTTGTACTTGCCCTGACATTGGTCCTGTGTACGGCTGTATTGTAGAACTTGTACTTGCCCTGACATTGGTCCGGTGTACGGCTGTATTGCAGAACTTGTACTTGCCCTGACATTGGTCCGGTGTGTGGCTGTATTGTAGAACTTGTACTTGCCCTGACATTGGTCCGGTGTGTGGCTGTATTGTAGAACTTGTACTTGCCCTGACATTGGTCTGGTGTGTGGCTGTATTGTAGAACTTGTACTTGCCCTGACATTGGTCCGGTGTGTGGCTGTATTGTGGAACTTGTACTTGCCCTGACATTGGTCCGGTGTGTGGCTGTATTGTGGAACTTGTACTTGCCCTGACATTGGTCCGGTGTGTGGCTGTATTGTAGAACTGGTACTTGCCCTGACATTGGTCCGTTGTGTGGCTGTATTGTAGAACTGGTACTTGCCGTGACATCGGTCCGGTGTGTGGCTGTATTGGTGTACGGGTGTATTGTAGAGCTTGTACTTGCCCTGACATTGGTCCGGTGTACGGCTGTATTGTAGAACTTGTACTTGCCCTGACATTGGTCCGGTGTACGGCTGTATTGTAGAACTTGTACTTGCCCTGACATTGGTCCGGTGTACGGCTGTATTGTAGAACTTGTACTTGCCCTGACATTGGTCCGGTGTGTGGCTGTATTGTGGAACTTGTACTTGCCCTGACATTGGTCCGGTGTGTGGCTGTATTGTGGAACTTGTACTTGCCCTGACATTGGTCCGGTGTGTGGCTGTATTGTAGAACTGGTACTTGCCCTGACATTGGTCCGGTGTGTGGCTGTATTGTAGAACTGGTACTTGCCCTGACATTGGTCCGGTCTGTGGCTGTATTGTAGAACTTGTCCTTGCCGTGACATCGGTCCGGTGTGTGGCTGTATTGGTGTACGGGTGTATTGTAGAGCTTGTACTTGCCCTGACATTGGTCTGGTGTACGGCTGTATTGTAGAGCTTGTACTTGCCCTGACATTGGTCCGGTGTACGGCTGTATTGTAGAACTTGTACTTGCCCTGACATAGGTCCGGTGTACGGCTGTATTGTAGAACTTGTACTTGCCCTGACATTGGTCCGGTGTACGGCTGTATTGTAGAACTTGTACTTGCCCTGACATTGGTCCGGTGTGTGGCTGTATTGTGGAACTTGTACTTGCCCTGACATTAGTCCGGTGTGTGGCTGTATTGTAGAACTGGTACTTGCCCTGACATTGGTCCGGTGTGTGGCTGTATTGTAGAACTGGTACTTGCCGTGACATCGGTCCGGTGTGTGGCTGTATTGTAGAACTTGTACTTGCCGTGACATCGGTCTGGTGTGTGGCTGTATTCTAGAACTTGGACTTGCCCTGACATTGGTCCGGTGTACAGCTGTATTGTAGAACTTGTACTTGCCCTGACATTGGTCCGGTGTACGGGTGTATTGTAGAGCTTGTACTTGCCCTGACATTGGTCCGGTGTACGGCTGTATTGTAGAGCTTGTACTTGCCCTGACATTGGTCCGGTGTACGGCTGTTTTGTAGAACTTGTACTTGCCCTGACATTGGTCCGGTGTACGGCTGTATTGTAGAACTGGTACTTGCCCTGACATTGGTCCGGTGTACGGCTGTATTGTAGAGCTTGTACTTGCCCTGACATCGGTCCGGTGTGTGGCTGTATTGTAGAACTTGTACTTGCCCTGACATCGGTCCGGTGTGTGGCTGTATTGTAGAACTTGTACTTGCCGTGACATCGGTCCGGTGTGTGGCTGTATTGTAGAACTTGTACTTGCCGTGACATCGGTCCGGTGTGTGGCTGTATTCTAGAACTTGGACTTGCCGTGCCATCGGTCCGGTGTGTGGCTGTATTGTAGAACTTGGACTTGCCCTGACATCGGTCTGGTGTACGGCTGTATTGTAGAACTTGTATTTGACCTGACATCGGTCCGTTGTACGGCTGTATTGTAGAACTTGTACTTGCCCTGACATTGGTCCGGTGTACGGCTGTATTGCAGAACTTGTACTTGCCCTGACATTGGTCGGGTGTGTGGCTGTATTGTAGAACTTGTACTTGCCCTGACATTGGTCCGGTGTGTGGCTGTATTGTAGAACTTGTACTTGTCCTGACATTGGTCCGGTGTGTGGCTGTATTGTAGAACATGTACTTGCCCTGACATTGGTCCGGTGTGTGGCTGTATTGTAGAACTTGTACTTGCCCTGACATTGGTCCGGTGTGTGGCTGTATTGTAGAACATGTACTTGCCCTGACATTGGTCCGGTGTGTGGCTGTATTGTAGAACATGTACTTGCCCTGACATTGGTCCGGTGTGTGGCTGTATTGTAGAACATGTACTTGCCCTGACATTGGTCCTGTGTACGGCTGTATTGTAGAACTTGTACTTGCCCTGACATTGGTCCGGTGTACGGCTGTATTGCAGAACTTGTACTTGCCCTGACATTGGTCCGGTGTGTGGCTGTATTGTAGAACTTGTACTTGCCCTGACATTGGTCCGGTGTGTGGCTGTATTGTAGAACTTGTACTTGCCCTGACATTGGTCTGGTGTGTGGGTGTATTGTAGAACTTGTACTTGCCCTGACATTGGTCCGGTGTGTGGCTGTATTGTGGAACTTGTACTTGCCCTGACATTGGTCCGGTGTGTGGCTGTATTGTAGAACTGGTACTTGCCCTGACATTGGTCCGGTGTGTGGCTGTATTGTAGAACTGGTACTTGCCCTGACATTGGTCCGGTGTGTGGCTGTATTGTAGAACTTGTACTTGCCGTGACATCGGTCCCGTGTGTGGCTGTATTGGTGTACGGGTGTATTGTAGAGCTTGTACTTGCCCTGACATTGGTCTGGTGTACGGCTGTATTGTAGAGCTTGTACTTGCCCTGACATTGGTCCGGTGTACGGCTGTATTGTAGAACTTGTACTTGCCCTGACATTGGTCCGGTGTACGGCTGTATTGTAGAACTTGTACTTGCCCTGACATTGGTCCGGTGTACGGCTGTATTGTAGAACTTGTACTTGCCCTGACATTGGTCCGGTGTGTGGCTGTATTGTGGAACTTGTACTTGCCCTGACATTAGTCCGGTGTGTGGCTGTATTGTAGAACTGGTACTTGCCCTGACATTGGTCCGGTGTGTCGCTGTATTGTAGAACTGGTACTTGCCGTGACATCGGTCCGGTGTGTGGCTGTATTGTAGAACTTGTACTTGCCCTGACATTGGTCCGGTGTACGGCTGTATTGTAGAACTTGGACTTGCCCTGACATTGGTCCGGTGTGTGGCTGTATTGTGGAACTTGTACTTGCCCTGACATTAGTCCGGTGTGTGGCTGTATTGTAGAACTGGTACTTGCCGTGACATTGGTCCGGTGTGTGGCTGTATTGTAGAACTTGTACTTGCCCTGACATTGGTCCGGTGTACGGCTGTATTGTAGAACTTGTACTTGCCCTGACATTGGTCCGGTGTGTGGCTGTATTGTGGAACTTGTACTTGCCCTGACATTAGTCCGGTGTGTGGCTGTATTGTAGAACTGGTACTTGCCCTGACATTGGTCCGGTGTGTGGCTGTATTGTAGAACTGGTACTTGCCGTGACATCGGTCCGGTGTACGGCTGTATTGTAGAACTTGTACTTGCCCTGACATTGGTCCGGTGTAGGGCTGTATTGTAGAACTTGTACTTGCCCTGACATTGGTCCGGTGTACGGCTGTATTGTAGAACTTGTACTTGCCCTGACATTGGTCTGGTGTACGGCTGTATTGTAGAACTTGTACTTGCCCTGACATTGGTCCGGTGTACGGCTGTATTGTTTGTAGAACTTGTACTTGCCCTGACATTGGTCCGGTGTACGGGTGTATTGTAGAGCTTGTACTTGCCCTGACATTGGTCCGGTGTACGGCTGTATTGTAGAGCTTGTACTTGCCCTGACATTGGTCCGGTGTACGGCTGTTTTGTAGAACTTGTACTTGCCCTGACATTGGTCCGGTGTACGGCTGTATTGTAGAACTGGTACTTGCCCTGACATTGGTCCGGTGTACGGCTGTATTGTAGAGCTTGTACTTGCCCTGACATCGGTCCAGTGTGTGGCTGTATTGTAGAACTTGTACTTGCCCTGACATCGGTCCGGTGTGTGGCTGTATTGTAGAACTTGTACTTGCCGTGACATCGGTCCGGTGTGTGGCTGTATTGTAGAACTTGTACTTGCCGTGACATCGGTCCGGTGTGTGGCTGTATTCTAGAACTTGGACTTGCCGTGCCATCGGTCCGGTGTGTGGCTGTATTGTAGAACTTGGACTTGCCCTGGCATCGGTCTGGTGTACGGCGGTATTGTAGAACTTGTATTTGACCTGACATCGGTCCGTTGTACGGCTGTATTGTAGAACTTGTACTTGCCCTGACATTGGTCCGGTGTACGGCTGTATTGCAGAACTTGTACTTGCCCTGACATTGGTCGGGTGTGTGGCTGTATTGTAGAACTTGTACTTGCCCTGACATTGGTCCGGTGTGTGGCTGTATTGTAGAACTTGTACTTGCCCTGACATTGGTCCGGTGTGTGGCTGTATTGTAGAACATGTACTTGCCCTGACATTGGTCCGGTGTGTGGCTGTATTGTAGAACTTGTACTTGCCCTGACATTGGTCCGGTGTGTGGCTGTATTGTAGAACATGTACTTGCCCTGACATTGGTCCGGTGTGTGGCTGTATTGTAGAACATGTACTTGCCCTGACATTGGTCCGGTGTGTGGCTGTATTGTAGAACATGTACTTGCCCTGACATTGGTCCGGTGTGTGGCTGTATTGTAGAACTTTTACTTGCCCTTACATTGGTCCGGCGTGTGGCTGTATTGTAGAACTGGTACTTGCCCTGACATTGGTCCGGTGTACGGCTGTATTGTAGAACTTGTACTTGCCCTGACATTGGTCTGGTGTACGGCTGTATTGTAGAACTTGTACTTGCCCTGACATTGGTCCGGTGTACGGCTGTATTGTTTGTAGAACTTGTACTTGCCCTGACATTGGTCCGGTGTACGGGTGTATTGTAGAGCTTGTACTTGCCCTGACATTGGTCCGGTGTACGGCTGTATTGTAGAGCTTGTACTTGCCCTGACATTGGTCCGGTGTACGGCTGTTTTGTAGAACTTGTACTTGCCCTGACATTGGTCCGGTGTACGGCTGTATTGTAGAACTGGTACTTGCCCTGACATTGGTCCGGTGTACGGCTGTATTGTAGAGCTTGTACTTGCCCTGACATCGGTCCAGTGTGTGGCTGTATTGTAGAACTTGTACTTGCCCTGACATCGGTCCGGTGTGTGGCTGTATTGTAGAACTTGTACTTGCCGTGACATCGGTCCGGTGTGTGGCTGTATTGTAGAACTTGTACTTGCCGTGACATCGGTCCGGTGTGTGGCTGTATTCTAGAACTTGGACTTGCCGTGCCATCGGTCCGGTGTGTGGCTGTATTGTAGAACTTGGACTTGCCCTGGCATCGGTCTGGTGTACGGCGGTATTGTAGAACTTGTATTTGACCTGACATCGGTCCGTTGTACGGCTGTATTGTAGAACTTGTACTTGCCCTGACATTGGTCCGGTGTACGGCTGTATTGCAGAACTTGTACTTGCCCTGACATTGGTCGGGTGTGTGGCTGTATTGTAGAACTTGTACTTGCCCTGACATTGGTCCGGTGTGTGGCTGTATTGTAGAACTTGTACTTGCCCTGACATTGGTCCGGTGTGTGACTGTATTGTAGAACATGTACTTGCCCTGACATTGGTCCGGTGTGTGGCTGTATTGTAGAACTTGTACTTGCCCTGACATTGGTCCGGTGTGTGGCTGTATTGTAGAACATGTACTTGCCCTGACATTGGTCCGGTGTGTGGCTGTATTGTAGAACATGTACTTGCCCTGACATTGGTCCGGTGTGTGGCTGTATTGTAGAACATGTACTTGCCCTGACATTGGTCCGGTGTGTGGCTGTATTGTAGAACTTTTACTTGCCCTTACATTGGTCCGGCGTGTGGCTGTATTGTAGAACTTGTACTTGCCCTGACATTGGTCCGGCGTGTGGCTGTATTGTAGAACTTGTACTTGCCCTGACATTGGTCCGGCGTGTGGCTGTATTGTAGAACTTGTACTTGCCCTGACATTGGTCCGGTGTGTGGCTGTATTGTAGAACTTGTACTTGCCCTGACATTGGTCCGGTGTGTGGCTGTATTGTAGAACTTGTACTTGCCCTGACATTCGTACGGTGTGTGGCTGTATTGTAGAACTTGTACTTGCCCTGACATTCGTCCGGTGTGTGGCTGTATTGTAGAACTTGTACTTGCCCTGACATTGGTCCTGTGTACGGCTGTATTGTAGAACTTGTACTTGCCCTGACATTGGTCCGGTGTACGGCTGTATTGCAGAACTTGTACTTGCCCTGACATTGGTCCGGTGTGTGGCTGTATTGTAGAACTTGTACTTGCCCTGACATTGGTCCGGTGTGTGGCTGTATTGTAGAACTTGTACTTGCCGTGACATTGGTCCGGTGTGTGGGTGTATTGTAGAACTTGTACTTGCCCTGACATTGGTCCGGTGTGTGGCTGTATTGTGGAACTTGTACTTGCCCTGACATTGGTCCGGTGTGTGGCTGTATTGTAGAACTGGTACTTGCCCTGACATTGGTCCGGTGTGTGGCTGTATTGTAGAACTGGTACTTGCCCTGACATTGGTCCGGTGTGTGGCTGTATTGTAGAACTTGTACTTGCCCTGACATTGGTCCGGTGTGTGGCTGTATTGTAGAACTGGTACTTGCCCTGACATTGGTCCGGTGTGTGGCTGCATTGTAGAACTGGTACTTGCCCTGACATTGGTCCGGTGTGTGGCTGTATTGTAGAACTGGTACTTGCCCTGACATTGGTCCGGTGTGTGGCTGTATTGTAGAACTTGTACTTGCCGTGACATAGGTCCCGTGTGTGGCTGTATTGGTGTACGGGTGTATTGTAGAGCTTGTACTTGCCCTGACATTGGTCTGGTGTACGGCTGTATTGTAGAGCTTGTACTTGCCCTGACATTGGTCCGGTGTACGGCTGTATTGTAGAACTTGTACTTGCCCTGACATTGGTCCGGTGTACGGCTGTATTGTAGAACTTGTACTTGCCCTGACATTGGTCCGGTGTACGGCTGTATTGTAGAACTTGTACTTGCCCTGACATTGGTCCGGTGTGTGGCTGTATTGTGGAACTTGTACTTGCCCTGACATTAGTCCGGTGTGTGGCTGTATTGTAGAACTGGTACTTGCCCTGACATTGGTCCGGTGTGTCGCTGTATTGTAGAACTGGTACTTGCCGTGACATCGGTCCGGTGTGTGGCTGTATTGTAGAACTTGTACTTGCCCTGACATTGGTCCGGTGTACGGCTGTATTGTAGAACTTGGACTTGCCCTGACATTGGTCCGGTGTGTGGCTGTATTGTGGAACTTGTACTTGCCCTGACATTAGTCCGGTGTGTGGCTGTATTGTAGAACTGGTACTTGCCGTGACATTGGTCCGGTGTGTGGCTGTATTGTAGAACTTGTACTTGCCCTGACATTGGTCCGGTGTACGGCTGTATTGTAGAACTTGTACTTGCCCTGACATTGGTCCGGTGTGTGGCTGTATTGTGGAACTTGTACTTGCCCTGACATTAGTCCGGTGTGTGGCTGTATTGTAGAACTGGTACTTGCCCTGACATTGGTCCGGTGTGTGGCTGTATTGTAGAACTGGTACTTGCCGTGACATCGGTCCGGTGTACGGCTGTATTGTAGAACTTGTACTTGCCCTGACATTGGTCCGGTGTAGGGCTGTATTGTAGAACTTGTACTTGCCCTGACATTGGTCCGGTGTACGGCTGTATTGTAGAACTTGTACTTGCCCTGACATTGGTCTGGTGTACGGCTGTATTGTAGAACTTGTACTTGCCCTGACATTGGTCCGGTGTACGGCTGTATTGTTTGTAGAACTTGTACTTGCCCTGACATTGGTCCGGTGTACGGCTGTATTGTAGAGCTTGTACTTGCCCTGACATTGGTCCGGTGTACGGCTGTTTTGTAGAACTTGTACTTGCCCTGACATTGGTCCGGTGTACGGCTGTATTGTAGAACTGGTACTTGCCCTGACATTGGTCCGGTGTACGGCTGTATTGTAGAGCTTGTACTTGCCCTGACATCGGTCCAGTGTGTGGCTGTATTGTAGAACTTGTACTTGCCCTGACATCGGTCCGGTGTGTGGCTGTATTGTAGAACTTGTACTTGCCGTGACATCGGTCCGGTGTGTGGCTGTATTGTAGAACTTGTACTTGCCGTGACATCGGTCCGGTGTGTGGCTGTATTCTAGAACTTGGACTTGCCGTGCCATCGGTCCGGTGTGTGGCTGTATTGTAGAACTTGGACTTGCCCTGGCATCGGTCTGGTGTACGGCGGTATTGTAGAACTTGTATTTGACCTGACATCGGTCCGTTGTACGGCTGTATTGTAGAACTTGTACTTGCCCTGACATTGGTCCGGTGTACGGCTGTATTGCAGAACTTGTACTTGCCCTGACATTGGTCGGGTGTGTGGCTGTATTGTAGAACTTGTACTTGCCCTGACATTGGTCCGGTGTGTGGCTGTATTGTAGAACTTGTACTTGCCCTGACATTGGTCCGGTGTGTGGCTGTATTGTAGAACATGTACTTGCCCTGACATTGGTCCGGTGTGTGGCTGTATTGTAGAACATGTACTTGCCCTGACATTGGTCCGGTGTGTGGCTGTATTGTAGAACATGTACTTGCCCTGACATTGGTCCGGTGTGTGGCTGTATTGTAGAACATGTACTTGCCCTGACATTGGTCCGGTGTGTGGCTGTATTGTAGAACTTTTACTTGCCCTTACATTGGTCCGGCGTGTGGCTGTATTGTAGAACTGGTACTTGCCCTGACATTGGTCCGGTGTACGGCTGTATTGTAGAACTTGTACTTGCCCTGACATTGGTCTGGTGTACGGCTGTATTGTAGAACTTGTACTTGCCCTGACATTGGTCCGGTGTACGGCTGTATTGTTTGTAGAACTTGTACTTGCCCTGACATTGGTCCGGTGTACGGGTGTATTGTAGAGCTTGTACTTGCCCTGACATTGGTCCGGTGTACGGCTGTATTGTAGAGCTTGTACTTGCCCTGACATTGGTCCGGTGTACGGCTGTTTTGTAGAACTTGTACTTGCCCTGACATTGGTCCGGTGTACGGCTGTATTGTAGAACTGGTACTTGCCCTGACATTGGTCCGGTGTACGGCTGTATTGTAGAGCTTGTACTTGCCCTGACATCGGTCCAGTGTGTGGCTGTATTGTAGAACTTGTACTTGCCCTGACATCGGTCCGGTGTGTGGCTGTATTGTAGAACTTGTACTTGCCGTGACATCGGTCCGGTGTGTGGCTGTATTGTAGAACTTGTACTTGCCGTGACATCGGTCCGGTGTGTGGCTGTATTCTAGAACTTGGACTTGCCGTGCCATCGGTCCGGTGTGTGGCTGTATTGTAGAACTTGGACTTGCCCTGGCATCGGTCTGGTGTACGGCGGTATTGTAGAACTTGTATTTGACCTGACATCGGTCCGGTGTGTGGCTGTATTGTGGAACTTGTACTTGCCCTGACATTGGTCCGGTGTGTGGCTGTATTGTAGAACTTGTACTTGCCCTGACATTGGTCCGGTGTGTGGCTGTATTGTAGAACATGTACTTGCCCTGACATTGGTCCGGTGTGTGGCTGTATTGTAGAACATGTACTTGCCCTGACATTGGTCCGGTGTGTGGCTGTATTGTAGAACATGTACTTGCCCTGACATTGGTCCGGTGTGTGGCTGTATTGTAGAACTTTTACTTGCCCTTACATTGGTCCGGCGTGTGGCTGTATTGTAGAACTGGTACTTGCCCTGACATTGGTCCGGTGTACGGCTGTATTGTAGAACTTGTACTTGCCCTGACATTGGTCTGGTGTACGGCTGTATTGTAGAACTTGTACTTGCCCTGACATTGGTCCGGTGTACGGCTGTATTGTTTGTAGAACTTGTACTTGCCCTGACATTGGTCCGGTGTACGGGTGTATTGTAGAGCTTGTACTTGCCCTGACATTGGTCCGGTGTACGGCTGTATTGTAGAGCTTGTACTTGCCCTGACATTGGTCCGGTGTACGGCTGTTTTGTAGAACTTGTACTTGCCCTGACATTGGTCCGGTGTACGGCTGTATTGTAGAACTGGTACTTGCCCTGACATTGGTCCGGTGTACGGCTGTATTGTAGAGCTTGTACTTGCCCTGACATCGGTCCAGTGTGTGGCTGTATTGTAGAACTTGTACTTGCCCTGACATCGGTCCGGTGTGTGGCTGTATTGTAGAACTTGTACTTGCCGTGACATCGGTCCGGTGTGTGGCTGTATTGTAGAACTTGTACTTGCCGTGACATCGGTCCGGTGTGTGGCTGTATTCTAGAACTTGGACTTGCCGTGCCATCGGTCCGGTGTGTGGCTGTATTGTAGAACTTGGACTTGCCCTGGCATCGGTCTGGTGTACGGCGGTATTGTAGAACTTGTATTTGACCTGACATCGGTCCGTTGTACGGCTGTATTGTAGAACTTGTACTTGCCCTGACATTGGTCCGGTGTACGGCTGTATTGCAGAACTTGTACTTGCCCTGACATTGGTCGGGTGTGTGGCTGTATTGTAGAACTTGTACTTGCCCTGACATTGGTCCGGTGTGTGGCTGTATTGTAGAACTTGTACTTGCCCTGACATTGGTCCGGTGTGTGACTGTATTGTAGAACATGTACTTGCCCTGACATTGGTCCGGTGTGTGGCTGTATTGTAGAACTTGTACTTGCCCTGACATTGGTCCGGTGTGTGGCTGTATTGTAGAACATGTACTTGCCCTGACATTGGTCCGGTGTGTGGCTGTATTGTAGAACATGTACTTGCCCTGACATTGGTCCGGTGTGTGGCTGTATTGTAGAACATGTACTTGCCCTGACATTGGTCCGGTGTGTGGCTGTATTGTAGAACTTTTACTTGCCCTTACATTGGTCCGGCGTGTGGCTGTATTGTAGAACTTGTACTTGCCCTGACATTGGTCCGGCGTGTGGCTGTATTGTAGAACTTGTACTTGCCCTGACATTGGTCCGGCGTGTGGCTGTATTGTAGAACTTGTACTTGCCCTGACATTGGTCCGGTGTGTGGCTGTATTGTAGAACTTGTACTTGCCCTGACATTGGTCCGGTGTGTGGCTGTATTGTAGAACTTGTACTTGCCCTGACATTCGTACGGTGTGTGGCTGTATTGTAGAACTTGTACTTGCCCTGACATTCGTCCGGTGTGTGGCTGTATTGTAGAACTTGTACTTGCCCTGACATTGGTCCTGTGTACGGCTGTATTGTAGAACTTGTACTTGCCCTGACATTGGTCCGGTGTACGGCTGTATTGCAGAACTTGTACTTGCCCTGACATTGGTCCGGTGTGTGGCTGTATTGTAGAACTTGTACTTGCCCTGACATTGGTCCGGTGTGTGGCTGTATTGTAGAACTTGTACTTGCCGTGACATTGGTCCGGTGTGTGGGTGTATTGTAGAACTTGTACTTGCCCTGACATTGGTCCGGTGTGTGGCTGTATTGTGGAACTTGTACTTGCCCTGACATTGGTCCGGTGTGTGGCTGTATTGTAGAACTGGTACTTGCCCTGACATTGGTCCGGTGTGTGGCTGTATTGTAGAACTGGTACTTGCCCTGACATTGGTCCGGTGTGTGGCTGTATTGTAGAACTTGTACTTGCCCTGACATTGGTCCGGTGTGTGGCTGTATTGTAGAACTGGTACTTGCCCTGACATTGGTCCGGTGTGTGGCTGTATTGTAGAACTTGTACTTGCCGTGACATCGGTCCCGTGTGTGGCTGTATTGGTGTACGGGTGTATTGTAGAGCTTGTACTTGCCCTGACATTGGTCTGGTGTACGGCTGTATTGTAGAGCTTGTACTTGCCCTGACATTGGTCCGGTGTACGGCTGTATTGTAGAACTTGTACTTGCCCTGACATTGGTCCGGTGTACGGCTGTATTGTAGAACTTGTACTTGCCCTGACATTGGTCCGGTGTACGGCTGTATTGTAGAACTTGTACTTGCCCTGACATTGGTCCGGTGTGTGGCTGTATTGTGGAACTTGTACTTGCCCTGACATTGGTCCGGTGTGTGGCTGTATTGTGGAACTTGTACTTGCACTGACATTAGTCCGGTGTGTGGCTGTATTGTAGAACTGGTACTTGCCCTGACATTGGTCCGGTGTGTGGCTGTATTGTAGAACTGGTACTTGCCGTGACATCGGTCCGGTGTGTGGCTGTATTGTAGAACTTGTACTTGCCCTGACATTGGTCCGGTGTACGGCTGTATTGTAGAACTTGGACTTGCCCTGACATTGGTCCGGTGTACGGCTGTATTGTAGAACTTGTACTCGCCCTGACATTGGTCGGGTGTACGTCTGTATTGTAGAACATGTACTTGCCCTGACATTGGTTCGGTGTACGGCTGTATTGTAGAACTTGTACTTGCCATGACATTGGTCCGGTGTACGGCTGTATTGTATAACTTGTACTTGCCCTGACATTGGTCCGGTGTACGGCTGTATTGTAGAACTTGTACTTGCCCTGACATTGGTCCGGTGTACGGCTGTATTCTAGAACTTGGACTTGCCGTGACATCGGTCCGGTGTGTGGCTGTATTGTAGAACTTGTACTTGCCGTGACATCGGTCCGGTGTGTGGCTGTATTGTAGAACTTGGACTTGCCGTGACATCGGTCCGGTGTGTGGCTGTATTGTAGAACTTGGACTTGCCCTGACATCGGTCCGGTGTACGGCTGTATTGTAGAACTTGTACTTGACCTGACATCGGTCCAGTGTACGGCTGTATTGTAGAACTTGTACTTGCCCTGACATCGGTCCGGTGTACGGCTGTATTGTAGAACTTGTACTTGCCCTGACATTGGTCCGGTGTACGGCTTTATTGTAGAACTTGTACTTGCCCTGACATTGGTCCGGTGTACGGCTGTATTGTAGAACATGTACTTGCCCTGACATTGGTCCGGTGTACGGCTATGTTGTAGAACTTGTACTTGCCCTGACATTGGTCCGGTGTAAGGCTGTATTGTAGAGCTTGTACTTGCCCTGACATTGGTCCGGTGTACGGGTGTATTGTAGAGCTTGTACTTGCCCTGACATTGGTCTGGTGTACGGCTGTATTGTAGAGCTTGTACTTGCCCTGACATTGGTCCGGTGTGTGGCTGTATTGTAGAACTTGTACTTGCCCTGACATTGGTCCGGTGTGTGGCTGTATTGTAGAACATGTACTTGCCCTGACATTGGTCCGGTGTGTGGCTGTATTGTAGAACATGTACTTGCCCTGACATTGGTCCGGTGTGTGGCTGTATTGTAGAACTTGTACTTGCCCTGACATTCGTCCAGTGTGTGGCTGTATTGTAGAACTTGTACTTGCCCTGACATTGGTCCGGTGTGTGGCTGTATTGTAGAACTTGTACTTGCCCTCACATTGGTCCGTTGTGTGGCTGTATTGTAGAACTTGTACTTGCCCTGACATTGGTCCTGTGTGTGGCTGTATTGTAGAACTTGTACTTGCCCTGACATTGGTCCTGTGTACGGCTGTATTGTAGAACTTGTACTTGCCCTGACATTGGTATGGTGTACGGCTGTATTGTAGAACTTGTACTTGCCCTGACATTGGTCCGGTGTGTGGCTGTATTGCAGAACTTGTACTTGCCCTGACATTGGTCCGGTGTGTGGCTGTATTGTAGAACTTGTACTTGCCCTGACATTGGTCCGGTGTGTGGCTGTATTGTGGAACTTGTACTTGCCCTGACATTGGTCCGGTGTGTGGCTGTATTGTGGAACTTGTACTTGCCCTGACATTGGTCCGGTGTGTGGCTGTATTGTAGAACTTGTACTTGCCCTGACATTGGTCTGGTGTGTGGCTGTATTGTAGAACTTGTACTTGCCGTGACATCGGTCCGGTGTGTGGCTGTATTGTAGAACTTGGACTTGCCATGACATCGATCCGGTGTGTGGCTGTATTGTAGAACTTGTACTTGCCCTGACATTGGTCCGGTATGTGGCTATATTGTAGAACTTGTACTTGCCCTGACATTGGTCCGGTGTGTGGCTGTATTGTAGAACTTGTACTTGCCCTGACATTGGTCCGGTGTGTGGCTGTATTGTAGAACTTGTACTTGCCCTGACATTCGTCTGGTGTGTGGCTGTATTGTAGAACTTGTACTTGCCCTGACATTCGTCCGGTGTGTGGCTGTATTGTAGAACTTGTACTTGCCCTGACATTGGTCCTGTGTACGGCTGTATTGTAGAACTTGTACTTGCCCTGACATTGGTCCGGTGTACGGCTGTATTGCAGAACTTGTACTTGCCCTGACATTGGTCCGGTGTGTGGCTGTATTGTAGAACTTGTACTTGCCCTGACATTGGTCCGGTGTGTGGCTGTATTGTAGAACTTGTACTTGCCCTGACATTGGTCTGGTGTGTGGCTGTATTGTAGAACTTGTACTTGCCCTGACATTGGTCCGGTGTGTGGCTGTATTGTGGAACTTGTACTTGCCCTGACATTGGTCCGGTGTGTGGCTGTATTGTGGAACTTGTACTTGCCCTGACATTGGTCCGGTGTGTGGCTGTATTGTAGAACTGGTACTTGCCCTGACATTGGTCCGTTGTGTGGCTGTATTGTAGAACTGGTACTTGCCGTGACATCGGTCCGGTGTGTGGCTGTATTGGTGTACGGGTGTATTGTAGAGCTTGTACTTGCCCTGACATTGGTCCGGTGTACGGCTGTATTGTAGAACTTGTACTTGCCCTGACATTGGTCCGGTGTACGGCTGTATTGTAGAACTTGTACTTGCCCTGACATTGGTCCGGTGTACGGCTGTATTGTAGAACTTGTACTTGCCCTGACATTGGTCCGGTGTGTGGCTGTATTGTGGAACTTGTACTTGCCCTGACATTGGTCCGGTGTGTGGCTGTATTGTGGAACTTGTACTTGCCCTGACATTGGTCCGGTGTGTGGCTGTATTGTAGAACTGGTACTTGCCCTGACATTGGTCCGGTGTGTGGCTGTATTGTAGAACTGGTACTTGCCCTGACATTGGTCCGGTCTGTGGCTGTATTGTAGAACTTGTCCTTGCCGTGACATCGGTCCGGTGTGTGGCTGTATTGGTGTACGGGTGTATTGTAGAGCTTGTACTTGCCCTGACATTGGTCTGGTGTACGGCTGTATTGTAGAGCTTGTACTTGCCCTGACATTGGTCCGGTGTACGGCTGTATTGTAGAACTTGTACTTGCCCTGACATAGGTCCGGTGTACGGCTGTATTGTAGAACTTGTACTTGCCCTGACATTGGTCCGGTGTACGGCTGTATTGTAGAACTTGTACTTGCCCTGACATTGGTCCGGTGTGTGGCTGTATTGTGGAACTTGTACTTGCCCTGACATTAGTCCGGTGTGTGGCTGTATTGTAGAACTGGTACTTGCCCTGACATTGGTCCGGTGTGTGGCTGTATTGTAGAACTGGTACTTGCCGTGACATCGGTCCGGTGTGTGGCTGTATTGTAGAACTTGTACTTGCCGTGACATCGGTCTGGTGTGTGGCTGTATTCTAGAACTTGGACTTGCCCTGACATTGGTCCGGTGTACAGCTGTATTGTAGAACTTGTACTTGCCCTGACATTGGTCCGGTGTACGGGTGTATTGTAGAGCTTGTACTTGCCCTGACATTGGTCCGGTGTACGGCTGTATTGTAGAGCTTGTACTTGCCCTGACATTGGTCCGGTGTACGGCTGTTTTGTAGAACTTGTACTTGCCCTGACATTGGTCCGGTGTACGGCTGTATTGTAGAACTGGTACTTGCCCTGACATTGGTCCGGTGTACGGCTGTATTGTAGAGCTTGTACTTGCCCTGACATCGGTCCGGTGTGTGGCTGTATTGTAGAACTTGTACTTGCCCTGACATCGGTCCGGTGTGTGGCTGTATTGTAGAACTTGTACTTGCCGTGACATCGGTCCGGTGTGTGGCTGTATTGTAGAACTTGTACTTGCCGTGACATCGGTCCGGTGTGTGGCTGTATTCTAGAACTTGGACTTGCCGTGCCATCGGTCCGGTGTGTGGCTGTATTGTAGAACTTGGACTTGCCCTGACATCGGTCTGGTGTACGGCTGTATTGTAGAACTTGTATTTGACCTGACATCGGTCCGTTGTACGGCTGTATTGTAGAACTTGTACTTGCCCTGACATTGGTCCGGTGTACGGCTGTATTGCAGAACTTGTACTTGCCCTGACATTGGTCGGGTGTGTGGCTGTATTGTAGAACTTGTACTTGCCCTGACATTGGTCCGGTGTGTGGCTGTATTGTAGAACTTGTACTTGTCCTGACATTGGTCCGGTGTGTGGCTGTATTGTAGAACATGTACTTGCCCTGACATTGGTCCGGTGTGTGGCTGTATTGTAGAACTTGTACTTGCCCTGACATTGGTCCGGTGTGTGGCTGTATTGTAGAACATGTACTTGCCCTGACATTGGTCCGGTGTGTGGCTGTATTGTAGAACATGTACTTGCCCTGACATTGGTCCGGTGTGTGGCTGTATTGTAGAACATGTACTTGCCCTGACATTGGTCCTGTGTACGGCTGTATTGTAGAACTTGTACTTGCCCTGACATTGGTCCGGTGTACGGCTGTATTGCAGAACTTGTACTTGCCCTGACATTGGTCCGGTGTGTGGCTGTATTGTAGAACTTGTACTTGCCCTGACATTGGTCCGGTGTGTGGCTGTATTGTAGAACTTGTACTTGCCCTGACATTGGTCTGGTGTGTGGGTGTATTGTAGAACTTGTACTTGCCCTGACATTGGTCCGGTGTGTGGCTGTATTGTGGAACTTGTACTTGCCCTGACATTGGTCCGGTGTGTGGCTGTATTGTAGAACTGGTACTTGCCCTGACATTGGTCCGGTGTGTGGCTGTATTGTAGAACTGGTACTTGCCCTGACATTGGTCCGGTGTGTGGCTGTATTGTAGAACTTGTACTTGCCGTGACATCGGTCCCGTGTGTGGCTGTATTGGTGTACGGGTGTATTGTAGAGCTTGTACTTGCCCTGACATTGGTCTGGTGTACGGCTGTATTGTAGAGCTTGTACTTGCCCTGACATTGGTCCGGTGTACGGCTGTATTGTAGAACTTGTACTTGCCCTGACATTGGTCCGGTGTACGGCTGTATTGTAGAACTTGTACTTGCCCTGACATTGGTCCGGTGTACGGCTGTATTGTAGAACTTGTACTTGCCCTGACATTGGTCCGGTGTGTGGCTGTATTGTGGAACTTGTACTTGCCCTGACATTAGTCCGGTGTGTGGCTGTATTGTAGAACTGGTACTTGCCCTGACATTGGTCCGGTGTGTCGCTGTATTGTAGAACTGGTACTTGCCGTGACATCGGTCCGGTGTGTGGCTGTATTGTAGAACTTGTACTTGCCCTGACATTGGTCCGGTGTACGGCTGTATTGTAGAACTTGGACTTGCCCTGACATTGGTCCGGTGTGTGGCTGTATTGTGGAACTTGTACTTGCCCTGACATTAGTCCGGTGTGTGGCTGTATTGTAGAACTGGTACTTGCCGTGACATTGGTCCGGTGTGTGGCTGTATTGTAGAACTTGTACTTGCCCTGACATTGGTCCGGTGTACGGCTGTATTGTAGAACTTGTACTTGCCCTGACATTGGTCCGGTGTGTGGCTGTATTGTGGAACTTGTACTTGCCCTGACATTAGTCCGGTGTGTGGCTGTATTGTAGAACTGGTACTTGCCCTGACATTGGTCCGGTGTGTGGCTGTATTGTAGAACTGGTACTTGCCGTGACATCGGTCCGGTGTACGGCTGTATTGTAGAACTTGTACTTGCCCTGACATTGGTCCGGTGTAGGGCTGTATTGTAGAACTTGTACTTGCCCTGACATTGGTCCGGTGTACGGCTGTATTGTAGAACTTGTACTTGCCCTGACATTGGTCTGGTGTACGGCTGTATTGTAGAACTTGTACTTGCCCTGACATTGGTCCGGTGTACGGCTGTATTGTTTGTAGAACTTGTACTTGCCCTGACATTGGTCCGGTGTACGGGTGTATTGTAGAGCTTGTACTTGCCCTGACATTGGTCCGGTGTACGGCTGTATTGTAGAGCTTGTACTTGCCCTGACATTGGTCCGGTGTACGGCTGTTTTGTAGAACTTGTACTTGCCCTGACATTGGTCCGGTGTACGGCTGTATTGTAGAACTGGTACTTGCCCTGACATTGGTCCGGTGTACGGCTGTATTGTAGAGCTTGTACTTGCCCTGACATCGGTCCAGTGTGTGGCTGTATTGTAGAACTTGTACTTGCCCTGACATCGGTCCGGTGTGTGGCTGTATTGTAGAACTTGTACTTGCCGTGACATCGGTCCGGTGTGTGGCTGTATTGTAGAACTTGTACTTGCCGTGACATCGGTCCGGTGTGTGGCTGTATTCTAGAACTTGGACTTGCCGTGCCATCGGTCCGGTGTGTGGCTGTATTGTAGAACTTGGACTTGCCCTGGCATCGGTCTGGTGTACGGCGGTATTGTAGAACTTGTATTTGACCTGACATCGGTCCGTTGTACGGCTGTATTGTAGAACTTGTACTTGCCCTGACATTGGTCCGGTGTACGGCTGTATTGCAGAACTTGTACTTGCCCTGACATTGGTCGGGTGTGTGGCTGTATTGTAGAACTTGTACTTGCCCTGACATTGGTCCGGTGTGTGGCTGTATTGTAGAACTTGTACTTGCCCTGACATTGGTCCGGTGTGTGGCTGTATTGTAGAACATGTACTTGCCCTGACATTGGTCCGGTGTGTGGCTGTATTGTAGAACTTGTACTTGCCCTGACATTGGTCCGGTGTGTGGCTGTATTGTAGAACATGTACTTGCCCTGACATTGGTCCGGTGTGTGGCTGTATTGTAGAACATGTACTTGCCCTGACATTGGTCCGGTGTGTGGCTGTATTGTAGAACATGTACTTGCCCTGACATTGGTCCGGTGTGTGGCTGTATTGTAGAACTTTTACTTGCCCTTACATTGGTCCGGCGTGTGGCTGTATTGTAGAACTGGTACTTGCCCTGACATTGGTCCGGTGTACGGCTGTATTGTAGAACTTGTACTTGCCCTGACATTGGTCTGGTGTACGGCTGTATTGTAGAACTTGTACTTGCCCTGACATTGGTCCGGTGTACGGCTGTATTGTTTGTAGAACTTGTACTTGCCCTGACATTGGTCCGGTGTACGGGTGTATTGTAGAGCTTGTACTTGCCCTGACATTGGTCCGGTGTACGGCTGTATTGTAGAGCTTGTACTTGCCCTGACATTGGTCCGGTGTACGGCTGTTTTGTAGAACTTGTACTTGCCCTGACATTGGTCCGGTGTACGGCTGTATTGTAGAACTGGTACTTGCCCTGACATTGGTCCGGTGTACGGCTGTATTGTAGAGCTTGTACTTGCCCTGACATCGGTCCAGTGTGTGGCTGTATTGTAGAACTTGTACTTGCCCTGACATCGGTCCGGTGTGTGGCTGTATTGTAGAACTTGTACTTGCCGTGACATCGGTCCGGTGTGTGGCTGTATTGTAGAACTTGTACTTGCCGTGACATCGGTCCGGTGTGTGGCTGTATTCTAGAACTTGGACTTGCCGTGCCATCGGTCCGGTGTGTGGCTGTATTGTAGAACTTGGACTTGCCCTGGCATCGGTCTGGTGTACGGCGGTATTGTAGAACTTGTATTTGACCTGACATCGGTCCGTTGTACGGCTGTATTGTAGAACTTGTACTTGCCCTGACATTGGTCCGGTGTACGGCTGTATTGCAGAACTTGTACTTGCCCTGACATTGGTCGGGTGTGTGGCTGTATTGTAGAACTTGTACTTGCCCTGACATTGGTCCGGTGTGTGGCTGTATTGTAGAACTTGTACTTGCCCTGACATTGGTCCGGTGTGTGACTGTATTGTAGAACATGTACTTGCCCTGACATTGGTCCGGTGTGTGGCTGTATTGTAGAACTTGTACTTGCCCTGACATTGGTCCGGTGTGTGGCTGTATTGTAGAACATGTACTTGCCCTGACATTGGTCCGGTGTGTGGCTGTATTGTAGAACATGTACTTGCCCTGACATTGGTCCGGTGTGTGGCTGTATTGTAGAACATGTACTTGCCCTGACATTGGTCCGGTGTGTGGCTGTATTGTAGAACTTTTACTTGCCCTTACATTGGTCCGGCGTGTGGCTGTATTGTAGAACTTGTACTTGCCCTGACATTGGTCCGGCGTGTGGCTGTATTGTAGAACTTGTACTTGCCCTGACATTGGTCCGGCGTGTGGCTGTATTGTAGAACTTGTACTTGCCCTGACATTGGTCCGGTGTGTGGCTGTATTGTAGAACTTGTACTTGCCCTGACATTGGTCCGGTGTGTGGCTGTATTGTAGAACTTGTACTTGCCCTGACATTCGTACGGTGTGTGGCTGTATTGTAGAACTTGTACTTGCCCTGACATTCGTCCGGTGTGTGGCTGTATTGTAGAACTTGTACTTGCCCTGACATTGGTCCTGTGTACGGCTGTATTGTAGAACTTGTACTTGCCCTGACATTGGTCCGGTGTACGGCTGTATTGCAGAACTTGTACTTGCCCTGACATTGGTCCGGTGTGTGGCTGTATTGTAGAACTTGTACTTGCCCTGACATTGGTCCGGTGTGTGGCTGTATTGTAGAACTTGTACTTGCCGTGACATTGGTCCGGTGTGTGGGTGTATTGTAGAACTTGTACTTGCCCTGACATTGGTCCGGTGTGTGGCTGTATTGTGGAACTTGTACTTGCCCTGACATTGGTCCGGTGTGTGGCTGTATTGTAGAACTGGTACTTGCCCTGACATTGGTCCGGTGTGTGGCTGTATTGTAGAACTGGTACTTGCCCTGACATTGGTCCGGTGTGTGGCTGTATTGTAGAACTTGTACTTGCCCTGACATTGGTCCGGTGTGTGGCTGTATTGTAGAACTGGTACTTGCCCTGACATTGGTCCGGTGTGTGGCTGCATTGTAGAACTGGTACTTGCCCTGACATTGGTCCGGTGTGTGGCTGTATTGTAGAACTGGTACTTGCCCTGACATTGGTCCGGTGTGTGGCTGTATTGTAGAACTTGTACTTGCCGTGACATAGGTCCCGTGTGTGGCTGTATTGGTGTACGGGTGTATTGTAGAGCTTGTACTTGCCCTGACATTGGTCTGGTGTACGGCTGTATTGTAGAGCTTGTACTTGCCCTGACATTGGTCCGGTGTACGGCTGTATTGTAGAACTTGTACTTGCCCTGACATTGGTCCGGTGTACGGCTGTATTGTAGAACTTGTACTTGCCCTGACATTGGTCCGGTGTACGGCTGTATTGTAGAACTTGTACTTGCCCTGACATTGGTCCGGTGTGTGGCTGTATTGTGGAACTTGTACTTGCCCTGACATTAGTCCGGTGTGTGGCTGTATTGTAGAACTGGTACTTGCCCTGACATTGGTCCGGTGTGTCGCTGTATTGTAGAACTGGTACTTGCCGTGACATCGGTCCGGTGTGTGGCTGTATTGTAGAACTTGTACTTGCCCTGACATTGGTCCGGTGTACGGCTGTATTGTAGAACTTGGACTTGCCCTGACATTGGTCCGGTGTGTGGCTGTATTGTGGAACTTGTACTTGCCCTGACATTAGTCCGGTGTGTGGCTGTATTGTAGAACTGGTACTTGCCGTGACATTGGTCCGGTGTGTGGCTGTATTGTAGAACTTGTACTTGCCCTGACATTGGTCCGGTGTACGGCTGTATTGTAGAACTTGTACTTGCCCTGACATTGGTCCGGTGTGTGGCTGTATTGTGGAACTTGTACTTGCCCTGACATTAGTCCGGTGTGTGGCTGTATTGTAGAACTGGTACTTGCCCTGACATTGGTCCGGTGTGTGGCTGTATTGTAGAACTGGTACTTGCCGTGACATCGGTCCGGTGTACGGCTGTATTGTAGAACTTGTACTTGCCCTGACATTGGTCCGGTGTAGGGCTGTATTGTAGAACTTGTACTTGCCCTGACATTGGTCCGGTGTACGGCTGTATTGTAGAACTTGTACTTGCCCTGACATTGGTCTGGTGTACGGCTGTATTGTAGGAACTTGTACTTGCCCTGACATTGGTCCGGTGTACGGCTGTATTGTTTGTAGAACTTGTACTTGCCCTGACATTGGTCCGGTGTACGGCTGTATTGTAGAGCTTGTACTTGCCCTGACATTGGTCCGGTGTACGGCTGTTTTGTAGAACTTGTACTTGCCCTGACATTGGTCCGGTGTACGGCTGTATTGTAGAACTGGTACTTGCCCTGACATTGGTCCGGTGTACGGCTGTATTGTAGAGCTTGTACTTGCCCTGACATCGGTCCAGTGTGTGGCTGTATTGTAGAACTTGTACTTGCCCTGACATCGGTCCGGTGTGTGGCTGTATTGTAGAACTTGTACTTGCCGTGACATCGGTCCGGTGTGTGGCTGTATTGTAGAACTTGTACTTGCCGTGACATCGGTCCGGTGTGTGGCTGTATTCTAGAACTTGGACTTGCCGTGCCATCGGTCCGGTGTGTGGCTGTATTGTAGAACTTGGACTTGCCCTGGCATCGGTCTGGTGTACGGCGGTATTGTAGAACTTGTATTTGACCTGACATCGGTCCGTTGTACGGCTGTATTGTAGAACTTGTACTTGCCCTGACATTGGTCCGGTGTACGGCTGTATTGCAGAACTTGTACTTGCCCTGACATTGGTCGGGTGTGTGGCTGTATTGTAGAACTTGTACTTGCCCTGACATTGGTCCGGTGTGTGGCTGTATTGTAGAACTTGTACTTGCCCTGACATTGGTCCGGTGTGTGGCTGTATTGTAGAACATGTACTTGCCCTGACATTGGTCCGGTGTGTGGCTGTATTGTAGAACATGTACTTGCCCTGACATTGGTCCGGTGTGTGGCTGTATTGTAGAACATGTACTTGCCCTGACATTGGTCCGGTGTGTGGCTGTATTGTAGAACATGTACTTGCCCTGACATTGGTCCGGTGTGTGGCTGTATTGTAGAACTTTTACTTGCCCTTACATTGGTCCGGCGTGTGGCTGTATTGTAGAACTGGTACTTGCCCTGACATTGGTCCGGTGTACGGCTGTATTGTAGAACTTGTACTTGCCCTGACATTGGTCTGGTGTACGGCTGTATTGTAGAACTTGTACTTGCCCTGACATTGGTCCGGTGTACGGCTGTATTGTTTGTAGAACTTGTACTTGCCCTGACATTGGTCCGGTGTACGGGTGTATTGTAGAGCTTGTACTTGCCCTGACATTGGTCCGGTGTACGGCTGTATTGTAGAGCTTGTACTTGCCCTGACATTGGTCCGGTGTACGGCTGTTTTGTAGAACTTGTACTTGCCCTGACATTGGTCCGGTGTACGGCTGTATTGTAGAACTGGTACTTGCCCTGACATTGGTCCGGTGTACGGCTGTATTGTAGAGCTTGTACTTGCCCTGACATCGGTCCAGTGTGTGGCTGTATTGTAGAACTTGTACTTGCCCTGACATCGGTCCGGTGTGTGGCTGTATTGTAGAACTTGTACTTGCCGTGACATCGGTCCGGTGTGTGGCTGTATTGTAGAACTTGTACTTGCCGTGACATCGGTCCGGTGTGTGGCTGTATTCTAGAACTTGGACTTGCCGTGCCATCGGTCCGGTGTGTGGCTGTATTGTAGAACTTGGACTTGCCCTGGCATCGGTCTGGTGTACGGCGGTATTGTAGAACTTGTATTTGACCTGACATCGGTCCGGTGTGTGGCTGTATTGTGGAACTTGTACTTGCCCTGACATTGGTCCGGTGTGTGGCTGTATTGTAGAACTTGTACTTGCCCTGACATTGGTCCGGTGTGTGGCTGTATTGTAGAACATGTACTTGCCCTGACATTGGTCCGGTGTGTGGCTGTATTGTAGAACATGTACTTGCCCTGACATTGGTCCGGTGTGTGGCTGTATTGTAGAACATGTACTTGCCCTGACATTGGTCCGGTGTGTGGCTGTATTGTAGAACTTTTACTTGCCCTTACATTGGTCCGGCGTGTGGCTGTATTGTAGAACTGGTACTTGCCCTGACATTGGTCCGGTGTACGGCTGTATTGTAGAACTTGTACTTGCCCTGACATTGGTCTGGTGTACGGCTGTATTGTAGAACTTGTACTTGCCCTGACATTGGTCCGGTGTACGGCTGTATTGTTTGTAGAACTTGTACTTGCCCTGACATTGGTCCGGTGTACGGGTGTATTGTAGAGCTTGTACTTGCCCTGACATTGGTCCGGTGTACGGCTGTATTGTAGAGCTTGTACTTGCCCTGACATTGGTCCGGTGTACGGCTGTTTTGTAGAACTTGTACTTGCCCTGACATTGGTCCGGTGTACGGCTGTATTGTAGAACTGGTACTTGCCCTGACATTGGTCCGGTGTACGGCTGTATTGTAGAGCTTGTACTTGCCCTGACATCGGTCCAGTGTGTGGCTGTATTGTAGAACTTGTACTTGCCCTGACATCGGTCCGGTGTGTGGCTGTATTGTAGAACTTGTACTTGCCGTGACATCGGTCCGGTGTGTGGCTGTATTGTAGAACTTGTACTTGCCGTGACATCGGTCCGGTGTGTGGCTGTATTCTAGAACTTGGACTTGCCGTGCCATCGGTCCGGTGTGTGGCTGTATTGTAGAACTTGGACTTGCCCTGGCATCGGTCTGGTGTACGGCGGTATTGTAGAACTTGTATTTGACCTGACATCGGTCCGTTGTACGGCTGTATTGTAGAACTTGTACTTGCCCTGACATTGGTCCGGTGTACGGCTGTATTGCAGAACTTGTACTTGCCCTGACATTGGTCGGGTGTGTGGCTGTATTGTAGAACTTGTACTTGCCCTGACATTGGTCCGGTGTGTGGCTGTATTGTAGAACTTGTACTTGCCCTGACATTGGTCCGGTGTGTGACTGTATTGTAGAACATGTACTTGCCCTGACATTGGTCCGGTGTGTGGCTGTATTGTAGAACTTGTACTTGCCCTGACATTGGTCCGGTGTGTGGCTGTATTGTAGAACATGTACTTGCCCTGACATTGGTCCGGTGTGTGGCTGTATTGTAGAACATGTACTTGCCCTGACATTGGTCCGGTGTGTGGCTGTATTGTAGAACATGTACTTGCCCTGACATTGGTCCGGTGTGTGGCTGTATTGTAGAACTTTTACTTGCCCTTACATTGGTCCGGCGTGTGGCTGTATTGTAGAACTTGTACTTGCCCTGACATTGGTCCGGCGTGTGGCTGTATTGTAGAACTTGTACTTGCCCTGACATTGGTCCGGCGTGTGGCTGTATTGTAGAACTTGTACTTGCCCTGACATTGGTCCGGTGTGTGGCTGTATTGTAGAACTTGTACTTGCCCTGACATTGGTCCGGTGTGTGGCTGTATTGTAGAACTTGTACTTGCCCTGACATTCGTACGGTGTGTGGCTGTATTGTAGAACTTGTACTTGCCCTGACATTCGTCCGGTGTGTGGCTGTATTGTAGAACTTGTACTTGCCCTGACATTGGTCCTGTGTACGGCTGTATTGTAGAACTTGTACTTGCCCTGACATTGGTCCGGTGTACGGCTGTATTGCAGAACTTGTACTTGCCCTGACATTGGTCCGGTGTGTGGCTGTATTGTAGAACTTGTACTTGCCCTGACATTGGTCCGGTGTGTGGCTGTATTGTAGAACTTGTACTTGCCGTGACATTGGTCCGGTGTGTGGGTGTATTGTAGAACTTGTACTTGCCCTGACATTGGTCCGGTGTGTGGCTGTATTGTGGAACTTGTACTTGCCCTGACATTGGTCCGGTGTGTGGCTGTATTGTAGAACTGGTACTTGCCCTGACATTGGTCCGGTGTGTGGCTGTATTGTAGAACTGGTACTTGCCCTGACATTGGTCCGGTGTGTGGCTGTATTGTAGAACTTGTACTTGCCCTGACATTGGTCCGGTGTGTGGCTGTATTGTAGAACTGGTACTTGCCCTGACATTGGTCCGGTGTGTGGCTGTATTGTAGAACTTGTACTTGCCGTGACATCGGTCCCGTGTGTGGCTGTATTGGTGTACGGGTGTATTGTAGAGCTTGTACTTGCCCTGACATTGGTCTGGTGTACGGCTGTATTGTAGAGCTTGTACTTGCCCTGACATTGGTCCGGTGTACGGCTGTATTGTAGAACTTGTACTTGCCCTGACATTGGTCCGGTGTACGGCTGTATTGTAGAACTTGTACTTGCCCTGACATTGGTCCGGTGTACGGCTGTATTGTAGAACTTGTACTTGCCCTGACATTGGTCCGGTGTGTGGCTGTATTGTGGAACTTGTACTTGCCCTGACATTGGTCCGGTGTGTGGCTGTATTGTGGAACTTGTACTTGCACTGACATTAGTCCGGTGTGTGGCTGTATTGTAGAACTGGTACTTGCCCTGACATTGGTCCGGTGTGTGGCTGTATTGTAAAACTGGTACTTGCCGTGACATCGGTCCGGTGTGTGGCTGTATTGTAGAACTTGTACTTGCCCTGACATTGGTCCGGTGTACGGCTGTATTGTAGAACTTGGACTTGCCCTGACATTGGTCCGGTGTACGGCTGTATTGTAGAACTTGTACTCGCCCTGACATTGGTCGGGTGTACGTCTGTATTGTAGAACATGTACTTGCCCTGACATTGGTTCGGTGTACGGCTGTATTGTAGAACTTGTACTTGCCATGACATTGGTCCGGTGTACGGCTGTATTGTATAACTTGTACTTGCCCTGACATTGGTCCGGTGTACGGCTGTATTGTAGAACTTGTACTTGCCCTGACATTGGTCCGGTGTACGGCTGTATTCTAGAACTTGGACTTGCCGTGACATCGGTCCGGTGTGTGGCTGTATTGCAGAACATGTACTTGCCCTGACATTGGTCCGGTGTGTGGCTGTATTGTAGAACATGTACTTGCCCTGACATTGGTCCGGTGTGTGGCTGTATTGTAGAACTTTTACTTGCCCTTACATTGGTCCGGCGTGTGGCTGTATTGTAGAACATGTACTTGCCCTGACATTGGTCCGGTGTGTGGCTGTATTGTAGAACATGTACTTGCCCTGACATTGGTCCGGTGTGTGGCTGTATTGTAGAACATGTACTTGCCCTGACATTGGTCCGGTGTGTGGCTGTATTGTAGAACTTTTACTTGCCCTTACATTGGTCCGGCGTGTGGCTGTATTGTAGAACTGGTACTTGCCCTGACATTGGTCCGGTGTACGGCTGTATTGTAGAACTTGTACTTGCCCTGACATTGGTCTGGTGTACGGCTGTATTGTAGAACTTGTACTTGCCCTGACATTGGTCCGGTGTACGGCTGTATTGTTTGTAGAACTTGTACTTGCCCTGACATTGGTCCGGTGTACGGGTGTATTGTAGAGCTTGTACTTGCCCTGACATTGGTCCGGTGTACGGCTGTATTGTAGAGCTTGTACTTGCCCTGACATTGGTCCGGTGTACGGCTGTTTTGTAGAACTTGTACTTGCCCTGACATTGGTCCGGTGTACGGCTGTATTGTAGAACTGGTACTTGCCCTGACATTGGTCCGGTGTACGGCTGTATTGTAGAGCTTGTACTTGCCCTGACATCGGTCCAGTGTGTGGCTGTATTGTAGAACTTGTACTTGCCCTGACATCGGTCCGGTGTGTGGCTGTATTGTAGAACTTGTACTTGCCGTGACATCGGTCCGGTGTGTGGCTGTATTGTAGAACTTGTACTTGCCGTGACATCGGTCCGGTGTGTGGCTGTATTCTAGAACTTGGACTTGCCGTGCCATCGGTCCGGTTTGTGGCTGTATTGTAGAACTTGGACTTGCCCTGGCATCGGTCTGGTGTACGGCGGTATTGTAGAACTTGTATTTGACCTGACATCGGTCCGTTGTACGGCTGTATTGTAGAACTTGTACTTGCCCTGACATTGGTCCGGTGTACGGCTGTATTGCAGAACTTGTACTTGCCCTGACATTGGTCGGGTGTGTGGCTGTATTGTAGAACTTGTACTTGCCCTGACATTGGTCCGGTGTGTGGCTGTATTGTAGAACTTGTACTTGCCCTGACATTGGTCCGGTGTGTGGCTGTATTGTAGAACATGTACTTGCCCTGACATTGGTCCGGTGTGTGGCTGTATTGTAGAACTTGTACTTGCCCTGACATTGGTCCGGTGTGTGGCTGTATTGTAGAACATGTACTTGCCCTGACATTGGTCCGGTGTGTGGCTGTATTGTAGAACATGTACTTGCCCTGACATTGGTCCGGTGTGTGGCTGTATTGTAGAACATGTACTTGCCCTGACATTGGTCCGGTGTGTGGCTGTATTGTAGAACTTTTACTTGCCCTTACATTGGTCCGGCGTGTGGCTGTATTGTAGAACTTGTACTTGCCCTGACATTGGTCCGGCGTGTGGCTGTATTGTAGAACTTGTACTTGCCCTGACATTGGTCCGGCGTGTGGCTGTATTGTAGAACTTGTACTTGCCCTGACATTGGTCCGGTGTGTGGCTGTATTGTAGAACTTGTACTTGCCCTGACATTGGTCCGGTGTGTGGCTGTATTGTAGAACTTGTACTTGCCCTGACATTCGTACGGTGTGTGGCTGTATTGTAGAACTTGTACTTGCCCTGACATTCGTCCGGTGTGTGGCTGTATTGTAGAACTTGTACTTGCCCTGACATTGGTCCTGTGTACGGCTGTATTGTAGAACTTGTACTTGCCCTGACATTGGTCCGGTGTACGGCTGTATTGCAGAACTTGTACTTGCCCTGACATTGGTCCGGTGTGTGGCTGTATTGTAGAACTTGTACTTGCCCTGACATTGGTCCGGTGTGTGGCTGTATTGTAGAACTTGTACTTGCCCTGACATTGGTCCGGTGTGTGGGTGTATTGTAGAACTTGTACTTGCCCTGACATTGGTCCGGTGTGTGGCTGTATTGTGGAACTTGTACTTGCCCTGACATTGGTCCGGTGTGTGGCTGTATTGTAGAACTGGTACTTGCCCTGACATTGGTCCGGTGTGTGGCTGTATTGTAGAACTGGTACTTGCCCTGACATTGGTCCGGTGTGTGGCTGTATTGTAGAACTTGTACTTGCCCTGACATTGGTCCGGTGTGTGGCTGTATTGTAGAACTGGTACTTGCCCTGACATTGGTCCGGTGTGTGGCTGTATTGTAGAACTTGTACTTGCCGTGACATCGGTCCCGTGTGTGGCTGTATTGGTGTACGGGTGTATTGTAGAGCTTGTACTTGCCCTGACATTGGTCTGGTGTACGGCTGTATTGTAGAGCTTGTACTTGCCCTGACATTGGTCCGGTGTACGGCTGTATTGTAGAACTTGTACTTGCCCTGACATTGGTCCGGTGTACGGCTGTATTGTAGAACTTGTACTTGCCCTGACATTGGTCCGGTGTACGGCTGTATTGTAGAACTTGTACTTGCCCTGACATTGGTCCGGTGTGTGGCTGTATTGTGGAACTTGTACTTGCCCTGACATTGGTCCGGTGTGTGGCTGTATTGTGGAACTTGTACTGACATTAGTCCGGTGTGTGGCTGTATTGTAGAACTGGTACTTGCCCTGACATTGGTCCGGTGTGTGGCTGTATTGTAGAACTGGTACTTGCCGTGACATCGGTCCGGTGTGTGGCTGTATTGTAGAACTTGTACTTGCCCTGACATTGGTCCGGTGTACGGCTGTATTGTAGAACTTGGACTTGCCCTGACATTGGTCCGGTGTACGGCTGTATTGTAGAACTTGTACTCGCCCTGACATTGGTCGGGTGTACGTCTGTATTGTAGAACATGTACTTGCCCTGACATTGGTTCGGTGTACGGCTGTATTGTAGAACTTGTACTTGCCATGACATTGGTCCGGTGTACGGCTGTATTGTATAACTTGTACTTGCCCTGACATTGGTCCGGTGTACGGCTGTATTGTAGAACTTGTACTTGCCCTGACATTGGTCCGGTGTACGGCTGTATTCTAGAACTTGGACTTGCCGTGACATCGGTCCGGTGTGTGGCTGTATTGCAGAACTTGGACTTGCCCTGACATTCGTCCGGTGTACGGCTGTATTGTAGAACTTGGACTTGCCCTGACATTGGTCCGGTGTACGGCTGTATTGTAGAACTTGTACTTGCCCTGACATTGGTCCGGTGTACGGCTGTATTGTAGAACATGTACTTGCCCTGACATTGGTCCGGTGTACGGCTGTATTGTAGAACTTGTACTTGCCCTGACATTGGTCCGGTGTACGGCTGTATTGTAGAACTTGTACTTGCCCTGACATTGGTCCGGTGTACGGCTGTATTGTAGAACTTGTACTTGCCCTGACATTGGTCCGGTGTACGGCTGTATTGTAGAACTTGTACTTGCCCTGACATTGGTCCGGTGTACGGCTGTATTGTAGAACTTGTACTTGCCCTGACATTGGTCAGGTGTACGGCTGTATTGTAGAGCTTGTACTTGCCCTGACATTGGTCCGGTGTACGGGTGTATTGTAGAGCTTGTACTTGCCCTGACATTGGTCCGGTGTACGGCTGAATTGTAGAGCTTGTACTTGCCCTGACATTGGTCCGGTGTACGGCTGTTTTGTAGAACTTGTACTTGCCCTGACATTGGTCCGGTGTACGGCTGTATTGTAGAACTGGTACTTGCCCTGACATTGGTCCGGTGTACGGCTGTATTGTAGAGCTTGTACTTGCCCTGACATCGGTCCGGTGTGTGGATGTATTGTAGAACTTGTACTTGCCCTGACATCGGTCCGGTGTACGGCTGTATTGTAGAACTTGTACTCGCCCTGACATTGGTCCGGTGTACGTCTGTATTGTAGAACATGTACTCGCCCTGACATTGGTTCGGTGTACGGCTGTATTGTAGAACTTGTACTTGCCATGACATTGGTCCGGTGTACGGCTGTATTGTAGAACTTGTACTTGCCCTGACATTGGTCCGGTGTGGCTGTATTGTAGAACTTGTACTTGCCCTGACATTGGTCCGGTGTGTGGCTGTATTGTAGAACTTGTACTTGCCCTCACATTGGTCCGTTGTGTGGCTGTATTGTAGAACTTGTACTTGCCCTGACATTGGTCCTGTGTGTGGCTGTATTGTAGAACTTGGACTTGCCCTGACATTGGTCCTGTGTACGGCTGTATTGTAGAACTTGTACTTGCCCTGACATTGGTATGGTGTACGGCTGTATTGTAGAACTTGTACTTGCCCTGACATTGGTCCGGTGTGTGGCTGTATTGCAGAACTTGTACTTGCCCTGACATTGGTCCGGTGTGTGGCTGTATTGTAGAACTTGTACTTGCCCTGACATTGGTCCGGTGTGTGGCTGTATTGTGGAACTTGTACTTGCCCTGACATTGGTCCGGTGTGTGGCTGTATTGTGGAACTTGTACTTGCCCTGACATTGGTCCGGTGTGTGGCTGTATTGTAGAACTTGTACTTGCCCTGACATTGGTCTGGTGTGTGGCTGTATTGTAGAACTTGTACTTGCCGTGACATCGGTCCGGTGTGTGGCTGTATTGTAGAACTTGGACTTGCCATGACATCGATCCGGTGTGTGGCTGTATTGTAGAACTTGGACTTGACCTGACATCGGTCCGGTGTACGGCTGTATTGTAGAACTGGTACTTGCCCTGACATTGGTCCGGTGTACGGCTGTATTGTAGAACTTGTACATGCCCTGACATTGGTCCGGTGTACGGCTGTATTGTAGAACTTGTACTTGCCCTGACATTGGTCCAGTGTATGGCTGTATTGTAGAACTTGTACTTGCCCTGACATTGGTCCGGTGTACGGCTGTATTGTAGAACTTGTACTTGCCCTGACATTGGTCCGGTGTACGGCTGTATTGTAGAACATGTACTTGCCCTGACATTGGTCCGGTGTGTGGCTGTATTGTAGAACTTTTACTTGCCCTGACATTGGTCCGGCGTGTGGCTGTATTGTAGAACTTGTACTTGCCCTGACATTGGTCCGGCGTGTGGCTGTATTGTAGAACTTGTACTTGCCCTGACATTGGTCCGGTGTGTGGCTGTATTGTAGAACTTGTACTTGCCCTGACATTGGTCCGGTGTGTGGCTGTATTGTAGAACATGTACTTGCCCTGACATTGGTCCGGTGTGTGGCTGTATTGTAGAACTTGTACTTGCCCTGACATTCGTACGGTGTGTGGCTGTATTGTAGAACTGGTACTTGCCCTGACATTCGTCCGGTGTGTGGCTGTATTGTAGAACTTGTACTTGCCCTGACTTTGGTCCTGTGTACGGCTGTATTGTAGAACTTGTACTTGCCCTGACATTGGTCCGGTGTACGGCTGTATTGCAGAACTTGTACTTGCCCTGACATTGGTCCGGTGTGTGGCTGTATTGTAGAACTTGTACTTGCCCTGACATTGGTCCGGTGTGTGGCTGTATTGTAGAACTTGTACTTGCCCTGACATTGGTCTGGTGTGTGGGTGTATTGTAGAACTTGTACTTGCCCTGACATTGGTCCGGTGTGTGGCTGTATTGTGGAACTTGTACTTGCCCTGACATTGGTCCGGTGTGTGGCTGTATTGTAGAACTGGTACTTGCCCTGACATTGGTCCGGTGTGTGGCTGTATTTTAGAACTGGTACTTGCCCTGACATTGGTCCGGTGTGTGGCTGTATTGTAGAACTTGTACTTGCCGTGACATCGGTCCCGTGTGTGGCTGTATTGGTGTACGGGTGTATTGTAGAGCTTGTACTTGCCCTGACATTGGTCTGGTGTACGGCTGTATTGTAGAGCTTGTACTTGCCCTGACATTGGTCCGGTGTACGGCTGTATTGTAGAACTTGTACTTGCCCTGACATTGGTCCGGTGTACGGCTGTATTGTAGAACTTGTACTTGCCCTGACATTCGTCCGGTGTACGGCTGTATTGTAGAACTTGTACTTGCCCTGACATTGGTCCGGTGTGTGGCTGTATTGTGGAACTTGTACTTGCCCTGACATTGGTCCGGTGTGTGGCTGTATTGTGGAACTTGTACTTGCCCTGACATTAGTCCGGTGTGTGGCTGTATTGTAGAACTGGTACTTGCCCTGACATTGGTCCGGTGTGTGGCTGTATTGTAGAACTGGTACTTGCCGTGACATCGGTCCGGTGTGTGGCTGTATTGTAGAACTTGTACTTGCCCTGACATTGGTCCGGTGTACAGCTGTATTGTAGAACTTGTACTTGCCCTGACATTGGTCCGGTGTACGGCTGTATTGTAGAACTTGTACTCGCCCTGACATTGGTCCGGTGTACGTCTGTATTGTAGAACATGTACTTGCCCTGACATTGGTTCGGTGTACGGCTGTATTGTAGAACTTGTACTTGCCATGACATTGGTCCGGTGTACGGCTGTATTGTATAACTTGTACTTGCCCTGACATTGGTCCGGTGTACGGCTGTATTGTAGAACTTGTACTTGCCCTGACATTGGTCCGGTGTACGGCTGTATTCTAGAACTTGGACTTGCCGTGACATCGGTCCGGTGTGTGGCTGTATTGCAGAACTTGGACTTGCCCTGACATTCGTCCGGTGTACGGCTGTATTGTAGAACTTGGAATTGCCCTGACATTGGTCCGGTGTACGGCTGTATTGTAGAACTTGTACTTGCCCTGACATTGGTCCGGTGTACGGCTGTATTGTAGAACATGTAGTTGCCCTGACATTGGTCCGGTGTACGGCTGTATTGTAGAACTTGTACTTGCCCTGACATTGGTCCGGTGTACGGCTGTATTGTAGAACTTGTACTTGCCCTGACATTGGTCCGGTGTACAGCTGTATTGTAGAACTTGTACTTGCCCTGACATTGGTCCGGTGTACGGCTGTATTGTAGAACTTGTACTTGCCCTGACATTGGTCCGGTGTACGGCTGTATTGTAGAACTTGTACTTGCCCTGACATTGGTCAGGTGTACGGCTGTATTGTAGAGCTTGTACTTGCCCTGACATTGGTCCGGTGTACGGGTGTATTGTAGAGCTTGTACTTGCCCTGACATTGGTCCAGTGTACGGCTGTATTGTAGAGCTTGTACTTGCCCTGACATTGGTCCGGTGTACGGCTGTTTTGTAGAACTTGTACTTGCCCTGACATTGGTCCGGTGTACGGCTGTATTGTAGAACTGGTACTTGCCCTGACATTGGTCCGGTGTACGGCTGTATTGTAGAGCTTGTACTTGCCCTGACATTGGTCCGGTGTACGGCTGTATTGTAGAACTTGTACTCGCCCTGACATTGGTCCGGTGTACGTCTGTATTGTAGAACATGTACTTGCCCTGACATTGGTTCGGTGTACAGCTGTATTGTAGAACTTGTACTCGCCATGACATTGGTCCGGTGTACGGCTGTATTGTAGAACTTGTACTTGCCCTGACATTGGTCCGGTGTACGGCTGTATTGTAGAACTTGTACTTGCCCTGACATTGGTCCGGTGTGCGGCTGTATTCTAGAACTTGTACTTGCCGTGACATCGGTCCGGTGTGTGGCTGTATTGTAGAACTTGGACTTGCCCTGACATTAGTCCGGTGTACGGCTGTATTGTAGAACTTGGACTTGCCCTGACATTGGTCCGGTGTACGGCTGTATTGTAGAACTTGTACTTGCCCTGACATTGGTCCGGTGTACGGCTGTATTGTAGAACATGTACTTGCCCTGACATTGGTCCGGTGTACGGCTGTATTGTAGAACTTGTACTTGCCCTGACATTGGTCCGGTGTACGGCTGTATTGTAGAACTTGTACTTGCCCTGACATTGGTCCGGTGTACGGCTGTATTGTAGAACTTGTACTTGCCCTGACATTGGTCCGGTGTACGGCTGTATTGTAGAGCTTGTACTTGCCCTGACATTGGTCCGGTGTACGGCTGTATTGTAGAGCTTGTACTTGCCCTGACATTGGTCCGGTGTACGGCTGTATTGTAGAGCTTGTACTTGCCCTGACATTGGTCCGGTGTACGGGTGTATTGTAGAGCTTCTACTTGCCCTGACATTGGTCCGGTGTACGGCTGTATTGTAGAGCTTATACTTGCCCTGACATTGGTCCGGTGTACGGCTGTTTTGTAGAACTTGTACTTGCCGTGACATCGGTCCGGTGTGTGGCTGTATTGTAGAACTTGTACTTGCCGTGACATCGGTCCGGTGTGTGGCTGTATTCTAGAACTTGGACTTGCCGTGACATCGGTCCGGTGTGTGGCTGTATTGTAGAACTTGGACTTGCCCTGACATCGGTCCGGTGTACGGCTGTATTGTAGAACTTGTACTTGACCTGACATCGGTCCGGTGTACGGCTGTATTGTAGAACTTGTACTTGCCCTGACATTGGTCCGGTGTACAGCTGTATTGTAGAACTTGTACTTGCCCTGACATTGGTCCGGTGTACGGCTGTATTGTAGAACTTGTACTTGCCCTGACATTGGTCCGGTGTACGTTTGTATTGTAGAACATGTACTTGCCCTGACATTGGTCCGGTGTACGGCTGTGTTGTAGAACTTGTACTTGCCCTGACATTGGTCCGGTGTACGGCTGTATTGTAGAGCTTGTACTTGCCCTGACATTGGTCCGGTGTACGGGTGTATTGTAGAGCTTGTACTTGCCCTGACATTGGTCCGGTGTACGGCTGTATTGTAGAGCTTGTACTTGCCCTGACATTGGTCCGGTGTGTGGCTGTATTGTAGAACTTGTACTTGCCCTGACATTGGTCCGGTGTGTGGCTGTATTGTAGAACATGTACTTGCCCTGACATTGTTCCGGTGTGTGGCTGTATTGTAGAACATGTACTTGCCCTGACATTGGTCCGGTGTGTGGCTGTATTGTAGAACTTGTACTTGCCCTGATATTCGTCCGGTGTGTGGCTGTATTGTAGAACTTGTACTTGCCCTGACATTGGTCCGGTGTGTGGCTGTATTGTAGAACTTGTACTTGCCCTGACATTGGTCCGGTGTGTGGCTGTATTGTAGAACTTGTACTTGCCCTGACATTCGTCCGGTGTGTGGCTGTATTGTAGAACTTGTACTTGCCCTGACATTGGTCCTGTGTACGGCTGTATTGTAGAACTTGTACTTGCCCTGACATTGGTATGGTGTACCGCTGTATTGTAGAACTTGTACTTGCCCTGACATTGGTCCGGTGTTTGGCTGTATTGCAGAACTTGTACTTGCCCTGACATTGGTCCGGTGTGTGGCTGTATTGTAGAACTTGTACTTGCCCTGACATTGGTCCGGTGTGTGGCTGTATTGTGGAACTTGTACTTGCCCTGACATTGGTCCGGTGTGTGGCTGTATTGTGGAACTTGTACTTGCCCTGACATTGGTCCGGTGTGTGGCTGTATTGTAGAACTTGTACTTGCCCTGACATTGGTCTGGTGTGTGGCTGTATTGTAGAACTTGTACTTGCCGTGACATCGGTCCGGTGTGTGGCTGTATTGTAGAACTTGGACTTGCCATGACATCGATCCGGTGTGTGGCTGTATTGTAGAACTTGGACTTGACCTGACATCTGTACTTGCCCTGACATTGGTCCGGTGTACGGCTGTATTGTAGAACTTGTACTTGCCCTGACATTGGTCCGGTGTACGGCTGTATTGTAGAACTTGTACTTGCCCTGACATTGGTCCGGTGTACGGCTGTATTGTAGAACTTGTACTTGCCCTGACATTGGTCCGGTGTACGGCTGTATTGTAGAACTTGTACTTGCCCTGACATTGGTCCGGTGTACGGCTGTATTGTAGAACTTGTACTTGCCCTGACATTGGTCCGGTGTACGGCTGTATTGTAGAACTTGTACTTGCCCTGACATTGGTCCGGTGTACGGCTTTATTGTAGAACTTGTACTTGCCCTGACATTGGTCCGGTGTACGGCTGTATTGTAGAACTTGTACTTGCCCTGACATTGGTCCGGTGTGTGGCTGTATTGTAGAACTTGTACTTACCCTGACATTGGTCCGGTGTACGGCTGTATTGTAGAACTTGTACTTGCCCTGACATTGGTCCGGTGTGTGGCTGTATTGTAGAACATGTACTTGCCCTGACATTGGTCCGGTGTGTGGCTGTATTGTAGAACTTGTACTTGCCCTGACATTGGTCCGGTGTGTGGCTGTATTGTAGAACTTGTACTTGCCCTGACATTGGTCCGGTGTGTGGCTGTATTGTAGAACATGTACTTGCCCTGACATTGGTCCGGTGTGTGGCTGTATTGTAGAACTTGTATTTGCCCTGACATTGGTCCGGTGTGTGGCTGTATTGTAGAACATGTACTTGCCCTGACATTGGTCCGGTGTGTGGCTGTATTGTAGAACTTGTACTTGCCCTGACATTGGTCCGGTGTGTGGCTGTATTGTAGAACTTGTACTTGCCCTGACATTGGTCCGGTGTGTGGCTGTATTGTAGAACTTGTACTTGCCCTGACATTGGTCCGGTGTGTTGCTGTATTGTAGAACTTGTACTTGCCCTGACATTGGTCCGGTGTGTGGCTGTATTGTAGAACTTGTACTTGCCGTGACATCGGTCCGGTGTGTGGCTGTATTGTAGAACTTGGACTTGCCATGACATCGATCCGGTGTGTGTCTGTATTGTAGAACTTGGACTTGACCTGACATCGGTCCGGTGTACGGCTGTATTGTAGAACTGGTACTTGCCCTGACATCGGTCCGGTGTACGGCTGTATTGTAGAACTGGTACTTGCCCTGACATCGGTCCGGTGTACGGCTGTATTGTAGAACTGGTACTTGCCCTGACATCGGTCCGGTGTACGGCTGTATTGTAGAACTTGTACTTGCCCTGACATCGGTCCGGTGTACGGCTGTATTGTAGAACTTGTACTTGCCCTGACATTGGTCCGGTGTACGGCTGTATTGTAGAACTTGTACTTGCCCTGACATTGGTCCGGTGTACGGCTGTATTGTAGAACTTGTACTTGCCCTGACATTGGTCCGGTGTACGGCTGTATTGTAGAACTTGTACTTGCCCTGACATTGGTCCGGTGTACAGCTGTATTGTAGAACTTGTACTTGCCCTGACATTGGTCCGGTGTACGGCTGTATTGTAGAACTTGTACTTGCCCTGACATTGGTCCGGTGTACGGCTGTATTGTAGAACTTGTACTTGCCCTGACATTGGTCCGGTGTACGGCTGTATTGTAGAACTTGTACTTGCCCTGACATTGGTCCGGTGTACGGCTTTATTGTAGAACTTGTACTTGCCCTGACATTGGTCCGGTGTACGGCTGTATTGTAGAACTTGTACTTGCCCTGACATTGGTCTGGTGTGTGGCTGTATTGTCGAACTTGTACTTGCCCTGACATTGGTCCGGTGTACGGCTGTATTGTAGAACTTGTACTTGCCCTGACATTGGTCCGGTGTGTGGCTGTATTGTAGAACATGTACTTGCCCTGACATTGGTCCGGTGTGTGGCTGTATTGTAGAACTTGTACTTGCCCTGACATTGGTCCGGTGTGTGGCTGTATTGTAGAACTTGTACTTGCCCTGACATTGGTCCGGTGTGTGGCTGTATTGTAGAACATGTACTTGCCCTGACATTGGTCCGGTGTGTGGCTGTATTGTAGAACTTGTACTTGCCCTGACATTGGTCCGGTGTGTGGCTGTATTGTAGAACTTGTACTTGCCCTGACATTGGTCCGGTGTACGGCTGTATTGTAGAACTTGTACTTGCCCTGACATTGGTCCGGTGTACGGCTGTATTGTAGAACTTGTACTTGCCCTGACATTGGTCCGGTGTACGGGTGTATTGTAGAGCTTGTACTTGCCCTGACATTGGTCCGGTGTACGGCTGTATTGTAGAGCTTGTACTTGCCCTGACATTGGTCCGGTGTACGGCTGTTTTGTAGAACTTGTACTTGCCCTGACATTGGTCCGGTGTACGGCTGTATTGTAGAACTGGTACTTGCCCTGACATTGGTCCGGTGTACGGCTGTATTGTAGAGCTTGTACTTGCCCTGACATCGGTCCGGTGTGTGGCTGTATTGTAGAACTTGTACTTGCCCTGACATCGGTACGGTGTTTGGCTGTATTGTAGAACTTGTACTTGCCGTGACATCGGTCCGGTGTGTGGCTGTATTGTAGAACTTGTACTTGCCGTGACATCGGTCCGGTGTGTGGCTGTATTCTAGAACTTGGACTTGCCGTGCCATCGGTCCGGTGTGTGGCTGTATTGTAGAACTTGGACTTGCCCTGACATCGGTCTGGTGTACGGCTGTATTGTAGAACTTGTATTTGACCTGACATCGGTCCGTTGTACGGCTGTATTGTAGAACTTGTACTTGCCCTGACATTGGTCCGGTGTACGGCTGTATTGCAGAACTTGTACTTGCCCTGACATTGGTCGGGTGTGTGGCTGTATTGTAGAACTTGTACTTGCCCTGACATTGGTCCGGTGTGTGGCTGTATTGTAGAACTTGTACTTGTCCTGACATTGGTCCGGTGTGTGGCTGTATTGTAGAACATGTACTTGCCCTGACATTGGTCCGGTGTGTGGCTGTATTGTAGAACTTGTACTTGCCCTGACATTGGTCCGGTGTGTGGCTGTATTGTAGAACATGTACTTGCCCTGACATTGGACCGGTGTGTGGCTGTATTGTAGAACATGTACTTGCCCTGACATTGGTCCTGTGTACGGCTGTATTGTAGAACTTGTACTTGCCCTGACATTGGTCCGGTGTACGGCTGTATTGCAGAACTTGTACTTGCCCTGACATTGGTCCGGTGTGTGGCTGTATTGTAGAACTTGTACTTGCCCTGACATTGGTCCGGTGTGTGGCTGTATTGTAGAACTTGTACTTGCCCTGACATTGGTCTGGTGTGTGGGTGTATTGTAGAACTTGTACTTGCCCTGACATTGGTCCGGTGTGTGGCTGTATTGTGGAACTTGTACTTGCCCTGACATTGGTCCGGTGTGTGGCTGTATTGTAGAACTGGTACTTGCCCTGACATTGGTCCGGTGTGTGGCTGTATTGTAGAACTGGTACTTGCCCTGACATTGGTCCGGTGTGTGGCTGTATTGTAGAACTTGTACTTGCCGTGACATCGGTCCCGTGTGTGGCTGTATTGGTGTACGGGTGTATTGTAGAGCTTGTACTTGCCCTGACATTGGTCTGGTGTACGGATGTATTGTAGAGCTTGTACTTGCCCTGACATTGGTCCGGTGTACGGCTGTATTGTAGAACTTGTACTTGCCCTGACATTGGTCCGGTGTACGGCTGTATTGTAGAACTTGTACTTGCCCTGACATTGGTCCGGTGTGTGGCTGTATTGTGGAACTTGTACTTGCCCTGACATTAGTCCGGTGTGTGGCTGTATTGTAGAACTGGTACTTGCCCTGACATTGGTCTGGTGTGTGGCTGTATTGTAGAACTTGTACTTGCCATGACATTGGTCCGGTGTACGGCTGTATTGTAGAACTTGGACTTGCCCTGACATTGGTCCGGTGTGTGGCTGTATTGTGGAACTTGTACTTGCCCTGACATTAGTCCGGTGTGTGGCTGTATTGTAGAACTGGTACTTGCCGTGACATCGGTCCGGTGTGTGGCTGTATTGTAGAACTTGTACTTGCCCTGACATTGGTCCGGTGTACGGCTGTATTGTAGAACTTGTACTTGCCCTGACATTGGTCCGGTGTGTGGCTGTATTGTGGAACTTGTACTTGCCCTGACATTAGTCCGGTGTGTGGCTGTATTGTAGAACTGGTACTTGCCCTGACATTGGTCCGGTGTGTGGCTGTATTGTAGAACTGGTACTTGCCGTGACATCGGTCCGGTGTACGGCTGTATTGTAGAACTTGTACTTGCCCTGACATTGGTCCGGTGTACGGCTGTATTGTAGAACTTGTACTTGCCCTGACATTGGTCCGGTGTACGGCTGTATTGTAGAACTTGTACTTGCCCTGACATTGGTCTGGTGTACGGCTGTATTGTAGAACTTGTACTTGCCCTGACATTGGTCCGGTGTACGGCTGTATTGTTTGTAGAACTTGTACTTGCCCTGACATTGGTCCGGTGTACGGGTGTATTGTAGAGCTTGTACTTGCCCTGACATTGGTCCGGTGTACGGCTGTATTGTAGAGCTTGTACTTGCCCTGACATTGGTCCGGTGTACGGCTGTTTTGTAGAACTTGTACTTGCCCTGACATTGGTCCGGTGTACGGCTGTATTGTAGAACTGGTACTTGCCCTGACATTGGTCCGGTGTACGGCTGTATTGTAGAGCTTGTACTTGCCCTGACATCGGTCCAGTGTGTGGCTGTATTGTAGAACTTGTACTTGCCCTGACATCGGTCCGGTGTGTGGCTGTATTGTAGAACTTGTACTTGCCGTGACATCGGTCCGGTGTGTGGCTGTATTGTAGAACTTGTACTTGCCGTGACATCGGTCCGGTGTGTGGCTGTATTCTAGAACTTGGACTTGCCGTGCCATCGGTCCGGTGTGTGGCTGTATTGTAGAACTTGGACTTGCCCTGGCATCGGTCTGGTGTACGGCGGTATTGTAGAACTTGTATTTGACCTGACATCGGTCCGTTGTACGGCTGTATTGTAGAACTTGTACTTGCCCTGACATTGGTCCGGTGTACGGCTGTATTGCAGAACTTGTACTTGCCCTGACATTGGTCGGGTGTGTGGCTGTATTGTAGAACTTGTACTTGCCCTGACATTGGTCCGGTGTGTGGCTGTATTGTAGAACTTGTACTTGCCCTGACATTGGTCCGGTGTGTGGCTGTATTGTAGAACATGTACTTGCCCTGACATTGGTCCGGTGTGTGGCTGTATTGTAGAACTTGTACTTGCCCTGACATTGGTCCGGTGTGTGGCTGTATTGTAGAACATGTACTTGCCCTGACATTGGTCCGGTGTGTGGCTGTATTGTAGAACATGTACTTGCCCTGACATTGGTCCGGTGTGTGGCTGTATTGTAGAACATGTACTTGCCCTGACATTGGTCCGGTGTGTGGCTGTATTGTAGAACTTTTACTTGCCCTTACATTGGTCCGGCGTGTGGCTGTATTGTAGAACTGGTACTTGCCCTGACATTGGTCCGGTGTACGGCTGTATTGTAGAACTTGTACTTGCCCTGACATTGGTCTGGTGTACGGCTGTATTGTAGAACTTGTACTTGCCCTGACATTGGTCCGGTGTACGGCTGTATTGTTTGTAGAACTTGTACTTGCCCTGACATTGGTCCGGTGTACGGGTGTATTGTAGAGCTTGTACTTGCCCTGACATTGGTCCGGTGTACGGCTGTATTGTAGAGCTTGTACTTGCCCTGACATTGGTCCGGTGTACGGCTGTTTTGTAGAACTTGTACTTGCCCTGACATTGGTCCGGTGTACGGCTGTATTGTAGAACTGGTACTTGCCCTGACATTGGTCCGGTGTACGGCTGTATTGTAGAGCTTGTACTTGCCCTGACATCGGTCCAGTGTGTGGCTGTATTGTAGAACTTGTACTTGCCCTGACATCGGTCCGGTGTGTGGCTGTATTGTAGAACTTGTACTTGCCGTGACATCGGTCCGGTGTGTGGCTGTATTGTAGAACTTGTACTTGCCGTGACATCGGTCCGGTGTGTGGCTGTATTCTAGAACTTGGAATTGCCGTGCCATCGGTCCGGTGTGTGGCTGTATTGTAGAACTTGGACTTGCCCTGGCATCGGTCTGGTGTACGGCGGTATTGTAGAACTTGTATTTGACCTGACATCGGTCCGTTGTACGGCTGTATTGTAGAACTTGTACTTGCCCTGACATTGGTCCGGTGTACGGCTGTATTGCAGAACTTGTACTTGCCCTGACATTGGTCGGGTGTGTGGCTGTATTGTAGAACTTGTACTTGCCCTGACATTGGTCCGGTGTGTGGCTGTATTGTAGAACTTGTACTTGCCCTGACATTGGTCCGGTGTGTGGCTGTATTGTAGAACATGTACTTGCCCTGACATTGGTCCGGTGTGTGGCTGTATTGTAGAACTTGTACTTGCCCTGACATTGGTCCGGTGTGTGGCTGTATTGTAGAACATGTACTTGCCCTGACATTGGTCCGGTGTGTGGCTGTATTGTAGAACATATACTTGCCCTGACATTGGTCCGGTGTGTGGCTGTATTGTAGAACATGTACTTGCCCTGACATTGGTCCGGTGTGTGGCTGTATTGTAGAACTTTTACTTGCCCTTACATTGGTCCGGCGTGTGGCTGTATTGTAGAACTTGTACTTGCCCTGACATTGGTCCGGCGTGTGGCTGTATTGTAGAACTTGTACTTGCCCTGACATTGGTCCGGCGTGTGGCTGTATTGTAGAACTTGTACTTGCCCTGACATTGGTCCGGTGTGTGGCTGTATTGTAGAACTTGTACTTGCCCTGACATTGGTCCGGTGTGTGGCTGTATTGTAGAACTTGTACTTGCCCTGACATTCGTACGGTGTGTGGCTGTATTGTAGAACTTGTACTTGCCCTGACATTCGTCCGGTGTGTGGCTGTATTGTAGAACTTGTACTTGCCCTGACATTGGTCCTGTGTACGGCTGTATTGTAGAACTTGTACTTGCCCTGACATTGGTCCGGTGTACGGCTGTATTGCAGAACTTGTACTTGCCCTGACATTGGTCCGGTGTGTGGCTGTATTGTAGAACTTGTACTTGCCCTGACATTGGTCCGGTGTGTGGCTGTATTGTAGAACTTGTACTTGCCCTGACATTGGTCCGGTGTGTGGGTGTATTGTAGAACTTGTACTTGCCCTGACATTGGTCCGGTGTGTGGCTGTATTGTGGAACTTGTACTTGCACTGACATTGGTACGGTGTGTGGCTGTATTGTAGAACTGGTACTTGCCCTGACATTGGTCCGGTGTGTGGCTGTATTGTAGAACTGGTACTTGCCCTGACATTGGTCCGGTGTGTGGCTGTATTGTAGAACTTGTACTTGCCCTGACATTGGTCCGGTGTGTGGCTGTATTGTAGAACTGGTACTTGCCCTGACATTGGTCCGGTGTGTGGCTGTATTGTAGAACTTGTACTTGCCGTGACATCGGTCCCGTGTGTGGCTGTATTGGTGTACGGGTGTATTGTAGAGCTTGTACTTGCCCTGACATTGGTCTGGTGTACGGCTGTATTGTAGAGCTTGTACTTGCCCTGACATTGGTCCGGTGTACGGCTGTATTGTAGAACTTGTACTTGCCCTGACATTGGTCCGGTGTACGGCTGTATTGTAGAACTTGTACTTGCCCTGACATTGGTCCGGTGTACGGCTGTATTGTAGAACTTGTACTTGCCCTGACATTGGTCCGGTGTGTGGCTGTATTGTGGAACTTGTACTTGCCCTGACATTGGTCCGGTGTGTGGCTGTATTGTGGAACTTGTACTTGCACTGACATTAGTCCGGTGTGTGGCTGTATTGTAGAACTGGTACTTGCCCTGACATTGGTCCGGTGTGTGGCTGTATTGTAGAACTGGTACTTGCCGTGACATCGGTCCGGTGTGTGGCTGTATTGTAGAACTTGTACTTGCCCTGACATTGGTCCGGTGTACGGCTGTATTGTAGAACTTGGACTTGCCCTGACATTGGTCCGGTGTACGGCTGTATTGTAGAACTTGTACTCGCCCTGACATTGGTCGGGTGTACGTCTGTATTGTAGAACATGTACTTGCCCTGACATTGGTTCGGTGTACGGCTGTATTGTAGAACTTGTACTTGCCATGACATTGGTCCGGTGTACGGCTGTATTGTATAACTTGTACTTGCCCTGACATTGGTCCAGTGTACGGCTGTATTGTAGAACTTGTACTTGCCCTGACATTGGTCCGGTGTACGGCTGTATTCTAGAACTTGGACTTGCCGTGACATCGGTCCGGTGTGTGGCTGTATTGCAGAACTTGGACTTGCCCTGACATTCGTCCGGTGTACGGCTGTATTGTAGAACTTGGACTTGCCCTGACATTGGTCCGGTGTACGGCTGTATTGTAGAACTTGTACTTGCCCTGACATTGGTCCGGTGTACGGCTGTATTGTAGAACATGTACTTGCCCTGACATTGGTCCGGTGTACGGCTGTATTGTAGAACTTGTACTTGCCCTGACATTGGTCCGGTGTACGGCTGTATTGTAGAACTTGTACTTGCCCTGACATTGGTCCGGTGTACGGCTGTATTGTAGAACTTGTACTTGCCCTGACATTGGTCCGGTGTACGGCTGTATTGTAGAACTTGTACTTGCCCTGACATTGGTCCGGTGTACGGCTGTATTGTAGAACTTGTACTTGCCCTGACATTGGTCAGGTGTACGGCTGTATTGTAGAGCTTGTACTTGCCCTGACATTGGTCCGGTGTACGGGTGTATTGTAGAGCTTGTACTTGCCCTGACATTGGTCCGGTGTACGGCTGAATTGTAGAGCTTGTACTTGCCCTGACATTGGTCCGGTGTACGGCTGTTTTGTAGAACTTGTACTTGCCCTGACATTGGTCCGGTGTACGGCTGTATTGTAGAACTGGTACTTGCCCTGACATTGGTCCGGTGTACGGCTGTATTGTAGAGCTTGTACTTGCCCTGACATCGGTCCGGTGTGTGGATGTATTGTAGAACTTGTACTTGCCCTGACATCGGTCCGGTGTACGGCTGTATTGTAGAACTTGTACTCGCCCTGACATTGGTCCGGTGTACGTCTGTATTGTAGAACATGTACTCGCCCTGACATTGGTTCGGTGTATGGCTGTATTGTAGAACTTGTACTTGCCATGACATTGGTCCGGTGTACGGCTGTATTGTAGAACTTGTACTTGCCCTGACATTGGTCCGGTGTACGGCTGTATTGTAGAACTTGTACTTGCCCTGACATTGGTCCGGTGTGCGGCTGTATTCTAGAACTTGTACTTGCCGTGACATCGGTCCGGTGTGTGGCTGTATTGTAGAACTTGGAATTGCCCTGACATTCGTCCGGTGTACGGCTGTATTGTAGAACTTGGACTTGCCCTGACATTGGTCCGGTGTACGGCTGTATTGTAGAACTTGTACTTGCCCTGACATTGGTCCGGTGTACGGCTGTATTGTAGAACATGTACTTGCCCTGACATTGGTCCGGTGTACGGCTGTATTGTAGAACTTGTACTTGCCCTGACATTGGTCCGGTGTACGGCTGTATTGTAGAACTTGTACTTGCCCTGACATTGGTCCGGTGTACGGCTGTATTGTAGAACTTGTACTTGCCCTGACATTGGTCCGGTGTACGGCTGTATTGTAGAGCTTGTACTTTCCCTGACATTGGTCCGGTGTACGGGTGTATTGTAGAGCTTGTACTTGCCCTGACATTGGTCCGGTGTACGGCTGTATTGTAGAGCTTATACTTGCCCTGACATTGATCCGGTGTACGGCTGTTTTGTAGAACTTGTACTTGCCCTGACATTGGTCCGGTGTACGGCTGTATTGTAGAACTGGTACTTGCCCTGACATTGGTCCGGTGTACGGCTGTATTGTAGAGCTTGTACTTGCTCTGACATCGGTCCGGTGTGCGGCTGTATTGTAGAACTTGTACTTGCCCTGACATCGGTCCGGTGTGTGGCTGTATTGTAGAACTTGTACTTGCCGTGACATCGGTCCGGTGTGTGGCTGTATTGTAGAACTTGTACTTGCCGTGACATCGGTCCGGTGTGTGGCTGTATTGTAGAACTTGGACTTGCCGTGACATCGGTCCGGTGTGTGGCTGTATTGTAGAACTTGGACTTGCCCTGACATCGGTCCGGTGTACGGCTGTATTGTAGAACTTGTACTTGACCTGACATCGGTCCGGTGTACGGCTGTATTGTAGAACTTGTACTTGCCCTGACATCGGTCCGGTGTACGGCTGTATTGTAGAACTTGTACTTGCCCTGACATTGGTCCGGTGTACGGCTGTATTGTAGAACTTGTACTTGCCCTGACATTGGTCCGGTGTACGGCTGTATTGTAGAACATGTACTTGCCCTGACATTGGTCCGGTGTACGGCTATGTTGTAGAACTTGTACTTGCCCTGACATTGGTCCGGTGTACGGCTGTATTGTAGAGCTTGTACTTGCCCTGACATTGGTCCGGTGTACGGGTGTATTGTAGAGCTTGTACTTGCCCTGACATTGGTCTGGTGTACGGCTGTATTGTAGAGCTTGTACTTGCCCTGACATTGGTCCGGTGTGTGGCTGTATTGTAGAACTTGTACTTGCCCTGACATTGGTCCGGTGTGTGGCTGTATTGTAGAACATGTACTTGCCCTGACATTGGTCCGGTGTGTGGCTGTATTGTAGAACATGTACTTGCCCTGACATTGGTCCGGTGTGTGGCTGTATTGTAGAACTTGTACTTGCCCTGACATTCGTCCGGTGTGTGGCTGTATTGTAGAACTTGTACTTGCCCTGACATTGGTCCGGTGTGTGGCTGTATTGTAGAACTTGTACTTGCCCTCACATTGGTCCGTTGTGTGGCTGTATTGTAGAACTTGTACTTGCCCTGACATTGGTCCTGTGTGTGGCTGTATTGTAGAACTTGTACTTGCCCTGACATTGGTCCTGTGTACGGCTGTATTGTAGAACTTGTACTTGCCCTGACATTGGTATGGTGTACGGCTGTATTGTAGAACTTGTACTTGCCCTGACATTGGTCCGGTGTGTGGCTGTATTGCAGAACTTGTACTTGCCCTGACATTGGTCCGGTGTGTGGCTGTATTGTAGAACTTGTACTTGCCCTGACATTGGTCCGGTGTGTGGCTGTATTGTGGAACTTGTACTTGCCCTGACATTGGTCCGGTGTGTGGCTGTATTGTGGAACTTGTACTTGCCCTGACATTGGTCCGGTGTGTGGCTGTATTGTAGAACTTGTACTTGCCCTGACATTGGTCTGGTGTGTGGCTGTATTGTAGAACTTGTACTTGCCGTGACATCGGTCCGGTGTGTGGCTGTATTGTAGAACTTGGACTTGCCATGACATCGATCCGGTGTGTGGCTGTATTGTAGAACTTGTACTTGCCCTGACATTGGTCCGGTATGTGGCTGTATTGTAGAACTTGTACTTGCCCTGACATTGGTCCGGTGTGTGGCTGTATTGTAGAACTTGTACTTGCCCTGACATTGGTCCGGTGTGTGGCTGTATTGTAGAACTTGTACTTGCCCTGACATTCGTCTGGTGTGTCGGCTGTATTGTAGAACTTGCACTTGCCCTGACATTCGTCCGGTGTGTGGCTGTATTGTAGAACTTGTACTTGCCCTGACATTGGTCCTGTGTACGGCTGTATTGTAGAACTTGTACTTGCCCTGACATTGGTCCGGTGTACGGCTGTATTGCAGAACTTGTACTTGCCCTGACATTGGTCCGGTGTGTGGCTGTATTGTAGAACTTGTACTTGCCCTGACATTGGTCCGGTGTGTGGCTGTATTGTAGAACTTGTACTTGCCCTGACATTGGTCTGGTGTGTGGCTGTATTGTAGAACTTGTACTTGCCCTGACATTGGTCCGGTGTGTGGCTGTATTGTGGAACTTGTACTTGCCCTGACATTGGTCCGGTGTGTGGCTGTATTGTGGAACTTGTACTTGCCCTGACATTGGTCCGGTGTGTGGCTGTATTGTAGAACTGGTACTTGCCCTGACATTGGTCCGTTGTGTGGCTGTATTGTAGAACTGGTACTTGCCGTGACATCGGTCCGGTGTGTGGCTGTATTGGTGTACGGGTGTATTGTAGAGCTTGTACTTGCCCTGACATTGGTCCGGTGTACGGCTGTATTGTAGAACTTGTACTTGCCCTGACATTGGTCCGGTGTACGGCTGTATTGTAGAACTTGTACTTGCCCTGACATTGGTCCGGTGTACGGCTGTATTGTAGAACTTGTACTTGCCCTGACATTGGTCCGGTGTGTGGCTGTATTGTGGAACTTGTACTTGCCCTGACATTGGTCCGGTGTGTGGCTGTATTGTGGAACTTGTACTTGCCCTGACATTGGTCCGGTGTGTGGCTGTATTGTAGAACTGGTACTTGCCCTGACATTGGTCCGGTGTGTGGCTGTATTGTAGAACTGGTACTTGCCCTGACATTGGTCCGGTCTGTGGCTGTATTGTAGAACTTGTCCTTGCCGTGACATCGGTCCGGTGTGTGGCTGTATTGGTGTACGGGTGTATTGTAGAGCTTGTACTTGCCCTGACATTGGTCTGGTGTACGGCTGTATTGTAGAGCTTGTACTTGCCCTGACATTGGTCCGGTGTACGGCTGTATTGTAGAACTTGTACTTGCCCTGACATAGGTCCGGTGTACGGCTGTATTGTAGAACTTGTACTTGCCCTGACATTGGTCCGGTGTACGGCTGTATTGTAGAACTTGTACTTGCCCTGACATTGGTCCGGTGTGTGGCTGTATTGTGGAACTTGTACTTGCCCTGACATTAGTCCGGTGTGTGGCTGTATTGTAGAACTGGTACTTGCCCTGACATTGGTCCGGTGTGTGGCTGTATTGTAGAACTGGTACTTGCCGTGACATCGGTCCGGTGTGTGGCTGTATTGTAGAACTTGTACTTGCCGTGACATCGGTCTGGTGTGTGGCTGTATTCTAGAACTTGGACTTGCCCTGACATTGGTCCGGTGTACGGCTGTATTGTAGAACTTGTACTTGCCCTGACATTGGTCCGGTGTACGGGTGTATTGTAGAGCTTGTACTTGCCCTGACATTGGTCCGGTGTACGGCTGTATTGTAGAACTTGTACTTGCCCTGACATTGGTCCGGTGTACGGCTGTATTGTAGAACATGTACTTGCCCTGACATTGGTCCGGTGTACGGCTGTATTGTAGAACTTGTACTTGCCCTGACATTGGTCCGGTGTACGGCTGTATTGTAGAACTTGTACTTGCCCTGACATTGGTCCGGTGTACGGCTGTATTGTAGAACTTGTACTTGCCCTGACATTGGTCCGGTGTGTGGCTGTATTGTAGAGCTTGTACTTTCCCTGACATTGGTCCGGTGTACGGGTGTATTGTAGAGCTTGTACTTGCCCTGACATTGGTCCGGTGTACGGCTGTATTGTAGAGCTTATACTTGCCCTGACATTGGTCCGGTGTACGGCTGTTTTGTAGAACTTGTACTTGCCCTGACATTGGTCCGGTGTACGGCTGTATTGTAGAACTGGTACTTGCCCTGACATTGGTCCGGTGTACGGCTGTATTGTAGAGCTTGTACTTGCTCTGACATCGGTCCGGTGTGCGGCTGTATTGTAGAACTTGTACTTGCCCTGACATCGGTCCGGTGTGTGGCTGTATTGTAGAACTTGTACTTGCCGTGACATCGGTCCGGTGTGTGGCTGTATTGTAGAACTTGTACTTGCCGTGACATCGGTCCGGTGTGTGGCTGTATTGTAGAACTTGGACTTGCCGTGACATCGGTCCGGTGTGTGGCTGTATTGTAGAACTTGGACTTGCCCTGACATCGGTCCGGTGTACGGCTGTATTGTAGAACTTGTACTTGACCTGGCATCGGTCCAGTGTACGGCTGTATTGTAGAACTTGTACTTGCCCTGACATCGGTCCGGTGTACGGCTGTATTGTAGAACTTGTACTTGCCCTGACATTGGTCCGGTGTACGGCTGTATTGTAGAACTTGTACTTGCCCTGACATTGGTCCGGTGTACGGCTGTATTGTAGAACATGTACTTGCCCTGACATTGGTCCGGTGTACGGCTATGTTGTAGAACTTGTACTTGCCCTGACATTGGTCCGGTGTACGGCTGTATTGTAGAGCTTGTACTTGCCCTGACATTGGTCCGGTGTACGGGTGTATTGTAGAACTTGTACTTGCCCTGACATTGGTCTGGTGTACGGCTGTATTGTAGAGCTTGTACTTGCCCTGACATTGGTCCGGTGTGTGGCTGTATTGTAGAACTTGTACTTGCCCTGACATTGGTCCGGTGTGTGGCTGTATTGTAGAACATGTACTTGCCCTGACATTGGTCCGGTGTGTGGCTGTATTGTAGAACATGTACTTGCCCTGACATTGGTCCGGTGTGTGGCTGTATTGTAGAACTTGTACTTGCCCTGACATTCGTCCGGTGTGTGGCTGTATTGTAGAACTTGTACTTGCCCTGACATTGGTCCGGTGTGTGGCTGTATTGTAGAACTTGTACTTGCCCTCACATTGGTCCGTTGTGTGGCTGTATTGTAGAACTTGTACTTGCCCTGACATTGGTCCTGTGTGTGGCTGTATTGTAGAACTTGTACTTGCCCTGACATTGGTCCTGTGTACGGCTGTATTGTAGAACTTGTACTTGCCCTGACATTGGTATGGTGTGTGGCTGTATTGTAGAACTTGTACTTGCCCTGACATTCATCCGGTGTGTGGCTGTATTGTAGAACTTGTACTTGCCCTGACATTGGTCCTGTGTACGGCTGTATTGTAGAACTTGTACTTGCCCTGACATTGGTCCGGTGTACGGCTGTATTGCAGAACTTGTACTTGCCCTGACATTGGTCCGGTGTGTGGCTGTATTGTAGAACTTGTACTTGCCCTGACATTGGTCCGGTGTGTGGCTGTATTGTAGAACTTGTACTTGCCCTGACATTGGTCTGGTGTGTGGCTGTATTGTAGAACTTGTACTTGCCCTGACATTGGTCTGGTGTGTGGCTGTATTGTGGAACTTGTACTTGCCCTGACATTGGTCCGGTGTGTGGCTGTATTGTGGAACTTGTACTTGCCCTGACATTGGTCCGGTGTGTGGCTGTATTGTAGAACTGGTACTTGCCCTGACATTGGTCCGTTGTGTGGCTGTATTGTAGAACTGGTACTTGCCGTGACATCGGTCCGGTGTGTGGCTGTATTGGTGTACAGGTGTATTGTAGAGCTTGTACTTGCCCTGACATTGGTCCGGTGTACGGCTGTATTGTAGAACTTGTACTTGCCCTGACATTGGTCCGGTGTACGGCTGTATTGTAGAACTTGTACTTGCCCTGACATTGGTCCGGTGTACGGCTGTATTGTAGAACTTGTACTTGCCCTGACATTGGTCCGGTGTGTGGCTGTATTGTGGAACTTGTACTTGCCCTGACATTGGTCCGGTGTGTGGCTGTATTGTGGAACTTGTACTTGCCCTGACATTGGTCCGGTGTGTGGCTGTATTGTAGAACTGGTACTTGCCCTGACATTGGTCCGGTGTGTGGCTGTATTGTAGAACTGGTACTTGCCCTGACATTGGTCCGGTCTGTGGCTGTATTGTAGAACTTGTCCTTGCCGTGACATCGGTCCGGTGTGTGGCTGTATTGGTGTACGGGTGTATTGTAGAGCTTGTACTTGCCCTGACATTGGTCTGGTGTACGGCTGTATTGTAGAGCTTGTACTTGCCCTGACATTGGTCCGGTGTACGGCTGTATTGTAGAACTTGTACTTGCCCTGACATAGGTCCGGTGTACGGCTGTATTGTAGAACTTGTACTTGCCCTGACATTGGTCCGGTGTACGGCTGTATTGTAGAACTTGTACTTGCCCTGACATTGGTCCGGTGTGTGGCTGTATTGTGGAACTTGTACTTGCCCTGACATTAGTCCGGTGTGTGGCTGTATTGTAGAACTGGTACTTGCCCTGACATTGGTCCGGTGTGTGGCTGTATTGTAGAACTGGTACTTGCCGTGACATCGGTCCGGTGTGTGGCTGTATTGTAGAACTTGTACTTGCCGTGACATCGGTCCGGTGTGTGGCTGTATTCTAGAACTTGGACTTGCCGTGCCATCGGTCCGGTGTGTGGCTGTATTGTAGAACTTGGACTTGCCCTGACATCGGTCTGGTGTACGGCTGTATTGTAGAACTTGTATTTGACCTGACATCGGTCCGTTGTACGGCTGTATTGTAGAACTTGTACTTGCCCTGACATTGGTCCGGTGTACGGCTGTATTGCAGAACTTGTACTTGCCCTGACATTGGTCGGGTGTGTGGCTGTATTGTAGAACTTGTACTTGCCCTGACATTGGTCCGGTGTGTGGCTGTATTGTAGAACTTGTACTTGCCCTGACATTGGTCCGGTGTGTGGCTGTATTGCAGAACTTGTACTTGCCCTGACATTGGTCCGGTGTGTGGCTGTATTGTAGAACTTGTACTTGCCCTGACATTGGTCCGGTGTGTGGCTGTATTGTGGAACTTGTACTTGCCCTGACATTGGTCCGGTGTGTGGCTGTATTGTGGAACTTGTACTTGCCCTGACATTGGTCCGGTGTGTGGCTGTATTGTAGAACTTGTACTTGCCCTGACATTGGTCTGGTGTGTGGCTGTATTGTAGAACTTGTACTTGCCGTGACATCGGTCCGGTGTGTGGCTGTATTGTAGAACTTGTACTTGCCCTGACATTGGTCCGGTGTGTGGCTGTATTGTAGAACTTGTACTTGCCCTGACATTGGTCCGGTGTGTGGGTGTATTGTAGAACTTGTACTTGCCCTGACATTGGTCCGGTGTGTGGCTGTATTGTGGAACTTGTACTTGCCCTGACATTGGTCCGGTGTGTGGCTGTATTGTAGAACTGGTACTTGCCCTGACATTGGTCCGGTGTGTGGCTGTATTGTAGAACTGGTACTTGCCCTGACATTGGTCCGGTGTGTGGCTGTATTGTAGAACTTGTACTTGCCGTGACATCGGTCCCGTGTGTGGCTGTATTGGTGTACGGGTGTATTGTAGAGCTTGTACTTGCCCTGACATTGGTCTGGTGTACGGCTGTATTGTAGAGCTTGTACTTGCCCTGACATTGGTCCGGTGTACGGCTGTATTGTAGAACTTGTACTTGCCCTGACATTGGTCCGGTGTACGGCTGTATTGTAGAACTTGTACTTGCCCTGACATTGGTCCGGTGTACGGCTGTATTGTAGAACTTGTACTTGCCCTGACATTGGTCCGGTGTGTGGCTGTATTGTGGAACTTGTACTTGCCCTGACATTAGTCCGGTGTGTGGCTGTATTGTAGAACTGGTACTTGCCCTGACATTGGTCCGGTGTGTCGCTGTATTGTAGAACTGGTACTTGCCGTGACATCGGTCCGGTGTGTGGCTGTATTGTAGAACTTGTACTTGCCCTGACATTGGTCCGGTGTACGGCTGTATTGTAGAACTTGGACTTGCCCTGACATTGGTCCGGTGTGTGGCTGTATTGTGGAACTTGTACTTGCCCTGACATTAGTCCGGTGTGTGGCTGTATTGTAGAACTGGTACTTGCCGTGACATCGGTCCGGTGTGTGGCTGTATTGTAGAACTTGTACTTGCCCTGACATTGGTCCGGTGTACGGCTGTATTGTAGAACTTGTACTTGCCCTGACATTGGTCCGGTGTGTGGCTGTATTGTGGAACTTGTACTTGCCCTGACATTAGTCCGGTGTGTGGCTGTATTGTAGAACTGGTACTTGCCCTGACATTGGTCCGGTGTGTGGCTGTATTGTAGAACTGGTACTTGCCGTGACATCGGTCCGGTGTACGGCTGTATTGTAGAACTTGTACTTGCCCTGACATTGGTCCGGTGTACGGCTGTATTGTAGAACTTGTACTTGCCCTGACATTGGTCCGGTGTACGGCTGTATTGTAGAACTTGTACTTGCCCTGACATTGGTCTGGTGTACGGCTGTATTGTAGAACTTGTACTTGCCCTGACATTGGTCCGGTGTACGGCTGTATTGTTTGTAGAACTTGTACTTGCCCTGACATTGGTCCGGTGTACGGGTGTATTGTAGAGCTTGTACTTGCCCTGACATTGGTCCGGTGTACGGCTGTATTGTAGAGCTTGTACTTGCCCTGACATTGGTCCGGTGTACGGCTGTTTTGTAGAACTTGTACTTGCCCTGACATTGGTCCGGTGTACGGCTGTATTGTAGAACTGGTACTTGCCCTGACATTGGTCCGGTGTACGGCTGTATTGTAGAGCTTGTACTTGCCCTGACATCGGTCCAGTGTGTGGCTGTATTGTAGAACTTGTACTTGCCCTGACATCGGTCCGGTGTGTGGCTGTATTGTAGAACTTGTACTTGCCGTGACATCGGTCCGGTGTGTGGCTGTATTGTAGAACTTGTACTTGCCGTGACATCGGTCCGGTGTGTGGCTGTATTCTAGAACTTGGACTTGCCGTGCCATCGGTCCGGTGTGTGGCTGTATTGTAGAACTTGGACTTGCCCTGGCATCGGTCTGGTGTACGGCGGTATTGTAGAACTTGTATTTGACCTGACATCGGTCCGTTGTACGGCTGTATTGTAGAACTTGTACTTGCCCTGACATTGGTCCGGTGTACGGCTGTATTGCAGAACTTGTACTTGCCCTGACATTGGTCGGGTGTGTGGCTGTATTGTAGAACTTGTACTTGCCCTGACATTGGTCCGGTGTGTGGCTGTATTGTAGAACTTGTACTTGCCCTGACATTGGTCCGGTGTGTGGCTGTATTGTAGAACATGTACTTGCCCTGACATTGCTCCGGTGTGTGGCTGTATTGTAGGACTTGTACTTGCCCTGACATTGGTCCGGTGTGTGGCTGTATTGTAGAACATGTACTTGCCCTGACATTGGTCCGGTGTGTGGCTGTATTGTAGAACATGTACTTGCCCTGACATTGGTCCGGTGTGTGGCTGTATTGTAGAACATGTACTTGCCCTGACATTGGTCCGGTGTGTGGCTGTATTGTAGAACTTTTACTTGCCCTTACATTGGTCCGGCGTGTGGCTGTATTGTAGAACTGGTACTTGCCCTGACATTGGTCCGGTGTACGGCTGTATTGTAGAACTTGTACTTGCCCTGACATTGGTCTGGTGTACGGCTGTATTGTAGAACTTGTACTTGCCCTGACATTGGTCCGGTGTACGGCTGTATTGTTTGTAGAACTTGTACTTGCCCTGACATTGGTCCGGTGTACGGGTGTATTGTAGAGCTTGTACTTGCCCTGACATTGGTCCGGTGTACGGCTGTATTGTAGAGCTTGTACTTGCCCTGACATTGGTCCGGTGTACGGCTGTTTTGTAGAACTTGTACTTGCCCTGACATTGGTCCGGTGTACGGCTGTATTGTAGAACTGGTACTTGCCCTGACATTGGTCCGGTGTACGGCTGTATTGTAGAGCTTGTACTTGCCCTGACATCGGTCCAGTGTGTGGCTGTATTGTAGAACTTGTACTTGCCCTGACATCGGTCCGGTGTGTGGCTGTATTGTAGAACTTGTACTTGCCGTGACATCGGTCCGGTGTGTGGCTGTATTGTAGAACTTGTACTTGCCGTGACATCGGTCCGGTGTGTGGCTGTATTCTAGAACTTGGACTTGCCGTGCCATCGGTCCGGTGTGTGGCTGTATTGTAGAACTTGGACTTGCCCTGGCATCGGTCTGGTGTACGGCGGTATTGTAGAACTTGTATTTGACCTGACATCGGTCCGTTGTACGGCTGTATTGTAGAACTTGTACTTGCCCTGACATTGGTCCGGTGTACGGCTGTATTGCAGAACTTGTACTTGCCCTGACATTGGTCGGGTGTGTGGCTGTATTGTAGAACTTGTACTTGCCCTGACATTGGTCCGGTGTGTGGCTGTATTGTAGAACTTGTACTTGCCCTGACATTGGTCCGGTGTGTGGCTGTATTGTAGAACATGTACTTGCCCTGACATTGGTCCGGTGTGTGGCTGTATTGTAGAACTTGTACTTGCCCTGACATTGGTCCGGTGTGTGGCTGTATTGTAGAACATGTACTTGCCCTGACATTGGTCCGGTGTGTGGCTGTATTGTAGAACATGTACTTGCCCTGACATTGGTCCGGTCTGTGGCTGTATTGTAGAACATGTACTTGCCCTGACATTGGTCCGGTGTGTGGCTGTATTGTAGAACTTTTACTTGCCCTTACATTGGTCCGGCGTGTGGCTGTATTGTAGAACTTGTACTTGCCCTGACATTGGTCCGGCGTGTGGCTGTATTGTAGAACTTGTACTTGCCCTGACATTGGTCCGGCGTGTGGCTGTATTGTAGAACTTGTACTTGCCCTGACATTGGTCCGGTGTGTGGCTGTATTGTAGAACTTGTACTTGCCCTGACATTGGTCCGGTGTGTGGCTGTATTGTAGAACTTGTACTTGCCCTGACATTCGTACGGTGTGTGGCTGTATTGTAGAACTTGTACTTGCCCTGACATTCGTCCGGTGTGTGGCTGTATTGTAGAACTTGTACTTGCCCTGACATTGGTCCTGTGTACGGCTGTATTGTAGAACTTGTACTTGCCCTGACATTGGTCCGGTGTACGGCTGTATTGCAGAACTTGTACTTGCCCTGACATTGGTCCGGTGTGTGGCTGTATTGTAGAACTTGTACTTGCCCTGACATTGGTCCGGTGTGTGGCTGTATTGTAGAACTTGTACTTGCCCTGACATTGGTCCGGTGTGTGGGTGTATTGTAGAACTTGTACTTGCCCTGACATTGGTCCGGTGTGTGGCTGTATTGTGGAACTTGTACTTGCCCTGACATTGGTCCGGTGTGTGGCTGTATTGTAGAACTGGTACTTGCCCTGACATTGGTCCGTTGTGTGGCTGTATTGTAGAACTGGTACTTGCCCTGACATTGGTCCGGTGTGTGGCTGTATTGTAGAACTTGTACTTGCCCTGACATTGGTCCGGTGTGTGGCTGTATTGTAGAACTGGTACTTGCCCTGACATTGGTCCGGTGTGTGGCTGTATTGTAGAACTTGTACTTGCCGTGACATCGGTCCCGTGTGTGGCTGTATTGGTGTACGGGTGTATTGTAGAGCTTGTACTTGCCCTGACATTGGTCTGGTGTACGGCTGTATTGTAGAGCTTGTACTTGCCCTGACATTGGTCCGGTGTACGGCTGTATTGTAGAACTTGTACTTGCCCTGACATTGGTCCGGTGTACGGCTGTATTGTAGAACTTGTACTTGCCCTGACATTGGTCCGGTGTACGGCTGTATTGTAGAACTTGTACTTGCCCTGACATTGGTCCGGTGTGTGGCTGTATTGTGGAACTTGTACTTGCCCTGACATTGGTCCGGTGTGTGGCTGTATTGTGGAACTTGTACTTGCACTGACATTAGTCCGGTGTGTGGCTGTATTGTAGAACTGGTACTTGCCCTGACATTGGTCCGGTGTGTGGCTGTATTGTAGAACTGGTACTTGCCGTGACATCGGTCCGGTGTGTGGCTGTATTGTAGAACTTGTACTTGCCCTGACATTGGTCCGGTGTACGGCTGTATTGTAGAACTTGGACTTGCCCTGACATTGGTCCGGTGTACGGCTGTATTGTAGAACTTGTACTCGCCCTGACATTGGTCGGGTGTACGTCTGTATTGTAGAACATGTACTTGCCCTGACATTGGTTCGGTGTACGGCTGTATTGTAGAACTTGTACTTGCCATGACATTGGTCCGGTGTACGGCTGTATTGTATAACTTGTACTTGCCCTGACATTGGTCCGGTGTACAGCTGTATTGTAGAACTTGTACTTGCCCTGACATTGGTCCGGTGTACGGCTGTATTCTAGAACTTGGACTTGCCGTGACATCGGTCCGGTGTGTGGCTGTATTGCAGAACTTGGACTTGCCCTGACATTCGTCCGGTGTACGGCTGTATTGTAGAACTTGGACTTGCCCTGACATTGGTCCGGTGTACGGCTGTATTGTAGAACTTGTACTTGCCCTGACATTGGTCCGGTGTACGGCTGTATTGTAGAACATGTACTTGCCCTGACATTGGTCCGGTGTACGGCTGTATTGTAGAACTTGTACTTGCCCTGACATTGGTCCGGTGTACGGCTGTATTGTAGAACTTGTACTTGCCCTGACATTGGTCCGGTGTACGGCTGTATTGTAGAACTTGTACTTGCCCTGACATTGGTCCGGTGTACGGCTGTATTGTAGAACTTGTACTTGCCCTGACATTGGTCCGGTGTACGGCTGTATTGTAGAACTTGTACTTGCCCTGACATTGGTCAGGTGTACGGCTGTATTGTAGAGCTTGTACTTGCCCTGACATTGGTCCGGTGTACGGGTGTATTGTAGAGCTTGTACTTGCCCTGACATTGGTCCGGTGTACGGCTGAATTGTAGAGCTTGTACTTGCCCTGACATTGGTCCGGTGTACGGCTGTTTTGTAGAACTTGTACTTGCCCTGACATTGGTCCGGTGTACGGTTGTATTGTAGAACTGGTACTTGCCCTGACATTGGTCCGGTGTACGGCTGTATTGTAGAGCTTGTACTTGCCCTGACATCGGTCCGGTGTGTGGATGTATTGTAGAACTTGTACTTGCCCTGACATCGGTCCGGTGTACGGCTGTATTGTAGAACTTGTACTCGCCCTGACATTGGTCCGGTGTACGTCTGTATTGTAGAACATGTACTCGCCCTGACATTGGTTCGGTGTACGGCTGTATTGTAGAACTTGTACTTGCCATGACATTGGTCCGGTGTACGGCTGTATTGTAGAACTTGTACTTGCCCTGACATTGGTCCGGTGTACGGCTGTATTGTAGAACTTGTACTTGCCCTGACATTGGTCCGGTGTGCGGCTGTATTCTAGAACTTGTACTTGCCGTGACATCGGTCCGGTGTGTGGCTGTATTGTAGAACTTGGAATTGCCCTGACATTCGTCCGGTGTACGGCTGTATTGTAGAACTTGGACTTGCCCTGACATTGGTCCGGTGTACGGCTGTATTGTAGAACTTGTACTTGCCCTGACATTGGTCCGGTGTACGGCTGTATTGTAGAACATGTACTTGCCCTGACATTGGTCCGGTGTACGGCTGTATTGTAGAACTTGTACTTGCCCTGACATTGGTCCGGTGTACGGCTGTATTGTAGAACTTGTACTTGCCCTGACATTGGTCCGGTGTACGGCTGTATTGTAGAACTTGTACTTGCCCTGACATTGGTCCGGTGTACGGCTGTATTGTAGAGCTTGTACTTTCCCTGACATTGGTCCGGTGTACGGGTGTATTGTAGAGCTTGTACTTGCCCTGACATTGGTCCGGTGTACGGCTGTATTGTAGAGCTTATACTTGCCCTGACATTGGTCCGGTGTACGGCTGTTTTGTAGAACTTGTACTTGCCCTGACATTGGTCCGGTGTACGGCTGTATTGTAGAACTGGTACTTGCCCTGACATTGGTCCGGTGTACGGCTGTATTGTAGAGCTTGTACTTGCTCTGACATCGGTCCGGTGTGCGGCTGTATTGTAGAACTTGTACTTGCCCTGACATCGGTCCGGTGTGTGGCTGTATTGTAGAACTTGTACTTGCCGTGACATCGGTCCGGTGTGTGGCTGTATTGTAGAACTTGTACTTGCCGTGACATCGGTCCGGTGTGTGGCTGTATTGTAGAACTTGGACTTGCCGTGACATCGGTCCGGTGTGTGGCTGTATTGTAGAACTTGGACTTGCCCTGACATCGGTCCGGTGTACGGCTGTATTGTAGAACTTGTACTTGACCTGACATCGGTCCAGTGTACGGCTGTATTGTAGAACTTGTACTTGCCCTGACATCGGTCCGGTGTACGGCTGTATTGTAGAACTTGTACTTGCCCTGACATTGGTCCGGTGTACGGCTGTATTGTAGAACTTGTACTTGCCCTGACATTGGTCCGGTGTACGGCTGTATTGTAGAACATGTACTTGCCCTGACATTGGTCCGGTGTACGGCTATGTTGTAGAACTTGTACTTGCCCTGACATTGGTCCGGTGTACGGCTGTATTGTAGAGCTTGTACTTGCCCTGACATTGGTCCGGTGTACGGGTGTATTGTAGAGCTTGTACTTGCCCTGACATTGGTCTGGTGTACGGCTGTATTGTAGAGCTTGTACTTGCCCTGACATTGGTCCGGTGTGTGGCTGTATTGTAGAACTTGTACTTGCCCTGACATTGGTCCGGTGTGTGGCTGTATTGTAGAACATGTACTTGCCCTGACATTGGTCCGGTGTGTGGCTGTATTGTAGAACATGTACTTGCCCTGACATTGGTCCGGTGTGTGGCTGTATTGTAGAACTTGTACTTGCCCTGACATTCGTCCGGTGTGTGGCTGTATTGTAGAACTTGTACTTGCCCTGACATTGGTCCGGTGTGTGGCTGTATTGTAGAACTTGTACTTGCCCTCACATTGGTCCGTTGTGTGGCTGTATTGTAGAACTTGTACTTGCCCTGACATTGGTCCTGTGTGTGGCTGTATTGTAGAACTTGTACTTGCCCTGACATTGGTCCTGTGTACGGCTGTATTGTAGAACTTGTACTTGCCCTGACATTGGTATGGTGTACGGCTGTATTGTAGAACTTGTACTTGCCCTGACATTGGTCCGGTGTGTGGCTGTATTGCAGAACTTGTACTTGCCCTGACATTGGTCCGGTGTGTGGCTGTATTGTAGAACTTGTACTTGCCCTGACATTGGTCCGGTGTGTGGCTGTATTGTGGAACTTGTACTTGCCCTGACATTGGTCCGGTGTGTGGCTGTATTGTGGAACTTGTACTTGCCCTGACATTGGTCCGGTGTGTGGCTGTATTGTAGAACTTGTACTTGCCCTGACATTGGTCTGGTGTGTGGCTGTATTGTAGAACTTGTACTTGCCGTGACATCGGTCCGGTGTGTGGCTGTATTGTAGAACTTGGACTTGCCATGACATCGATCCGGTGTGTGGCTGTATTGTAGAACTTGGACTTGACCTGACATCGGTCCGGTGTACGGCTGTATTGTAGAACTGGTACTTGCCCTGACATTGGTCCGGTGTACGGCTGTATTGTAGAACTTGTACATGCCCTGACATTGGTCCGGTGTACGGCTGTATTGTAGAACTTGTACTTGCCCTGACATTGGTCCAGTGTATGGCTGTATTGTAGAACTTGTACTTGCCCTGACATTGGTCCGGTGTACGGCTGTATTGTAGAACTTGTACTTGCCCTGACATTGGTCCGGTGTACGGCTGTATTGTAGAACATGTACTTGCCCTGACATTGGTCCGGTGTGTGGCTGTATTGTAGAACTTTTACTTGCCCTGACATTGGTCCGGCGTGTGGCTGTATTGTAGAACTTGTACTTGCCCTGACATTGGTCCGGCGTGTGGCTGTATTGTAGAACTTGTACTTGCCCTGACATTGGTCCGGTGTGTGGCTGTATTGTAGAACTTGTACTTGCCCTGACATTGGTCCGGTGTGTGGCTGTATTGTAGAACTTGTACTTGCCCTGACATTGGTCCGGTGTGTGGCTGTATTGTAGAACTTGTACTTGCCCTGACATCGGTCCGGTGTGTGGCTGTATTGTAGAACTTGGACTTGCCCTGACATCGGTCCGGTGTACGGCTGTATTGTAGAACTTGTACTTGACCTGACATCGGTCCAGTGTACGGCTGTATTGTAGAACTTGTACTTGCCCTGACATCGGTCCGGTGTACGGCTGTATTGTAGAACTTGTACTTGCCCTGACATTGGTCCGGTGTACGGCTGTATTGTAGAACTTGTACTTGCCCTGACATTGGTCCGGTGTACGGCTGTATTGTAGAACATGTACTTGCCCTGACATTGGTCCGGTGTACGGCTATGTTGTAGAACTTGTACTTGCCCTGACATTGGTCCGGTGTACGGCTGTATTGTAGAGCTTGTACTTGCCCTGACATTGGTCCGGTGTACGGGTGTATTGTAGAGCTTGTACTTGCCCTGACATTGGTCTGGTGTACGGCTGTATTGTAGAGCTTGTACTTGCCCTGACATTGGTCCGGTGTGTGGCTGTATTGTAGAACTTGTACTTGCCCTGACATTGGTCCGGTGTGTGGCTGTATTGTAGAACATGTACTTGCCCTGACATTGGTCCGGTGTGTGGCTGTATTGTAGAACATGTACTTGCCCTGACATTGGTCCGGTGTGTGGCTGTATTGTAGAACTTGTACTTGCCCTGACATTCGTCCGGTGTGTGGCTGTATTGTAGAACTTGTACTTGCCCTGACATTGGTCCGGTGTGTGGCTGTATTGTAGAACTTGTACTTGCCCTCACATTGGTCCGTTGTGTGGCTGTATTGTAGAACTTGTACTTGCCCTGACATTGGTCCTGTGTGTGGCTGTATTGTAGAACTTGTACTTGCCCTGACATTGGTCCTGTGTACGGCTGTATTGTAGAACTTGTACTTGCCCTGACATTGGTATGGTGTACGGCTGTATTGTAGAACTTGTACTTGCCCTGACATTGGTCCGGTGTGTGGCTGTATTGCAGAACTTGTACTTGCCCTGACATTGGTCCGGTGTGTGGCTGTATTGTAGAACTTGTACTTGCCCTGACATTGGTCCGGTGTGTGGCTGTATTGTGGAACTTGTACTTGCCCTGACATTGGTCCGGTGTGTGGCTGTATTGTAGAACTTGTACTTGCCCTGACATTGGTCCGGTGTGTGGCTGTATTGTAGAACTTGTACTTGCCCTGACATTGGTCTGGTGTGTGGCTGTATTGTAGAACTTGTACTTGCCGTGACATCGGTCCGGTGTGTGGCTGTATTGTAGAACTTGGACTTGCCATGACATCGATCCGGTGTGTGGCTGTATTGTAGAACTTGGACTTGCCCTGACATTGGTCCGGTGTACGGCTGTATTGTAGAACATGTACTTGCCCTGACATTGGTCCGGTGTGTGGCTGTATTGTAGAACTTTTACTTGCCCTGACATTGGTCCGGCGTGTGGCTGTATTGTAGAACTTGTACTTGCCCTGACATTGGTCCGGCGTGTGGCTGTATTGTAGAACTTGTACTTGCCCTGACATTGGTCCGGTGTGTGGCTGTATTGTAGAACTTGTACTTGCCCTGACATTGGTCCGGTGTGTGGCTGTATTGTAGAACTTGTACTTGCCCTGACATTGGTCCGGTGTGTGGCTGTATTGTAGAACTTGTACTTGCCCTGACATTCGTACGGTGTGTGGCTGTATTGTAGAACTGGTACTTGCCCTGACATTCGTCCGGTGTGTGGCTGTATTGTAGAACTTGTACTTGCCCTGACTTTGGTCCTGTGTACGGCTGTATTGTAGAACTTGTACTTGCCCTGACATTGGTCCGGTGTACGGCTGTATTGCAGAACTTGTACTTGCCCTGACATTGGTCCGGTGTGTGGCTGTATTGTAGAACTTGTACTTGCCCTGACATTGGTCCGGTGTGTGGCTGTATTGTAGAACTTGTACTTGCCCTGACATTGGTCTGGTGTGTGGGTGTATTGTAGAACTTGTATTTGCCCTGACATTGGTCCGGTGTGTGGCTGTATTGTGGAACTTGTACTTGCCCTGACATTGGTCCGGTGTGTGGCTGTATTGTAGAACTGGTACTTGCCCTGACATTGGTCCGGTGTGTGGCTGTATTTTAGAACTGGTACTTGCCCTGACATTGGTCCGGTGTGTGGCTGTATTGTAGAACTTTTACTTGCCGTGACATCGGTCCCGTGTGTGGCTGTATTGGTGTACGGGTGTATTGTAGAGCTTGTACTTGCCCTGACATTGGTCTGGTGTACGGCTGTATTGTAGAGCTTGTACTTGCCCTGACATTGGTCCGGTGTACGGCTATATTGTAGAACTTGTACTTGCCCTGACATTGGTCCGGTGTACGGCTGTATTGTAGAACTTGTACTTGCCCTGACATTCGTCCGGTGTACGGCTGTATTGTAGAACTTGTACTTGCCCTGACATTGGTCCGGTGTGTGGCTGTATTGTGGAACTTGTACTTGCCCTGACATTGGTCCGGTGTGTGGCTGTATTGTGGAACTTGTACTTGCCCTGACATTAGTCCGGTGTGTGGCTGTATTGTAGAACTGGTACTTGCCCTGACATTGGTCCGGTGTGTGGCTGTATTGTAGAACTGGTACTTGCCGTGACATCGGTCCGGTGTGTGGCTGTATTGTAGAACTTGTACTTGCCCTGACATTGGTCCGGTGTACAGCTGTATTGTAGAACTTGTACTTGCCCTGACATTGGTCCGGTGTACGGCTGTATTGTAGAACTTGTACTCGCCCTGACATTGGTCCGGTGTACGTCTGTATTGTAGAACATGTACTTGCCCTGACATTGGTTCGGTGTACGGCTGTATTGTAGAACTTGTACTTGCCATGACATTGGTCCGGTGTACGGCTGTATTGTATAACTTGTACTTGCCCTGACATTGGTCCGGTGTACGGCTGTATTGTAGAACTTGTACTTGCCCTGACATTGGTCCGGTGTACGGCTGTATTCTAGAACTTGGACTTGCCGTGACATCGGTCCGGTGTGTGGCTGTATTGCAGAACTTGGACTTGCCCTGACATTCGTCCGGTGTACGGCTGTATTGTAGAACTTGGAATTGCCCTGACATTGGTCCGGTGTACGGCTGTATTGTAGAACTTGTACTTGCCCTGACATTGGTCCGGTGTACGGCTGTATTGTAGAACATGTACTTGCCCTGACATTGGTCCGGTGTACGGCTGTATTGTAGAACTTGTACTTGCCCTGACATTGGTCCGGTGTACGGCTGTATTGTAGAACTTGTACTTGCCCTGACATTTGTCCGGTGTACGGCTGTATTGTAGAACTTGTACTTGCCCTGACATTGGTCCGGTGTACGGCTGTATTGTAGAACTTGTACTTGCCCTGACATTGGTCCGGTGTACGGCTGTATTGTAGAACTTGTACTTGCCCTGACATTGGTCAGGTGTACGGCTGTATTGTAGAGCTTGTACTTGCCCTGACATTGGTCCGGTGTACGGGTGTATTGTAGAGCTTGTACTTGCCCTGACATTGGTCCAGTGTACGGCTGTATTGTAGAGCTTGTACTTGCCCTGACATTGGTCCGGTGTACGGCTGTTTTGTAGAACTTGTACTTGCCCTGACATTGGTCCGGTGTACGGCTGTATTGTAGAACTGGTACTTGCCCTGACATTGGTCCGGTGTACGGCTGTATTGTAGAGCTTGTACTTGCCCTGACATTGGTCCGGTGTACGGCTGTATTGTAGAACTTGTACTCGCCCTGACATTGGTCCGGTGTACGTCTGTATTGTAGAACATGTACTTGCCCTGACATTGGTTCGGTGTACAGCTGTATTGTAGAACTTGTACTCGCCATGACATTGGTCCGGTGTACGGCTGTATTGTAGAACTTGTACTTGCCCTGACATTGGTCCGGTGTACGGCTGTATTGTAGAACTTGTACTTGCCCTGACATTGGTCCGGTGTGCGGCTGTATTCTAGAACTTGTACTTGCCGTGACATCGGTCCGGTGTGCGGCTGTATTGTAGAACTTGGACTTGCCCTGACATTAGTCCGGTGTACGGCTGTATTGTAGAACTTGGACTTGCCCTGACATTGGTCCGGTGTACGGCTGTATTGTAGAACTTGTACTTGCCCTGACATTGGTCCGGTGTACGGCTGTATTGTAGAACATGTACTTGCCCTGACATTGGTCCGGTGTACGGCTGTATTGTAGAACTTGTACTTGCCCTGACATTGGTCCGGTGTACGGCTGTATTGTAGAACTTGTACTTGCCCTGACATTGGTCCGGTGTACGGCTGTATTGTAGAACTTGTACTTGCCCTGACATTGGTCCGGTGTACGGCTGTATTGTAGAGCTTGTACTTGCCCTGACATTGGTCCGGTGTACGGCTGTATTGTAGAGCTTGTACTTGCCCTGACATTGGTCCGGTGTACGGCTGTATTGTAGAGCTTGTACTTGCCCTGACATTGGTCCGGTGTACGGCTGTATTGTAGAGCTTGTACTTGCCCTGACATTGGTCCGGTGTACGGGTGTATTGTAGAGCTTCTACTTGCCCTGACATTGGTCCGGTGTACGGCTGTATTGTAGAGCTTATACTTGCCCTGACATTGGTCCGGTGTACGGCTGTTTTGTAGAACTTGTACTTGCCGTGACATCGGTCCGGTGTGTGGCTGTATTGTAGAACTTGTACTTGCCGTGACATCGGTCCGGTGTGTGGCTGTATTCTAGAACTTGGACTTGCCGTGACATCGGTCCGGTGTGTGGCTGTATTGTAGAACTTGGACTTGCCCTGACATCGGTCCGGTGTACGGCTGTATTGTAGAACTTGTACTTGACCTGACATCGGTCCGGTGTACGGCTGTATTGTAGAACTTGTACTTGCCCTGACATTGGTCCGGTGTACAGCTGTATTGTAGAACTTGTACTTGCCCTGACATTGGTCCGGTGTACGGCTGTATTGTAGAACTTGTACTTGCCCTGACATTGGTCCGGTGTACGTTTGTATTGTAGAACATGTACTTGCCCTGACATTGGTCCGGTGTACGGCTGTGTTGTAGAACTTGTACTTGCCCTGACATTGGTCCGGTGTACGGCTGTATTGTAGAGCTTGTACTTGCCCTGACATTGGTCCGGTGTACGGGTGTATTGTAGAGCTTGTACTTGCCCTGACATTGGTCCGGTGTACGGCTGTATTGTAGAGCTTGTACTTGCCCTGACATTGGTCCGGTGTGTGGCTGTATTGTAGAACTTGTACTTGCCCTGACATTGGTCCGGTGTGTGGCTGTATTGTAGAACATGTACTTGCCCTGACATTGGTCCGGTGTGTGGCTGTATTGTAGAACATGTACTTGCCCTGACATTGGTCCGGTGTGTGGCTGTATTGTAGAACTTGTACTTGCCCTGATATTCGTCCGGTGTGTGGCTGTATTGTAGAACTTGTACTTGCCCTGACATTGGTCCGGTGTGTGGCTGTATTGTAGAACTTGTACTTGCCCTGACATTGGTCCGGTGTGTGGCTGTATTGTAGAACTTGTACTTGCCCTGACATTCGTCCGGTGTGTGGCTGTATTGTAGAACTTGTACTTGCCCTGACATTGGTCCTGTGTACGGCTGTATTGTAGAACTTGTACTTGCCCTGACATTGGTATGGTGTACGGCTGTATTGTAGAACTTGTACTTGCCCTGACATTGGTCCGGTGTTTGGCTGTATTGCAGAACTTGTACTTGCCCTGACATTGGTCCGGTGTGTGGCTGTATTGTAGAACTTGTACTTGCCCTGACATTGGTCCGGTGTGTGGCTGTATTGTGGAACTTGTACTTGCCCTGACATTGGTCCGGTGTGTGGCTGTATTGTGGAACTTGTACTTGCCCTGACATTGGTCCGGTGTGTGGCTGTATTGTAGAACTTGTACTTGCCCTGACATTGGTCTGGTGTGTGGCTGTATTGTAGAACTTGTACTTGCCGTGACATCGGTCCGGTGTGTGGCTGTATTGTAGAACTTGGACTTGCCATGACATCGATCCGGTGTGTGGCTGTATTGTAGAACTTGGACTTGACCTGACATCTGTACTTGCCCTGACATTGGTCCGGTGTACGGCTGTATTGTAGAACTTGTACTTGCCCTGACATTGGTCCGGTGTACGGCTGTATTGTAGAACTTGTACTTGCCCTGACATTGGTCCGGTGTACGGCTGTATTGTAGAACTTGTACTTGCCCTGACATTGGTCCGGTGTACGGCTGTATTGTAGAACTTGTACTTGCCCTGACATTGGTCCGGTGTACGGCTGTATTGTAGAACTTGTACTTGCCCTGACATTGGTCCGGTGTACGGCTGTATTGTAGAACTTGTACTTGCCCTGACATTGGTCCGGTGTACGGCTTTATTGTAGAACTTGTACTTGCCCTGACATTGGTCCGGTGTACGGCTGTATTGTAGAACTTGTACTTGCCCTGACATTGGTCCGGTGTGTGGCTGTATTGTAGAACTTGTACCTGCCCTGACATTGGTCCGGTGTACGGCTGTATTGTAGAACTTGTACTTGCCCTGACATTGGTCCGGTGTGTGGCTGTATTGTAGAACATGTACTTGCCCTGACATTGGTCCGGTGTGTGGCTGTATTGTAGAACTTGTACTTGCCCTGACATTGGTCCGGTGTGTGGCTGTATTGTAGAACTTGTACTTGCCCTGACATTGGTCCGGTGTGTGGCTGTATTGTAGAACATGTACTTGCCCTGACATTGGTCCGGTGTGTGGCTGTATTGTAGAACTTGTATTTGCCCTGACATTGGTCCGGTGTGTGGCTGTATTGTAGAACATGTACTTGCCCTGACATTGGTCCGGTGTGTGGCTGTATTGTAGAACTTGTACTTGCCCTGACATTGGTCCGGTGTGTGGCTGTATTGTAGAACTTGTACTTGCCCTGACATTGGTCCGGTGTGTGGCTGTATTGTAGAACTTGTACTTGCCCTGACATTGGTCCGGTGTGTTGCTGTATTGTAGAACTTGTACTTGCCCTGACATTGGTCCGGTGTGTGGCTGTATTGTAGAACTTGGACTTGCCGTGACATCGGTCCGGTGTGTGGCTGTATTGTAGAACTTGGACTTGCCATGACATCGATCCGGTGTGTGGCTGTATTGTAGAACTTGGACTTGACCTGACATCGGTCCGGTGTACGGCTGTATTGTAGAACTGGTACTTGCCCTGACATCGGTCCGGTGTACGGCTGTATTGTAGAACTGGTACTTGCCCTGACATCGGTCCGGTGTACGGCTGTATTGTAGAACTGGTACTTGCCCTGACATTGGTCCGGTGTACGGCTGTATTGTAGAACTTGTACTTGCCCTGACATTGGTCCGGTGTACGGCTGTATTGTAGAACTTGTACTTGCCCTGACATTGGTCCGGTGTACGGCTGTATTGTAGAACTTGTACTTGCCCTGACATTGGTCCGGTGTACGGCTGTATTGTAGAACTTGTACTTGCCCTGACATTGGTCCGGTGTACGGCTGTATTGTAGAACTTGTACTTGCCCTGACATTGGTCCGGTGTACGGCTGTATTGTAGAACTTGTACTTGCCCTGACATTGGTCCGGTGTACGGCTGTATTGTAGAACTTGTACTTGCCCTGACATTGGTCCGGTGTACGGCTGTATTGTAGAACTTGTACTTGCCCTGACATTGGTCCGGTGTACGGCTTTATTGTAGAACTTGTACTTGCCCTGACATTGGTCCGGTGTACGGCTGTATTGTAGAACTTGTACTTGCCCTGACATTGGTCTGGTGTGTGGCTGTATTGTCGAACTTGTACTTGCCCTGACATTGGTCCGGTGTACGGCTGTATTGTAGAACTTGTACTTGCCCTGACATTGGTCCGGTGTGTGGCTGTATTGTAGAACATGTACTTGCCCTGACATTGGTCCGGTGTGTGGCTGTATTGTAGAACTTGTACTTGCCCTGACATTTGTCCGGTGTGTGGCTGTATTGTAGAACTTGTACTTGCCCTGACATTGATCCGGTGTGTGGCTGTATTGTAGAACTTGTACTTGCCCTGACATTGGTCCGGTGTGTTGCTGTATTGTAGAACTTGTACTTGCCCTGACATTGGTCCGGTGTGTGGCTGTATTGTAGAACTTGTACTTGCCCTGACATTGGTCCGGTGTGTGGCTGTATTGTAGAACTTGTACTTGCCCTGACATTCGTCTGGTGTGTGGCTGTATTGTAGAACTTGTACTTGCCCTGACATTCGTCCGGTGTGTGGCTGTATTGTAGAACTTGTACTTGCCCTGACATTGGTCCTGTGTACGGCTGTATTGTAGAACTTGTACTTGCCCTGACATTGGTCCGGTGTACGGCTGTATTGCAGAACTTGTACTTGCCCTGACATTGGTCCTGTGTACGGCTGTATTGTAGAACTTGTAATTGCCCTGACATTGGTCCGGTGTACGGCTGTATTGTAGAACTTGTACTTGCCCTGACATTGGTATGGTGTACGGCTGTATTGTAGAACTTGTACTTGCCCTGACATTGGTCCGGTGTGTGGCTGTATTGCAGAACTTGTACTTGCCCTGACATTGGTCCGGTGTGTGGCTGTATTGTAGAACTTGTACTTGCCCTGACATTGGTCCGGTGTGTGGCTGTATTGTGGAACTTGTACTTGCCCTGACATTGGTCCGGTGTGTGGCTGTATTGTGGAACTTGTACTTGCCCTGACATTGGTCCGGTGTGTGGCTGTATTGTAGAACTTGTACTTGCCCTGACATTGGTCTGGTGTGTGGCTGTATTGTAGAACTTGTAAATGCCGTGACATCGGTCCGGTGTGTGGCTGTATTGTAGAACTTGTACTTGCCCTGACATTGGTCCGGTGTACGGCTGTATTGTAGAACTTGTACTTGCCCTGACATTGGTCCGGTGTACGTTTGTATTGTAGAACATGTACTTGCCCTGACATTGGTCCGGTGTACGGCTGTGTTGTAGAACTTGTACTTGCCCTGACATTGGTCCGGTGTACGGCTGTATTGTAGAGCTTGTACTTGCCCTGACATTGGTCCGGTGTACGGGTGTATTGTAGAGCTTGTACTTGCCCTGACATTGGTCCGGTGTGTGGCTGTATTGTAGAACTTGTACTTGCCCTGACATTGGTCCGGTGTGTGGCTGTATTGTAGAACATGTACTTGCCCTGACATTGGTCCGGTGTGTGGCTGTATTGTAGAACATGTACTTGCCCTGACATTGGTCCGGTGTGTGGCTCTATTGTAGAACTTGTACTTGTCCTGACATTCGTCCGGTGTGTGGCTGTATTGTAGAACTTGTACTTGCCCTGACATTGGTCCGGTGTGTGGCTGTATTGTAGAACTTGTACTTGCCCTCACATTGGTCCGGTGTGTGGCTGTATTGTAGAACTTGTACTTGCCCTGACATTCGTCCGGTGTGTGGCTGTATTGTAGAACTTGTACTTGCCCTGACATTGGTCCTGTGTACGGCTGTATTGTAGAACTTGTACTTGCCCTGACATTGGTATGGTGTACGGCTGTATTGTAGAACTTGTACTTGCCCTGACATTGGTCCGGTGTTTGGCTGTATTGCAGAACTTGTACTTGCCCTGACATTGGTCCGGTGTGTGGCTGTATTGTAGAACTTGTACTTGCCCTGACATTGGTCCGGTGTGTGGCTGTATTGTGGAACTTGTACTTGCCCTGACATTGGTCCGGTGTGTGGCTGTATTGTGGAACTTGTACTTGCCCTGACATTGGTCCGGTGTGTGGCTGTATTGTAGAACTTGTACTTGCCCTGACATTGGTCTGGTGTGTGGCTGTATTGTAGAACTTGTACTTGCCGTGACATCGGTCCGGTGTGTGGCTGTATTGTAGAACTTGGACTTGCCATGACATCGATCCGGTGTGTGGCTGTATTGTAGAACTTGGACTTGACCTGACATCTGTACTTGCCCTGACATTGGTCCGGTGTACGGCTGTATTGTAGAACTTGTACTTGCCCTGACATTGGTCCGGTGTACGGCTGTATTGTAGAACTTGTACTTGCCCTGACATTGGTCCGGTGTACGGCTGTATTGTAGAACTTGTACTTGCCCTGACATTGGTCCGGTGTACGGCTGTATTGTAGAACTTGTACTTGCCCTGACATTGGTCCGGTGTACGGCTGTATTGTAGAACTTGTACTTGTCCTGACATTGGTCCGGTGTACGGCTTTATTGTAGAACTTGTACTTGCCCTGACATTGGTCCGGTGTACGGCTGTATTGTAGAACTTGTACTTGCCCTGACATTGGTCTGGTGTGTGGCTGTATTGTAGAACTTGTACTTGCCCTGACATTGGTCCGGTGTACGGCTGTATTGTAGAACTTGTACTTGCCCTGACATTGGTCCGGTGTGTGGCTGTATTGTAGAACATGTACTTGCCCTGACATTGGTCCGGTGTGTGGCTGTATTGTAGAACTTGTACTTGCCCTGACATTGGTCCGGTGTGTGGCTGTATTGTAGAACTTGTACTTGCCCTGACATTGGTCCGGTGTGTGGCTGTATTGTAGAACATGTACTTTCCCTGACATTGGTCCGGTGTGTGGCTGTATTGTAGAACTTGTACTTGCCCTGACATTGGTCCGGTGTGTGGCTGTATTGTAGAACATGTACTTGCCCTGACATTGGTCCGGTGTGTGGCTGTATTGTAGAACTTGTACTTGCCCTGACATTGGTCCGGTGTGTGGCTGTATTGTAGAACTTGTACTTGCCCTGACATTGGTCCGGTGTGTGGCTGTATTGTAGAACTTGTACTTGCCCTGACATTGGTCCGGTGTGTGGCTGTATTGTAGAACTTGTACTTGCCGTGACATCGGTCCGGTGTGTGGCTGTATTGTAGAACTTGTACTTGCCGTGACATCGGTCCGGTGTGTGGCTGTATTGTAGAACTTGGACTTGCCGTGACATCGATCCGGTGTGTGGCTGTATTGTAGAACTTGGACTTGCCGTGACATCGGTCCGGTGTGTGGCTGTATTGTAGAACTTGTACTTGCCCTGACATCGGTCCGGTGTGTGGCTGTATTGTAGAACTTGTACTTGCCCTGACATCGGTCCGGTGTGTGGCTGTATTGTAGAACATGTACTTGCCCTGACATTGGTCCGGTGTGTGGCTGTATTGTAGAACTTGTACTTGCCCTGACATTGGTCCGGTGTGTGGCTGTATTGTAGAACTTGTACTTGCCCTGACATTGGTCCGGTGTGTGGCTGTATTGTAGAACATGTACTTGCCCTGACATTGGTCCGGTGTGTGGCTGTATTGTAGAACTTGTACTTGCCCTGACATTGGTCCGGTGTGTGGCTGTATTGTAGAACATGTACTTGCCCTGACATTGGTCCGGTGTGTGGCTGTATTGTAGAACTTGTACTTGCCCTGACATTGGTCCGGTGTGTGGCTGTATTGTAGAACTTGTACTTGCCCTGACATTGGTCCGGTGTGTGGCTGTATTGTAGAACTTGTACTTGCCCTGACATTGGTCCGGTGTGTGGCTGTATTGTAGAACTTGTACTTGCCCTGACATTGGTCCGGTGTGTTGCTGTATTGTAGAACTTGTACTTGCCCTGACATTGGTCCGGTGTGTGGCTGTATTGTAGAACTTGTACTTGCCGTGACATCGGTCCGGTGTGTGGCTGTATTGTAGAACTTGGACTTGCCATGACATCGATCCGGTGTGTGGCTGTATTGTAGAACTTGGACTTGACCTGACATCGGTCCGGTGTACGGCTGTATTGTAGAACTGGTACTTGCCCTGACATCGGTCCGGTGTACGGCTGTATTGTAGAACTGGTACTTGCCGTGACATCGGTCCGGTGTACGGCTGTATTGTAGAACTGGTACTTGCCCTGACATTGGTCCGGTGTACGGCTGTATTGTAGAACTTGTACTTGCCCTGACATTGGTCCGGTGTTTGGCTGTATTGCAGAACTTGTACTTGCCCTGACATTGGTCCGGTGTGTGGCTGTATTGTAGAACTTGTACTTGCCCTGACATTGGTCCGGTGTGTGGCTGTATTGTGGAACTTGTACTTGCCCTGACATTGGTCCGGTGTGTGGCTGTATTGTGGAACTTGTACTTGCCCTGACATTGGTCCGGTGTGTGGCTGTATTGTAGAACTTGTACTTGCCCTGACATTGGTCTGGTGTGTGGCTGTATTGTAGAACTTGTACTTGCCGTGACATCGGTCCGGTGTGTGGCTGTATTGTAGAACTTGGACTTGCCATGACATCGATCCGGTGTGTGGCTGTATTGTAGAACTTGGACTTGACCTGACATCTGTACTTGCCCTGACATTGGTCCGGTGTACGGCTGTATTGTAGAACTTGTACTTGCCCTGACATTGGTCCGGTGTACGGCTGTATTGTAGAACTTGTACTTGCCCTGACATTGGTCCGGTGTACGGCTGTATTGTAGAACTTGTACTTGCCCTGACATTGGTCCGGTGTACGGCTGTATTGTAGAACTTGTACTTGCCCTGACATTGGTCCGGTGTACGGCTGTATTGTAGAACTTGTACTTGCCCTGACATTGGTCCGGTGTACGGCTTTATTGTAGAACTTGTACTTGCCCTGACATTGGTCCGGTGTACGGCTGTATTGTAGAACTTGTACTTGCCCTGACATTGGTCTGGTGTGCGGCTGTATTGTAGAACTTGTACTTGCCCTGACATTGGTCCGGTGTACGGCTGTATTGTAGAACTTGTACTTGCCCTGACATTGGTCCGGTGTGTGGCTGTATTGTAGAACATGTACTTGCCCTGACATTGGTCCGGTGTGTGGCTGTATTGTAGAACTTGTACTTGCCCTGACATTGGTCCGGTGTGTGGCTGTATTGTAGAACTTGTACTTGCCCTGACATTGGTCCGGTGTGTGGCTGTATTGTAGAACATGTACTTTCCCTGACATTGGTCCGGTGTGTGGCTGTATTGTAGAACTTGTACTTGCCCTGACATTGGTCCGGTGTGTGGCTGTATTGTAGAACATGTACTTGCCCTGACATTGGTCCGGTGTGTGGCTGTATTGTAGAACTTGTACTTGCCCTGACATTGGTCCGGTGTGTGGCTGTATTGTAGAACTTGTACTTGCCCTGACATTGGTCCGGTGTGTGGCTGTATTGTAGAACTTGTACTTGCCCTGACATTGGTCCGGTGTGTTGCTGTATTGTAGAACTTGTACTTGCCCTGACATTGGTCTGGTGTGTGGCTGTATTGTAGAACTTGTACTTGCCGTGACATCGGTCCGGTGTGTGGCTGTATTGTAGAACTTGTACTTGCCGTGACATCGGTCCGGTGTGTGGCTGTATTGTAGAACTTGGACTTGCCGTGACATCGATCCGGTGTGTGGCTGTATTGTAGAACTTGTACTTGCCGTGACATCGGTCCGGTGTGTGGCTGTATTGTAGAACTTGTACTTGCCCTGACATCGGTCCGGTGTGTGGCTGTATTGTAGAACTTGTACTTGCCCTGACATCGGTCCGGTGTGTGGCTGTATTGTAGAACATGTACTTGCCCTGACATTGGTCCGGTGTGTGGCTGTATTGTAGAACTTGTACTTGCCCTGACATTGGTCCGGTGTGTGGCTGTATTGTAGAACTTGTACTTGCCCTGACATTGGTCCGGTGTGTGGCTGTATTGTAGAACATGTACTTGCCCTGACATTGGTCCGGTGTGTGGCTGTATTGTAGAACTTGTACTTGCCCTGACATTGGTCCGGTGTGTGGCTGTATTGTAGAACATGTACTTGCCCTGACATTGGTCCGGTGTGTGGCTGTATTGTAGAACTTGTACTTGCCCTGACATTGGTCCGGTGTGTGGCTGTATTGTAGAACTTGTACTTGCCCTGACATTGGTCCGGTGTGTGGATGTATTGTAGAACTTGTACTTGCCCTGACATTGGTCCGGTGTGTTGCTGTATTGTAGAACTTGTACTTGCCCTGACATTGGTCCGGTGTGTGGCTGTATTGTAGAACTTGTACTTGCCGTGACATCGGTCCGGTGTGTGGCTGTATTGTAGAACTTGGACTTGCCATGACATCGATCCGGTGTGTGGCTGTATTGTAGAACTTGGACTTGACCTGACATCGGTCCGGTGTACGGCTGTATTGTAGAACTGGTACTTGCCCTGACATCGGTCCGGTGTACGGCTGTATTGTAGAACTGGTACTTGCCGTGACATCGGTCCGGTGTACGGCTGTATTGTAGAACTGGTACTTGCCCTGACATCGGTCCGGTGTACGGCTGTATTGTAGAACTTGTACTTGCCCTGACATTGGTCCGGTGTACGGCTGTATTGTAAAACTTGTACTTGCCCTGACATTGGTCCGGTGTACGGCTGTATTGTAGAACTTGTACTTGCCCTGACATTGGTCCGGTGTACGGCTGTATTGTAGAACTTGTACTTGCCCTGACATTGGTCCGGTGTACGGCTGTATTGTAGAACTTGTACTTGCCCTGACATTGGTCCGGTGTACGGCTTTATTGTAGAACTTGTACTTGCCCTGACATTGGTCCGGTGTACGGCTGTATTGTAGAACTTGTACTTGCCCTGACATTGGTCTGGTGTGTGGCTATATTGTCGAACTTGTACTTGCCCTGACATTGGTCCGGTGTACGGCTGTATTGTAGAACTTGTACTTGCCCTGACATTGGTCCGGTGTGTGGCTGTATTGTAGAACTTGTACTTGCCCTGACATTGGTCCGGTGTGTGGCTGTATTGTAGAACTTGTACTTGCCCTGACATTGGTCCGGTGTGTGGCTGTATTGTAGAACATGTACTTGCCCTGACATTGGTCCGGTGTGTGGCTGTATTGTAGAACTTGTACTTGCCCTGACATTGGTCCGGTGTGTGGCTGTATTGTAGAACATGTACTTGCCCTGAAATTGGTCCGGTGTGTGGCTGTATTGTAGAACTTGTACTTGCCCTGACATTGGTCCGGTGTGTGGCTGTATTGTAGAACTTGTACTTGCCCTGACATTGGTCCGGTGTGTGGCTGTATTGTAGAACTTGTACTTGCCCTGACATTGGTCCGGTGTGTTGCTGTATTGTAGAACTTGTACTTGCCCTGACATTGGTCCGGTGTGTGGCTGTATTGTAGAACTTGTACTTGCCCTGACATTGGTCCGGTGTGTGGCTGTATTGTAGAACTTGTACTTGCCCTGACATTCGTCTGGTGTGTGGCTGTATTGTAGAACTTGTACTTGCCCTGACATTCGTCCGGTGTGTGGCTGTATTGTAGAACTTGTACTTGCCCTGACATTGGTCCTGTGTACGGCTGTATTGTAGAACTTGTACTTGCCCTGACATTGGTCCGGTGTACGGCTGTATTGCAGAACTTGTACTTGCCCTGACATTGGTCCTGTGTACGGCTGTATTGTAGAACTTGTACTTGCCCTGACATTGGTCCGGTGTACGGCTGTATTGTAGAACTTGTACTTGCCCTGACATTGGTATGGTGTACGGCTGTATTGTAGAACTTGTACTTGCCCTGACATTGGTCCGGTGTGTGGCTGTATTGCAGAACTTGTACTTGCCCTGACATTGGTCCGGTGTGTGGCCTTATTGTAGAACTTGTACTTGCCCTGACATTGGTCCGGTGTGTGGCTGTATTGTGGAACTTGTACTTGCCCTGACATTGGTCCGGTGTGTGGCTGTATTGTGGAACTTGTACTTGCCCTGACATTGGTCCGGTGTGTGGCTGTATTGTAGAACTTGTACTTGCCCTGACATTGGTCTGGTGTGTGGCTGTATTGTAGAACTTGTAAATGCCGTGACATCGGTCCGGTGTGTGGCTGTATTGTAGAACTTGTACTTGCCCTGACATTGGTCCGGTGTACGGCTGTATTGTAGAACTTGTACTTGCCCTGACATTGGTCCGGTGTACGTTTGTATTGTAGAACATGTACTTGCCCTGACATTGGTCCGGTGTACGGCTGTGTTGTAGAACTTGTACTTGCCCTGACATTGGTCCGGTGTACGGCTGTATTGTAGAGCTTGTACTTGCCCTGACATTGGTCCGGTGTACGGGTGTATTGTAGAGCTTGTACTTGCCCTGACATTGGTCCGGTGTACGGCTGTATTGTAGAGCTTGTACTTGCCCTGACATTGGTCCGGTGTGTGGCTGTATTGTAGAACTTGTACTTGCCCTGACATTGGTCCGGTGTGTGGCTGTATTGTAGAACATGTACTTGCCCTGACATTGGTCCGGTGTGTGGCTGTATTGTAGAACATGTACTTGCCCTGACATTGGTCCGGTGTGTGGCTGTATTGTAGAACTTGTACTTGCCCTGATATTCGTCCGGTGTGTGGCTGTATTGTAGAACTTGTACTTGCCCTGACATTGGTCCGGTGTGTGGCTGTATTGTAGAACTTGTACTTGCCCTCACATTGGTCCGGTGTGTGGCTGTATTGTAGAACTTGTACTTGCCCTGACATTCGTCCGGTGTGTGGCTGTATTGTAGAACTTGTACTTGCCCTGACATTGGTCCTGTGTACGGCTGTATTGTAGAACTTGTACTTGCCCTGACATTGGTATGGTGTACGGCTGTATTGTAGAACTTGTACTTGCCCTGACATTGGTCCGGTGTTTGGCTGTATTGCAGAACTTGTACTTGCCCTGACATTGGTCCGGTGTGTGGCTGTATTGTAGAACTTGTACTTGCCCTGACATTGGTCCGGTGTGTGGCTGTATTGTGGAACTTGTACTTGCCCTGACATTGGTCCGGTGTGTGGCTGTATTGTGGAACTTGTACTTGCCCTGACATTGGTCCGGTGTGTGGCTGTATTGTAGAACTTGTACTTGCCCTGACATTGGTCTGGTGTGTGGCTGTATTGTAGAACTTGTACTTGCCGTGACATCGGTCCGGTGTGTGGCTGTATTGTAGAACTTGGACTTGCCATGACATCGATCCGGTGTGTGGCTGTATTGTAGAACTTGGACTTGACCTGACATCTGTACTTGCCCTGACATTGGTCCGGTGTACGGCTGTATTGTAGAACTTGTACTTGCCCTGACATTGGTCCTGTGTACGGCTGTATTGTAGAACTTGTACTTGCCCTGACATTGGTCCGGTGTACGGCTGTATTGTAGAACTTGTACTTGCCCTGACATTGGTCCGGTGTACGGCTGTATTGTAGAACTTGTACTTGCCCTGACATTGGTCCGGTGTACGGCTGTATTGTAGAACTTGTACTTGCCCTGACATTGGTCCGGTGTACGGCTTTATTGTAGAACTTGTACTTGCCCTGACATTGGTCCGGTGTACGGCTTTATTGTAGAACTTGTACTTGCCCTGACATTGGTCCGGTGTACGGCTGTATTGTAGAACTTGTACTTGCCCTGACATTGGTCCGGTGTACGGCTGTATTGTAGAACTTGTACTTGCCCTGACATTGGTCCGGTGTACGGCTGTATTGTAGAACTTGTACTTGCCCTGACATTGGTCCGGTGTACGGCTTTATTGTAGAACTTGTACTTGCCCTGACATTGGTCCGGTGTACGGCTTTATTGTAGAACTTGTACTTGCCCTGACATTGGTCCGGTGTACGGCTGTATTGTAGAACTTGTACTTGCCCTGACATTGGTCCGGTGTGTGGCTGTATTGTAGAACATGTACTTGCCCTGACATTGGTCCGGTGTGTGGCTGTATTGTAGAACTTGTACTTGCCCTGACATTGGTCCGGTGTGTGGCTGTATTGTAGAACATGTACTTGCCCTGACATTGGTCCGGTGTGTGGCTGTATTGTAGAACTTGTACTTGCCCTGACATTGGTCCGGTGTGTGGCTATATTGTAGAACTTGTACTTGCCCTGACATTGGTCCGGTGTGTTGCTGTATTGTAGAACTTGTACTTGCCCTGACATTGGTCTGGTGTGTGGCTGTATTGTAGAACTTGTACTTGCCGTGACATCGGTCCGGTGTGTGGCTGTATTGTAGAACTTGGACTTGCCATGACATCGATCCGGTGTGTGGCTGTATTGTAGAACTTGGACTTGACCTGACATCGGTCCGGTGTACGGCTGTATTGTAGAACTGGTACTTGCCCTGACATCGGTCCGGTGTACGGCTGTATTGTAGAACTGGTACTTGCCCTGACATCGGTCCGGTGTACGGCTGTATTGTAGAACTTGTACTTGCCCTGACATCGGTCTGGTGTACGGCTGTATTGTAGAACTTGTACTTGCCCTGACATTGGTCCGGTGTACGGCTGTATTGTAGAACTTGTACTTGCCCTGACATTGGTCCGGTGTACGGCTGTATTGTAGAACTTGTACTTGCCCTGACATTGGTCCGGTGTACGGCTGTATTGTAGAACTTGTACTTGCCCTGACATTGGTCCGGTGTACGGCTGTATTGTAGAACTTGTACTTGCCCTGACATTGGTCCGGTGTACGGCTGTATTGTAGAACTTGTACTTGCCCTGACATTGGTCCGGTGTACGGCTGTATTGTAGAACTTGTACTTGCCCTGACATTGGTCCGGTATGTGGCTGTATTGTAGAACATGTACTTGCCCTGACATTGGTCCGGTGTGTGGCTGTATTGTAGAACTTGTACTTGCCCTGACATTGGTCCGGTGTGTGGCTGTATTGTAGAACTTGTACTTGCCCTGACATTGGTCCGGTGTGTGGCTGTATTGTAGAACATGTACTTGCCCTGACATTGGTCCGGTGTGTGGCTGTATTGTAGAACTTGTACTTGCCCTGACATTGGTCCGGTGTGTGGCTGTATTGTAGAACATGTACTTGTCCTGAAATTGGTCCGGTGTGTGGCTGTATTGTAGAACTTGTACTTGCCCTGACATTGGTCCGGTGTGTGGCTGTATTGTAGAACTTGTACTTGCCCTGACATTGGTCCGGTGTGTTGCTGTATTGTAGAACTTGTACTTGCCCTGACATTGGTCCGGTGTGTGGCTGTATTGTAGAACTTGTACTTGCCCTGACATCGGTCCGGTGTACGGCTGTATTGTAGAACTGGTACTTGCCCTGACATCGGTCCGGTGTACGGCTGTATTGTAGAACTTGTACTTGCCCTGACATCGGTCCGGTGTACGGCTGTATTGTAGAACTTGTACTTGCCCTGACATTGGTCCGGTGTACGGCTGTATTGTAGAACTTGTACTTGCCCTGACATTGGTCCGGTGTACGGCTGTATTGTAGAACTTGTACTTGCCCTGACATTGGTCCGGTGTACGGCTGTATTGTAGAACTTGTACTTGCCCTGACATTGGTCCGGTGTACGGCTGTATTGTAGAACTTGTACTTGCCCTGACATTGGTCCGGTGTACGGCTGTATTGTAGAACTTGTACTTGCCCTGACATTGGTCCGGTGTACGGCTGTATTGTAGAACTTGTACTTGCCCTGACATTGGTCCGGTGTACGGCTGTATTGTAGAACTTGTACTTGCCCTGACATTGGTCTGGTGTGTGGCTGTATTGTCGAACTTGTACTTGCCCTGACATTGGTCCGGTGTACGGCTGTATTGTAGAACTTGTACTTGCCCTGACATTGGTCCGGTGTGTGGCTGTATTGTAGAACATGTACTTGCCCTGACATTGGTCCGGTGTGTGGCTGTATTGTAGAACTTGTACTTGCCCTGACATTGGTCCGGTGTGTGGCTGTATTGTAGAACTTGTACTTGCCCTGACATTGGTCCGGTGTGTGGCTGTATTGTAGAACATGTACTTGCCCTGACATTGGTCCGGTGTGTGGCTGTATTGTAGAACTTGTACTTCCCCTGACATTGGTCCGGTGTGTGGCTGTATTGTAGAACATGTACTTGCCCTGAAATTGGTCCGGTGTGTGGCTGTATTGTAGAACTTGTACTTGCCCTGACATTGGTCCGGTGTGTGGCTGTATTGTAGAACTTGTACTTGCCCTGACATTGGTCCGGTGTGTGGCTGTATTGTAGAACTTGTACTTGCCCTGACATTGGTCCGGTGTGTTGCTGTATTGTAGAACTTGTACTTGCCCTGACATTGGTCCGGTGTGTGGCTGTATTGTAGAACTTGTACTTGCCCTGACATTGGTCCGGTGTGTGGCTGTATTGTAGAACTTGTACTTGCCCTGACATTGGTCCGGTGTGTGGCTGTATTGTAGAACTTGTACTTGCCCTGACATTGGTCCGGTGTGTTGCTGTATTGTAGAACTTGTACTTGCCCTGACATTGGTCCTGTGTACGGCTGTATTGTAGAACTTGTACTTGCCCTGACATTGGTCCGGTGTACGGCTGTATTGCAGAACTTGTACTTGCCCTGACATTGGTCCTGTGTACGGCTGTATTGTAGAACTTGTACTTGCCCTGACATTGGTCCGGTGTACGGCTGTATTGTAGAACTTGTACTTGCCCTGACATTGGTATGGTGTACGGCTGTATTGTAGAACTTGTACTTGCCCTGACATTGGTCCAGTGTGTGGCTGTATTGCAGAACTTGTACTTGCCCTGACATTGGTCCGGTGTGTGGCTGTATTGTAGAACTTGTACTTGCCCTGACATTGGTCCGGTGTGTGGCTGTATTGTGGAACTTGTACTTGCCCTGACATTGGTCCGGTGTGTGGCTGTATTGTGGAACTTGTACTTGCCCTGACATTGGTCCGGTGTGTGGCTGTATTGTAGAACTTGTACTTGCCCTGACATTGGTCTGGTGTGTGGCTGTATTGTAGAACTTGTAAATGCCGTGACATCGGTCCGGTGTGTGGCTGTATTGTAGAACTTGGACTTGCCATGACATCGATCCGGTGTGTGGCTGTATTGTAGAACTTGGACTTGACCTGACATCTGTACTTGCCCTGACATTGGTCCGGTGTACGGCTGTATTGTAGAACTTGTACTTGCCCTGACATTGGTCCGGTGTACGGCTGTATTGTAGAACTTGTACTTGCCCTGACATTGGTCCGGTGTACGGCTGTATTGTAGAACTTGTACTTGCCCTGACATTGGTCCGGTGTACGGCTGTATTGTAGAACTTGTACTTGCCCTGACATTGGTCCGGTGTACGGCTGTATTGTAGAACTTGTACTTGCCCTGACATTGGTCCGGTGTACGGCTGTATTGTAGAACTTGTACTTGCCCTGACATTGGTCCGGTGCACGGCTTTATTGTAGAACTTGTACTTGCCCTGACATTGGTCCGGTGTGCGGCTGTATTGTAGAACTTGTACTTGCCCTGACATTGGTCTGGTGTGTGGCTGTATTGTAGAACTTGTACTTGCCCTGACATTGGTCCGGTGTACGGCTGTATTGTAGAACTTGTACTTGCCCTGACATTGGTCCGGTGTGTGGCTGTATTGTAGAACATGTACTTGCCCTGACATTGGTCCGGTGTGTGGCTGTATTGTAGAACTTGTACTTGCCCTGACATTGGTCCGGTGTCTGGCTGTATTGTAGAACTTGTACTTGCCCTGACATTGGTCCGGTGTACGGCTGTATTGTAGAACTTGTACTTGCCCTGACATTGGTCCGGTGTACGGCTGTATTGTAGAACTTGTACTTGCCCTGACATTGGTCCGGTGTACGGCTGTATTGTAGAACTTGTACTTGCCCTGACATTGGTCCGGTGTACGGCTGTATTGTAGAACTTGTACTTGCCCTGACATTGGTCCGGTGTACGGCTTTATTGTAGAACTTGTACTTGCCCTGACATTGGTCCGGTGTACGGCTGTATTGTAGAACTTGTACTTGCCCTGACATTGGTCCGGTGTGTGGCTGTATTGTAGAACTTGTACCTGCCCTGACATTGGTCCGGTGTACGGCTGTATTGTAGAACTTGTACTTGCCCTGACATTGGTCCGGTGTGTGGCTGTATTGTAGAACATGTACTTGCCCTGACATTGGTCCGGTGTGTGGCTGTATTGTAGAACTTGTACTTGCCCTGACATTGGTCCGGTGTGTGGCTGTATTGTAGAACTTGTACTTGCCCTGACATTGGTCCCGTGTGTGGCTGTATTGTAGAACATGTACTTGCCCTGACATTGGTCCGGTGTGTGGCTGTATTGTAGAACTTGTATTTGCCCTGACATTGGTCCGGTGTGTGGCTGTATTGTAGAACATGTACTTGCCCTGACATTGGTCCGGTGTGTGGCTGTATTGTAGAACTTGTACTTGCCCTGACATTGGTCCGGTGTGTGGCTGTATTGTAGAACTTGTACTTGCCCTGACATTGGTCCGGTGTGTGGCTGTATTGTAGAACTTGTACTTGCCCTGACATTGGTCCGGTGTGTTGCTGTATTGTAGAACTTGTACTTGCCCTGACATTGGTCCGGTGTGTGGCTGTATTGTAGAACTTGGACTTGCCGTGACATCGGTCCGGTGTGTGGCTGTATTGTAGAACTTGGACTTGCCATGACATCGATCCGGTGTGTGGCTGTATTGTAGAACTTGGACTTGACCTGACATCGGTCCGGTGTACGGCTGTATTGTAGAACTGGTACTTGCCCTGACATCGGTCCGGTGTACGGCTGTATTGTAGAACTGGTACTTGCCCTGACATCGGTCCGGTGTACGGCTGTATTGTAGAACTGGTACTTGCCCTGACATTGGTCCGGTGTACGGCTGTATTTTAGAACTTGTACTTGCCCTGACATTGGTCCGGTGTACGGCTGTATTGTAGAACTTGTACTTGCCCTGACATTGGTCCGGTGTACGGCTGTATTGTAGAACTTGTACTTGCCCTGACATTGGTCCGGTGTACGGCTGTATTGTAGAACTTGTACTTGCCCTGACATTGGTCCGGTGTACGGCTGTATTGTAGAACTTGTACTTGCCCTGACATTGGTCCGGTGTACGGCTGTATTGTAGAACTTGTACTTGCCCTGACATTGGTCCGGTGTACGGCTGTATTGTAGAACTTGTACTTGCCCTGACATTGGTCCGGTGTACGGCTGTATTGTAGAACTTGTACTTGCCCTGACATTGGTCCGGTGTACGGCTTTATTGTAGAACTTGTACTTGCCCTGACATTGGTCCGGTGTACGGCTGTATTGTAGAACTTGTACTTGCCCTGACATTGGTCTGGTGTGTGGCTGTATTGTCGAACTTGTACTTGCCCTGACATTGGTCCGGTGTACGGCTGTATTGTAGAACTTGTACTTGCCCTGACATTGGTCCGGTGTGTGGCTGTATTGTAGAACATGTACTTGCCCTGACATTGGTCCGGTGTGTGGCTGTATTGTAGAACTTGTACTTGCCCTGACATTTGTCCGGTGTGTGGCTGTATTGTAGAACTTGTACTTGCCCTGACATTGATCCGGTGTGTGGCTGTATTGTAGAACTTGTACTTGCCCTGACATTGGTCCGGTGTGTTGCTGTATTGTAGAACTTGTACTTGCCCTGACATTGGTCCGGTGTGTGGCTGTATTGTAGAACTTGTACTTGCCCTGACATTGGTCCGGTGTGTGGCTGTATTGTAGAACTTGTACTTGCCCTGACATTCGTCTGGTGTGTGGCTGTATTGTAGAACTTGTACTTGCCCTGACATTCGTCCGGTGTGTGGCTGTATTGTAGAACTTGTACTTGCCCTGACATTGGTCCTGTGTACGGCTGTATTGTAGAACTTGTACTTGCCCTGACATTGGTCCGGTGTACGGCTGTATTGCAGAACTTGTACTTGCCCTGACATTGGTCCTGTGTACGGCTGTATTGTAGAACTTGTAATTGCCCTGACATTGGTCCGGTGTACGGCTGTATTGTAGAACTTGTACTTGCCCTGACATTGGTATGGTGTACGGCTGTATTGTAGAACTTGTACTTGCCCTGACATTGGTCCGGTGTGTGGCTGTATTGCAGAACTTGTACTTGCCCTGACATTGGTCCGGTGTGTGGCTGTATTGTAGAACTTGTACTTGCCCTGACATTGGTCCGGTGTGTGGCTGTATTGTGGAACTTGTACTTGCCCTGACATTGGTCCGGTGTGTGGCTGTATTGTGGAACTTGTACTTGCCCTGACATTGGTCCGGTGTGTGGCTGTATTGTAGAACTTGTACTTGCCCTGACATTGGTCTGGTGTGTGGCTGTATTGTAGAACTTGTAAATGCCGTGACATCGGTCCGGTGTGTGGCTGTATTGTAGAACTTGTACTTGCCCTGACATTGGTCCGGTGTACGGCTGTATTGTAGAACTTGTACTTGCCCTGACATTGGTCCGGTGTACGTTTGTATTGTAGAACATGTACTTGCCCTGACATTGGTCCGGTGTACGGCTGTGTTGTAGAACTTGTACTTGCCCTGACATTGGTCCGGTGTACGGCTGTATTGTAGAGCTTGTACTTGCCCTGACATTGGTCCGGTGTACGGGTGTATTGTAGAGCTTGTACTTGCCCTGACATTGGTCCGGTGTGTGGCTGTATTGTAGAACTTGTACTTGCCCTGACATTGGTCCGGTGTGTGGCTGTATTGTAGAACATGTACTTGCCCTGACATTGGTCCGGTGTGTGGCTGTATTGTAGAACATGTACTTGCCCTGACATTGGTCCGGTGTGTGGCTCTATTGTAGAACTTGTACTTGTCCTGACATTCGTCCGGTGTGTGGCTGTATTGTAGAACTTGTACTTGCCCTGACATTGGTCCGGTGTGTGGCTGTATTGTAGAACTTGTACTTGCCCTCACATTGGTCCGGTGTGTGGCTGTATTGTAGAACTTGTACTTGCCCTGACATTCGTCCGGTGTGTGGCTGTATTGTAGAACTTGTACTTGCCCTGACATTGGTCCTGTGTACGGCTGTATTGTAGAACTTGTACTTGCCCTGACATTGGTATGGTGTACGGCTGTATTGTAGAACTTGTACTTGCCCTGACATTGGTCCGGTGTTTGGCTGTATTGCAGAACTTGTACTTGCCCTGACATTGGTCCGGTGTGTGGCTGTATTGTAGAACTTGTACTTGCCCTGACATTGGTCCGGTGTGTGGCTGTATTGTGGAACTTGTACTTGCCCTGACATTGGTCCGGTGTGTGGCTGTATTGTGGAACTTGTACTTGCCCTGACATTGGTCCGGTGTGTGGCTGTATTGTAGAACTTGTACTTGCCCTGACATTGGTCTGGTGTGTGGCTGTATTGTAGAACTTGTACTTGCCGTGACATCGGTCCGGTGTGTGGCTGTATTGTAGAACTTGGACTTGCCATGACATCGATCCGGTGTGTGGCTGTATTGTAGAACTTGGACTTGACCTGACATCTGTACTTGCCCTGACATTGGTCCGGTGTACGGCTGTATTGTAGAACTTGTACTTGCCCTGACATTGGTCCGGTGTACGGCTGTATTGTAGAACTTGTACTTGCCCTGACATTGGTCCGGTGTACGGCTGTATTGTAGAACTTGTACTTGCCCTGACATTGGTCCGGTGTACGGCTGTATTGTAGAACTTGTACTTGCCCTGACATTGGTCCGGTGTACGGCTGTATTGTAGAACTTGTACTTGTCCTGACATTGGTCCGGTGTACGGCTTTATTGTAGAACTTGTACTTGCCCTGACATTGGTCCGGTGTACGGCTGTATTGTAGAACTTGTACTTGCCCTGACATTGGTCTGGTGTGTGGCTGTATTGTAGAACTTGTACTTGCCCTGACATTGGTCCGGTGTACGGCTGTATTGTAGAACTTGTACTTGCCCTGACATTGGTCCGGTGTGTGGCTGTATTGTAGAACATGTACTTGCCCTGACATTGGTCCGGTGTGTGGCTGTATTGTAGAACTTGTACTTGCCCTGACATTGGTCCGGTGTGTGGCTGTATTGTAGAACTTGTACTTGCCCTGACATTGGTCCGGTGTGTGGCTGTATTGTAGAACTTGTACTTGCCCTGACATTGGTCCGGTGTGTGGCTGTATTGTAGAACTTGTACTTGCCCTGACATTGGTCCGGTGTGTGGCTGTATTGTAGAACTTGTACTTGCCCTGACATTGGTCTGGTGTGTGGCTGTATTGTAGAACTTGTACTTGCCGTGACATCGGTCCGGTGTGTGGCTGTATTGTAGAACTTGTACTTGCCGTGACATCGGTCCGGTGTGTGGCTGTATTGTAGAACTTGGACTTGCCGTGACATCGATCCGGTGTGTGGCTGTATTGTAGAACTTGTACTTGCCGTGACATCGGTCCGGTGTGTGGCTGTATTGTAGAACTTGTACTTGCCCTGACATCGGTCCGGTGTGTGGCTGTATTGTAGAACTTGTACTTGCCCTGACATCGGTCCGGTGTGTGGCTGTATTGTAGAACATGTACTTGCCCTGACATCGGTCCGGTGTGTGGCTGTATTGTAGAACTTGTACTTGCCCTGACATTGGTCCGGTGTGTGGCTGTATTGTAGAACTTGTACTTGCCCTGACATTGGTCCGGTGTGTGGCTGTATTGTAGAACATGTACTTGCCCTGACATTGGTCCGGTGTGTGGCTGTATTGTAGAACTTGTACTTGCCCTGACATTGGTCCGGTGTGTGGCTGTATTGTAGAACTTGTACTTGCCCTGACATTGGTCCGGTGTGTGGCTGTATTGTAGAACATGTACTTGCCCTGACATTGGTCCGGTGTGTGGCTGTATTGTAGAACTTGTACTTGCCCTGACATTGGTCCGGTGTGTGGCTGTATTGTAGAACTTGTACTTGCCCTGACATTGGTCCGGTGTGTGGCTGTATTGTAGAACTTGTACTTGCCCTGACATTGGTCCGGTGTGTGGCTGTATTGTAGAACTTGTACTTGCCCTGACATTGGTCCGGTGTGTTGCTGTATTGTAGAACTTGTACTTGCCCTGACATTGGTCCGGTGTGTGGCTGTATTGTAGAACTTGTACTTGCCGTGACATCGGTCCGGTGTGTGGCTGTATTGTAGAACTTGGACTTGCCATGACATCGATCCGGTGTGTGGCTGTATTGTAGAACTTGGACTTGACCTGACATCGGTCCGGTGTACGGCTGTATTGTAGAACTGGTACTTGCCCTGACATCGGTCCGGTGTACGGCTGTATTGTAGAACTGGTACTTGCCGTGACATCGGTCCGGTGTACGGCTGTATTGTAGAACTGGTACTTGCCCTGACATTGGTCCGGTGTACGGCTGTATTGTAGAACTTGTACTTGCCCTGACATTGGTCCGGTGTTTGGCTGTATTGCAGAACTTGTACTTGCCCTGACATTGGTCCGGTGTGTGGCTGTATTGTAGAACTTGTACTTGCCCTGACATTGGTCCGGTGTGTGGCTGTATTGTGGAACTTGTACTTGCCCTGACATTGGTCCGGTGTGTGGCTGTATTGTGGAACTTGTACTTGCCCTGACATTGGTCCGGTGTGTGGCTGTATTGTAGAACTTGTACTTGCCCTGACATTGGTCTGGTGTGTGGCTGTATTGTAGAACTTGTACTTGCCGTGACATCGGTCCGGTGTGTGGCTGTATTGTAGAACTTGGACTTGCCATGACATCGATCCGGTGTGTGGCTGTATTGTAGAACTTGGACTTGACCTGACATCTGTACTTGCCCTGACATTGGTCCGGTGTACGGCTGTATTGTAGAACTTGTACTTGCCCTGACATTGGTCCGGTGTACGGCTGTATTGTAGAACTTGTACTTGCCCTGACATTGGTCCGGTGTACGGCTGTATTGTAGAACTTGTACTTGCCCTGACATTGGTCCGGTGTACGGCTGTATTGTAGAACTTGTACTTGCCCTGACATTGGTCCGGTGTACGGCTGTATTGTAGAACTTGTACTTGCCCTGACATTGGTCCGGTGTACGGCTTTATTGTAGAACTTGTACTTGCCCTGACATTGGTCCGGTGTACGGCTGTATTGTAGAACTTGTACTTGCCCTGACATTGGTCTGGTGTGTGGCTGTATTGTAGAACTTGTACTTGCCCTGACATTGGTCCGGTGTACGGCTGTATTGTAGAACTTGTACTTGCCCTGACATTGGTCCGGTGTGTGGCTGTATTGTAGAACATGTACTTGCCCTGACATTGGTCCGGTGTGTGGCTGTATTGTAGAACTTGTACTTGCCCTGACATTGGTCCGGTGTGTGGCTGTATTGTAGAACTTGTACTTGCCCTGACATTGGTCCGGTGTGTGGCTGTATTGTAGAACATGTACTTTCCCTGACATTGGTCCGGTGTGTGGCTGTATTGTAGAACTTGTACTTGCCCTGACATTGGTCCGGTGTGTGGCTGTATTGTAGAACATGTACTTGCCCTGACATTGGTCCGGTGTGTGGCTGTATTGTAGAACTTGTACTTGCCCTGACATTGGTCCGGTGTGTGGCTGTATTGTAGAACTTGTACTTGCCCTGACATTGGTCCGGTGTGTGGCTGTATTGTAGAACTTGTACTTGCCCTGACATTGGTCCGGTGTGTTGCTGTATTGTAGAACTTGTACTTGCCCTGACATTGGTCTGGTGTGTGGCTGTATTGTAGAACTTGTACTTGCCGTGACATCGGTCCGGTGTGTGGCTGTATTGTAGAACTTGTACTTGCCGTGACATCGGTCCGGTGTGTGGCTGTATTGTAGAACTTGGACTTGCCGTGACATCGATCCGGTGTGTGGCTGTATTGTAGAACTTGTACTTGCCGTGACATCGGTCCGGTGTGTGGCTGTATTGTAGAACTTGTACTTGCCCTGACATCGGTCCGGTGTGTGGCTGTATTGTAGAACTTGTACTTGCCCTGACATTGGTCCGGTGTGTGGCTGTATTGTAGAACATGTACTTGCCCTGACATTGGTCCGGTGTGTGGCTGTATTGTAGAACTTGTACTTGCCCTGACATTGGTCCGGTGTGTGGCTGTATTGTAGAACTTGTACTTGCCCTGACATTGGTCCGGTGTGTGGCTGTATTGTAGAACATGTACTTGCCCTGACATTGGTCCGGTGTGTGGCTGTATTGTAGAACTTGTACTTGCCCTGACATTGGTCCGGTGTGTGGCTGTATTGTAGAACATGTACTTGCCCTGACATTGGTCCGGTGTGTGGCTGTATTGTAGAACTTGTACTTGCCCTGACATTGGTCCGGTGTGTGGCTGTATTGTAGAACTTGTACTTGCCCTGACATTGGTCCGGTGTGTGGCTGTATTGTAGAACTTGTACTTGCCCTGACATTGGTCCGGTGTGTGGCTGTATTGTAGAACTTGTACTTGCCCTGACATTGGTCCGGTGTGTTGCTGTATTGTAGAACTTGTACTTGCCCTGACATTGGTCCGGTGTGTGGCTGTATTGTAGAACTTGTACTTGCCGTGACATCGGTCCGGTGTGTGGCTGTATTGTAGAACTTGGACTTGCCATGACATCGATCCGGTGTGTGGCTGTATTGTAGAACTTGGACTTGACCTGACATCGGTCCGGTGTACGGCTGTATTGTAGAACTGGTACTTGCCCTGACATCGGTCCGGTGTACGGCTGTATTGTAGAACTGGTACTTGCCGTGACATCGGTCCGGTGTACGGCTGTATTGTAGAACTGGTACTTGCCCTGACATTGGTCCGGTGTACGGCTGTATTGTAGAACTTGTACTTGCCCTGACATTGGTCCGGTGTACGGCTGTATTGTAAAACTTGTACTTGCCCTGACATTGGTCCGGTGTACGGCTGTATTGTAGAACTTGTACTTGCCCTGACATTGGTCCGGTGTACGGCTGTATTGTAGAACTTGTACTTGCCCTGACATTGGTCCGGTGTACGGCTGTATTGTAGAACTTGTACTTGCCCTGACATTGGTCCGGTGTACGGCTTTATTGTAGAACTTGTACTTGCCCTGACATTGGTCCGGTGTACGGCTGTATTGTAGAACTTGTACTTGCCCTGACATTGGTCTGGTGTGTGGCTATATTGTCGAACTTGTACTTGCCCTGACATTGGTCCGGTGTACGGCTGTATTGTAGAACTTGTACTTGCCCTGACATTGGTCCGGTGTGTGGCTGTATTGTAGAACATGTACTTGCCCTGACATTGGTCCGGTGTGTGGCTGTATTGTAGAACTTGTACTTGCCCTGACATTGGTCCGGTGTGTGGCTGTATTGTAGAACTTGTACTTGCCCTGACATTGGTCCGGTGTGTGGCTGTATTGTAGAACATGTACTTGCCCTGACATTGGTCCGGTGTGTGGCTGTATTGTAGAACTTGTACTTGCCCTGACATTGGTCCGGTGTGTGGCTGTATTGTAGAACATGTACTTGCCCTGAAATTGGTCCGGTGTGTGGCTGTATTGTAGAACTTGTACTTGCCCTGACATTGGTCCGGTGTGTGGCTGTATTGTAGAACTTGTACTTGCCCTGACATTGGTCCGGTGTGTGGCTGTATTGTAGAACTTGTACTTGCCCTGACATTGGTCCGGTGTGTTGCTGTATTGTAGAACTTGTACTTGCCCTGACATTGGTCCGGTGTGTGGCTGTATTGTAGAACTTGTACTTGCCCTGACATTGGTCCGGTGTGTGGCTGTATTGTAGAACTTGTACTTGCCCTGACATTCGTCTGGTGTGTGGCTGTATTGTAGAACTTGTACTTGCCCTGACATTCGTCCGGTGTGTGGCTGTATTGTAGAACTTGTACTTGCCCTGACATTGGTCCTGTGTACGGCTGTATTGTAGAACTTGTACTTGCCCTGACATTGGTCCGGTGTACGGCTGTATTGCAGAACTTGTACTTGCCCTGACATTGGTCCTGTGTACGGCTGTATTGTAGAACTTGTACTTGCCCTGACATTGGTCCGGTGTACGGCTGTATTGTAGAACTTGTACTTGCCCTGACATTGGTATGGTGTACGGCTGTATTGTAGAACTTGTACTTGCCCTGACATTGGTCCGGTGTGTGGCTGTATTGCAGAACTTGTACTTGCCCTGACATTGGTCCGGTGTGTGGCCTTATTGTAGAACTTGTACTTGCCCTGACATTGGTCCGGTGTGTGGCTGTATTGTGGAACTTGTACTTGCCCTGACATTGGTCCGGTGTGTGGCTGTATTGTGGAACTTGTACTTGCCCTGACATTGGTCCGGTGTGTGGCTGTATTGTAGAACTTGTACTTGCCCTGACATTGGTCTGGTGTGTGGCTGTATTGTAGAACTTGTAAATGCCGTGACATCGGTCCGGTGTGTGGCTGTATTGTAGAACTTGTACTTGCCCTGACATTGGTCCGGTGTACGGCTGTATTGTAGAACTTGTACTTGCCCTGACATTGGTCCGGTGTACGTTTGTATTGTAGAACATGTACTTGCCCTGACATTGGTCCGGTGTACGGCTGTGTTGTAGAACTTGTACTTGCCCTGACATTGGTCCGGTGTACGGCTGTATTGTAGAGCTTGTACTTGCCCTGACATTGGTCCGGTGTACGGGTGTATTGTAGAGCTTGTACTTGCCCTGACATTGGTCCGGTGTACGGCTGTATTGTAGAGCTTGTACTTGCCCTGACATTGGTCCGGTGTGTGGCTGTATTGTAGAACTTGTACTTGCCCTGACATTGGTCCGGTGTGTGGCTGTATTGTAGAACATGTACTTGCCCTGACATTGGTCCGGTGTGTGGCTGTATTGTAGAACATGTACTTGCCCTGACATTGGTCCGGTGTGTGGCTGTATTGTAGAACTTGTACTTGCCCTGATATTCTTCCGGTGTGTGGCTGTATTGTAGAACTTGTACTTGCCCTGACATTGGTCCGGTGTGTGGCTGTATTGTAGAACTTGTACTTGCCCTCACATTGGTCCGGTGTGTGGCTGTATTGTAGAACTTGTACTTGCCCTGACATTCGTCCGGTGTGTGGCTGTATTGTAGAACTTGTACTTGCCCTGACATTGGTCCTGTGTACGGCTGTATTGTAGAACTTGTACTTGCCCTGACATTGGTATGGTGTACGGCTGTATTGTAGAACTTGTACTTGCCCTGACATTGGTCCGGTGTTTGGCTGTATTGCAGAACTTGTACTTGCCCTGACATTGGTCCGGTGTGTGGCTGTATTGTAGAACTTGTACTTGCCCTGACATTGGTCCGGTGTGTGGCTGTATTGTGGAACTTGTACTTGCCCTGACATTGGTCCGGTGTGTGGCTGTATTGTGGAACTTGTACTTGCCCTGACATTGGTCCGGTGTGTGGCTGTATTGTAGAACATGTACTTGCCCTGACATTGGTCCGGTGTGTGGCTGTATTGTAGAACTTGTACTTGCCCTGACATTGGTCCGGTGTGTGGCTGTATTGTAGAACATGTACTTGCCCTGACATTGGTCCGGTGTGTGGCTGTATTGTAGAACTTGTACTTGCCCTGACATTGGTCCGGTGTGTGGCTGTATTGTAGAACTTGTACTTGCCCTGACATTGGTCCGGTGTGTGGCTGTATTGTAGAACTTGTACTTGCCCTGACATTGGTCCGGTGTGTGGCTGTATTGTAGAACTTGTACTTGCCCTGACATTGGTCCGGTGTGTTGCTGTATTGTAGAACTTGTACTTGCCCTGACATTGGTCCGGTGTGTGGCTGTATTGTAGAACTTGTACTTGCCGTGACATCGGTCCGGTGTGTGGCTGTATTGTAGAACTTGGACTTGCCATGACATCGATCCGGTGTGTGGCTGTATTGTAGAACTTGGACTTGACCTGACATCGGTCCGGTGTACGGCTGTATTGTAGAACTGGTACTTGCCCTGACATCGGTCCGGTGTACGGCTGTATTGTAGAACTGGTACTTGCCGTGACATCGGTCCGGTGTACGGCTGTATTGTAGAACTGGTACTTGCCCTGACATTGGTCCGGTGTACGGCTGTATTGTAGAACTTGTACTTGCCCTGACATTGGTCCGGTGTTTGGCTGTATTGCAGAACTTGTACTTGCCCTGACATTGGTCCGGTGTGTGGCTGTATTGTAGAACTTGTACTTGCCCTGACATTGGTCCGGTGTGTGGCTGTATTGTGGAACTTGTACTTGCCCTGACATTGGTCCGGTGTGTGGCTGTATTGTGGAACTTGTACTTGCCCTGACATTGGTCCGGTGTGTGGCTGTATTGTAGAACTTGTACTTGCCCTGACATTGGTCTGGTGTGTGGCTGTATTGTAGAACTTGTACTTGCCGTGACATCGGTCCGGTGTGTGGCTGTATTGTAGAACTTGGACTTGCCATGACATCGATCCGGTGTGTGGCTGTATTGTAGAACTTGTACTTGCCCTGACATTGGTCCGGTGTGTTGCTGTATTGTAGAACTTGTACTTGCCCTGACATTGGTCCGGTGTGTGGCTGTATTGTAGAACTTGTACTTGCCGTGACATCGGTCCGGTGTGTGGCTGTATTGTAGAACTTGGACTTGCCATGACATCGATCCGGTGTGTGGCTGTATTGTAGAACTTGGACTTGACCTGACATCGGTCCGGTGTACGGCTGTATTGTAGAACTGGTACTTGCCCTGACATCGGTCCGGTGTACGGCTGTATTGTAGAACTGGTACTTGCCGTGACATCGGTCCGGTGTACGGCTGTATTGTAGAACTGGTACTTGCCCTGACATTGGTCCGGTGTACGGCTGTATTGTAGAACTTGTACTTGCCCTGACATTGGTCCGGTGTTTGGCTGTATTGCAGAACTTGTACTTGCCCTGACATTGGTCCGGTGTGTGGCTGTATTGTAGAACTTGTACTTGCCCTGACATTGGTCCGGTGTGTGGCTGTATTGTGGAACTTGTACTTGCCCTGACATTGGTCCGGTGTGTGGCTGTATTGTGGAACTTGTACTTGCCCTGACATTGGTCCGGTGTGTGGCTGTATTGTAGAACTTGTACTTGCCCTGACATTGGTCTGGTGTGTGGCTGTATTGTAGAACTTGTACTTGCCGTGACATCGGTCCGGTGTGTGGCTGTATTGTAGAACTTGGACTTGCCATGACATCGATCCGGTGTGTGGCTGTATTGTAGAACTTGGACTTGACCTGACATCTGTACTTGCCCTGACATTGGTCCGGTGTACGGCTGTATTGTAGAACTTGTACTTGCCCTGACATTGGTCCGGTGTACGGCTGTATTGTAGAACTTGTACTTGCCCTGACATTGGTCCGGTGTACGGCTGTATTGTAGAACTTGTACTTGCCCTGACATTGGTCCGGTGTACGGCTGTATTGTAGAACTTGTACTTGCCCTGACATTGGTCCGGTGTACGGCTGTATTGTAGAACTTGTACTTGCCCTGACATTGGTCCGGTGTACGGCTTTATTGTAGAACTTGTACTTGCCCTGACATTGGTCCGGTGTACGGCTGTATTGTAGAACTTGTACTTGCCCTGACATTGGTCTGGTGTGTGGCTGTATTGTAGAACTTGTACTTGCCCTGACATTGGTCCGGTGTACGGCTGTATTGTAGAACTTGTACTTGCCCTGACATTGGTCCGGTGTGTGGCTGTATTGTAGAACATGTACTTGCCCTGACATTGGTCCGGTGTGTGGCTGTATTGTAGAACTTGTACTTGCCCTGACATTGGTCCGGTGTGTGGCTGTATTGTAGAACTTGTACTTGCCCTGACATTGGTCCGGTGTGTGGCTGTATTGTAGAACATGTACTTTCCCTGACATTGGTCCGGTGTGTGGCTGTATTGTAGAACTTGTACTTGCCCTGACATTGGTCCGGTGTGTGGCTGTATTGTAGAACATGTACTTGCCCTGACATTGGTCCGGTGTGTGGCTGTATTGTAGAACTTGTACTTGCCCTGACATTGGTCCGGTGTGTGGCTGTATTGTAGAACTTGTACTTGCCCTGACATTGGTCCGGTGTGTGGCTGTATTGTAGAACTTGTACTTGCCCTGACATTGGTCCGGTGTGTTGCTGTATTGTAGAACTTGTACTTGCCCTGACATTGGTCTGGTGTGTGGCTGTATTGTAGAACTTGTACTTGCCGTGACATCGGTCCGGTGTGTGGCTGTATTGTAGAACTTGTACTTGCCGTGACATCGGTCCGGTGTGTGGCTGTATTGTAGAACTTGGACTTGCCGTGACATCGATCCGGTGTGTGGCTGTATTGTAGAACTTGTACTTGCCGTGACATCGGTCCGGTGTGTGGCTGTATTGTAGAACTTGTACTTGCCCTGACATCGGTCCGGTGTGTGGCTGTATTGTAGAACTTGTACTTGCCCTGACATTGGTCCGGTGTGTGGCTGTATTGTAGAACATGTACTTGCCCTGACATTGGTCCGGTGTGTGGCTGTATTGTAGAACTTGTACTTGCCCTGACATTGGTCCGGTGTGTGGCTGTATTGTAGAACTTGTACTTGCCCTGACATTGGTCCGGTGTGTGGCTGTATTGTAGAACATGTACTTGCCCTGACATTGGTCCGGTGTGTGGCTGTATTGTAGAACTTGTACTTGCCCTGACATTGGTCCGGTGTGTGGCTGTATTGTAGAACATGTACTTGCCCTGACATTGGTCCGGTGTGTGGCTGTATTGTAGAACTTGTACTTGCCCTGACATTGGTCCGGTGTGTGGCTGTATTGTAGAACTTGTACTTGCCCTGACATTGGTCCGGTGTGTGGCTGTATTGTAGAACTTGTACTTGCCCTGACATTGGTCCGGTGTGTGGCTGTATTGTAGAACTTGTACTTGCCCTGACATTGGTCCGGTGTGTTGCTGTATTGTAGAACTTGTACTTGCCCTGACATTGGTCCGGTGTGTGGCTGTATTGTAGAACTTGTACTTGCCGTGACATCGGTCCGGTGTGTGGCTGTATTGTAGAACTTGGACTTGCCATGACATCGATCCGGTGTGTGGCTGTATTGTAGAACTTGGACTTGACCTGACATCGGTCCGGTGTACGGCTGTATTGTAGAACTGGTACTTGCCCTGACATCGGTCCGGTGTACGGCTGTATTGTAGAACTGGTACTTGCCGTGACATCGGTCCGGTGTACGGCTGTATTGTAGAACTGGTACTTGCCCTGACATTGGTCCGGTGTACGGCTGTATTGTAGAACTTGTACTTGCCCTGACATTGGTCCGGTGTACGGCTGTATTGTAAAACTTGTACTTGCCCTGACATTGGTCCGGTGTACGGCTGTATTGTAGAACTTGTACTTGCCCTGACATTGGTCCGGTGTACGGCTGTATTGTAGAACTTGTACTTGCCCTGACATTGGTCCGGTGTACGGCTGTATTGTAGAACTTGTACTTGCCCTGACATTGGTCCGGTGTACGGCTTTATTGTAGAACTTGTACTTGCCCTGACATTGGTCCGGTGTACGGCTGTATTGTAGAACTTGTACTTGCCCTGACATTGGTCTGGTGTGTGGCTATATTGTCGAACTTGTACTTGCCCTGACATTGGTCCGGTGTACGGCTGTATTGTAGAACTTGTACTTGCCCTGACATTGGTCCGGTGTGTGGCTGTATTGTAGAACATGTACTTGCCCTGACATTGGTCCGGTGTGTGGCTGTATTGTAGAACTTGTACTTGCCCTGACATTGGTCCGGTGTGTGGCTGTATTGTAGAACTTGTACTTGCCCTGACATTGGTCCGGTGTGTGGCTGTATTGTAGAACATGTACTTGCCCTGACATTGGTCCGGTGTGTGGCTGTATTGTAGAACTTGTACTTGCCCTGACATTGGTCCGGTGTGTGGCTGTATTGTAGAACATGTACTTGCCCTGAAATTGGTCCGGTGTGTGGCTGTATTGTAGAACTTGTACTTGCCCTGACATTGGTCCGGTGTGTGGCTGTATTGTAGAACTTGTACTTGCCCTGACATTGGTCCGGTGTGTGGCTGTATTGTAGAACTTGTACTTGCCCTGACATTGGTCCGGTGTGTTGCTGTATTGTAGAACTTGTACTTGCCCTGACATTGGTCCGGTGTGTGGCTGTATTGTAGAACTTGTACTTGCCCTGACATTGGTCCGGTGTGTGGCTGTATTGTAGAACTTGTACTTGCCCTGACATTCGTCTGGTGTGTGGCTGTATTGTAGAACTTGTACTTGCCCTGACATTCGTCCGGTGTGTGGCTGTATTGTAGAACTTGTACTTGCCCTGACATTGGTCCTGTGTACGGCTGTATTGTAGAACTTGTACTTGCCCTGACATTGGTCCGGTGTACGGCTGTATTGCAGAACTTGTACTTGCCCTGACATTGGTCCTGTGTACGGCTGTATTGTAGAACTTGTACTTGCCCTGACATTGGTCCGGTGTACGGCTGTATTGTAGAACTTGTACTTGCCCTGACATTGGTATGGTGTACGGCTGTATTGTAGAACTTGTACTTGCCCTGACATTGGTCCGGTGTGTGGCTGTATTGCAGAACTTGTACTTGCCCTGACATTGGTCCGGTGTGTGGCCTTATTGTAGAACTTGTACTTGCCCTGACATTGGTCCGGTGTGTGGCTGTATTGTGGAACTTGTACTTGCCCTGACATTGGTCCGGTGTGTGGCTGTATTGTGGAACTTGTACTTGCCCTGACATTGGTCCGGTGTGTGGCTGTATTGTAGAACTTGTACTTGCCCTGACATTGGTCTGGTGTGTGGCTGTATTGTAGAACTTGTAAATGCCGTGACATCGGTCCGGTGTGTGGCTGTATTGTAGAACTTGTACTTGCCCTGACATTGGTCCGGTGTACGGCTGTATTGTAGAACTTGTACTTGCCCTGACATTGGTCCGGTGTACGTTTGTATTGTAGAACATGTACTTGCCCTGACATTGGTCCGGTGTACGGCTGTGTTGTAGAACTTGTACTTGCCCTGACATTGGTCCGGTGTACGGCTGTATTGTAGAGCTTGTACTTGCCCTGACATTGGTCCGGTGTACGGGTGTATTGTAGAGCTTGTACTTGCCCTGACATTGGTCCGGTGTACGGCTGTATTGTAGAGCTTGTACTTGCCCTGACATTGGTCCGGTGTGTGGCTGTATTGTAGAACTTGTACTTGCCCTGACATTGGTCCGGTGTGTGGCTGTATTGTAGAACATGTACTTGCCCTGACATTGGTCCGGTGTGTGGCTGTATTGTAGAACATGTACTTGCCCTGACATTGGTCCGGTGTGTGGCTGTATTGTAGAACTTGTACTTGCCCTGATATTCGTCCGGTGTGTGGCTGTATTGTAGAACTTGTACTTGCCCTGACATTGGTCCGGTGTGTGGCTGTATTGTAGAACTTGTACTTGCCCTCACATTGGTCCGGTGTGTGGCTGTATTGTAGAACTTGTACTTGCCCTGACATTCGTCCGGTGTGTGGCTGTATTGTAGAACTTGTACTTGCCCTGACATTGGTCCTGTGTACGGCTGTATTGTAGAACTTGTACTTGCCCTGACATTGGTATGGTGTACGGCTGTATTGTAGAACTTGTACTTGCCCTGACATTGGTCCGGTGTTTGGCTGTATTGCAGAACTTGTACTTGCCCTGACATTGGTCCGGTGTGTGGCTGTATTGTAGAACTTGTACTTGCCCTGACATTGGTCCGGTGTGTGGCTGTATTGTGGAACTTGTACTTGCCCTGACATTGGTCCGGTGTGTGGCTGTATTGTGGAACTTGTACTTGCCCTGACATTGGTCCGGTGTGTGGCTGTATTGTAGAACTTGTACTTGCCCTGACATTGGTCTGGTGTGTGGCTGTATTGTAGAACTTGTACTTGCCGTGACATCGGTCCGGTGTGTGGCTGTATTGTAGAACTTGGACTTGCCATGACATCGATCCGGTGTGTGGCTGTATTGTAGAACTTGGACTTGACCTGACATCTGTACTTGCCCTGACATTGGTCCGGTGTACGGCTGTATTGTAGAACTTGTACTTGCCCTGACATTGGTCCTGTGTACGGCTGTATTGTAGAACTTGTACTTGCCCTGACATTGGTCCGGTGTACGGCTGTATTGTAGAACTTGTACTTGCCCTGACATTGGTCCGGTGTACGGCTGTATTGTAGAACTTGTACTTGCCCTGACATTGGTCCGGTGTACGGCTGTATTGTAGAACTTGTACTTGCCCTGACATTGGTCCGGTGTACGGCTTTATTGTAGAACTTGTACTTGCCCTGACATTGGTCCGGTGTACGGCTTTATTGTAGAACTTGTACTTGCCCTGACATTGGTCCGGTGTACGGCTGTATTGTAGAACTTGTACTTGCCCTGACATTGGTCCGGTGTACGGCTGTATTGTAGAACTTGTACTTGCCCTGACATTGGTCCGGTGTACGGCTGTATTGTAGAACTTGTACTTGCCCTGACATTGGTCCGGTGTACGGCTTTATTGTAGAACTTGTACTTGCCCTGACATTGGTCCGGTGTACGGCTTTATTGTAGAACTTGTACTTGCCCTGACATTGGTCCGGTGTACGGCTGTATTGTAGAACTTGTACTTGCCCTGACATTGGTCCGGTGTGTGGCTGTATTGTAGAACATGTACTTGCCCTGACATTGGTCCGGTGTGTGGCTGTATTGTAGAACTTGTACTTGCCCTGACATTGGTCCGGTGTGTGGCTGTATTGTAGAACATGTACTTGCCCTGACATTGGTCCGGTGTGTGGCTGTATTGTAGAACTTGTACTTGCCCTGACATTGGTCCGGTGTGTGGCTGTATTGTAGAACTTGTACTTGCCCTGACATTGGTCCGGTGTGTTGCTGTATTGTAGAACTTGTACTTGCCCTGACATTGGTCTGGTGTGTGGCTGTATTGTAGAACTTGTACTTGCCGTGACATCGGTCCGGTGTGTGGCTGTATTGTAGAACTTGGACTTGCCATGACATCGATCCGGTGTGTGGCTGTATTGTAGAACTTGGACTTGACCTGACATCGGTCCGGTGTACGGCTGTATTGTAGAACTGGTACTTGCCCTGACATCGGTCCGGTGTACGGCTGTATTGTAGAACTGGTACTTGCCCTGACATCGGTCCGGTGTACGGCTGTATTGTAGAACTTGTACTTGCCCTGACATCGGTCTGGTGTACGGCTGTATTGTAGAACTTGTACTTGCCCTGACATTGGTCCGGTGTACGGCTGTATTGTAGAACTTGTACTTGCCCTGACATTGGTCCGGTGTACGGCTGTATTGTAGAACTTGTACTTGCCCTGACATTGGTCCGGTGTACGGCTGTATTGTAGAACTTGTACTTGCCCTGACATTGGTCCGGTGTACGGCTGTATTGTAGAACTTGTACTTGCCCTGACATTGGTCCGGTGTACGGCTGTATTGTAGAACTTGTACTTGCCCTGACATTGGTCCGGTGTACGGCTGTATTGTAGAACTTGTACTTGCCCTGACATTGGTCCGGTATGTGGCTGTATTGTAGAACATGTACTTGCCCTGACATTGGTCCGGTGTGTGGCTGTATTGTAGAACTTGTACTTGCCCTGACATTGGTCCGGTGTGTGGCTGTATTGTAGAACTTGTACTTGCCCTGACATTGGTCCGGTGTGTGGCTGTATTGTAGAACATGTACTTGCCCTGACATTGGTCCGGTGTGTGGCTGTATTGTAGAACTTGTACTTGCCCTGACATTGGTCCGGTGTGTGGCTGTATTGTAGAACATGTACTTGTCCTGAAATTGGTCCGGTGTGTGGCTGTATTGTAGAACTTGTACTTGCCCTGACATTGGTCCGGTGTGTGGCTGTATTGTAGAACTTGTACTTGCCCTGACATTGGTCCGGTGTGTTGCTGTATTGTAGAACTTGTACTTGCCCTGACATTGGTCCGGTGTGTGGCTGTATTGTAGAACTTGTACTTGCCCTGACATCGGTCCGGTGTACGGCTGTATTGTAGAACTGGTACTTGCCCTGACATCGGTCCGGTGTACGGCTGTATTGTAGAACTTGTACTTGCCCTGACATCGGTCCGGTGTACGGCTGTATTGTAGAACTTGTACTTGCCCTGACATTGGTCCGGTGTACGGCTGTATTGTAGAACTTGTACTTGCCCTGACATTGGTCCGGTGTACGGCTGTATTGTAGAACTTGTACTTGCCCTGACATTGGTCCGGTGTACGGCTGTATTGTAGAACTTGTACTTGCCCTGACATTGGTCCGGTGTACGGCTGTATTGTAGAACTTGTACTTGCCCTGACATTGGTCCGGTGTACGGCTGTATTGTAGAACTTGTACTTGCCCTGACATTGGTCCGGTGTACGGCTGTATTGTAGAACTTGTACTTGCCCTGACATTGGTCCGGTGTACGGCTGTATTGTAGAACTTGTACTTGCCCTGACATTGGTCTGGTGTGTGGCTGTATTGTCGAACTTGTACTTGCCCTGACATTGGTCCGGTGTACGGCTGTATTGTAGAACTTGTACTTGCCCTGACATTGGTCCGGTGTGTGGCTGTATTGTAGAACATGTACTTGCCCTGACATTGGTCCGGTGTGTGGCTGTATTGTAGAACTTGTACTTGCCCTGACATTGGTCCGGTGTGTGGCTGTATTGTAGAACTTGTACTTGCCCTGACATTGGTCCGGTGTGTGGCTGTATTGTAGAACATGTACTTGCCCTGACATTGGTCCGGTGTGTGGCTGTATTGTAGAACTTGTACTTCCCCTGACATTGGTCCGGTGTGTGGCTGTATTGTAGAACATGTACTTGCCCTGAAATTGGTCCGGTGTGTGGCTGTATTGTAGAACTTGTACTTGCCCTGACATTGGTCCGGTGTGTGGCTGTATTGTAGAACTTGTACTTGCCCTGACATTGGTCCGGTGTGTGGCTGTATTGTAGAACTTGTACTTGCCCTGACATTGGTCCGGTGTGTTGCTGTATTGTAGAACTTGTACTTGCCCTGACATTGGTCCGGTGTGTGGCTGTATTGTAGAACTTGTACTTGCCCTGACATTGGTCCGGTGTGTGGCTGTATTGTAGAACTTGTACTTGCCCTGACATTGGTCCGGTGTGTGGCTGTATTGTAGAACTTGTACTTGCCCTGACATTGGTCCGGTGTGTTGCTGTATTGTAGAACTTGTACTTGCCCTGACATTGGTCCTGTGTACGGCTGTATTGTAGAACTTGTACTTGCCCTGACATTGGTCCGGTGTACGGCTGTATTGCAGAACTTGTACTTGCCCTGACATTGGTCCTGTGTACGGCTGTATTGTAGAACTTGTACTTGCCCTGACATTGGTCCGGTGTACGGCTGTATTGTAGAACTTGTACTTGCCCTGACATTGGTATGGTGTACGGCTGTATTGTAGAACTTGTACTTGCCCTGACATTGGTCCAGTGTGTGGCTGTATTGCAGAACTTGTACTTGCCCTGACATTGGTCCGGTGTGTGGCTGTATTGTAGAACTTGTACTTGCCCTGACATTGGTCCGGTGTGTGGCTGTATTGTGGAACTTGTACTTGCCCTGACATTGGTCCGGTGTGTGGCTGTATTGTGGAACTTGTACTTGCCCTGACATTGGTCCGGTGTGTGGCTGTATTGTAGAACTTGTACTTGCCCTGACATTGGTCTGGTGTGTGGCTGTATTGTAGAACTTGTAAATGCCGTGACATCGGTCCGGTGTGTGGCTGTATTGTAGAACTTGGACTTGCCATGACATCGATCCGGTGTGTGGCTGTATTGTAGAACTTGGACTTGACCTGACATCTGTACTTGCCCTGACATTGGTCCGGTGTACGGCTGTATTGTAGAACTTGTACTTGCCCTGACATTGGTCCGGTGTACGGCTGTATTGTAGAACTTGTACTTGCCCTGACATTGGTCCGGTGTACGGCTGTATTGTAGAACTTGTACTTGCCCTGACATTGGTCCGGTGTACGGCTGTATTGTAGAACTTGTACTTGCCCTGACATTGGTCCGGTGTACGGCTGTATTGTAGAACTTGTACTTGCCCTGACATTGGTCCGGTGTACGGCTGTATTGTAGAACTTGTACTTGCCCTGACATTGGTCCGGTGCACGGCTTTATTGTAGAACTTGTACTTGCCCTGACATTGGTCCGGTGTGCGGCTGTATTGTAGAACTTGTACTTGCCCTGACATTGGTCTGGTGTGTGGCTGTATTGTAGAACTTGTACTTGCCCTGACATTGGTCCGGTGTACGGCTGTATTGTAGAACTTGTACTTGCCCTGACATTGGTCCGGTGTGTGGCTGTATTGTAGAACATGTACTTGCCCTGACATTGGTCCGGTGTGTGGCTGTATTGTAGAACTTGTACTTGCCCTGACATTGGTCCGGTGTCTGGCTGTATTGTAGAACTTGTACTTGCCCTGACATTGGTCCGGTGTGTGGCTGTATTGTAGAACATGTACTTGCCCTGACATTGGTCCGGTGTGTGGCTATATTGTAGAACTTGTACTTGCCCTGACATTGGTCCGGTGTGTGGCTGTATTGTAGAACATGTACTTGCCCTGACATTGGTCTGGTGTGTGGCTGTATTGTAGAACTTGTACTTGCCCTGACATTGGTCCGGTATGTGGCTGTATTGTAGAACTTGTACTTGCCCTGACATTGGTCCGGTGTGTGGCTGTATTGTAGAACTTGTACTTGCCCTGACATTGGTCCGGTGTGTTGCTGTATTGTAGAACTTGTACTTGCCCTGACATTGGTCTGGTGTGTGGCTGTATTGTAGAACTTGTACTTGCCGTGACATCGGTCCGGTGTGTGGCTGTATTGTAGAACTTGGACTTGCAATGACATCGATCCGGTGTGTGGCTGTATTGTAGAACTTGGACTTGACCTGACATCGGTCCGGTGTACGGCTGTATTGTAGAACTGGTACTTGCCCTGACATCGGTCCGGTGTACGGCTGTATTGTAGAACTGGTACTTGCCCTGACATTGGTCCGGTGTACGGCTGTATTGTAGAACTTGTACTTGCCCTGACATTGGTCTGGTGTACGGCTGTATTGTAGAACTTGTACTTGCCCTGACATTGGTCCGGTGTACGGCTGTATTGTAGAACTTGTACTTGCCCTGACATTGGTCCGGTGTACGGCTGTATTGTAGAACTTGTACTTGCCCTGACATTGGTCCGGTGTACGGCTGTATTGTAGAACTTGTACTTGCCCTGACATTGGTCCGGTGTACGGCTGTATTGTAGAACTTGTACTTGCCCTGACATTGGTCCGGTGTACGGCTGTATTGTAGAACTTGTACTTGCCCTGACATTGGTCCGGTGTACGGCTGTATTGTAGAACTTGTACTTGCCCTGACATTGGTCCGGTGTACGGCTGTATTGTAGAACTTGTACTTGCCCTGACATTGGTCCGGTGTACGGCTTTATTGTAGAACTTGTACTTGCCCTGACATTGGTCTTGTGTGTGGCTGTATTGTAGAACTTGTACTTGCCCTGACATTGGTCTTGTGTGTGGCTGTATTGTAGAACTTGTACTTGCCCTGACATTGGTCCGGTGTACGGCTGTATTGTAGAACTTGTACTTGCCCTGACATTGGTCCGGTGTGTGGCTGTATTGTAGAACATGTACTTGCCCTGACATTGGTCCGGTGTGTGGCTGTATTGTAGAACTTGTACTTGCCCTGACATTGGTCCGGTGTGTGGCTGTATTGTAGAACTTGTACTTGCCCTGACATTGGTCCGGTGTGTGGCTGTATTGTAGAACATGTACTTGCCCTGACATTGGTCCGGTGTGTGGCTGTATTGTAGAACTTGTACTTGCCCTGACATTGGTCCGGTGTGTGGCTGTATTGTAGAACATGTACTTGCCCTGACATTGGTCCGGTGTGTGGCTGTATTGTAGAACTTGTACTTGCCCTGACATTGGTCCGGTGTGTGGCTGTATTGTAGAACTTGTACTTGCCCTGACATTGGTCCGGTGTGTGGCTGTATTGTAGAACTTGTACTTGCCCTGACATTGGTCCGGTGTGTTGCTGTATTGTAGAACTTGTACTTGCCCTGACATTGGTCCGGTGTGTGGCTGTATTGTAGAACTTGTACTTGCCCTGACATTGGTCCGGTGTGTGGCTGTATTGTAGAACTTGTACTTGCCCTGACATTCGTCTGGTGTGTGGCTGTATTGTAGAACTTGTACTTGCCCTGACATTCGTCCGGTGTGTGGCTGTATTGTAGAACTTGTACTTGCCCTGACATTGGTCCTGTGTACGGCTGTATTGTAGAACTTGTACTTACCCTGACATTGGTCCGCTGTACGGCTGTATTGCAGAACTTGTACTTGCCCTGACATTGGTCCGGTGTGTGGCTGTATTGTAGAACTTGTACTTGCCCTGACATTGGTCCGGTGTGTGGCTGTATTGTAGAACTTGTACTTGCCCTGACATTGGTCTGGTGTGTGGCTGTATTGTAACATTGGTCCGGTGTGTGGCTGTATTGTGGAACTTGTACTTGCCCTGACATTGGTCCGGTGTGTGGCTGTATTGTAGAACTGGTACTTGCCCTGACATTGGTCCGTTGTGTGGCTGTATTGTAGAACTGGTACTTGCCGTGACATCGGTCCGGTGTGTGGCTGTATTGGTGTACGGGTGTATTGTAGAGCTTGTACTTGCCCTGACATTGGTCCGGTGTACGGCTGTATTGTAGAACTTGTACTTGCCCTGACATTGGTCCGGTGTACGGCTGTATTGTAGAACTTGTACTTGCCCTGACATTGGTCCGGTGTGTGGCTGTATTGTGGAACTTGTACTTGCCCTGACATTGGTCCGGTGTGTGGCTGTATTGTGGAACTTGTACTTGCCCTGACATTGGTCCGGTGTGTGGCTGTATTGTAGAACTGGTACTTGCCCTGACATTGGTCCGGTGTGTGGCTGTATTGTAGAACTTGTACTTGCCGGGACATCGGTCCGGTGTGTGGCTGTATTGTAGAACTTGGACTTGCCGTGACATCGGTCTGGTGTGTGGCTGTATTCTAGAACTTGGACTTGCCCTGACATCGGTCCGGTGTACGGCTGTATTGTAGAACTTGTACTTGCCCTGACATTGGTCCGGTGTACGGCTGTATTGTAGAACTTGTACTTGCCCTGACATTGGTCCGGTGTACGGCTGTATTGTAGATCTTGTACTTGCCCTGACATTGGTCCGGTGTACGGGTGTATTGTAGAACTTGTACTTGCCCTGACATTGGTCCGGTGTACCGGTGTATTGTAGAGCTTGTACTTTCCCTGACATTGGTCTGGTGTACGGCTGTATTGTAGAGCTTGTACTTGCCCTGACATTGGTCCGGTGTAGGGCTGTATTGTAGAACTTGTACTTGCCCTGACATTGGTCCGGTGTACGGCTGTATTGTAGAACTTGTACTTGCCCTGACATTGGTCCAGTGTACGGCTGTATTGTAGAACTTGTACTCGCCCTGACATTGGTCCGGTGTACGTCTGTATTGTAGAACATGTACTCGCCCTGACATTGGTTCGGTGTACGGCTGTATTGTAGAACTTGTACTCGCCCTGACATTGGTCCGGTGTACGGCTGTATTGTAGAACTTGTACTTGCCCTGACATTGGTCCGGTGTACGGCTGTATTGTAGAACTTGTACTTGCCCTGACATTGGTCCGGTGTGTGGCTGTATTGTAGAACTTGTACTTGCCCTGACATTGGTCCGGTGTGTGGCTGTATTGTAGAACTTGTACTTGCCCTGACATTCGTCTGGTGTGTGGCTGTATTGTAGAACTTGTACTTGCCCTGACATTCGTCCGGTGTGTGGCTGTATTGTAGAACTTGTACTTGCCCTGACATTGGTCCTGTGTACGGCTGTATTGTAGAACTTGTACTTGCCCTGACATTGGTCCGCTGTACGGCTGTATTGCAGAACTTGTACTTGCCCTGACATTGGTCCGGTGTGTGGCTGTATTGTAGAACTTGTACTTGCCCTGACATTGGTCCGGTGTGTGGCTGTATTGTAGAACTTGTACTTGCCCTGACATTGGTCTGGTGTGTGGCTGTATTGTAACATTGGTCCGGTGTGTGGCTGTATTGTGGAACTTGTACTTGCCCTGACATTGGTCCGGTGTGTGGCTGTATTGTAGAACTGGTTCTTGCCCTGACATTGGTCCGTTGTGTGGCTGTATTGTAGAACTGGTACTTGCCGTGACATTGGTCCGGTGTGTGGCTGTATTGGTGTACGGGTGTATTGTAGAGCTTGTACTTGCCCTGACATTGGTCCGGTGTACGGCTGTATTGTAGAACTTGTACTTGCCCTGACATTGGTCCGGTGTACGGCTGTATTGTAGAACTTGTACTTGCCCTGACATTGGTCCGGTGTGTGGCTGTATTGTGGAACTTGTACTTGCCCTGACATTGGTCCGGTGTGTGGCTGTATTGTGGAACTTGTACTTGCCCTGACATTGGTCCGGTGTGTGGCTGTATTGTAGAACTGGTACTTGCCCTGACATTGGTCCGGTGTGTGGCTGTATTGTAGAACTTGTACTTGCCGGGACATCGGTCCGGTGTGTGGCTGTATTGTAGAACTTGGACTTGCCGTGACATCGGTCTGGTGTGTGGCTGTATTCTAGAACTTGGACTTGCCCTGACATCGGTCCGGTGTACGGCTGTATTGTAGAACTTGTACTTGCCCTGACATTGGTCCGGTGTACGGCTGTATTGTAGAACTTGTACTTGCCCTGACATTGGTCCGGTGTACGGCTGTATTGTAGAACTTGTACTTGCCCTGACATTGGTCCGGTGTACGGGTGTATTGTAGAACTTGTACTTGCCCTGACATTGGTCCGGTGTACCGGTGTATTGTAGAGCTTGTACTTTCCCTGACATTGGTCTGGTGTACGGCTGTATTGTAGAGCTTGTACTTGCCCTGACATTGGTCCGGTGTAGGGCTGTATTGTAGAACTTGTACTTGCCCTGACATTGGTCCGGTGTACGGCTGTATTGTAGAACTTGTACTTGCCCTGACATTGGTCCAGTGTACGGCTGTATTGTAGAACTTGTACTCGCCCTGACATTGGTCCGGTGTACGTCTGTATTGTAGAACATGTACTCGCCCTGACATTGGTTCGGTGTACGGCTGTATTGTAGAACTTGTACTCGCCCTGACATTGGTCCGGTGTACGGCTGTATTGTAGAACTTGTACTTGCCCTGACATTGGTCCGGTGTACGGCTGTATTGTAGAACTTGTACTTGCCCTGACATTGGTCCGGTGTACGGCTGTATTCTAGAACATGTACTTGCCGTGACATCGGTCCGGTGTGTGGCTGTATTGTAGAACTTGGACTTGCCCTGACATTCGTCCGGTGTACGGCTGTATTGTAGAACTTGGACTTGCCCTGACATCGGTCCGGTGTGTGGCTGTATTGTAGAACTTGGACTTGCCCTGACATTCGTCCGGTGTACGGCTGTATTGTAGAACTTGGACTTGCCCTGACATTGGTCCGGTGTACGGCTGTATTGTAGAACTTGTACTTGCCCTGACATTGGTCCGGTGTACGGCTGTATTGTAGAACATGTACTTGCCCTGACATTGGTCCGGTGTACGGCTGCATTGTAGAACTTGTACTTGCCCTGACATTGGTCCGGTGTACGGCTGTATTGTAGAACTTGTACTTGCCCTGACATTGGTCCGGTGTACGGCTTTATTGTAGAACTTGTAGTTGCCCTGACATTGGTCCGGTGTACGGCTGTATTGTAGAACTTGTACTTGCCCTGACATTGGTCCGGTGTACGGGTGTATTGTAGAGCTTGTACTTGCCCTCACATTGGTCCGGTGTACGGCTGTATTGTAGAGCTTGTACTTTCCCTGACATTGGTCCGGTGTACGGCTGTTTTGTAGAACTTGTACTTGCCCTGACATTGGTCCGGTGTACGGCTGTATTGTAGAACTGGTACTTGCCCTGACATTGGTCCGGTGTACGGCTGTATTGTAGAGCTTGTACTTGCCCTGACATTGGTCCGGTGTGTGGCTGTATTGTAGAACTTGTACTTGCCCTGACATTGGTCCTGTGTATGGCTGTATTGTAGAACTTGTACTTGCCCTGACATTGGTCCGGTGTACGGCTGTATTGCAGAACTTGTACTTGCCCTGACATTGGTCCGGTGTGTGGCTGTATTGTAGAACTTGTACTTGCCCTGACATTGGTCCGGTGTGTGGCTGTATTGTAGAACTTGTACTTGCCCTGACATTGGTCCGGTGTGTGGCTGTATTGTAGAACTTGTACTTGCCCTGACATTGGTCTGGTGTGTGGCTGTATTGTAGAACTTGTACTTCCCCTGACATTGGTCCGGTGTGTGGCTGTATTGTGGAACTTGTACTTGCCCTGACATTGGTCCGGTGTCTGGCTGTATTGTGGAACTTGTACTTGCCCTGACATTGGTCCGGTGTGTGGCTGTATTGTAGAACTGGTACTTGCCCTGACATTGGTCCGGTGTGTGGCTGTATTGTAGAACTGGTACTTGCCGTGACATCGGTCCGGTGTGTGGCTGTATTGGTGTATGGGTGTATTGTAGAGCTTGTACTTGCCCTGACATTGGTCTGGTGTACGGCTGTATTGTAGAGCTTGTACTTGCCCTGACATTGGTCCGGTGTACGGCTGTATTGTAGAACTTGTACTTGCCCTGACATTGGTCCGGTGTACGGCTGTATTGTAGAAATTGTACTTGCCCTGACATTGGTCCGGTGTACGGCTGTATTGTAGAACTTGTACTTGCCCTGACATTGGTCCGGTGTGTGGCTGTATTGTGGAACTTGTACTTGCCCTGACATTGGTCCGGTGTGTGGCTGTATTGTGGAACTTGTACTTGCCCTGACATTGGTCCGGTGTGTGGCTGTATTGTAGAACTGGTACTTGCCCTGACATTGGTCCGGTGTGTGGCTGTATTGTAGAACTGGTACTTGCCCTGACATTGGTCCGGTGTGTGGCTGTATTGTAGAACTTGTACTTGCCGGGACATCGGTCCGGTGTGTGGCTGTATTGTAGAACTTGGACTTGCCGTGACATCGGTCTGGTGTGTGGCTGTATTCTAGAACTTGGACTTGCCCTGACATCGGTCCGGTGTATGGCTGTATTGTAGAACTTGGACTTGCCCTGACATCGGTCCGGTGTACGGCTGTATTGTAGAACATGTACTTGCCCTGACATTGGTCCGGTGTACGGCTGTATTGTAGAACTTGTACTTGCCCTGACATTGGTCCGGTGTACGGCTGTATTGTAGAACTTGTACTTGCCCTGACATTGGTCCGGTGTACGGCTGTATTGTAGAACTTGTACTTGCCCTGACATTGGTCCGGTGTACGGGTGTATTGTAGAGCTTGTACTTGCCCTGACATTGGTCTGGTGTACGGCTGTATTGTAGAGCTTGTACTTGCCCTGACATTGGTCCGGTGTACGGCTGTATTGTAGAACTTGTACTTGCCCTGACATTGGTCCGGTGTATGGCTGTATTGTAGAGCTTGTACTTGCCCTGACATTGGTCCGATGTACGGCTGTATTGTAGAACTTGTACTCGCCCTGACATTGGTCCGGTGTACGTCTGTATTGTAGAACATGTACTTGCCCTGACATTGGTTCAGTGTACGGCTGTATTGTAGAAATTGTACTTGCCCTGACATTGGTCCGGTGTACGGCTGTATTGTAGAACTTGTACTTGCCCTGACATTGGTCCGGTGTGTGGCTGTATTGTAGAACTGGTACTTGCCCTGACATTGGTCCGGTGTGTGGCTGTATTGTAGAACTTGTACTTGCCGGGACATCGGTCCGGTGTGTGGCTGTATTGTAGAACTTGGACTTGCCCTGACATCGGTCCGGTGTACGGCTGTATTGTAGAACTTGTACTTGCCCTGACATTGGTCCGGTGTACGGCTGTATTGTAGAACTTGTACTTGCCCTGACATTGGTCCGGTGTGTGGCTGTATTGTAGAACTGGTACTTGCCCTGACATTTGTCCGGTGTGTGGCTGTATTGTAGAACTTGTACTTGCCGGGACATCGGTCCGGTGTGTGGCTGTATTGTAGAACTTGGACTTGCCGTGACATCGGTCTGGTGTGTGGCTGTATTCTAGAACTTGGACTTGCCCTGACATCGGTCCGGTGTACGGCTGTATTGTAGAACTTGTACTTGCCCTGACATTGGTCCGGTGTACGGCTGTATTGTAGAACTTGTACTTGCCCTGACATTGGTCCGGTGTACGGCTGTATTGTAGAACTGTATTGTAGAACATCGGTCCGGTGTGTGGCTGTATTGTAGAACTGGTACTTGCCCTGACATTGGTCCGGTGTGTGGCTGTATTGTAGAACTTGTACTTGCCGTGACATCGGTCTGGTGTGTGGCTGTATTCTAGAACTTGGACTTGCCCTGACATCGGTCCGGTGTACGGCTGTATTGTAGAACTTGTACTTGCCCTGACATTGGTCCGGTGTACGGCTGTATTGTAGAACTTGTACTTGCCCTGACATTGGTCCGGTGTGTGGCTGTATTGTAGAACTTGGACTTGCCGTGACATCGGTCTGGTGTGTGGCTGTATTCTAGAACTTGGACTTGCCCTGACATCGGTCCGGTGTACGGCTGTATTGTAGAACTTGTACTTGCCCTGACATTGGTCCGGTGTACGGCTGTATTGTAGAACTTGTACTTGCCGGGACATCGGTCCGGTGTGTGGCTGTATTGTAGAACTTGGACTTGCCGTGACATCGGTCTGGTGTGTGGCTGTATTCTAGAACTTGGACTTGCCCTGACATTGGTCCGGTGTACGGCTGTATTGTAGAACTTGTACTTGCCCTGACATTGGTCCGGTGTACGGCTGTATTGTAGAACTTGTACTTGCCCTGACATTGATCCGGTGTACGGCTGTATTGTAGAACTGTATTGTAGAACATCGGTCCGGTGTGTGGCTGTATTGTAGAACTTGGACTTGCCCTGACATCGGTCCGGTGTACGGCTGTATTGTAGAACTTGTACTTGCCCTGACATTGGTCCGGTGTACGGCTGTATTGTAGAACTTGTACTTGCCCTGACATTGGTCCGGTGTACGGCTGTATTGTAGAACTTGTACTTGCCCTGACATTGGTCCGGTGTACGGCTGTATTGTAGAACTTGTACTTGCCGGGACATCGGTCCGGTGTGTGGCTGTATTGTAGAACTTGGACTTGCCGTGACATCGGTCTGGTGTGTGGCTGTATTCTAGAACTTGGACTTGCCCTGACATCGGTCCGGTGTACGGCTGTATTGTAGAACTTGTACTTGCCCTGACATTGGTCCGGTGTGTGGCTGTATTGTAGAACTGGTACTTGCCCTGACATTGGTCCGGTGTGTGGCTGTATTGTAGAACTTGTACTTGCCCTGACATTGGTCCGGTGTACGGCTGTATTGTAGAACTTGGACTTGCCCTGACATTGGTCCGGTGTGTGGCTGTATTGTAGAACTTGTACTTGCCCTGACATTGGTCCGGTGTGTGGCTGTATTGTAGAACTTGTACTTGCCGGGACATCGGTCCGGTGTGTGGCTGTATTGTAGAACTTGGACTTGCCGTGACATCGGTCTGGTGTGTGGCTGTATTCTAGAACTTGGACTTGCCCTGACATCGGTCCGGTGTACGGCTGTATTGTAGAACTTGTACTTGCCCTGACATTGGTCCGGTGTACGGCTGTATTGTAGAACTTGTACTTGCCCTGACATTGGTCCGGTGTACGGCTGTATTGTAGAACTTGTACTTGCCCTGACATTGGTCCGGTGTACGGGTGTATTGTAGAACTTGTACTTGCCCTGACATTGGTCCGGTGTACCGGTGTATTGTAGAGCTTGTACTTGCCCTGACATTGGTCTGGTGTACGGCTGTATTGTAGAGCTTGTACTTGCCCTGACATTGGTCCGGTGTAGGGCTGTATTGTAGAACTTGTACTTGCCCTGACATTGGTCCGGTGTACGGCTGTATTGTAGAACTTGTACTTGCCCTGACATTGGTCCGGTGTACGTCTGTATTGTAGAACTTGTACTCGCCCTGACATTGGTCCGGTGTACGGCTGTATTGTAGAACTTTTACTCGCCCTGACATTGGTCCGGTGTACGGCTGTATTGTAGAACTTGTACTCGCCCTGACATTGGTCCGGTGTACGGCTGTATTGTAGAACTTGTATTTGCCCTGACATTGGTCCGGTGTACGGCTGTATTCTAGAACATGTACTTGCCGTGACATCGGTCCGGTGTGTGGCTGTATTGTAGAACTTGGACTTGCCCTGACATTCGTCCGGTGTACGGCTGTATTGTAGAACTTGGACTTGCCCTGACATCGGTCCGGTGTGTGGCTGTATTGTAGAACTTGGACTTGCCCTGACATTCGTCCGCTGTACGGCTGTATTGTAGAACTTGGACTTGTCCTGACATTGGTCCGGTGTACGGCTGTATTGTAGAACTTGTACTTGCCCTGACATTGGTCCGGTGTACGGCTGTATTGTAGAACATGTACTTGCCCTGACATTGGTCCGGTGTACGGCTGCATTGTAGAACTTGTACTTGCCCTGACATTGGTCCGGTGTACGGCTGTATTGTAGAACTTGTACTTGCCCTGACATTGGTCCGGTGTACGGCTGTATTGTAGAACTTGTACTTGCCCTGACATTGGTCCGGTGTACGGCTGTATTGTAGAACTTGTACTTGCCCTGACATTGGTCCGGTGTACGGGTGTATTGTAGAGCTTGTACTTGCCCTGACATTGGTCCGGTGTACGGCTGTATTGTAGAGCTTGTACTTGCCCTGACATTGGTCTGGTGTACGGCTGTTTTGTAGAACTTGTACTTGCCCTGACATTGGTCCGGTGTACGGCTGTATTGTAGAACTGGTACTTGCCCTGACATTGGTCCGGTGTACGGCTGTATTGTAGAGCTTGTACTTGCCCTGACATTGGTCCGGTGTGTGGCTGTATTGTAGAACTTGTACTTGCCCTGACATTGGTCCGGTGTGTGGCTGTATTGTAGAACTTGTACTTGCCCTGACATTCGTCTGGTGTGTGGCTGTATTGTAGAACTTGTACTTGCCCTGACATTCGTCCGGTGTGTGGCTGTATTGTAGAACTTGTACTTGCCCTGACATTGGTCCTGTGTATGGCTGTATTGTAGAACTTGTACTTGCCCTGACATTGGTCCGGTGTACGGCTGTATTGCAGAACTTGTACTTGCCCTGACATTGGTCCGGTGTGTGGCTGTATTGTAGAACTTGTACTTGCCCTGACATTGGTCCGGTGTGTGGCTGTATTGTAGAACTTGTACTTGCCCTGACATTGGTCTGGTGTGTGGCTGTATTGTAGAACTTGTACTTGCCCTGACATTGGTCCGGTGTGTGGCTGTATTGTGGAACTTGTACTTGCCCTGACATTGGTCCGGTGTCTGGCTGTATTGTGGAACTTGTACTTGCCCTGACATTGGTCCGGTGTGTGGCTGTATTGTAGAACTGGTACATGCCCTGACATTGGTCCGGTGTGTGGCTGTATTGTAGAACTGGTACTTGCCGTGACATCGGTCCGGTGTGTGGCTGTATTGGTGTATGGGTGTATTGTAGAGCTTGTACTTGCCCTGACATTGGTCTGGTGTACGGCTGTATTGTAGAGCTTGTACTTGCCCTGACATTGGTCCGGTGTACGGCTGTATTGTAGAACTTGTACTTGCCCTGACATTGGTCCGGTGTACGGCTGTATTGTAGAAATTGTACTTGCCCTGACATTGGTCCGGTGTACGGCTGTATTGTAGAACTTGTACTTGCCCTGACATTGGTCCGGTGTGTGGCTGTATTGTGGAACTTGTACTTGCCCTGACATTGGTCCGGTGTGTGGCTGTATTGTGGAACTTGAACTTGCCCGGACATTGGTCCGGTGTGTGGCTGTATTGTAGAACTGGTACTTGCCCTGACATTGGTCCGGTGTGTGGCTGTATTGTAGAACTGGTACTTGCCCTGACATTGGTCCGGTGTGTGGCTGTATTGTAGAACTTGTACTTGCCGGGACATCGGTCCGGTGTGTGGCTGTATTGTAGAACTTGGACTTGCCGTGACATCGGTCTGGTGTGTGGCTGTATTCTAGAACTTGGACTTGCCCTGACATCGGTCCGGTGTACGGCTGTATTGTAGAACTTGGACTTGCCCTGACATCGGTCCGGTGTACGGCTGTATTGTAGAACATGTACTTGCCCTGACATTGGTCCGGTGTACGGCTGTATTGTAGAACTTGTACTTGCCCTGACATTGGTCCGGTGTACGGCTGTATTGTAGAACTTGTACTTGCCCTGACATTGGTCCGGTGTACGGCTGTATTGTAGAACTTGTACTTGCCCTGACATTGGTCCGGTGTACGGGTGTATTGTAGAGCTTGTACTTGCCCTGACATTGGTCTGGTGTACGGCTGTATTGTAGAGCTTGTACTTGCCCTGACATTGGTCCGGTGTACGGCTGTATTGTAGAACTTGTACTTGCCGTGACATTGGTCCGGTGTACGGCTGTATTGTAGAGCTTGTACTTGCCCTGACATTGGTCTGATGTACGGCTGTATTGTAGAACTTGTACTCGCCCTGACATTGGTCCGGTGTACGTCTGTATTGTAGAACATGTACTTGCCCTGACATTGGTTCGGTGTACGGCTGTATTGTAGAACTTGTACTTGCCCTGACATTGGTCCGGTGTACGGCTGTATTGTAGAACTTGTACTTGCGCTGACATTGGTCCGGTGTGCGGCTGTATTCTAGAACATGTACTTGCCCTGACATCGGTCCGGTGTGTGGCTGTATTGTAGAACTTGGACTTGCCCTGACATTCGTCCGGTGTACGGCTGTATTGTAGAACTTGGACTTGCCCTGACATTGGTCCGATGTACGGCTGTATTGTAGAACTTGTACTTGCCCTGACATTGGTCTGGTGTACGGCTGTATTGTAGAACATGTACTTGCCCTGACATTGGTCCGGTGTACGGCTGCATTGTAGAACTTGTACTTGCCCTGACATTGTTCCGGTGTACGGCTGTATTGTAGAACTTGTACTTGCCCTGACATTGGTCCGGTGTACGGCTGTATTGTAGAGCTTGTACTTGCCTAGACATTGGTCCGGTGTACGGCTGTATTGTAGAACTTGTACTTGCCCTGACATTGGTCCGGTGTACGGGTGTATTGTAGAGCTTGTACTTGCCCTGACATTGGTCCGGTGTACGGCTGTATTGTAGAGCTTGTACTTGCCCTGACATTGGTCTGGTGTACGGCTGTTTTGTAGAACTTGTACTTGCCCTGACATTGGTCCGGTGTACGGTTGTATTGTAGAACTGGTACTTGCCCTGACATTGGTCCGGTGTACGGCTGTATTGTAGAGCTTGTACTTGCCCTGACATTGGTCCGGTGTGTGGCTGTATTGTAGAACTTGTACTTGCCCTGACATTGGTCCGGTGTGTGGCTGTATTGTAGAACTTGGACTTGCCGGGACATCGGTCCGGTGTGTGGCTGTATTGTAGAACTTGGACTTGCCGTGACATCGGTCTGGTGTGTGGCTGTATTGTAGAACTTGTACTTGCCCTGACATTGGTCCGGTGTACGGCTGTATTGTAGAACTTGTACTTGCCCTGACATTGGTCCGGTGTACGGCTGTATTGTAGAACTTGTACTTGCCCTGACATTGGTCCGGTGTACGTTTGTATTGTAGAACATGTACTTGCCCTGACATTGGTCCGGTGTACGGCTGTATTGTAGAGCTTGTACTTGCCCTGACATTGGTCCGGTGTACGGGTGTATTGTAGAGCTTGTACTTGCCCTGACATTGGTCCGGTGTACGGCTGTATTGTAGAGCTTGTACTTGCCCTGACATTGGTCCGGTGTACGGCTGTATTGTAGAACTTGTACTTGCCCTGACATTGGTCCGGTGTGTGGCTGTATTGTAGAACATGTACTTGCCCTGACATTGGTCCGGTGTGTGGCTGTATTGTAGAACATGTACTTGCCCTGACATTGGTCCGGTGTGTGGCTGTATTGTAGAACTTGTACTTGCCCTGACATTGGTCCGGTGTGTGGCTGTATTGTAGAACATGTACTTGCCCTGACATTGGTCCGGTGTGTGGCTGTATTGTAGAACATGTACTTGCCCTGACATTGGTCCGGTGTGTGGCTGTATTGTAGAACTTGTACTTGCCCTGACATTCGTCCGGTGTGTGGCTGTATTGTAGAACTTGTACTTGCCCTGACATTGGTCCGGTGTGTGGCTGTATTGTGGAACTTGTACTTGCCCTGACATTGGTCCGGTGTGTGGCTGTATTGCGGAACTTGTACTTGCCCTGACATTGGTCCGGTGTGTGGCTGTATTGTAGAACCTGTACTTGCCCTGACATTGGTCTGGTGTGTGGCTGTATTGTAGAACTTGTACTTGCCCTGACATTGGTCCGGTGTGTGGCTGTATTGTAGAACTTGTACTTGCCCTACTTGTACTTGCCCTGACATTGGTCCGGTGTGTGGCTGTAATGTAGAACTTGTACTTGCCCTGACATTGGTCCGGTATGTGGCTGTATCGTAGAACTTGTACTTGCCCTGACATTGGTCCGGTGTGTGGCTGTATTGTAGAACTTGTACTTGCCCTCATTGGTCCGGTGTGTGGCTGTATCGTAGAACTTGTAATTGCCCTGACATTGGTCCGGTGTGTGGCTGTATTGTAGAACTTGTACTTGCCCTGACATTGGTCCGGTGTGTGGCTGTATCGTAGAACTTGTACTTGCCCTGAAATTGGTCCGGTGTGTGGCTGTATTGTAGAACTTGTACTTGCCCTGACATTGGTCCGGTGTGTGGCTGTATTGTAGAACTTGTACTTGCCCTGACATTGGTCCGGTGTGTGGCTGTATCGTAGAACTTGTACTTGCCCTGAAATTGGTCCGGTGTGTGGCTGTATTGTAGAACTTGTACTTGCCCTGACATTGGTCCGGTGTGTGGCTGTAATGTAGAACTTGTACTTGCCCTGACATTGGTCCAGTGTGTGGCTGTATCGTAGAACTTGTACTTGCCCTGACATTGGTCCGGTGTGTGGCTGTATCGTAGAACTTGTAATTGCCCTGACATTGGTCCAGTGTGTGGCTGTATTGTAGAACTTGTACTTGCCCTGACATTGGTCCGGTGTGTGGCTGTATCGTAGAACTTGTACTTGCCCTGAAATTGGTCCGGTGTGTGGCTGTATCGTAGAACTTGTACTTGCCCTGACATTGGTCCGGTGTGTGGCTGTATTGTAGAACTTGTACTTGCCCTGACATTGGTCCGGTGTGTGGCTGTATTGTAGAACTTGTACTTGACCTTCCATTGGTCCGGTGTGTGGCTGTATTGTAGAACTTGTACTTGCCCTGCCATTGGTCCGGTGTGTGGCTGTATTGTAAAACTTGTAATTGCCCTGACATTGGTCCGCTGTGTGGCTGTATTGTAGAACTTGTACTTGCCCTGACATTGGTCCGGTGTGTGGCTGTATTGTAGAACTTGTACTTGCCCTGACATTGGTCCGGTGTGTGGCTGTATTGTAGAACTTTTACTTGCCCTGACATTGGTCCGGTGTGTGGCTGTATTGTAGAACTTGTACTTGCCCTGACATGGGTCCGGTGTGTGGCTGTATTGTAGAACTTGTACTTGCCCTGACATGGGTCAGGTGTGTGGCTGTATTGTAGAACTTGTACTTGCCGTGACATCGGTCCGGTGTGTGGCTGTATTCTAGAACTTGGACTTGCCCTGACGTCGGTCCGGTGTGTGGCTGTATTGTAGAACTTGGACTTGCCCTGACGTCGGTCCGGTGTGTGGCTGTATTGTAGAACTTGTACTTGACCTGACATTGGTCCGGTGTACGGCTGTATTGTAGAACTTGTACTTGCGCTGACATTGGTCCGGTGTACGGCTGTATTGTAGAACTTGTACTTGCCCTGACATTGGTCCGGTGTACGTTTGTATTGTAGAACATGTACTTGCCCTGACATTGGTCCGGTGTACGGCTGTATTGTAGAACTTGTACTTGCCCTGACATTGGTCCGGTGTACGGCTGTATTGTAGAGCTTGTACTTGCCCTGACATTGGTCCGGTGTACGGGTGTATTGTAGAGCTTGTACTTGCCCTGACATTGGTCCGGTGTACGGCTGTATTGTAGAGCTTGTACTTGCCCTGACATTGGTCCGGTGTACGGCTGTATTGTAGAACTTGTACTTGCCCTGACATTGGTCCGGTGTGCGGCTGTATTGTAGAACATGTACTTGCCCTGACATTGGTCCGGTGTGTGGCTGTATTGTAGAACTTGTACTTGCCCTGACATTGGTCCGGTGTGTGGCTGTATTGTAGAACTTGTACTTGCCCTGACATTGGTCCGGTGTGTGGCTGTATTGTAGAACATGTACTTGCCCTGACATTGGTCCGGTGTGTGGCTGTATTGTAGAACATGTACTTGCCCTGACATTGGTCCGGTGTGTGGCTGTATTGTAGAACTTGTACTTGCCCTGACATTCGTCCGGTGTGTGGCTGTATTGTAGAACTTGTACTTGCCCTGACATTGGTCCGGTGTGTGGCTGTATTGTGGAACTTGTACTTGCCCTGACATTGGTCCGGTGTGTGGCTGTATTGCGGAACTTGTACTTGCCCTGACATTGGTCCGGTGTGTGGCTGTATTGTAGAACCTGTACTTGCCCTGACATTGGTCTGGTGTGTGGCTGTATTGTAGAACTTGGACTTGCCCTGACATTCGTCCGGTGTACGGCTGTATTGTAGAACTTGGACTTGCCCTGACATTGGTCCGGTGTACGGCTGTATTGTAGAACTTGTACTTGCCCTGACATTGGTCTGGTGTACGGCTGTATTGTAGAACATGTACTTGCCCTGACATTGGTCCGGTGTACGGCTGCATTGTAGAACTTGTACTTGCCCTGACATTGTTCCGGTGTACGGCTGTATTGTAGAACTTGTACTTGCCCTGACATTGGTCCGGTGTACGGCTGTATTGTAGAGCTTGTACTTGCCTAGACATTGGTCCGGTGTACGGCTGTATTGTAGAACTTGTACTTGCCCTGACATTGGTCCGGTGTACGGGTGTATTGTAGAGCTTGTACTTGCCCTGACATTGGTCCGGTGTACGGCTGTATTGTAGAGCTTGTACTTGCCCTGACATTGGTCTGGTGTACGGCTGTTTTGTAGAACTTGTACTTGCCCTGACATTGGTCCGGTGTACGGTTGTATTGTAGAACTGGTACTTGCCCTGACATTGGTCCGGTGTACGGCTGTATTGTAGAGCTTGTACTTGCCCTGACATTGGTCCGGTGTGTGGCTGTATTGTAGAACTTGTACTTGCCCTGACATTGGTCCGGTGTGTGGCTGTATTGTAGAACTTGGACTTGCCGGGACATCGGTCCGGTGTGTGGCTGTATTGTAGAACTTGGACTTGCCGTGACATCGGTCTGGTGTGTGGCTGTATTGTAGAACTTGTACTTGCCCTGACATTGGTCCGGTGTACGGCTGTATTGTAGAACTTGTACTTGCCCTGACATTGGTCCGGTGTACGGCTGTATTGTAGAACTTGTACTTGCCCTGACATTGGTCCGGTGTACGTTTGTATTGTAGAACATGTACTTGCCCTGACATTGGTCCGGTGTACGGCTGTATTGTAGAGCTTGTACTTGCCCTGACATTGGTCCGGTGTACGGGTGTATTGTAGAGCTTGTACTTGCCCTGACATTGGTCCGGTGTACGGCTGTATTGTAGAGCTTGTACTTGCCCTGACATTGGTCCGGTGTACGGCTGTATTGTAGAACTTGTACTTGCCCTGACATTGGTCCGGTGTGTGGCTGTATTGTAGAACATGTACTTGCCCTGACATTGGTCCGGTGTGTGGCTGTATTGTAGAACATGTACTTGCCCTGACATTGGTCCGGTGTGTGGCTGTATTGTAGAACTTGTACTTGCCCTGACATTGGTCCGGTGTGTGGCTGTATTGTAGAACATGTACTTGCCCTGACATTGGTCCGGTGTGTGGCTGTATTGTAGAACATGTACTTGCCCTGACATTGGTCCGGTGTGTGGCTGTATTGTAGAACTTGTACTTGCCCTGACATTCGTCCGGTGTGTGGCTGTATTGTAGAACTTGTACTTGCCCTGACATTGGTCCGGTGTGTGGCTGTATTGTGGAACTTGTACTTGCCCTGACATTGGTCCGGTGTGTGGCTGTATTGCGGAACTTGTACTTGCCCTGACATTGGTCCGGTGTGTGGCTGTATTGTAGAACCTGTACTTGCCCTGACATTGGTCTGGTGTGTGGCTGTATTGTAGAACTTGTACTTGCCCTGACATTGGTCCGGTGTGTGGCTGTATTGTAGAACTTGTACTTGCCCTACTTGTACTTGCCCTGACATTGGTCCGGTGTGTGGCTGTAATGTAGAACTTGTACTTGCCCTGACATTGGTCCGGTATGTGGCTGTATCGTAGAACTTGTACTTGCCCTGACATTGGTCCGGTGTGTGGCTGTATTGTAGAACTTGTACTTGCCCTCATTGGTCCGGTGTGTGGCTGTATCGTAGAACTTGTAATTGCCCTGACATTGGTCCGGTGTGTGGCTGTATTGTAGAACTTGTACTTGCCCTGACATTGGTCCGGTGTGTGGCTGTATCGTAGAACTTGTACTTGCCCTGAAATTGGTCCGGTGTGTGGCTGTATTGTAGAACTTGTACTTGCCCTGACATTGGTCCGGTGTGTGGCTGTATTGTAGAACTTGTACTTGCCCTGACATTGGTCCGGTGTGTGGCTGTATCGTAGAACTTGTACTTGCCCTGAAATTGGTCCGGTGTGTGGCTGTATTGTAGAACTTGTACTTGCCCTGACATTGGTCCGGTGTGTGGCTGTAATGTAGAACTTGTACTTGCCCTGACATTGGTCCAGTGTGTGGCTGTATCGTAGAACTTGTACTTGCCCTGACATTGGTCCGGTGTGTGGCTGTATCGTAGAACTTGTAATTGCCCTGACATTGGTCCGGTGTGTGGCTGTATTGTAGAACTTGTACTTGCCCTGACATTGGTCCGGTGTGTGGCTGTATCGTAGAACTTGTACTTGCCCTGAAATTGGTCCGGTGTGTGGCTGTATCGTAGAACTTGTACTTGCCCTGACATTGGTCCGGTGTGTGGCTGTATTGTAGAACTTGTACTTGCCCTGACATTGGTCCGGTGTGTGGCTGTATTGTAGAACTTGTACTTGACCTTCCATTGGTCCGGTGTGTGGCTGTATTGTAGAACTTGTACTTGCCCTGCCATTGGTCCGGTGTGTGGCTGTATTGTAAAACTTGTAATTGCCCTGACATTGGTCCGCTGTGTGGCTGTATTGTAGAACTTGTACTTGCCCTGACATTGGTCCGGTGTGTGGCTGTATTGTAGAACTTGTACTTGCCCTGACATTGGTCCGGTGTGTGGCTGTATTGTAGAACTTTTACTTGCCCTGACATTGGTCCGGTGTGTGGCTGTATTGTAGAACTTGTACTTGCCCTGACATGGGTCCGGTGTGTGGCTGTATTGTAGAACTTGTACTTGCCCTGACATGGGTCAGGTGTGTGGCTGTATTGTAGAACTTGTACTTGCCGTGACATCGGTCCGGTGTGTGGCTGTATTCTAGAACTTGGACTTGCCCTGACGTCGGTCCGGTGTGTGGCTGTATTGTAGAACTTGGACTTGCCCTGACGTCGGTCCGGTGTGTGGCTGTATTGTAGAACTTGTACTTGACCTGACATTGGTCCGGTGTACGGCTGTATTGTAGAACTTGTACTTGCCCTGACATTGGTCCGTTGTACGGCTGTATTGTAGAACTTGTACTTGCCCTGACATTGGTCCGGTGTACGTTTGTATTGTAGAACATGTACTTGCCCTGACATTGGTCCGGTGTACGGCTGTATTGTAGAACTTGTACTTGCCCTGACATTGGTCCGGTGTACGGCTGTATTGTAGAGCTTGTACTTGCCCTGACATTGGTCCGGTGTACGGGTGTATTGTAGAGCTTGTACTTGCCCTGACATTGGTCCGGTGTACGGCTGTATTGTAGAGCTTGTACTTGCCCTGACATTGGTCCGGTGTACGGCTGTATTGTAGAACTTGTACTTGCCCTGACATTGGTCCGGTGTGTGGCTGTATTGTAGAACATGTACTTGCCCTGACATTGGTCCGGTGTGTGGCTGTATTGTAGAACTTGTACTTGCCCTGACATTGGTCCGGTGTGTGGCTGTATTGTAGAACTTGTACTTGCCCTGACATTGGTCCGGTGTGTGGCTGTATTGTAGAACATGTACTTGCCCTGACATTGGTCCGGTGTGTGGCTGTATTGTAGAACATGTACTTGCCCTGACATTGGTCCGGTGTGTGGCTGTATTGTAGAACTTGTACTTGCCCTGACATTCGTCCGGTGTGTGGCTGTATTGTAGAACTTGTACTTGCCCTGACATTGGTCCGGTGTGTGGCTGTATTGTGGAACTTGTACTTGCCCTGACATTGGTCCGGTGTGTGGCTGTATTGCGGAACTTGTACTTGCCCTGACATTGGTCCGGTGTGTGGCTGTATTGTAGAACCTGTACTTGCCCTGACATTGGTCTGGTGTGTGGCTGTATTGTAGAACTTGTACTTGCCCTGACATTGGTCCGGTGTGTGGCTGTATTGTAGAACTTGTACTTTCCCTACTTGTACTTGCCCTGACATTGGTCCGGTGTGTGGCTGTAATGTAGAACTTGTACTTGCCCTGACATTGGTCTGGTGTGTGGCTGTATCGTAGAACTTGTACTTGCCCTGACATTGGTCCGGTGTGTGGCTGTATTGTAGAACTTGTACTTGCCCTGACATTGGTCCGGTGTGTGGCTGTATTGTAGAACTTGTACTTGCCCTGACATTGGTCCGGTGTGTGGCTGTATCGTAGAACTTGTACTTGCCCTGAAATTGGTCCGGTGTGTGGCTGTATTGTAGAACTTGTACTTGCCCTGACATTGGTCTGGTGTGTGGCTGTATTGTAGAACTTGTACTTGCCCTGACATTGGTCCGGTGTGTGGCTGTATTGTAGAACTTGTACTTGCCCTGACATTCGTCTGGTGTGTGGCTGTATTGTAGAACTTGTACTTGCCCTGACATTCGTCCGGTGTGTGGCTGTATTGTAGAACTTGTACTTGCCCTGACATTGGTCCTGTGTACGGCTGTATTGTAGAACTTGTACTTGCCCTGACATTGGTCCGCTGTACGGCTGTATTGCAGAACTTGTACTTGCCCTGACATTGGTCCGGTGTGTGGCTGTATTGTAGAACTTGTACTTGCCCTGACATTGGTCCGGTGTGTGGCTGTATTGTAGAACTTGTACTTGCCCTGACATTGGTCTGGTGTGTGGCTGTATTGTAACATTGGTCCGGTGTGTGGCTGTATTGTGGAACTTGTACTTGCCCTGACATTGGTCCGGTGTGTGGCTGTATTGTAGAACTGGTACTTGCCCTGACATTGGTCCGTTGTGTGGCTGTATTGTAGAACTGGTACTTGCCGTGACATCGGTCCGGTGTGTGGCTGTATTGGTGTACGGGTGTATTGTAGAGCTTGTACTTGCCCTGACATTGGTCCGGTGTACGGCTGTATTGTAGAACTTGTACTTGCCCTGACATTGGTCCGGTGTACGGCTGTATTGTAGAACTTGTACTTGCCCTGACATTGGTCCGGTGTGTGGCTGTATTGTGGAACTTGTACTTGCCCTGACATTGGTCCGGTGTGTGGCTGTATTGTGGAACTTGTACTTGCCCTGACATTGGTCCGGTGTGTGGCTGTATTGTAGAACTGGTACTTGCCCTGACATTGGTCCGGTGTGTGGCTGTATTGTAGAACTTGTACTTGCCGGGACATCGGTCCGGTGTGTGGCTGTATTGTAGAACTTGGACTTGCCGTGACATCGGTCTGGTGTGTGGCTGTATTCTAGAACTTGGACTTGCCCTGACATCGGTCCGGTGTACGGCTGTATTGTAGAACTTGTACTTGCCCTGACATTGGTCCGGTGTACGGCTGTATTGTAGAACTTGTACTTGCCCTGACATTGGTCCGGTGTACGGCTGTATTGTAGAACTTGTACTTGCCCTGACATTGGTCCGGTGTGTGGCTGTATTGTAGAACTTGTACTTGCCCTGACATTGGTCTGGTGTGTGGCTGTATTGTAACATTGGTCCGGTGTGTGGCTGTATTGTGGAACTTGTACTTGCCCTGACATTGGTCCGGTGTGTGGCTGTATTGTAGAACTGGTACTTGCCCTGACATTGGTCCGTTGTGTGGCTGTATTGTAGAACTGGTACTTGCCGTGACATCGGTCCGGTGTGTGGCTGTATTGGTGTACGGGTGTATTGTAGAGCTTGTACTTGCCCTGACATTGGTCCGGTGTACGGCTGTATTGTAGAACTTGTACTTGCCCTGACATTGGTCCGGTGTACGGCTGTATTGTAGAACTTGTACTTGCCCTGACATTGGTCCGGTGTGTGGCTGTATTGTGGAACTTGTACTTGCCCTGACATTGGTCCGGTGTGTGGCTGTATTGTGGAACTTGTACTTGCCCTGACATTGGTCCGGTGTGTGGCTGTATTGTAGAACTGGTACTTGCCCTGACATTGGTCCGGTGTGTGGCTGTATTGTAGAACTTGTACTTGCCGGGACATCGGTCCGGTGTGTGGCTGTATTGTAGAACTTGGACTTGCCGTGACATCGGTCTGGTGTGTGGCTGTATTCTAGAACTTGGACTTGCCCTGACATCGGTCCGGTGTACGGCTGTATTGTAGAACTTGTACTTGCCCTGACATTGGACCAGGTGTACGGCTGTATTGTAGAACTTGTACTTGCCCTGACATTGGTCCGGTGTACGGCTGTATTGTAGAACTTGTACTTGCCCTGACATTGGTCCGGTGTACGGGTGTATTGTAGAACTTGTACTTGCCCTGACATTGGTCCGGTGTACCGGTGTATTGTAGAGCTTGTACTTTCCCTGACATTGGTCTGGTGTACGGCTGTATTGTAGAGCTTGTACTTGCCCTGACATTGGTCCGGTGTAGGGCTGTATTGTAGAACTTGTACTTGCCCTGACATTGGTCCGGTGTACGGCTGTATTGTAGAACTTGTACTTGCCCTGACATTGGTCCAGTGTACGGCTGTATTGTATAACTTGTACTCGCCCTGACATTGGTCCGGTGTACGTCTGTATTGTAGAACATGTACTCGCCCTGACATTGGTTCGGTGTACGGCTGTATTGTAGAACTTGTACTCGCCCTGACATTGGTCCGGTGTACGGCTGTATTGTAGAACTTGTACTTGCCCTGACATTGGTCCGGTGTACGGCTGTATTGTAGAACTTGTACTTGCCCTGACATTGGTCCGGTGTACGGCTGTATTCTAGAACATGTACTTGCCGTGACATCGGTCCGGTGTGTGGCTGTATTGTAGAACTTGGACTTGCCCTGACATTCGTCCGGTGTACGGCTGTATTGTAGAACTTGGACTTGCCCTGACATCGGTCCGGTGTGTGGCTGTATTGTAGAACTTGGACTTGCCCTGACATTCGTCCGGTGTACGGCTGTATTGTAGAACTTGGACTTGCCCTGACATTGGTCCGGTGTACGGCTGTATTGTAGAACTTGTACTTGCCCTGACATTGGTCCGGTGTACGGCTGTATTGTAGAATATGTACTTGCCCTGACATTGGTCCGGTGTACGGCTGCATTGTAGAACTTGTACTTGCCCTGACATTGGTCCGGTGTACGGCTGTATTGTAGAACTTGTACTTGCCCTGACATTGCTCCGGTGTACGGCTTTATTGTAGAACTTGTAGTTGCCCTGACATTGGTCCGGTGTACGGCTGTATTGTAGAACTTGTACTTGCCCTGACATTGGTCCGGTGTACGGGTGTATTGTAGAGCTTGTACTTGCCCTGACATTGGTCCGGTGTACGGCTGTATTGTATAGCTTGTACTTGCCCTGACATTGGTCTGGTGTACGGCTGTTTTGTAGAACTTGTACTTGCCCTGACATTGGTCCGGTGTACGGCTGTATTGTAGAACTGGTACTTGCCCTGACATTGGTCCGGTGTACGGCTGTATTGTAGAGCTTGTACTTGCCCTGACATTGGTCCGGTGTGTGGCTGTATTGTAGAACTTGTACTTGCCCTGACATTGGTCCTGTGTATGGCTGTATTGTAGAACTTGTACTTGCCCTGACATTGGTCCGGTGTACGGCTGTATTGCAGAACTTGTACTTGCCCTGACATTGGTCCGGTGTGTGGCTGTATTGTAGAACTTGTACTTGCCCTGACATTGGTCCGGTGTGTGGCTGTATTGTAGAACTTGTACTTGCCCGGACATTGGTCTGGTGTGTGGCTGTATTGTAGAACTTGTACTTGCCCTGACATTGGTCCGGTGTGTGGCTGTATTGTGGAACTTGTACTTGCCCTGACATTGGTCCGGTGTCTGGCTGTATTGTGGAACTTGTACTTGCCCTGACATTGGTCCGGTGTGTGGCTGTATTGTAGAACTGGTACTTGCCCTGACATTGGTCCGGTGTGTGGCTGTATTGTAGAACTGGTACTTGCCGTGACATCGGTCCGGTGTGTGGCTGTATTGGTGTATGGGTGTATTGTAGAGCTTGTACTTGCCCTGACATTGGTCTGGTGTACGGCTGTATTGTAGAGCTTGTACTTGCCCTGACATTGGTCCGGTGTACGGCTGTATTGTAGAGCTTGTACTTGCCCTGACATTGGTCCGGTGTACGGCTGTATTGTAGAAATTGTACTTGCCCTGACATTGGTCCGGTGTACGGCTGTATTGTAGAACTTGTACTTGCCCTGACATTGGTCCGGTGTGTGGCTGTATTGTGGAACTTGTACTTGCCCTGACATTGGTCCGGTGTGTGGCTGTATTGTGGAACTTGTACTTGCCCTGACATTGGTCCGGTGTGTGGCTGTATTGTAGAACTGGTACTTGCCCTGACATTGGTCCGGTGTGTGGCTGTATTGTAGAACTGGTACTTGCCCTGACATTGGTCCGGTGTGTGGCTGTATTGTAGAACTTGTACTTGCCGGGACATCGGTCCGGTGTGTGGCTGTATTGTAGAACTTGGACTTGCCGTGACATCGGTCTGGTGTGTGGCTGTATTCTAGAACTTGGACTTGCCCTGACATCGGTCCGGTGTACGGCTGTATTGTAGAACTTGGACTTGCCCTGACATCGGTCCGGTGTACGGCTGTATTGTAGAACATGTACTTGCCCTGACATTGGTCCGGTGTACGGCTGTATTGTAGAACTTGTACTTGCCCTGACATTGGTCCGGTGTACGGCTGTATTGTAGAACTTGTACTTGCCCTGACATTGGTCCGGTGTACGGCTGTATTGTAGAACTTGTACTTGCCCTGACATTGGTCCGGTGTACGGGTGTATTGTAGAGCTTGTACTTGCCCTGACATTGGTCTGGTGTACGGCTGTATTGTAGAGCTTGTACTTGCCCTGACATTGGTCCGGTGTACGGCTGTATTGTAGAACTTGTACTTGCCCTGACATTGGTCCGGTGTACGGCTGTATTGTAGAGCTTGTACTTGCCCTGACATTGGTCCGATGTACGGCTGTATTGTAGAACTTGTACTCGCCCTGACATTGGTCCGGTGTACGTCTGTATTGTAGAACATGTACTTGCCCTGACATTGGTTCAGTGTACGGCTGTATTGTAGAACTTGTACTTGCCCTGACATTGGTCCGGTGTACGGCTGTATTGTAGAACTTGTACTTGCCCTGACATTGGTCCGGTGTGTGGCTGTATTGTAGAACTGGTACTTGCCCTGACATTGGTCCGGTGTGTGGCTGTATTGTAGAACTTGTACTTGCCGGGACATTGGTCCGGTGTGTGGCTGTATTGTAGAACTTGGACTTGCCGTGACATCGGTCTGGTGTGTGGCTGTATTCTAGAACTTGGACTTGCCCTGACATCGGTCCGGTGTACGGCTGTATTGTAGAACTTGTACTTGCCCTGACATTGGTCCGGTGTACGGCTGTATTGTAGAACTTGTACTTGCCCTGACATTGGTCCGGTGTGTGGCTGTATTGTAGAACTGGTACTTGCCCTGACATTGGTCCGGTGTGTGGCTGTATTGTAGAACTTGTACTTGCCGGGACATCGGTCCGGTGTGTGGCTTTATTGTAGAACTTGGACTTGCCGTGACATCGGTCTGGTGTGTGGCTGTATTCTAGAACTTGGACTTGCCCTGACATCGGTCCGGTGTACAGCTGTATTGTAGAACTTGTACTTGCCCTGACATTGGTCCGGTGTACGGCTGTATTGTAGAACTTGTACTTGCCCTGACATTGGTCCGGTGTACGGCTGTATTGTAGAACTTGTACTTGCCCTGACATTGGTCCGGTGTACGGGTGTATTGTAGAACTTGTACTTGCCCTGACATTGGTCCGGTGTACCGGTGTATTGTAGAGCTTGTACTTGCCCTGACATTGGTCTGGTGTACGGCTGTATTGTAGAGCTTGTACTTGCCCTGACATTGGTCCGGTGTAGGGCTGTATTGTAGAACTTGTACTTGCCCTGACATTGGTCCGGTGTACGGCTGTATTGTAGAACTTGTACTTGCCCTGACATTGGTCCGGTGTACGGCTGTATTGTAGAACTTGTACTCGCCCTGACATTGGTCCGGTGTACGTCTGTATTGTAGAACATGTACTCGCCCTGACATTGGTTCGGTGTACGGCTGTATTGTAGAACTTGTACTCGCCCTGACATTGGTCCGGTGTACGGCTGTATTGTAGAACTTGTACTTGCCCTGACATTGGTCCGGTGTACGGCTGTATTGTAGAACTTGTACTTGCCCTGACATTGGTCCGGTGTACGGCTGTATTCTAGAACATGTACTTGCCGTGACATCGGTCCGGTGTGTGGCTGTATTGTAGAACTTGGACTTGCCCTGACATTCGTCCGGTGTACGGCTGTATTGTAGAACTTGGACTTGCCCTGACATCGGTCCGGTGTGTGGCTGTATTGTAGAACTTGGACTTGCCCTGACATTCGTCCGCTGTACGGCTGTATTGTAGAACTTGGACTTGCCCTGACATTGGTCCGGTGTACGGCTGTATTGTAGAACTTGTACTTGCCCTGACATTGGTCCGGTGTACGGCTGTATTGTAGAACATGTACTTGCCCTGACATTGGTCCGGTGTACGGCTGCATTGTAGAACTTGTACTTGCCCTGACATTGGTCCAGTGTACGGCTGTATTGTAGAACTTGTACTTGCCCTGACATTGGTCCGGTGTACGGCTGTATTGTAGAACTTGTACTTGCCCTGACATTGGTCCGGTGTACGGCTGTATTGTAGAACTTGTACTTGCCCTGACATTGGTCCGGTGTACGGGTGTATTGTAGAGCTTGTACTTGCCCTGACATTGGTCCGGTGTACGGCTGTATTGTAGAGCTTGTACTTGCCCTGACATTGGTCTGGTGTACGGCTGTTTTGTAGAACTTGTACTTGCCCTGACATTGGTCCGGTGTACGGCTGTATTGTAGAACTGGTACTTGCCCTGACATTGGTCCGGTGTACGGCTGTATTGTAGAGCTTGTACTTGCCCTGACATTGGTCCGGTGTGTGGCTGTATTGTAGAACTTGTACTTGCCCTGACATTGGTCCGGTGTGTGGCTGTATTGTAGAACTTTTACTTGCCCTGACATTCGTCCGGTGTGTGGCTGTATTGTAGAACTTGTACTTGCCCTGACATTCGTCCGGTGTGTGGCTGTATTGTAGAACTTGTACTTGCCCTGACATTGGTCCTGTGTATGGCTGTATTGTAGAACTTGTACTTGCCCTGACATTGGTCCGGTGTACGGCTGTATTGCAGAACTTGTACTTGCCCTGACATTGGTCCGGTGTGTGGCTGTATTGTAGAACTTGTACTTGCCCTGACATTGGTCCGGTGTGTGGCTGTATTGTAGAACTTGTACTTGCCCTGACATTGGTCTGGTGTGTGGCTGTATTGTAGAACTTGTACTTGCCCTGACATTGGTCCGGTGTGTGGCTGTATTGTGGAACTTGTACTTGCCCTGACATTGGTCCGGTGTCTGGCTGTATTGTGGAACTTGTACTTGCCCTGACATTGGTCCGGTGTGTGGCTGTATTGTAGAACTGGTACTTGCCCTGACATTGGTCCGGTGTGTGGCTGTATTGTAGAACTGGTACTTGCCGTGACATCGGTACGGTGTGTGGCTGTATTGGTGTATGGGTGTATTGTAGAGCTTGTACTTGCCCTGACATTGGTCTGGTGTACGGCTGTATTGTAGAGCTTGTACTTGCCCTGACATTGGTCCGGTGTACGGCTGTATTGTAGAACTTGTACTTGCCCTGACATTGGTCCGGTGTACGGCTGTATTGTAGAAATTGTACTTGCCCTGACATTGGTCCGGTGTACGGCTGTATTGTAGAACTTGTACTTGCCCTGACATTGGTCCGGTGTGTGGCTGTATTGTGGAACTTGTACTTGCCCTGACATTGGTCCGGTGTGTGGCTGTATTGTGGAACTTGTACTTGCCCTGACATTGGTCCGGTGTGTGGCTGTATTGTAGAACTGGTACTTGCCCTGACATTGGTCCGGTGTGTGGCTGTATTGTAGAACTGGTACTTGCCCTGACATTGGTCCGGTGTGTGGCTGTATTGTAGAACTTGTACTTGCCGGGACATCGGTCCGGTGTGTGGCTGTATTGTAGAACTTGGACTTGCCGTGACATCGGTCTGGTGTGTGGCTGTATTCTAGAACTTGGACTTGCCCTGACATCGGTCCGGTGTACGGCTGTATTGTAGAACTTGGACTTGCCCTGACATCGGTCCGGTGTACGGCTGTATTGTAGAACATGTACTTGCCCTGACATTGGTCCGGTGTACGGCTGTATTGTAGAACTTGTACTTGCCCTGACATTGGTCCGGTGTACGGCTGTATTGTAGAACTTGTACTTGCCCTGACATTGGTCCGGTGTACGGCTGTATTATAGAACTTGTACTTGCCCTGACATTGGTCCGGTGTACGGGTGTATTGTAGAGCTTGTACTTGCCCTGACATTGGTCTGGTGTACGGCTGTATTGTAGAGCTTGTACTTGCCCTGACATTGGTCCGGTGTACGGCTGTATTGTAGAACTTGTACTTGCCCTGACATTGGTCCGGTGTACGGCTGTATTGTAGAGCTTGTACTTGCCTTGACATTGGTCTGATGTACAGCTGTATTGTAGAACTTGTACTCGCCCTGACATTGGTCCGGTGTACGTCTGTATTGTAGAACATGTACTTGCCCTGACATTGGTCCGGTGTACGGCTGTATTGTAGAACTTGTTCTTGCGCTGACATTGGTCCGGTGTGCGGCTGTATTCTAGAACATGTACTTGCCCTGACATCGGTCCGGTGTGTGGCTGTATTGTAGAACTTGGACTTGCCCTGACATTCGTCCGGTGTACGGCTGTATTGTAGAACTTGGACTTGCCCTGACATTGGTCCGGTGTACGGCTGTATTGTAGAACTTGTACTTGCCCTGACATTGGTCTGGTGTACGGCTGTATTGTAGAACATGTACTTGCCCTGACATTGGTCCGGTGTACGGCTGCATTGTAGAACTTGTACTTGCCCTGACATTGGTCCGGTGTACGGCTGTATTGTAGAACTTGTACTTGCCCTGACATTGGTCCGGTGTACGGCTGTATTGTAGAACTTGTACTTGCCTAGACATTGGTCCGGTGTACGGCTGTATTGTAGAACTTGTACTTGCCCTGACATTGGTCCGGTGTACGGGTGTATTGTAGAGCTTGTACTTGCCCTGACATTGGTCCGGTGTACGGCTGTATTGTAGAGCTTGTACTTGCCCTGACATTGGTCTGGTGTACGGCTGTTTTGTAGAACTTGTACTTGCCCTGACATTGGTCCGGTGTACGGTTGTATTGTAGAACTGGTACTTGCCCTGACATTGGTCCGGTGTACGGCTGTATTGTAGAGCTTGTACTTGCCCTGACATTGGTCCGGTGTGTGGCTGTATTGTAGAACTTGTACTTGCCCTGACATTGGTCCGGTGTCTGGCTGTATTGTAGAACTTGTACTTGCCGGGACATCGGTCCGGTGTGTGGCTGTATTGTAGAACTTGGACTTGCCGTGACATCGGTCTGGTGTGTGGCTGTATTGTAGAACTTGTACTTGCCCTGACATCGGTCCGGTGTACGGCTGTATTGTAGAACTTGTACTTGCCCTGACATTGGTCCGGTGTACGGCTGTATTGTAGAACTTGTACTTGCCCTGACATTGGTCCGGTTTACGTTTGTATTGTAGAACATGTACTTGCCCTGACATTGGTCCGGTGTACGGCTGTATTGTAGAGCTTGTACTTGCCCTGACATTGGTCCGGTGTACGGGTGTATTGTAGAGCTTGTACTTGCCCTGACATTGGTCCGGTGTACGGCTGTATTGTAGAGCTTGTACTTGCCCTGACATTGGTCCGGTGTACGGCTGTATTGTAGAACTTGTACTTGCCCTGACATTGGTCCGGTGTGCGGCTGTATTGTAGAACATGTACTTGCCCTGACATTGGTCCGGTGTGTGGCTGTATTGTAGAACATGTACTTGCCCTGACATTGGACCGGTGTGTGGCTGTATTGTAGAACTTGTACTTGCCCTGACATTGGTCCGGTGTGTGGCTGTATTGTAGAACATGTACTTGCCCTGACATTGGTCCGGTGTGTGGCTGTATTGTAGAACATGTACTTGCCCTGACATTGGTCCGGTGTGTGGCTGTATTGTAGAACTTGTACTTGCCCTGACATTCGTCCGGTGTGTGGCTGTATTGTAGAACTTGTACTTGCCCTGACATTGGTCCGGTGTGTGGCTGTATTGTGGAACTTGTACTTGCCCTGACATTGGTCCGGTGTGTGGCTGTATTGTGGAACTTGTACTTGCCCTGACATTGGTCCAGTGTGTGGCTGTATTGCGGAACTTGTACTTGCCCTGACATTGGTCCGGTGTGTGGCTGTATTGTAGAACCTGTACTTGCCCTGACATTGGTCTGGTGTGTGGCTGTATTGTAGAACTTGTACTTGCCCTGACATTGGTCCGGTGTGTGGCTGTATTGTAGAACTTGTACTTGCCCTACTTGTACTTGCCCTGACATTGGTCCGGTGTGTGGCTGTAATGTAGAACTTGTACTTGCCCTGACATTGGTCCGGTATGTGGCTGTATCGTAGAACTTGTACTTGCCCTGACATTGGTCCGGTGTGTGGCTGTATTGTAGAACTTGTACTTGCCCTCATTGGTCCGGTGTGTGGCTGTATCGTAGAACTTGTAATTGCCCTGACATTGGTCCGGTGTGTGGCTGTATTGTAGAACTTGTACTTGCCCTGACATTGGTCCGGTGTGTGGCTGTATCGTAGAACTTGTACTTGCCCTGAAATTGGTCCGGTGTGTGGCTGTATTGTAGAACTTGTACTTGCCCTGACATTGGTCCGGTGTGTGGCTGTATTGTAGAACTTGTACTTGCCCTGACATTGGTCCGGTGTGTGGCTGTATCGTAGAACTTGTACTTGCCCTGAAATTGGTCCGGTGTGTGGCTGTATTGTAGAACTTGTACTTGCCCTGACATTGGTCCGGTGTGTGGCTGTAATGTAGAACTTGTACTTGCCCTGACATTGGTCCAGTGTGTGGCTGTATCGTAGAACTTGTACTTGCCCTGACATTGGTCCGGTGTGTGGCTGTATCGTAGAACTTGTAATTGCCCTGACATTGGTCCGGTGTGTGGCTGTATTGTAGAACTTGTACTTGCCCTGACATTGGTCCGGTGTGTGGCTGTATCGTAGAACTTGTACTTGCCCTGAAATTGGTCCGGTGTGTGGCTGTATCGTAGAACTTGTACTTGCCCTGACATTGGTCCGGTGTGTGGCTGTATTGTAGAACTTGTACTTGCCCTGACATTGGTCCGGTGTGTGGCTGTATTGTAGAACTTGTACTTGACCTTCCATTGGTCCGGTGTGTGGCTGTATTGTAGAACTTGTACTTGCCCTGCCATTGGTCCGGTGTGTGGCTGTATTGTAAAACTTGTAATTGCCCTGACATTGGTCCGCTGTGTGGCTGTATTGTAGAACTTGTACTTGCCCTGACATTGGTCCGGTGTGTGGCTGTATTGTAGAACTTGTACTTGCCCTGACATTGGTCCGGTGTGTGGCTGTATTGTAGAACTTGTACTTGCCCTGACATTGGTCCGGTGTGTGGCTGTATTGTAGAACTTGTACTTGCCCTGACATGGGTCCGGTGTGTGGCTGTATTGTAGAACTTGTACTTGCCCTGACATGGGTCAGGTGTGTGGCTGTATTGTAGAACTTGTACTTGCCGTGACATCGGTCCGGTGTGTGGCTGTATTCTAGAACTTGGACTTGCCCTGACATCGGTCCGGTGTGTGGCTGTATTGTAGAACTTGGACTTGCCCTGACGTCGGTCCGGTGTGTGGCTGTATTGTAGAACTTGTACTTGACCTGACATTGGTCCGGTGTACGGCTGTATTGTAGAACTTGTACTTGCCCTGACATTGGTCCGGTGTACGGCTGTATTGTAGAACTTGTACTTGCCCTGACATTGGTCCGGTGTACGGCTGTATTGTAGAACTTGTACTTGCCCTGACATTGGTCCGGTGTACGTTTGTATTGTAGAACATGTACTTGCCCTGACATTGGTCCGGTGTACGGCTGTATTGTAGAACTTGTACTTGCCCTGACATTGGTCCGGTGTACGGCTGTATTGTAGAGCTTGTACTTGCCCTGACATTGGTCCGGTGTACGGGTGTATTGTAGAGCTTGTACTTGCCCTGACATTGGTCCGGTGTACGGCTGTATTGTAGAGCTTGTACTTGCCCTGACATTGGTCCGGTGTACGGCTGTATTGTAGAACTTGTACTTGCCCTGACATTGGTCCGGTGTGTGGCTGTATTGTAGAACATGTACTTGCCCTGACATTGGTCCGGTGTGTGGCTGTATTGTAGAACTTGTACTTGCCCTGACATTGGTCCGGTGTGTGGCTGTATTGTAGAACTTGTACTTGCCCTGACATTGGTCCGGTTTGTGGCTGTATTGTAGAACATGTACTTGCCCTGACATTGGTCCGGTGTGTGGCTGTATTGTAGAACATGTACTTGCCCTGACATTGGTCCGGTGTGTGGCTGTATTGTAGAACTTGTACTTGCCCTGACATTCGTCCGGTGTGTGGCTGTATTGTGGAACTTGTACTTGCCCTGACATTGGTCCGGTGTGTGGCTGTATTGCGGAACTTGTACTTGCCCTGACATTGGTCCGGTGTGTGGCTGTATTGTAGAACCTGTACTTGCCCTGACATTGGTCTGGTGTGTGGCTGTATTGTAGAACTTGTACTTGCCCTGACATTGGTCCGGTGTGTGGCTGTATTGTAGAACTTGTACTTTCCCTACTTGTACTTGCCCTGACATTGGTCCGGTGTGTTGCTGTAATGTAGAACTTGTACTTGCCCTGACATTGGTCCGGTGTGTGGCTGTATCGTAGAACTTGTACTTGCCCTGACATTGGTCCGGTGTGTGGCTGTATTGTAGAACTTGTACTTGCCCTGACATTGGTCCGGTGTGTGGCTGTATTGTAGAACTTGTACTTGCCCTGACATTGGTCCGGTGTGTGGCTGTATCGTAGAACTTGTACTTGCCCTGAAATTGGTCCGGTGTGTGGCTGTATTGTAGAACTTGTACTTGCCCTGACATTGGTCTGGTGTGTGGCTGTATTGTAGAACTTGTACTTGCCCTGACATTGGTCCGGTGTGTGGCTGTATTGTAGAACTTGTACTTGCCCTGACATTGGTCCGGTGTGTGGCTGTATTGTAGAACTTGTACTTGACCTTCCATTGGTCCGGTGTGTGGCTGTATTGTAGAACTTGTACTTGCCCTGCCATTGGTCCGGTGTGTGGCTGTATTGTAGAACTTGTACTTGCCCTGACATTCGTCCGCTGTGTGGCTGTATTGTAGAACTTGTACTTGCCCTGACATTGGTCCGGTGTGTCCCTGTATTGTAGAACTTGTACTTGCCCTGACATGGGTCCGGTGTGTGGCTGTATTGTAGAACTTGTACTTGCCCTGACATGGGTCAGGTGTGTGGCTGTATTGTAGAACTTGTACTTGCCGTGACATCGGTCCGGTGTGTGGCTGTATTCTAGAACTTGGACTTGCCGTGACATCGGTCCGGTGTGTGGCTGTATTGTAGAACTTGGACTTGCCCTGACATCCGTCCGGTGTACGGCTGTATTGTAGAACTTGTACTTGACCTGACATTGGTCCAGTGTACGGCTGTATTGTAGAACTTGTACTTGCCCTGACATTGGTCCGGTGTACGGCTGTATTGTAGAACTTGTACTTGCCCTGACATTGGTCCGGTGTACGGCTGTATTGTAGAACTTGTACTTGCCCTGACATTGGTCCGGTGTACGTTTGTATTGTAGAACATGTACTTGCTCTGACATTGGTCCGGTGTGTGGCTGTATTGTGGAACTTGTACTTGCCCTGACATTGGTCCGGTGTGTGGCTGTATTGTAGAACTTGTACTTGCCCTGACATTGATCTGGTGTGTGGCTGTATTGTAGAACTTGTACTTGCCCTGACATTGGTCCGGTGTGTGGCTGTATTGTAGAACTTGTACTTGCCCTACTTGTACTTGCCCTGACATTGGTCCAGTGTGTGGCTGTAATGTAGAACTTGTACTTGCCCTGACATTGGTCCAGTGTGTGGCTGTATCGTAGAACTTGTACTTGCCCTGACATTGGTCCGGTGTGTGGCTGTATCGTAGAACTTGTAATTGCCCTGACATTGGTCCGGTGTGTGGCTGTATTGTAGAACTTGTACTTGCCCTGACATTGGTCCGGTGTGTGGCTGTATCGTAGAACTTGTACTTGCCCTGAAATTGGTCCGGTGTGTGGCTGTATCGTAGAACTTGTACTTGCCCTGACATTGGTCCGTTGTGTGGCTGTATTGTAGAACTTGTACTTGCCCTGACATTGGTCCGGTGTGTGGCTGTATTGTAGAACTTGTACTTGACCTTCCATTGGTCCGGTGTGTGGCTGTATTGTAGAACTTGTACTTGCCCTGCCATTGGTCCGGTGTGTGGCTGTATTGTAAAACTTGTAATTGCCCTGACATTGGTCCGCTGTGTGGCTGTATTGTAGAACTTGTACTTGCCCTGACATTGGTCCGGTGTGTGGCTGTATTGTAGAACTTGTACTTGCCCTGACATTGGTCCGGTGTGTGGCTGTATTGTAGAACTTGTACTTGCCCTGACATTGGTCCGGTGTGTGGCTGTATTGTAGAACTTGTACTTGCCCTGACATGGGTCCGGTGTGTGGCTGTATTGTAGAACTTGTACTTGCCCTGACATGGGTCAGGTGTGTGGCTGTATTGTAGAACTTGTACTTGCCGTGACATCGGTCCGGTGTGTGGCTGTATTCTAGAACTTGGACTTGCCGTGACATCGGTCCGGTGTGTGGCTGTATTGTAGAACTTTGGACTTGCCCTGACGTCGGTCCGGTGTGTGGCTGTATTGTAGAACTTGTACTTGACCTGACATTGGTCCGGTGTACGGCTGTATTGTAGAACTTGTACTTGCCCTGACATTGGTCCGGTGTGTGGCTGTATTGTAGAACTTGTACTTGCCCTGACATTGATCTGGTGTGTGGCTGTATTGTAGAACTTGTACTTGCCCTGACATTGGTCCGGTGTGTGGCTGTATTGTAGAACTTGTACTTGCCCTACTTGTACTTGCCCTGACATTGGTCCAGTGTGTGGCTGTAATGTAGAACTTGTACTTGCCCTGACATTGGTCCAGTGTGTGGCTGTATCGTAGAACTTGTACTTGCCCTGACATTGGTCCGGTGTGTGGCTGTATCGTAGAACTTGTAATTGCCCTGACATTGGTCCGGTGTGTGGCTGTATTGTAGAACTTGTACTTGCCCTGACATTGGTCCGGTGTGTGGCTGTATCGTAGAACTTGTACTTGCCCTGAAATTGGTCCGGTGTGTGGCTGTATCGTAGAACTTGTACTTGCCCTGACATTGGTCCGTTGTGTGGCTGTATTGTAGAACTTGTACTTGCCCTGACATTGGTCCGGTGTGTGGCTGTATTGTAGAACTTGTACTTGACCTTCCATTGGTCCGGTGTGTGGCTGTATTGTAGAACTTGTACTTGCCCTGCCATTGGTCCGGTGTGTGGCTGTATTGTAAAACTTGTAATTGCCCTGACATTGGTCCGCTGTGTGGCTGTATTGTAGAACTTGTACTTGCCCTGACATTGGTCCGGTGTGTGGCTGTATTGTAGAACTTGTACTTGCCCTGACATTGGTCCGGTGTGTGGCTGTATTGTAGAACTTGTACTTGCCCTGACATTGGTCCGGTGTGTGGCTGTATTGTAGAACTTGTACTTGCCCTGACATGGGTCCGGTGTGTGGCTGTATTGTAGAACTTGTACTTGCCCTGACATGGGTCAGGTGTGTGGCTGTATTGTAGAACTTGTACTTGCCGTGACATCGGTCCGGTGTGTGGCTGTATTCTAGAACTTGGACTTGCCGTGACATCGGTCCGGTGTGTGGCTGTATTGTAGAACTTTGGACTTGCCCTGACGTCGGTCCGGTGTGTGGCTGTATTGTAGAACTTGTACTTGACCTGACATTGGTCCGGTGTACGGCTGTATTGTAGAACTTGTACTTGCCCTGACATTGGTCCGGTGTACGGCTGTATTGTAGAACTTGTACTTGCCCTGACATTGGTCCGGTGTACGGCTGTATTGTAGAACTTGTACTTGCCCTGACATTGGTCCGGTGTACGGCTGTATTGTAGAACTTGTACTTGCCCTGACATTGGTCCGGTGTACGTTTGTATTGTAGAACATGTACTTGCCCTGACATTGGTCCGGTGTACGGCTGTATTGTAGAACTTGTACTTGCCCTGACATTGGTCCGGTGTACGGCTGTATTGTAGAGCTTGTACTTGCCCTGACATTGGTCCGGTGTACGGCTGTATTGTAGAGCTTGTACTTGCCCTGACATTGGTCCGGTGTGTGGCTGTATTGTAGAACTTGTACTTGCCCTGACATTGGTCCGGTGTGTGGCTGTATTGTAGAACATGTACTTGCCCTGACATTGGTCCGGTGTGTGGCTGTATTGTAGAACTTGTACTTGCCCTGACATTGGTCCGGTGTGTGGCTGTATTGTAGAACTTGTACTTGCCCTGACATTGGTCCGGTGTGTGGCTGTATTGTAGAACATGTACTTGCCCTGACATTGGTCCGGTGTGTGGCTGTATTGTAGAACATGTACTTGCCCTGACATTGGTCCGGTGTGTGGCTGTATTGTAGAACTTGTACTTGCCCTGACATTCGTCCGGTGTGTGGCTGTATTGTAGAACTTGTACTTGCCCTGACATTGGTCCGGTGTGTGGCTGTATTGTGGAACTTGTACTTGCCCTGACATTGGTCCGGTGTGTGGCTGTATTGCGGAACTTGTACTTGCCCTGACATTGGTCCGGTGTGTGGCTGTATTGTAGAACCTGTACTTGCCCTGACATTGGTCTGGTGTGTGGCTGTATTGTAGAACTTGTACTTGCCCTGACATTGGTCCGGTGTGTGGCTGTATTGTAGAACTTGTACTTGCCCTACTTGTACTTGCCCTGACATTGGTCCGGTGTGTGGCTGTAATGTAGAACTTGTACTTGCCCTGACATTGGTCCGGTGTGTGGCTGTATCGTAGAACTTGTACTTGCCCTGACATTGGTCCGGTGTGTGGCTGTATTGTAGAACTTGTACTTGCCGTGACATTGGTCCGGTGTGTGGCTGTATTGTAGAACTTGTACTTGCCCTGACATTGGTCCGGTGTGTGGCTGTATCGTAGAACTTGTACTTGCCCTGAAATTGGTCCGGTGTGTGGCTGTATTGTAGAACTTGTACTTGCCCTGACATTGGTCCGGTGTGTGGCTGTATTGTAGAACTTGTACTTGCCCTGACATTGGTCCGGTGTGTGGCTGTATTGTAGAACTTGTACTTGCCCTGACATTGGTCCGGTGTGTGGCTGTATTGTAGAACTTGTACTTGACCTTCCATTGGTCCGGTGTGTGGCTGTATTGTAGAACTTGTACTTGCCCTGCCATTGGTCCGGTGTGTGGCTGTATTGTAGAACTTGTACTTGCCCTGACATTCGTCCGCTGTGTGGCTGTATTGTAGAACTTGTACTTGCCCTGACATTGGTCCGGTGTGTCCCTGTATTGTAGAACTTGTACTTGCCCTGACATGGGTCCGGTGTGTGGCTGTATTGTAGAACTTGTACTTGCCCTGACATGGGTCAGGTGTGTGGCTGTATTGTAGAACTTGTACTTGCCGTGACATCGGTCTGGTGTGTGGCTGTATTCTAGAACTTGGACTTGCCGTGACATCGGTCCGGTGTGTGGCTGTATTGTAGAACTTGGACTTGCCCTGACATCCGTCCGGTGTACGGCTGTATTGTAGAACTTGTACTTGACCTGACATTGGTCCGGTGTACGGCTGTATTGTAGAACTTGTACTTGCCCTGACATTGGTCCGGTGTACGGCTGTATTGTAGAACTTGTACTTGCCCTGACATTGGTCCGGTGTACGGCTGTATTGTAGAACTTGTACTTGCCCTGACATTGGTCCGGTGTACGTTTGTATTGTAGAACATGTACTTGCCCTGACATTGGTCCGGTGTACGTCTGTATTGTAGAACTTGTACTTGCCCTGACATTGGTCCGGTGTACGGCTGTATTGTAGAGCTTGTACTTGCCCTGACATTGGTCCGGTGTACGGGTGTATTGTAGAGCTTGTACTTGCCCTGACATTGGTCCGGTGTACGGCTGTATTGTAGAGCTTGTACTTGCCCTGACATTGGTCCGGTGTACAGCTGTATTGTAGAACTTGTACTTGCCCTGACATTGGTCCGGTGTGTGGCTGTATTGTAGAACATGTACTTGCCCTGACATTGGTCCGGTGTGTGGCTGTATTGTAGAACATGTACTTGCCCTGACATTGGTCCGGTGTGTGGCTGTATTGTAGAACTTGTACTTGCCCTGACATCCGTCCGATGTGTGTCTGTATTGTAGAACTTGTACTTGCCCTGACATTGGTCCGGTGTGTGGCTGTATTGTAGAACTTGTACTTGCCCTGACATTCGTCCGGTGTGTGGCTGTATTGTAGAACTTGTACTTGCCCTGACATTGGTCCTGTGTACGGCTGTATTGTAGAACTTGTACTTGCCCTGACATTGGTCCGGTATACGGCTGTATTGTAGAACTTGTACTTGCCCTGACATTGGTCCGGTGTACGGCTGATTTGCAGAACTTTTACTTGCCCTGACATTGGTCCGGTGTGTGGCTGTATTGCGGAACTTGTACTTGCCCTGACATTGGTCCGGCGTGTGGCTGTATTGTGGAACTTGTACTTGCCCTGACATTGGTCCGGTGTGTGGCTGTGTTGTAGAACTTGTACTTGCCCTGACATTGGTCCGGTGTGTGGCTATATTGTAGAACTTGTACTTGCCCTGACATTGGTCCGGTGTGTGGCTGTATTGTAGAACTTGTACTTGCCCTACTTGTGCTTGCCCTGACATTGGTCCGGTGTGTGGCTATAATGTAGAACTTGTACTTGCCCTGACTTTGGTCCAGTGTGTGGCTGTATCGTAGAACTTGTACTTGCCCTGACATTGGTCCGGTGTGTGGCTGTATTGTACAACTTGTACATGCCCTGACATTGGTCCGGTGTGTGGCTGTATTGTAGAACTTGTACTTGCCCTGACATTGGTCCGGTGTGTGGCTGTATCGTGGAACTTGTACTTGCCCTGAAATTGGTCTGGTGTGTGGCTGTATTGTAGAACTTGTACTTGCCCTGACATTGGTCCGGTGTGTGGCTGTATTGTAGAACTTGTACTTGCCCTGACATTGGTCCGGTGTGTGGCTGTATTGTAGAACTTGTACTTGCCCTGACATTGGTCCGGTGTGTGGCTGTATTGTAGAACTTGTACTTGACCTTCCATTGGTCCGGTGTGTGGCTGTATTGTAGAACTTGTACTTGCCCTGCCATTGGTCCGGTGTGTGGCTGTATTGTAGAACTTGTAATTGCCCTGATATTGGTCCGCTGTGTGGCTGTATTGTAGAACTTGTACTTGCCCTGACATTGGTCCGGTGTGTGGCTGTATTGTAGAACTTGTACTTGCCCTGACATTGGTCCGGTGTGTGGCTGTATTGTAGAACTTGTACTTGACCTTCCATTGGTCCGGTGTGTGGCTGTATTGTAGAACTTGTACTTGCCCTGCCATTGGTCCGGTGTGTGGCTGTATTGTAGAACTTGTACTTGCCACGACATCCGTCCGGTGTGTGGCTGTATTGTAGAACTTGTACTTGCCCCGACATCCGTCCGGTGTGTGGCTGTATTGTAGAACTTGTACTTGCCCTGACATGGGTCCGGTGTGTGGCTGTATTGTAGAACTTGTACTTGCCCTGACATCCGTCCGGTGTGTGGCTGTATTGTAGAACTTGTACTTGCCCTGACATCCGTCCGGTGTGTGGCTGTATTGTAGAACTTGTACTTGCCCTGACATCCGTCCGGTGTGTGGCTGTATTGTCGAACTTGTACTTGCCTGACATCGGTCCGGTGTGTGGCTGTATTGTAGAACTTGTACTTGCCCAGACATCGGTCCGGTGTGTGGCTGTATTGTAGAACTTGTACTTGCACTGACATCGGTCCGGTGTGTGGCTGTATTGTAGAACTTGTACTTGCCCTGACATCGGTCCGGTGTGTGGCTGTATTGTAGAACTTGTACTTGCCCTGACATCGGTCCGGTGTGTGGCTGTATTGTAGACCTTGTACTTGCCCTGACATCGGTCCGGTGTGTGGCTGTATTGTGGAACTTGTACTTGCCCTGACATCGGTCCGGTGTGTGGCTGTATTGTAGAACTTGTACTTGCCCTGACATCGGTCTGGTGTGTGGCTGTATTGTAGAACTTGTACTTGCCCTGACATTGGTCCGGTATGTGGCTGTATTGTAGAACTTGTACTTGCCCTACTTGTACTTGCCCTGACATTGGTCCGGTGTGTGGCTGTAATGTAGAACTTGTACTTGCCCTGACATTGGTCCGGTGTACGGCTGTATTGTAGAACTTGTACTTGCCCTGACATTGGTCTGGTGTGTGGCTGTATTGTCGAACTTGTACTTGCCCTGACATTGGTCCGGTGTACGGCTGTATTGTAGAACTTGTACTTGCCCTGACATTGGTCCGGTGTGTGGCTGTATTGTAGAACATGTACTTGCCCTGACATTGGTCCGGTGTGTGGCTGTATTGTAGAACTTGTACTTGCCCTGACATTGGTCCGGTGTGTGGCTGTATTGTAGAACTTGTACTTGCCCTGACATTGGTCCGGTGTGTGGCTGTATTGTAGAACTTGTACTTGCCCTGACATTGGTCCGGTGTGTGGCTGTATTGTAGAACTTGTACTTGCCCTGACATTGGTCCGGTGTGTGGCTGTATTGTAGAACTTGTACTTGCCCTGACATTGGTCCGGTGTGTTGCTGTATTGTAGAACTTGTACTTGCCCTGACATTGGTCCGGTGTGTGGCTGTATTGTAGAACTTGTACTTGCCCTGACATTGGTCCGGTGTGTGGCTGTATTGTAGAACTTGTACTTGCCCTGACATTCGTCTGGTGTGTGGCTGTATTGTAGAACTTGTACTTGCCCTGACATTCGTCCGGTGTGTGGCTGTATTGTAGAACTTGTACTTGCCCTGACATTGGTCCTGTGTACGGCTGTATTGTAGAACTTGTACTTGCCCTGACATTGGTCCGGTGTAAGGCTGTATTGCAGAACTTGTACTTGCCCTGACATTGGTCCTGTGTACGGCTGTATTGTAGAACTTGTACTTGCCCTGACATTGGTCCGGTGTACGGCTGTATTGTAGAACTTGTACTTGCCCTGACATTGGTATGGTGTACGGCTGTATTGTAGAACTTGTACTTGCCCTGACATTGGTCCGGTGTGTGGCTGTATTGCAGAACTTGTACTTGCCCTGACATTGGTCCGGTGTGTGGCTGTATTGTAGAACTTGTACTTGCCCTGACATTGGTCCGGTGTGTGGCTGTATTGTGGAACTTGTACTTGCCCTGACATTGGTCCGGTGTGTGGCTGTATTGTGGAACTTGTACTTGCCCTGACATTGGTCCGGTGTGTGGCTGTATTGTAGAACTTGTACTTGCCCTGACATTGGTCTGGTGTGTGGCTGTATTGTAGAACTTGTAAATGCCGTGACATCGGTCCGGTGTGTGGCTGTATTGTAGAACTTGTACTTGCCCTGACATTGGTCCGGTGTACGGCTGTATTGTAGAACTTGTACTTGCCCTGACATTGGTCCGGTGTACGTTTGTATTGTAGAACATGTACTTGCCCTGACATTGGTCCGGTGTACGGCTGTGTTGTAGAACTTGTACTTGCCCTGACATTGGTCCGGTGTACGGCTGTATTGTAGAGCTTGTACTTGCCCTGACATTGGTCCGGTGTACGGGTGTATTGTAGAGCTTGTACTTGCCCTGACATTGGTCCGGTGTACGGCTGTATTGTAGAGCTTGTACTTGCCCTGACATTGGTCCGGTGTGTGGCTGTATTGTAGAACTTGTACTTGCCCTGACATTGGTCCGGTGTGTGGCTGTATTGTAGAACATGTACTTGCCCTGACATTGGTCCGGTGTGTGGCTGTATTGTAGAACATGTACTTGCCCTGACATTGGTCCGGTGTGTGGCTGTATTGTAGAACTTGTACTTGCCCTGATATTCGTCCGGTGTGTGGCTGTATTGTAGAACTTGTACTTGCCCTGACATTGGTCCGGTGTGTGGCTGTATTGTAGAACTTGTACTTGCCCTCACATTGGTCCGGTGTGTGGCTGTATTGTAGAACTTGTACTTGCCCTGACATTCGTCCGGTGTGTGGCTGTATTGTAGAACTTGTACTTGCCCTGACATTGGTCCTGTGTACGGCTGTATTGTAGAACTTGTACTTGCCCTGACATTGGTATGGTGTACGGCTGTATTGTAGAACTTGTACTTGCCCTGACATTGGTCCGGTGTTTGGCTGTATTGCAGAACTTGTACTTGCCCTGACATTGGTCCGGTGTGTGGCTGTATTGTAGAACTTGTACTTGCCCTGACATTGGTCCGGTGTGTGGCTGTATTGTGGAACTTGTACTTGCCCTGACATTGGTCCGGTGTGTGGCTGTATTGTGGAACTTGTACTTGCCCTGACATTGGTCCGGTGTGTGGCTGTATTGTAGAACTTGTACTTGCCCTGACATTGGTCTGGTGTGTGGCTGTATTGTAGAACTTGTACTTGCCGTGACATCGGTCCGGTGTGTGGCTGTATTGTAGAACTTGGACTTGCCATGACATCGATCCGGTGTGTGGCTGTATTGTAGAACTTGGACTTGACCTGACATCTGTACTTGCCCTGACATTGGTCCGGTGTACGGCTGTATTGTAGAACTTGTACTTGCCCTGACATTGGTCCGGTGTACGGCTGTATTGTAGAACTTGTACTTGCCCTGACATTGGTCCGGTGTACGGCTGTATTGTAGAACTTGTACTTGCCCTGACATTGGTCCGGTGTACGGCTGTATTGTAGAACTTGTACTTGCCCTGACATTGGTCTGGTGTACGGCTGTATTGTAGAACTTGTACTTGCCCTGACATTGGTCCGGTGTACGGCTGTATTGTAGAACTTGTACTTGCCCTGACATTGGTCCGGTGTACGGCTGTATTGTAGAACTTGTACTTGCCCTGACATTGGTCCGGTGTACGGCTTTATTGTAGAACTTGTACTTGCCCTGACATTGGTCCGGTGTACGGCTTTATTGTAGAACTTGTACTTGCCCTGACATTGGTCCGGTGTACGGCTGTATTGTAGAACTTGTACTTGCCCTGACATTGGTCCGGTGTACGGCTGTATTGTAGAACTTGTACTTGCCCTGACATTGGTCCGGTGTACGGCTTTATTGTAGAACTTGTACTTGCCCTGACATTGGTCCGGTGTACGGCTTTATTGTAGAACTTGTACTTGCCCTGACATTGGTCCGGTGTACGGCTGTATTGTAGAACTTGTACTTGCCCTGACATTGGTCCGGTGTGTGGCTGTATTGTAGAACTTGTACTTGTACTTGCCCTGACATTGGTCCGGTGTGTGGCTGTATTGTAGAACTTGTACTTGCCCTGACATTGGTCCGGTGTGTGGCTGTATTGTAGAACTTGTACTTGCCCTGACATTGGTCCGGTGTGTGGCTGTATTGTAGAACTTGTACTTGCCCTGACATTGGTCCGGTGTGTGGCTGTATTGTAGAACTTGTACTTGCCCTGACATTGGTCTGGTGTGTGGCTGTATTGTAGAACTTGTACTTGCCGTGACATCGGTCCGGTGTGTGGCTGTATTGTAGAACTTGGACTTGCCATGACATCGATCCGGTGTGTGGCTGTATTGTAGAACTTGGACTTGACCTGACATCGGTCCGGTGTACGGCTGTATTGTAGAACTGGTACTTGCCCTGACATCGGTCCGGTGTACGGCTGTATTGTACAACTGGTACTTGCCCTGACATCGGTCCGGTGTACGGCTGTATTGTAGAACTTGTACTTGCCCTGACATTGGTCTGGTGTACGGCTGTATTGTAGAACTTGTACTTGCCCTGACATTGGTCCGGTGTACGGCTGTATTGTAGAACTTGTACTTGCCCTGACATTGGTCCGGTGTACGGCTGTATTGTAGAACTTGTACTTGCCCTGACATTGGTCCGGTGTACGGCTGTATTGTAGAACTTGTACTTGCCCTGACATTGGTCCGGTGTACGGCTGTATTGTAGAACTTGTACTTGCCCTGACATTGGTCCGGTGTACGGCTGTATTGTAGAACTTGTACTTGCCCTGACATTGGTCCTGTGTACGGCTGTATTGTAGAACTTGTACTTGCCCTGACATTGGTCCGGTGTACGGCTGTATTGTAGAACTTGTACTTGCCCTGACATTGGTCCGGTGTACGGCTTTATTGTAGAGCTTGTACTTGCCCTGACATTGGTCCGGTGTGTGGCTGTATTGTAGAACTTGTACTTGCCCTGACATTGGTCCGGTGTGTGGCTGTATTGTAGAACATGTACTTGCCCTGACATTGGTCCGGTGTGTGGCTGTATTGTAGAACATGTACTTGCCCTGACATTGGTCCGGTGTGTGGCTGTATTGTAGAACTTGTACTTGCCCTGATATTCGTCCGGTGTGTGGCTGTATTGTAGAACTTGTACTTGCCCTGACATTGGTCCGGTGTGTGGCTGTATTGTAGAACTTGTACTTGCCCTCACATTGGTCCGGTGTGTGGCTGTATTGTAGAACTTGTACTTGCCCTGACATTCGTCCGGTGTGTGGCTGTATTGTAGAACTTGTACTTGCCCTGACATTGGTCCTGTGTACGGCTGTATTGTAGAACTTGTACTTGCCCTGACATTGGTATGGTGTACGGCTGTATTGTAGAACTTGTACTTGCCCTGACATTGGTCCGGTGTTTGGCTGTATTGCAGAACTTGTACTTGCCCTGACATTGGTCCGGTGTGTGGCTGTATTGTAGAACTTGTACTTGCCCTGACATTGGTCCGGTGTGTGGCTGTATTGTGGAACTTGTACTTGCCCTGACATTGGTCCGGTGTGTGGCTGTATTGTGGAACTTGTACTTGCCCTGACATTGGTCTGGTGTGTGGCTGTATTGTAGAACTTGTACTTGCCCTGACATTGGTCTGGTGTGTGGCTGTATTGTAGAACTTGTACTTGCCGTGACATCGGTCCGGTGTGTGGCTGTATTGTAGAACTTGGACTTGCCCTGACATTGGTCCGGTGTACGGCTGTATTGTAGAACTTGTACTTGCCCTGACATTGGTCCGGTGTACGGCTGTATTGTAGAACTTGTACTTGCCCTGACATTGGTCCGGTGTACGGCTTTATTGTAGAACTTGTACTTGCCCTGACATTGGTCCGGTGTACGGCTTTATTGTAGAACTTGTACTTGCCCTGACATTGGTCCGGTGTACGGCTGTATTGTAGAACTTGTACTTGCCCTGACATTGGTCCGGTGTACGGCTGTATTGTAGAACTTGTACTTGCCCTGACATTGGTCCGGTGTACGGCTGTATTGTAGAACTTGTACTTGCCCTGACATTGGTCCGGTGTACGGCTTTATTGTAGAGCTTGTACTTGCCCTGACATTGGTCCGGTGTGTGGCTGTATTGTAGAACTTGTACTTGCCCTGACATTGGTCCGGTGTGTGGCTGTATTGTAGAACATGTACTTGCCCTGACATTGGTCCGGTGTGTGGCTGTATTGTAGAACATGCACTTGCCCTGACATTGGTCCGGTGTGTGGCTGTATTGTAGAACTTGTACTTGCCCTGATATTCGTCCGGTGTGTGGCTGTATTGTAGAACTTGTACTTGCCCTGACATTGGTCCGGTGTGTGGCTGTATTGTAGAACTTGTACTTGCCCTCACATTGGTCCGGTGTGTGGCTGTATTGTAGAACTTGTACTTGCCCTGACATTCGTCCGGTGTGTGGCTGTATTGTAGAACTTGTACTTGCCCTGACATTGGTCCTGTGTACGGCTGTATTGTAGAACTTGTACTTGCCCTGACATTGGTATGGTGTACGGCTGTATTGTAGAACTTGTACTTGCCCTGACATTGGTCCGGTGTTTGGCTGTATTGCAGAACTTGTACTTGCCCTGACATTGGTCCGGTGTGTGGCTGTATTGTAGAACTTGTACTTGCCCTGACATTGGTCCGGTGTGTGGCTGTATTGTGGAACTTGTACTTGCCCTGACATTGGTCCGGTGTGTGGCTGTATTGTGGAACTTGTACTTGCCCTGACATTGGTCCGGTGTGTGGCTGTATTGTAGAACTTGTACTTGCCCTGACATTGGTCTGGTGTGTGGCTGTATTGTAGAACTTGTACTTGCCGTGACATCGGTCCGGTGTGTGGCTGTATTGTAGAACTTGGACTTGCCATGACATCGATCCGGTGTGTGGCTGTATTGTAGAACTTGGACTTGACCTGACATCTGTACTTGCCCTGACATTGGTCCGGTGTACGGCTGTATTGTAGAACTTGTACTTGCCCTGACATTGGTCCGGTGTACGGCTGTATTGTAGAACTTGTACTTGCCCTGACATTGGTCCGGTGTACGGCTGTATTGTAGAACTTGTACTTGCCCTGACATTGGTCCTGTGTACGGCTGTATTGTAGAACTTGTACTTGCCCTGACATTGGTCCGGTGTACGGCTGTATTGTAGAACTTGTACTTGCCCTGACATTGGTCCGGTGTACGGCTTTATTGTAGAACTTGTACTTGCCCTGACATTGGTCCGGTGTACGGCTTTATTGTAGAACTTGTACTTGCCCTGACATTGGTCCGGTGTACGGCTGTATTGTAGAACTTGTACTTGCCCTGACATTGGTCCGGTGTACGGCTGTATTGTAGAACTTGTACTTGCCCTGACATTGGTCCGGTGTACGGCTTTATTGTAGAACTTGTACTTGCCCTGACATTGGTCCGGTGTACGGCTTTATTGTAGAACTTGTACTTGCCCTGACATTGGTCCGGTGTACGGCTGTATTGTAGAACTTGTACTTGCCCTGACATTGGTCCGGTGTGTGGCTGTATTGTAGAACTTGTACTTGCCCTGACATTGGTCCGGTGTGTGGCTGTATTGTAGAACATGTACTTGCCCTGACATTGGTCCGGTGTGTGGCTGTATTGTAGAACTTGTACTTGCCCTGACATTGGTCCGGTGTGTGGCTGTATTGTAGAACATGTACTTGCCCTGACATTGGTCCGGTGTGTGGCTGTATTGTAGAACTTGTACTTGCCCTGACATTGGTCCGGTGTGTGGCTGTATTGTAGAACTTGTACTTGCCCTGACATTGGTCCGGTGTGTGGCTGTATTGTAGAACTTGTACTTGCCCTGACATTGGTCCGGTGTGTGGCTGTATTGTAGAACTTGTACTTGCCCTGACATTGGTCCGGTGTGTTGCTGTATTGTAGAACTTGTACTTGCCCTGACATTGGTCCGGTGTGTGGCTGTATTGTAGAACTTGTACTTGCCGTGACATCGGTCCGGTGTGTGGCTGTATTGTAGAACTTGGACTTGCCATGACATCGATCCGGTGTGTGGCTGTATTGTAGAACTTGGACTTGACCTGACATCGGTCCGGTGTACGGCTGTATTGTAGAACTGGTACTTGCCCTGACATCGGTCCGGTGTACGGCTGTATTGTAGAACTGGTACTTGCCCTGACATCGGTCCGGTGTACGGCTGTATTGTAGAACTTGTACTTGCCCTGACATCGGTCCGGTGTACGGCTGTATTGTAGAACTTGTACTTGCCCTGACATTGGTCCGGTGTACGGCTGTATTGTAGAACTTGTACTTGCCCTGACATTGGTCCGGTGTACGGCTGTATTGTAGAACTTGTACTTGCCCTGACATTGGTCCGGTGTACGGCTGTATTGTAGAACTTGTACTTGCCCTGACATTGGTCCGGTGTACGGCTGTATTGTAGAACTTGTACTTGCCCTGACATTGGTCCGGTGTACGGCTGTATTGTAGAACTTGTACTTGCCCTGACATTGGTCCGGTGTACGGCTGTATTGTAGAACTTGTACTTTCCCTGACATTGGTCCGGTGTACGGCTGTATTGTAGAACTTGTACTTGCCCTGACATTGGTCCGGTGTACGGCTTTATTGTAGAACTTGTACTTGCCCTGACATTGGTCCGGTGTACGGCTGTATTGTAGAACTTGTACTTGCCCTGACATTGGTCCGGTGTGTGGCTGTATTGTCGAACTTGTACTTGCCCTGACATTGGTCCGGTGTACGGCTGTATTGTAGAACTTGTACTTGCCCTGACATTGGTCCGGTGTACGGCTGTATTGTAGAACATGTACTTGCCCTGACATTGGTCCGGTGTGTGGCTGTATTGTAGAACTTGTACTTGCCCTGACATTGGTCCGGTGTGTGGCTGTATTGTAGAACTTGTACTTGCCCTGACATTGGTCCGGTGTGTGGCTGTATTGTAGAACATGTACTTGCCCTGACATTGGTCCGGTGTGTGGCTGTATTGTAGAACTTGTACTTGCCCTGACATTGGTCCGGTGTGTGGCTGTATTGTAGAACATGTACTTGCCCTGAAATTGGTCCGGTGTGTGGCTGTATTGTAGAACTTGTACTTGCCCTGACATTGGTCCGGTGTGTGGCTGTATTGTAGAACTTGTACTTGCCCTGACATTGGTCCGGTGTGTGGCTGTATTGTAGAACTTGTACTTGCCCTGACATTGGTCCGGTGTGTTGCTGTATTGTAGAACTTGTACTTGCCCTGACATTGGTCCGGTGTGTGGCTGTATTGTAGAACTTGTAATTGCCCTGACATTGGTCCGGTGTGTGGCTGTATTGTAGAACTTGTACTTGCCCTGACATTCGTCTGGTGTGTGGCTGTATTGTAGAACTTGTACTTGCCCTGACATTCGTCCGGTGTGTGGCTGTATTGTAGAACTTGTACTTGCCCTGACATTGGTCCTGTGTACGGCTGTATTGTAGAACTTGTACTTGCCCTGACATTGGTCCGGTGTACGGCTGTATTGCAGAACTTGTACTTGCCCTGACATTGGTCCTGTGTACGGCTGTATTGTAGAACTTGTACTTGCCCTGACATTGGTCCGGTGTACGGCTGTATTGTAGAACTTGTACTTGCCCTGACATTGGTATGGTGTACGGCTGTATTGTAGAACTTGTACTTGCCCTGACATTGGTCCTGTGTACGGCTGTATTGTAGAACTTGTACTTGCCCTGACATTGGTCCGGTGTACGGCTGTATTGTAGAACTTGTACTTGCCCTGACATTGGTCCGGTGTGTGGCTGTATTGCAGAACTTGTACTTGCCCTGACATTGGTCCGGTGTGTGGCTGTATTGTAGAACTTGTACTTGCCCTGACATTGGTCTGGTGTGTGGCTGTATTGTGGAACTTGTACTTGCCCTGACATTGGTCCGGTGTGTGGCTGTATTGTGGAACTTGTACTTGCCCTGACATTGGTCCGGTGTGTGGCTGTATTGTAGAACTTGTACTTGCCCTGACATTGGTCTGGTGTGTGGCTGTATTGTAGAACTTGTAAATGCCGTGACATCGGTCCGGTGTGTGGCTGTATTGTAGAACTTGGACTTGCCATGACATCGATCCGGTGTGTGGCTGTATTGTAGAACTTGGACTTGACCTGACATCTGTACTTGCCCTGACATTGGTCCGGTGTACGGCTGTATTGTAGAACTTGTACTTGCCCTGACATTGGTCCGGTGTACGGCTGTATTGTAGAACTTGTACTTGCCCTGACATTGGTCCGGTGTACGGCTGTATTGTAGAACTTGTACTTGCCCTGACATTGGTCCGGTGTACGGCTGTATTGTAGAACTTGTACTTGCCCTGACATTGGTCCGGTGTACGGCTGTATTGTAGAACTTGTACTTGCCCTGACATTGGTCCGGTGTACGGCTGTATTGTAGAACTTGTACTTGCCCTGACATTGGTCCGGTGTACGGCTTTATTGTAGAACTTGTACTTGCCCTGACATTGGTCCGGTGTACGGCTGTATTGTAGAACTTGTACTTGCCCTGACATTGGTCTGGTGTGTGGCTGTATTGTAGAACTTGTACTTGCCCTGACATTGGTCCGGTGTACGGCTGTATTGTAGAACTTGTACTTGCCCTGACATTGGTCCGGTGTGTGGCTGTATTGTAGAACATGTACTTGCCCTGACATTGGTCCGGTGTGTGGCTGTATTGTAGAACTTGTACTTGCCCTGACATTGGTCCGGTGTCTGGCTGTATTGTAGAACTTGTACTTGCCCTGACATTGGTCCGGTGTGTGGCTGTATTGTAGAACATGTACTTGCCCTGACATTGGTCTGGTGTGTGGCTGTATTGTAGAACTTGTACTTGCCCTGACATTGGTCCGGTGTGTGGCTGTATTGTAGAACATGTACTTGCCCTGACATTGGTCCGGTGTGTGGCTGTATTGTAGAACTTGTACTTGCCCTGACATTGGTCCGGTATGTGGCTGTATTGTAGAACTTGTACTTGCCCTGACATTGGTCCGGTGTGTGGCTGTATTGTAGAACTTGTACTTGCCCTGACATTGGTCCGGTGTGTTGCTGTATTGTAGAACTTGTACTTGCCCTGACATTGGTCTGGTGTGTGGGTTTATTGTAGAACTTGTACTTGCCGTGACATCGGTCCGGTGTGTGGCTGTATTGTAGAACTTGGACTTGCCATGACATCGATCCGGTGTGTGGCTGTATTGTAGAACTTGGACTTGACCTGACATCGGTCCGGTGTACGGCTGTATTGTAGAACTGGTACTTGCCCTGACATCGGTCCGGTGTACGGCTGTATTGTAGAACTGGTACTTGCCCTGACATCGGTCCGGTGTACGGCTGTATTGTAGAACTTGTACTTGCCCTGACATCGGTCCGGTGTACGGCTGTATTGTAGAACTTGTACTTGCCCTGACATTGGTCCGGTGTACGGCTGTATTGTAGAACTTGTACTTGCCCTGACATTGGTCCGGTGTACGGCTGTATTGTAGAACTTGTACTTGCCCTGACATTGGTCCGGTGTACGGCTGTATTGTAGAACTTGTACTTGCCCTGACATTGGTCCGGTGTACGGCTGTATTGTAGAACTTGTACTTGCCCTGACATTGGTCCGGTGTACGGCTGTATTGTAGAACTTGTACTTGCCCTGACATTGGTCCGGTGTACGGCTGTATTGTAGAACTTGTACTTGCCCTGACATTGGTCCGGTGTACGGCTGTATTGTAGAACTTGTACTTGCCCTGACATTGGTCCGGTGTACGGCTTTATTGTAGAACTTGTACTTGCCCTGACATTGGTCCGGTGTACGGCTGTATTGTAGAACTTGTACTAGCCCTGACATTGGTCTTGTGTGTGGCTGTATTGTAGAACTTGTACTTGCCCTGACATTGGTCCGGTGTACGGCTGTATTGTAGAACTTGTACTTGCCCTGACATTGGTCCGGTGTGTGGCTGTATTGTAGAACATGTACTTGCCCTGACATTGGTCCGGTGTGTGGCTGTATTGTAGAACTTGTACTTGCCCTGACATTGGTCCGGTGTGTGGCTGTATTGTAGAACTTGTACTTGCCCTGACATTGGTCCGGTGTGTGGCTGTATTGTAGAACATGTACTTGCCCTGACATTGGTCCGGTGTGTGGCTGTATTGTAGAACTTGTACTTGCCCTGACATTGGTCCGGTGTGTGGCTGTATTGTAGAACATGTACTTGCCCTGACATTGGTCCGGTGTGTGGCTGTATTGTAGAACTTGTACTTGCCCTGACATTGGTCCGGTGTGTGGCTGTATTGTAGAACTTGTACTTGCCCTGACATTGGTCCGGTGTGTGGCTGTATTGTAGAACTTGTACTTGCCCTGACATTGGTCCGGTGTGTTGCTGTATTGTAGAACTTGTACTTGCCCTGACATTGGTCCGGTGTGTGGCTGTATTGTAGAACTTGTACTTGCCCTGACATTGGTCCGGTGTGTGGCTGTATTGTAGAACTTGTACTTGCCCTGACATTCGTCTGGTGTGTGGCTGTATTGTAGAACTTGTACTTGCCCTGACATTCGTCCGGTGTGTGGCTGTATTGTAGAACTTGTACTTGCCCTGACATTGGTCCTGTGTACGGCTGTATTGTAGAACTTGTACTTGCCGTGACATTGGTCCGGTGTACGGCTGTATTGCAGAACTTGTACTTGCCCTGACATTGGTCCGGTGTGTGGCTGTATTGTAGAACTTGTACTTGCCCTTACATTGGTCCGGTGTGTGGCTGTATTGTAGAACTTGTACTTGCCCTGACATTGGTCTGGTGTGTGGCTGTATTGTAACATTGGTCCGGTGTGTGGCTGTATTGTGGAACTTGTACTTGCCCTGACATTGGTCCGGTGTGTGGCTGTATTGTAGAACTGGTACTTGCCCTGACATTGGTCCGTTGTGTGGCTGTATTGTAGAACTGGTACTTGCCGTGACATCGGTCCGGTGTGTGGCTGTATTGGTGTACGGGTGTATTGTAGAGCTTGTACTTGCCCTGACATTGGTCCGGTGTACGGCTGTATTGTAGAACTTGTACTTGCCCTGACATTGGTCCGGTGTACGGCTGTATTGTAGAACTTGTACTTGCCCTGACATTGGTCCGGTGTGTGGCTGTATTGTGGAACTTGTACTTGCCCTGACATTGGTCCGGTGTGTGGCTGTATTGTGGAACTTGTACTTGCCCTGACATTGGTCCGGTGTGTGGCTGTATTGTAGAACTGGTACTTGCCCTGACATTGGTCCGGTGTGTGGCTGTATTGTAGAACTTGTACTTGCCGGGACATCGGTCCGGTGCGTGGCTGTATTGTAGAACTTGGACTTGCCGTGACATCGGTCTGGTGTGTGGCTGTATTCTAGAACTTGGACTTGCCCTGACATCGGTCCGGTGTACGGCTGTATTGTAGAACTTGTACTTGCCCTGACATTGGTCCGGTGTACGGCTGTATTGTAGAACTTGTACTTGCCCTGACATTGGTCCGGTGTACGGCTGTATTGTAGAACTTGTACTTGCCCTGACATTGGTCCGGTGTACGGGTGTATTGTAGAACTTGTACTTGCCCTGACATTGGTCCGGTGTACCGGTGTATTGTAGAGCTTGTACTTTCCCTGACATTGGTCTGGTGTACGGCTGTATTGTAGAGCTTGTACTTGCCCTGACATTGGTCCGGTGTAGGGCTGTATTGTAGAACTTGTACTTGCCCTGACATTGGTCCGGTGTACGGCTGTATTGTAGAACTTGTACTTGCCCTGACATTGGTCCAGTGTACGGCTGTATTGTAGAACTTGTACTCGCCCTGACATTGGTCCGGTGTACGTCTGTATTGTAGAACATGTACTCGCCCTGACATTGGTTCGGTGTACGGCTGTATTGTAGAACTTGTACTCGCCCTGACATTGGTCCGGTGTACGGCTGTATTGTAGAACTTGTACTTGCCCTGACATTGGTCCGGTGTACGGCTGTATTGTAGAACTTGTACTTGCCCTGACATTGGTCCGGTGTACGGCTGTATTCTAGAACATGTACTTGCCGTGACATCGGTCCGGTGTGTGGCTGTATTGTAGAACTTGGACTTGCCCTGACATTCGTCCGGTGTACGGCTGTATTGTAGAACTTGGACTTGCCCTGACATCGGTCCGGTGTGTGGCTGTATTGTAGAACTTGGACTTGCCCTGACATTCGTCCGGTGTACGGCTGTATTGTAGAACTTGGACTTGCCCTGACATTGGTCCGGTGTACGGCTGTATTGTAGAACTTGTACTTGCCCTGACATTGGTCCGGTGTACGGCTGTATTGTAGAATATGTACTTGCCCTGACATTGGTCCGGTGTACGGCTGCATTGTAGAACTTGTACTTGCCCTGACATTGGTCCGGTGTACGGCTGTATTGTAGAACTTGTACTTGCCCTGACATTGGTCCGGGGTACGGCTTTATTGTAGAACTTGTAGTTGCCCTGACATTGGTCCGGTGTACGGCTGTATTGTAGAACTTGTACTTGCCCTGACATTGGTCCGGTGTACGGGTGTATTGTAGAGCTTGTACTTGCCCTGACATTGGTCCGGTGTACGGCTGTATTGTAGAGCTTGTACTTGCCCTGACACTGGTCTGGTGTACGGCTGTTTTGTAGAACTTGTACTTGCCCTGACATTGGTCCGGTGTACGGCTGTATTGTAGAACTGGTACTTGCCCTGACATTGGTCCGGTGTACGGCTGTATTGTAGAGCTTGTACTTGCCCTGACATTGGTCCGGTGTGTGGCTGTATTGTAGAACTTGTACTTGCCCTGACATTGGTCCTGTGTATGGCTGTATTGTAGAACTTGTACTTGCCCTGACATTGGTCCGGTGTACGGCTGTATTGCAGAACTTGTACTTGCCCTGACATTGGTCCGGTGTGTGGCTGTATTGTAGAACTTGTACTTGCCCTGACATTGGTCCGGTGTGTGGCTGTATTGTAGAACTTGTACTTGCCCTGACATTGGTCTGGTGTGTGGCTGTATTGTAGAACTTGTACTTGCCCTGACATTGGTCCGGTGTGTGGCTGTATTGTGGAACTTGTACTTGCCCTGACATTGGTCCGGTGTCTGGCTGTATTGTGGAACTTGTACTTGCCCTGACATTGGTCCGGTGTGTGGCTGTATTGTAGAACTGGTACTTGCCCTGACATTGGTCCGGTGTGTGGCTGTATTGTAGAACTGGTACTTGCCGTGACATCGGTCCGGTGTGTGGCTGTATTGGTGTATGGGTGTATTGTAGAGCTTGTACTTGCCCTGACATTGGTCTGGTGTACGGCTGTATTGTAGAGCTTGTACTTGCCCTGACATTGGTCCGGTGTACGGCTGTATTGTAGAACTTGTACTTGCCCTGACATTGGTCCGGTGTACGGCTGTATTGTAGAAATTGTACTTGCCCTGACATTGGTCCGGTGTACGGCTGTATTGTAGAACTTGTACTTGCCCTGACATTGGTCCGGTGTGTGGCTGTATTGTGGAACTTGTACTTGCCCTGACATTGGTCCGGTGTGAGGCTGTATTGTGGAACTTGTACTTGCCCTGACATTGGTCCGGTGTGTGGCTGTATTGTAGAACTGGTACTTGCCCTGACATTGGTCCGGTGTGTGGCTGTATTGTAGTACTGGTACTTGCCCTGACATTGGTCCGGTGTGTGGCTGTATTGTAGAACTTGTACTTGCCGGGACATCGGTCCGGTGTGTGGCTGTACTGTAGAACTTGGACTTGCCGTGACATCGGTCTGGTGCGTGGCTGTATTCTAGAACTTGGACTTGCCCTGACATCGGTCCGGTGTACGGCTGTATTGTAGAACTTGGACTTGCCCTGACATCGGTCCGGTGTACGGCTGTATTGTAGAACTTGTACTTGCCCTGACATTGGTCCGGTGTACGGCTGTATTGTAGAACTTGTACTTGCCCTGACATTGGTCCGGTGTACGGGTGTATTGTAGAGCTTGTACTTGCCCTGACATTGGTCTGGTGTACGGCTGTATTGTAGAGCTTGTACTTGCCCTGACATTGGTCCGGTGTACGGCTGTATTGTAGAACTTGTACTTGCCCTGACATTGGTCCGGTGTACGGCTGTATTGTAGAGCTTGTACTTGCCCTGACATTGGTCCGATGTACGGCTGTATTGTAGAACTTGTACTCGCCCTGACATTGGTCCGGTGTACGTCTGTATTGTAGAACATGTACTTGCCCTGACATTGGTTCAGTGTACGGCTGTATTGTAGAACTTGTACTTGCCCTGACATTGGTCCGGTGTACGGCTGTATTGTAGAACTTGTACTTGCCCTGACATTGGTCCGGTGTGTGGCTGTATTGTAGAACTTGTACTTGCCGGGACATCGGTCCGGTGTGTGGCTGTATTGTAGAACTTGGACTTGCCGTGACATCGGTCTGGTGTGTGGCTGTATTCTAGAACTTGGACTTGCCCTGACATCGGTCCGGTGTACGGCTGTATTGTAGAACTTGTACTTGCCCTGACATTGGTCCGGTGTACGGCTGTATTGTAGAACTTGTACTTGCCCTGACATTGGTCCGGTGTGTGGCTGTATTGTAGAACTGGTACTTGCCCTGACATTGGTCCGGTGTGTGGCTGTATTGTAGAACTTGTACTTGCCGGGACATCGGTCCGGTGTGTGGCTGTATTGTAGAACTTGGACTTGCCGTGACATCGGTCTGGTGTGTGGCTGTATTCTAGAACTTGGACTTGCCCTGACATCGGTCCGGTGTACGGCTGTATTGTAGAACTTGTACTTGCCCTGACATTGGTCCGGTGTACGGCTGTATTGTAGAACTTGTACTTGCCCTGACATTGGTCCGGTGTACGGCTGTATTGTAGAACTTGTACTTGCCCTGACATTGGTCCGGTGTACGGGTGTATTGTAGAACTTGTACTTGCCCTGACATTGGTCCGGTGTACCGGTGTATTGTAGAGCTTGTACTTGCCCTGACATTGGTCTGGTGTACGGCTGTATTGTAGAGCTTGTACTTGCCCTGACATTGGTCCGGTGTAGGGCTGTATTGTAGAACTTGTACTTGCCCTGACATTGGTCCGGTGTACGGCTGTATTGTAGAACTTGTACTTGCCCTGACATTGGTCCGGTGTACGGCTGTATTGTAGAACTTGTACTCGCCCTGACATTGGTCCGGTGTACGTCTGTATTGTAGAACATGTACTCGCCCTGACATTGGTTCGGTGTACGGCTGTATTGTAGAACTTGTACTCGCCCTGACATTGGTCCGGTGTACGGCTGTATTGTAGAACTTGTACTTGCCCTGACATTGGTCCGGTGTACGGCTGTATTGTAGAACTTGTACTTGCCCTGACATTGGTCCGGTGTACGGCTGTATTCTAGAACATGTACTTGCCGTGACATCGGTCCGGTGTGTGGCTGTATTGTAGAACTTGGACTTGCCCTGACATTCGTCCGGTGTACGGCTGTATTGTAGAACTTGGACTTGCCCTGACATCGGTCCGGTGTGTGGCTGTATTGTAGAACTTGGACTTGCCCTGACATTCGTCCGGTGTACGGCTGTATTGTAGAACTTGGACTTGCCCTGACATTGGTCCGGTGTACGGCTGTATTGTAGAACTTGTACTTGCCCTGACATTGGTCCGGTGTACGGCTGTATTGTAGAACATGTACTTGCCCTGACATTAGTCCGGTGTACGGCTGCATTGTAGAACTTGTACTTGCCCTGACATTGGTCCGGTGTACGGCTGTATTGTAGAACTTGTACTTGCCCTGACATTGGTCCGGTGTACGGCTGTATTGTAGAACTTGTACTTGCCCTGACATTGGTCCAGTGTACGGCTGTATTGTAGAACTTGTACTTGCCCTGACATTGGTCCGGTGTACGGGTGTATTGTAGAGCTTGTACTTGCCCTGACATTGGTCCGGTGTACGGCTGTATTGTAGAGCTTGTACTTGCCCTGACATTGGTCTGGTGTACGGCTGTTTTGTAGAACTTGTACTTGCCCTGACATTGGTCCGGTGTACGGCTGTATTGTAGAACTGGTACTTGCCCTGACATTGGTCCGGTGTACGGCTGTATTGTAGAGCTTGTACTTGCCCTGACATTGGTCCGGTGTGTGGCTGTATTGTAGAACTTGTACTTGCCCTGACATTGGTCCGGTGTGTGGCTGTATTGTAGAACTTGTACTTGCCCTGACATTCGTCTGGTGTGTGGCTGTATTGTAGAACTTGTACTTGCCCTGACATTCGTCCGGTGTGTGGCTGTATTGTAGAACTTGTACTTGCCCTGACATTGGTCCTGTGTATGGCTGTATTGTAGAACTTGTACTTGCCCTGACATTGGTCCGGTGTACGGCTGTATTGCAGAACTTGTACTTGCCCTGACATTGGTCCGGTGTGTGGCTGTATTGTAGAACTTGTACTTGCCCTGACATTGGTCCGGTGTGTGGCTGTATTGTAGAACTTGTACTTGCCCTGACATTGGTCTGGTGTGTGGCTGTATTGTAGAACTTGTACTTGCCCTGACATTGGTCCGGTGTGTGGCTGTATTGTGGAACTTGTACTTGCCCTGACATTGGTCCGGTGTCTGGCTGTATTGTGGAACTTGTACTTGCCCTGACATTGGTCCGGTGTGTGGCTGTATTGTAGAACTGGTACTTGCCCTGACATTGGTCCGGTGTGTGGCTGTATTGTAGAACTGGTACTTGCCGTGACATCGGTCCGGTGTGTGGCTGTATTGGTGTATGGGTGTAGTGTAGAGCTTGTACTTGCCCTGACATTGGTCTGGTGTACGGCTGTATTGTAGAGCTTGTACTTGCCCTGACATTGGTCCGGTGTACGGCTGTATTGTAGAACTTGTACTTGCCCTGACATTGGTCCGGTGTACGGCTGTATTGTAGAAATTGTACTTGCCCTGACATTGGTCCGGTGTACGGCTGTATTGTAGAACTTGTACTTGCCCTGACATTGGTCCGGTGTGTGGCTGTATTGTGGAACTTGTACTTGCCCTGACATTGGTCCGGTGTGTGGCTGTATTGTGGAACTTGTACTTGCCCTGACATTGGTCCGGTGTGTGGCTGTATTGTAGAACTGGTACTTGCCCTGAAATTGGTCCGGTGTGTGGCTGTATTGTAGAACTGGTACTTGCCCTGACATTGGTCCGGTGTGTGGCTGTATTGTAGAACTTGTACTTGCCGGGACATCGGTCCGGTGTGTGGCTGTATTGTAGAACTTGGACTTGCCGTGACATCGGTCTGGTGTGTGGCTGTATTCTAGAACTTGGACTTGCCCTGACATCGGTCCGGTGTACGGCTGTATTGTAGAACTTGGACTTGCCCTGACATCGGTCCGGTGTACGGCTGTATTGTAGAACATGTACTTGCCCTGACATTGGTCCGGTGTACGGCTGTATTGTAGAACTTGTACTTGCCCTGACATTGGTCCGGTGTACGGCTGTATTGTAGAACTTGTACTTGCCCTGACATTGGTCCGGTGTACGGCTGTATTGTAGAACTTGTACTTGCCCTGACATTGGTCCGGTGTACGGGTGTATTGTAGAGCTTGTACTTGCCCTGACATTGGTCTGGTGTACGGCTGTATTGTAGAGCTTGTACTTGCCCTGACATTGGTCCGGTGTACGGCTGTATTGTAGAACTTGTACTTGCCCTGACATTGGTCCGGTGTACGGCTGTATTGTAGAGCTTGTACTTGCCCTGACATTGGTCTGATGTACGGCTGTATTGTAGAACTTGTACTCGCCCTGACATTGGTCCGGTGTACGTCTGTATTGTAGAACATGTACTTGCCCTGACATTGGTTCAGTGTACGGCTGTATTGTAGAACTTGTACTTGCCCTGACATTGGTCCGGTGTGCGGCTGTATTGTAGAACTTGTACTTGCGCTGACATTGGTCCGGTGTGCGGCTGTATTCTAGAACATGTACTTGCCCTGACATCGGTCCGGTGTGTGGCTGTATTGTAGAACTTGGACTTGCCCTGACATTCGTCCGGTGTACGGCTGTATTGTAGAACTTGGACTTGCCCTGACATTGGTCCGGTGTACGGCTGTATTGTAGAACTTGTACTTGCCCTGACATTGGTCTGGTGTGCGGCTGTATTGTAGAACATGTACTTGCCCTGACATTGGTCCGGTGTACGGCTGCATTGTAGAACTTGTACTTGCCCTGACATTGGTCCGGTGTACGGCTGTATTGTAGAACTTGTACTTGCCCTGACATTGGTCCGGTGTACGGCTGTATTGTAGAACTTGTACTTGCCTAGACATTGGTCCGGTGTACGGCTGTATTGTAGAACTTGTACTTGCCCTGACATTGGTCCGGTGTACGGGTGTATTGTAGAGCTTGTACTTGCCCTGACATTGGTCCGGTGTACGGCTGTATTGTAGAGCTTGTACTTGCCCTGACATTGGTCTGGTGTACGGCTGTTTTGTAGAACTTGTACTTGCCCTGACATTGGTCCGGTGTACGGTTGTATTGTAGAACTGGTACTTGCCCTGACATTGGTCCGGTGTACGGCTGTATTGTAGAGCTTGTACTTGCCCTGACATTGGTCCGGTGTGTGGCTGTATTGTAGAACTTGTACTTGCCCTGACATTGGTCCGGTGTGTGGCTGTATTGTAGAACTTGTACTTGCCGGGACATCGGTCCGGTGTGTGGCTGTATTGTAGAACTTGGACTTGCCGTGACATCGGTCTGGTGTGTGGCTGTATTCTAGAACTTGGACTTGCCCTGACATCGGTCCGGTGTAAAGCTGTATTGTAGAACTTGGACTTGCCCTGACATCGGTCCGGTGTACGGCTGTATTGTAGAACATGTACTTGCCCTGACATTGGTCCGGTGTACGGCTGTATTGTAGAACTTGTACTTGCCCTGACATTGGTCCGGTGTACGGCTGTATTGTAGAACTTGTACTTGCCCTGACATTGGTCCGGTGTACGGCTGTATTGTAGAACTTGTACTTGCCCTGACATTGGTCCGGTGTACGGGTGTATTGTAGAGCTTGTACTTGCCCTGACATTGGTCTGGTGTACGGCTGTATTGTAGAGCTTGTACTTGCCCTGACATTGGTCCGGTGTACGGCTGTATTGTAGAACTTGTACTTGCCCTGACATTGGTCCGGTGTACGGCTGTATTGTAGAGCTTGTACTTGCCCTGACATTGGTCCGATGTACGGCTGTATTGTAGAACTTGTACTCGCCCTGACATTGGTCCAGTGTACGTCTGTATTGTAGAACATGTACTTGCCCTGACATTGGTTCAGTGTACGGCTGTATTGTAGAACTTGTACTTGCCCTGACATTGGTCCGGTGTACGGCTGTATTGTAGAACTTGTACTTGCGCTGACATTGGTCCGGTGTGCGGCTGTATTCTAGAACATGTACTTGCCCTGACATCGGTCCGGTGTGTGGCTGTATTGTAGAACTTGGACTTGCCCTGACATTCGTCCGGTGTACGGCTGTATTGTAGAACTTGGACTTGCCCTGACATTGGTCCGGTGTACGGCTGTATTGTAGAACTTGTACTTGCCCTGACATTGGTCTGGTGTACGGCTGTATTGTAGAACATGTACTTGCCCTGACATTGGTCCGGTGTACGGCTGCATTGTAGAACTTGTACTTGCCCTGACATTGGTCCGGTGTACGGCTGTATTGTAGAACTTGTACTTGCCCTGACATTGGTCCGGTGTACGGCTGTATTGTAGAACTTGTACTTGCCTAGACATTGGTCCGGTGTACGGCTGTATTGTAGAACTTGTACTTGCCCTGACATTGGTCCGGTGTACGGGTGTATTGTAGAGCTTGTACTTGCCCTGACATTGGTCCGGTGTACGGCTGTATTGTAGAGCTTGTACTTGCCCTGACATTGGTCTGGTGTACGGCTGTTTTGTAGAACTTGTACTTGCCCTGACATTGGTCCGGTGTACGGTTGTATTGTAGAACTGGTACTTGCCCTGACATTGGTCCGGTGTACGGCTGTATTGTAGAGCTTGTACTTGCCCTGACATTGGTCCGGTGTGTGGCTGTATTGTAGAACTTGTACTTGCCCTGACATCGGTCCGGTGTGTGGCTGTATTGTAGAACTTGTACTTGCCGTGACATCGGTCCGGTGTGTGGCTGTATTGTAGAACTTGTACTTGCCGTGACATCGGTCCGGTGTGTGGCTGTATTCTAGAAGTTGGACTTGCCGTGACATCGGTCCGGTGTGTGGCTGTATTGTAGAACTTGGACTTGCCCTGACATCGGTCCGGTGTACGGCTGTATTGTAGAACTTGTACTTGACCTGACATTCGTCCGGTGTACGGCTGTATTACAGAACTTGTACTTGCCCTGACATTGGTCCGGTGTACGGCTGTATTGTAGAACTTGTACTTGCCCTGACATTGGTCCGGTGTACGGCTGTATTGTAGAACTTGTACTTGACCTGACATTGGTCCGGTGTACGGCTGTATTGTAGAACTTGTACTTGCCCTGACATTGGTCCGGTGTACGGCTGTATTGTAGAACTTGTACTTGACCTGACATTGGTCCGGTGTACGGCTGTATTGTAGAACTTGTACTTGCCCTGACATTGGTCCGGTGTACGGCTGTATTGTAGAACTTGTACTTGCCCTGACATTGGTCCGGTGTACGGCTGTATTGTAGAGCTTGTACTTGCCCTGACATTGGTCCGGTGTACGGGTGTATTGTAGAGCGTGTACTTGCCCTGACATTGGTCCGGTGTACGGCTGTATTGTAGAACTTGTACTTGCCCTGACATTGGTCCGGTGTGTGGCTGTATTGTAGAACATGTACTTGCCCTGACATTGGTCCGGTGTGTGGCTGTATTGTAGAACATGTACTTGCCCTGACATTGATCCGGTGTGTGGCTGTATTGTAGAACTTGTACTTGCCCTGACATTGGTCCGGTGTGTGGCTGTATTGTAGAACTTGTACTTGCCCTGACATTGGTCCGGTGTGTGGCTGTATTGTAGAACATGTACTTGCCCTGACATTCGTCCGGTGTGTGGCTGTATTGTAGAACATGTACTTGCCCTGACATTGGTCCGGTGTGTGGCTGTATTGTAGAACTTGTACTTGCCCTGACATTCGTCCGGTGTGTGGCTGTATTGTAGAACTTGTACTTGCCCTGACATTGGTCCGGTGTGTGGCTGTATTGTAGAACTTGTACTTGCCCTGACATTCGTCCGGTGTGTGGCTGTATTGTAGAACTTGTACTTGCCCTGACATTCGTCCGGTGTGTGGCTGTATTGTAGAACTTGTACTTGCCCTGACATTCGTCCGGTGTGTGGCTGTATTGTAGAACTTGTACTTGCCCTGACATTGGTCCTGTGTACGGCTGTATTGTAGAACTTGTACTTGCCCTGACATTGGTCCGTCGTACGGCTGTATTGTAGAACTTGTACTTGCCATGACAATGGTCCGGTGTGTGGCTGTATTGCAGAACTTGTACTTGCCCTGACATTGGTCCGGTGTGTGGCTGTATTGTAGAACTTGTACTTGCCCTGACATTGGTCCGGTGTGTGGCTGTATTGTGGAACTTGTACTTGCCCTGACATTGGTCCGGTGTGTGGCTGTATTGTGGAACTTGTACGTGCCCTGACATTGGTCCGGTGTGTGGCTGTATTGCAGAACTTGTACTTGCCCTGACATTGGTCCGGTGTGTGGCTGTATTGTAGAACTTGTACTTGCCCTGACATTGGTCCGGTGTGTGGCTGTATTGTGGAACTTGTACTTGCCCTGACATTGGTCCGGTGTGTGGCTGTATTGTGGAACTTGTACTTGCCCTGACATTGGTCCGGTGTGTGGCTGTATTGTAGAACTTGTACTTGCCCTGACATTGGTCTGGTGTGTGGCTGTATTGTAGAACTTGTACTTGCCCTGACATTGGTCCGGTGTGTGGCTGTATTGTAGAACTTGTACTTGCCCTACATGTACTTGCCCTGACATTGGTCCGGTGTGTGGCTGTAATGTAGAACTTGTACTTGCCCTGACATTGGTCCAGTGTGTGGCTGTATCGTAGAACTTGTACTTGCCCTGACATTGGTCCGGTGTGTGGCTGTATTGTAGAACTTGTAATTGCCCTGACATTGGTCCGGTGTGTGGCTTTATTGTAGAACTTGTACTTGCCCTGACATTGGTCCGGTGTGTGGCTGTATCGTAGAACTTGTACTTGCCCTGAAATTGGTCCGGTGTGTGGCTGTATTGTAGAACTTGTACTTGGCCTGACATTGGTCCGGTGTGTGGCTGTATTGTAGAACTTGTACTTGCCCTGACATTGGTCCGGTGTGTGGCTGTATTGTAGAACTTGTACTTGACCTTCCATTGGTCCGGTGTGTGGCTGTATTGTAGAACTTGTACTTGCCCTGACATTGGTCCGGTGTGTGGCTGTATTGTAGAACTTGTAATTGCCCTGACATTGGTCCGCTGTGTGGCTGTATTGTAGAACTTGTACTTGCCCTGACATTCGTCCGGTGTGTGGCTGTATTGTAGAACTTGTACTTGCCCTGACATTGGTCCGGTGTGTGGCTGTATTGTAGAACTTGTACTTGCCCTGACATTGGTCCGGTGTGTGGCTGTATTGTAGAACTTGGACTTGCCCTGACATGGGTCCGGTGTGTGGCTGTATTGTAGAACTTGTACTTGCCCTGACATGGGTCAGGTGTGTGGCTGTATTGTAGAACTTGTACTTGCCGTGACATCGGTCCGGTGTGTGGCTGTATTCTAGAACTTGGACTTGCCGTGACGTCGGTCCGGTGTGTGGCTGTATTGTAGAACTTGGACTTGCCCTGACGTCGGTCCGGTGTGTGGCTGTATTGTAGAACTTGTACTTGACCTGACATTGGTCCGGTGTACGGCTGTATTGTAGAACTTGTACTTGCCCTGACATTGGTCCGGTGTACGGCTGTATTGTAGAACTTGTACTTGCCCTGACATTGGTCCGGTGTACGTTTGTATTGTAGAACATGTACTTGCCCTGACATTGGTCCGGTGTACGGCTGTATTGTAGAACTTGTACTTGCCCTGACATTGGTCCGGTGTACGGCTGTATTGTAGAGCTTGTACTTGCCCTGACATTGGTCCGGTGTACGGCTGTATTGTAGAGCTTGTACTTGCCCTGACATTGGTCTGGTGTACGGCTGTATTGTAGAACTTGTACTTGCCCTGACATTGGTCCGGTGTGTGGCTGTATTGTAGAACATGTACTTGCCCTGACATTGGTCCGGTGTGTGGCTGTATTGTAGAACATGTACTTGCCCTGACATTGGTCCGGTGTGTGGCTGTATTGTAGAACTTGTACTTGCCCTGACATTGGTCCGGTGTGTGGCTGTATTGTAGAACTTGTAATTGCCCTGACATTGGTCCGCTGTGTGGCTGTATTGTAGAACTTGTACTTGCCCTGACATTCGTCCGGTGTGTGGCTGTATTGTAGAACTTGTACTTGCCCTGACATTGGTCCGGTGTGTGGCTGTATTGTAGAACTTGTACTTGCCCTGACATTGGTCCGGTGTGTGGCTGTATTGTAGAACTTGGACTTGCCCTGACATGGGTCCGGTGTGTGGCTGTATTGTAGAACTTGTACTTGCCCTGACATGGGTCAGGTGTGTGGCTGTATTGTAGAACTTGTACTTGCCGTGACATCGGTCCGGTGTGTGGCTGTATTCTAGAACTTGGACTTGCCGTGACATCGGTCCGGTGTGTGGCTGTATTGTAGAACTTGGACTTGCCCTGACGTCGGTCCGGTGTGTGGCTGTATTGTAGAACTTGTACTTGACCTGACATTGGTCCGGTGTACGGCTGTATTGTAGAACTTGTACTTGCCCTGACATTGGTCCGGTGTACGGCTGTATTGTAGAACTTGTACTTGCCCTGACATTGGTCCGGTGTACGGCTGTATTGTAGAACTTGTACTTGCCCTGACATTGGTCCGGTGTACGTTTGTATTGTAGAACATGTACTTGCCCTGACATTGGTCCAGTGTACGGCTGTATTGTAGAACTTGTACTTGCCCTGACATTGGTCCGGTGTACGGCTGTATTGTAGAGCTTGTACTTGCCCTGACATTGGTCCGGTGTACGGCTGTATTGTAGAGCTTGTACTTGCCCTGACATTGGTCTGGTGTACGGCTGTATTGTAGAACTTGTACTTGCCCTGACATTGGTCCGGTGTGTGGCTGTATTGTAGAACATGTACTTGCCCTGACATTGGTCCGGTGTGTGGCTGTATTGTAGAACATGTACTTGCCCTGACATTGGTCCGGTGTGTGGCTGTATTGTAGAACTTGTACTTGCCCTGACATTGGTCCGGTGTGTGGCTGTATTGTAGAACATGTACTTGCCCTGACATTGGTCCGGTGTGTGGCTGTATTGTAGAACATGTAATTGCCCTGACATTGGTCCGGTGTGTGGCTGTATTGTAGAACTTGTACTTGCCCTGACATTCGTCCGGTGTGTGGCTGTATTGTAGAACTTGTACTTGCCCTGACATTGGTCCGGTGTGTGGCTGTATTGTGGAACTTGTACTTGCCCTGACATTGGTCCGGTGTGTGGCTGTATTGCGGAACTTGTACTTGCCCTGACATTGGTCCGGTGTGTGGCTGTATTGTAGAACCTGTACTTGCCCTGACATTGGTCTGGTGTGTGGCTGTATTGTAGAACTTGTACTTGCCCTGACATTGGTCCGGTGTGTGGCTGTATTGTAGAACTTGTACTTGCCCTACTTGTACTTGCCCTGACATTGGTCCGGTGTGTGGCTGTAATGTAGAACTTGTACTTGCCCTGACATTGGTCCGGTATGTGGCTGTATCGTAGAACTTGTACTTGCCCTGACATTGGTCCGGTGTGTGGCTGTATTGTAGAACTTGTACTTGCCCTGACATTGGTCCGGTGTGTGGGTGTATTGTAGAACTTGTACTTGCCCTGACATTGGTCCGGTGTGTGGCTGTATCGTAGAACTTGTACTTGCCCTGAAATTGGTCCGGTGTGTGGCTGTATTGTAGAACTTGTACTTGCCCTGACATTGGTCCGGTGTGTGGCTGTAATATAGAACTTGTACTTGCCCTGACATTGGTCCAGTGTGTGGCTGTATCGTAGAACTTGTACTTGCCCTGACATTGGTCCGGTGTGTGGCTGTATCGTAGAACTTGTAATTGCCCTGACATTGGTCCGGTGTGTGGCTGTATTGTAGAACTTGTACTTGCCCTGACATTGGTCCGGTGTGTGGCTGTATCGTAGAACTTGTACTTGCCCTGAAATTGGTCCGGTGTGTGGCTGTATTGTAGAACTTGTACTTGCCCTGACATTGGTCCGGTGTGTGGCTGTATTGTAGAACTTGTACTTGCCCTGACATTGGTCCGGTGTGTGGCTGTATCGTAGAACTTGTACTTGCCCTGAAATTGGTCCGGTGTGTGGCTGTATTGTAGAACTTGTACTTGCCCTGACATTGGTCCGGTGTGTGGCTGTAATGTAGAACTTGTACTTGCCCTGACATTGGTCCAGTGTGTGGCTGTATCGTAGAACTTGTACTTGCCCTGACATTGGTCCGGTGTGTGGCTGTATCGTAGAACTTGTAATTGCCCTGACATTGGTCCGGTGTGTGGCTGTATTGTAGAACTTGTACTTGCCCTGACATTGGTCCGGTGTGTGGCTGTATCGTAGAACTTGTACTTGCCCTGAAATTGGTCCGGTGTGTGGCTGTATCGTAGAACTTGTACTTGCCCTGACATTGGTCCGGTGTGTGGCTGTATTGTAGAACTTGTACTTGCCCTGACATTGGTCCGGTGTGTGGCTGTATTGTAGAACTTGTACTTGACCTTCCATTGGTCCGGTGTGTGGCTGTATTGTAGAACTTGTACTTGCCCTGCCATTGGTCCGGTGTGTGGCTGTATTGTAAAACTTGTAATTGCCCTGACATTGGTCCGCTGTGTGGCTGTATTGTAGAACTTGTACTTGCCCTGACATTGGTCCGGTGTGTGGCTGTATTGTAGAACTTGTACTTGCCCTGACATTGGTCCGGTGTGTGGCTGTATTGTAGAACTTGTACTTGCCCTGACATTGGTCCGGTGTGTGGCTGTATTGTAGAACTTGTACTTGCCCTGACATGGGTCCGGTGTGTGGCTGTATTGTAGAACTTGTACTTGCCCTGACATGGGTCAGGTGTGTGGCTGTATTGTAGAACTTGTACTTGCCGTGACATCGGTCCGGTGTGTGGCTGTATTCTAGAACTTGGACTTGCCCTGACGTCGGTCCGGTGTGTGGCTGTATTGTAGAACTTGTACTTGACCTGACATTGGTCCGGTGTACGGCTGTATTGTAGAACTTGTACTTGCCCTGACATTGGTCCGGTGTACGGCTGTATTGTAGAACTTGTACTTGCCCTGACATTGGTCTGGTGTACGGCTGTATTGTAGAACTTGTACTTGCCCTGACATTGGTCCGGTGTACGTTTGTATTGTAGAACATGTACTTGCCCTGACATTGGTCTGGTGTACGGCTGTATTGTAGAACTTGTACTTGCCCTGACATTGGTCCGGTGTACGGCTGTATTGTAGAGCTTGTACTTGCCCTGACATTGGTCCGGTGTACGGGTGTATTGTAGAGCTTGTACTTGCCCTGACATTGGTCCGGTGTACGGCTGTATTGTAGAGCTTGTACTTGCCCTGACATTGGTCCGGTGTACGGCTGTATTGTAGAACTTGTACTTGCCCTGACATTGGTCCGGTGTGTGGCTGTATTGTAGAACATGTACTTGCCCTGACATTGGTCCGGTGTGTGGCTGTATTGTAGAACTTGTACTTGCCCTGACATTGGTCCGGTGTGTGGCTGTATTGTAGAACTTGTACTTGCCCTGACATTGGTCCGGTTTGTGGCTGTATTGTAGAACATGTACTTGCCCTGACATTCGTCCGGTGTGTGGCTGTATTGTAGAACATGTACTTGCCCTGACATTGGTCCGGTGTGTGGCTGTATTGTAGAACTTGTACTTGCCCTGACATTCGTCCGGTGTGTGGCTGTATTGTAGAACTTGTACTTGCCCTGACATTGGTCCGGTGTGTGGCTGTATTGTGGAACTTGTACTTGCCCTGACATTGGTCCGGTGTGTGGCTGTATTGCGGAACTTGTACTTGCCCCGACATTGGTCCGGTGTGTGGCTGTATTGTAGAACCTGTACTTGCCCTGACATTGGTCTGGTGTGTGGCTGTATTGTAGAACTTGTACTTGCCCTGACATTGGTCCGGTGTGTGGCTGTATTGTAGAACTTGTACTTTCCCTACTTGTACTTGCCGTGACATTGGTCTGGTGTGTGGCTGTAATGTAGAACTTGTACTTGCCCTGACATTGGTCCGGTGTGTGGCTGTATCGTAGAACTTGTACTTGCCCTGACATTGGTCCGGTGTGTGGCTGTATTGTAGAACTTGTACTTGCCCTGACATTGGTCCGGTGTGTGGCTGTATTGTAGAACTTGTACTTGCCCTGACATTGGTCCGGTGTGTGGCTGTATCGTAGAACTTGTACTTGCCCTGAAATTGGTCCGGTGTGTGGCTGTATTGGAGAACTTGTACTTGCCCTGACATTGGTCTGGTGTGTGGCTGTATTGTAGAACTTGTACTTGCCCTGACATTGGTCCGGTGTGTGGCTGTATTGTAGAACTTGTACTTGCCCTGACATTGGTCCGGTGTGTGGCTGTATTGTAGAACTTGTACTTGACCTTCCATTGGTCCGGTGTGTTGCTGTATTGTAGAACTTGTACTTGCCCTGCCATTGGTCGGGTGTGTGGCTGTATTGTAGAACTTGTACTTGCCCTGACATTCGTCCGCTGTGTGGCTGTATTGTAGAACTTGTACTTGCCCTGACATTGGTCCGGTGTGTCCCTGTATTGTAGAACTTGTACTTGCCCTGACATGGGTCCGGTGTGTGGCTGTATTGTAGAACTTGTACTTGCCCTGACATGGGTCAGGTGTGTGGCTGTATTGTAGAACTTGTACTTGCCGTGACATCGGTCCGGTGTGTGGCTGTATTCTAGAACTTGGACTTGCCGTGACATCGGTCCGGTGTGTGGCTGTATTGTAGAACTTGGACTTGCCCTGACATCCGTCCGGTGTACGGCTGTATTGTAGAACTTGTACTTGACCTGACATTGGTCCAGTGTACGGCTGTATTGTAGAACTTGTACTTGCCCTGACATTGGTCCGGTGTACGGCTGTATTGTAGAACTTGTACTTGCCCTGACATTGGTCCGGTGTACGGCTGTATTGTAGAACTTGTACTTGCCCTGACATTGGTCCGGTGTACGTTTGTATTGTAGAACATGTACTTGCCCTGACATTGGTCCGGTGTGTGGCTGTATTGTGGAACTTGTACTTGCCCTGACATTGGTCCGGTGTGTGGCTGTATTGTAGAACTTGTACTTGCCCTGACATTGGTCTGGTGTGTGGCTGTATTGTAGAACTTGTACTTGCCCTGACATTGGTCCGGTGTGTGGCTGTATTGTAGAACTTGTACTTGCCCTACTTGTACTTGCCCTGACATTGGTCCGGTGTGTGGCTGTAATGTAGAACTTGTACTTGCCCTGACATTGGTCCGGTGTGTGGCTGTATCGTAGAACTTGTACTTGCCCTGACATTGGTCCGGTGTGTGGCTGTATCGTAGAACTTGTAATTGCCCTGACATTGGTCCGGTGTGTGGCTGTATTGTAGAACTTGTACTTGCCCTGACATTGGTCCGGTGTGTGGCTGTATCGTAGAACTTGTACTTGCCCTGAAATTGGTCCGGTGTGTGGCTGTATCGTAGAACTTGTACTTGCCCTGACATTGGTCCGGTGTGTGGCTGTATTGTAGAACTTGTACTTGCCCTGACATTGGTCCGGTGTGTGGCTGTATTGTAGAACTTGTACTTGACCTTCCATTGGTCCGGTGTGTGGCTGTATTGTAGAACTTGTACTTGCCCTGCCATTGGTCCGGTGTGTGGCTGTATTGTAAAACTTGTAATTGCCCTGACATTGGTCCGCTGTGTGGCTGTATTGTAGAACTTGTACTTGCCCTGACATTGGTCCGGTGTGTGGCTGTATTGTAGAACTTGTACTTGCCCTGACATTGGTCCGGTGTGTGGCTGTATTGTAGAACTTGTACTTGCCCTGACATTGGTCCGGTGTGTGGCTGTATTGTAGAACTTGTACTTGCCCTGACATGGGTCCGGTGTGTGGCTGTATTGTAGAACTTGTACTTGCCCTGACATGGGTCAGGTGTGTGGCTGTATTGTAGAACTTGTACTTGCCGTGACATCGGTCCGGTGTGTGGCTGTATTCTAGAACTTGGACTTGCCGTGACATCGGTCCGGTGTGTGGCTGTATTGTAGAACTTTGGACTTGCCCTGACGTCGGTCCGGTGTGTGGCTGTATTGTAGAACTTGTACTTGACCTGACATTGGTCCGGTGTACGGCTGTATTGTAGAACTTGTACTTGCCCTGACATTGGTCCGGTGTACGGCTGTATTGTAGAACTTGTACTTGCCCTGACATTGGTCCGGTGTACGGCTGTATTGTAGAACTTGTACTTGCCCTGACATTGGTCCGGTGTACGTTTGTATTGTAGAACATGTACTTGCCCTGACATTGGTCCGGTGTACGGCTGTATTGTAGAACTTGTACTTGCCCTGACATTGGTCCGGTGTACGGCTGTATTGTAGAGCTTGTACTTGCCCTGACATTGGTCCGGTGTACGGGTGTATTGTAGAGCTTGTACTTGCCCTGACATTGGTCCGGTGTACGGCTGTATTGTAGAGCTTGTACTTGCCCTGACATTGGTCCGGTGTGTGGCTGTATTGTAGAACTTGTACTTGCCCTGACATTGGTCCGGTGTGTGGCTGTATTGTAGAACATGTACTTGCCCTGACATTGGTCCGGTGTGTGGCTGTATTGTAGAACTTGTACTTGCCCTGACATTGGTCCGGTGTGTGGCTGTATTGTAGAACTTGTACTTGCCCTGACATTGGTCCGGTGTGTGGCTGTATTGTAGAACATGTACTTGCCCTGACATTGGTCCGGTGTGTGGCTGTATTGTAGAACATGTACTTGCCCTGACATTGGTCCGGTGTGTGGCTGTATTGTAGAACATGTACTTGCCCTGACATTGGTCCGGTGTGTGGCTGTATTGTAGAACATGTACTTGCCCTGACATTGGTCCGGTGTGTGGCTGTATTGTAGAACTTGTACTTGCCCTGACATTCGTCCGGTGTGTGGCTGTATTGTAGAACTTGTACTTGCCCTGACATTGGTCCGGTGTGTGGCTGTATTGTGGAACTTGTACTTGCCCTGACATTGGTCCGGTGTGTGGCTGTATTGCGGAACTTGTACTTGCCCTGACATTGGTCCGGTGTGTGGCTGTATTGTAGAACCTGTACTTGCCCTGACATTGGTCTGGTGTGTGGCTGTATTGTAGAACTTGTACTTGCCCTGACATTGGTCCGGTGTGTGGCTGTATTGTAGAACTTGTACTTGCCCTACTTGTACTTGCCCTGACATTGGTCCGGTGTGTGGCTGTAATGTAGAACTTGTACTTGCCCTGACATTGGTCCGGTGTGTGGCTGTATCGTAGAACTTGTACTTGCCCTGACATTGGTCCGGTGTGTGGCTGTATTGTAGAACTTGTACTTGCCCTGACATTGGTCCGGTGTGTGGCTGTATTGTAGAACTTGTACTTTCCCTGACATTGGTCCAGTGTGTGGCTGTATCGTAGAACTTGTACTTGCCCTGAAATTGGTCCGGTGTGTGGCTGTATTGTAGAACTTGTACTTGCCCTGACATTGGTCCGGTGTGTGGCTGTATTGTAGAACTTGTACTTGCCCTGACATTGGTCCGGTGTGTGGCTGTATTGTAGAACTTGTACTTGCCCTGACATTGGTCCGGTGTGTGGCTGTATTGTAGAAATTGTACTTGACCTTCCATTGGTCCGGTGTGTGGCTGTATTGTAGAACTTGTACTTGCCCTGCCATTGGTCCGGTGTGTGGCTGTATTGTAGAACTTGTACTTGCCCTGACATTCGTCCGCTGTGTGGCTGTATTGTAGAACTTGTACTTGCCCTGACATTGGTCCGGTGTGTCCCTGTATTGTAGAACTTGTACTTGCCCTGACATGGGTCCGGTGTGTGGCTGTATTGTAGAACCTGTACTTGCCCTGACATGGGTCAGGTGTGTGGCTGTATTGTAGAACTTGTACTTGCCGTGACATCGGTCTGGTGTGTGGCTGTATTCTAGAACTTGGACTTGCCGTGACATCGGTCCGGTGTGTGGCTGTATTGTAGAACTTGGACTTGCCCTGACATCCGTCCGGTGTACGGCTGTATTGTAGAACTTGTACTTGACCTGACATTGGTCCGGTGTACGGCTGTATTGTAGAACTTGTACTTGCCCTGACATTGGTCCGGTGTACGGCTGTATTGTAGAACTTGTACTTGCCCTGACATTGGTCCGGTGTACGGCTGTATTGTAGAACTTGTACTTGCCCTGACATTGGTCCGGTGTACGTTTGTATTGTAGAACATGTACTTGCCCTGACATTGGTCCGGTGTACGGCTGTATTGTAGAACTTGTACTTGCCCTGACATTGGTCCGGTGTACGGCTGTATTGTAGAGCTTGTACTTGCCCTGATATTGGTCCGGTGTACGGGTGTATTGTAGAGCTTGTACTTGCCCTGACATTGGTCCGGTGTACGGCTGTATTGTAGAGCTTGTACTTGCCCTGACATTGGTCCGGTGTACAGCTGTATTGTAGAACTTGTACTTGCCCTGACATTGGTCCGGTGTGTGGCTGTATTGTAGAACATGTACTTGCCCTGACATTGGTCCGGTGTGTGGCTGTATTGTAGAACATGTACTTGCCCTGACATTGGTCCGGTGTGTGGCTGTATTGTAGAACTTGTACTTGCCCTGACATCCGTCCGATGTGTGTCTGTATTGTAGAACTTGTACTTGCCCTGACATTGGTCCGGTGTGTGGCTGTATTGTAGAACTTGTACTTGCCCTGACATTCGTCCGGTGTGTGGCTGTATTGTAGAACTTGTACTTGCCCTGACATTGGTCCTGTGTACGGCTGTATTGTAGAACTTGTACTTGCCCTGACATTGGTCCGGTATACGGCTGTATTGTAGAACTTGTACTTGCCCTGACATTGGTCCGGTGTACGGCTGATTTGCAGAACTTTTACTTGCCCTGACATTGGTCCGGTGTGTGGCTGTATTGTAGAACTTGTACTTGCCCTGACATTGGTCCGGTGTGTGGCTGTATTGCGGAACTTGTACTTGCCCTGACATTGGTCCGGTGTGTGGCTGTATTGTGGAACTTGTACTTGCCCTGACATTGGTCCGGTGTGTGGCTGTATTGTAGAACTTGTACTTGCCCTGACATTGGTCCGGTGTGTGGCTGTATTGTAGAACTTGTACTTGCCCTGACATTGGTCCGGTGTGTGGCTGTATTGTAGAACTTGTACTTGCCCTACTTGTACTTGCCCTGACATTGGTCCGGTGTGTGGCTATAATGTAGAACTTGTACTTGCCCTGACTTTGGTCCAGTGTGTGGCTGTATCGTAGAACTTGTACTTGCCCTGACATTGGTCCGGTGTGTGGCTGTATTGTACAACTTGTACATGCCCTGACATTGGTCCGGTGTGTGGCTGTATTGTAGAACTTGTACTTGCCCTGACATTGGTCCGGTGTGTGGCTGTATCGTGGAACTTGTACTTGCCCTAAAATTGGTCTGGTGTGTGGCTGTATTGTAGAACTTGTACTTGCCCTGACATTGGTCCGGTGTGTGGCTGTATTGTAGAACTTGTACTTGCCCTGACATTGGTCCGGTGTGTGGCTGTATTGTAGAACTTGTACTTGCCCTGACATTGGTCCGGTGTGTGGCTGTATTGTAGAACTTGTACTTGACCTTCCATTGGTCCGGTGTGTGGCTGTATTGTAGAACTTGTACTTGCCCTGCCATTGGTCCGGTGTGTGGCTGTATTGTAGAACTTGTAATTGCCCTGATATTGGTCCGCTGTGTGGCTGTATTGTAGAACTTGTACTTGCCCTGACATTGGTCCGGTGTGTGGCTGTATTGTAGAACTTGTACTTGCCCTGACATTGGTCCGGTGTGTGGCTGTATTGTAGAACTTGTACTTGACCTTCCATTGGTCCGGTGTGTGGCTGTATTGTAGAACTTGTACTTGCCCTGCCATTGGTCCGGTGTGTGGCTGTATTGTAGAACTTGTACTTGCCACGACATCCGTCCGGTGTGTGGCTGTATTGTAGAACTTGTACTTGCCCCGACATCCGTCCGGTGTGTGGCTGTATTGTAGAACTTGTACTTGCCCTGACATGGGTCCGGTGTGTGGCTGTATTGTAGAACTTGTACTTGCCCTGACATCCGTCCGGTGTGTGGCTGTATTGTAGAACTTGTACTTGCCCTGACATCCGTCCGGTGTGTGGCTGTATTGTAGAACTTGTACTTGCCCTGACATCCGTCCGGTGTGTGGCTGTATTGTCGAACTTGTACTTGCCTGACATCGGTCCGGTGTGTGGCTGTATTGTAGAACTTGTACTTGCCCTGACATCGGTCCGGTGTGTGGCTGTATTGTAGAACTTGTACTTGCACTGACATCGGTCCGGTGTGTGGCTGTATTGTAGAACTTGTACTTGCCCTGACATCGGTCCGGTGTGTGGCTGTATTGTAGAACTTGTACTTGCCCTGACATCGGTCCGGTGTGTGGCTGTATTGTAGACCTTGTACTTGCCCTGACATCGGTCCGGTGTGTGGCTGTATTGTGGAACTTGTACTTGCCCTGACATCGGTCCGGTGTGTGGCTGTATTGTAGAACTTGTACTTGCCCTGACATCGGTCTGGTGTGTGGCTGTATTGTAGAACTTGTACTTGCCCTGACATTGGTCCGGTGTGTGGCTGTATTGTAGAACTTGTACTTGCCCTACTTGTACTTGCCCTGACATTGGTCCGGTGTGTGGCTGTAATGTAGAACTTGTACTTGCCCTGACATTGGTCCGGTGTGGCTGTATCATAGAACTTGTACTTGCCTTGACATTGGTCTGGTGTGTGGCTATATTGTAGAACTTGTACTTGCCCAGATATTGGTCCGGTGTGTGGCTGTATTGTAGAACTTGTACTTGCCCTGACATTGGTCCGGTGTGTGGCTGTATTGTAGAACTTGTACTTGCCCTGAAATTGGTCCGGTGTGTGGCTGTATTGTAGAACTTGTACTTGCCCTGACATTGGTCCGGTGTGTGGCTGTATTGTAGAACTTGTACTTGCCCTGACATTGGTCCGGTGTGTGGCTGTATTGTAGAACTTGTACTTGCCCTGACATTGGTCCGGTGTGTGGCTGTATTGTAGAACTTGTACTTTACCTTCCATTGGTCCGGTGTGTGGCTGTATTGTAGAACTTGTACTTGCCCTGCCATTGGTCCGGTGTGTGGCTGTATTGTAGAACTTCTAATTGCCCTGACATTGGCCCGGTGTGTGGCTGTATTGTAGAACTTGTACTTGCCCTGACATTCGTCCGGTGTGTGGCTGTATTGTAGAACTTGTACTTGCCCTGACATTGGTCCGGTGTGTGGCTATATTGTAGAACTTGTACTTGCCCTGACATTGGTCCGGTGTGTGGCTGTATTGTAGAACTTGTACTTGCCCTGACATTGGTCCGGTGTGTGGCTGTATTGTAGAACTTGTACTTGACCTTCCATTGGTCCGGTGTGTGGCTGTATTGTAGAACTTGTACTTGCCCTGCCATTGGTCCGGTGTGTGGCTGTATTGTAGAACTTGTAATTGCCCTGATATTGGTCCGCTGTGTGGCTGTATTGTAGAACTTGTACTTGCCCTGACATTGGTCCGGTGTGTGGCTGTATTGTAGAACTTGTACTTGCCCTGACATTGGTCCGGTGTGTGGCTGTATTGTAGAACTTGTACTTGACCTTCCATTGGTCCGGTGTGTGGCTGTATTGTAGAACTTGTACTTGCCCTGCCATTGGTCCGGTGTGTGGCTGTATTGTAGAACTTGTACTTGCCACGACATCCGTCCGGTGTGTGGCTGTATTGTAGAACTTGTACTTGCCCCGACATCCGTCCGGTGTGTGGCTGTATTGTAGAACTTGTACTTGCCCTGACATGGGTCCGGTGTGTGGCTGTATTGTAGAACTTGTACTTGCCCTGACATTGGTCCGGTGTACGGCTGTATTGCAGAACTTGTACTTGCCCTGACATCGGTCCGGTGTGTGGCTGTATTGTAGAACTTGTACTTGCCCTGACATTGGTCCGGTGTGTGGCTGTATTGTGGAACTTGTACTTGCCCTGACATTGGTCCGGTGTGTGGCTGTATTGTGGAACTTGTACTTGCCCTGACATTGGTCCGGTGTGTGGCTGTATTGTAGAACTTGGACTTGCCCTGACATTGGTCCGGTGTGTGGCTGTATTGTAGAACTTGTACTTGCCCTACTTGTACTTGCCCTGACATTGGTCCGGTGTGTGGCTGTAATGTAGAACTTGTACTTGCCCTGACATTGGTCCGGTGTGTGGCTGTATTGTAGAACTTGTACTTGCCCTGACATTGGTCCGGTGTGTGGCTGTATCGTAGAACTTGTACTTGCCCTGACATTGGTCCGGTGTGTGGCTGTATTGTAGAACTTGTACTTGCCCTGACATTGGTCCGGTGTGTGGCTGTATCGTAGAACTTGTACTTGCCCTGAAATTGGTCCGGTGTGTGGCTGTATCGTAGAACTTGTACTTGCACTGACATTGGTCCTGTGTGTGGCTGTATTGTAGAACTTGTACTTGCCCTGACATTGGTCCGGTGTGTGGCTGTATTGTAGAACTTGTACTTGACCTTCCATTGGTCCGGTGTGTGCCTGTATTGTAGAACTTGTACTTGCCCTGCCATTGGTCCGCTGTGTGGCTGTATTGTAGAACTTGTACTTGCCCTGACATTCGTCCGGTGTGTGGCTGTATTGTAGAACTTGTACTTGCCCTGACATTGGTCCGGTGTGTGGCTGTAATATAGAACTTGTACTTGCCCTGACATTGGTCTGGTGTGTGGCTTTATTGTAGAACTTGTACTTGCCCTGACATGGGTCCGGTGTGTGGCTGTATTGTAGAACTTGTACTTGCCCTGACATGGGTCAGGTGTGTGGCTGTATTGTAGAACTTGTACTTGCCCCGACATCCGTCCGGTGTGTGGCTGTATTGTAGAACTTGTACTTGCCCCGACATCCGTCCGGTGTGTGGCTGTATTGTAGAACTTGTACTTGCCCTGACATCCGTCCGGTGTGTGGCTGTATCGTAGAACTTGTACTTGCCCTGAAATTGGTCCGGTGTGTGGCTGTACCGTAGAACTTGTACTTGCCCTGACATTGGTCCGGTGTGTGGCTGTATTGTAGAAATTGTACTTGCCCTGACATTGGTCCGGTGTGTGGCTGTATTGTAGAACTTGTACTTGACCTTCCATTGGTCCGGTGTGTGGCTGTATTGTAGAACTTGTACTTGCCCTGCCATTGGTCCGGTGTGTGGCTGTATTGTAAAACTTGTAATTGCCCTGACATTGGTCCGCTGTGTGGCTGTATTGTAGAACTTGTACTTGCCCTGACATTGGTCCGGTGTGTGGCTGTATTGTAGAACTTGTACTTGCCCTGACATTGGTCCGGTGTGTGGCTGTATTGTAGAACTTGTACTTGCCCTGACATTGGTCCGGTGTGTGGCTGTATTGTAGAACTTGTACTTGCCCTGACATGGGTCCGGTGTGTGGCTGTATTGTAGAACTTGTACTTGCCCTGACATGGGTCAGGTGTCTGGCTGTATTGTAGAACTTGTACTTGCCGTGACATCGGTCCGGTGTGTGGCTGTATTCTAGAACTTGGACTTGCCCTGACATCGGTCCGGTGTGTGGCTGTATTGTAGAACTTGGACTTGCCCTGACGTCGGTCCGGTGTGTGGCTGTATTGTAGAACTTGTACTTGACCTGACATTGGTCCGGTGTACGGCTGTATTGTAGAACTTGTACTTGCCCTGACATTGGTCCGGTGTACGGCTGTATTGTAGAACTTGTACTTGCCCTGACATTGGTCCGGTGTACGGCTGTATTGTAGAACTTGTACTTGCCCTGACATTGGTCCGGTGTACGTTTGTATTGTAGAACATGTACTTGCCCTGACATTGGTCCGGTGTACGGCTGTATTGTAGAACTTGTACTTGCCCTGACATTGGTCCGGTGTACGGCTGTATTGTAGAGCTTGTACTTGCCCTGACATTGGTCCGGTGTACGGGTGTATTGTAGAGCTTGTACTTGCCCTGACATTGGTCCGGTGTACGGCTGTATTGTAGAGCTTGTACTTGCCCTGACATTGGTCCGGTGTACGGCTGTATTGTAGAACTTGTACTTGCCCTGACATTGGTCCGGTGTGTGGCTGTATTGTAGAACATGTACTTGCCCTGACATTGGTCCGGTGTGTGGCTGTATTGTAGAACTTGTACTTGCCCTGACATTGGTCCGGTGTGTGGCTGTATTGTAGAACTTGTACTTGCCCTGACATTGGTCCGGTGTGTGGCTGTATTGTAGAACATGTACTTGCCCTGACATTGGTCCGGTGTGTGGCTGTATTGTAGAACATGTACTTGCCCTGACATTGTTCCGGTGTGTGGCTGTATTGTAGAACTTGTACTTGCCCTGACATTCGTCCGGTGTGTGGCTGTATTGTAGAACTTGTACTTGCCCTGACATTGGTCCGGTGTGTGGCTGTATTGTGGAACTTGTACTTGCCCTGACATTGGTCCGGTGTGTGGCTGTATTGCGGAACTTGTACTTGCCCTGACATTGGTCCGGTGTGTGGCTGTATTGTAGAACCTGTACTTGCCCTGACATTGGTCTGGTGTGTGGCTGTATTGTAGAACTTGTACTTGCCCTGACATTGGTCCGGTGTGTGGCTGTATTGTAGAACTTGTACTTGCCCTACTTGTACTTGCCCTGACATTGGTCCGGTGTGTGGCTGTAATGTAGAACTTGTACTTGCCCTGACATTGGTCCGGTGTGTGGCTGTATCGTAGAACTTGTACTTGCCCTGACATTGGTCCGGTGTGTGGCTGTATTGTAGAACTTGTACTTGCCCTGACATTGGTCCGGTGTGTGGCTGTATTGTAGAACTTGTACTTGCCCTGACATTGGTCCGGTGTGTGGCTGTATCGTAGAACTTGTACTTGCCCTGAAATTGGTCCGGTGTGTGGCTGTATTGTAGAACTTGTACTTGCCCTGACATTGGTCTGGTGTGTGGCTGTATTGTAGAACTTGTACTTGCCCTGACATTGGTCCGGTGTGTGGCTGTATTGTAGAACTTGTACTTGCCCTGACATTGGTCCGGTGTGTGGCTGTATTGTAGAACTTGTACTTGACCTTCCATTGGTCCGGTGTGTGGCTGTATTGTAGAACTTGTAGTTGCCCTGCCATTGGTCCGGTGTGTGGCTGTATTATAGAACTTGTACTTGCCCTGACATTCGTCCGCTGTGTGGCTGTATTGTAGAACTTGTACTTGCCCTGACATTGGTCCGGTGTGTCCCTGTATTGTAGAACTTGTACTTGCCCTGACATGGGTCCGGTGTGTGGCTGTATTGTAGAACTTGTACTTGCCCTGACATGGGTCAGGTGTGTGGCTGTATTGTAGAACTTGTACTTGCCGTGACATCGGTCCGGTGTGTGGCTGTATTCGAGAACTTGGACTTGCCGTGACATCGGTCCGGTGTGTGGCTGTATTGTAGAACTTGGACTTGCCCTGACATCCGTCCGGTGTACGGCTGTATTGTAGAACTTGTACTTGACCTGACATTGGTCCGGTGTACGGCTGTATTGTAGAACTTGTACTTGCCCTGACATTGGTCCGGTGTACGGCTGTATTGTAGAACTTGTACTTGCCCTGACATTGGTCCGGTGTACGGCTGTATTGTAGAACTTGTACTTGCCCTGACATTGGTCCGGTGTGTGGCTGTATTGTAGAACTTGTACTTGCCCTGACATTGGTCTGGTGTGTGGCTGTATTGTAGAACTTGTACTTGCCCTGACATTGGTCCGGTGTGTGGCTGTATTGTAGAACTTGTACTTGCCCTACTTGTACTTGCCCTGACATTGGTCCGGTGTGTGGCTGTAATGTAGAACTTGTACTTGCCCTGACATTGGTCCAGTGTGTGGCTGTATCGTAGAACTTGTACTTGCCCTGACATTGGTCCGGTGTGTGGCTGTATTGTAGAACTTGTACTTGCCCTACTTGTACTTGCCCTGACATTGGTCCGGTGTGTGGCTGTAATGTAGAACTTGTACTTGCCCTGACATTGGTCCAGTGTGTGGCTGTATCGTAGAACTTGTACTTGCCCTGACATTGGTCCGGTGTGTGGCTGTATCGTAGAACTTGTAATTGCCCTGACATTGGTCCAGTGTGTGGCTGTATCGTAGAACTTGTACTTGACCTGACATTGGTCCGGTGTACGGCTGTATTGTAGAACTTGTACTTGCCCTGACATTGGTCCGGTGTACGTCTGTATTGTAGAACTTGTACTTGCCCTGACATTGGTCCGGTGTACGGCTGTATTGTAGAACTTGTACTTGCCCTGACATTGGTCCGGTGTGTGGCTGTATTGTAGAACTTGTACTTGCCCTGACATTGGTCTGGTGTGTGGCTGTATTGTAGAACTTGTACTTGCCCTGACATTGGTCCGGTGTGTGGCTGTATTGTAGAACTTGTACTTGCCCTACTTGTACTTGCCCTGACATTGGTCCGGTGTGTGGCTGTAATGTAGAACTTGTACTTGCCCTGACATTGGTCCAGTGTGTGGCTGTATCGTAGAACTTGTACTTGCCCTGACATTGGTCCGGTGTGTGGCTGTATCGTAGAACTTGTAATTGCCCTGACATTGGTCCGGTGTGTGGCTGTATTGTAGAACTTGTACTTGCCCTGACATTGGTCCGGTGTGTGGCTGTATCGTAGAACTTGTACTTGCCCTGAAATTGGTCCGGTGTGTGGCTGTATCGTAGAACTTGTACTTGCCCTGACATTGGTCCGGTGTGTGGCTGTATTGTAGAACTTGTACTTGCCCTGACATTGGTCCGGTGTGTGGCTGTATTGTAGAACTTGTACTTGACCTTCCATTGGTCCGGTGTGTGGCTGTATTGTAGAACTTGTACTTGCCCTGCCATTGGTCCGGTGTGTGGCTGTATTGTAAAACTTGTAATTGCCCTGACATTGGTCCGCTGTGTGGCTGTATTGTAGAACTTGTACTTGCCCTGACATTGGTCCGGTGTGTGGCTGTATTGTAGAACTTGTACTTGCCCTGACATTGGTCCGGTGTGTGGCTGTATTGTAGAACTTGTACTTGCCCTGACATTGGTCCGGTGTGTGGCTGTATTGTAGAACTTGTACTTGCCCTGACATGGGTCAGGTGTGTGGCTGTATTGTAGAACTTGTACTTGCCGTGACATCGGTCCGGTGTGTGGCTGTATTCTAGAACTTGGACTTGCCGTGACATCGGTCCGGTGTGTGGCTGTATTGTAGAACTTGGACTTGCCCTGACATCCGTCCGGTGTATGGCTGTATTGTAGAACTTGTACTTGACCTGACATTGGTCCAGTGTACGGCTGTATTGTAGAACTTGTACTTGCCCTGACATTGGTCCGGTGTACGGCTGTATTGTAGAACTTGTACTTGCCCTGACATTGGTCCGGTGTACGGCTGTATTGTAGAACTTGTACTTGCCCTGACATTGGTCCGGTGTACGTTTGTATTGTAGAACATGTACTTGCCCTGACATTGGTCCGGTGTGTGGCTGTATTGTGGAACTTGTACTTGCCCTGACATTGGTCCGGTGTGTGGCTGTATTGTAGAACTTGTACTTGCCCTGACATTGGTCTGGTGTGTGGCTGTATTGTAGAACTTGTACTTGCCCTGACATTGGTCCGGTGTGTGGCTGTATTGTGGAACTTGTACTTGCCCTACTTGTACTTGCCCTGACATTGGTCCGGTGTGTGGCTGTAATGTAGAACTTGTACTTGCCCTGACATTGGTCCAGTGTGTGGCTGTATCGTAGAACTTGTACTTGCCCTGACATTGGTCCGGTGTGTGGCTGTATCGTAGAACTTGTAATTGCCCTGACATTGGTCCGGTGTGTGGCTGTATTGTAGAACTTGTACTTGCCCTGACATTGGTCCGGTGTGTGGCTGTATCGTAGAACTTGTACTTGCCCTGAAATTGGTCCGGTGTGTGGCTGTATCGTAGAACTTGTACTTGCCCTGACATTGGTCCGGTGTGTGGCTGTATTGTAGAACTTGTACTTGCCCTGACATTGGTCCGGTGTGTGGCTGTATTGTAGAACTTGTACTTGACCTTCCATTGGTCCGGTGTGTGGCTGTATTGTAGAACTTGTACTTGCCCTGCCATTGGTCCGGTGTGTGGCTGTATTGTAAAACTTATAATTGCCCTGACATTGGTCCGCTGTGTGGCTGTATTGTAGAACTTGTACTTGCCCTGACATTGGTCCGGTGTGTGGCTGTATTGTAGAACTTGTACTTGCCCTGACATTGGTCCGGTGTGTGGCTGTATTGTAGAACTTGTACTTGCCCTGACATTGGTCCGGTGTGTGGCTGTATTGTAGAACTTGTACTTGCCCTGACATGGGTCCGGTGTGTGGCTGTATTGTAGAACTTGTACTTGCCCTGACATGGGTCAGGTGTGTGGCTGTATTGTAGAACTTGTACTTGCCGTGACATCGGTCCGGTGTGTGGCTGTATTCTAGAACTTGGACTTGCCGTGACATCGGTCCGGTGTGTGGCTGTATTGTAGAACTTTGGACTTGCCCTGACGTCGGTCCGGTGTGTGGCTGTATTGTAGAACTTGTACTTGACCTGACATTGGTCCGGTGTACGGCTGTATTGTAGAACTTGTACTTGCCCTGACATTGGTCCGGTGTACGGCTGTATTGTAGAACTTGTACTTGCCCTGACATTGGTCCGGTGTACGGCTGTATTGTAGAACTTGTACTTGCCCTGACATTGGTCCGGTGTACGTTTGTATTGTAGAACATGTACTTGCCCTGACATTGGTCCGGTGTACGGCTGTATTGTAGAACTTGTACTTGCCCTGACATTGGTCCGGTGTACGGCTGTATTGTAGAGCTTGTACTTGCCCTGACATTGGTCCGGTGTACGGGTGTATTGTAGAGCTTGTACTTGCCCTGACATTGGTCCGGTGTACGGCTGTATTGTAGAGCTTGTACTTGCCCTGACATTGGTCCGGTGTGTGGCTGTATTGTAGAACTTGTACTTGCCCTGACATTGGTCCGGTGTGTGGCTGTATTGTAGAACATGTACTTGCCCTGACATTGGTCCGGTGTGTGGCTGTATTGTAGAACTTGTACTTGCCCTGACATTGGTCCGGTGTGTGGCTGTATTGTAGAACTTGTACTTGCCCTGACATTGGTCCGGTGTGTGGCTGTATTGTAGAACATGTACTTGCCCTGACATTGGTCCGGTGTGTGGCTGTATTGTAGAACATGTACTTGCCCTGACATTGGTCCGGTTTGTGGCTGTATTGTAGAACTTGTACTTGCCCTGACATTCGTCCGGTGTGTGGCTGTATTGTAGAACTTGTACTTGCCCTGACATTGGTCCGGTGTGTGGCTGTATTGTGGAACTTGTACTTGCCCTGACATTGGTCCGGTGTGTGGCTGTATTGCAGAACTTGTACTTGCCCTGACATTGGTCCGGTGTGTGGCTGTATTGTAGAACCTGTACTTGCCCTGACATTGGTCTGGTGTGTGGCTGTATTGTAGAACTTGTACTTGCCCTGACATTGGTCCGGTGTGTGGCTGTATTGTAGAACTTGTACTTGCCCTACTTGTACTTGCCCTGACATTGGTCAGGTGTGTGGCTGTAATGTAGAACTTGTACTTGCCCTGACATTGGTCCGGTGTGTGGCTGTATCGTAGAACTTGTACTTGCCCTGACATTGGTCCGGTGTGTGGCTGTATTGTAGAACTTGTACTTGCCCTGACATTGGTCAGGTGTGTGGCTGTATTGTAGAACTTGTACTTGCCCTGACATTGGTCCGGTGTGTGGCTGTATCGTAGAACTTATACTTGCCCTGAAATTGGTCCGGTGTGTGGCTGTATTGTAGAACTTGTACTTGCCCTGACATTGGTCCGGTGTGTGGCTGTATTGTAGAACTTGTACTTGCCCTGACATTGGTCCGGTGTGTGGCTGTATTGTAGAACTTGTACTTGCCCTGACATTGGTCTGGTGTGTGGCTGTATTGTAGAACTTGTACTTGACCTTCCATTGGTCCGGTGTGTGGCTGTATTGTAGAACTTGTACTTGCCCTGCCATTGGTCCGGTGTGTGGCTGTATTGTAGAACTTGTACTTGCCCTGACATTCGTCCGCTGTGTGGCTGTATTGTAGAACTTTTACTTGCCCTGACATTGGTCCGGTGTGTCCCTGTATTGTAGAACTTGTACTTGCCCTGACATGGGTCCGGTGTGTGGCTGTATTGTAGAACTTGTACTTGCCCTGACATGGGTCAGGTGTGTGGCTGTATTGTAGAACTTGTACTTGCCGTGACATCGGTCTGGTGTGTGGCTGTATTCTAGAACTTGGACTTGCCGTGACATCGGTCCGGTGTGTGGCTGTATTGTAGAACTTGGACTTGCCCTGACATCCGTCCGGTGTACGGCTGTATTGTAGAACTTGTACTTGACCTGACATTGGTCCGGTGTACGGCTGTATTGTAGAACTTGTACTTGCCCTGACATTGGTCCGGTGTACGGCTGTATTGTAGAACTTGTACTTGCCCTGACATTGGTCCGGTGTACGGCTGTATTGTAGAACTTGTACTTGCCCTGACATTGGTCCGGTGTACGTTTGTATTGTAGAACATGTACTTGCCCTGACATTGGTCCGGTGTACGGCTGTATTGTAGAACTTGTACTTGCCCTGACATTGGTCCGGTGTACGGCTGTATTGTAGAGCTTGTACTTGCCCTGACATTGGTCCGGTGTACGGCTGTATTGTAGAACTTGTACTTGCCCTGACATTGGTCCGGTGTACGGCTGTATTGTAGAGCTTGTACTTGCCCTGACATTGGTCCGGTGTACGGGTGTATTGTAGAGCTTGTACTTGCCCTGACATTGGTCCGGTGTACGGCTGTATTGTAGAGCTTGTACTTGCCCTGACATTGGTCCGGTGTGTGGCTGTATTGTAGAACTTGTACTTGCCCTGACATTGGTCCGGTGTGTGGCTGTATTGTAGAACATGTACTTGCCCTGACATTGGTCCGGTGTGTGGCTGTATTGTAGAACTTGTACTTGCCCTGACATTGGTCCGGTGTGTGGCTGTATTGTAGAACTTGTACTTGCCCTGACATTGGTCCGGTGTGTGGCTGTATTGTAGAACATGTACTTGCCCTGACATTGGTCCGGTGTGTGGCTGTATTGTAGAACATGTACTTGCCCTGACATTGGTCCGGTTTGTGGCTGTATTGTAGAACTTGTACTTGCCCTGACATTCGTCCGGTGTGTGGCTGTATTGTAGAACTTGTACTTGCCCTGACATTGGTCCGGTGTGTGGCTGTATTGTGGAACTTGTACTTGCCCTGACATTGGTCCGGTGTGTGGCTGTATTGCAGAACTTGTACTTGCCCTGACATTGGTCCGGTGTGTGGCTGTATTGTAGAACCTGTACTTGCCCTGACATTGGTCTGGTGTGTGGCTGTATTGTAGAACTTGTACTTGCCCTGACATTGGTCCGGTGTGTGGCTGTATTGTAGAACTTGTACTTGCCCTACTTGTACTTGCCCTGACATTGGTCAGGTGTGTGGCTGTAATGTAGAACTTGTACTTGCCCTGACATTGGTCCGGTGTGTGGCTGTATCGTAGAACTTGTACTTGCCCTGACATTGGTCCGGTGTGTGGCTGTATTGTAGAACTTGTACTTGCCCTGACATTGGTCAGGTGTGTGGCTGTATTGTAGAACTTGTACTTGCCCTGACATTGGTCCGGTGTGTGGCTGTATCGTAGAACTTATACTTGCCCTGAAATTGGTCCGGTGTGTGGCTGTATTGTAGAACTTGTACTTGCCCTGACATTGGTCCGGTGTGTGGCTGTATTGTAGAACTTGTACTTGCCCTGACATTGGTCCGGTGTGTGGCTGTATTGTAGAACTTGTACTTGCCCTGACATTGGTCTGGTGTGTGGCTGTATTGTAGAACTTGTACTTGACCTTCCATTGGTCCGGTGTGTGGCTGTATTGTAGAACTTGTACTTGCCCTGCCATTGGTCCGGTGTGTGGCTGTATTGTAGAACTTGTACTTGCCCTGACATTCGTCCGCTGTGTGGCTGTATTGTAGAACTTTTACTTGCCCTGACATTGGTCCGGTGTGTCCCTGTATTGTAGAACTTGTACTTGCCCTGACATGGGTCCGGTGTGTGGCTGTATTGTAGAACTTGTACTTGCCCTGACATGGGTCAGGTGTGTGGCTGTATTGTAGAACTTGTACTTGCCGTGACATCGGTCTGGTGTGTGGCTGTATTCTAGAACTTGGACTTGCCGTGACATCGGTCCGGTGTGTGGCTGTATTGTAGAACTTGGACTTGCCCTGACATCCGTCCGGTGTACGGCTGTATTGTAGAACTTGTACTTGACCTGACATTGGTCCGGTGTACGGCTGTATTGTAGAACTTGTACTTGCCCTGACATTGGTCCGGTGTACGGCTGTATTGTAGAACTTGTACTTGCCCTGACATTGGTCCGGTGTACGGCTGTATTGTAGAACTTGTACTTGCCCTGACATTGGTCCGGTGTACGTTTGTATTGTAGAACATGTACTTGCCCTGACATTGGTCCGGTGTACGGCTGTATTGTAGAACTTGTACTTGCCCTGACATTGGTCCGGTGTACGGCTGTATTGTAGAGCTTGTACTTGCCCTGACATTGGTCCGGTGTACGGGTGTATTGTAGAGCTTGTACTTGCCCTGACATTGGTCCGGTGTACGGCTGTATTGTAGAGCTTGTACTTGCCCTGACATTGGTCCGGTGTACAGCTGTATTGTAGAACTTGTACTTGCCCTGACATTGGTCCGGTGTGTGGCTGTATTGTAGAACATGTACTTGCCCTGACATTGGTCCGGTGTGTGGCTGTATTGTAGAACATGTACTTGCCCTGACATTGGTCCGGTGTGTGGCTGTATTGTAGAACTTGTACTTGCCCTGACATCCGTCCGATGTGTGTCTGTATTATAGAACTTGTACTTGCCCTGACATTGGTCCGGTGTGTGGCTGTATTGTAGAACTTGTACTTGCCCTGACATTCGTCCGGTGTGTGGCTGTATTGTAGAACTTGTACTTGCCCTGACATTGGTCCTGTGTACGGCTGTATTGTAGAACTTGTACTTGCCCTGACATTGGTCCGGTATACGGCTGTATTGTAGAACTTGTACTTGCCCTGACATTGGTCCGGTGTACGGCTGATTTGCAGAACTTTTACTTGCCCTGACATTGGTCCGGTGTGTGGCTGTATTGTAGAACTTGTACTTGCCCTGACATTGGTCCGGTGTGTGGCTGTATTGCGGAACTTGTACTTGCCCTGACATTGGTCCGGTGTGTGGCTGTATTGTGGAACTTGTACTTGCCCTGACATTGGTCCGGTGTGTGGCTGTATTGTAGAACTTGTACTTGCCCTGACATTGGTCCGGTGTGTGGCTGTATTGTAGAACTTGTACTTGCCCTGACATTGGTCCGGTGTGTGGCTGTATTGTAGAACTTGTACTTGCCCTACTTGTACTTGCCCTGACATTGGTCCGGTGTGTGGCTATAATGTAGAACTTGTACTTGCCCTGACTTTGGTCCAGTGTGTGGCTGTATCGTAGAACTTGTACTTGCCCTGACATTGGTCCGGTGTGTGGCTGTATTGTACAACTTGTACATGCCCTGACATTGGTCCGGTGTGTGGCTGTATTGTAGAACTTGTACTTGCCCTGACATTGGTCCGGTGTGTGGCTGTATCGTGGAACTTGTACTTGCCCTGAAATTGGTCTGGTGTGTGGCTGTATTGTAGAACTTGTACTTGCCCTGACATTGGTCCGGTGTGTGGCTGTATTGTAGAACTTGTACTTGCCCTGACATTGGTCCGGTGTGTGGCTGTATTGTAGAACTTGTACTTGCCCTGACATTGGTCCGGTGTGTGGCTGTATTGTAGAACTTGTACTTGACCTTCCATTGGTCCGGTGTGTGGCTGTATTGTAGAACTTGTACTTGCCCTGCCATTGGTCCGGTGTGTGGCTGTATTGTAGAACTTGTAATTGCCCTGATATTGGTCCGCTGTGTGGCTGTATTGTAGAACTTGTACTTGCCCTGACATTGGTCCGGTGTGTGGCTGTATTGTAGAACTTGTACTTGCCCTGACATTGGTCCGGTGTGTGGCTGTATTGTAGAACTTGTACTTGACCTTCCATTGGTCCGGTGTGTGGCTGTATTGTAGAACTTGTACTTGCCCTGCCATTGGTCCGGTGTGTGGCTGTATTGTAGAACTTGTACTTGCCACGACATCCGTCCGGTGTGTGGCTGTATTGTAGAACTTGTACTTGCCCCGACATCCGTCCGGTGTGTGGCTGTATTGTAGAACTTGTACTTGCCCTGACATGGGTCCGGTGTGTGGCTGTATTGTAGAACTTGTACTTGCCCTGACATCCGTCCGGTGTGTGGCTGTATTGTAGAACTTGTACTTGCCCTGACATCCATCCGGTGTGTGGCTGTATTGTAGAACTTGTACTTGCCCTGACATCCGTCCGGTGTGTGGCTGTATTGTAGAACTTGTACTTGCCCTGACATCCGTCCGGTGTGTGGCTGTATTGTCGAACTTGTACTTGCCTGACATCGGTCCGGTGTGTGGCTGTATTGTAGAACTTGTACTTGCCCTGACATCGGTCCGGTGTGTGGCTGTATTGTAGAACTTGTACTTGCACTGACATCGGTCCGGTGTGTGGCTGTATTGTAGAACTTGTACTTGCCCTGACATCGGTCCGGTGTGTGGCTGTATTGTAGAACTTGTACTTGCCCTGACATCGGTCCGGTGTGTGGCTGTATTGTAGACCTTGTACTTGCCCTGACATCGGTCCGGTGTGTGGCTGTATTGTGGAACTTGTACTTGCCCTGACATCGGTCCGGTGTGTGGCTGTATTGTAGAACTTGTACTTGCCCTGACATCGGTCTGGTGTGTGGCTGTATTGTAGAACTTGTACTTGCCCTGACATTGGTCCGGTGCGTGGCTGTATTGTAGAACTTGTACTTGCCCTACTTGTACTTGCCCTGACATTGGTCCGGTGTGTGGCTGTAATGTAGAACTTGTACTTGCCCTGACATTGGTCCGGTGTGGCTGTATCATAGAACTTGTACTTGCCTTGACATTGGTCTGGTGTGTGGCTGTATTGTAGAACTTGTACTTGCCCAGACATTGGTCCGGTGTGTGGCTGTATTGTAGAACTTTTACTTGCTCTGACATTGGTCCGGTGTGTGGCTGTATTGTAGAACTTGTACTTGCCCTGAAATTGGTCCGGTGTGTGGCTGTATTGTAGAACTTGTACTTGCCCTGACATTGGTCCGGTGTGTGGCTGTATTGTAGAACTTGTACTTGCCCTGACATTGGTCCGGTGTGTGGCTGTATTGTAGAACTTGTACTTGCCCTGACATTGGTCCGGTGTGTGGCTGTATTGTAGAACTTGTACTTTACCTTCCATTGGTCCGGTGTGTGGCTGTATTGTAGAACTTGTACTTGCCCTGCCATTGGTCCGGTGTGTGGCTGTATTGTAGAACTTCTAATTGCCCTGACATTGGCCCGGTGTGTGGCTGTATTGTAGAACTTGTACTTGCCCTGACATTCGTCCGGTGTGTGGCTGTATTGTAGAACTTGTACTTGCCCTGACATTGGTCCGGTGTGTGGCTATATTGTAGAACTTGTACTTGCCCTGACATTGGTCCGGTGTGTGGCTGTATTGTAGAACTTGTACTTGCCTTGACATGGGTCCGGTGTGTGGCTGTATTGTAGAACTTGTACTTGCCCTGACATGGGTCCGGTGTGTGGCTGTATTTTAGAACTTGTACTTGCCCCGACATCCGTCCGGTGTGTGGCTGTATTGTAGAACTTGTACTTGCCCTGACATCCGTCCGGTGTGTGGCTGTATTGTAGAACTTGTACTTGCCCTGACATGGGTCCGGTGTGTGGCTGTATTGTAGAACTTGTACTTGCCCAGACATCCGTCCGGTGTGTGGCTGTATTGTAGAACTTGTACTTGCCCTGACATCCGTCCGGTGTGTGACTGTATATACTTGCCCTGACATCCGTCCGGTGTGTGGCTGTATTGTAGAACTTGTACTTGCCCTGACATCCGTCCGGTGTGTGGCTGTATTGTAGAACTTGTACTTGCCCTGACATCGGTCCGGTGTGTGGCTGTATTGTAGAACTTGTACTTGCCCTGACATCGGTCCGGTGTGTGGCTGTAATGTAGAACTTGTACTTGCCCTGACATCGGTCCGGTGTGTGGCTGTATTGTAGAACTTGTACTTGCCCTGACATCCGTCCGGTGTGTGGCTGTATTGTCGAACTTGTACTTGCCTGACATCGGTCCGGTGTGTGGCTGTATTGTAGAACTTGTACTTGCCCTGACATCGGTCCGGTGTGTGGCTGTATTGTAGAACTTGTACTTGCCCTGACATGGGTCCGGTGTGTGGCTGTATTGTAGAACTTGTACTTGCCCTGACATCCGTCCGGTGTGTGGCTGTATTGTAGAACTTGTACTTGTCCTGACATCCGTCCGGTGTGTGGCTGTATTGTAGAACTTGTACTTGCCCTGACATCCGTCCGGTGTGTGGCTGTATTGTCGAACTTGTACTTGCCTGACATCGGTCCGGTGTGTGGCTGTATTGTAGAACTTGTACTTGCCCTGACATCGGTCCGGTGTGTGGCTGTATTGTAGAACTTGTACTTGCACTGACATCGGTCCGGTGTGTGGCTGTATTGTAGAACTTGTACTTGCCCTGACATCGGTCCGGTGTGTGGCTGTATTGTAGAACTTGTACTTGCCCTGACATCGGTCCGGTGTGTGGCTGTATTGTAGACCTTGTACTTGCCCTGACATCGGTCCGGTGTGTGGCTGTATTGTGGAACTTGTACTTGCCCTGACATCGGTCCGGTGTGTGGCTGTATTGTAGAACTTGTACTTGCCCTGACATCGGTCTGGTGTGTGGCTGTATTGTAGAACTTGTACTTGCCCTGACATTGGTCCGGTGCGTGGCTGTATTGTAGAACTTGTACTTGCCCTACTTGTACTTGCCCTGACATTGGTCCGGTGTGTGGCTGTAATGTAGAACTTGTACTTGCCCTGACATTGGTCCGGTGTGGCTGTATCATAGAACTTGTACTTGCCTTGACATTGGTCTGGTGTGTGGCTGTATTGTAGAACTTGTACTTGCCCAGACATTGGTCCGGTGTGTGGCTGTATTGTAGAACTTGTACTTGCTCTGACATTGGTCCGGTGTGTGGCTGTATTGTAGAACTTGTACTTGCCCTGAAATTGGTCCGGTGTGTGGCTGTATTGTAGAACTTGTACTTGCCCTGACATTGGTCCGGTGTGTGGCTGTATTGTAGAACTTGTACTTGCCCTGACATTGGTCCGGTGTGTGGCTGTATTGTAGAACTTGTACTTGCCCTGACATTGGTCCGGTGTGTGACTGTATTGTAGAACTTGTACTTTACCTTCCATTGGTCCGGTGTGTGGCTGTATTGTAGAACTTGTACTTGCCCTGCCATTGGTCCGGTGTGTGGCTGTATTGTAGAACTTCTAATTGCCCTGACATTGGCCCGGTGTGTGGCTGTATTGTAGAACTTGTACTTGCCCTGACATTCGTCCGGTGTGTGGCTGTATTGTAGAACTTGTACTTGCCCTGACATTGGTCCGGTGTGTGGCTATATTGTAGAACTTGTACTTGCCCTGACATTGGTCCGGTGTGTGGCTGTATTGTAGAACTTGTACTTGCCTTGACATGGGTCCGGTGTGTGGCTGTATTGTAGAACTTGTACTTGCCCTGACATGGGTCCGGTGTGTGGCTGTATTTTAGAACTTGTACTTGCCCCGACATCCGTCCGGTGTGTGGCTGTATTGTAGAACTTGTACTTGCCCTGACATCCGTCCGGTGTGTGGCTGTATTGTAGAACTTGTACTTGCCCTGACATGGGTCCGGTGTGTGGCTGTATTGTAGAACTTGTACATGCCCAGACATCCGTCCGGTGTGTGGCTGTATTGTAGAACTTGTACTTGCCCTGACATCCGTCCGGTGTGTGGCTGTATATACTTGCCCTGAAATCCGTCCGGTGTGTGGCTGTATTGTAGAACTTGTACTTGCCCTGACATCCGTCCGGTGTGTGGCTGTATTGTAGAACTTGTACTTGCCCTGACATCGGTCCGGTGTGTGGCTGTATTGTAGAACTTGTACTTGCCCTGACATCGGTCCGGTGTGTGGCTGTAATGTAGAACTTGTACTTGCCCTGACATCGGTCCGGTGTGTGGCTGTATTGTAGAACTTGTACTTGCCCTGACATCGGTCCGGTGTGTGGCTGTATTGTAGAACTTTTACTTGCTGTGACATCGGTCCGGTGTGTGGCTGTATTGTAGAACTTGTACTTGCCCTGACATCGGTCTGGTGTGTGGCTGTATTGTAGAACTTGTACTTGCTCTGACATCTGTCCGGTGTGTGGCTGTATTGTAGAACTTGTACTTGCCCTGACATTGGTCCGGTGTACGGCTGTATTGCAGAACTTGTACTTGCCCTGACATCGGTCCGGTGTGTGGCTGTATTGTAGAACTTGTACTTGCCCTGACATTGGTCCGGTGTGTGGCTGTATTGTGGAACTTGTACTTGCCCTGACATTGGTCCGGTGTGTGGCTGTATTGTGGAACTTGTACTTGCCCTGACATTGGTCCGGTGTGTGGCTGTATTGTAGAACTTGGACTTGCCCTGACATTGGTCCGGTGTGTGGCTGTATTGTAGAACTTGTACTTGCCCTACTTGTACTTGCCCTGACATTGGTCCGGTGTGTGGCTGTAATGTAGAACTTGTACTTGCCCTGACATTGGTCCGGTGTGTGGCTGTATCGTAGAACTTGTACTTGCCCTGACATTGGTCCGGTGTGTGGCTGTATCGTAGAACTTGTACTTGCCCTGACATTGGTCCGGTGTGTGGCTGTATTGTAGAACTTGTACTTGCCCTGACATTGGTCCGGTGTGTGGCTGTATCGTAGAACTTGTACTTGCCCTGAAATTGGTCCGGTGTGTGGCTGTATCGTAGAACTTGTACTTGCACTGACATTGGTCCTGTGTGTGGCTGTATTGTAGAACTTGTACTTGCCCTGACATTGGTCCGGTGTGTGGCTGTATTGTAGAACTTGTACTTGCCCTGACAATGGTCCGGTGTGTGGCTGTATTGTAGAACTTGTACTTGACCTTCCATTGGTCCGGTGTGTGCCTGTATTGTAGAACTTGTACTTGCCCTGCCATTGGTCCGGTGTGTGGCTGTATTGTAGAACTTGTAATTGCCCTGACATTGGTCCGCTGTGTGGCTGTATTGTAGAACTTGTACTTGCCCTGACATTCGTCCGGTGTGTGGCTGTATTGTAGAACTTGTACTTGCCCTGACATTGGTCCGGTGTGTGGCTGTATTATAGAACTTGTACTTGCCCTGACATTGGTCTGGTGTGTGGCTGTATTGTAGAACTTGTACTTGCCCTGACATGGGTCCGGTGTGTGGCTGTATTGTAGAACTTGTACTTGCCCTGACATGGGTCAGGTGTGTGGCTGTATTGTAGAACTTGTACTTGCCCCGACATCCATCCGGTGTGTGGCTGTATTGTAGAACTTGTACTTGCCCCGACATCCGTCCGGTGTGTGGCTGTATTGTAGAACTTGTACTTGCCCTGACATCCGTCCGGTGTGTGGCTGTATCGTAGAACTTGTACTTGCCCTGAAATTGGTCCGGTGTGTGGCTGTACCGTAGAACTTGTACTTGCCCTGACATTGGTCCGGTGTGTGGCTGTATTGTAGAAATTGTACTTGCCCTGACATTGGTCCGGTGTGTGGCTGTATTGTAGAACTTGTACTTGACCTTCCATTGGTCCGGTGTGTGGCTGTATTGTAGAACTTGTACTTGCCCTGCCATTGGTCCGGTGTGTGGCTGTATTGTAAAACTTGTAATTGCCCTGACATTGGTCCGCTGTGTGGCTGTATTGTAGAACTTGTACTTGCCCTGACATTGGTCCGGTGTGTGGCTGTATTGTAGAACTTGTACTTGCCCTGACATTGGTCCGGCGGTGTGTGGCTGTATTGTAGAACTTGTACTTGCCCTGACATTGGTCCGGTGTGTGGCTGTATTGTAGAACTTGTACTTGCCCTGACATGGGTCCGGTGTGTGGCTGTATTGTAGAACTTGTACTTGCCCTGACATGGGTCAGGTGTGTGGCTGTATTGTAGAACTTGTACTTGCCGTGACATCGGTCCGGTGTGTGGCTGTATTCTAGAACTTGGACTTGCCCTGACATCGGTCCGGTGTGTGGCTGTATTGTAGAACTTGGACTTGCCCTGACGTCGGTCCGGTGTGTGGCTGTATTGTAGAACTTGTACTTGACCTGACATTGGTCCGGTGTACGGCTGTATTGTAGAACTTGTACTTGCCCTGACATTGGTCCGGTGTACGGCTGTATTGTAGAACTTGTACTTGCCCTGACATTGGTCCGGTGTACGGCTGTATTGTAGAACTTGTACTTGCCCTGACATTGGTCCGGTGTACGTTTGTATTGTAGAACATGTACTTGCCCTGACATTGGTCCGGTGTACGGCTGTATTGTAGAACTTGTACTTGCCCTGACATTGGTCCGGTGTACGGCTGTATTGTAGAGCTTGTACTTGCCCTGACATTGGTCCGGTGTACGGGTGTATTGTAGAGCTTGTACTTGCCCTGACATTGGTCCGGTGTACGGCTGTATTGTAGAGCGTGTACTTGCCCTGACATTGGTCCGGTGTACGGCTGTATTGTAGAACTTGTACTTGCCCTGACATTGGTCCGGTGTGTGGCTGTATTGTAGAACATGTACTTGCCCTGACATTGGTCCGGTGTGTGGCTGTATTGTAGAACTTGTACTTGCCCTGACATTGGTCCGGTGTGTGGCTGTATTGTAGAACTTGTACTTGCCCTGACATTGGTCCGGTGTGTGGCTGTATTGTAGAACATGTACTTGCCCTGACATTGGTCCTGTGTGTGGCTGTATTGTAGAACATGTACTTGCCCTGACATTGGTCCGGTGTGTGGCTGTATTGTAGAACTTGTACTTGCCCTGACATTCGTCCGGTGTGTGGCTGTATTGTAGAACTTGTACTTGCCCTGACATTGGTCCGGTGTGTGGCTGTATTGTGGAACTTGTACTTGCCCTGACATTGGTCCGGTGTGTGGCTGTATTGCGGAACTTGTACTTGCCCTGACATTGGTCCGGTGTGTGGCTGTATTGTAGAACCTGTACTTGCCCTGACATTGGTCTGGTGTGTGGCTGTATTGTAGAACTTGTACTTGCCCTGACATTGGTCCGGTGTGTGGCTGTATTGTAGAACTTGTACTTGCCCTACTTGTACTTGCCCTGACATTGGTCCGGTGTGTGGCTGTAATGTAGAACTTGTACTTGCCCTGACATTGGTCCGGTGTGTGGCTGTATCGTAGAACTTGTACTTGCCCTGACATTGGTCCGGTGTGTGGCTGTATTGTAGAACTTGTACTTGCCCTGACATTGGTCCGGTGTGTGGCTGTATCGTAGAACTTGTACTTGCCCTGAAATTGGTCCGGTGTGTGGCTGTATTGTAGAACTTGTACTTGCCCTGACATTGGTCTGGTGTGTGGCTGTATTGTAGAACTTGTACTTGCCCTGACATTGGTCCGGTGTGTGGCTGTATTGTAGAACTTGTACTTGCCCTGACATTGGTCCGGTGTGTGGCTGTATTGTAGAACTTGTACTTGACCTTCCATTGGTCCGGTGTGTGGCTGTATTGTAGAACTTGTACTTGCCCTGCCATTGGTCCGGTGTGTGGCTGTATTGTAGAACTTGTACTTGCCCTGACATTCGTCCGCTGTGTGGCTGTATTGTAGAACTTGTACTTGCCCTGACATTGGTCCGGTGTGTCCCTGTATTGTAGAACTTGTACTTGCCCTGACATGGGTCCGGTGTGTGGCTGTATTGTAGAACTTGTACTTGCCCTGACATGGGTCAGGTGTGTGGCTGTATTGTAGAACTTGTACTTGCCGTGACATCGGTCCGGTGTGTGGCTGTATTCTAGAACTTGGACTTGCCGTGACATCGGTCCGGTGTGTGGCTGTATTGTAGAACTTGGACTTGCCCTGACATCCGTCCGGTGTACGGCTGTATTGTAGAACTTGTACTTGACCTGACATTGGTCCGGTGTACGGCTGTATTGTAGAACTTGTACTTGCCCTGACATTGGTCCGGTGTACGGCTGTATTGTAGAACTTGTACTTGCCCTGACATTGGTCCGGTGTACGGCTGTATTGTAGAACTTGTACTTGCCCTGACATTGGTCCGGTGTACGTTTCTATTGTAGAACATGTACTTGCCCTGACATTGGTCCGGTGTGTGGCTGTATTGTGGAACTTGTACTTGCCCTGACATTGGTCCGGTGTGTGGCTGTATTGTAGAACTTGTACTTGCCCTGACATTGGTCTGGTGTGTGGCTGTATTGTAGAACTTGTACTTGCCCTGACATTGGTCCGGTGTGTGGCTGTATTGTAGAACTTGTACTTGCCCTACTTGTACTTGCCCTGACATTGGTCCGGTGTGTGGCTGTAATGTAGAACTTGTACTTGCCCTGACATTGGTCCAGTGTGTGGCTGTATCGTAGAACTTGTACTTGCCCTGACATTGGTCCGGTGTGTGGCTGTATCGTAGAACTTGTAATTGCCCTGACATTGGTCCGGTGTGTGGCTGTATTGTAGAACTTGTACTTGCCCTGACATTGGTCCGGTGTGTGGCTGTATCGTAGAACTTGTACTTGCCCTGAAATTGGTCCGGTGTGTGGCTGTATCGTAGAACTTGTACTTGCCCTGACATTGGTCCGGTGTGTGGCTGTATTGTAGAACTTGTACTTGCCCTGACATTGGTCCGGTGTGTGGCTGTATTGTAGAACTTGTACTTGACCTTCCATTGGTCCGGTGTGTGGCTGTATTGTAGAACTTGTACTTGCCCTGCCATTGGTCCGGTGTGTGGCTGTATTGTAAAACTTGTAATTGCCCTGACATTGGTCCGCTGTGTGGCTGTATTGTAGAACTTGTACTTGCCCTGACATTGGTCCGGTGTGTGGCTGTATTGTAGAACTTGTACTTGCCCTGACATTGGTCCGGTGTGTGGCTGTATTGTAGAACTTGTACTTGCCCTGACATTGGTCCGGTGTGTGGCTGTATTGTAGAACTTGTACTTGCCCTGACATGGGTCCGGTGTGTGGCTGTATTGTAGAACTTGTACTTGCCCTGACATGGGTCAGGTGTGTGGCTGTATTGTAGAACTTGTACTTGCCGTGACATCGGTCCGGTGTGTGGCTGTATTGTAGAACTTGTACTTGACCTGACATTGGTCCGGTGTACGGCTGTATTGTAGAACTTGTACTTGCCCTGACATTGGTCCGGTGTACGGCTGTATTGTAGAACTTGTACTTGCCCTGACATTGGTCCGGTGTACGGCTGTATTGTAGAACTTGTACTTGCCATGACATTGGTCCGGTGTATGTTTGTATTGTAGAACATGTACTTGCCCTGACATTGGTCCGGTGTACGGCTGTATTGTAGAACTTGTACTTGCCCTGACATTGGTCCGGTGTACGGCTGTATTGTAGAGCTTGTACTTGCCCTGACATTGGTCCGGTGTACGGGTGTATTGTAGAGCTTGTACTTGCCCTGACATTGGTCCGGTGTACGGCTGTATTGTAGATCTTGTACTTGCCCTGACATTGGTCCGGTGTGTGGCTGTATTGTAGAACTTGTACTTGCCCTGACATTGGTCCGGTGTGTGGCTGTATTGTAGAACATGTACTTGCCCTGACATTGGTCCGGTGTGTGGCTGTATTGTAGAACTTGTACTTGCCCTGACATTGGTCCGGTGTGTGGCTGTATTGTAGAACTTGTACTTGCCCTGACATTGGTCCGGTGTGTGGCTGTATTGTAGAACATGTACTTGCCCTGACATTGGTCCGGTGTGTGGCTGTATTGTAGAACATGTACTTGCCCTGACATTGGTCCGGTGTGTGGCTGTATTGTAGAACTTGTACTTGCCCTGACATTCGTCCGGTGTGTGGCTGTATTGTAGAACTTGTACTTGCCCTGACATTGGTCCGGTGTGTGGCTGTATTGTGGAACTTGTACTTGCCCTGACATTGGTCCGGTGTGTGGCTGTATTGCGGAACTTGTACTTGCCCTGACATTGGTCCGGTGTGTGGCTGTATTGTAGAACCTGTACTTGCCCTGACATTGGTCTGGTGTGTGGCTGTATTGTAGAACTTGTACTTGCCCTGACATTGGTCCGGTGTGTGGCTGTATTGTAGAACTTGTACTTGCCCTACTTGTACTTGCCCTGACATTGGTCCGGTGTGTGGCTGTAATGTAGAACTTGTACTTGCCCTGACATTGGTCCGGTGTGTGGCTGTATTGTAGAACTTGTACTTGCCCTGACATTGGTCCGGTGTGTGGCTGTATTGTAGAACTTGTACTTGCCCTGACATTGGTCCGGTGTGTGGCTGTATCGTAGAACTTGTACTTGCCCTGAAATTGGTCCGGTGTGTGGCTGTATTGTAGAACTTGTACTTGCCCTGACATTGGTCCGGTGTGTGGCTGTATTGTAGAACTTGTACTTGCCCTGACATTGGTCCGGTGTGTGGCTGTATTGTAGAACTTGTACTTGCCCTGACATTGGTCCGGTGTGTGGCTGTATTGTAGAACTTGTACTTGACCTTCCATTGGTCCGGTGTGTGGCTGTATTGTAGAACTTGTACTTGCCCTGCCATTGGTCCGGTGTGTGGCTGTATTGTAAAACTTGTACTTGCCCTGACATTCGTCCGCTGTGTGGCTGTATTGTAGAACTTGTACTTGCCCTGACATTGGTCCGGTGTGTCCCTGTATTGTAGAACTTGTACTTGCCCTGACATGGGTCCGGTGTGTGGCTGTATTGTAGAACTTGTACTTGCCCTGACATGGGTCAGGTGTGTGGCTGTATTGTAGAACTTGTACTTGCCGTGACATCGGTCTGGTGTGTGGCTGTATTCTAGAACTTGGACTTGCCGTGACATCGGTCCGGTGTGTGGCTGTATTGTAGAACTTGGACTTGCCCTGACATCCGTCCGGTGTACGGCTGTATTGTAGAACTTGTACTTGACCTGACATTGGTCCGGTGTACGGCTGTATTGTAGAACTTGTACTTGCCCTGACATTGGTCCGGTGTACGGCTGTATTGTAGAACTTGTACTTGCCCTGACATTGGTCCGGTGTACGGCTGTATTGTAGAACTTGTACTTGCCCTGACATTGGTCCGGTGTACGTTTGTATTGTAGAACATGTACTTGCCCTGACATTGGTCCGGTGTACGGCTGTATTGTAGAACTTGTACTTGCCCTGACATTGGTCCGGTGTACGGCTGTATTGTAGAGCTTGTACTTGCCCTGACATTGGTCCGGTGTACGGGTGTATTGTAGAGCTTGTACTTGCCCTGACATTGGTCCGGTGTACGGCTGTATTGTAGAGCTTGTACTTGCCCTGACATTGGTCCGGTGTACAGCTGTATTGTAGAACTTGTACTTGCCCTGACATTGGTCCGGTGTGTGGCTGTATTGTAGAACATGTACTTGCCCTGACATTGGTCCGGTGTGTGGCTGTATTGTAGAACATGTACTTGCCCTGACATTGGTCTGGTGTGTGGCTGTATTGTAGAACTTGTACTTGCCCTGACATCCGTCCGATGTGTGTCTGTATTGTAGAACTTGTACTTGCCCTGACATTGGTCCGGTGTGTGGCTGTATTGTAGAACTTGTACTTGCCCTGACATTCGTCAGGTGTGTGGCTGTATTGTAGAACTTGTACTTGCCCTGACATTGGTCCTGTGTACGGCTGTATTGTAGAACTTGTACTTGCCCTGACATTGGTCCGGTATACGGCTGTATTGTAGAACTTGTACTTGCCCTGACATTGGTCCGGTGTACGGCTGATTTGCAGAACTTTTACTTGCCCTGACATTGGTCCGGTGTGTGGCTGTATTGTAGAACTTGTACTTGCCCTGACATTGGTCCGGTGTGTGGCTGTATTGCGGAACTTGTACTTGCCCTGACATTGGTCCGGTGTGTGGCTGTATTGTGGAACTTGTACTTGCCCTGACATTGGTCCGGTGTGTGGCTGTATTGTAGAACTTGTACTTGCCCTGACATTGGTCCGGTGTGTGGCTGTATTGTAGAACTTGTACTTGCCCTGACATTGGTCCGGTGTGTGGCTGTATTGTAGAACTTGTACTTGCCCTACTTGTACTTGCCCTGACATTGGTCCGGTGTGTGGCTATAATGTAGAACTTGTACTTGCCCTGACTTTGGTCCAGTGTGTGGCTGTATCGTAGAACTTGTACTTGCCCTGACATTGGTCCGGTGTGTGGCTGTATTGTACAACTTGTACATGCCCTGACATTGGTCCGGTGTGTGGCTGTATTGTAGAACTTGTACTTGCCCTGACATTGGTCCGGTGTGTGGCTGTATCGTGGAACTTGTACTTGCCCTGAAATTGGTCTGGTGTGTGGCTGTATTGTAGAACTTGTACTTGCCCTGACATTGGTCCGGTGTGTGGCTGTATTGTAGAACTTGTACTTGCCCTGACATTGGTCCGGTGTGTGGCTGTATTGTAGAACTTGTACTTGCCCTGACATTGGTCCGGTGTGTGGCTGTATTGTAGAACTTGTACTTGACCTTCCATTGGTCCGGTGTGTGGCTGTATTGTAGAACTTGTACTTGCCCTGCCATTGGTCCGGTGTGTGGCTGTATTGTAGAACTTGTAATTGCCCTGATATTGGTCCGCTGTGTGGCTGTATTGTAGAACTTGTACTTGCCCTGACATTGGTCCGGTGTGTGGCTGTATTGTAGAACTTGTACTTGCCCTGACATTGGTCCGGTGTGTGGCTGTATTGTAGAACTTGTACTTGACCTTCCATTGGTCCGGTGTGTGGCTGTATTGTAGAACTTGTACTTGCCCTGCCATTGGTCCGGTGTGTGGCTGTATTGTAGAACTTGTACTTGCCACGACATCCGTCCGGTGTGTGGCTGTATTGTAGAACTTGTACTTGCCCTGACATGGGTCCGGTGTGTGGCTGTATTGTAGAACTTGTACTTGCCCTGACATCCGTCCGGTGTGTGGCTGTATTGTAGAACTTGTACTTGCCCTGACATCCGTCCGGTGTGTGGCTGTATTGTCGAACTTGTACTTGCCTGACATCGGTCCGGTGTGTGGCTGTATTGTAGAACTTGTACTTGCCCTGACATCGGTCCGGTGTGTGGCTGTATTGTAGAACTTGTACTTGCACTGACATCGGTCCGGTGTGTGGCTGTATTGTAGAACTTGTACTTGCCCTGACATCGGTCCGGTGTGTGGCTGTATTGTAGAACTTGTACTTGCCCTGACATCGGTCCGGTGTGTGGCTGTATTGTAGAACTTGTACTTGCCCTGACATTGGTCCTGTGTACGGCTGTATTGTAGAACTTGTACTTGCCCTGACATTGGTCCGGTATACGGCTGTATTGTAGAACTTGTACTTGCCCTGACATTGGTCCGGTGTACGGCTGATTTGCAGAACTTTTACTTGCCCTGACATTGGTCCGGTGTACGGGTGTATTGTAGAGCTTGTACTTGCCCTGACATTGGTCCGGTGTACGGCTGTATTGTAGAGCTTGTACTTGCCCTGACATTGGTCCGGTGTACAGCTGTATTGTAGAACTTGTACTTGCCCTGACATTGGTCCGGTGTGTGGCTGTATTGTAGAACATGTACTTGCCCTGACATTGGTCCGGTGTGTGGCTGTATTGTAGAACATGTACTTGCCCTGACATTGGTCTGGTGTGTGGCTGTATTGTAGAACTTGTACTTGCCCTGACATCCGTCCGATGTGTGTCTGTATTGTAGAACTTGTACTTGCCCTGACATTGGTCCGGTGTGTGGCTGTATTGTAGAACTTGTACTTGCCCTGACATTCGTCCGGTGTGTGGCTGTATTGTAGAACTTGTACTTGCCCTGACATTGGTCCTGTGTACGGCTGTATTGTAGAACTTGTACTTGCCCTGACATTGGTCCGGTATACGGCTGTATTGTAGAACTTGTACTTGCCCTGACATTGGTCCGGTGTACGGCTGATTTGCAGAACTTTTACTTGCCCTGACATTGGTCCGGTGTGTGGCTGTATTGTAGAACTTGTACTTGCCCTGACATTGGTCCGGTGTGTGGCTGTATTGCGGAACTTGTACTTGCCCTGACATTGGTCCGGTGTGTGGCTGTATTGTGGAACTTGTACTTGCCCTGACATTGGTCCGGTGTGTGGCTGTATTGTAGAACTTGTACTTGCCCTGACATTGGTCCGGTGTGTGGCTGTATTGTAGAACTTGTACTTGCCCTGACATTGGTCCGAGTGTGGCTGTATTGTAGAACTTGTACTTGCCCTACTTGTACTTGCCCTGACATTGGTCCGGTGTGTGGCTATAATGTAGAACTTGTACTTGCCCTGACTTTGGTCCAGTGTGTGGCTGTATCGTAGAACTTGTACTTGCCCTGACATTGGTCCGGTGTGTGGCTGTATTGTACAACTTGTACATGCCCTGACATTGGTCCGGTGTGTGGCTGTATTGTAGAACTTGTACTTGCCCTGACATTGGTCCGGTGTGTGGCTGTATCGTGGAACTTGTACTTGCCCTGAAATTGGTCTGGTGTGTGGCTGTATTGTAGAACTTGTACTTGCCCTGACATTGGTCCGGTGTGTGGCTGTATTGTAGAACTTGTACTTGCCCTGACATTGGTCCGGTGTGTGGCTGTATTGTAGAACTTGTACTTGCCCTGACATTGGTCCGGTGTGTGGCTGTATTGTAGAACTTGTACTTGACCTTCCATTGGTCCGGTGTGTGGCTGTATTGTAGAACTTGTACTTGCCCTGCCATTGGTCCGGTGTGTGGCTGTATTGTAGAACTTGTAATTGCCCTGATATTGGTCCGCTGTGTGGCTGTATTGTAGAACTTGTACTTGCCCTGACATTGGTCCGGTGTGTGGCTGTATTGTAGAACTTGTACTTGCCCTGACATTGGTCCGGTGTGTGGCTGTATTGTAGAACTTGTACTTGACCTTCCATTGGTCCGGTGTGTGGCTGTATTGTAGAACTTGTACTTGCCCTGCCATTGGTCCGGTGTGTGGCTGTATTGTAGAACTTGTACTTGCCACGACATCCGTCCGGTGTGTGGCTGTATTGTAGAACTTGTACTTGCCCTGACATGGGTCCGGTGTGTGGCTGTATTGTAGAACTTGTACTTGCCCTGACATCCGTCCGGTGTGTGGCTGTATTGTAGAACTTGTACTTGCCCTGACATCCGTCCGGTGTGTGGCTGTATTGTCGAACTTGTACTTGCCTGACATCGGTCCGGTGTGTGGCTGTATTGTAGAACTTGTACTTGCCCTGACATCGGTCCGGTGTGTGGCTGTATTGTAGAACTTGTACTTGCACTGACATCGGTCCGGTGTGTGGCTGTATTGTAGAACTTGTACTTGCCCTGACATCGGTCCGGTGTGTGGCTGTATTGTAGAACTTGTACTTGCCCTGACATCGGTCCGGTGTGTGGCTGTATTGTAGACCTTGTACTTGCCCTGACATCGGTCCGGTGTGTGGCTGTATTGTGGAACTTGTACTTGCCCTGACATCGGTCCGGTGTGTGGCTGTATTGTAGAACTTGTACTTGCCCTGACATCGGTCTGGTGTGTGGCTGTATTGTAGAACTTGTACTTGCCCTGACATTGGTCCGGTGCGTGGCTGTATTGTAGAACTTGTACTTGCCCTACTTGTACTTGCCCTGACATTGGTCCGGTGTGTGGCTGTAATGTAGAACTTGTACTTGCCCTGACATTGGTCCGGTGTGGCTGTATCATAGAACTTGTACTTGCCTTGACATTGGTCTGGTGTGTGGCTGTATTGTAGAACTTGTACTTGCCCAGACATTGGTCCGGTGTGTGGCTGTATTGTAGAACTTGTACTTGCTCTGACATTGGTCCGGTGTGTGGCTGTATTGTAGAACTTGTACTTGCCCTGAAATTGGTCCGGTGTGTGGCTGTATTGTAGAACTTGTACTTGCCCTGACATTGGTCCGGTGTGTGGCTGTATTGTAGAACTTGTACTTGCCCTGACATTGGTCCGGTGTGTGGCTGTATTGTAGAACTTGTACTTGCCCTGACATTGGTCCGGTGTGTGGCTGTATTGTAGAACTTGTACTTTACCTTCCATTGGTCCGGTGTGTGGCTGTATTGTAGAACTTGTACTTGCCCTGCCATTGGTCCGGTGTGTGGCTGTATTGTAGAACTTCTAATTGCCCTGACATTGGCCCGGTGTGTGGCTGTATTGTAGAACTTGTACTTGCCCTGACATTCGTCCGGTGTGTGGCTGTATTGTAGAACTTGTACTTGCCCTGACATTGGTCCGGTGTGTGGCTATATTGTAGAACTTGTACTTGCCCTGACATTGGTCCGGTGTGTGGCTGTATTGTAGAACTTGTACTTGCCTTGACATGGGTCCGGTGTGTGGCTGTATTGTAGAACTTGTACTTGCCCTGACATGGGTCCGGTGTGTGGCTGTATTTTAGAACTTGTACTTGCCCCGACATCCGTCCGGTGTGTGGCTGTATTGTAGAACTTGTACTTGCCCTGACATCCGTCCGGTGTGTGGCTGTATTGTAGAACTTGTACTTGCCCTGACATGGGTCCGGTGTGTGGCTGTATTGTAGAACTTGTACTTGCCCAGACATCCGTCCGGTGTGTGGCTGTATTGTAGAACTTGTACTTGCCCTGACATCCGTCCGGTGTGTGGCTGTATATACTTGCCCTGACATCCGTCCGGTGTGTGGCTGTATTGTAGAACTTGTACTTGCCCTGACATCCGTCCGGTGTGTGGCTGCATTGTAGAACTTGTACTTGCCCTGACATCGGTCCGGTGTGTGGCTGTATTGTAGAACTTGTACTTGCCCTGACATCGGTCCGGTGTGTGGCTGTAATGTAGAACTTGTACTTGCCCTGACATCGGTCCGGTGTGTGGCTGTATTGTAGAACTTGTACTTGCCCTGACATCGGTCCGGTGTGTGGCTGTATTGTAGAACTTTTACTTGCCGTGACATCGGTCCGGTGTGTGGCTGTATTGTAGAACTTGTACTTGCCCTGACATCGGTCTGGTGTGTGGCTGTATTGTAGAACTTGTACTTGCTCTGACATCTGTCCGGTGTGTGGCTGTATTGTAGAACTTGTACTTGCCCTGACATTGGTCCGGTGTACGGCTGTATTGCAGAACTTGTACTTGCCCTGACATCGGTCCGGTGTGTGGCTGTATTGTAGAACTTGTACTTGCCCTGACATTGGTCCGGTGTGTGGCTGTATTGTGGAACTTGTACTTGCCCTGACATTGGTCCGGTGTGTGGCTGTATTGTGGAACTTGTACTTGCCCTGACATTGGTCCGGTGTGTGGCTGTATTGTAGAACTTGGACTTGCCCTGACATTGGTCCGGTGTGTGGCTGTATTGTAGAACTTGTACTTGCCCTACTTGTACTTGCCCTGACATTGGTCCGGTGTGTGGCTGTAATGTAGAACTTGTACTTGCCCTGACATTGGTCCGGTGTGTGGCTGTATCGTAGAACTTGTACTTGCCCTGACATTGGTCCGGTGTGTGGCTGTATCGTAGAACTTGTACTTGCCCTGACATTGGTCCGGTGTGTGGCTGTATTGTAGAACTTGTACTTGCCCTGACATTGGTCCGGTGTGTGGCTGTATCGTAGAACTTGTACTTGCCCTGAAATTGGTCCGGTGTGTGGCTGTATCGTAGAACTTGTACTTGCACTGACATTGGTCCTGTGTGTGGCTGTATTGTAGAACTTGTACTTGCCCTGACATTGGTCCGGTGTGTGGCTGTATTGTAGAACTTGTACTTGCCCTGACAATGGTCCGGTGTGTGGCTGTATTGTAGAACTTGTACTTGACCTTCCATTGGTCCGGTGTGTGCCTGTATTGTAGAACTTGTACTTGCCCTGCCATTGGTCCGGTGTGTGGCTGTATTGTAGAACTTGTAATTGCCCTGACATTGGTCCGCTGTGTGGCTGTATTGTAGAACTTGTACTTGCCCTGACATTCGTCCGGTGTGTGGCTGTATTGTAGAACTTGTACTTGCCCTGACATTGGTCCGGTGTGTGGCTGTATTATAGAACTTGTACTTGCCCTGACATTGGTCTGGTGTGTGGCTGTATTGTAGAACTTGTACTTGCCCTGACATGGGTCCGGTGTGTGGCTGTATTGTAGAACTTGTACTTGCCCTGACATGGGTCAGGTGTGTGGCTGTATTGTAGAACTTGTACTTGCCCCGACATCCATCCGGTGTGTGGCTGTATTGTAGAACTTGTACTTGCCCCGACATCCGTCCGGTGTGTGGCTGTATTGTAGAACTTGTACTTGCCCTGACATCCGTCCGGTGTGTGGCTGTATCGTAGAACTTGTACTTGCCCTGAAATTGGTCCGGTGTGTGGCTGTACCGTAGAACTTGTACTTGCCCTGACATTGGTCCGGTGTGTGGCTGTATTGTAGAAATTGTACTTGCCCTGACATTGGTCCGGTGTGTGGCTGTATTGTAGAACTTGTACTTGACCTTCCATTGGTCCGGTGTGTGGCTGTATTGTAGAACTTGTACTTGCCCTGCCATTGGTCCGGTGTGTGGCTGTATTGTAAAACTTGTAATTGCCCTGACATTGGTCCGCTGTGTGGCTGTATTGTAGAACTTGTACTTGCCCTGACATTGGTCCGGTGTGTGGCTGTATTGTAGAACTTGTACTTGCCCTGACATTGGTCCGGTGTGTGGCTGTATTGTAGAACTTGTACTTGCCCTGACATTGGTCCGGTGTGTGGCTGTATTGTAGAACTTGTACTTGCCCTGACATGGGTCCGGTGTGTGGCTGTATTGTAGAACTTGTACTTGCCCTGACATGGGTCAGGTGTGTGGCTGTATTGTAGAACTTGTACTTGCCGTGACATCGGTCCGGTGTGTGGCTGTATTCTAGAACTTGGACTTGCCCTGACATCGGTCCGGTGTGTGGCTGTATTGTAGAACTTGGACTTGCCCTGACGTTGGTCCCGTGTGTGGCTGTATTGTAGAACTTGTACTTGACCTGACATTGGTCCGGTGTACGGCTGTATTGTAGAACTTGTACTTGCCCTGACATTGGTCCGGTGTACGGCTGTATTGTAGAACTTGTACTTGCCCTGACATTGGTCCGGTGTACGGCTGTATTGTAGAACTTGTACTTGCCCTGACATTGGTCCGGTGTACGTTTGTATTGTAGAACATGTACTTGCCCTGACATTGGTCCGGTGTACGGCTGTATTGTAGAACTTGTACTTGCCCTGACATTGGTCCGGTGTACGGCTGTATTGTAGAGATTGTACTTGCCCTGACATTGGTCCGGTGTACGGGTGTATTGTAGAGCTTGTACTTGCCCTGACATTGGTCCGGTGTACGGCTGTATTGTAGAGCTTGTACTTGCCCTGACATTGGTCCGGTGTACGGCTGTATTGTAGAACTTGTACTTGCCCTGACATTGGTCCGGTGTGTGGCTGTATTGTAGAACATGTACTTGCCCTGACATTGGTCCGGTGTGTGGCTGTATTGTAGAACTTGTACTTGCCCTGACATTGGTCCGGTGTGTGGCTGTATTGTAGAACTTGCACTTGCCCTGACATTGGTCCGGTGTGTGGCTGTATTGTAGAACATGTACTTGCCCTGACATTGGTCCTGTGTGTGGCTGTATTGTAGAACATGTACTTGCCCTGACATTGGTCCGGTGTGTGGCTGTATTGTAGAACTTGTACTTGCCCTGACATTCGTCCGGTGTGTGGCTGTATTGTAGAACTTGTACTTGCCCTGACATTGGTCCGGTGTGTGGCTGTATTGTGGAACTTGTACTTGCCCTGACATTGGTCCGGTGTGTGGCTGTATTGCGGAACTTGTACTTGCCCTGACATTGGTCCGGTGTGTGGCTGTATTGTAGAACCTGTACTTGCCCTGACATTGGTCTGGTGTGTGGCTGTATTGTAGAACTTGTACTTGCCCTGACATTGGTCCGGTGTGTGGCTGTATTGTAGAACTTGTACTTGCCCTACTTGTACTTGCCCTGACATTGGTCCGGTGTGTGGCTGTAATGTAGAACTTGTACTTGCCCTGACATTGGTCCGGTGTGTGGCTGTATCGTAGAACTTGTACTTGCCCTGACATTGGTCCGGTGTGTGGCTGTATTGTAGAACTTGTACTTGCCCTGACATTGGTCCGGTGTGTGGCTGTATTGTAGAACTTGTACTTGCCCTGACATTGGTCCGGTGTGTGGCTGTATCGTAGAACTTGTACTTGCCCTGAAATTGGTCCGGTGTGTGGCTGTATTGTAGAACTTGTACTTGCCCTGACATTGGTCTGGTGTGTGGCTGTATTGTAGAACTTGTACTTGCCCTGACATTGGTCCGGTGTGTGGCTGTATTGTAGAACTTGTACTTGCCCTGACATTGGTCCGGTGTGTGGCTGTATTGTAGAACTTGTACTTGACCTTCCATTGGTCCGGTGTGTGGCTGTATTGCAGAACTTGTACTTGCCCTGCCATTGGTCCGGTGTGTGGCTGTATTGTAGAACTTGTACTTGCCCTGACATTCGTCCGCTGTGTGGCTGTATTGTAGAACTTGTACTTGCCCTGACATTGGTCCGGTGTGTCCCTGTATTGTAGAACTTGTACTTGCCCTGACATGGGTCCGGTGTGTGGCTGTATTGTAGAACTTGTACTTGCCCTGACATGGGTCAGGTGTGTGGCTGTATTGTAGAACTTGTACTTGCCGTGACATCGGTCCGGTGTGTGGCTGTATTCTAGAACTTGGACTTGCCGTGACATCGGTCCGGTGTGTGGCTGTATTGTAGAACTTGGACTTGCCCTGACATCCGTCCGGTGTACGGCTGTATTGTAGAACTTGTACTTGACCTGACATTGGTCCGGTGTACGGCTGTATTGTAGAACTTGTACTTGCCCTGACATTGGTCCGGTGTACGGCTGTATTGTAGAACTTGTACTTGCCCTGACATTGGTCCGGTGTACGGCTGTATTGTAGAACTTGTACTTGCCCTGACATTGGTCCGGTGTACGTTTGTATTGTAGAACATGTACTTGCCCTGACATTGGTCCGGTGTGTGGCTGTATTGTGGAACTTGTACTTGCCCTGACATTGGTCCGGTGTGTGGCTGTATTGTAGAACTTGTACTTGCCCTGACATTGGTCTGGTGTGTGGCTGTATTGTAGAACTTGTACTTGCCCTGACATTGGTCCGGTGTGTGGCTGTATTGTAGAACTTGTACTTGTCCTACTTGTACTTGCCCTGACATTGGTCCGGTGTGTGGCTGTAATGTAGAACTTGTACTTGCCCTGACATTGGTCCAGTGTGTGGCTGTATCGTAGAACTTGTACTTGCCCTGACATTGGTCCGGTGTGTGGCTGTATCGTAGAACTTGTACTTGCCCTGACATTGGTCCGGTGTGTGGCTGTATCGTAGAACTTGTACTTGCCCTGAAATTGGTCCGGTGTGTGGCTGTATCGTAGAACTTGTACTTGCCCTGACATTGGTCCGGTGTGTGGCTGTATTGTAGAACTTGTACTTGCCCTGACATTGGTCCGGTGTGTGGCTGTATTGTAGAACTTGTACTTGACCTTCCATTGGTCCGGTGTGTGGCTGTATTGTAGAACTTGTACTTGCCCTGCCATTGGTCCGGTGTGTGGCTGTATTGTAAAACTTGTAATTGCCCTGACATTGGTCCGCTGTGTGGCTGTATTGTAGAACTTGTACTTGCCCTGACATTGGTCCGGTGTGTGGCTGTATTGTAGAACTTGTACTTGCCCTGACATTGGTCCGGTGTGTGGCTGTATTGTAGAACTTGTACTTGCCCTGACATTGGTCCGGTGTGTGGCTGTATTGTAGAACTTGTACTTGCCCTGACATGGGTCCGGTGTGTGGCTGTATTGTAGAACTTGTACTTGCCCTGACATGGGTCAGGTGTGTGGCTGTATTGTAGAACTTGTACTTGCTGTGACATCGGTCCGGTGTGTGGCTGTATTGTAGAACTTGTACTTGACCTGACATTGGTCCGGTGTACGGCTGTATTGTAGAACTTGTACTTGCCCTGACATTGGTCCGGTGTACGGCTGTATTGTAGAACTTGTACTTGCCCTGACATTGGTCCGGTGTACGGCTGTATTGTAGAACTTGTACTTGCCCTGACATTGGTCCGGTGTACGTTTGTATTGTAGAACATGTACTTGCCCTGACATTGGTCCGGTGTACGGCTGTATTGTAGAACTTGTACTTGCCCTGACATTGGTCCGGTGTACGGCTGTATTGTAGAGCTTGTACTTGCCCTGACATTGGTCCGGTGTACGGGTGTATTGTAGAGCTTGTACTTGCCCTGACATTGGTCCGGTGTACGGCTGTATTGTAGATCTTGTACTTGCCCTGACATTGGTCCGGTGTGTGGCTGTATTGTAGAACTTGTACTTGCCCTGACATTGGTCCGGTGTGTGGCTGTATTGTAGAACATGTACTTGCCCTGACATTGGTCCGGTGTGTGGCTGTATTGTAGAACTTGTACTTGCCCTGACATTGGTCCGGTGTGTGGCTGTATTGTAGAACTTGTACTTGCCCTGACATTGGTCCGGTGTGTGGCTGTATTGTAGAACATGTACTTGCCCTGACATTGGTCCGGTGTGTGGCTGTATTGTAGAACATGTACTTGCCCTGACATTGGTCCGGTGTGTGGCTGTATTGTAGAACTTGTACTTGCCCTGAAATTCGTCCGGTGTGTGGCTGTATTGTAGAACTTGTACTTGCCCTGACATTGGTCCGGTGTGTGGCTGTATTGTGGAACTTGTACTTGCCCTGACATTGGTCCGGTGTGTGGCTGTATTGCGGAACTTGTACTTGCCCTGACATTGGTCCGGTGTGTGGCTGTATTGTAGAACCTGTACTTGCCCTGACATTGGTCTGGTGTGTGGCTGTATTGTAGAACTTGTACTTGCCCTGACATTGGTCCGGTGTGTGGCTGTATTGTAGAACTTGTACTTGCCCTACTTGTACTTGCCCTGACATTGGTCCGGTGTGTGGCTGTAATGTAGAACTTGTACTTGCCCTGACATTGGTCCGGTGTGTGGCTGTATCGTAGAACTTGTACTTGCCCTGACATTGGTCCGGTGTGTGGCTGTATTGTAGAACTTGTACTTGCCCTGACATTGGTCCGGTGTGTGGCTGTATTGTAGAACTTGTACTTGCCCTGACATTGGTCCGGTGTGTGGCTGTATCGTAGAACTTGTACTTGCCCTGAAATTGGTCCGGTGTGTGGCTGTATTGTAGAACTTGTACTTGCCCTGACATTGGTCCGGTGTGTGGCTGTATTGTAGAACTTGTACTTGCCCTGACATTGGTCCGGTGTGTGGCTGTATTGTAGAACTTGTACTTGCCCTGACATTGGTCCGGTGTGTGGCTGTATTGTAGAACTTGTACTTGACCTTCCATTGGTCCGGTGTGTGGCTGTATTGTAGAACTTGTACTTGCCCTGCCATTGGTCCGGTGTGTGGCTGTATTGTAGAACTTGTACTTGCCCTGACATTCGTCCGCTGTGTGGCTGTATTGTAGAACTTGTACTTGCCCTGACATTGGTCCGGTGTGTCCCTGTATTGTAGAACTTGTACTTGCCCTGACATGGGTCCGGTGTGTGGCTGTATTGTAGAACTTGTACTTGCCCTGACATGGGTCAGGTGTGTGGCTGTATTGTAGAACTTGTACTTGCCGTGACATCGGTCTGGTGTGTGGCTGTATTCTAGAACTTGGACTTGCCGTGACATCGGTCCGGTGTGTGGCTGTATTGTAGAACTTGGACTTGCCCTGACATCCGTCCGGTGTACGGCTGTATTGTAGAACTTGTACTTGACCTGACATCGGTCCGGTGTATGGCTGTATTGTAGAACTTGTACTTGCCCTGACATTGGTCCGGTGTACGGCTGTATTGTAGAACTTGTACTTGCCCTGACATTGGTCCGGTGTACGGCTGTATTGTAGAACTTGTACTTGCCCTGACATTGGTCCGGTGTACGTTTGTATTGTAGAACATGTACTTGCCCTGACATTGGTCCGGTGTGTGGCTGTATTGTGGAACTTGTACTTGCCCTGACATCGGTCCGGTGTGTGGCTGTATTGTGGACCTTGTACTTGCCCTGACATCGGTCCGGTGTGTGGCTGTATTGTAGAACTTGTACTTGCCCTGACATCGGTCCGGTGTGTGGCTGTATTGTAGAACTTGTACATGCCCTGACATCGGTCCGGTGTGTGGCTGTATTGTAGAACTTGTACTTGACCTGACATTGGTCCGGTGTGTGGCTGTATTGTAGAACTTGTAATTGCCCTGACATTGGTCCGCTGTGTGGCTGTATTGTAGAACTTGTACTTGCCCTGACATTCGTCCGGTGTGTGGCTGTATTGTAGAACTTGTACTTGCCCTGACATTGGTCCGGTGTGTGGCTGTATTGTAGAACTTGTACTTGCCCTGACATTGGTCCAGTGTGTGGCTGTATTGTAGAACTTGTACTTGCCCTGACATGGGTCCGGTGTGTGGCTGTATTGTAGAACTTGTACTTGCCCTGACATGGGTCAGGTGTGTGGCTGTATTGTAGAACTTGTACTTGCCCCGACATCCGTCCGGTGTGTGGCTGTATTGTAGAACTTGTAATTGCCCCGACATCCGTCCGGTGTGTGGCTGTATTGTAGAACTTGTACTTGCCCCGACATGGGTCTGGTGTGTGGCTGTATTGTAGAACTTGTACTTGCCCTGACATTGGTCCGGTGTGTGGCTGTATTGTAGAACTTGTACTTGCCCTGACATGGGTCCGGTGTGTGGCTGTATTGTAGAACTTGTACTTGCCCTGACATTGGTCCGGTGTGTGGCTGTATTGTAGAACTTGTACTTGCCCTGACATTGGTCCGGTGTGTGGCTGTATTGTAGAACTTGTACTTGACCTTCCATTGGTCCGGTGTGTGGCTGTATTGTAGAACTTGTACTTGCCCTGCCATTGGTCCGGTGTGTGGCTGTATTGTAGAACTTGTACTTGCCCTGACATTCGTCCGCTGTGTGGCTGTATTGTAGAACTTGTACTTGCCCTGACATTGGTCCGGTGTGTCCCTGTATTGTAGAACTTGTACTTGCCCTGACATGGGTCCGGTGTGTGACTGTATTGTAGAACTTGTACTTGCCCTGACATGGGTCAGGTGTGTGGCTGTATTGTAGAACTTGTACTTGCCGTGACATCGGTCTGGTGTGTGGCTGTATTCTAGAACTTGGACTTGCCGTGACATCGGTCCGGTGTGTGGCTGTATTGTAGAACTTGGACTTGCCCTGACATCCGTCCGGTGTACGGCTGTATTGTAGAACTTGTACTTGACCTGACATCGGTCCGGTGTACGGCTGTATTGTAGAACTTGTACTTGCCCTGACATTGGTCCGGTGTACGGCTGTATTGTAGAACTTGTACTTGCCCTGACATTGGTCCGGTGTACGGCTGTATTGTAGAACTTGTACTTGCCCTGACATTGGTCCGGTGTACGTTTGTATTGTAGAACATGTACTTGCCCTGACATTGGTCCGGTGTACGGCTGTATTGTAGAACTTGTACTTGCCCTGACATTGGTCCGGTGTACGGCTGTATTGTAGAGCTTGTACTTGCCCTGACATTGGTCCGGTGTACGGGTGTATTGTAGAGCTTGTACTTGCCCTGACATTGGTCCGGTGTACGGCTGTATTGTAGAGCTTGTACTTGCCCTGACATTGGTCCGGTGTACAGCTGTATTGTAGAACTTGTACTTGCCCTGACATTGGTCCGGTGTGTGGCTGTATTGTAGAACATGTACTTGCCCTGACATTGGTCCGGTGTGTGGCTGTATTGTAGAACATGTACTTGCCCTGACATTGGTCCGGTGTGTGGCTGTATTGTAGAACTTGTACTTGCCCTGACATCCGTCCGATGTGTGTCTGTATTGTAGAACTTGTACTTGCCCTGACATCGGTCCGGTGTGTGGCTGTATTGTAGAACTTGTACTTGCCCTGACATTCGTCCGGTGTGTGGCTGTATTGTAGAACTTGTACTTGCCCTGACATTGGTCCTGTGTACGGCTGTATTGTAGAACTTGTACTTGCCCTGACATTGGTCCGGTATACGGCTGTATTGTAGAACTTGTACTTGCCCTGACATTGGTCCGGTGTACGGCTGATTTGCAGAACTTTTACTTGCCCTGACATTGGTCCGGTGTGTGGCTGTATTGTAGAACTTGTACTTGCCCTGACATTGGTCCGGTGTGTGGCTGTATTGCGGAACTTGTACTTGCCCTGACATTGGTCCGGTGTGTGGCTGTATTGTGGAACTTGTACTTGCCCTGACATTGGTCCGGTGTGTGGCTGTATTGTAGAACTTGTACTTGCCCTGACATTGGTCCGGTGTGTGGCTGTATTGTAGAACTTGTACTTGCCCTGACATTGGTCCGGTGTGTGGCTGTATTGTAGAACTTGTACTTGCCCTACTTGTACTTGCCCTGACATTGGTCCGGTGTGTGGCTATAATGTAGAACTTGTACTTGCCCTGACTTTGGTCCAGTGTGTGGCTGTATCGTAGAACTTGTACTTGCCCTGACATTGGTCCGGTGTGTGGCTGTATTGTACAACTTGTACATGCCCTGACATTGGTCCGGTGTGTGGCTGTATTGTAGAACTTGTACTTGCCCTGACATTGGTCCGGTGTGTGGCTGTATCGTGGAACTTGTACTTGCCCTGAAATTGGTCTGGTGTGTGGCTGTATTGTAGAACTTGTACTTGCCCTGACATTGGTCCGGTGTGTGGCTGTATTGTAGAACTTGTACTTGCCCTGACATTGGTCCGGTGTGTGGCTGTATTGTAGAACTTGTACTTGCCCTGACATTGGTCCGGTGTGTGGCTGTATTGTAGAACTTGTACTTGACCTTCCATTGGTCCGGTGTGTGGCTGTATTGTAGAACTTGTACTTGCCCTGCCATTGGTCCGGTGTGTGGCTGTATTGTAGAACTTGTAATTGCCCTGATATTGGTCCGCTGTGTGGCTGTGTTGTAGAACTTGTACTTGCCCTGACATTGGTCCGGTGTGTGGCTGTATTGTAGAACTTGTACTTGCCCTGACATTGGTCCGGTGTGTGGCTGTATTGTAGAACTTGTACTTGACCTTCCATTGGTCCGGTGTGTGGCTGTATTGTAGAACTTGTACTTGCCCTGCCATTGGTCCGGTGTGTGGCTGTATTGTAGAACTTGTACTTGCCACGACATCCGTCCGGTGTGTGGCTGTATTGTAGAACTTGTACTTGCCCCGACATCCGTCCGGTGTGTGGCTGTATTGTAGAACTTGTACTTGCCCTGACATGGGTCCGGTGTGTGGCTGTATTGTAGAACTTGTACTTGCCCTGACATCCGTCCGGTGTGTGGCTGTATTGTAGAACTTGTACTTGCCCTGACATCCGTCCGGTGTGTGGCTGTATTGTAGAACTTGTACTTGCCCTGACATCCGTCCGGTGTGTGGCTGTATTGTCGAACTTGTACTTGCCTGACATCGGTCCGGTGTGTGGCTGTATTGTAGAACTTGTACTTGCCCTGACATCGGTCCGGTGTGTGGCTGTATTGTAGAACTTGTACTTGCACTGACATCGGTCCGGTGTGTGGCTGTATTGTAGAACTTGTACTTGCCCTGACATCGGTCCGGTGTGTGGCTGTATTGTAGAACTTGTACTTGCCCTGACATCGGTCCGGTGTGTGGCTGTATTGTAGACCTTGTACTTGCCCTGACATCGGTCCGGTGTGTGGCTGTATTGTGGAACTTGTACTTGCCCTGACATCGGTCCGGTGTGTGGCTGTATTGTAGAACTTGTACTTGCCCTGACATCGGTCTGGTGTGTGGCTGTATTGTAGAACTTGTACTTGCCCTGACATTGGTCCGGTGTGTGGCTGTATTGTAGAACTTGTACTTGCCCTACTTGTACTTGCCCTGACATTGGTCCGGTGTGTGGCTGTAATGTAGAACTTGTACTTGCCCTGACATTGGTCCGGTGTGGCTGTATCATAGAACTTGTACTTGCCTTGACATTGGTCTGGTGTGTGGCTGTATTGTAGAACTTGTACTTGCCCAGACATTGGTCCGGTGTGTGGCTGTATTGTAGAACTTGTACTTGCCCTGACATTGGTCCGGTGTGTGGCTGTATTGTAGAACTTGTACTTGCTCTGAAATTGGTCCGGTGTGTGGCTGTATTGTAGAACTTGTACTTGCCCTGACATTGGTCCGGTGTGTGGCTGTATTGTAGAACTTGTACTTGCCCTGACATTGGTCCGGGGTGTGGCTGTATTGTAGAACTTGTACTTGCCCTGACATTGGTCCGGTGTGTGGCTGTATTGTAGAACTTGTACTTTACCTTCCATTGGTCCGGTGTGTGGCTGTATTGTAGAACTTGTACTTGCCCTGCCATTGGTCCGGTGTGTGGCTGTATTGTAGAACTTCTAATTGCCCTGACATTGGCCCGGTGTGTGGCTGTATTGTAGAACTTGTACTTGCCCTGACATTCGTCCGGTGTGTGGCTGTATTGTAGAACTTGTACTTGCCCTGACATTGGTCCGGTGTGTGGCTATATTGTAGAACTTGTACTTGCCCTGACATTGGTCCGGTGTGTGGCTGTATTGTAGAACTTGTACTTGCCTTGACATGGGTCCGGTGTGTGGCTGTATTGTAGAACTTGTACTTGCCCTGACATGGGTCCGGTGTGTGGCTGTATTTTAGAACTTGTACTTGCCCCGACATCCGTCCGGTGTGTGGCTGTATTGTAGAACTTGTACTTGCCCTGACATCCGTCCGGTGTGTGGCTGTATTGTAGAACTTGTACTTGCCCTGACATGGGTCCGGTGTGTGGCTGTATTGTAGAACTTGTACTTGCCCAGACATCCGTCCGGTGTGTGGCTGTATTGTAGAACTTGTACTTGCCCTGACATCCGTCCGGTGTGTGGCTGTATATACTTGCCCTGACATCCGTCCGGTGTGTGGCTGTATTGTAGAACTTGTACTTGCCCTGACATCCGTCCGGTGTGTGGCTGTATTGTAGAACTTGTACTTGCCCTGACATCGGTCCGGTGTGTGGCTGTATTGTAGAACTTGTACTTGCCCTGACATCGGTCCGGTGTGTGGCTGTAATGTAGAACTTGTACTTGCCCTGACATCGGTCCGGTGTGTGGCTGTATTGTAGAACTTGTACTTGCCCTGACATCGGTCCGGTGTGTGGCTGTATTGTAGAACTTTTACTTGCCGTGACATCGGTCCGGTGTGTGGCTGTATTGTAGAACTTGTACTTGCCCTGACATCGGTCCGGTGTGTGGCTGTATTGTAGAACTTGTACTTGCCCTGACATCTGTCCGGTGTGTGGCTGTATTGTAGAACTTGTACTTGCCCTGACATTGGTCCGGTGTACGGCTGTATTGCAGAACTTGTACTTGCCCTGACATCGGTCCGGTGTGTGGCTGTATTGTAGAACTTGTACTTGCCCTGACATTGGTCCGGTGTGTGGCTGTATTGTGGAACTTGTACTTGCCCTGACATTGGTCCGGTGTGTCGCTGTATTGTGGAACTTGTACTTGCCCTGACATTGGTCCGGTGTGTGGCTGTATTGTAGAACTTGGACTTGCCCTGACATTGGTCCGGTGTGTGGCTGTATTGTAGAACTTGTACTTGCCCTACTTGTACTTGCCCTGACATTGGTCCGGTGTGTGGCTGTAATGTAGAACTTGTACTTGCCCTGACATTGGTCCGGTGTGTGGCTGTATCGTAGAACTTGTACTTGCCCTGACATTGGTCCGGTGTGTGGCTGTATCGTAGAACTTGTACTTGCCCTGACATTGGTCCGGTGTGTGGCTGTATCGTAGAACTTGTACTTGCCCTGACATCGGTCCGGTGTGTGGCTGTATTGTAGAACTTGTACTTGCCCTGACATCCGTCCGGTGTGTGGCTGTATTGTAGAACTTGTACTTGCCCTGACATCCGTCCGGTGTGTGGCTGTATTGTAGAACTTGTACTTGCCCTGACATCGGTCCGGTGTGTGGCTGTATTGTAGAACTTGTACTTGCCCTGACATCGGTCCGGTGTGTGGCTGTATTGTAGAACTTGTACTTGCCCTGACATCGGTCCGGTGTGTGGCTGTATTGTAGAACTTGTACTTGCCCTGACATTCGTCCGGTGTGTGGCTGTATTGTAGAACTTGTACTTGCCCTGACATCGGTCCGGTGTGTGGCTGTATTGTAGAACTTGTACTTGCCCTGACATCGGTCCGGTGTGTGGCTGTATTGTAGAACTTGTACTTGCCCTGACATCCGTCCGGTGTGTGGCTGTATTGTAGAACTTGTACTTGCCCTGACATCGGTCCGGTGTGTGGCTGTATTGTAGAACTTGTACTTGCCCTGACATCGGTCCGGTGTGTGGCTGTATTGTAGAACTTGTACTTGCCCTGACATCGGTCCGGTGTGTGGCTGTATTGTAGAACTTGTACTTGCCCTGACATCGGTCCGGTGTGTGGCTGTATTGTAGAACTTGTACTTGCCCTGACATCGGTCCGGTGTGTGGCTGTATTGTAGAACTTGTACTTGCCCTGACATCGGTCCGGTGTGTGGCTGTATTGTGGAACTTGTACTTGCCCTGACATCGGTCCGGTGTGTGGCTGTATTGTGGACCTTGTACTTGCCCTGACATCGGTCCGGTGTGTGGCTGTATTGTAGAACTTGTACTTGCCCTGACATCGGTCCGGTGTGTGGCTGTATTGTAGAACTTGTACATGCCCTGACATCGGTCCGGTGTGTGGCTGTATTGTAGAACTTGTACTTGACCTGACATCGGTCCGGTGTGTGGCTGTATTGTAGAACTTGTAATTGCCCTGACATTGGTCCGCTGTGTGGCTGTATTGTAGAACTTGTACTTGCCCTGACATTCGTCCGGTGTGTGGCTGTATTGTAGAACTTGTACTTGCCCTGACATTGGTCCGGTGTGTGGCTGTATTGTAGAACTTGTACTTGCCCTGACATTGGTCCAGTGTGTGGCTGTATTGTAGAACTTGTACTTGCCCTGACATGGGTCCGGTGTGTGGCTGTATTGTAGAACTTGTACTTGCCCTGACATGGGTCAGGTGTGTGGCTGTATTGTAGAACTTGTACTTGCCCCGACATCCGTCCGGTGTGTGGCTGTATTGTAGAACTTGTAATTGCCCCGACATCCGTCCGGTGTGTGGCTGTATTGTAGAACTTGTACTTGCCCTGACATGGGTCTGGTGTGTGGCTGTATTGTAGAACTTGTACTTGCCCTGACATCCGTCCGGTGTGTGGCTGTATTGTAGAACTTGTACTTGCCCTAACATCCGTCCGGTGTGTGGCTGTATTGTAGAACTTGTACTTGCCCTGACATCCGTCCGGTGTGTGGCTGTATTGTAGAACTTGTACTTGCCCTGACATCAGTCCGGTGTGTGGCTGTATTGTAGAACTTGTACTTGCCCTGACATCGGTCCGGTGTGTGGCTGTATTGTAGAACTTGTACTTGCCCTGACATCGGTCCGGTGTGTGGCTGTATTGTAGAACTTGTACTTGCCCTGACATCGGTCCGGTGTGTGGCTGTATTGTAGAACTTGTACTTGCCCTGACATCGGTCCGGAGTGTGGCTGTATTGTAGAACTTGTACATGCCCTGAGATCGGTCCGGTGTGTGTCTGTATTGTAGACCTTGTACTTGCAACTGACATCGGTCCGGTGTGTGGCTGTATTGTGGAATTTGTACTTGCCCTGACATCGGTCCGGCGTGTGGCTGTATTGTAGAACTTGTACTTGCCCTGACATCGGTCCGGTGTGTGGCTGTATTGTAGAACTTGTACTTGCCCTGACATCGGTCCGGTGTGTGGCTGTATTGTAGAACTTGTACTTGCCCTGACATCGGTCCGGTGTGTGGCTGTATTGTAGAACTTGTACTTGCCCTGACATTGGTCCGGTGTACAGCTGTATTGCAGAACTTGTACTTGCCCTGACATCGGTCCGGTGTGTGGCTGTATTGTAGAACTTTTACTTGCAGTGACATCGGTCCGGTGTGTGGCTGTATTGTAGAACTTGTACTTGCCCTGACATCGGTCCGGTGTGTGGCTGTATTGTAGAACTTGTACTTGCTCTGACATCTGTCCGGTGTGTGGCTGTATTGTAGAACTTGTACTTGCCCTGACATTGGTCCGGTGTACGGCTGTATTGCAGAACTTGTACTTGCCCTGACATCGGTCCGGTGTGTGGCTGTATTGTAGAACTTGTGCTTGCCCTGACATTGGTCCGGTGTGTGGCTGTATTGTGGAACTTGTACTTGCCCTGACATTGGTCCGGTGTGTGGCTGTATTGTGGAACTTGTACTTGCCCTGACATTGGTCCGGTGTGTGGCTGTATTGTAGAACTTGGACTTGCCCTGACATTGGTCCGGTGTGTGGCTGTATTGTAGAACTTGTACTTGCCCTACTTGTACTTGCCCTGACATTGGTCCGGTGTGTGGCTGTAATGTAGAACTTGTACTTGCCCTGACATTGGTCCGGTGTGTGGCTGTATCGTAGAACTTGTACTTGCCCTGACATTGGTCCGGTGTGTGGCTGTATCGTAGAACTTGTACTTGCCCTGACATTGGTCCGGTGTGTGGCTGTATTGTAGAACTTGTACTTGCCCTGACATTGTTCCGGTGTGTGGCTGTATCGTAGAACTTGTACTTGCCCTGAAATTGGTCCGGTGTGTGGCTGTATCGTAGAACTTGTACTTGCCCTGACATTGGTCCTGTGTGTGGCTGTATTGTAGAACTTGTACTTGCCCTGACATTGGTCCGGTGTGTGGCTGTATTGTAGAACTTGTACTTGCCCTGACATTGGTCCGGTGTGTGGCTGTATTGTAGAACTTGTACTTGACCTTCCATTGGTCCGGTGTGTGCCTGTATTGTAGAACTTGTACTTGCCCTGCCATTGGTCCGGTGTGTGGCTGTATTGTAGAACTTGTAATTGCCCTGACATTGGTCCGCTGTGTGGCTGTATTGTAGAACTTATACTTGCCCTGATATTCGTCCGGTGTGTGGCTGTATTGTAGAACTTGTACTTGCACTGACATTGGTCCGGTGTGTGGCTGTATTATAGAACTTGTACTTGCCCTGACATTGGTCCGGTGTGTGGCTGTATTGTAGAACTTGTACTTGCCCTGACATGGGTCCGGTGTGTGGCTGTATTGTAGAACTTGTACTTGCCCTGACATGGGTCAGGTGTGTGGCTGTATGTTAGGGAGAATTCTCTGTTTAGGCTGAATTTCCCTACCTAGTGAGTCCCCCAGCAGCTTTGCTGGATTTCTGGGGTTTCTTTTTTTCTCCTGCCAAGAGTGGGACTCTTTTACCCTCACTCTTGGACATGTTGAAGTGTGTTTTCTTGGTTAAACCTTGTGTTGAATGGGCTATGGGGTCTTTTACTCCATAGGGCCTCATGTATTTTTGTGATGTGGGTTACACAGCACCCTCTGTGCCGTGACCCAGGGGTGTCCTAGGGACTCCCCAACATAGACTCCATACCCTGGGACTGACTACTGTCTCCCAGGGCATGTAAAGTCACCAAAGACTTTGCTAGTCTTGAATCCTGAACAGAACCAGTACAAACCATCATATTGTGGACGTACTGGCTGGGGCAATTCGATTGCCCCAGGGTCTGTTAGTCGAGGGGGCACGTCTCCGTCCCCCCTGATCGAGTTTTGGCTGGTGGCAGTGGAAACTACGTTTTATATTCAACCGCGAATATTTTCCTATGGGATTTCCCATTGTTTTAGGCTAACACATTTAATTATTTATTTACGATAGCCTTAAACATACCGCCGGTTTATATATTTATTATTATGACTCCGGTTGGGACTTTTTGCCAAAACTTGATTCTAAAATGGCGTTGGCGTTCGCCTCTGTAACTCTGACCCAAAGTGGAGCCCTTTGTCCCACTTTTGGCGGGCTTCTCCACAGAAGCCCTCCAAAGTGGTGCCACTCTGTCTGGGGTACTTAGGAGGGGTGGAGGGGGATTTAGGCACCCTGGACTGAGTTACCTTGGTAACTCAAGTCGCACTCCGCCCTGATTGGCCCAAGTGGTGAGCCGGCCGGCTCACCACTTAGCATGTTTGAGTGACAGCTAGGCTGGGTGAATGGGGGTTTGCTGCATAAAAGCAGGGCTTTGGGGACTGGAACTTTAGAAGTCGCCACAGGACCAAGAATCCGACGAGGGAAGAGCTGAGCCGACCTGCTTCGACGACACCACCCGGTGGAGCCCTGCTGAACCGTCTCACCACTTTTCCCGACGACCGAGGAGAACTCTTAACGGAGTGGCTCCTTCCCTTGACTGGTGGGGACAACCAGTTTTCGCCTTCTTTTCGCTTCTCGAGGTATCTCGTGGCCGCCTTGCCAGTGCCAAGCACCCCGGCAACCGGAACCCCACCACTTTTTACCCCAACCACGAAAGTCGGTACAACCCTTTGACCGGAGGACTCCGCGGCTGGTTTCTTCCCGGGCAGTGCAACGACCTTCTTCTTCTGCTCTTCTGCGAGAACTTCTTCTCCCCTGACCGACGTCGAGCCTTGCTGCCACTGCCTGGAACAACTGCCACCGCTGGAGGATCCTTTCCGCTTAAGGTACCGTGTTCCGCCTGGCTTCCCTTGCCACCGACTGTACGGGGTAGATTTAGCCCCCGGCTTTCGAACCTGGGAGTGCCTGGAATACCCTGGCTAAACTTCTAAGCCACTCTAAACTCTTTCTAACTCTTTGCAAGACTTTGAATCCCTAATAACAGTGTGATCTTGGGCACATTTTCGCTCCGGCTACTCTAAGAGTGGGCCCTGCCTAGTGACTTTTGCTCACCTGTGACTTTGTGCTTCTTTGAGCCTATTGCAAGTGTTCTGAACCTTAGAGTGGTGTGTTTAACCCATTTCTGTTTCTTTTTATCCCTTCCTTAAACCTACTAGAGTGTCATCTAACGTTAAGCGCTCACCTCTGTTTTAATTATGTGGAGTTAACTTAGAGTTGTCTAGATAGGAGTAAGGGTTGAAACTGCTTTCATTATAACTGTGTTTTAAGTGTTTTTACTATACTTTGCTAGAGTGTTTTCAACTTATGTGTTCTTAAAAAAATAAATAACTATATACTTTTGAAACCAAGCTCAGGTCAGTGTTTGCTTGTGCTATTGTGTCTGAGTACATATTGTGTATACTTTGCATACTGCCTAACTCTTCTTGAGGGAAGTCTGACTGCTCAGCCACAGCTACCAGGTAAATCTGGGTGGTGCGGACTGCTACCAAGTGGGTTTACTGCTATACCTGTAGTCTTAAATCTTTTGCAGTGTTCCCCAAGGGAACTGCACAGGTTTCTGCCTAACACTGGTGTACAGCGGTGGGATTTGTATTGAGTATACATTTTATTGTGCTTTAGATACCTTAGTGCAACTAACCACAAAGCTTAGCACTGTAAAAGTAATCCTCTAACATGTCAGTTATAGAAAGCTATAGTCAAGAGTCCCTTGCAGCCAAAACTGCTGATTGTTTAAGAGTGCTCTGTAAACATAAGGATCTCCTGACTAAGGGCAAGAAAATGGAGCTGATTGAAAGATTGTTAGCTAACCAAAGCCTGGGTGATGGTTCAGAGGAACCTACCACTCCAGTAACTGTAGATGACAGTATTGAAATTAACATGGAGCAAAATGTTGATGATTCTGAGGAAGAGTCAGAAGAGGAGGGTGAGGCTGTTGTGACTGTCCCCCCTAGGCCTCTGCCTGCTCTACCTGCTGTACCTACTGGACCTTTACCAGGTCCCACATTTAGTCCTCAATACTTTGAACTGGAGAAAATGAAACTAGAATTGGAGTATAAGAAACTTAATGCTCAAACTGACAAAGAACTAAGGCTAAGGGAAATGGAGCTCAAGTATGACTTAGAAATGAAGAAATTATCTGTTGAGAATGCTTCTCTCTCTGGCTCCTCTAGAAGTTCCAGTCCTAAAAGACCCCGGATGCCTAAAGAATTGGTTGGTATGTATGAGCCTAAGTTGGATGTGTTGGATTGGTTGTCTCTGTTTGAATATAATCATGGGCTCCAGAACATCACAGGAAATGACTTACTCACCTGGTTGTTCTCTAGGCTTCCCCCTGTTGCAACTGATGTGGTAATGGAGATGGGGGAGGAGGATAGGAAGGACTATGAATGTGTGAAACTAGCTTTGATAGCTAGGTTTGGGAAGACCCCTTCCCAGTATCTTAAGAGGTTTAGGAGCCTCAAAAAGCATGATGGTACCCCTTGGGCTACCTGGGTGAGTGAATGTTTGAAAAACTTAGAGGGATGGATTAAGGGTTACAAGGTGAACACTTATGAAGGTATGAAGAATTTGTTTATGTTGGAGACTATTTATGATGCCTGCTCTCCTGAGCTCAGACAACACTTGGCTGATTCCAGGGAATTAGATTCCCGGAAACTAGCTAAGGCTGCTGACTTGTGGGTTGCCAACAGGGCCACTCACAAGGGTTCTGGGGTAACTCAGAAGAAGGATGGGGAGAAACAGCCAAAAAAAGACTCCAAAGAGAATTCTAATAATTCCTATCCCAAAGAGGGCCCCAAACCACAAAATAACCAGGGTAAGCCACATGGGAAACCTAATCAGGCTACTGTACCTTCTGGCCACAAGCCAGAAGGAGGTCAGAACAAGCCACCCTTCCAGAGAGCATTTGGACAATGCTATGTCTGTCAGGGTACTGACCATATCAAAGGAGATCCCAAGTGCAAGGGTAAACCTGCAGGGATCAGCACAGTCTCCTTAGCCTTCACTCCTGAGGATGAAGTCCAGATGGCTAGTGCCCACTTTGAACTCTTTGCTGAAGAACCCTTGGGTCTTCAAGCAACTGTAAACTTAGAGCCTATGGGTCTGGTTAGTCCCCAGAATAGGGTTGTGTATAACTCCCTACCTGTTAACTCTAAGGTGTATTATGTGGACAGTGTTCTTGTCAATGGCCAGGATACTCCTGCCAGGAGAGACACTGGGGCCAGCAGAACAGTAGTGGATGAAAGCTTCTTTCAACCTGAGGATGTGGCCAAAGCACCCAAAGGTCCCACTAAGATGTCTGGAGGCCCTGTCCAAATGGTTCCTATCCTACCAGCCCTCATTCAGTGTAACAACAAGACAGTGAGGATCCCTGTCAGTGTTCAGACTGAGGTACCTGGGAAGGTCCTGTTGGGGAATGACCTAAGAACTCTAGGAGTAGTGTCACATACCCCCAGGCCTCCCAGTATGGAGAAGCAGAACTTAACCAAATTGGCTAGACAGGCTACCTTGAAGGACCCTTCTAAGCCTGTGGGACCCTCTACTGAGAACCCCACTACAAGCCCTGGTGTTAGTAAGTTGACCTCTAACCCAGGCACATTTCAGGATAGTATGCTAGGAACATGGGCGCCCCAACCAAGCTCCATCATTGTTCCCCTAGTCTCAGAGTCTCTGACTCCCCCTACTTCTGAGGAAGAGGTGGATAGACCAACTAGGCCCCTATCTGGACCTGAGAGAACTGGTCATTCTCAGTGCTGGTGGAAAACCAGAAAAGAAAAGTCTAAGGCCAAAAACCTTCAGACTGTTGGACCTTCTACTGAAGACTCCAACTCAAATCCTAATATTAGGGGGGAAACTCCTAAAATAGGTAAGGGTAGATCTAAGAGGAAGGGGAAGCGGGTACATTGCCTAACCCCAACCCCTCCAACCAAGAGGCCTAAGACCCAACCTGCTCCCACAAGAGAGGTGGTGAGGAACCTTGGAGGCCCCTCTAGATCTAAGGGAATCCTTTATAAGGACCCCTTGAAAAAGCCTAACATAGGTTCAGAAGTTGTACCAACTTCTGAGGGACTGGTCAACCAGATCCCCTATAACAAAAAGACTGATGTTCCTCAAAGGGTCTGTAGGTCCGTTAGCTTGCAAAAGAAAACCTTTGAGTTCTCCATTGAACATAGGTCAAGGTGTCACCATCAAAATGCTGATGGACTCTCTAGGATGTATATCATCGACTAGAGGTATGAGGTTCATCCAGGAGTGGATTAAATCCTCCTGTCCCTTAGTCTGGGGGGGGCGAGTGTTAGGGAGAATTCTCTGTTTAGGCTGAATTTCCCTACCTAGTGAGTCCCCCAGCAGCTTTGCTGGATTTCTGGGGTTTCTTTTTTTCTCCTGCCAAGAGTGGGACTCTTTTACCCTCACTCTTGGACATGTTGAAGTGTGTTTTCTTGGTTAAACCTTGTGTTGAATGGGCTATGGGGTCTTTTACTCCATAGGGCCTCATGTATTTTTGTGATGTGGGTTACACAGCACCCTCTGTGCCGTGACCCAGGGGTGTCCTAGGGACTCCCCAACATAGACTCCATACCCTGGGACTGACTACTGTCTCCCAGGGCATGTAAAGTCACCAAAGACTTTGCTAGTCTTGAATCCTGAACAGAACCAGTACAAACCATCATATTGTGGACGTACTGGCTGGGGCAATTCGATTGCCCCAGGGTCTGTTAGTCGAGGGGGCACGTCTCCGTCCCCCCTGATCGAGTTTTGGCTGGTGGCAGTGGAAACTACGTTTTATATTCAACCGCGAATATTTTCCTATGGGATTTCCCATTGTTTTAGGCTAACACATTTAATTATTTATTTACGGTAGCCTTAAACATACCGCCGGTTTATATATTTATTATTATGACTCCGGTTGGGACTTTTTGCCAAAACTTGATTCTAAAATGGCGTTGGCGTTCGCCTCTGTAACTCTGACCCAAAGTGGAGCCCTTTGTCCCACTTTTGGCGGGCTTCTCCACAGAAGCCCTCCAAAGTGGTGCCACTCTGTCTGGGGTACTTAGGAGGGGTGGAGGGGGATTTAGGCACCCTGGACTGAGTTACCTTGGTAACTCAAGTCGCACTCCGTCCTGATTGGCCCAAGTGGTGAGCCGGCCGGCTCACCACTTAGCATGTTTGAGTGACAGCTAGGCTGGGTGAATGGGGGTTTGCTGCATAAAAGCAGGGCTTTGGGGACTGGAACTTTAGAAGTCGCCACAGGACCAAGAATCCGACGAGGGAAGAGCTGAGCCGACCTGCTTCGACGACACCACCCGGTGGAGCCCTGCTGAACCGTCTCACCACTTTTCCCGACGACCGAGGAGAACTCTTAACGGAGTGGCTCCTTCCCTTGACTGGTGGGGACAACCAGTTTTCGCCTTCTTTTCGCTTCTCGAGGTATCTCGTGGCCGCCTTGCCAGTGCCAAGCACCCCGGCAACCGGAACCCCACCACTTTTTACCCCAACCACGAAAGTCGGTACAACCCTTTGACCGGAGGACTCCGCGGCTGGTTTCTTCCCGGGCAGTGCAACGACCTTCTTCTTCTGCTCTTCTGCGAGAACTTCTTCTCCCCTGACCGACGTCGAGCCTTGCTGCCACTGCCTGGAACAACTGCCACCGCTGGAGGATCCTTTCCGCTTAAGGTACCGTGTTCCGCCTGGCTTCCCTTGCCACCGACTGTACGGGGTAGATTTAGCCGCCGGCTTTCGAACCTGGGAGTGCCTGGAATACCCTGGCTAAACTTCTAAGCCACTCTAAACTCTTTCTAACTCTTTGCAAGACTTTGAATCCCTAATAACAGTGTGATCTCGGGCACATTTTCGCTCCGGCTACTCTAAGAGTGGGCCCTGCCTAGTGACTTTTGCTCACCTGTGACTTTGTGCTTCTTTGAGCCTATTGCAAGTGTTCTGAACCTTAGAGTGGTGTGTTTAACCCATTTCTGTTTCTTTTTATCCCTTCCTTAAACCTACTAGAGTGTCATCTAACGTTAAGCGCTCACCTCTGTTTTAATTATGTGGAGTTAACTTAGAGTTGTCTAGATAGGAGTAAGGGTTGAAACTGCTTTCATTATAACTGTGTTTTAAGTGTTTTTACTATACTTTGCTAGAGTGTTTTCAACTTATGTGTTCTTAAAAAAATAAATAACTATATACTTTTGAAACCAAGCTCAGGTCAGTGTTTGATTGTGCTATTGTGTCTGAGTACATATTGTGTATACTTTGCATACTGCCTAACTCTTCTTGAGGGAAGTCTGACTGCTCAGCCACAGCTACCAGGTAAATCTGGGTGGTGCGGACTGCTACCAAGTGGGTTTACTGCTATACCTGTAGTCTTAAATCTTTTGCAGTGTTCCCCAAGGGAACTGCACAGGTTTCTGCCTAACACTGTATTGTAGAACTTGTACTTGCCCCGACATCCGTCCGGTGTGTGGCTGTATTGTAGAACTTGTACTTGCCCCGACATCCGTCCGGTGTGTGGCTGTATTGTAGAACTTGTACTTGCCCCGACATCCGTCCGGTGTGTGGCTGTATTGTAGAACTTGTACTTGCCCTGACATCCGTCCGGTGTGTGGCTGTATTGTAGAACTTGTACTTGCCCTGACATCCGTCCGGTGTGTGGCTGTATTGTAGAACTTGTACTTGCCCTGACATCCGTCCGGTGGGTGGCTGTATTGTAGAACTTGTACTTGCCCTGACATCCGTCCGGTGTGTGGCTGTATTGTAGAACTTGTACTTGCCCTGACATCCGTCCGGTGTGTGGCTGTATTGTAGAACTTGTACTTGCCCTGACATCCGTCCGGTGTGTGGCTGTATTGTAGAACTTGTACTTGCCCTGACATCGGTCCGGTGTGTGGCTGTATTGTAGAACTTGTACTTGCCCTGACATTGGTCCGGTGTGTGGCTGTATTGTAGAACTTGTACTTGCCCTGACATCGGTCCGGTGTGTGGCTGTATTGTAGAACTTGTACTTGCCCTGACATCGGTCCGGTGTGTGGCTGTATTGTAGAACTTGTACTTGCCCTGACATCCGTCCGGTGTGTGGCTGTATTGTAGAACTTGTACTTGCCCTGACATCCGTCCGGTGTGTGGCTGTATTGTAGAACTTGTACTTGCCCTGACATCGGTCCGGTGTGTGGCTGTATTGTAGAACTTGTACTTGCCCTGACATCGGTCCGGTGTGTGGCTGTATTGTAGAACTTGTACTTGCCCTGACATCGGTCCGGTGTGTGGCTGTATTGTAGAACTTGTACTTGCCCTGACATCGGTCCGGTGTGTGGCTGTATTGTAGAACTTGTACTTGCCCTGACATCGGTCCGGTGTGTGGCTGTATTGTAGAACTTGTACTTGCCCTGACATCGGTCCGGTGTGTGGCTGTATTGTAGAACTTGTACTTGCCCTGACATCGGTCCGGTGTGTGGCTGTATTGTAGACCTTGTACTTGCCCTGACATCGGTCCGGTGTGTGGCTGTATTGTGAAACTTGTACTTGCCCTGACATCGGTCCGGTGTGTGGCTGTATTGTAGAACTTGTACTTGCCCTGACATCGGTCCGGTGTGTGGCTGTATTGTAGAACTTGTACATGCCCTGACATCGGTCCGGTGTGTGGCTGTATTGTAGAACTTGTACTTGACCTGACATCGGTCCGGTGTGTGGCTGTATTGTAGAACTTGTAATTGCCCTGACATCGGTCCGCTGTGTGGCTGTATTGTAGAACTTGTACTTGCCCTGACATTCGTCCGGTGTGTGGCTGTATTGTAGAACTTGTACTTGCCCTGACATTGGTCCGGTGTGTGGCTGTATTGTAGAACTTGTACTTGCCCTGACATTGGTCCGGTGTGTGGCTGTATTGTAGAACTTGTACTTGCCCTGACATGGGTCCGGTGTGTGGCTGTATTGTAGAACTTGTACTTGCCCTGACATGGGTCAGGTGTGTGGCTGTATTGTAGAACTTGTACTTGCCCCGACATCCGTCCGGTGTGTGGCTGTATTGTAGAACTTGTACTTGCCCCGACATCCGTCCGGTGTGTGGCTGTATTGTAGAACTTGTACTTGCCCTGACATGGGTCTGGTGTGTGGCTGTATTGTAGAACTTGTACTTGCCCTGACATCCGTCCGGTGTGTGGCTGTATTGTAGTACATGTAGAACTTGTACTTGCCCTGACATCCGTCCGGTGTGTGGCTGTATTATAGAACTTGTACTTGCCCTGACATCGGTCCGGTGTGTGGCTGTATTGTAGAACTTGTACTTGCCCTGACATCGGTCCGGTGTGTGGCTGTATTGTAGAACTTGTACTTGCCCTGACATTGGTCCGGTGTGTGGCTGTATTGTAGAACTTGTACTTGCCCTGACATCGGTCCGGTGTGTGGCTGTATTGTAGAACTTGTACTTGCCCTGACATCGGTCCGGTGTGTGGCTGTATTGTAGAACTTGTACTTGCCCTGACATCGGTCCGGTGTGTGGCTGTATTGTAGACCTTGTACTTGCCCTGACATTGGTCCGGTGTGTGGCTGTATTGTGGAACTTGTACTTGCCCTGACATCGGTCCGGTGTGTGGCTGTATTGTAGAACTTGTACTTGCCCTGACATCGGTCCGGTGTGTGGCTGTATTGTAGAACTTGTACATGCCCTGACATCGGTCCGGTGTGTGGCTGTATTGTAGAACTTGTACTTGACCTGACATCGGTCCGGTGTGTGGCTGTATTGTAGAACTTGTAATTGCCCTGACATTGGTCCGCTGTGTGGCTGTATTGTAGAACTTGTACTTGCCCTGACATTCGTCCGGTGTGTGGCTGTATTGTAGAACTTGTACTTGCCCTGACATTGGTCCGGTGTGTGGCTGTATTGTAGAACTTGTACTTGCCCTGACATTGGTCCGGTGTGTGGCTGTATTGTAGAACTTGTACTTGCCCTGACATGGGTCCGGTGTGTGGCTGTATTGTAGAACTTGTACTTGCCCTGACATGGGTCAGGTGTGTGGCTGTATTGTAGAACTTGTACTTGCCCCGACATCCGTCCGGTGTGTGGATGTATTGTAGAACTTGTACTTGCCCCGACATCCGTCCGGTGTGTGGCTGTATTGTAGAACTTGTACTTGCCCTGACATGGGTCTGGTGTGTGGCTGTATTGTAGAACTTGTACTTGCCCTGACATCCGTCTGGTGTGTGGCTGTATTGTAGAACTTGTACTTGCCCTGACATCCGTCTGGTGTGTGGCTGTATTGTAGAACTTGTACTTGCCCTGACATCCGTCCGGTGTGTGGCTGTATTGTAGAACTTGTACTTGCCCTGACATCGGTCCGGTGTGTGGCTGTATTGTAGAACTTGTACTTGCCCTGACATCGGTCCGGTGTGTGGCTGTATTGTAGAACTTGTACTTGCCCTGACATCGGTCCGGTGTGTGGCTGTATTGTAGAACTTGTACTTGCCCTGACATCGGTCCGGTGTGTGTCTGTATTGTAGACCTTGTACTTGCCCTGACATCGGTCCGGTGTGTGTCTGTATTGTAGACCTTGTACTTGCCCTGACATCGGTCCGGTGTGTGGCTGTATTGTGGAATTTGTACTTTCCCTGACATCGGTCCGGCGTGTGGCTGTATTGTAGAACTTGTACTTGCCCTGACATCCGTCCTGTGTGTGGCTGTATTGTAGAACTTGTACTTGCCCTGACATCGGTCCGGTGTGTGGCTGTATTGTAGAACTTGTACTTGCCCTGACATCGGTCCGGTGTGTGGCTGTATTGTAGACCTTGTACTTGCCCTGACATCGGTCCGGTGTGTGGCTGTACTGTGGAATTTGTACTTTCCCTGACATCGGTCCGGTGTGTGGCTGTATTGTAGAACTTGTACTTGCCCTGACATCGGTCCGGTGTGTGGCTGTATTGTAGAACTTGTACTTGCCCTGACATCGGTCCGGTGTGTGGCTGTATTGTAGAACTTGTACTTGCCCTGACATCGGTCCGGTGTGTGGCTGTATTGTAGAACTTGTACTTGCCCTGACATCGGTCCGGTGTGTGGCTGTATTGTAGAACTTGTACTTGCCCTGACATCGGTCCGGTGTGTGGCTGTATTGTAGAACTTGTACTTGCCCTGACATCGGTCCGGTGTGTGGCTGTATTGTAGAACTTGTACTTGCCCTGACATCGGTCCGGTGTGTGTCTGTATTGTAGACCTTGTACTTGCCCTGACATCGGTCCGGTGTGTGGCTGTATTGTGGAATTTGTACTTTCCCTGACATCGGTCCGGCGTGTGGCTGTATTGTAGAACTTGTACTTGCCCTGACATCGGTCCGGCGTGTGGCTGTATTGTAGAACTTGTACTTGCCCTGACATCGGTCCGGTGTGTGGCTGTATTGTAGAACTTGTACTTGCCCTGACATCGGTCCGGTGTGTGGCTGTATTGTAGAACTTGTACTTGCCCTGACATCGGTCCGGTGTGTGGCTGTATTGTAGAACTTGTACTTGCCCTGACATCGGTCCGGTGTGTGGCTGTATTGTAGAACTTGTACATGCCCTGACATCGGTCCGGTGTGTGGCTGTATTGTAGAACTTGTACTTGACCTGACATCGGTCCGGTGTGTGGCTGTATTGTAGAACTTGTAATTGCCCTGACATCGGTCCGCTGTGTGGCTGTATTGTAGAACTTGTACTTGCCCTGACATTCGTCCGGTGTGTGGCTGTATTGTAGAACTTGTACTTGCCCTGACATTGGTCCGGTGTGTGGCTGTATTGTAGAACTTGTACTTGCCCTGACATTGGTCCGGTGTGTGGCTGTATTGTAGAACTTGTACTTGCCCTGACATGGGTCCGTTGTGTGGCTGTATTGTAGAACTTGTACTTGCCCTGACATGGGTCAGGTGTGTGGCTGTATTGTAGAACTTGTACTTGCCCCGACATCCGTCCGGTGTGTGGCTGTATTGTAGAACTTGTAATTGCCCCGACATCCGTCCGGTGTGTGGCTGTATTGTAGAACTTGTACTTGCCCTGACATGGGTCTGGTGTGTGGCTGTATTGTAGAACTTGTACTTGCCCTGACATCCGTCCGGTGTGTGGCTGTATTGTAGAACTTGTACTTGCCCTGACATCCGTCCGGTGTGTGGCTGTATTGTAGAACTTGTACTTGCCCTGACATCCGTCCGGTGTGTGGCTGTATTGTAGAACTTGTACTTGCCCTGACATCGGTCCGGTGTGTGGCTGTATTGTAGAACTTGTACTTGCCCTGACATCGGTCCGGTGTGTGGCTGTATTGTAGAACTTGTACTTGCCCTGACATTGGTCCGGTGTGTGGCTGTATTGTAGAACTTGTACTTGCCCTGACATCGGTCCGGTGTGTGGCTGTATTGTAGAACTTGTACTTGCCCTGACATCGGTCCGGTGTGTGGCTGTATTGTAGAACTTGTACTTGCCCTGACATCGGTCCGGTGTGTGTCTGTATTGTAGACCTTGTACTTGCAACTGACATCGGTCCGGTGTGTGGCTGTATTGTGGAATTTGTACTTGCCCTGACATCGGTCCGGCGTGTGGCTGTATTGTAGAACTTGTACTTGCCCTGACATCGGTCCGGTGTGTGGCTGTATTGTAGAACTTGTACTTGCCCTGACATTGGTCCGGTGTGTGGCTGTATTGTAGAACTTGTACTTGCCCTGACATCGGTCCGGTGTGTGGCTGTATTGTAGAACTTGTACTTGCCCTGACATTGGTCCGGTGTACAGCTGTATTGCAGAACTTGTACTTGCCCTGACATCGGTCCGGTGTGTGGCTGTATTGTAGAACTTTTACTTGCAGTGACATCGGTCCGGTGTGTTGCTGTATTGTAGAACTTGTACTTGCCCTGACATCGGTCTGGTGTGTGGCTGTATTGTAGAACTTGTACTTGCTCTGACATCTGTCCGGTGTGTGGCTGTATTGTAGAACTTGTACTTGCCCTGACATTGGTCCGGTGTACGGCTGTATTGCAGAACTTGTACTTGCCCTGACATCGGTCCGGTGTGTGGCTGTATTGTAGAACTTGTACTTGCCCTGACATTGGTCCGGTGTGTGGCTGTATTGTGGAACTTGTACTTGCCCTGACATTGGTCCGGTGTGTGGCTGTATTGTGGAACTTGTACTTGCCCTGACATTGGTCCGGTGTGTGGCTGTATTGTAGAACTTGGACTTGCCCTGACATTGGTCCGGTGTGTGGCTGTATTGTAGAACTTGTACTTGCCCTACTTGTACTTGCCCTGACATTGGTCCGGTGTGTGGCTGTATCGTAGAACTTGTACTTGCCCTGACATTGGTCCGGTGTGTGGCTGTATCGTAGAACTTGTACTTGCCCTGACATTGGTCCGGTGTGTGGCTGTATTGTAGAACTTGTACTTGCCCTGACATTGGTCCGGTGTGTGGCTGTATCATAGAACTTGTACTTGCCCTGAAATTGGTCCGGTGTGTGGCTGTATCGTAGAACTTGTACTTGCCCTGACATTGGTCCTGTGTGTGGCTGTATTGTAGAACTTGTACTTGCCCTGACATTGGCCCGGTGTGTGGCTGTATTGTAGAAATTGTACTTGCCCTGACATTGGTCCGGTGTGTGGCTGTATTGTAGAACTTGTACTTGACCTTCCATTGGTCCGGTGTGTGCCTGTATTGTAGAACTTGTACTTGCCCTGACATTGGTCCGGTGTGTGGCTGTATTGTAGAACTTGTAATTGCCCTGACATTGGTCCGCTGTGTGGCTGTATTGTAGAACTTGTACTTGCCCTGATATTCGTCCGGTGTGTGGCTGTATTGTAGAACTTGTACTTGCACTGACATTGGTCCGGTGTGTGGCTGTATTGTAGAACTTGTACTTGCCCTGACATTGGTCCGGTGTGTGGCTGTATTGTAGAACTTGTACTTGCCCTGACATGGGTCCGGTGTGTGGCTGTATTGTAGAACTTGTACTTGCCCTGACATGGGTCCGGTGTGTGGCTGTATTGTAGAACTTGTACTTGCCCTGACATGGGTCAGGTGTGTGGCTGTATTGTAGAACTTGTACTTGCCCCGACATCCGTCCGGTGTGTGGCTGTATTGTAGAACTTGTACTTGCCCCGACATCCGTCCGGTGTGTGGCTGTATTGTAGAACTTGTACTTGCCCCGACATCCGTCCGGTGTGTGGCTGTATTGTAGAACTTGTACTTGCCCCGACATCCGTCCGGTGTGTGGCTGTATTGTAGAACTTGTACTTGCCCCGACATCCGTCCGGTGTGTGGCTGTATTGTAGAACTTGTACTTGCCCCGACATCCGTCCGGTGTGTGGCTGTATTGTAGAACTTGTACTTGCCCCGACATCCGTCCGGTGTGTGGCTGTATTGTAGAACTTGTACTTGCCCCGACATCCGTCCGGTGTGTGGCTGTATTGTAGAACTTGTACTTGCCCCGACATCGGTCCGGTGTGTGGCTGTATTGTAGAACTTGTACTTGCCCCGACATCGGTCCGGTGTGTGGCTGTATTGTAGACCTTGTACTTGCCCCGACATCGGTCCGGTGTGTGGCTGTATTGTGGAACTTGTACTTGCCCCGACATCGGTCCGGTGTGTGGCTGTATTGTAGAACTTGTACTTGCCCTGACATCGGTCCGGTGTGTGGCTGTATTGTAGAACTTGTACTTGCCCTGACATCGGTCCGGTGTGTGGCTGTATTGTAGAACTTGTACTTGCCCTGACATCGGTCCGGTGTGTGGCTGTATTGTAGACCTTGTACTTGCCCTGACATCGGTCCGGTGTGTGGCTGTATTGTGGAACTTGTACTTGCCCTGACATCGGTCCGGTGTGTGGCTGTATTGTAGAACTTGTACTTGCCCTGACATCGGTCCGGTGTGTGGCTGTATTGTAGAACTTGTACTTGCCCTGACATCGGTCCGGTGTGTGGCTGTATTGTAGAACTTGTACTTGCCCTGACATCGGTCCGGTGTGTGGCTGTATTGTAGAACTTGTACTTGCCCTGACATCGGTCCGGTGTGTGGCTGTATTGTAGAACTTGTACTTGCCCTGACATCCGTCCGGTGTGTGGCTGTATTGTAGAACTTGTACTTGCCCTGACATCCGTCCGGTGTGTGGCTGTATTGTAGAACTTGTACTTGCCCTGACATCCGTCCGGTGTGTGGCTGTATTGTAGAACTTGTACTTGCCCTGACATCGGTCCGGTGTGTGGCTGTATTGTAGAACTTGTACTTGTCCTGACATCGGTCCGGTGTGTGGCTGTATTGTAGAACTTGTACTTGCCCTGACATCGGTCCGGTGTGTGGCTGTATTGTAGAACTTGTACTTGCCCTGACATCGGTCCGGTGTGTGGCTGTATTGTAGAACTTGTACTTGCCCTGACATCGGTCCGGTGTGTGGCTGTATTGTAGAACTTGTACTTGCCCTGACATCGGTCCGGTGTGTGGCTGTATTGTAGAACTTGTACTTGCCCTGACATCGGTCCGGTGTGTGGCTGTATTGTAGAACTTGTACTTGCCCTGACATCGGTCCGGTGTGTGGCTGTATTGTAGAACTTGTACTTGCCCTGACATCGGTCCGGTGTGTGGCTGTATTGTGGACCTTGTACTTGCCCTGACATCGGTCCGGTGTGTGGCTGTATTGTGGAACTTGTACTTGCCCTGACATCGGTCCGGTGTGTGGCTGTATTGTAGAACTTGTACTTGCCCTGACATCGGTCCGGTGTGTGGCTGTATTGTAGAACTTGTACATGCCCTGACATCGGTCCGGTGTGCGGCTGTATTGTAGAACTTGTACTTGACCTGACATCGGTCCGGTGTGTGGCTGTATTGTAGAACTTGTAATTGCCCTGACATCGGTCCGCTGTGTGGCTGTATTGTAGAACTTGTACTTGCCCTGACATCCGTCCGGTGTGTGGCTGTATTGTAGAACTTGTACTTGCCCTGACATTGGTCCGGTGTGTGGCTGTATTGTAGAACTTGTACTTGCCCTGACATTGGTCCGGTGTGTGGCTGTATTGTAGAACTTGTACTTGCCCTGACATGGGTCCGGTGTGTGGCTGTATTGTAGAACTTGTACTTGCCCCGACATCCGTCCGGTGTGTGGCTGTATTGTAGAACTTGTACTTGCCCCGACATCCGTCCGGTGTGTGGCTGTATTGTAGAACTTGTACTTGCCCTGACATGGGTCTGGTGTGTGGCTGTATTGTAGAACTTGTACTTGCCCTGACATCCGTCCGGTGTGTGGCTGTATTGTAGTACATGTAGAACTTGTACTTGCCCTGACATCCGTCCGGTGTGTGGCTGTATTGTAGAACTTTTACTTGCCCTGACATCGGTCCGGTGTGTGGCTGTATTGTAGAACTTGTACTTGCCCTGACATCGGTCCGGTGTGTGGCTGTATTGTAGAACTTGTACTTGCCCTGACATCGGTCCGGTGTGTTGCTGTATTGTAGAACTTGTACTTATCCTGACATCGGTCCGGTGTGTGGCTGTATTGTAGAACTTGTACTTGCCCTGACATCGGTCCGGTGTGTGGCTGTATTGTAGAACTTGTACTTGCCCTGACATCGGTCCGGTGTGTGGCTGTATTGTAGACCTTGTACTTGCCCTGACATCGGTCCGGTGTGTGGCTGTATTGTGGAACTTGTACTTGCCCTGACATCGGTCCGGTGTGTGGCTGTATTGTAGAACTTGTACTTGCCCTGACATCGGTCCGGTGTGTGGCTGTATTGTAGAACTTGTACATGCCCTGACATCGGTCCGGTGTGTGGCTGTATTGTAGAACTTGTACTTGACCTGACATTGGTCCGGTGTGTGGCTGTATTGTAGAACTTGTAATTGCCCTGACATTGGTCCGCTGTGTGGCTGTATTGTAGAACTTGTACTTGCCCTGACATTCGTCCGGTGTGTGGCTGTATTGTAGAACTTGTACTTGCCCTGACATTGGTCCGGTGTGTGGCTGTATTGTAGAACTTGTACTTGCCCTGACATTGGTCCAGTGTGTGTCTGTATTGTAGAACTTGTACTTGCCCTGACATGGGTCCGGTGTGTGGCTGTATTGTAGAACTTGTACTTGCCCTGACATGGGTCAGGTGTGTGGCTGTATTGTAGAACTTGTACTTGCCCCGACATCCGTCCGGTGTGTGGCTGTATTGTAGAACTTGTACTTGCCCCGACATCCGTCCGGTGTGTGGCTGTATTGTAGAACTTGTACTTGCCCTGACATGGGTCTGGTGTGTGGCTGTATTGTAGAACTTGTACTTGCCCTGACATCCGTCCGGTGTGTGGCTGTATTGTAGAACTTGTACTTGCCCTGACATCCGTCCGGTGTGTGGCTGTATTGTAGAACTTGTACTTGCCCTGACATCCGTCCGGTGTGTGGCTGTATTGTCGAACTTGTACTTGCCCTGACATCGGTCCGGTGTGTGGCTGTATTGTAGAACTTGTACTTGCCCTGACATCGGTCCGGTGTGTGGCTGTATTGTAGAACTTGTACTTGCCCTGACATCGGTCCGGTGTGTGGCTGTATTGTAGAACTTGTACTTGCCCTGACATCGGTCCGGTGTGTGGCTGTATTGTAGAACTTGTACTTGCCCTGACATCGGTCCGGTGTGTGGCTGTATTGTAGAACTTGTACTTGCCCTGACATCGGTCCGGTGTGTGTCTGTATTGTAGACCTTGTACTTGCCCTGACATCGGTCCGGTGTGTGGCTGTATTGTGGAATTTGTACTTTCCCTGACATCGGTCCGGCGTGTGGCTGTATTGTAGAACTTGTACTTGCCCTGACATCGGTCCGGTGTGTGGCTGTATTGTAGAACTTGTACTTGCCCTGACATTGGTCCGGTGTGTGGCTGTATTGTAGAACTTGTACTTGCCCTACTTGTACTTGCCCTGACATTGGTCCGGTGTGTGGCTGTAATGTAGAACTTGTACTTGCCCTGACATTGGTCCGGTGTGTGGCTGTATCATAGAACTTGTACTTGCCCTGACATTGGTCCGGTGTGTGGCTGTATTGTAGAACTTGTACTTGCCCTGACATTGGTCCGGTGTGTGGCTGTATTGTAGAACTTGTACTTGCCCTGACATTGGTCCGGTGTGTGGCTGTATTGTAGAACTTGTACTTGCCCTGAAATTGGTCCTGTGTGTGGCTGTATTGTAGAACTTGTACTTGCCCTGACATTGGTCCGGTGTGTGGCTGTATTGTAGAACTTGTACTTGCCCTGACATTGGTCTGGTGTGTGGCTGTATTGTAGAACTTGTACTTGCCCTGACATTGGTCCGGTGTATGGCTGTATTGTAGAACTTGTACTTGACCTTCCATTGGTCCGGTGTGTGGCTGTATTGTAGAACTTGTACTTGCCCTGCCATTGGTCCGGTGTGTGGCTGTATTGTAGAACTTCTAATTGCCCTGACATTGGTCCGGTGTGTGGCTGTATTGTAGAACTTGTACTTGCCCTGACATTCGTCCGGTGTGTGGCTGTATTGTAGAACTTGTACTTGCCCTGACATTGGTCCGGTGTGTGGCTGTATTGTAGAACTTGTACTTGCCCTGACATTGGTCTGGTGTGTGGCTGTATTGTAGAACTTGTACTTGCCCTGACATGGGTCCGGTGTGTGGCTGTATTGTAGAACTTTTACTTGCCCTGACATGGGTCCGGTGTGTGGCTGTATTGTAGAACTTGTACTTGCCCCGACATCCGTCCGGTGTGTGGCTGTATTGTAGAACTTGTACTTGCCCTGACATCCGTCCGGTGTGTGGCTGTATTGTAGAACTTGTACTTGCCCTGACATGGGTCCGGTGTGTGGCTGTATTGTAGAACTTGTACTTGCCCAGACATCCGTCCGGTGTGTGGCTGTATTGTAGAACTTGTACTTGCCCTGACATCCGTCTGGTGTGTGGCTGTATATACTTGCCCTGACATCCGTCCGGTGTGTGGCTGTATTGTAGAACTTGTACTTGCCCTGACATCCGTCCGGTGTGTGGCTGTATTGTAGAACTTGTACTTGCCCTGACATCGGTCCGGTGTGTGGCTGTATTGTAGAACTTGTACTTGCCCTGACATCGGTCCGGTGTGTGGCTGTATTGTAGAACTTGTACTTGCCCTGACATCGGTCCGGTGTGTGGCTGTATTGTAGAACTTGTACTTGCCCTGACATCTGTCCGGTGTGTGGCTGTAATGTAGAACTTGTACTTGCCCTGACATCGGTCCGGTGTGTGGCTGTATTGTTTAACTTGTACTTGCCCTGACATCGGTCCGGTGTGTGGCTGTATTGTAGAACTTGTACTTGCCCTGACATCGGTCCGGTGTGTGGCTGTATTGTAGAACTTGTACTTGCCCTGACATCGGTCCGGTGTGTGGCTGTATTGTAGAACTTGTACTTGCCCTGACATTGGTCCTGTGTGTGGCTGTATTGTAGAACTTGTACTTGCCCTGACATTGGCCCGGTGTGTGGCTGTATTGTAGAAATTGTACTTGCCCTGACATTGGTCCGGTGTGTGGCTGTATTGTAGAACTTGTACTTGACCTTCCATTGGTCCGGTGTGTGCCTGTATTGTAGAACTTGTACTTGCCCTGACATTGGTCCGGTGTGTGGCTGTATTGTAGAACTTGTAATTGCCCTGACATTGGTCCGCTGTGTGGCTGTATTGTAGAACTTGTACTTGCCCTGATATTCGTCCGGTGTGTGGCTGTATTGTAGAACTTGTACTTGCACTGACATTGGTCCGGTGTGTGGCTGTATTGTAGAACTTGTACTTGCCCTGACATTGGTCCGGTGTGTGGCTGTATTGTAGAACTTGTACTTGCCCTGACATGGGTCCGGTGTGTGGCTGTATTGTAGAACTTGTACTTGCCCTGACATGGGTCCGGTGTGTGGCTGTATTGTAGAACTTGTACTTGCCCTGACATGGGTCAGGTGTGTGGCTGTATTGTAGAACTTGTACTTGCCCCGACATCCGTCCGGTGTGTGGCTGTATTGTAGAACTTGTACTTGCCCCGACATCCGTCCGGTGTGTGGCTGTATTGTAGAACTTGTACTTGCCCCGACATCCGTCCGGTGTGTGGCTGTATTGTAGAACTTGTACTTGCCCCGACATCCGTCCGGTGTGTGGCTGTATTGTAGAACTTGTACTTGCCCCGACATCCGTCCGGTGTGTGGCTGTATTGTAGAACTTGTACTTGCCCCGACATCCGTCCGGTGTGTGGCTGTATTGTAGAACTTGTACTTGCCCCGACATCCGTCCGGTGTGTGGCTGTATTGTAGAACTTGTACTTGCCCCGACATCCGTCCGGTGTGTGGCTGTATTGTAGAACTTGTACTTGCCCCGACATCGGTCCGGTGTGTGGCTGTATTGTAGAACTTGTACTTGCCCCGACATCGGTCCGGTGTGTGGCTGTATTGTAGACCTTGTACTTGCCCCGACATCGGTCCGGTGTGTGGCTGTATTGTGGAACTTGTACTTGCCCTGACATCGGTCCGGTGTGTGGCTGTATTGTAGAACTTGTACTTGCCCTGACATCGGTCCGGTGTGTGGCTGTATTGTAGAACTTGTACTTGCCCTGACATCGGTCCGGTGTGTGGCTGTATTGTAGAACTTGTACTTGCCCTGACATCGGTCCGGTGTGTGGCTGTATTGTAGACCTTGTACTTGCCCTGACATCGGTCCGGTGTGTGGCTGTATTGTGGAACTTGTACTTGCCCTGACATCGGTCCGGTGTGTGGCTGTATTGTAGAACTTGTACTTGCCCTGACATCGGTCCGGTGTGTGGCTGTATTGTAGAACTTGTACTTGCCCTGACATCGGTCCGGTGTGTGGCTGTATTGTAGAACTTGTACTTGCCCTGACATCGGTCCGGTGTGTGGCTGTATTGTAGAACTTGTACTTGCCCTGACATCCGTCCGGTGTGTGGCTGTATTGTAGAACTTGTACTTGCCCTGACATCCGTCCGGTGTGTGGCTGTATTGTAGAACTTGTACTTGCCCTGACATCCGTCCGGTGTGTGGCTGTATTGTAGAACTTGTACTTGCCCTGACATCGGTCCGGTGTGTGGCTGTATTGTAGAACTTGTACTTGCCCTGACATCGGTCCGGTGTGTGGCTGTATTGTAGAACTTGTACTTGCCCTGACATCGGTCCGGTGTGTGGCTGTATTGTAGAACTTGTACTTGCCCTGACATCGGTCCGGTGTGTGGCTGTATTGTAGAACTTGTACTTGCCCTGACATCGGTCCGGTGTGTGGCTGTATTGTAGAACTTGTACTTGCCCTGACATCGGTCCGGTGTGTGGCTGTATTGTAGAACTTGTACTTGCCCTGACATCGGTCCGGTGTGTGGCTGTATTGTAGAACTTGTACTTGCCCTGACATCGGTCCGGTGTGTGGCTGTATTGTAGAACTTGTACTTGCCCTGACATCGGTCCGGTGTGTGGCTGTATTGTGGACCTTGTACTTGCCCTGACATCGGTCCGGTGTGTGGCTGTATTGTGGAACTTGTACTTGCCCTGACATCGGTCCGGTGTGTGGCTGTATTGTAGAACTTGTACTTGCCCTGACATCGGTCCGGTGTGTGGCTGTATTGTAGAACTTGTACATGCCCTGACATCGGTCCGGTGTGCGGCTGTATTGTAGAACTTGTACTTGACCTGACATCGGTCCGGTGTGCGGCTGTATTGTAGAACTTGTAATTGCCCTGACATCGGTCCGCTGTGTGGCTGTATTGTAGAACTTGTACTTGCCCTGACATCCGTCCGGTGTGTGGCTGTATTGTAGAACTTGTACTTGCCCTGACATCGGTCCGGTGTGTGGCTGTATTGTAGAACTTGTACTTGCCCTGACATTGGTCCGGTGTGTGGCTGTATTGTAGAACTTGTACTTGCCCTGACATGGGTCCGGTGTGTGGCTGTATTGTAGAACTTGTACTTGCCCCGACATCCGTCCGGTGTGTGGCTGTATTGTAGAACTTGTACTTGCCCCGACATCCGTCCGGTGTGTGGCTGTATTGTAGAACTTGTACTTGCCCTGACATGGGTCTGGTGTGTGGCTGTATTGTAGAACTTGTACTTGCCCTGACATCCGTCCGGTGTGTGGCTGTATTGTAGTACATGTAGAACTTGTACTTGCCCTGACATCCGTCCGGTGTGTGGCTGTATTGTAGAACTTTTACTTGCCCTGACATCGGTCCGGTGTGTGGCTGTATTGTAGAACTTGTACTTGCCCTGACATCGGTCCGGTGTGTGGCTGTATTGTAGAACTTGTACTTGCCCTGACATCGGTCCGGTGTGTTGCTGTATTGTAGAACTTGTACTTATCCTGACATCGGTCCGGTGTGTGGCTGTATTGTAGAACTTGTACTTGCCCTGACATCGGTCCGGTGTGTGGCTGTATTGTAGAACTTGTACTTGCCCTGACATCGGTCCGGTGTGTGGCTGTATTGTAGACCTTGTACTTGCCCTGACATCGGTCCGGTGTGTGGCTGTATTGTGGAACTTGTACTTGCCCTGACATCGGTCCGGTGTGTGGCTGTATTGTAGAACTTGTACTTGCCCTGACATCGGTCCGGTGTGTGGCTGTATTGTAGAACTTGTACATGCCCTGACATCGGTCCGGTGTGTGGCTGTATTGTAGAACTTGTACTTGACCTGACATTGGTCCGGTGTGTGGCTGTATTGTAGAACTTGTAATTGCCCTGACATTGGTCCGCTGTGTGGCTGTATTGTAGAACTTGTACTTGCCCTGACATTCGTCCGGTGTGTGGCTGTATTGTAGAACTTGTACTTGCCCTGACATTGGTCCGGTGTGTGGCTGTATTGTAGAACTTGTACTTGCCCTGACATTGGTCCAGTGTGTGTCTGTATTGTAGAACTTGTACTTGCCCTGACATGGGTCCGGTGTGTGGCTGTATTGTAGAACTTGTACTTGCCCTGACATGGGTCAGGTGTGTGGCTGTATTGTAGAACTTGTACTTGCCCCGACATCCGTCCGGTGTGTGGCTGTATTGTAGAACTTGTACTTGCCCCGACATCCGTCCGGTGTGTGGCTGTATTGTAGAACTTGTACTTGCCCTGACATGGGTCTGGTGTGTGGCTGTATTGTAGAACTTGTACTTGCCCTGACATCCGTCCGGTGTGTGGCTGTATTGTAGAACTTGTACTTGCCCTGACATCCGTCCGGTGTGTGGCTGTATTGTAGAACTTGTACTTGCCCTGACATCCGTCCGGTGTGTGGCTGTATTGTCGAACTTGTACTTGCCCTGACATCGGTCCGGTGTGTGGCTGTATTGTAGAACTTGTACTTGCCCTGACATCGGTCCGGTGTGTGGCTGTATTGTAGAACTTGTACTTGCCCTGACATCGGTCCGGTGTGTGGCTGTATTGTAGAACTTGTACTTGCCCTGACATCGGTCCGGTGTGTGGCTGTATTGTAGAACTTGTACTTGCCCTGACATCGGTCCGGTGTGTGGCTGTATTGTAGAACTTGTACTTGCCCTGACATCGGTCCGGTGTGTGTCTGTATTGTAGACCTTGTACTTGCCCTGACATCGGTCCGGTGTGTGGCTGTATTGTGGAATTTGTACTTTCCCTGACATCGGTCCGGCGTGTGGCTGTATTGTAGAACTTGTACTTGCCCTGACATCGGTCCGGTGTGTGGCTGTATTGTAGAACTTGTACTTGCCCTGACATTGGTCCGGTGTGTGGCTGTATTGTAGAACTTGTACTTGCCCTACTTGTACTTGCCCTGACATTGGTCCGGTGTGTGGCTGTAATGTAGAACTTGTACTTGCCCTGACATTGGTCCGGTGTGTGGCTGTATCATAGAACTTGTACTTGCCCTGACATTGGTCCGGTGTGTGGCTGTATTGTAGAACTTGTACTTGCCCTGACATTGGTCCGGTGTGTGGCTGTATTGTAGAACTTGTACTTGCCCTGACATTGGTCCGGTGTGTGGCTGTATTGTAGAACTTGTACTTGCCCTGAAATTGGTCCTGTGTGTGGCTGTATTGTAGAACTTGTACTTGCCCTGACATTGGTCCGGTGTGTGGCTGTATTGTAGAACTTGTACTTGCCCTGACATTGGTCTGGTGTGTGGCTGTATTGTAGAACTTGTACTTGCCCTGACATTGGTCCGGTGTATGGCTGTATTGTAGAACTTGTACTTGACCTTCCATTGGTCCGGTGTGTGGCTGTATTGTAGAACTTGTACTTGCCCTGCCATTGGTCCGGTGTGTGGCTGTATTGTAGAACTTCTAATTGCCCTGACATTGGTCCGGTGTGTGGCTGTATTGTAGAACTTGTACTTGCCCTGACATTCGTCCGGTGTGTGGCTGTATTGTAGAACTTGTACTTGCCCTGACATTGGTCCGGTGTGTGGCTGTATTGTAGAACTTGTACTTGCCCTGACATTGGTCTGGTGTGTGGCTGTATTGTAGAACTTGTACTTGCCCTGACATGGGTCCGGTGTGTGGCTGTATTGTAGAACTTTTACTTGCCCTGACATGGGTCCGGTGTGTGGCTGTATTGTAGAACTTGTACTTGCCCCGACATCCGTCCGGTGTGTGGCTGTATTGTAGAACTTGTACTTGCCCTGACATCCGTCCGGTGTGTGGCTGTATTGTAGAACTTGTACTTGCCCTGACATGGGTCCGGTGTGTGGCTGTATTGTAGAACTTGTACTTGCCCAGACATCCGTCCGGTGTGTGGCTGTATTGTAGAACTTGTACTTGCCCTGACATCCGTCTGGTGTGTGGCTGTATATACTTGCCCTGACATCCGTCCGGTGTGTGGCTGTATTGTAGAACTTGTACTTGCCCTGACATCCGTCCGGTGTGTGGCTGTATTGTAGAACTTGTACTTGCCCTGACATCGGTCCGGTGTGTGGCTGTATTGTAGAACTTGTACTTGCCCTGACATCGGTCCGGTGTGTGGCTGTATTGTAGAACTTGTACTTGCCCTGACATCGGTCCGGTGTGTGGCTGTATTGTAGAACTTGTACTTGCCCTGACATCTGTCCGGTGTGTGGCTGTAATGTAGAACTTGTACTTGCCCTGACATCGGTCCGGTGTGTGGCTGTATTGTTTAACTTGTACTTGCCCTGACATCGGTCCGGTGTGTGGCTGTATTGTAGAACTTGTACTTGCCCTGACATCGGTCCGGTGTGTGGCTGTATTGTAGAACTTGTACTTGCCCTGACATCGGTCCGGTGTGTGGCTGTATTGTAGACCTTGTACTTGCCGTGACATCGGTCCGGTGTGTGGCTGTATTGTAGAACTTGTACTTGCCGTGACATCGGTCCGGTGTGTGGCTGTATTGTAAAACTTTTACTTGCCGTGACATCGGTCCGGTGTGTGGCTGTATTGTAGAACTTGTACTTGCCGTGACATCGGTCCGGTGTGTGGCTGTATTGTAGAACTTGTACTTGCCCTGACATCGGTCCGGTGTGTGGCTGTATTGTAGAACTTGTACTTGCCCTGACATCTGTCCGGTGTGTGGCTGTATTGTCGAACTTGTACTTGCCCTGACATCTGTCCGGTGTGTGGCTGTATTGTAGAACTTGTACTTGCCCTGACATCGGTCCGGTGTGTGGCTGTATTGTAGAACTTGTACTTGCCCTGACATCCGTCCGGTGTGTGGCTGTATTGTAGAACTTGTACTTGCCCTGACATCCGTCCGGTGTGTGGCTGTATTGTAGAACTTGGACTTGCCCTGACATCGGTCCGGTGTGTGGCTGTATTGTAGAACTTGGACTTGCCCTGACATCGGTCCGGTGTGTGGCTGTATTGTAGAACTTGGACTTGCCCTGACATCGGTCCGGTGTGTGGCTGTATTGTAGAACTTGGACTTGCCCTGACATCGGTCCGGTGTACGGCTGTATTGTAGAACTTGTACTTGCCCTTTCATTGGTCCGGTGTACGGCTGTATTGTAGAACTTGTACTTGCCCTGACATTGGTCCGGTGTACGGCTGTATTGTAGAACTTGTACTTGCCCTGACATTGGTCCGGTGTACGGCTGTATTGTAGAACATGTACTTGCCCTGACATTGGTCCGGTGTACGGCTGTATTGTAGAACTTGTACTTGCCCTGACATTGGTCCGGTGTACGGCTGTATTGTAGAACTAGTACTTGCCCTGAAATTGGTCCGGTGTACGGCTGTATTGTAGAACTTGTACTTGCCCTGACATTGGTCCGGTGTACGGCTGTATTGTAGAACTTGTACTTGCCCTGACATTGGTCCGGTGTACGGCTGTATTGTAGAGCTTGTACTTGCCCTGACATCGGTCCGGTGTGCGGCTGTATTGTAGACCTTGTACTTGCCCTGACATCGGTCCGGTGTGCGGCTGTATTGTGGAACTTGTACTTGCCCTGACATCGGTCCGGTGTGCGGCTGTATTGTAGAACTTGTACTTGCCCTGACATCGGTCCGGTGTGTGGCTGTATTGTAGAACTTGTACTTGCCCTGACATCGGTCCGGTGTGTGGCTGTATTGTAGACCTTGTACTTGCCCTGACATCGGTCCGGTGTGTGGCTGTATTGTAGACCTTGTACTTGCCCTGACATCGGTCCGGTGTGTGGCTGTATTGTAGAACTTGTACTTGCCCTGACATTGGTCCGGTGTGTGGCTGTATTGTAGAACTTGTACTTGCCCTACTTTTACTTGCCCTGACATTGGTCCGGTGTGTGGCTGTAATGTAGAACTTGTACTTGCCCTGACATTGGTCCGGTGTGGCTGTATCATAGAACTTGTACTTGCCTTGACATTGGTCTGGTGTGTGGCTGTATTGTAGAACTTGTACTTGCCCAGACATTGGTCCGGTGTGTGGCTGTATTGTAGAACTTGTACTTGCCCTGACATTGGTCCGGTGTGTGGCTGTATTGTAGAACTTGTACTTGCCCTGAAATTGGTCCGGTGTGTGGCTGTATTGTAGAACTTGTACTTGCCCTGACATTGGTCTGGTGTGTGGCTGTATTGTAGAACTTGTACTTGCCCTGACATTGGTCCGGTGTGTGGCTGTATTGTAGAACTTGTACTTGCCCTGACATTGGTCCGGTGTGTGGCTGTATTGTAGAACTTGTACTTTACCTTCCATTGGTCCGGTGTGTGGCTGTATTGTAGAACTTGTACTTGCCCTGCCATTGGTCCGGTGTGTGGCTGTATTGTAGAACTTCTAATTGCCCTGACATTGGCCCGGTGTGTGGCTGTATTGTAGAACTTGTACTTGCCCTGACATTCGTCCGGTGTGTGGCTGTATTGTAGAACTTGTACTTGCCCTGACATTGGTCCGGTGTGTGGCTATATTGTAGAACTTGTACTTGCCCTGACATTGGTCCGGTGTGTGGCTGTATTGTAGAACTTGTACTTGCCCTGACATGGGTCCGGTGTGTGGCTGTATTGTAGAACTTATACTTGCCCTGACATGGGTCCGGTGTGTGGCTGTATTTTAGAACTTGTACTTGCCCCGACATCCGTCCGGTGTGTGGCTGTATTGTAGAACTTGTACTTGCCCTGACATCCGTCCGGTGTGTGGCTGTATTGTAGAACTTGTACTTGCCCTGACATGGGTCCGGTGTGTGGCTGTATTGTAGAACTTGTACTTGCCCAGACATCCGTCCGGTGTGTGGCTGTATTGTAGAACTTGTACTTGCCCTGACATCCGTCCGGTGTGTGGCTGTATATACTTGCCCTGACATCCGTCCGGTGTGTGGCTGTATTGTAGAACTTGTACTTGCCCTGACATCCGTCCGGTGTGTGGCTGTATTGTAGAACTTGTACTTGCCCTGACATCGGTCCGGTGTGTGGCTGTATTGTAGAACTTGTACTTGCCCTGACATCGGTCCGGTGTGTGGCTGTATTGTAGAACTTGTACTTGCCCTGACATCGGTCCGGTGTGTGGCTGTATTGTAGAACTTGTACTTGCCCTGACATCGGTCCGGTGTGTGGCTGTAATGTAGAACTTGTACTTGCCCTGACATCGGTCCGGTGTGTGGCTGTATTGTAGAACTTGTACTTGCCCTGACATCAGTCCGGTGTGTGGCTGTATTGTAGAACTTTTACTTGCCGTGACATCGGTCCGGTGTGTGGCTGTATTGTAGAACTTGTACTTGCCCTGACATCGGTCTGGTGTGTGGCTGTATTGTAGAACTTGTACTTGCCCTGACATCGGTCCGGTGTGTGGCTGTATTGTAGAACTTTTACTTGCCGTGACATCGGTCCGGTGTGTGGCTGTATTGTAGAACTTGTACTTGCCCTGACATCGGTCTGGTGTGTGGCTGTATTGTAGAACTTGTACTTGCTCTGACATCTGTCCGGTGTGTGGCTGTATTGTAGAACTTGTACTTGCCCTGACATCGGTCCGGTGTACGGCTGTATTGCAGAACTTGTACTTGCCCTGACATCGGTCCGGTGAGTGGCTGTATTGTAGAACTTGTACTTGCCCTGACATCGGTCCGGTGTGTGGCTGTATTGTGGAACTTGTACTTGCCCTGACATTGGTCCGGTGTGTGGCTGTATTGTGGAACTTGTACTTGCCCTGACATTGGTCCGGTGTGTGGCTGTATTGTAGAACTTGGACTTGCCCTGACATTGGTCCGGTGTGTGGCTGTATTGTGGAACTTGTACTTGCCCTGACATTGGTCCGGTGTGTGGCTGTATTGTAGAACTTGGACTTGCCCTGACATTGGTCCGGTGTGTGGCTGTATTGTAGAACTTGTACTTGCCCTACTTGTACTTGCCCTGACATTGGCCCGGTGTGTGGCTGTAATGTAGAACTTGTACTTGCCCTGACATCGGTCCGGTGTGTGGCTGTATTGTAGAACTTGTTCTTGCCCTGACATCCGTCCGGTGTGTGGCTGTATTGTAGAACTTGTACTTGCCCTGACATGGGTCCGGTGTGTGGCTGTATTGTAGAACTTGTACTTGCCCAGACATCCGTCCGGTGTGTGGCTGTATTGTAGAACTTGTACTTGCCCTGACATCCGTCCGGTGTGTGGCTGTATATACTTGCCCTGACATCCGTCCGGTGTGTGGCTGTATTGTAGAACTTGTACTTGCCCTGACATCGGTCTGGTGTGTGGCTGTATTGTAGAACTTGTACTTGCTCTGACATCTGTCCGGTGTGTGGCTGTATTGTAGAACTTGTACTTGCCCTGACATCGGTCCGGTGTACGGCTGTATTGCAGAACTTGTACTTGCCCTGACATCGGTCCGGTGAGTGGCTGTATTGTAGAACTTGTACTTGCCCTGACATCGGTCCGGTGTGTGGCTGTATTGTGGAACTTGTACTTGCCCTGACATTGGTCCGGTGTGTGGCTGTATTGTGGAACTTGTACTTGCCCTGACATTGGTCCGGTGTGTGGCTGTATTGTAGAACTTGGACTTGCCCTGACATTGGTCCGGTGTGTGGCTGTATTGTAGAACTTGTACTTGCCCTACTTGTACTTGCCCTGACATTGGCCCGGTGTGTGGCTGTAATGTAGAACTTGTACTTGCCCTGACATCGGTCCGGTGTGTGGCTGTATTGTAGAACTTGTTCTTGCCCTGACATCCGTCCGGTGTGTGGCTGTATTGTAGAACTTGTACTTGCCCTGACATGGGTCCGGTGTGTGGCTGTATTGTAGAACTTGTACTTGCCCAGACATCCGTCCGGTGTGTGGCTGTATTGTAGAACTTGTACTTGCCCTGACATCCGTCCGGTGTGTGGCTGTATATACTTGCCCTGACATCCGTCCGGTGTGTGGCTGTATTGTAGAACTTGTACTTGCCCTGACATCCGTCCGGTGTGTGGCTGTATTGTAGAACTTGTACTTGCCCTGACATCGGTCCGGTGTGTGGCTGTATTGTAGAACTTGTACTTGCCCTGACATCGGTCCGGTGTGTGGCTGTATTGTAGAACTTTTACTTGCCGTGACATCGGTCCGGTGTGTGGCTGTATTGTAGAACTTGTACTTGCCCTGACATCGGTCTGGTGTGTGGCTGTATTGTAGAACTTGTACTTGCTCTGACATCTGTCCGGTGTGTGGCTGTATTGTAGAACTTGTACTTGCCCTGACATCGGTCCGGTGTACGGCTGTATTGCAGAACTTGTACTTGCCCTGACATCGGTCCGGTGAGTGGCTGTATTGTAGAACTTGTACTTGCCCTGACATCGGTCCGGTGTGTGGCTGTATTGTGGAACTTGTACTTGCCCTGACATTGGTCCGGTGTGTGGCTGTATTGTGGAACTTGTACTTGCCCTGACATTGGTCCGGTGTGTGGCTGTATTGTAGAACTTGGACTTGCCCTGACATTGGTCCGGTGTGTGGCTGTATTGTAGAACTTGTACTTGCCCTACTTGTACTTGCCCTGACATTGGCCCGGTGTGTGGCTGTAATGTAGAACTTGTACTTGCCCTGACATCGGTCCGGTGTGTGGCTGTATTGTAGAACTTGTTCTTGCCCTGACATCCGTCCGGTGTGTGGCTGTATTGTAGAACTTGTACTTGCCCTGACATGGGTCCGGTGTGTGGCTGTATTGTAGAACTTGTACTTGCCCAGACATCCGTCCGGTGTGTGGCTGTATTGTAGAACTTGTACTTGCCCTGACATCCGTCCGGTGTGTGGCTGTATATACTTGCCCTGACATCCGTCCGGTGTGTGGCTGTATTGTAGAACTTGTACTTGCCCTGACATCCGTCCGGTGTGTGGCTGTATTGTAGAACTTGTACTTGCCCTGACATCGGTCCGGTGTGTGGCTGTATTGTAGAACTTGTACTTGCCCTGACATCGGTCCGGTGTGTGGCTGTATTGTAGAACTTGTACTTGCCCTGACATCGGTCCGGTGTGTGGCTGTATTGTAGAACTTGTACTTGCCCTGACATCGGTCCGGTGTGTGGCTGTAATGTAGAACTTGTACTTGCCCTGACATCGGTCCGGTGTGTGGCTGTATTGTTGAACTTGTACTTGCCCTGACATCGGTCCGGTGTGTGGCTGTATTGTAGAACTTGTACTTGCCCTGACATCGGTCCGGTGTGTGGCTGTATTGTAGAACTTGTACTTGCCCTGACATCGGTCCGGTGTGTGGCTGTATTGTAGACCTTGTACTTGCCGTGACATCGGTCCGGTGTGTGGCTGTATTGTAGAACTTGTACTTGCCGTGACATCGGTCCGGTGTGTGGCTGTATTGTAAAACTTTTACTTGCCGTGACATCGGTCCGGTGTGTGGCTGTATTGTAGAACTTGTACTTGCCCTGACATCGGTCCGGTGTGTGGCTGTATTGTAGAAGTTGTACTTGCCCTGACATCGGTCCGGTGTGTGGCTGTATTGTAGAACTTGTACTTGCTCTGACATCTGTCCGGTGTGTGGCTGTATTGTCGAACTTGTACTTGCCCTGACATCTGTCCGGTGTGTGGCTGTATTGTAGAACTTGTACTTGCCCTGACATCGGTCCGGTGTGTGGCTGTATTGTAGAACTTGTACTTGCCCTGACATCCGTCTGGTGTGTGGCTGTATTGTAGAACTTGTACTTGCCCTGACATTCGTCCGGTGTGTGGCTGTATTGTAGAACTTGTACTTGCCCTGACATTGGTCCGGTGTGTGGCTGTATTGTAGAACTTGGACTTGCCCTGACATTGGTCCGGTGTGTGGCTCTATTGTAGAACTTGGACTTGCCCTGACATTGGTCCGGTGTGTGGCTGTATTGTAGAACTTGGACTTGCCCTGACATTGGTCCGGTGTACGGCTGTATTGTAGAACTTGTACTTGCCCTGACATTGGTCCGGTGTACGGCTGTATTGTAGAACTTGTACTTGCCCTGACATTGGTCCGGTGTACGGCTGTATTGTAGAACTTGTACTTGCCCTGACATTGGTCCGGTGTACGGCTGTATTGTAGAACTTGTACTTGCCCTGACATTGGTCCGGTGTACGGCTGTATTGTAGAACATGTACTTGCCCTGACATTGGTCCGGTGTACGGCTGTATTGTAGAACTTGTACTTGCCCTGACATTGGTCCGGTGTACGGCTGTATTGTAGAACTTGTACTTGCCCTGACATTGGTCCGGTGTATGGCTGTATTGTAGAACTTGTACTTGCCCTGACATTGGTCCGGTGTACGGCTGTATTGTAGAACTTGTACTAGCCCTGACATTGGTCCGGTGTACGGCTGTATTGTAGAGCTTGTACTTGCCCTGACATCGGTCCGGTGTGTGGCTGTATTGTAGACCTTGTACTTGCCCTGACATCGGTCCGGTGTGTGGCTGTATTGTGGAACTTGTACTTGCCCTGACATCGGTCCGGTGTGTGGCTGTATTGTAGAACTTGTACTTGCCCTGACATCGGTCCGGTGTGTGGCTGTATTGTAGAACTTGTACTTGCCCTGACATCGGTCCGGTGTGTGGCTGTATTGTAGACCTTGTACTTGCCCTGACATCGGTCCGGTGTGTGGCTGTATTGTGGAACTTGTACTTGCCCTGACATCGGTCCGGTGTGTGGCTGTATTGTAGAACTTGTACTTGCCCTGACATCGGTCTGGTGTGTGGCTGTATTGTAGAACTTGTACTTGCCCTGACATTGGTCCGGTGTGTGGCTGTATTGTAGAACTTGTACTTGCCCTACTTGTACTTGTCCTGACATTGGTCCGGTGTGTGGCTGTAATGTAGAACTTGTACTTGCCCTGACATTGGTCCGGTGTGGCTGTATCATAGAACTTGTACTTGCCTTGACATTGGTCTGGTGTGTGGCTGTATTGTAGAACTTGTACTTGCCCAGACATTGGTCCGGTGTGTGGCTGTATTGTAGAACTTGTACTTGCCCTGACATTGGTCCGGTGTGTGGCTGTATTGTAGAACTTGTACTTGCCCTGAAATTGGTCCGGTGTGTGGCTGTATTGTAGAACTTGTACTTGCCCTGACATTGGTCCGGTGTGTGGCTGTATTGTAGAACTTGTACTTGCCCTGACATTGGTCCGGTGTGTGGCTGTATTGTAGAACTTGTACTTGCCCTGACATTGGTCCGGTGTGTGGCTGTATTGTAGAACTTGTACTTTACCTTCCATTGGTCCGGTGTGTGGCTGTATTGTAGAACTTGTACTTGCCCTGCCATTGGTCCGGTGTGTGGCTGTATTGTAGAACTTCTCATTGCCCTGACATTGGCCCGGTGTGTGGCTGTATTGTAGAACTTGTACTTGCCCTGACATTCGTCCGGTGTGTGGCTGTATTGTAGAACTTGTACTTGCCCTGACATTGGTCCGGTGTGTGGCTATATTGTAGAACTTGTACTTGCCCTGACATTGGTCCGGTGTGTGGCTGTATTGTAGAACTTGTACTTGCCCTGACATGGGTCCGGTGTGTGGCTGTATTGTAGAACTTGTACTTGCCCTGACATGGGTCCGGTGTGTGGCTGTATTTTAGAACTTGTACTTGCCCCGACATCCGTCCGGTGTGTGGCTGTATTGTAGAACTTGTTCTTGCCCTGACATCCGTCCGGTGTGTGGCTGTATTGTAGAAATTGTACTTTCCCTGACATGGGTCCGGTGTGTGGCTGTATTGTAGCACTTGTACTTGCCCAGACATCCGTCCGGTGTGTGGCTGTATTGTAGAACTTGTACTTGCCCTGACATCCGTCCGGTGTGTGGCTGTATATACTTGCCCTGACATCCTTCCGGTGTGTGGCTGTATTGTAGAACTTGTACTTGCCCTGACATCGGTCCGGTGTGTGGCTGTATTGTAGAACTTGTACTTGCCCTGACATCGGTCCGGTGTGTGGCTGTATTGTAGAACTTGTACTTGCCCTGACATCGGTCCGGTGTGTGGCTGTATTGTAGAACTTGTACTTGCCCTGACATCGGTCCGGTGTGTGGCTGTATTGTAGAACTTGTACTTGCCCTGACATCGGTCCGGTGTGTGGCTGTAATGTAGAACTTGTACTTGCCCTGACATCGGTCCGGTGTGTGGCTGTATTGTAGAACTTGTACTTGCCCTGACATCGGTCCGGTGTGTGGCTGTATTGTAGAACTTTTACTTGCCGTGACATCAGTCCGGTGTGTGGCTGTATTGTAGAACTTGTACTTGCCCTGACATCGGTCCGGTGTGTGGCTGTATTGTAGAACTTGTACTTGCTCTGACATCTGTCCGGTGTGTGGCTGTATTGTAGAACTTGTACTTGCCCTGACATTGGTCCGGTGTACGGCTGTATTGCAGAACTTGTACTTGCCCTGACATCGGTCCGGTGTGTGGCTGTATTGTAGAACTTGTACTTGCCCTGACATTGGTCCGGTGTGTGGCTGTATTGTGGAACTTGTACTTGCCCTGACATTGGTCCGGTGTGTGGCTGTATTGTGGAACTTGTACTTGCCCTGACATTGGTCCGGTGTGTGGCTGTATTGTAGAACTTGGACTTGCCCTGACATTGGTCCGGTGTGTGGCTGTATTGTAGAACTTGTACTTGCCCTACTTGTACTTGCCCTGACATTGGTCCGGTGTGTGGCTGTAATGTAGAACTTGTACTTGCCCTGACATTGGTCCGGTGTGTGGCTGTATCGTAGAACTTGTACTTGCCCTGACATTGGTCCGGTGTGTGGCTGTATCGTAGAACTTGTACTTGCCCTGACATTGGTCCGGTGTGTGGCTGTATTGTAGAACTTGTACTTGCCCTGACATTGGTCCGGTGTGTGGCTGTATCGTAGAACTTGTACTTGCCCTGAAATTGGTCCGGTGTGTGGCTGTATCGTAGAACTTGTACTTGCCCTGACATTGGTCCTGTGTGTGGCTGTATTGTAGAACTTGTACTTGCCCTGACATTGGTCCGGTGTGTGGCTGTATTGTAGAACTTGTACTTGCCCTGACATTGGTCCGGTGTGTGGCTGTATTGTAGAACTTGTACTTGACCTTCCATTGGTCCGGTGTGTGCCTGTATTGTAGAACTTGTACTTGCCTTGCCATTGGTCCGGTGTGTGGCTGTATTGTAGAACTTGTAATTGCCCTGACATTGGTCCGCTGTGTGGCTGTATTGTAGAACTTGTACTTGCCCTGAACTTGCCCTGACATGGGTCCGGTGTGTGGCTATATTGTAGAACTTGTACTTGCCCTGACATGGGTCAGGTGTGTGGCTGTATTGTAGAACTTGTACTTGCCCCGACATCCGTCCGGTGTGTGGCTGTATTGTAGAACTTTTACTTGCCCCGACATCCGTCCGGTGTGTGGCTGTATTGTAGAACTTGTACTTGCCCTGACATCCGTCCGGTGTGTGGCTGTATTGTAGAACTTGTACTTGCCCTGACATCCGTCCGGTGTGTGGCTGTATTGTAGAACTTGTACTTGCCCTGACATCCGTCCGGTGTGTGGCTGTATTGTAGAACTTGGACTTGCCCTGACATCGGTCCGGTGTACGGCTGTATTGTAGAACTTGTACTTGCCCTTTCATTGGTCCGGTGTACGGCTGTATTGTAGAACTTGTACTTGCCCTGACATTGGTCCGGTGTACGGCTGTATTGTAGAACTTGTACTTGCCCTGACATTGGTCCGGTGTACGGCTGTATTGTAGAACATGTACTTGCCCTGACATTGGTCCGGTGTACGGCTGTATTGTAGAACTTGTACTTGCCCTGACATTGGTCCGGTGTACGGCTGTATTGTAGAACTAGTACTTGCCCTGAAATTGGTCCGGTGTACGGCTGTATTGTAGAACTTGTACTTGCCCTGACATTGGTCCGGTGTACGGCTGTATTGTAGAACTTGTACTTGCCCTGACATTGGTCCGGTGTACGGCTGTATTGTAGAGCTTGTACTTGCCCTGACATCGGTCCGGTGTGCGGCTGTATTGTAGACCTTGTACTTGCCCTGACATCGGTCCGGTGTGCGGCTGTATTGTGGAACTTGTACTTGCCCTGACATCGGTCCGGTGTGCGGCTGTATTGTAGAACTTGTACTTGCCCTGACATCGGTCCGGTGTGTGGCTGTATTGTAGAACTTGTACTTGCCCTGACATCGGTCCGGTGTGTGGCTGTATTGTAGACCTTGTACTTGCCCTGACATCGGTCCGGTGTGTGGCTGTATTGTAGACCTTGTACTTGCCCTGACATCGGTCCGGTGTGTGGCTGTATTGTAGAACTTGTACTTGCCCTGACATTGGTCCGGTGTGTGGCTGTATTGTAGAACTTGTACTTGCCCTACTTTTACTTGCCCTGACATTGGTCCGGTGTGTGGCTGTAATGTAGAACTTGTACTTGCCCTGACATTGGTCCGGTGTGGCTGTATCATAGAACTTGTACTTGCCTTGACATTGGTCTGGTGTGTGGCTGTATTGTAGAACTTGTACTTGCCCAGACATTGGTCCGGTGTGTGGCTGTATTGTAGAACTTGTACTTGCCCTGACATTGGTCCGGTGTGTGGCTGTATTGTAGAACTTGTACTTGCCCTGAAATTGGTCCGGTGTGTGGCTGTATTGTAGAACTTGTACTTGCCCTGACATTGGTCTGGTGTGTGGCTGTATTGTAGAACTTGTACTTGCCCTGACATTGGTCCGGTGTGTGGCTGTATTGTAGAACTTGTACTTGCCCTGACATTGGTCCGGTGTGTGGCTGTATTGTAGAACTTGTACTTTACCTTCCATTGGTCCGGTGTGTGGCTGTATTGTAGAACTTGTACTTGCCCTGCCATTGGTCCGGTGTGTGGCTGTATTGTAGAACTTCTAATTGCCCTGACATTGGCCCGGTGTGTGGCTGTATTGTAGAACTTGTACTTGCCCTGACATTCGTCCGGTGTGTGGCTGTATTGTAGAACTTGTACTTGCCCTGACATTGGTCCGGTGTGTGGCTATATTGTAGAACTTGTACTTGCCCTGACATTGGTCCGGTGTGTGGCTGTATTGTAGAACTTGTACTTGCCCTGACATGGGTCCGGTGTGTGGCTGTATTGTAGAACTTATACTTGCCCTGACATGGGTCCGGTGTGTGGCTGTATTTTAGAACTTGTACTTGCCCCGACATCCGTCCGGTGTGTGGCTGTATTGTAGAACTTGTACTTGCCCTGACATCCGTCCGGTGTGTGGCTGTATTGTAGAACTTGTACTTGCCCTGACATGGGTCCGGTGTGTGGCTGTATTGTAGAACTTGTACTTGCCCAGACATCCGTCCGGTGTGTGGCTGTATTGTAGAACTTGTACTTGCCCTGACATCCGTCCGGTGTGTGGCTGTATATACTTGCCCTGACATCCGTCCGGTGTGTGGCTGTATTGTAGAACTTGTACTTGCCCTGACATCCGTCCGGTGTGTGGCTGTATTGTAGAACTTGTACTTGCCCTGACATCGGTCCGGTGTGTGGCTGTATTGTAGAACTTGTACTTGCCCTGACATCGGTCCGGTGTGTGGCTGTATTGTAGAACTTGTACTTGCCCTGACATCGGTCCGGTGTGTGGCTGTATTGTAGAACTTGTACTTGCCCTGACATCGGTCCGGTGTGTGGCTGTAATGTAGAACTTGTACTTGCCCTGACATCGGTCCGGTGTGTGGCTGTATTGTAGAACTTGTACTTGCCCTGACATCAGTCCGGTGTGTGGCTGTATTGTAGAACTTTTACTTGCCGTGACATCGGTCCGGTGTGTGGCTGTATTGTAGAACTTGTACTTGCCCTGACATCGGTCTGGTGTGTGGCTGTATTGTAGAACTTGTACTTGCCCTGACATCGGTCCGGTGTGTGGCTGTATTGTAGAACTTTTACTTGCCGTGACATCGGTCCGGTGTGTGGCTGTATTGTAGAACTTGTACTTGCCCTGACATCGGTCTGGTGTGTGGCTGTATTGTAGAACTTGTACTTGCTCTGACATCTGTCCGGTGTGTGGCTGTATTGTAGAACTTGTACTTGCCCTGACATCGGTCCGGTGTACGGCTGTATTGCAGAACTTGTACTTGCCCTGACATCGGTCCGGTGAGTGGCTGTATTGTAGAACTTGTACTTGCCCTGACATCGGTCCGGTGTGTGGCTGTATTGTGGAACTTGTACTTGCCCTGACATTGGTCCGGTGTGTGGCTGTATTGTGGAACTTGTACTTGCCCTGACATTGGTCCGGTGTGTGGCTGTATTGTAGAACTTGGACTTGCCCTGACATTGGTCCGGTGTGTGGCTGTATTGTGGAACTTGTACTTGCCCTGACATTGGTCCGGTGTGTGGCTGTATTGTAGAACTTGGACTTGCCCTGACATTGGTCCGGTGTGTGGCTGTATTGTAGAACTTGTACTTGCCCTACTTGTACTTGCCCTGACATTGGCCCGGTGTGTGGCTGTAATGTAGAACTTGTACTTGCCCTGACATCGGTCCGGTGTGTGGCTGTATTGTAGAACTTGTTCTTGCCCTGACATCCGTCCGGTGTGTGGCTGTATTGTAGAACTTGTACTTGCCCTGACATGGGTCCGGTGTGTGGCTGTATTGTAGAACTTGTACTTGCCCAGACATCCGTCCGGTGTGTGGCTGTATTGTAGAACTTGTACTTGCCCTGACATCCGTCCGGTGTGTGGCTGTATATACTTGCCCTGACATCCGTCCGGTGTGTGGCTGTATTGTAGAACTTGTACTTGCCCTGACATCGGTCTGGTGTGTGGCTGTATTGTAGAACTTGTACTTGCTCTGACATCTGTCCGGTGTGTGGCTGTATTGTAGAACTTGTACTTGCCCTGACATCGGTCCGGTGTACGGCTGTATTGCAGAACTTGTACTTGCCCTGACATCGGTCCGGTGAGTGGCTGTATTGTAGAACTTGTACTTGCCCTGACATCGGTCCGGTGTGTGGCTGTATTGTGGAACTTGTACTTGCCCTGACATTGGTCCGGTGTGTGGCTGTATTGTGGAACTTGTACTTGCCCTGACATTGGTCCGGTGTGTGGCTGTATTGTAGAACTTGGACTTGCCCTGACATTGGTCCGGTGTGTGGCTGTATTGTAGAACTTGTACTTGCCCTACTTGTACTTGCCCTGACATTGGCCCGGTGTGTGGCTGTAATGTAGAACTTGTACTTGCCCTGACATCGGTCCGGTGTGTGGCTGTATTGTAGAACTTGTTCTTGCCCTGACATCCGTCCGGTGTGTGGCTGTATTGTAGAACTTGTACTTGCCCTGACATGGGTCCGGTGTGTGGCTGTATTGTAGAACTTGTACTTGCCCAGACATCCGTCCGGTGTGTGGCTGTATTGTAGAACTTGTACTTGCCCTGACATCCGTCCGGTGTGTGGCTGTATATACTTGCCCTGACATCCGTCCGGTGTGTGGCTGTATTGTAGAACTTGTACTTGCCCTGACATCCGTCCGGTGTGTGGCTGTATTGTAGAACTTGTACTTGCCCTGACATCGGTCCGGTGTGTGGCTGTATTGTAGAACTTGTACTTGCCCTGACATCGGTCCGGTGTGTGGCTGTATTGTAGAACTTTTACTTGCCGTGACATCGGTCCGGTGTGTGGCTGTATTGTAGAACTTGTACTTGCCCTGACATCGGTCTGGTGTGTGGCTGTATTGTAGAACTTGTACTTGCTCTGACATCTGTCCGGTGTGTGGCTGTATTGTAGAACTTGTACTTGCCCTGACATCGGTCCGGTGTACGGCTGTATTGCAGAACTTGTACTTGCCCTGACATCGGTCCGGTGAGTGGCTGTATTGTAGAACTTGTACTTGCCCTGACATCGGTCCGGTGTGTGGCTGTATTGTGGAACTTGTACTTGCCCTGACATTGGTCCGGTGTGTGGCTGTATTGTGGAACTTGTACTTGCCCTGACATTGGTCCGGTGTGTGGCTGTATTGTAGAACTTGGACTTGCCCTGACATTGGTCCGGTGTGTGGCTGTATTGTAGAACTTGTACTTGCCCTACTTGTACTTGCCCTGACATTGGCCCGGTGTGTGGCTGTAATGTAGAACTTGTACTTGCCCTGACATCGGTCCGGTGTGTGGCTGTATTGTAGAACTTGTTCTTGCCCTGACATCCGTCCGGTGTGTGGCTGTATTGTAGAACTTGTACTTGCCCTGACATGGGTCCGGTGTGTGGCTGTATTGTAGAACTTGTACTTGCCCAGACATCCGTCCGGTGTGTGGCTGTATTGTAGAACTTGTACTTGCCCTGACATCCGTCCGGTGTGTGGCTGTATATACTTGCCCTGACATCCGTCCGGTGTGTGGCTGTATTGTAGAACTTGTACTTGCCCTGACATCCGTCCGGTGTGTGGCTGTATTGTAGAACTTGTACTTGCCCTGACATCGGTCCGGTGTGTGGCTGTATTGTAGAACTTGTACTTGCCCTGACATCGGTCCGGTGTGTGGCTGTATTGTAGAACTTGTACTTGCCCTGACATCGGTCCGGTGTGTGGCTGTATTGTAGAACTTGTACTTGCCCTGACATCGGTCCGGTGTGTGGCTGTAATGTAGAACTTGTACTTGCCCTGACATCGGTCCGGTGTGTGGCTGTATTGTTGAACTTGTACTTGCCCTGACATCGGTCCGGTGTGTGGCTGTATTGTAGAACTTGTACTTGCCCTGACATCGGTCCGGTGTGTGGCTGTATTGTAGAACTTGTACTTGCCCTGACATCGGTCCGGTGTGTGGCTGTATTGTAGACCTTGTACTTGCCGTGACATCGGTCCGGTGTGTGGCTGTATTGTAGAACTTGTACTTGCCGTGACATCGGTCCGGTGTGTGGCTGTATTGTAAAACTTTTACTTGCCGTGACATCGGTCCGGTGTGTGGCTGTATTGTAGAACTTGTACTTGCCCTGACATCGGTCCGGTGTGTGGCTGTATTGTAGAAGTTGTACTTGCCCTGACATCGGTCCGGTGTGTGGCTGTATTGTAGAACTTGTACTTGCTCTGACATCTGTCCGGTGTGTGGCTGTATTGTCGAACTTGTACTTGCCCTGACATCTGTCCGGTGTGTGGCTGTATTGTAGAACTTGTACTTGCCCTGACATCGGTCCGGTGTGTGGCTGTATTGTAGAACTTGTACTTGCCCTGACATCCGTCTGGTGTGTGGCTGTATTGTAGAACTTGTACTTGCCCTGACATTCGTCCGGTGTGTGGCTGTATTGTAGAACTTGTACTTGCCCTGACATTGGTCCGGTGTGTGGCTGTATTGTAGAACTTGGACTTGCCCTGACATTGGTCCGGTGTGTGGCTCTATTGTAGAACTTGGACTTGCCCTGACATTGGTCCGGTGTGTGGCTGTATTGTAGAACTTGGACTTGCCCTGACATTGGTCCGGTGTACGGCTGTATTGTAGAACTTGTACTTGCCCTGACATTGGTCCGGTGTACGGCTGTATTGTAGAACTTGTACTTGCCCTGACATTGGTCCGGTGTACGGCTGTATTGTAGAACTTGTACTTGCCCTGACATTGGTCCGGTGTACGGCTGTATTGTAGAACTTGTACTTGCCCTGACATTGGTCCGGTGTACGGCTGTATTGTAGAACATGTACTTGCCCTGACATTGGTCCGGTGTACGGCTGTATTGTAGAACTTGTACTTGCCCTGACATTGGTCCGGTGTACGGCTGTATTGTAGAACTTGTACTTGCCCTGACATTGGTCCGGTGTATGGCTGTATTGTAGAACTTGTACTTGCCCTGACATTGGTCCGGTGTACGGCTGTATTGTAGAACTTGTACTTGCCCTGACATTGGTCCGGTGTACGGCTGTATTGTAGAGCTTGTACTTGCCCTGACATCGGTCCGGTGTGTGGCTGTATTGTAGACCTTGTACTTGCCCTGACATCGGTCCGGTGTGTGGCTGTATTGTGGAACTTGTACTTGCCCTGACATCGGTCCGGTGTGTGGCTGTATTGTAGAACTTGTACTTGCCCTGACATCGGTCCGGTGTGTGGCTGTATTGTAGAACTTGTACTTGCCCTGACATCGGTCCGGTGTGTGGCTGTATTGTAGACCTTGTACTTGCCCTGACATCGGTCCGGTGTGTGGCTGTATTGTGGAACTTGTACTTGCCCTGACATCGGTCCGGTGTGTGGCTGTATTGTAGAACTTGTACTTGCCCTGACATCGGTCTGGTGTGTGGCTGTATTGTAGAACTTGTACTTGCCCTGACATTGGTCCGGTGTGTGGCTGTATTGTAGAACTTGTACTTGCCCTACTTGTACTTGTCCTGACATTGGTCCGGTGTGTGGCTGTAATGTAGAACTTGTACTTGCCCTGACATTGGTCCGGTGTGGCTGTATCATAGAACTTGTACTTGCCTTGACATTGGTCTGGTGTGTGGCTGTATTGTAGAACTTGTACTTGCCCAGACATTGGTCCGGTGTGTGGCTGTATTGTAGAACTTGTACTTGCCCTGACATTGGTCCGGTGTGTGGCTGTATTGTAGAACTTGTACTTGCCCTGAAATTGGTCCGGTGTGTGGCTGTATTGTAGAACTTGTACTTGCCCTGACATTGGTCCGGTGTGTGGCTGTATTGTAGAACTTGTACTTGCCCTGACATTGGTCCGGTGTGTGGCTGTATTGTAGAACTTGTACTTGCCCTGACATTGGTCCGGTGTGTGGCTGTATTGTAGAACTTGTACTTTACCTTCCATTGGTCCGGTGTGTGGCTGTATTGTAGAACTTGTACTTGCCCTGCCATTGGTCCGGTGTGTGGCTGTATTGTAGAACTTCTCATTGCCCTGACATTGGCCCGGTGTGTGGCTGTATTGTAGAACTTGTACTTGCCCTGACATTCGTCCGGTGTGTGGCTGTATTGTAGAACTTGTACTTGCCCTGACATTGGTCCGGTGTGTGGCTATATTGTAGAACTTGTACTTGCCCTGACATTGGTCCGGTGTGTGGCTGTATTGTAGAACTTGTACTTGCCCTGACATGGGTCCGGTGTGTGGCTGTATTGTAGAACTTGTACTTGCCCTGACATGGGTCCGGTGTGTGGCTGTATTTTAGAACTTGTACTTGCCCCGACATCCGTCCGGTGTGTGGCTGTATTGTAGAACTTGTTCTTGCCCTGACATCCGTCCGGTGTGTGGCTGTATTGTAGAAATTGTACTTTCCCTGACATGGGTCCGGTGTGTGGCTGTATTGTAGCACTTGTACTTGCCCAGACATCCGTCCGGTGTGTGGCTGTATTGTAGAACTTGTACTTGCCCTGACATCCGTCCGGTGTGTGGCTGTATATACTTGCCCTGACATCCTTCCGGTGTGTGGCTGTATTGTAGAACTTGTACTTGCCCTGACATCGGTCCGGTGTGTGGCTGTATTGTAGAACTTGTACTTGCCCTGACATCGGTCCGGTGTGTGGCTGTATTGTAGAACTTGTACTTGCCCTGACATCGGTCCGGTGTGTGGCTGTATTGTAGAACTTGTACTTGCCCTGACATCGGTCCGGTGTGTGGCTGTATTGTAGAACTTGTACTTGCCCTGACATCGGTCCGGTGTGTGGCTGTAATGTAGAACTTGTACTTGCCCTGACATCGGTCCGGTGTGTGGCTGTATTGTAGAACTTGTACTTGCCCTGACATCGGTCCGGTGTGTGGCTGTATTGTAGAACTTTTACTTGCCGTGACATCAGTCCGGTGTGTGGCTGTATTGTAGAACTTGTACTTGCCCTGACATCGGTCCGGTGTGTGGCTGTATTGTAGAACTTGTACTTGCTCTGACATCTGTCCGGTGTGTGGCTGTATTGTAGAACTTGTACTTGCCCTGACATTGGTCCGGTGTACGGCTGTATTGCAGAACTTGTACTTGCCCTGACATCGGTCCGGTGTGTGGCTGTATTGTAGAACTTGTACTTGCCCTGACATTGGTCCGGTGTGTGGCTGTATTGTGGAACTTGTACTTGCCCTGACATTGGTCCGGTGTGTGGCTGTATTGTGGAACTTGTACTTGCCCTGACATTGGTCCGGTGTGTGGCTGTATTGTAGAACTTGGACTTGCCCTGACATTGGTCCGGTGTGTGGCTGTATTGTAGAACTTGTACTTGCCCTACTTGTACTTGCCCTGACATTGGTCCGGTGTGTGGCTGTAATGTAGAACTTGTACTTGCCCTGACATTGGTCCGGTGTGTGGCTGTATCGTAGAACTTGTACTTGCCCTGACATTGGTCCGGTGTGTGGCTGTATCGTAGAACTTGTACTTGCCCTGACATTGGTCCGGTGTGTGGCTGTATTGTAGAACTTGTACTTGCCCTGACATTGGTCCGGTGTGTGGCTGTATCGTAGAACTTGTACTTGCCCTGAAATTGGTCCGGTGTGTGGCTGTATCGTAGAACTTGTACTTGCCCTGACATTGGTCCTGTGTGTGGCTGTATTGTAGAACTTGTACTTGCCCTGACATTGGTCCGGTGTGTGGCTGTATTGTAGAACTTGTACTTGCCCTGACATTGGTCCGGTGTGTGGCTGTATTGTAGAACTTGTACTTGACCTTCCATTGGTCCGGTGTGTGCCTGTATTGTAGAACTTGTACTTGCCCTGCCATTGGTCCGGTGTGTGGCTGTATTGTAGAACTTGTAATTGCCCTGACATTGGTCCGCTGTGTGGCTGTATTGTAGAACTTGTACTTGCCCTGAACTTGCCCTGACATGGGTCCGGTGTGTGGCTATATTGTAGAACTTGTACTTGCCCTGACATGGGTCAGGTGTGTGGCTGTATTGTAGAACTTGTACTTGCCCCGACATCCGTCCGGTGTGTGGCTGTATTGTAGAACTTTTACTTGCCCCGACATCCGTCCGGTGTGTGGCTGTATTGTAGAACTTGTACTTGCCCTGACATCCGTCCGGTGTGTGGCTGTATTGTAGAACTTGTACTTGCCCTGACATCCGTCCGGTGTGTGGCTGTATTGTAGAACTTGTACTTGCCCTGACATCCGTCCGGTGTGTGGCTGTATTGTAGAACTTGTACTTGCCCTGACATCCGTCCGATGTGTGGCTGTATTGTAGAACTTGTACTTGCCCTGACATCCGTCGGGTGTGTGGCTGTATTGTAGAACTTGTACTTGCCCTGACATCCGTCCGGTGTGTGGCTGTATTGTAGAACTTGTACTTGCCCTGACATCCGTCCGGTGTGTGGCTGTATTGTAGAACTTGTACTTGCCCTGACATCGGTCCGGTGTGTGGCTGTATTGTAGAACTTGTACTTGCCCTGACATCGGTCCGGTGTGTGGCTGTATTGTAGAACTTGTACTTGCCCTGACATTCGTCCGGTGTGTGGCTGTATTGTAGAACTTGTACTTGCCCTGACATCGGTCCGGTGTGTGGCTGTATTGTAGAACTTGTACTTGCCCTGACATCCGTCCGGTGTGTGGCTGTATTGTAGAACTTGTACTTGCCCTGACATCCGTCCGGTGTGTGGCTGTATTGTAGAACTTGTACTTGACCTGACATCCGTCCGGTGTGTGGCTGTATTGTAGAACTTGTACTTGCCCTGACATCGGTCCGGTGTGTGGCTGTATTGTAGAACTTGTACTTGCCCTGACATCGGTCCGGTGTGTGGCTGTATTGTAGAACTTGTACTTGCCCTGACATCGGTCCGGTGTGTGGCTGTATTGTAGAACTTGTACTTGCCCTGACATCGGTCCGGTGTGTGGCTGTATTGTAGAACTTGTACTTGCCCTGACATCGGTCCGGTGTGTGGCTGTATTGTAGAACTTGTACTTGCCCTGACATCGGTCCGGTGTGTGGCTGTATTGTAGACCTTGTACTTGCCCTGACATCGGTCCGGTGTGTGGCTGTATTGTGGAACTTGTACTTGCCCTGACATCGGTCCGGTGTGTGGCTGTATTGTAGAACTTGTACTTGCCCTGATATCGGTCCGGTGTGTGGCTGTATTGTAGAACTTGTACATGCCCTGACATTGGTCCGGTGTGTGGCTGTATTGTAGAACTTGTACTTGCCCTGACATTGGTCCGGTGTGTGGATGTATTGTAGAACTTGTACTTTACCTTCCATTGGTCCGGTGTGTGGCTGTATTGTAGAACTTGTACTTGCCCTGATATCGGTCCGGTGTGTGGCTGTATTGTAGAACTTGTACATGCCCTGACATTGGTCCGGTGTGTGGCTGTATTGTAGAACTTGTACTTGCCCTGACATTGGTCCGGTGTGTGGATGTATTGTAGAACTTGTACTTTACCTTCCATTGGTCCGGTGTGTGGCTGTATTGTAGAACTTCTAATTGCCCTGACATTGGCCCGGTGTGTGGCTGTATTGTAGAACTTGTACTTGCCCTGACATTCGTTCCGTGTGTGGCTGTATTGTAGAACTTGTACTTGCCCTGACATTGGTCCGGTGTGTGGCTATATTGTAGAACTTGTACTTGCCCTGACATTGGTCTGGTGTGTGGCTGTATTGTAGAACTTGTACTTGCCCTGACATGGGTCCGGTGTGTGGCTGTATTGTAGAACTTGTACTTGCCCGGACATGGGTCCGGTGTGTAGCTGTATTTTAGAACTTGTACTTGCCCCGACATCCGTCCGGTGTGTGGCTGTATTGTAGAACTTGTACTTGCCCTGACATGGGTCCGGTGTGTGGCTGTATTGTAGAACTTGTACTTGCCCTGACATGGGTCCGGTGTGTGGCTGTATTGTAGAACTTGTACTTGCCCAGACATCCGTCCGGTGTGTGGCTGTATTGTAGAACTTGTACTTGCCCTGACATCCGTCCGGTGTGTGGCTGTATATACTTGCCCTGACATCCGTCCGGTGTGTGGCTGTATTGTAGAACTTGTACTTGCCCTGACATCGGTCCGGTGTGTGGCTGTATTGTAGAACTTGTACTTGCCCTGACATCGGTCCGGTGTGTGGCTGTATTGTAGAACTTGTACTTGCCCTGACATCGGTCCGGTGTGTGGCTGTATTGTAGAACTTGTACTTGCCCTGACATCGGTCCGGTGTGTGGCTGTATTGTAGAACTTGTACTTGCCCTGACATCGGTCCGGTGTGTGGCTGTAATGTAGAACTTGTACTTGCCCTGACATCGGTCCGGTGTGTGGCTGTATTGTAGAACTTGTACTTGCCCTGACATCGGTCCGGTGTGTGGCTGTATTGTAGAACTTTTACTTGCCGTGACATCGGTTCGGTGTGTGGCTGTATTGTAGAACCTGTACTTGCCCTGACATCGGTCCGGTGTGTGGCTGTATTGTAGAACTTGTACTTGCTCTGACATCTGTCCGGTGTGTGGCTGTATTGTAGAACTGGTACTTGCCCTGACATTGGTCCGGTGTACGGCTGTATTGCAGAACTTGTACTTGCCCTGACATCGGTCCGGTGTGTGGCTGCATTGTAGAACTTGTACTTGCCCTGACATTAGTCCGGTGTGTGGCTGTATTGTGGAACTTGTACTTGCCCTGACATTGGTCCGGTGTGTGGCTGTATTGTGGAACTTGTACTTGCCCTGACATTGGTCCGGTGTGTGGCTGTATTGTAGAACTTGGACTTGCCCTGACATTGGTCCGGTGTGTGGCTGTATTGTAGAACTTGTACTTGCCCTACTTGTACTTGCCCTGACATTGGTCCGGTGTGTGGCTGTAATGTAGAACTTGTACTTGCCCTGACATTGGTCCGGTGTGTGGCTGTATCGTAGAACTTGTACTTGCCCTGACATTGGTCCGGTGTGTGGCTGTATCGTAGAACTTGTACTTGCCCTGACATTGGTCCGGTGTGTGGCTGTATTGTAGAACTTGTACTTGCCCTGACATTGGTCCGGTGTGTGGCTGTATCGTAGAACTTGTACTTGCCCTGAAATTGGTCCGGTGTGTGGCTGTATCGTAGAACTTGTACTTGCCCTGACATTGGTCCTGTGTGTGGCTGTATTGTAGAACTTGTACTTGCCCTGACATTGGTCCGGTGTGTGGCTGTATTGTAGAACTTGTACTTGCCCTGACATTGGTCCGGTGTGTGGCTGTATTGTAGAACTTGTACTTGACCTTCCATTGGTCCGGTGTGTGCCTGTATTGTAGAACTTGTACTTGCCCTGACATTGGTCCGGTGTGTGGCTGTATTGTAGAACTTGTAATTGCCCTGACATTGGTCCGCTGTGTGGCTGTATTGTAGAACTTGTACTTGCCCTGACATTCGTCCGGTGTGTGGCTGTATTGTAGAACTTGTACTTGCCCTGACATTGGTCCGGTGTGTGGCTGTATTGTAGAACTTGTACTTGCCCTGACATTGGTCCGGTGTGTGGCTGTATTGTAGAACTTGTACTTGCCCTGACATGGGTCCGGTGTGTGGCTGTATTGTAGAACTTGTACTTGCCCTGACATGGGTCAGGTGTGTGGCTGTATTGTAGAACTTGTACTTGCCCCGACATCCGTCCGGTGTGTGGCTGTATTGTAGAACTTGTACTTGCCCCGACATCCGTCCGGTGTGTGGCTGTATTGTAGAACTTGTACTTGCCCCGACATCGGTCCGGTGTGTGGCTGTATTGTAGAACTTGTACTTGCCCCGACATCCGTCCGGTGTGTGGCTGTATTGTAGAACTTGTACTTGCCCTGACATCCGTCCGGTGTGTGGCTGTATTGTAGAACTTGTACTTGCCCTGACATCCGTCCGGTGTGTGGCTGTATTGTAGAACTTGTACTTGCCCTGACATCCGTCCGGTGTGTGGCTGTATTGTAGAACTTGTACTTACCCTGACATCCGTCCGGTGTGTGGCTGTATTGTAGAACTTGTACTTGCCCTGACATCGGTCCGGTGTGTGGCTGTATTGTAGAACTTGTACTTGCCCTGACATCGGTCCGGTGTGTGGCTGTATTGTAGAACTTGTACTTGCCCTGACATCGGTCCGGTGTGTGGCTGTATTGTAGAACTTGTACTTGCCCTGACATTCGTCCGGTGTGTGGCTGTATTGTAGAACTTGTACTTGCCCTGACATCGGTCCGGTGTGTGGCTGTATTGTAGAACTTGTACTTGCCCTGACATCCGTCCGGTGTGTGGCTGTATTGTAGAACTTGTACTTGCCCTGACATCCGTCCGGTGTGTGGCTGTATTGTAGAACTTGTACTTGCCCTGACATCCGTCCGGTGTGTGGCTGTATTGTAGAACTTGTACTTGCCCTGACATCCGTCCGGTGTGTGGCTGTATTGTAGAACTTGTACTTGCCCTGACATCGGTCCGGTGTGTGGCTGTATTGTAGAACTTGTACTTGCCCTGACATCGGTCCGGTGTGTGGCTGTATTGTAGAACTTGTACTTGCCCTGACATCGGTCCGGTGTGTGGCTGTATTGTAGAACTTGTACTTGCCCTGACATTGGTCCGGTGTGTGGCTGTATTGTAGAACTTGTACTTGCCCTGACATCGGTCCGGTGTGTGGCTGTATTGTAGAACTTGTACTTGCCCTGACATCGGTCCGGTGTGTGGCTGTATTGTAGACCTTGTACTTGCCCTGACATCGGTCCGGTGTGTGGCTGTATTGTGGAACTTGTACTTGCCCTGACATCGGTCCGGTGTGTGGCTGTATTGTAGAACTTGTACTTGCCCTGACATCGGTCCGGTGTGTGGCTGTATTGCAGAACTTGTACATGCCCTGACATCGGTCCGGTGTGTGGCTGTATTGTAGAACTTGTACTTGACCTGACATCGGTCCGGTGTGTGGCTGTATTGTAGAACTTGTAATTGCCCTGACATCGGTCCGCTGTGTGGCTGTATTGTAGAACTTGTACTTGCCCTGACATTCGTCCGGTGTGTGGCTGTATTGTAGAACTTGTACTTGCCCTGACATTGGTCCGGTGTGTGGCTGTATTGTAGAACTTGTACTTGCCCTGACATGGGTCCGGTGTGTGGCTGTATTGTAGAACTTGTACTTGCCCTGACATGGGTCAGGTGTGTACTGTATTGTAGAACTTGTACTTGCCCCGACATCCGTCCGGTGTGTGGCTGTATTGTAGAACTTGTACTTGCCCCGACATCCGTCCGGTGTGTGGCTGTATTGTAGAACTTGTACTTGCCCTGACATCGGTCTGGTGTGTGGCTGTATTGTAGAACTTGTACTTGCCCTGACATCCGTCCGGTGTGTGGCTGTATTGTAGAACTTGTACTTGCCCTGACACCTGTCTGGTGTGTGGCTGTATTGTAGAACTTGTTCTTGCCCTGACATCGGTCCGGTGTGTGGCTGTATTGTAGAACTTGTACTTGCCCTGACATCGGTCCGGTGTGTGGCTGTATTGTAGAACTTGTACTTGCCCTGACATCGGTCCGGTGTGTGGCTGTATTGTAGAACTTGTACTTGCCCTGACATCGGTCCGGTGTGTGGCTGTATTCTAGAACTTGTACTTGCCCTGACATCGGTCCGGTGTGTGGCTGTATTGTAGAACTTGTACTTGCCCTGACATCGGTCCGGTGTGTGTCTGTATTGTAGACCTTGTACTTGCCCTGACATCGGTCCGGTGTGTGGCTGTATTGCGGAATTTGTACTTGCCCTGACATCGGTCCGGCGTGTGGCTGTATTGTAGAACTTGTACTTGCCCTGACATCGGTCCGGTGTGTGGCTGTATTGTAGAACTTGTACTTGCCCTGACATTGGTCCGGTGTGTGGCTGTATTGTAGAACTTGTACTTGCCCTACTTGTACTTGCCCTGACATTGGTCCGGTGTGTGGCTGTAATGTAGAACTTGTACTTGCCCTGACATTGGTCCGGTGTGTGGCTGTATCATAGAACTTGTACTTGCCCTGACATTGGTCCGGTGTGTGGCTGTATTGTAGAACTTGTACTTGCCCTGACATTGGTCCGGTGTGTGGCTGTATTGTAGAACTTGTACTTGCCCTGACATTGGTCCGATGTGTGGCTGTATTGTAGAACTTGTACTTGCCCTGAAATTGGTCCGGTGTGTGGCTGTATTGTAGAACTTGTACTTGCCCTGACATTGGTCCGGTGTGTGGCTGTATTGTAGAACTTGTACTTGCCCTGACATTGGTCTGGTGTGTGGCTGTATTGTAGAACTTGTACTTGCCCTGACATTGGTCCGGTGTGTGGCTGTATTGTAGAACTTGTACTTGACCTTCCATTGGTCCGGTGTGTGGCTGTATTGTAGAACTTGTACTTGCCCTGCCATTGGTCCGGTGTGTGGCTGTATTGTAGAACTTCTAATTGCCCTGACATTGGTCCGGTGTGTGGCTGTATTGTAGAACTTGTACTTGCCCTGACATTCGTCCGGTGTGTGGCTGTATTGTAGAACTTGTACTTGCCCTGACATTGGTCCGGTGTGTGGCTGTATTGTAGAACTTGTACTTGCCCTGACATTGGTCTGGTGTGTGGCTGTATTGTAGAACTTGTACTTGCCCTGACATGGGTCCGGTGTGTGGCTGTATTGTAGAACTTGTACTTGCCCTGACATGGGTCCGGTGTGTGGCTGTATTGTAGAACTTGTACTTGCCCCGACATCCGTCCGGTGTGTGGCTGTATTGTAGAACTTGTACTTGCCCTGACATCCGTCCGGTGTGTGGCTGTATTGTAGAACTTGTACTTGCCCTGACATGGGTCCGGTGTGTGGCTGTATTGTAGAACTTGTACTTGCCCTGACATCCGTCCGGTGTGTGGCTGTATATACTTGCCCTGACATCCGTCCGGTGTGTGGCTGTATTGTAGAACTTGTACTTGCCCTGACATCCGTCCGGTGTGTGGCTGTATTGTAGAACTTGTACTTGCCCTGACATCGGTCCGGTGTGTGGCTGTATTGTAGAACTTGTACTTGCCCTGACATCGGTCTGGTGTGTGGCTGTATTGTAGAACTTGTACTTGCCCTGACATCGGTCTGGTGTGTGGCTGTATTGTAGAACTTGTACTTGCCCTGACATCGGTCCGGTGTGTGGCTGTAATGTAGAACTTGTACTTGCCCTGACATCGGTCCGGTGTGTGGCTGTATTGTTGAACTTGTACTTGCCCTGACATCGGTCCGGTGTGTGGCTGTATTGTAGAACTTGTACTTGCCCTGACATCGGTCCGGTGTGTGGCTGTATTGTAGAACTTGTACTTGCCCTGACATCGGTCCGGTGTGTGGCTGTATTGTAAAACTTTTACTTGCCGTGACATCGGTCCGGTGTGTGGCTGTATTGTAGAACTTGTACTTGCCGTGACATCGGTCCGGTGTGTGGCTGTATTGTAGAACTTGTACTTGCCCTGACATCGGTCCGGTGTGTGGCTGTATTGTAGAACTTGTACTTGCTCTGACATCTGTCCGGTGTGTGGCTGTATTGTCAAACTTGTACTTGCCCTGACATCTGTCCGGTGTGTGGCTGTATTGTAGAACTTGTACTTGCCCTGACATCGGTCCGGTGTGTGGCTGTATTGTAGAACTTGTACTTGCCCTGACATCCGTCCGGTGTGTGGCTGTATTGTAGAACTTGTACTTGCCCTGACATCGGTCCGGTGTGTGGCTGTATTGTAGAACTTGGACTTGCCCTGACATCGGTCCGGTGTGTGGCTGTATTGTAGAACTTGGACTTGCCCTGACATTGGTCCGGTGTGTGGCTGTATTGTAGAACTTGGACTTGCCCTGACATTGGTCCGGTGTGTGGCTGTATTGTAGAACTTGGACTTGCCCTGACATTGGTCCGGTGTACGGCTGTATTGTAGAACTTGTACTTGCCCTGACATTGGTCCGGTGTACGGCTGTATTGTAGAACTTGTACTTGCCCTGACATTGGTCCGGTGTACGGCTGTATTGTAGAACTTGTACTTGCCCTGACATTGGTCCGGTGTACGGCTGTATTGTAGAACATGTACTTGCCCTGACATTGGTCCGGTGTACGGCTGTATTGTAGAACTTGTACTTGCCCTGACATTGGTCCGGTGTACGGCTGTATTGTAGAACTTGTACTTGCCCTGACATTGGTCCGGTGTACGGCTGTATTGTAGAACTTGTACTTGCCCTGACATTGGTCCGGTGTACGGCTGTATTGTAGAACTTGTACTTGCCCTGACATTGGTCCGGTGTACGGCTGTATTGTAGAGCTTGTACTTGCCCTGACATTGGTCCGGTGTACAGCTGTATTGTAGAGCTTGTACTTGCCCTGACATCGGTCCGGTGTGTGGCTGTATTGTAGAACTTGTACTTGCCCTGACATCGGTCCGGTGTGTGGCTGTATTGTAGAACTTGTACTTGCCGTGACATCGGTCCGGTGTGTGGCTGTATTGTAGAACTTTTACTTGCCGTGACATCGGTCCGGTGTGTGGCTGTATTGTAGAACTTGTATTTGCCGTGACATCGGTCCGGTGTGTGGCTGTATTGTAGAACTTGTACTCGCCCTGGACATCGATCCGGTGTATGGCTGTATTGTATAACTTGTACTTGCCCTGACATCGGTCCGGTGTGTGGCTGTATTGTAGAACTTGTACTTGCTCTGACATCTGTCCGGTGTGTGGCTGTATTGTAGAACTTGTACTTGCCCTGACATCTGTCCGGTGTGTGGCTGTATTGTAGAGCTTCTACTTGCCCTGACATTCGTCCGGTGTGTGGCTCTATTGTAGAACTTGGACTTGCCCTGACATCCGTCTGGTGTGTGGCTGTATTGTAGAACTTGGACTTGCCCTGACATTCGTCCGGTGTGTGGCTGTATTGTAGAACTTGGACTTGCCCTGACATTGGTCCTGTGTGTGGCTGTATTGTAGAACTTGGACTTGCCCTGACATTGGTCCGGTGTGTGGCTGTATTGTAGAACTTGGACTTGCCCTGACATTCTTCCGGTGTGTGGCTGTATTGTAGAACTTGGACTTGCCCTGACATTGGTCCGGTGTACGGCTGTATTGTAGAACTTGTACTTGCCCTGACATTGGTCCGGTGTACGGCTGTATTGTAGAACTTGTACTTGCCCTGACATTGGTCCGGTGTACGGCTGTATTGTAGAACGTGTACTTGCCCTGACATTGGTCAGGTGTACGGCTGTATTGTAGAACTGGTACTTGCCCTGACATTGGTCCGGTGTACGGCTGTATTGTAGAACTGGTACTTGCCCTGACATTGGTCCGGTGTACGGCTGTATTGTAGAGCTTGTACTTGCCCTGACATTGGTCCGGCTTACGGCTGTATTGTAGAGCTTGTACTTGCCCTGACATTGGTCCGGTGTACGGCTGTATTGTAGAGCTTGTACTTGCCCTGACATTGGTCCGATGTACGGCTGTATTGTAGAGCTTGTACTTGCCCTGACATCGGTCCGGTGTACGGCTGTATTGTAGAACTTGTACTTGCCCTGACATCGGTCCGGTGTGTGGCTGTATTGTAGAGCTTGTACTTGCCCTGACATCGGTCCGGTGTGCGGCTGTATTGTAGAGCTTGTACTTGCCCTGACATCGGTCCGGTGTGTGGCTGTATTGTAGAACTGGTACTTGCCGTGACATCGGTCCGGTGTGTGGCTTTATTGTAGAACTTGTACTTGCCGTGACATCGGTCCGGTGTGTGGCTGTATTGTAGAACTTTTACTTGCCGTGACATCGGTCCGGTGTGTGGCTGTATTGTAGAACTTGTACTTGCCCTGACATCGGTCCGGTGTGTGGCTGTATTGTAGAACTTGTACTTGCTCTGACATCTGTCTGGTGTGTGGCTGTATTGTAGAACTTGTACTTGCTCTGACATCTGTCCGGTGTGTGGCTGTATTGTAGAACTTGTACTTGCCCTGACATCTGTCCGGTGTGTGGCTGTATTGTAGAACTTGTACTTGCCCTGACATCCGTCCGTTGTGTGGCTGTATTGTAGAACTTGGACTTGCCCTGACATCCGTCCGGTGTGTGGCTGTATTGTAGAACTTGGACTTGCCCTGACATCCGTCCGGTGTGTGGCTGTATTGTAGAACTTGGACTTGCCCTGACATCGGTCCTGTGTGTGGCTGTATTGTAGAACTTGGACTTGCCCTGACATTGGTCCGGTGTGTGGCTGTATTGTAGAACTTGGACTTGCCCTGACATTGGTCCGGTGTGTGGCTGTATTGTAGAACTTGGACTTGCCCTGACATTGGTCCGGTGTACGGCTGTATTGTAGAACTTTTACTTGCCCTGACATTGGTCCGGTGTACGGCTGTATTGTAGAACTTGTACTTGCCCTGACATTGGTCCGGTGTACGGCTGTATTGTAGAACTGGTACTTGCCCTGACATTGGTCCGGTGTACGGCTGTATTGTAGAACTTGTACTTGCCCTGACATTGGTCCGGTGTACGGCTGTGTTGTAGAACGTGTACTTGCCCTGACATTGGTCCGGTGTACGTCTGTATTGTAGAACATGTACTTGCCCTGACATGTGTCCGGTGTACGGCTGTATTGTAGAACTTGTACTTGCCCTGACATTGGTCCGGTGTGTGGCTGTATTGTAGAACTTGGACTTGCCCTGACATTGGTCCGGTGTGTGGCTGTATTGTAGAACTTGGACTTGCCCTGACATTGGTCCGGTGTACGGCTGTATTGTAGAACTTGTACTTGCCCTGACATTGGTCCGGTGTACGGCTGTATTGTAGAACTTGTACTTGCCCTGACATTGGTCCGGTGTACGGCTGTATTGTAGAACTGGTACTTGCCCTGACATTGGTCCGGTTTACGGCTGTGTTGTAGAACTTGTACTTGCCCTGACATTGGTCCGGTGTACGGCTGTGTTGTAGAACTTGTACTTGCCCTGACATTGGTCCGGTGTACGTCTGTATTGTAGAACATGTACTTGCCCTGACATGTGTCTGGTGTGCGGCTGTATTGTAGAACTTGTGCTTGCCCTGACATTGGTCCGGTGTACGGCTGTATTGTAGAACTTGTGCTTGCCCTGACATTGGTCCGGTGTACGGCTGTATTTTAGAACTTGTACTTGCCCTGACATTGGTCCGGTGTACGGCTGTATTGTAGAACTTGTTCTTGCCCTGACATTGGTCCGGTGGACGGCTGTATTGTAGAACTGGTACTTGCCCTGACATTGGTCCGGTGTACGGCTGTATTGTAGAACTTGTACTTGCCGTGACATCGGTCCGGTGTGTGGCTGTATTGTAGAACTTGTACTTGCCCTGACATTCGTCTGGTGTACAGCTGTATTGTAGAACTTGGACTTGCCCTGACATTGGTTCGGTGTACGGCTGTATTGTAGAACTTGTACTTGCCCTGACATTGGTCTGGTGTACGGCTGTATTGTAGAACTGGTACTTGCCCTGACATTGGTCCGGTGTACGGCTGTATTGTAGAACTTGTACTTGCCCTGACATTGGTCCGGTGTACGGCTGTATTGTAGAACTTGTACTCTCCCTGACATTGGTCCGGTGTACGTCTGTATTGTAGAACATGTACTTGCCCTGACATTGGTCCGGTGTACAGCTGTATTGTAGAACTTGTACTTGCCCTGACAATGGTCCGGTGTACGGCCTATTGTAGAACTTGTACTTGCCCTGACATTGGTCCGGTGTACGGCCGTATTGTAGAACTTGTTCTTGCCCTGACATTGGTCCGGTGTACGGCTGTATTGTAGAACTTGTACTTGCCCTGACATTGGTCCGGTGTACGGGTGTATTGTAGAGCTTGTACTTGCCCTGACATTGGTCCGGTGTACGGCTGTATTGTAGAGCTTGTACTTGCCCTGACATTGGTCCGGTGTACGGCTGTATTGTAGAACTTGTACTTGCCCTGACATTGGTCCGGTGTACGGCTGTATTGTAGAACTTGTATTTGCCCTGACATTGGTCCGGTGTATGGCTGTATTGTCGAACATGTACTTGTCCCCTTCATTTGAACATATGTGCCTGTCAATGTTGTCTCTGTTTATTCTCCAACTCCTTTCGTCTCTTCAGGATTTCAGCTTCTTCCATTTGTCTTTTTACTTCACTTGTAGTGGAACTTCTCATGGTGGGCAGTCTCTTCTTCATCCATGCGTTGGATTGTGGTTCTGCAGTTATTGAACTAGGCCTGGTGTGTGTGCATTCAATGTTTGCATGCTTGTGGTTGTGGCTGTCTGTAACCTTTTTGCGTTCACACTCTGCCGACCCTGTCTCCGGCTTTTACTTTTGCTTGATACCATACGTATATGTGTGATATTGTTGATCACATCCATTTCAAGTTCACTCATTCCTATGTCAGACCTCCTAGGGACTGGAATCACTATTAAGGGTCTGGGTGCTTTTGTGGGTGTCATACGTACATCATTAGGCGGGTGCACTGGAACTGAAACGCTTTGTGCACCAATAGAAAATGCAGTTCTAATCGTCAGTGACAGTAAAACAATGATAAATATAATACATAAATACACAATACCACCCTGTAAGTCAATCGGCAGCATTTACTTCCAGAAAAATACTAACGTCTCTCCTCCTGTGGGAGGACAAGGCTGCTGCTCTTAATCCCCATCTTGATCATCTGTTGAGAAATAATAACTTTTAATATACTTTCTAACCAATGTTATTTCTAGATTCTTCTGATTCTGCTTGTGAGTTGCAGGGACTAAAACAATTGCCTCTGTTTGCCTGAGCAATGGGTTGTCTATTGTCTCTGGATATAGTTTCTTTTTCTATATAAATGTCAAAATCAGGTAATAATTCAGTAAGTCTCATTAGTGTGCATGTACAAAATATACAAGTTCCCAATCGATTCCTGTGATCTGCTTCATTCCCGAAGACATGTTGTCCTTGTCAGTATAACAAAAGGTGAAATCTCTTGTACTGCTCTCGATCTGTCCATCGGTGGAACGTTTTAGAATCTTCTCAGATAGTTCTGTTGATGGTTGGAAAGTTCTACTTGCATCACGATAGCATGCAAGAGCATGCTGATCTGCGTGGAATTTGCTGGGTCCCTGATGAATGTGAGGACGTCAACATCGACAGGTCTCTCCACAAGCTCTGGAAAATCCTCGATTAGGTGAAAGAAAACGTTACTCGCCAACCTACTGTCTCCTGGTGACAGGGACATTTGTCCTTCCCTTGCTGAGTTTTGGGACTATTGGCTCTCACTCACTGTGAACAGTCTCTGCAATTTTGTGTGCATGAAGGGCAACTTGAATAAAAATTCCGTTCAGAATTATACTTAAACGTTCTGTGTTTCTTGGATCTCGAAGAAATGTCAATACGTCTGTAGTTCTTCTGACAAGATCTGGACAGTCTTCAATTAGGCAAAAGAACAATATGTTGATAAGCCTATCCGCTTCTTCCTCCTCACTGTATTCTGGAAGCAGGAGGAACTGCTCAGCAATCACAGTGAGCAGCCTCTTTATAGTCTTTTCGTTTTCAGGATCTTGAAAAAAGTCAGTGACACTGGTGAGCCTCCCCACCAATGACGGGTATGATCTCAGTACTAGCTCGAAGTATATTAATACATCTTTGGTGATGTTGCTACTGTGGGACACCATACGCGATTCCGAACAAAGTCTCTGGGCCTCATCACGAGGAAGGCAGTAAGGGGTTAACGGCGCCAGTAAAGGTGCCGGAGTCGTTAACCCCTTACCGCCGCATTACAAGGTTTGCTCGCGGGACCCGCTAAGGACGCCTGGTAACCAGGCGTCCTTAGCGGGTCCCGCGAGCAGACCAGGATGCTAACAACGGGCCCGTCATTCACGGGCCCCTTGTTAACATCATCCCCATTCCCATTGAGCCCTGTGGGGGCTGAAATGGGAATGGGGATGTAACGTGTCCAGGTTCCCTGAATGGGAAAATACTGGGCCCTCCAAGGTCGGAATGGCCCAGTATTTCCCCATTCAGGGAACCCGGATCCGGCACCCGGTATGGGGGTAGCCATGCCGCAAAAAGCATCATTGTTACATCCATACTCGTAATGAGGCCCTCTGTGTTGAAGGAGTCAGGATACTGGATTTTCTTCCAATTTGTGTGACCTCGATCAAAATTTGGCATATTCTTTTCTTAATCAAGGCTCCAGTGTGCCTCAGTACAAAGTTCAAAGTCGACAGACTATGTTGTGGATTCCATGTGCAGTTCTCTTCTTCAGCCTGCAACTAGGATGCACAGAGTGTCCTTTTTTAAGTCCTCATCTCCTTTTTTTTCTCAGAGGAATGTCCAAAATGAAGCCACAACTTTTGCACAAAAGTTCCTTGTCTTTGTTCTGCTGCCGGTCATGCGTTCTTCTTCCTCTTCATGGATCTCGTCTGCACGTGCTGTGGTTCTTCCCCATCGTCTGTAGTCTCTTCGCGCTGGGGTGCAAGCATGGGGCCTTCTCCGATGTATAGCTTGATGTCACCCAAAAAGATCCAAGCTCTTCTTCCTTGTAGCTTTACTGCAGAGGGAGTGCAGTCTTCCACTGTAAAGGGACCATCAAACCTTGGCTCGTCCCACTTTTTCCTAGTGTGGTTCTTTACCAAGATGTTATCTCCAGGGAAGATGGATGGTACACGTAATCCTTGATCTGTGTCAGCAGTAGTATCTCCTTCTGTGTTCCGTGTTGCCTTGCACCCTTTTCGTCGTCGCTGCAGCTAGCCTCAAATTACAGTAAGGCAAGATGTCATGCAATCCAAGTAATTTTGCGTTTCCAGTGACAGAAAAGATCCTCCAGGAATCTTCTTCCCCATTGCTGGTGGGACCAACCAGTTCAGCCAAACTGCAAGCCAGAACTCCCTCCTCTGGTTGAATTCGCTCTACAGAGCTACAGTGGGCCGGATAGCCAGGAAGGTCGGACCCTGCTTGGGTTTTAAGGCGAGCACCTTTTATTCGTTGCTTTGCTCTGCTGCTGGTTTCTTCCCTGTGTCGTGCAGGACCGTCCAGTGCAGGACTACTTCATGTCAGTCTGACAGTCGTTTCAGGAGCCGTGAGCCTGCAGGAACTACCAGGAACGTCCGCCTCAACTACAGCTTCTTCTCCATTTAAAGGTACTGTTCAAATCCGGTTGTTCGTTTCGTCCTGCCGCGGTGAAGGTGTGTGAAACCTTTCGCCAATCCAAGGGCTTACACTTCTCTTCTTATTAAACTAACTTTTCTACTGACCAACTTCGTCCAGAACTCTTGGCAAAGACTAAACCGCAAAATACTCTGAACTGTGTGATCTTGGGCAAAAGACTTTTGTCCTATTGACTTTGGCCCTAAGCCTTTTTGATTGGATTCCATCACTGTAGTTCCTCTTTCTAGATTGTCCTGCTTACTTACCTGTGGGTGCTGCTCAATTTCTGCCTAACTTTGTTTTTCCCTCCCTTTTTGAATTACTGAAGTGCCATTTTGCTCACACTTCATTTTGAGTTTAAACATGTCCAGAATCTATTGGGAGTGGTGTGGTGTATTAAGAGTGTGATTTTTCAACTGCTTTATATTAGTGAAATGTTATACAACTGATGTGTAAATAAATGTATATTCTTTTACGCAAAAACCTTGAGTCAGTGTTTGTTTGAATCATAGTAATTGCTGTCATTTGTGTAACTATTTGATACTGTTCACTTACTCTTGAGTTAAGTCTGGCTGCTAAGCCATCGCTACCACTTTACTGTGTAGTACAGGCTTGTACCAAAGGTGAATTTGTACTGTCACTTGTAGTCTTAATTGTGTGTGGTGTTCCCAAAGGGTACTGCATATAATTGTGCCTAACAGTCATAACACTGCCATTTGTGTATGAGAACAGGTAGAATTCCTCTGCATAATTGGGAATCCCTAAAACTGGTGCTGTGCAAATTGCTCTTTTGAGTTCAGCAAATCCTTCCTCCATGGTCTCAGACCATTCAATCTTTTCTTTTGTCACTTGTGCCTTCTTTAGGGCCTGAAGCAAAGGCTTGCTGTATGAGTTGTAGTCGAAGACCCATGCCCTGACATAATTGCAAAGGCCTAAGAAACTCTCCATCTGCTTTACCGTGTGTGGCTTGGCTGTGTTCAGTATGGCTTCAGCTCTCTCTGTGGTAACTCTATTCCCCTCATGTGAGATCAGCTGACCTATTCGTAGCACTTCTTGTTGACAATATTGTAACTTCTCTTTGTCAACCTTATATCCTTTTTCAGCCAATAGAGTCAATAGCTGAACAGAATCGTGTCTACATTTCTCCTCTGTTGTGCTGCAAATTAAGATGCCATCCACATATTGCAAGGCGACACTTTCTAATGCAATATTGCTTAGGTTCATCTGCAGGACTCTGTTAAAGAAGACTCTGTAAACTCTGTTTTCTAACTGCTTCTCTATTGACTATCCTGCTCTCCTCACTAAATCTGGTAGGAAGAAGTTTAAAAATGATATCCTGGTCTCTAATGCAGGCCTCCCTATCGTTGATACCTACACCAGTGCCTCCACCAAGGAAACTCTCACCGACATCCTCTTTGTTGTTCCTTCGCCAGACCTATGGACCCCTCATATGGTCTCTGTGCTCTCTCCTTTCTCCTCTTCTCCCATTAATGGTGGCACCCGTTGGGACACCCTTCTGGCCTCCTTCCACTCCTCCAAGGTCATCATGAATGTTTACTTGAATGGGACCGTCTTGGTCCAAGGCCCTCAGGCCAACCTTCACCTCTTTGATAGACGCTTCCCGCACCTCATCAATTTCCTTTTTTCCTTTCTTCTCCTGCTGTCCCCTCTCCCCCTTCCTCGGCTACCTCACCTCCCCCTTCTGCCTCCTCCGGGGCTACCTTAACTTCTCCCTCCCTCTGCCCCCTCTCTGGCTCCCTCTACACCTCTGAAGGGCATACCTCTGATCTGTAGCCCTCCCCGGAAGTCCTTCAAGAATGGCAACCTTCCCCATATTGCCACTCGTAACTCTCACTCTGTTGTCAAACACTCCTCTGACATCTGCCGCCTGCTGGAAGAACTTGACCTTGATGTCCTCGGTCTCACTGAGAGATGGTTCACGGCCAGCTCTGTCACTAGCTTTGACACACTCCTACCTGATGGCTACAAGATCCTCTCAGTGCCCAGGTCCAACCGCTCTGGAGGGGGTGTAGCTCTGATCTTCCCAGAGTGGATTCCTGCCTCTGTCACTTCTACACATGCCTACTCCTCTTTTGAATGCCTCGTCTGCAGGCTCTCTCTCTCCCCTAGCCATTCCCTCAGTGTGGCTACTATCTATCGGCCACCTGGTCAGATCTCCTCCTTCCTCTCTGAGTGGGCAGACCTCTCCTCCTCACTCCTGGCCTCGACTACTCAACTCCTCCTTCTTGGAGACTTTAACATCCACCTGAATGCCTCCTGCCCTCCCTCTGGACTCTTTTGTGACCTCTGCGACTCTCTCTCACTCACTATTCTCCCCTCTGGCCTGACTTACTCTGCAGGGCACACTCTGGATGTTCTTATCTCTTCTGACCTTCCTCTCTCTGTCCCCCTCTTTACTCCGCTCTCCTGGAGTGATCACTTTCTCTTATCCTCCCACCTCACCTTCCCTACCCCTCATGCCAAGCCATCTCCATCACTGCCACCCACCTTCTCAGTCATCCGACCCATGAAGCGCGTGTCGGTTGAGGATTTTGCCACCACCTTCTCATCCCTCCTCCCCCTTTGGCTGACTCTCACCCTGACACAGCCCTCTCCATGCTCCACTCTTCTATATCCGATACTCTTGATATCCTTGCCCCTGTCATGAGAATCCGCATGAAGTCCAAAGCCAAGTGCAACTCCTGGTACGACTCTGACCTCGTCACCCTAAAATGCAAGTGTAGGGTGGCTGAAAGGAAATGGCGTGCTTCATGTACATCCTCTGACAAACTGGCCTGCCGCCTGCTGCAAAGGCAATACCAGCTCTCCATCCTCACCAAGAAGAGAGCTCATATCCAAGCCCGAATCTATGCGGCATCTAACAACTCGGCTGAACTCTTTAAAAAGAATATGTAAGGAACTGGCCAATCCTGCCGCAGTCTCTACTTCTCCTTTACCTTCCCAGGCCCTCTCCACGGAACTGGCTTCTCACTTCATTTCTAAAACTCAGGACATCCTGTCCTCGCTCTCCTCCTATCGCCTCCCTCCCTCCATTCCCTGCTCCTTCTCTGGCCCTCCTGCATTCACCCCACCTCCCTCCTTCTCTGCCTTTCCCCTTTTCTCTGCAGACAAGGTTTCTAGACAAGTGTGATCTATGAAAGTCTCATTGAAGCAGGTTCACCCCTGTTCCTCCAAAACTATCAAGGACCATATCGACTCCCTTGCTCCTGCCCTGGCTGATTTCTGCAATCATTCCTTCGCCACTGGAGTCTTCCCATCCCCCCAGAAGCACTCCCTTGTGCACCCTCTTCTTAAGAAACCCTCTGCCAACCCCTCCTGCCCGGCTAACTATTGCCCAATCTCTATCACTCCCTTCCTGGGCAAGCTCCTGGAGAAACTGGCCATCTCCCAGCTTAATCTCCACACCAAATCTGTTGGTTGTCTTTATTACCATCAGTCCGGCTTCAGAGCTGCCAGAAGCACGGAAACTGCTCTCTTGAACATCCGTGAAGACATGCTCTCCAATCTCGACTCCAACACCCCATATGTCCTCATCTTGTTTGATCTCTCTTCTGCCTTTGACACTGTCAACCATGCCATCCTGCTCAACCGTCTCCGTGATAACTTGGGTATCACTGGTCAGGCTCTGGCGTGGCTGACCTCTTCCCTCTCTGACCGACTCTCCCATGTCCAACTCGGGTCCCTCCTCTCCGATATCTTTTTGTCTACCTGTGGTGTCCCCCAGGGATCTAACCTCTCTCCCTGGCTTTTCAACCAATACCTGGCACTCCTTGCCTACCGCATTGCCGCTCTCTGTCACAACTTCCAGTGCTATGCGGATGATACCCAGGTCATTTTCAGGCTACCCTCGGTCTCCTCCTCTCCTTCCCTCATCTCTGACTGTCTGTCTGCTATCCAGGAATGGTGTGCCGCAATGACCTCTGACTTAATGCCAGTAAGACTGAGATTTTACTCATTGGCACACCCACTCCCTCCTTCCCTGCAGCTCTCTGGCCAGCCTTTCTTGGCCCCCTTCCTGCTCCCACTTGCAAGGCTAAAAACCTTGGGGTTATCTTCAACTCCACACTCTCCTTCTCTCCTCACATCTCTGATGTCTCTAGGAAGTCACACTACCAGCTGCACCTCCTCAGAGGTATTCTTCCTTTCCTCTCCTTCCCCCAGAAGCTCACAGTCTCCAGAGCCCTGGTTCTCTCTAAGCTGGACTATTGCAACAGCCTCTATCTAAATCTGCCTGCCTCTACTCTCCGCCCTCTGCAACCTATCCAGAACAGGACTGCAAGACTTGTCCTTGGCCTCAAGCCCAGGGATCGTATCTCTCCAGGATTGAAATCTCTGCACTGGCTCCCAGAGGCTGCAAGGATTAAGTTCAAAACCCTCTGCATTGTCCACAAGGCCTTCTGGGGCCTGGTGCCGCAATACCTTCAACTCCCTCTTCACAAATATCTTCCTTCTCAAGCTCTTCGCTCATCCGCCTCCAACTCCCTCAGGGTCCGTTGCTTCTCCAAGCAATGAGTTGGTGGTAGATCTCTCTCCTCCGCAGGGGCCTCCCTCTGGAACAGCTTTCCTGCCTCCCTGAAACTTGAGGAGAACCATCTCCGGTTCTGGAAGAACCTCAAAACCTTCCTCTTTGCTTCTGCTTTCTCTCCCCCTCCCCCCTGCTGAATTGCTGGCTGAAATTGTACTGGCTACCTGGCCACCCATTGTGACCTTGGGCCTAAGCCCTGCCATTTGCCCACCTGCACTGCCTCTCTGGCAACCCCTGCACCTGGGGACTATATTCTGTATCCCTACAGTCCCCCACCAGCACTTATGTCTGCTCTTACCTTGCACTTGCCAGCATCCGACCGTTTATTTATCTTATTTATTCTACTATCCCATGTACTGCACTTTACCCTCTCCTATGTACTGCACTTTCCCCTCTCCCTTCCCCCTTGCACTTTTCCCTTTCCTCCTTCCCATGCACTTGCACGATCTGAATGACACCTGGCCTAGTAAGATCGCTGTCTGTCTTCCCTCTGTTCCCCCTCCCTTGCCTCGTCACGCCTCGAAACACTTGTGTATAGGCGCGTTATAAATGCCATATCATATCATATCATATCATATCAAAGATATAAGGAGACTCACAGCACCCCTGGGGTAGCCTCGTGCTTTTCAGACGCATTTGTCTGACCGTAAATGACGTCAGATCTTGTGAGTCACGGTGCGATGGGATTGAGAAAAATGCATTTTTCAAGTCAATCACTGTGAAATATTTTGCCTCAACAGGTATATTACCTAGGATTGTAGCTGGGTTAGCGACTAAAGGGAACTCGGCCTCCACAATATCATTTATCAGCCTTAAATCTTGTACTAGCCTCCAAGATCCCCTTGACTTTTTTTCATGGGGTACACTGACGTATTACATGGTGACTGCTGTCACTAAAATGCCCTGATTCATCATAGCAGAAATTGTCTTCAAAATTCCTTCATCGGCCTCCCTGGACATGGGATATTGTCATGTTTTTGGAAGAATCGCTCATGGCTTCAGCTTAATTTTCACCTCTCTGACGCCTTTCAATAAGCCTACGTCATAGGGGCCTGTGGTCCACACTGAGGCAGGCACCTGCGTCATGTCGTCCTCAAAATATTCAGGACGGTTCTGTGCTAACATCATTATCTGAGGCACTTCTGTTTTGATCTTTTTCACCCAAAAGGTGAGGTTCACCTCAACTGCTGTTTCTCCCCGTCTGCTTGCTCATCAAACAGATTGCCATCAGTGACGTCAGTCAATCTGTACCCTTCTTCAATGGCGATTACTGTGCACCATTGTCGGCCTTCATCATCACAACCATCGATCAAAGCCATTTTCCCTCGCATCGCGGCTGTGTGTATCATTAAGGGAAATACTTTTCCCTTTTCCTTGTGCATAGTTATTCTTGGCCTGAACAGAAATTCATCTGGGGTCCTCATGGTTTTCTCAGCAAGGCCTGGCAGCCCTGCCATTAACACACGTACGCCATATGCAAATATTTCTGGCTCTAATGGTATAGTCCTCATAGCTGTGTGTCCTGTGTATGCTCTAATCATTTCACGTACGTTCAAATAGTGCATTCCTGGAGTTGAACATACTATGCACTCCTCTGTGAACGAGATTGTCATGTCTAAAGGAATGATATGATATATGATATGATATGGTATTTGTAACGCGCCTATACACAGGTGTTTCAAGGCGCGACGAGGCAGGGAGGGGAGGGACAAGGGGAGACAGACAATGATCCTACTAGGCCAGGTGTCATTCAGATCGCGCAAGTGCAGGGGTGGGGGAGGGGGAAAAGTGCAAGGGGAAGGGGAGGGGGGGAAGTGCAGTACAAGGTAAGTGGCGTAAAGTAATAAATAAATAAATAGGGCCAGCTGGTGGCAAGTGCGAGGTAAGTGCAGAGCAAGTGCTGGGGAAGGGGGGAGCTGTAGGGATACAGAGACAGTCCCGCAGTGCAAAGGGGTTCCAGGGCATCAGTGCAAGAGGAGAGTGGCTGGGCCAAGGACCGAGGCCGTTTAGAGTGGTCCAGTTGCAGGATACGTGCAGTTTCAGTGAAGAATTAATTAGCTGTTCAGCAGGGGAGAGGGAGAGAGAAAGCAGAAGCAAAGAGGAAGGTTTTGAGGTGCTTCCGGAACCGGAGATGGTTCTCCTCAAGTTTCAGGGAGGCAGGAAGGCTGTTCCAGAGGGAGGCCCCTGCCGCGGAGAGAGATCTACTCCCAGCTCGTTGCTTCGAGAAGCGGCTAACCCTGAGGGAATTGGAGGCGGATGAGCGAAGGGCTCGGGAAGGAAGATATTTGGGAAGAGAGAGTTGAAGGTATTTAGGACCCAGGCCCCAGAAGGCCTTGTGGACAATGCAGAGGGTTTTGAACTTTATCCTCGCAGCCACTGGGAGCCAGTGTAGAGATTTCAGTCCTGGAGAGATACGGTCCCTGGGCTTGAGGCCAAGGACAAGTCTCGCAGTTCTGTTCTGGATGAGTTGCAGAGGGCGGAGAGTGGAGGCAGGCAGATTAAGATAGAGGCTGTTACAGTAGTCCAGCTTCGAGAGAACCAGGGCTCGGGAGACAGTGAGCTTCTGGGGGAAGGAGAGGAAGGGAAGAATACCTCTGAGGAGGTGCAGCTGGTAGTGTGACCTCTTGGTGACGTCAGAAATATGAGGAGTGTGGAGTCAAAGATGACCCCAAGGTTTTTTGCCTTGCAGGTAGGAGCAGGGAGGGGCCAAGGGTGGCAGGCCAGAGAGCTGCAGGGAAGGAGGGAGTGGGAGTACCGATGAGTAGAATCTCAGTCTTACTGGCATTAAGGCAGAGGTCATTGGCGGCACACCATTCTTGGATAGCAGACAGACAGTCAGAGATGAGGGAAGGAGAGGGGGAGGCTGAGGGTAGCCTGAAAATGAGCTGGGTATCGTCCGCATAGCACTGGAAATTAGGGCAGAGAGCGGCAATGCGGTGGGCAAGGAGTGCCAGATACTGGTTGAACAGCCAGGGAGAGAGATTAGATCCCTGGGGGACACCACAGGTGGAGAAAAAGATGTCGGAGAGGAAGGACCCCAGTTGGACCTGGGAGGGTCGATTTGAAAGGAAAGAGGTCAGCCACGCCAGAGCCTGACCAGTGATACCCAGGTTTTCCCGGAGACAGTTGAGCAGGATGGCATGGTTGACAGTGTCAAAGGCAGAGGAGAGATCGAGCAGAATGAGAACACACGGAGTGTTGGAATCGAGGTTCAAGAGCAGGTCTTCACGGATGTTCAGGAGAGCAGTTTCCGTGCTTCTGGCAGCTCAGAAGCCAGATTGATGGTCATGAAGACTACCAACAGATTCAGCATGGAGGTTAAGCTGGGAGATGGCCAGTTTCTCCAGGAGCTTGCCCAGGAAGGGAGTGATGGAGATAGGGCGATAGTTAGCCGGGCAGGAGGGGTCGGAGGAGGGTTTCTTGAGAAGAGGGTGCACAAGGGAGTGCTTGAGGGGGGAAGGGAAGACTCCAGAGGCGAAGGAGTGGTTGCAAAAGTCAGCCAGGGCAGGAGCCAGGGAGTCAATGTGGTCCTTGATAGTTTTGGAGGAACAGGGGTGAACCTGTTTAGACGAGACTTTCATTGATCGGACTTGTCTGGAAACCTCGTCAGCAGAGAAAGGTGGAAAGGCAGAGAAAGAGGGAGGAGGGGTGACCGCAGAAGGGCCAGAGGAAGGGCCGGGTAGGGAGGGAGGGAGGTGAAAGGAGGAGAGCGAGGACACGATGTCCTGAGTTTTAGAGATGAAGTGAGAGGCCAGTGCAGTGCAGAGGGCCTGGGAGGGGACAGGAGAGGTAGAGACTGCAACAGGGTTGGTTCGGTTCGGCCATGTGTTTTTAAGCCTAAGTCGCTCGATTTTAGAAAAATTTCCTATGATACTTACCCGAGTTTTCGTCCATTAAACGCACATGAAAACAGGCATCAGGGAGCTGCCATTTTGTGATAATCCTATCACTTGCCCCATCGCCCTGGCTGACCTGCTTTTGCGGCACTAATTCATATCCCCCGCCTCTGAGCCTGTCATCAGCAGACGCGTACCGCCCATTTCACAACGCCAAAGCACATCTCGTGTCAACATTCGCTGTGCTTCATCTAATGACGTGTCGCCATGGAAATGGCAGGACGCCTCTTTCCTCAATAAGTATGAACAGACCGTTTCCGAACACACAGCAGCAGATTTTCTATTCCATTCCTCTCTCCGTGCTACTTTGAGTATTCTGTGACTCATTTCTGTGCTCTGGTCAGCTACCTTCGTTGCTTGTAGCCTGTGTGAACAGACACCAGTACCACCGCTATCAATTATTTTAGTTTGTTTAACACATAATGGATACAATAATGCTCTACATGTACAAGCCCGAGGGGGAACTACTGGAAAGGGAAACACGCGAAAATGATGGGGCTTTGGACGGCAGTTGGCAGGACGAATCAACGGATGAAGAGCCTGGACCCAGTCGCATGGACGGTGTTTATACCTGGTGGACATGCAATCGGTGCAAGCTAATGCCAACCGAGGACGAGAACTGCTTCTGCTGTGAAAACTCTGGATGCGTGGCCTACATTTTGGAAGGCGAGCCACGACCGCAATGCATCACCGAGCTGCCACACTTCAGGGCAGCCTGCCTCACACGGTCCGTGTTGATGATAATGATGGTGCTTATGCACGAACTTCGCGCAACTGTTCGTCCTCGTAATCCGAGTAACAAGTAAGTATACTCTGCTTGTCATGCCACTCCTATTTCATGGTCTTCTACTATATCCAAAATTACATATACATATCATTGTAACGCATGAAAGTCGTTCAATAGTGTGCAGTGTCTAGATAGCATTTTTCCGAGCAGAATGACATTAGTTACAAGAATTGTCATTGACAACAAACGTTTATTAAACTTATCTTGGTCATTTAAAAACAGTTTGTTTCATTCCTTTTCACAGGTGGTACCGGCTGGTGGCCTATCGTTCCTTTACATGGTGGCTTCACGGGAGGCTTGGACACTGCGTTCGAAGAGTAATACCCGCCTGTGCCATTCGTGTCATTCGACTAACTTTCCCCAGTGACAGCGGTCAGTACAGGGAATTTTCCCTCGCTGTGCTGCAACCTGACCTGTACAATGTGTAAAGTTTTGTATAATTGTGCCATCAAAATAAGAAACTAAATACAACACCACATATATGTTAACAACGGTTGTTTCGATTTTTTAAATGAATCAAGTATGTCTCCATTCAAGAGTCTTCCTGTGCCTTGTCTGCATGCCCACGGGCCCATCCACCCCCCCTATCAAAGGCAGTTCGCACCCGGGGAGGCGCGCTGGCATGGAGGGCTGTCAGGGGTGCAAACGGCCAAAGTGCCAAACAGCATGTACACTTCAAAAGGTATCCCACGCCAAAGGGGCAATTGCTTGCATGGCCTCCTCAGACCCCGTGTCTCCAGGCAGGCCGCCCCCCTGCAACCCACATAAGTGTGTCTCCATTCAGCAGTCTTCCTGTGCCTTATCTGCACCCCCCAGGCCCATCCATCCCACCCCCCTCTATCAAAGGCGGTTCGTGCCAGTGGATGCGTGCTGGCATGGGGGGCTGTCAGGTGCGCAAACGGCCAACGTGCCATACAGCATGTACACTTCAAAAGGTATCCCACGCCCAGGGGCCATCGCTCACATGGCCTCCTCAGACCCCGTGTCTCCAGGCAGGCCAAGCCTGACGCTGGCCACCCCCTGCAAACCACATAATACCACGACATACACACGTCATTCATTCACAAACACACCCCTGTTTCTAATACTTTATAAACCACTTGATATGTCTCATGAGAACATCTTTGTGCTTTGCAAGTCAACTCCTGAACGTTCTACCTGAGAAGCACAGAGATCTATGCTAATCTGCTCGTCATCCTGCTATCTGACAGCTTCGAGCAAACTCGTCAGTGTGCTACCTGTGGCCATCTGCCTGTTCTCCGGCAACATACCGCTCGGCCTGCTGAATACAACTGTTTGTTGGTCAAGATAGGCCATGTATCCTAGTCATATTTCGGTCATTTTTAACTTTCTATCTATTTGCGATTAGAGTACCCAATAGTGCTATGGTCATTGGTCTCATTGCTATTGACTTGAGTTTCAATTGTTATGCTATCACTAGATCTATTTATTTTCATCTAAGTCAATTGTCATCGAATTGCATCCTTCGGGGGTCCAGTCTTTAATGTAAGCATGTTTCCTTCTCGTGCAAGACAGAACATCCAAGGGACGAGTCACATGTTCAGACTTTAGTCACATCATTTACAAATTTCTGCAACTTATGCAAATACTAAGCTGCACATGATGAACTGGTAAAGTTCATGTGAGTAAAACAAACTTTGCATTGATCATTGTATGGTTCATTTACTTTTGTATCACATTTTTATTCATCAAGATTTCTTAATAATGCCGATATTTACTTTTCAGAATTTTCAACAATGCCTGCCTGCTCGATTAGCGGTTGCCCTTTGAAGACACATGCTAAATCTGAAGGCATTACAATGCATGTATTCCCGAAAACTGTTGATCGAATAAGAGAATGGGTCAGACAATGGGGATATCCACTGGATGAGCTTGAAAGTAGAGTCCAACAAATCTTAGAGGACAAGAGGGGTGATAGATACCGCATCTGCAGCCAGCACTTTTCCTCGAACATGTACGCCACATCTTGGGTAACAAAGAAGAATAAACGGCGAACGACACGAAAATTGCTCGCAAACGCTATTCCCACTCTATTCGTCCACATTCCGCCACTGGTGAGTCAAGTGTCCGTTTTTAGCTCTAGGCCTAGTGCGGTAGTGTGTAGGTAGCCAAATGGATTAATTGATATTTTAGGTGTTGTTTCCACTTTTGACATTGATATGAGTGTATAGCTTTTTGAATAATGACATTTATCAATATATTCTTTCTAGATTTCATAACCCACAAACAAAATCTATATATGGGCACAGGGAACTGTGCTATATTGCGCATTTTCAATAGCATTACTCTCAAGTATTCTGTCTCCTTACATGGCAATTTTAAATATTGGCATTTTATTATCATTATCAAACAATAATTTACCTTTACAACTGCTTGACTATCGCTTGAATCTGAAGCAAGAACATTCTACATCCTTGACGTGGTCGCAGTTATCAACCACTTCTAGCGCGTATCAGGTAATCATACTTGGCTATTCCGCTACAGACTTGTTTTATGCATGTCAAGTAATAGCTTTTATGTATCGTGTGATTATTTTACCGAATGTTTGCTTAGTGCTTTCCAATTGATATACACCTTAGTTGTCGTCCCCTGGTGTTTGTTTTCAGTTATAATTAGTGTTCTCCATACTAATGCAAGTACTGTCTTTCAGGGAGATGCTGAAGCGTCCACCACATTGACAACAGCCCTAGATGTTCTTCAGCAGCACGAGGTATGGCTACTGACAGCTCCATCGATCGTGATCATCAGGACTGGAACACTTGTCGTTTGATTGTTCTACACCATGTTCCATTCGTGGTTAGCCATTGATATGTACCTGTGCGGTCGACCCCAAGTGTGTGTTATGTTTTCAATATTGTAATCCTTACTAATGCAAATACTATGTTTCAGGCAGTTGTTGAAGCGTCAACCCCCGAACTTGATGCAGAGCCTGACATTCAAGTAATTCCAGGGGCAGTGGAAGGGGGACCATGCGTATACGAATCGGCGCAACAGCTTTTGGAAGTGCGCACCACATTTACAACATCCATAGATATTCTTCAGCAGCACGAAGTATGGATACTGACAGCTCCATCGAGCGTGATCATATAACGTGATTCTATTTGCTATATACTTTCTTCCCTATTAACGCAAGTACTGTGTTTCAGGGAGACGACAGAGCTTCCACTACAATCACAACATCCCATTTAGATGATGCAGATGTAAAGAAATCAGAGAAATAAGTCGATTAAATCTGATCATATTTAAATATTCCTTGATTCTTTTAGACAATGCATCATTTGTGGTTTTCTCTTTATATGTACCTGTGCCGTCGACCCCAAGTATGTGTTATGTTTACAATATTGAAAACCATACTAACGCAAGTACTGTGTTTCAGGGAGTTGCTGATGCCTCCTCTCCAATACAATCATTCATGGCAGTCCATGTGGAGCAAGAGGTATGGATACTGACAGTTCCATCGAACTAGGTCATCAGAGCTTGAATACTTGTCGTTTGATTGTTCTACACAATGATTAATTTGTGTTTAGCTATTGAGATGTACCTGTGTGTTCGTCCTCACGTGTGTTTTATGTTATCAATATTGTGATACATAGTAATGAAAGTACTATGTTTCAGGGAGACGATGGAGTGTCATTCCGTGCTGTCTATGCGGATACAGAAAATATAGTCGTTGCAGCGCAAGAGGAAGGGAAGAGATGCAGAAGCGAATCGGAGATACAGCGTGCAGATGTTGAAGGTCGAGTCAAAAAAAGTTGCAAAGAAAAGAAACAAAAATAAGGTTAGTTACAAACAGTTCATAACTTTAGAAATGTTTATGTGCTGAGGACTATTTTATGTTTTTTTCCAGTCACTTGTACTATACTTTATCTTGTGTTTAAACTGAACATCCCTTTTCCAATCTGTCTTCTAGTTACCCATGGGTCTACGAACTATACATACACAGACAGTGAAGCGAATGAGAGATGTTGCTTGCCAGACCATTTACACTATGGAGGAACTATTAATTCAGACGCGGCGTGTTGAGACTAGAGATGCTTATGTTCAATGGCCAGAACATGAATTGAATTTGTCCAGAGAATCCAGTAAAGTTTTATTGGACAATTGCTACAGTTCGACCGCACCACCACAAGGAGATGATACTGAATGTATTGAAGATAGCTCTGAAGTAGTCGCAGATCAATTCACACAGTCTACACCAGCAGAAAAAAATGCGACCCAAAAAGCTGTCGACATTGTTGTGTTCTCATATCAATGTTGAAGTAACAGATGTTGAAATGACAGAGAATGAACCAGCAGCAGCATTCACCGACGCATCAGAACTTGATATCAGTGATATTTCTTTCAAATGTGGTGATATGTCCTCAACGACACACTCTGAAACAACTTTGACGCCGGATGACAGTCCAATGAAAGAGGGCAAATACATAGTATTCGACAGTTGTTTGATGGATATTATAAGTATGTTGAAATGTGAGCATTCCGTCAGAGGGAAAGTATGTGAGAAGCCATTGATTCATGTGACTCATCAAAAACAAGGCAGTAACGTCAAAATACATGCCGCCTGTAGATTAAATCATACGTTCTCATGGTCTGCACAACCGATGCTGGGGAAACTGCCAGCAGGCAATCTACTGTGTGCAGCTGCATCACTTTTTAGTGCCTCCAGTTTTAGAAAGTTAGAGTCTTTCTTTCAGTTTGTGGGACTCCATTTAATTTCTAAAACGCAGTACTACAAATTCCAACATGATTATCTATTTCCGTCCATTAGTGATGCTTGGAAAATTGAACAATTGTCTCTAGCAAGTACATTCGAAGACAAACGATTCAGGCTAGCTGGCGATGGACAGTGCGACAGCCCTGGATTTTCTGCAAAGTATTGCACCTACCACTTACAGGACATGGATAGTAAGAAAATTGTGCGTTCGGTGGTCATGCAGGTGTCACAATGTACATCGTCAGTGGCCATGGAGAAACTAGGATTTATAAAATCAGTGGAATATCTACAATCGAGGGGAATGCACATCGACCTCATAGCCATGGACAGACACGTTTCAATTGCCAAGACAATGAGAGAGCAGTTCCCACATATTAAACATCCATTTGACGTATGGCATCTTGCTAAATCAATCAATAAGAAAATCTCGGCTGCAGGGAAAAAAAAGGTTTGGAAAGTATTTCACAGTGGTCCCAGTCTATCAGCAACCATCTTTGGTGGAGCTCCAAAACTTGTGAAGGGTCAGTGGAAATCCTACTTGAAAAATGGCGGTCACTGATGCACCACTGTACCAACGTTCACCGCTGGACAGAAAACCTACATTTCCACCAATGTGAACATGGCCCTTTATCCACAGTGGAGGCACGGAAGAAGAAGTGGTTGATTCCATCTTCACCGACACACAAAGCCATTGAGAAGACTTTTTTTGATAAAACTCTATCAAGAGATTTGAGGGGACTGACAGAATTCTGTCACACAGGAGGTTTTGAGGTGTTCCACAATATGTGCCTAAAGTACAGGCCAAAGCGATTGCATTTCGGCATACAGGGCACGAAACATAGGACTCTACTTGCAGTCTTGGCCCATAACGAGAATGTGTGCCGTGAACAATCTAGGACTACAGGTAATGTAGGGATGCTTCGCTACACTACGGCCTTTGCAAAAAGAAGAAAGAAATGGGTGATCAAACCAGTCTATGAGGAAATAGAGTTCGACTTTGTTAAAGGCCTTATTGTTGCTTTACTCGAGAAGCACAGATATGGAATTTTGAACGTTTCTGTGCAGAGCACTGATGCATTGCCACCAAACATTGCCACTGTGCCATGTCCACCCAAAGCAGAGCTGGTTGAGAAGTACAAATCCCGATTTAAATCATTGTAATATGATTGTCTTTTTGTAAATACATTTTATTGTACAGTGTACATAAAAAGTATGCCAACTCTAACCACTCCCTTTACCATCCTGGGTGGCGAACAACCTGGGTGTCATCTTTGACTTCTCTCCCTATTCACCTCATATCGCTGACCTTGTCATTATGTGTATGTATATATTTTTGTTGCTGTAACTAAGTTTCGCAATCTCATGTAAATGCTGCGCACTGTTAACCGAGGGGAGGCTTGCGTATTGCAAATAATAAAACAAACAAACACTAAATCTCACTTTCAACTCAACTCCTCGGGTACTTTAAACTTTCCCTGACCTTCCCCCAAAAATGGAAAGGCCGATTCATGGAATGAATGTGCGCTGAAAAAATGGCGCACGCGTGCGAAAACGTGCGATTCGCAGTGAAATAGCGAAAATCGCAGTGCAAGTGCGATTATCGCATAGAAAACAGTGCACATCTATTCATGGAAGTCCGTGCACGCGCAAAATGTGTGATGTGCGCTGAAAAAGAGCGCGGCGCACGCTGGCGCACAGGTCATTGAACGCCGTGCGATAAGGCCACTGCGAATTTGCACATAGCGCGGCACACACGACAAAAGTAGGCGTAACACTGGGCGTTACACGCAGAATGGGGAACAACTCTGTTGGAATTGAGATCATATTATGCCTCCTATCGCAGTAATTGAATGTGTATTGGCCTACGCCAAGTTGTCTAAAATATCATGTGAATAGACTCCGTGGCAAGGTCTTGACCTTAACGAAAAGTAATGTAAGTCACCATCTTGGAATTAGCCGCCATTGTAGGTTCTCTTGTAATGTGGAAGTCACCCTGAACATCAAAATGGAGGCTGAATGACATTCTGAGTGAGATTCTGGCCGTTGTGACCTCCGCACACACGAATAATTAATATGCCTGCAGGCCACTTGTCGGGGTCGCGAACTGAGACCTTGTCCTATTACTGACCTACGTGTAAATGAACAACTGCATCAGCGTAACTGATCAAAATGCATACATTATAGGATTGACCTGGCAAGGAACCTTAGGCCTGATCCCAAGAATGGTTAACCCGCAAGGGGGTTGGCCAAGGGCTGGATAAAGGATATAAAAGCCCAAGTATTCCGAATGTACGGTCTCTCTACTAATGCATCGAACCTTCGTTGAAGTTCGTTACGTTACTCTGAGAGCCGAATAGCTATCCGTTTGTCAATTGACTTTGGTAACTGTTGTAGCTTTTTTAATAAAACACTTGTATGTCCTTTGTAACCTGTGTTGGTGTGTTACTTTTGGGCTTCCCAGCCTCATAACAATTTTTATGTTTTCACAGTTGGCGCCCGAATAGGGACCCTCAAGATTGATGCCGGATCATTAGAGGTTGATGCAGACTATCGAACCGGGATCGGACGGTGTGATTTTGCGGGACCGACCGAACGAGACGCGATACCTCGGCAGCGCTGTACGATCCGATCCTTGGACGATAGTTGTGTGGTCTGACACGGCATCTTGACGAGGGTCCATTTTTGAGGCGGGCAGATTTGTCGAAACCACCAAACACAAGGTAAAATTCGTTAGGTAAGTTCTTTGATAAACCGTACGGTCCTCCTTAGGTTTGGTCAGGTGCAGTCGTGACCCGGCTCTTAATTTAACCCTGACAATTTGAATTTGGCGTATTGTATCTGCAGACACAATTATTGACCAGGTAACACCAATTCTTTGTGAAATGCCTGGGAAATTGTCTAGCTGCTTTAGGGCTCTGTTCCGCAGCGATCGACAATCTTTGGAATTTAGCTGCCCGGCACCACAGGAGGGGTCGCCGGCATGTACAATGTACTGTAAGTATGGCATTGGTAGTATAGTATTTAATGATATTTGGCACAGACAGACCAGACATGCCTCCGAATTTCAGTGGCCAATCAATGGCAGTTTTGAGATCCCCCGTATTGAATACCTAGAATCAGTCTTGCTAAAAAAGAAGGCTAGACCTGCAGCCTTTGATGTTTTACAGAATTGGAAAAAAGAAGTGTTACAGCAGCTTAAAAGTAGGGATAAACATGCACGCCGTCATAAAACAAATGCCGAAAAAGCGTGGTTATATGATAAAGAAAAACATTCAGAATCAGTTAAAAATATGGATAGGGCTTTTTCAATTGGAATCCAGAAAATTTACCCCTCTAAAGATTTTCATGTTTCTGAAGAATTTATTGAAAAATTGTTAAACGAACGCAGGCCTGGTGCCTCTGCGCCACCTCCGTATGATCCTTTCTTGGGTGCTTTGCCCATTCCTGCTGTTGTTCCTGCTGTTATTCCTGTTCCCCCTGTACAACCTATTGTTCCTATTCCTCTAGTTGTTGTTCCTCCACCTATCGCACCGCCCCTTCCTCCTGCGCCGATAGTTGCACCTTTATTAAATTTACCTGCACCTTCGCTCCCGAGTAGTCCCGTATTGACTGAAGTTGATCAAGGTGCAGGATCAAAGATCGTCACTCGTAATACTGTTTCTGCAGATAAGAAACAGGAAATGTTTGCATGGGCTAAGCACTGTATGGAGAAAGGTGATCAAGTTAATGTTTTTTCCACATTATCCAATTTGAACAGTTTTCCCGAGAAAAATGTTTTTATCGAAGGTTTGGGGACTCATTTATGTGTGATGTGGGGTAGATTACAAAATTCGGATCTTCCACAAGGGGTGAGAGATCTAAATGCTTTGGCACTTTTGAGGGGCACAGAGCAGAAAGTATATGGTCATGTTGAAAAATTGTTTTGGTATAGGAAGGACTTTGAAAAGTCACGAGATGAGGATGACGAGGACGATAGTATGTATGTACAGAAACGGTTCCTTCCATGTCGTAGATCGGCACCTGAGAAAGTACGGATTTGTACCAAAGATGCGATTCGATGGATCTCGGATTCATCGATTCCGCCAGATGAAGTATATGACACGTATAGTCAGTATACAGTAGAAATGCAAAGAAAGGTAATTCAGGTAATGGTACAGCATCTGCAAGAAGAATGTGTAAGAAAGAAGGTTAGTTGCCCCATAGAATTGTTGGGGATTTGTAAAAGGGCTTTTTCGCCCGACACTTCTTCGGTTGCCTTAGCGCTCAACCTGGCTCTGTTGCTTAGTAAGCGGCCAGAGGTACCTATATCTCAGTTGCCTATGAGAGAGGTCCCTCCGACCTTTGTCCCAAAGGTTGAGATTCCCGCCAACGCTGGGACTGGTGCACCCACTGTGGATATCCCTGCACATTATGTATCGCAATTCGTTCACGTCCCGTTTTCACGACAGGAAGTGAACACGATTAGACAATCAGTTCCCGATATCAGGAAAAACCCGACAGGGTTTTACAAAGAGATAGAGTCCGTCTTGCAGTCCTCTGTGTTCACCTTAAGTGATATTGACTTGCTATTCCCTGTACTCCTACCCGTAGATGTATGGAAGCAGGTTCGGACAATAGATGATGTGCCAGGGTTGGGAGATACGTGGGCTAATATGATTAGGATTGATGGGGAAAGACCAGCAGGTGAGAAACCACCACAGGTAATACTTACTTTGCCTGATAGAATTGTCGCAAAATTAAAAACTATAATTCCAGAGAAAAGAATTATTTGGGACAAGCTTACGGCCTGTGTTCAAGGGAAAACTGAAGGCGCCACCGAATTCTTTAATAGATTCAAGCAGGTATTTTCCGACTTCAGTGGGCAGGATTTGGGTACAGAGTCTGGGAAAAGGTTGTTTGTGGACAAATTTGTACGTGGATTGTTGCCCGACATCCAGTCATAGATTATGTCCTCTGAGAGCGCTTGGCAGGCAAAATCTCAATCTGAGGTCTTGCACATGGCTCAGTATTATGAGAACCGTGTTAATAATGAGAAGGAGAAAATAGAAAAGAGGAAAGGAGATTTGAAAACCAAAGTATTATTACAACAAATTGTTAGAAACCCCAGAGGAGGCACGACACAGACTAGAGTTCAGTATCTCCCAAAAGGAAATGCTCCTTTGGGTTCTGTGAATATTAATCAATGTGCTTATTGCCGCCAGGAAGGTCATTGGCGAGCACAGTGCCCCGTCCTTCGACAAAGGTCAAACAGTGCGTTTGGGAGTATGGGTAGACAACCCAGGAGCCGCCCTGGAGCAGGGGGCCCTGATAGAGGTCAGTTTTTGCAAGATCCTCAGCAACCTTTTTCATGGGAAAATCAGACCTCGAGTGTGGACTCGAGGAACATATTTGATCACCCTTCTGCTGCCTACCTTTCTGAAGAGCTTCCTTCTGACGATATCCTATTTCATTAGGACTGCCCGAAGCAGGGTTTGGAACCTTCACCTATTCCCGTTAATCAGAAAGGCCTCTATGTTGAATTATTAGTAGGGAATAGGAAACACCAGTTTTTGATAGACACTGGAGCACAGAAGTGCTCCATTGATCATTCTCGGGTTCCAAACATTCCACTGTCAGGGCAACCAAATGTTTCCGTAGGGTTTTCTGGTATACCAATTGTCTGTCCGGTTTCTTCACCGGTGTCTGTTTCTTTGGGTCCCTTTACAGACCATTGCCCTTTTCTTCTGACTTTGAACTGTGGAGAGAATTTGCTGGGGCTGAATTTGTTAAAGAAATTGAATGCAGTAATTCATTGTTCCTCTGATGGAGTACGGCTGACGGTTTCACCACAGCAACTTCCTAATTCTCAGTTTCTGATTAAACCTTTACCTCCTGATTTCAGCATTGTCCCGGAATGTTGATGGGCGGTTGACGACAATGATGTCGGGGTACTACAGATTGAGCCCGTTAAAATAGTTTTGAAGCATGGAGTTAAACTACCAGGCATTCCGCAGTATAAAATATCAGTTGAGGGCGAGCGTGCTTTGAAATGCATTGTCTCCGATTTTGTGCATCGTGGGGTGATCGAGGAGATTACAGGTAGTTTGTGTAACAGTCCAATCTTGCCTGTATATAAGAAAGGCGACAATGCAATCCCATACCGGTTCATAATTGATCTTCGTGCTATTAACAGAGTTGTCGCCCCACAATTTCCAATCGTGCCTGATGTAATGACGATATTGACAATGATCCCTGCTACGGCTACGCACTTCAGCGTTGTGGATTTAAAAAATGCTTTCTTTAGCATTGCTATACATAGGGAAAGTAGATATGTGTTTGCGTTTACCTTGGGGGGACGCTCATTTACATTCACTAGGGCACCTCAAGGGTATACTGAAAGTCCAAGCATTTATAGTAGAGCTTTGAAAGAGCAGCTCGACACCCTTGAGTTGCCACCTACTTGTACACTGCTTCAATATGTTGATGATTTGCTTTTGGCTGCAGACTCTGAAAGTGCTGTAAGGAAGGCACTATACTGTTGCTTGTTCATCTAGCAAAAAATGGTCATAAAGCTTCGCTCTAAAAATTTCAATATTGTTGTCAGGAGGTCGCCTATTTAGGGTACCTCCTGTCAAAGGAGGGGAGAAGACTGACACCTGAAAGAATAAAACACATTTCTGGCATGTCTGTTCCAAATACACAGAAGGAAGTCAGAGCCTTAATAGGTATGGCTTCTTACTGTAGGTTGTGGATCCGAACTTTTCACTAGTGATAAAACCGATGTTGGCTTTGACGAAGAAGGGCATTTCTCTGCCACTGCCATGGAAATCGGAACATCAACGATCATTTGAGCTTCTCAAAACCGCGTTATGCTCTGCACCGGTTCTGGGTACTCCAAATTATGACAAGGCCTTTGTGTTGTTTGTGCATGAATGTGATGGATATGCTTTGGCTGAGTTAACACAGGAACACAGAGGGAAGAATAGGCCGTGCGGCTACTACCCCTCCGCCCTTGATCCTGTCACATGCGCTTTGCCAAGATGTTTGCGAGCTGTCGCTGCTGCTGCCGCGTCTGTAAAACAGAGTGAGGGAATGGTCCTAGGCCATGATTTGATTTTGATGGTACCTCACTCTGTAGATATCCTATTGAACAAAACCCAAACGCAACACCTCACCTCTCCACGGTTAACAAGGTATGAATTAATTCTGTTTGCCCCGCACATTCAAATTAAGAGGTGTTGTGTTCTTAATCCGGCTGAACTCTTACCTTTCCCGCAAAACACTGTTTGCGGTGACGAAGAATTACATGACTGTCTGAATACCTGTCATGTCACGTGGGAGACCGGAGTCTGCCGCTCCTTTTTCCTCCTGGCGAGTCTACCCGCGCGTTCGTGTCTGGGGACTCGCCAGGGGAGGAGCGTTGGGTGTTGGGCCCGGCGGCCTACGGCGCATGCGCGGGAGACCTCTGTCGCAGTTCCGCGCATGCGCCGTGGACTGGGCTCGCCTCCTTGGAAGGGCTTGCCTTCCAGGCCTCGTTGTGGGTTCGCCGGTGCCCGGAGACGAAGCGGCTTGCGTTCCAAGCCTCTCGGGCGCCGGCGACCCATAAAAGAGCCCACGAATCGATGCAAGCCGCGTCTCAACGCGGTTTGCTTCGCTTCGCTTTGTTTGTTCCTGTGCTCCTGTACTTACCTGGGTCCAGTCCTGGGCCAGCCCTCTACCTTCCTGAGACTTGCCCCTGAGCCTGCCTGTTTACCCCTACCAGGGTCCTGCCCTGATCCTGCCTGTTTACCCCTACCTGGGCCCTGTCCTGGGCCAGCCAACTACTTACCTAGGGCCTGCCCTGGGCCTGCCTGCTACTCTTACCTGGGTCCTGTCTTGGGCCTGCCTGCCCACTCCTGCCATAATCCCGTTCAGAACCTGCCAATCACTTACCTGAGCCCTGCCAAGCAACTCTTCCAGGTCTACTCTGGGTCCGCCTACTCGGCTCCTTTTAGGGCCAGACTGCTAGTTATATCTGGTCTCCCTCATTCCTGTCTGCCTGCTCCTGTCGGACTACCAGCATCTGCCAAGATCTTTTCTTTCTGCGGTATTGACCTGTCTTGCCGCGTCAAACATTTTGACTACTACTGCAGTTCTTGAGCCTCCGGAGTATTGTCATCGGACTTCATCTTGCCAGCAATCTTCACCTAAACTTTGGCCTCACCAGTCTGTGCTTGCACAGTCCCGCTGTCACAGTTATCAGAAGAGTGCCTTTGTGACATTGGGAGTCGGTCCATCCTCCACCCATTTCTAATCGTGGGTGGTGGAGAGGCTGGATCTTCGTGCCACTTGTTCATCTTTTCACGAGCTCCAGACTGGCGACCTCTGCGAGATCGACCTCCAAGACATCAGGTACGCGGCCCTCTCGGGCTTCCCAACTTGACAGATTGAGACACCTGCCTTCTGACCTGGAGATGGATGATACGCAAGACATGCGGAATGAGTTACTAGCTCTCAGGGCCGAGATGACCGCCCTGCGCCAGGAGAATCAGAGGTTACGCCAAATGATAATCCAAGGAGCGCCTAGTACCTCTCAGGTGGAGGGATCTTTGGCTCACACTACACCTATCAAGTTTGATGGAGACCCGAGACGGGTGGCTGAATTTTGTAATCACTGTCGGATACCTTTCCTTTTCAGATCTACTTACTTCAACAATGATAGGGCCAAGATCGGGTATATCCTGGGAAATCTAACTGGAAATGCGTTAGCCTGGGCAACTCCGTTTGTAGTTACAAACAGTCCCATTTTGAAGGATTTTGCTGCTTTTGAAAAGGCATTCCTTGAGGTGTTCCAGCCGCCTAATTTGGCCTCTGCTGCACAGAATCAACTGATGGATTACAAGCAGGGAAGCGCTGACATTATAGCTTACATCAGCCGCTTCCGACTTTTGGCTACCGACTCCCAATGGCCAGAAATTACACAGAAGACTCTGTTCCGCCGAGGCCTCAGAGAGGAGTACAAGGACGAGTTACTCCATATCCCTGAACCAGAGAGCCTCCAACAGTTGATTGATCAGGTGCTCCGTATTGACCAGAGATTAGCCGAACGAAAGGCTGAGAGACGTCGGCTTGAAAGAAACAGTCCCAGGACGTCCAGTTTACCCGCAGGTTCGTTCGGTCCTACTGAATCTGGATCGGAGCCAATGCAACTGGGAGCCATAAGAGGTCCATTGTCTGAGGAAGAGAAGAAATGGAGGAGGTCTTTGCGTTTATGTCTTTACTGTGGAGCAGCCGGGCATTATCTCGGTACGTGCCCATTGCGCCCGCAGAAGAAGAAGTCGGGAAACTAGGAGACTTGTCATGTACTGGAAGGGCAACGACAGGTCTCAATCCATCTTCAGACCCTTCAGTTGTTTGTTCGATTCGTCTTCCCATGCAACCAGCAGTGTTACAGACCTTGAAGATCCAGATTAAGTTGCCTGACTAGAATTTGGAAGTATTAGGCCTGTTGGACAGTGGGGCTTCCGGCAACTACATCGACGAGACATTCGCCTCCAGACACAAGATACCATTAATTTCCAGACACATTCCTTTAACCGTGGAGCTCATTGATGGAACTCCCTTGTCTTCCGGGCCCGTTTGTCAGTTCACAGTAGGTCTAGTCCTCCAGATTGCGGACCATAGTGAAGAACTCGCCTTGGACGTAATAAAGTCCCCATCCTACAAAGTGGTCTTGGGGTTACCTTGGCTGCAATATCATAACCTGGTGATAGATTGGAGAACTCAGACTTTAACCTTTTCATCCACTGCTTGCGCTCAGAAATGCAAAAAACCAGCTCCTACCCTGGCCGTTTCAACCTCCCTGGAAACATACGGCAGAGGGGTCAGTCTATGTTCCACGTCTCTGATTCCACAGGAATACATCGACTATGAACAGGTATTGTCTGAGCCTGGCGATATACCTCTTCCTCCACATCGTTCCTTTGACTGTTCCATCGAATTGCTGCCGGACTGTGTCATCCCCCATGGGAAATTGTATGCCCTAACACGAGACGAAAAGCAGGTGCTTCTGGAGTACTTGTCAGAGAGTCTACAAAAAGGATACATAGTGCCGTCTAAATCGCCCGCAGGATTCCCCATGTTTTTTGTAAAGAAGAAGGAAGGCACTTTGAGACCCTGTATTGATTATCGGCAACTGAACGATATGACAGCAAAAGATCATTATCCATTACCTCTGATCCGCAGTATCCTTGAATCCTTGCATACTGCTCGGGTCTTTTCCAAACTGGACTTACGCGGAGCTTACCACCTGGTACGTATCAAGAGCGGGGACGAGTGGAAGACAGCCTTCAAGACACCATTCGGGCATTTTGAGTATCGAGTCATGCCTTTTGGCCTATGCAATGCCCCTGCTGTTTTTCAACGATTTATGGACAACATCTTCTGCGATCTACTTGGCTTATCCGTCTGGGTGTATTTGGATGACATCCTGGTTTTTTCCAAATCCTTTGACGAACACGTAGAACATGTTCGTGAGGTCCTCCGTCGGTTGTCCATTAATAATCTATTCGCCAAGGTGGAGAAATGCAGCTTTCACCAATCCAGCATTGAGTTTTTGGGGTTTGTGATTAATCAGGAAGGAATTGGGATGGATCCCAAGAAAGTGCAAGCCATACAAGAATGGAAACCTCCTTATGATATGAAGTCCCTTCAACGCTTTCTGGGATTCGTTAATTTCTAGAGGCGCTTCATCCCTCAATTTTCTCAGATCTCTGCGCCCCTCACCAGGCTAACCAGCTGCAAAATCGCTTTCTCGTGGGATTCCGAGGCTTCTCGGGCTTTCGACATCTTGAAGTCAACCTTTATGGCAGCCCCGATTCTGCGCCATCCACAGGAGGAGCTACCCTACATTGTGGAGGCCGACGCTTCCAGCTTCGCAGTCGGTGCTGTCCTCCTACAGAAAGACCCGACTACGTTGGTTGAACAAATAGTGGCCTATTTTTCTCGCAAACTGAATCCCAGCGAAAGAAATTATGCGGTGATCGAAAAGGAACTGTTGGCTATTAAGACCGCCTTTGAGGAATGGAGACATTTCCTTCTCGGAGCTCACTTTTCCGTGGAAGTACGGACAGATCATCGCAATCTGCAATACCTTCGCTCCTTGCAATGTCGAACTCCTCGTCAGGCCAGGTAGGCCTTCTTCTTTTCTCCATTTGAATTTCATGTTACTTACATCCCGGGAACCTCCAATTTGAAAGCAGATGCACTTTCTAGATCCCTCGGGAATGTGGAAGAGGCGTCCTGCCCAGCTCAGCCACTGATTTCCCCTCAACATTTCTTGCTGACTTTGTCTCCCCACCTTGAATCCATCGTGGACGCCACTCGAACTGATCCCGAAAGAGCGACTCTTCTCAGTTGTCGATTTGTGTCTGAACAAGATGGGCTTTTGTTTTTTCGAAAAAAGCTGTATGTTCCTAAGGGAGCTATTTGGAAGGGCATTTTGCATGGATTCCACGATTCGCCTATAGGAGGTCATCGTGGGATAAGAGCCACACGGGAGTTGATATCCCGACAGTTTTGGTGGCCTGGTTGGGCTACCGAAGTCCAGAAGTATATCGAAGCTTGTCCAATTTGTGCCCAGTGCAAAATACCTAGAAAACGTCCGTTGGGATTGCTGGTACCTACTTAAATAGCACCTTACCCATGGCATACCATCGCCACCGACTTCATTGTGGATCTACCTCCTTCAGAAGGGTTTACTTGCATAATGGTGGTTGTGGACAGTTTCACTAAGCTAGCCCATTTCATCCCATTTCAGAAGATCCCTACAGCAACCCAGATGGCTTCAGCGTTCCTGCATGAAATCTACCGGTTACATGGTCTACCTGAGAAGATCATTTCAGATCGAGGGACCCAGTTCCTCTCTTTATTCTGGAGCAAGGTGTGTGGTCATCTGGGAATTCATAGGGCTCTAAGCTCGGGCTATCACCCACAGACCAATGGGCTCACCGAAAGGAACAATCAAACTTTGGAAGAGTACCTCCGCTGTTTTGCTAATGCTACTCAGTCCAACTGGAGAGCTGGTTTAGATCTTGCTGAAGTGTCTTACAACAATACAATTAACGCTTCCATTGGAGTCAGTCCGTTCTTCTGCTCTACTGGTCTACATCCTCGATTGATGCCTTTTCATCCGGTTCCTTCCAGTACAGTCCCATCTGCTGATGGCTATGTCACTCACATTCAGAAACAACAGGAACTAGCACGCAAGATCCTGAGAGAAACCAAAGATCGGATGAAGATACAGGCAGACAGGAAGAGGAGTGTAGACCCAGATTTTCAGGAGGGAGACAGGGTGTGGCTATCCTCAAAGAACCTGCCGCTTCACAACCTGCCCGTCAAACTGGCTCCCCGATTTTTTGGGCCCTTCGTTACTACCAAGCGGCTGTCCTCTGTAGCCTTCCGTCTCCGATTACCCCCTTCTTGGCAGATACACCCCGTTTTCCATGTGTCCTTGTTGAAACCCTACGTGGTCGATACCTACGGCCGCACCTGTCCTCGCCCGGCCTCTGTCCTGGTGCAAGGCGTTCCGGAGTTCGAGGTTCACGAGATTTGTGATGCCCGTTATCTCAGGGGGGTAATCCACTATTTAGTTGATTGGAAAGGGTACCCGGCCTGTGATCGTACCTGGGAACCGCATAGGCACGTGCATGCCCCCTGTCTGGTACGTGAATTCTATAGACGGTTTCCTTGGAAACCTGGGGCCCCGGGTCTTCCTGGGAGGGGGCATAGTGTCATGTCACATGGGAGACCGGAGTCTGCCGCTCCTTTTTCCTCCTGGCGAGTCTACCCGCGCGTTCGCGTCTGGGGACTCGGCAGGGGAGGAGCGTTGGGTGTTGGGCCCGGCGGCCTACGGCGCATGTGCGGGAGACCTCTGTCGCGGTTCCGCGCATGCGCCGTGGACTGGGCTCGCCTCCTTGGAAGGGCTTGCCTTCCAGGCCTCGTTGTGGGTTCACCGGTGCCCGGAGACGAAGTGGCTTGCGTTCCAAGCCTCTCGGGCGCCGGCGACCCATAAAAGAGGCCACGAATCGATGCAAGCCGCGTCTCAACGCGGTTTGCTTCGCTTCACTTTGTTTGTTCCTGTGCTCCTGTACTTACCTGGGTCCAGTCCTGGGCCAGCCCTCTACCTTCCTGAGACTTGCCCCTGAGCCTGCCTGTTTACCCCTACCAGGGTCCTGCCCTGATCCTGACGGTTTACCCCTACCTGGGCCCTGTCCTGGCCCAGCCAACTACTTACCTAGGGCCTGCCCTGGGCCTGCCTGCTACACTTACCTGGGTCCTGTCTTGGGCCTGCCTGCCCACTCCTGCCATAATCCCGTCCAGAACCTGCCAATCACTTAGCTGGGCCCTGCCAAGCAACTCTTCCAGGTCTACTCTGGGTCCGCCTACTCGGCTCCTTTTAGGGCCAGACTGCTAGTTATATCTGGTCTCCCTCATTCCTGTCTGCCTGCTCCTGTCGGACTACCAGCATCTGCCAAGATCTTTTCTTTCTGCAGTATTGACCTGTCTTGCCGCGTCAGACATTTTGACTACTACTGCAGTTCTTGAGCCTCCGGAGTATTGTCATCGGACTTCATCTTGCCAGCAATCTTCACCTAAACTTTGGCCTCACTAGTCTGTGCTTGCACAGTCCCGCTGTCACAGTTATCAGAAGAGTGCCTTCGTGACATTGGGAGTCGGTCCATCCTCCACCCATTTCTAATCGTGGGTGGTGGAGAGGCTGGATCTTCGTGCCACTTGTTCATCTTTTCATGAGCTCCACACTGGCGACCTCTGCGAGATCGACCTCCAAGACATCAGGTATGCGGCCCTCTCGGGCTTCCCAACTTGACAATACCATTGAACAAGAAACGAAGGGAAGGATAGATCTTATAGATACTCCTTTGGACAATGCAGACGGGGAGCTGTTTTGTGATGGCTCCTGATTCAAACTTTCAGATGGTATATCTACAGCTGCTTACGCAGTTACTACATTGAGTAAAGTTGTTGAAACTAAGAGAATTTCGCATAACTCCGCGCAAGCCGCAGAGATTATAGCATTGACCTGAGCTTGTGAACTCTCCGAAGGGCGTATAGTAAATATATATACTGATAGTCAGTACGCATTTGGGGTGGTTCACAACTTTGGGAGGCTCTGGTCAGAAAGAGGGTTCCTGACCTTACATGGGACCAAGATTCAGCATGGCCCCTTGATAGTGCAATTGCTCTCCGCACTCTTTTCCCTAGGCAGTTAGCGATCATGAAATGTGCAGCACATTGTAAGGTCATAGATGATGTGGGAAAAGGGAACGCCTTTGCGGACCTGATAGCCAGGCAAACGGCCACAGACCTTAGCACAGACATGTACGCGCTAAGAAAAACAAAAGATGCCTATGTAATGGATGAAGGTATTGGGTCTGTGCGGGATATTCAAACTGATGCTACAGTAGAGGAATCTAAAAGGTGGGCCGAAGGAATGGGGAAACTAGATGATGATGGGTGTTGGGTGGATACATCTGAAGGAAAATGGTTGCTCCCTGATTCATATGTACTGGCAATTGTTACGATGGCACACGGTCCTACAAATGTGTGTGCTCAGCAGATCACGAAAATGTTAGAACAATTTTGTGTGAATAACAAGATTCTGGAGACTGCAAAACGTCATGTTCGGAACTGCATGATCTGCTTACAGCACAATGTGGGTAAGGGGACAGTAACTCCAAGGGGAAGCTTTGGGCCCCCTTCTGTTCCCTTCGAGGTCATTCACTTTGATTTTATTGAGATGGAACGGTGTAACAATCTGAAATATGTTCTTGTAATTATTTGTGCCTTTAGTAAATGGGTCGAGGCTTTCCCCGTTAAAGATGCTACCGCCATGACCACTGCAAAGATTATGGTAAAAGAATTCTTTCCTCGATTTGGGCTCCCAAGGGTAATTTGGTCAGACACTGGTCCTCATTTTGTTGCAGCAGTAATTTTGCAAATATGCACAGCATTACATATTGAGAAACGATTTCACTCAGCTAGACATCCTCAAAGTGCTGGGTTGGTGGAAAGACATAATGGTATCTTAAAGAATAAGCTTGCAAAAACATGTGCTGATACCAAGCTGAAATGGCCAGATGCCTTACCTATTGTATTATTGGCTATGCGTACCACACCTCAAACTAAGACTGGGCTTTCTCCATTTGAGGTAGTGATGGGGAGACCTGCTAATATTTGGGGTCTCCCAAAACCTAAAGCCCTGAGAGAGGTGGAAAATGTATTGCTTGTAGACTACTGTAACCAGTTAACTAAAAACCTGTATTTCATTTATCACCAGGTCTATTCAGCTTTACCTGTACGGTTCACGGGCCCAGGACACGATATACAGCCTGGAAGTTGGGTCCTAGTGAAGGCCTACGAAAGGTCTTCCTGTCTCGCTCCTCGTTGGAAGGGACCCTACCAGGTGCTGTTGGTCACCCAGCCAGCAGTGCGGGTGGCTGGGAAGAAACACTGGATCCACGCGACGCATGTCAAGAAACTTCCTCACCCAATGCCACACGTTACAGAAGAAGCAGATCCCCTCGCTGATGCTACAGTCCCTGATCTTGGAGTAGCAAACAGCGCTGTGAGTGCGTCGGAGAATTTCTCTGAGCCCGTGGAGCTTGGGGAACAGTCCATTTTGTCTCCGCAATCTTTTGAAAAATCACTTCCGGAAAACACTGTTTCAAGTTCTGCGACTTCCGTCGCCTCCGATACGTCGCTTCCCTCAGGAAGTGACGACACCTTATTTTCGGATCAAACAATCTTGGGTACCACCAGGTACAACCTTCGACGAAGAAAATAGAACTACGGCACAGGTTTTTCCGTGCATTTGGGAAAGAGAAGTGATTGAAAGTTTTCTTTTATATAAAAAAGTTTCTGTTGAACAACAGGAAGAAGAAGGGATTCTGCTAGCCAGGGTTGGGAAGGACTAAGAAATCGCGCGACCGTAGCGTCGCCAGCAACGAACATTGGGGTCGTCGATTGAGGAACTACAATGCCTGCCACCTCCACTGCTGCTCCCCGCACTGGACTTGTGAATAAGAGGGTGACCAACTTGGACAATGAACAATGTGCCTGGGCCCCGAAAACGTATTACTGTGCTTTGATAATGATAATTGTTATTTTTGCAACTACTGCTGTAGGACTTTGGTACTTTGAAGAAATCTATCCTCTAAAACCTCTACTACTGACCGAGATTGTACCAACTGCTTTGACTCCCTCTGTACTCCTCCACACTCTGTCCCCTAGAGACTCCCAACAGAGACAAAAGTATCATAATAACACTCTAATGATAGTAATGAATGCAACGCATGCCATTTTTAATAAGAGTAATTGTTGGATTTGCTCTCATTTACCGAAACATGGGAACAAGGGACTAGGATGGTATATTCACCCTTTACCTTTAACGACTGCTTGCTATGCCTTTCTTAGAGCACTATTCTTTGGCCGTTGAAATGACAGCATCTCAGGGAACTTTGATGGAACTAATTTGAATGATTTCGAGAAACGTGAATTAACTCCCCTGGGATGCTCGCTTTTTGCAAATAGAAGTAAATGTTGATTCTATTAGGCCGTCTGATAAACTGTCTCTTCCTTTTCAAACTTTAATTTCCTTTAAAATGGCTCCGATAGGCAATAAGGACGCCGTGCCTCCTTCTTACTCTATAAATCATAGCCCTGATTCGGCCCCATTTTGTGTACAAAGAAATGGCACTCGGCCAATGGGAGATTTTGAAGGTTGTATGAACACTGTAAATTTGACTGGAGAAAACAGCCTCTGTATGTAGGGGGGCCTGTTTATTTTGTTTGTGGTAGTTTAGCATTTCCCTGGTTGCCCAAGGATTGGCAGGGAACCTGTTATTTAGGAATCCTGTTACCCGGGGTATTTGTAGCTAGTACATTGGAGGTTTCTAAGGCTCGCCTAAGGCGGGACAAGAATGGAGATACCCCTGGCCAAGTATTGGGAGATATAGCAAAATCAGTTGTGCCCTTTTGGGGACAAATAACAAACTCTGAGAACATTAGGGGATTAGCAAGGGTACTGGAGAGAACGATCAACCGGACCACGGACATACTCTACAATATGACACTAGAACAAAAAGCAATAAGATTGGTAGCACTCCAAAATCGGATGGCATTAGATGTCATTTTGGCAGAACGAGGTGGAGTATGCAAATTGGTGGGGTCCGCTTGCTGTGTTTTCGTACCAGATTCCTCGCCGACAATTTTTAAAGCAATACAGAACTTGCATATCCTTAGTTCTGAAGTACATATCCCTGTAGGAGATTGGAATCTTAGCACCTGGTTCTGGGATTCTTTACGATCTTGGGGTTGGAAGGTGCTTTCTGTTATTCTGGTTATTTTGGGGATCCTGCTATTTCTTTGTTGCTGTTTTCAATGTCTTCCGAGTATATGTGGAATGCTAGGGGGATGTTGTGCCCAAGCAGTGAGCACAATAGAGCATAGAATGTATGCCCCAGATACAGCATCCAAAGAGTTGGTGTTACAAGAGGTTCTGATGAATGACCTAATGGCTATAGATATTACAGACAATGATTCGGGATGTACGGATGACAATACATGGAGTTATTTGCAAAAGTATTAGAAATGATATTAGCACTTGGCATAGGCCAAAAGGAGGGTTTGTTGGAATTGAGATAATATTATGCCTCCTATCGCAGTAATTGAATGTGTATTGGCCTACTCCAAGTTGTCTAAAATATCATGTGAATAGACTCCGCGGCAAGGTCTTGACCTTAACGAAAAGTAATGTAAGTCGCCATCTTGGATTTAGCCGCCATTTTAGGTTCTCTTGTAATGTGGAAGTCACCCTGAACATCAAAATGGAGGCTGAATGACATTCTGAGTGGGATTCTGGCCGTTGTGACCTCCGCACACACGAATAATTAATATGCCTGCAGGCCACTTGTCGGGGTCGCGAACTGAGACCTTGTCCTATTACTAACCTACGTGTAAATGAACAACTGTATCAGCGGAACTGATCAAAATGCATACATTATAGGATTGACCTGGCAAGGAACCTTAGGCCTGATCCCAAGAATGGTTAACCCGCGAGGGGGTTGGCCAAGGGCTGGATAAAGGATATAAAAGCCCAAGTATTCCGAATGTATGGTCTCTCTACTAATGCATCGAACCTTCGTTGAAGTTCGTTACGTTACTCTGAGAGCCGAATAGCTATCCATTTGTCAATTGACTTTGGTAACTGTTGTAGCTTTTTTAATAAAGCACTTGTATGTCCTTTGTAACCTGTGTTGGTGTGCTTCTTTTGGGCTTCCCAGCCTCATATCAATTTTTATGTTTTCACAACTCGTGAAAATGTGGGCGTCACGGGGGCAGTACAGGAGGCAAGTGCGCGAAACGCCCACACGCTTGCCTACAACACGTATTCATGGAATGGAATAGGGAAAAACAGCGCACGGCCAAAGACGCGCACAGGCCCATACACGTCTGCCACATGAAAGCAGGCGGTAGCGTCCCTGCGCCAGAAAAAAATGTGCATGCGAAGTTCCACACGCGAATGGCCTGGGTGCATGTATTACAGAGGTGCGCGAGAAGTCCCACACGCGATCGGGCCTGGGGGAGCGTGTGCGTGTATATCAGAGGTGCGCGAGAAGTTCCACACGCGATTGGCCTGGGCGCGTGTATTTCAGGGGTGCGCGAGAAGTTCCACACGCGATTGGCCTGGGCGCGTGTATTTCAGGGGTGCGCGAGAAGTTCCACACGCGATTGGCCTGGGCGTGTGTATTTCAGGGGTGCGCGAGAAGTTCCACACGCGATTGGACTGGGCACGTGTATCTCAGAGGTGCGCGAGAAGTTTCACACGCGATCGGGCCTGGGGGAGCGTGTGCGTGTATTTCAGAGGTGCGCGAGAAGTTCCACATGCGATTGGCCTGGGCGCGTGTATTTCAGGGGTGCGTGAGAAGTTTCACACGCGATCGGGCCTGGGGGAGCATGTGCATGTACATCAGAGGTGCGCGAGAAGTTCCACACGCGATTGGCCTGGGCGCATGTATTTCAGGGGTGCGCGAGAAGTTCCACACGCGATTGGCCTGGGCGCGTGTATTTCAGGGGTGCGCAAAAGTTCCACACGTGATTGGCCTGGGTGCGTGTATTTCAGGGGTGCGCAAGAAGTTCCACACGCGATTGGCCTGGGCACGTGTATTTCAGTGGTGCGTGAGAAGTTCCACACGCGATCGGGCCTGGGGGAGCGTGTGCATGTATTTCAGAGGTGCGCAAGAAGTTTCACACGCGATTGGCCTGGGCGCGTGTATTTCAGGGGTGCGCGAGAAGTTTCACACACGATCAGGCCTGGGGGAGCGTGTGCGTGTATTTCAGAGGTGCGCAAGAAGTTCCACACGCGATTGGCCTGGGCGCGTGTATTTCAGGGGTGTGCGAGAAGTTTCACACGCGATCGGGCCTGGGGGAGCGTGTGCGTGTACATCAGAGGTGCGCGAGAAGTTCCACACGCGATTGGCCTGGGTGCGTGTATTTCAGGGGTGTGCGAGAAGTTTCACATGCGATCGGGTCTGGGGGAGCGTGTGCGTGTATATCAGAGGTGCGTGAGAAGTTCCACACGCGATTGGCCTGGGCACGTATATTTCAGGGGTGCGCGAGAAGTTTCACACGCGATCGGGCCTGGGGGAGCGTGTGCGTGTATTTCAGAGGTGCGCGAGAAGTTCCACACGCGATTGGCCTGGGCGCGTGTATTTCAGGGGTGCGCGAGAAGTTCCACACGCGATTGGCCTGGCCGTGTGTATTTCAGAGGTGAGCGAGAAGTTTCACACGCGATCGGGGCTGAGAGAGCGTGTGCGTGTATTCCAGAGGTGCACGAGAAGTTCCACACTCGATTGGCCTGGGCGCGTGTATTTTAGGGGTGCGCGAGAATTTTCACATGCGATCGGGCCTGGGGGAGTGTGTGCGTGCATATCAGAGGTGCGCGAGAAGTTCCACATGCGATTGGCCTGGGCGCGTGTATTTGAGGGGTGCGCGAGAAGTTCCACACGCGATTGGCCTGGGCACGTGTATTTCAGGGGTGCGCGAGAAGTTCCACACGCGATTGGGCTGGGCACGTGTATTTCAGGGGTGCGCGAGAAGTTCCACACGCGATTGGCCTGTGTATGCGATTCCATTGGACCAAAGGCCCTGACAGCGCAGGCGCGTCTGTGACATGACACGCGCGGGCGTTTCCCTGTACCCGGGGGAATGTTAAAAGACCAAAAACTGCACGTCCGAGTGTCGGCCCGCGTAATTGGAGGATAGGGCCTCAGTGCGTATACGCGGAAGTGACGTTGGACGTGTGGTGCGGTTTAAAAGGTACGTGTAGTACGTCATTTCCTTGTACGTGCTTCTCGTGGAGAGCGAGTGGGTGAAATCTGTACTTCTTGTCGGTTCACACGCGATTTACTTCACAGCGTTTCTAGTTCGTACTCCCTGTTACCTCTGTCAGTATTTTTCTGATTTTCTCTTCGACCTGTTTCCTCAAACAGCGTTGACTTCTCCTTTTGTCCTGTCTCCTCAGACAGTGTACAAATCTTCTTTTGGCGGGGGTGTTGCCAACGCGCACACGCACGTATTTTTCACACTCTTTTCCCAGGAAGACGGTGAGTCGCGCACGTATTTACCAACTGTGCTAGCCCCGTGTGTAGCGTACCCCTTCAGAGGTCATTGTAGGCTGCGTGTGACACGCATACATTCATGTTTGTGTTTCTGGGTGCCACAGCGTAGTGCGGGTTCCTTTTCCCACGCACGTGGTCTACGAGGGGTCGCGTGCACGTCATTTTCTGTTTTAGGGGTGCCTGTGCGTTGCGTGACCCGTCATCTTTCCCCAGGGGTTCCACACAGCCTTGCTAGAGCACTTGGGTACGAATTCCATCTAGTACCCTATCCCTTTGACCCCCAATTGCCCAGGACAATTGTCTACTGCAACTCCCATACGCACAACTCCATCAGTGCCATGGCTGGGAGGCGAGCAAGTGGTAAGGGTGGCAAAGGTGGCCGAGCCTCAAGAGGTGGGTGTGGTGGGCGCGGTAGGGGACGTGCCCAGGATTTGCAGACTACCCCTAGCCCCCCACGTGTGGAGGACCAGTCAGGGACACACATCCCCCCCATGGTTGAGGGAAACGTGGCTGACACCATCCCTGCTCAGCCCTTGTTGGACCGCCCGTTGTGGCACCTGACCTAGCACAGGGTGACTCCCAGGCTGACTTCCAGGTCGCCAAGTCTAGGCCACGGGTGGCGGCGCAAGCCAGTGTCACCAGGCCACGTGGTACAGGGGCAGCCATGTCATCTGCTGCCCCGAGTAGGCGGGGTGGGGAGGCTGCAGGGGCAGCTGCAGCTCCGTCCACCCCAGCTCTGACTCTCCCAGCCAGGACAGTGTTGGTCCCGGTACATCAGACTGAGGTTCCCCCTGCCATCATCACACTTCAGCTAATGCCTGCAGAAAGTCATGTGGTCAGTGTGCCATAGCACACTACTACTACACAGTCCACCAGTGCTCCTGCCTCTAGTGTCCAGAGCGGCGTAGGGCACTCCGGATCCCCACCACCCACAAAAAGAAAGAGGAAGAGGGCTCATCCAGTACAGGCTGATGACCCCGACACGGCTACACGGTCCGGCACGCCAAGGAAGCCTAGCTTCAATGATGCCGAACTGGATGCACTTGTGCAGTATGTGTCCGAACATGACGCCGAAATGTTGGTCACTTCAGGGTGTAGGATCACACCTGCTCGACGTCAGGCACACTGGCAGTCCATCGCGGACAGCATAAGTTCCCTTGGGTTTGTGAGGCGCACAGCTGTTGAGTGCTACAAGCGTTGGAACGACCTTAAGCGTAGGGCAAAGAAAAAGCTGGCCTCAAGTCATGCCGCAACTCTGGTGACTGGAGGTGGGTCTCCACAAGAGGACATTGAACTCACTCTACATGAGCATGTTGCTGGGACCTACGTCACAGAGGAGCAGATCCAAGGTGTGGGAGAACTGCCAGATTACGAGGCATTGTCCGGTGAGTGCACATGCATGTGTGTGTGATCCATGTGTATGTTGTTTGTGGGAGGGGTTCTGGTTGAGTGCCAGGTCAGGGTGTGTGTACATGAGTGTTTTGGGCCACCCATGTGCTTCATCCAATGCATTCAGCGCCCCGGGATTTGGGTATTACAGTATCCCTTCTGCCCTCAGTAGGCATTTTGCACTACATCGCGCCAGTTGCCCTTGAAGTGGCATCTTGCAACAACATAGTTCCGTATTTAGCTGTGTTCATTCAGGCTGATTGTAGGAATTCACCCGGTTCTACTGCGCATCACTCTGCCCTATTGTCACATATATGACATGCCTATGGTACATGCCAGCTGTGTGATGGCATGTGTCATGTATGTGTATTGGACATGCCACTCCCAGGCCAATGTGTGATGGCACTGCTAGCCAGCATGCAGCTAATGTGTTGCTCTTCCATCTTGGTGTCATCAGTGTCTGACATTTTCCTCCCCTTCCAACTCATGGACAGTGCATGCATGGGAGGGTTATAGTCATGTGGGACATGTGTAAATCAAGTACTGGTACTGTAGCTTGTCTGGCCTAATAGCGTGCCATGGTGCTAATGCCTGTTTCCATTTTTTGTCTTTCATGTTTTTGCAGAGGATAACGCACTTGATGCTGTTGACGGAGAGGAGATGGTGCAGGCCCAGGAGGGATCTGTAGCATGCCCAGGCACCAGTGGGGGACGTGGTTTGGTGGTGGGGGAGAACCCTCTCTTGCTGCAGGCCATACTGTCCAGGGGTGTCCCTGGCTGCACCTCCCCAGAACTCTTTTCAGGTGTTGATTAGGATGAGACCTATGTGGATTCGCAGGTATGTGTTCATGGAAGGGATACTTTTCTGTCCGACCCACCTGCACCAGGGGAAGAGCCCACTATGGGGATGTCAGTCTTGGTAGGTGCGCCTGTGGTGGTTACCGATGCAGGGCCACACTCCGCAACATCTGATCCTCTTCCTGGGCCAGCAGATCAGAGGGGAAATGCAGTCCTGCAGCCTCAGGCAGTGCCGACACAGCAAGGTGCAGTTCGCCTTGCCCCAGACAGGTGTGGTGCCCGCCAACGCAGTGACCGTCCGCCACCGGGCAATACCGCATGGTAGCAATCCATATACGGTATGGCCAACCAACAGGCAGCATCATTAGAAATGATTGCTCAAGCCATGGAGAGGGTGGCCACTTCCATTGTCCCCCCAGAAAGGCAGATGGAGCTACTACAGCAGGCAGCAGACTCCATTTGCCAATCAGTCAGGGAGGACATGTTGGCGTCCAACAGGGACAGACAGGTGGCCCTGGACAATCTGAGGGAATCAATTTCTCTAGATGCCCAGGGACATAGGGAAGCCCTGAGGGGAGAAGTCCGGCATCTCAGGCAGACTCTTGTGGACCTTGAGGCTTCCACTGTCACCAGGACGGAACAGCTGCTGGAGCGCGTCACCCGTACGCTCTCAGCAGAGATGCAGGCAACTCGGGCGGAGGCCCGGGCAACTTGGGCAGAGGTCCGGGCAACACGTCGGGTGTTGCATGGGGATCTCCGCACCATATCCCTCCAGAATGAGGCCTTCCACACCCGCATGCTTTCTGCCATGGAGGACCAAACTAGGGCTTTGCGTGGGCTGCCTCCCATAGCACCACCATCTCCTATGGCAGCAGCAGCAGAGGTTGAGGAGAGCGAATCCAGCAGTGAATCTCCCACAATTTAGTAGCCGTGCAGGCCATGAGCCCATGGAGGTGTTTTTTTTCCCCAACATTCACGCAGGTGGCTGTTGGTGGGCACCCTGTCCTCGGACCTCCTGGGTGGCCTCCCCCACCCCTCCTGGCCCACACATGGCCATTTTTGATTTTTGATTTTTGATTTTTTGTTGCAGTGTGTTGCCTTGTGTGACTCCCGTGGGCATCCACTGTATTCCGGCTGGGCACATGCAGGCTTGTCCTGAGTTTGGGTTAGATGCTTGGGTTCGTGAGACACACACCCCTCCTGCTTCCCGTTTCCATGGGCTTGCAAAGGGTGTGCCCAAGTGACAGTGACTTACACAGTGACGTTGGACTCCCACGACATGTGTGGGCAGTCTGTAGTCAATGCTGTGTATACATTCCTAGTGCATATTGTTGTTGTATTGTGCACTGCATGGTGTATTGATGTGTGCTTGTGCATCCATGTCTCCCTCCTAATTTGCAGGTTCATTCCTCATGTCTTCACAAGGCCATCCACTTTGGAGATGGAGCTCATGTTGTGAGCAGTGGACTTCCAGATGTGCGTGGCAACAACACTGTACAGTTGGAGGTGGTGGATGTGCTGGCATTCTCATGTTGTAAGACTACGTATCCTTTGCCTTAGTACTGTCATGTTTATGCTATGTCGATTGTATTGTGGTAAGTATTTGGTCATGTGTGTTGTTGTTTCTACATTTATGTGGGCATATTGTGTGTGGCCAGTTTCCATTAGGGACACTGTACTTTGTAACACGTGTCATGTTTGGGGGATGACTTTGTTTGCTCTCACATGGCATGTCATGCCATGGTGTGTTGGGTGGCGGTGCTGGGGAGGGGTTGGGTGACATGGCACTGTTGTCATGTTGTGTCTTGCAAGGGGGTAATGATTTTAGCAGCATAGAAGTGTGTCTTTTGAACACAGCATTGGTGGTGTTTGTGTAGGTAGGGAAGCACACAATGGAACACTTCCAGATGTACAACCTCAGGCTGGTATGGTTGTGACAGTTGACTGTACATTGACACATCATAATTGTCAGTTACAATCATCATTGATTGTCAGCTGGTATGTGCCAGGGCTGTGTGCACTCCACAGGGGTGTGATTTTATGTGAAGTAATTAGCCACGAGCTGCGTACGGGCTGCCTCACCCCGTGCCCTTTCCCCTCCCATGCGCAGTGGGCATGCATGTGGTTGGGGATGTGGGGGCACCACCATGTCCACGGCCAGGCCCCGGCGTGTTGCAATGTTGTGCAGGACACATGCTGCCACTATGATCCTGACACTACTGGGGGAGCATATAACAGCTGCCCGCCAGAACGGTCAAGGGAGCGGAAGCGTGACTTGAGCACTCCGAATGTGCGCTCCACGATGCCCCGGGTTGCAATGTGGGCTGTGTTGTATCTTACCTGGGGTGGCGTGGTGGGGTTCCGAATTGGCGTCATCATGTGGGTGTTGAGAGGGTAGGCATTGTTCCCTGGGGAGGTGGTGATGGGTATCATTAGTGGGGTTGTGACATTACTCAGTATCTGACATGCATGCATGCGCAGTGGCATTTATACTCACCGAGCAGCCATGTATCGCCATGCCGTCCAGATTCTATGTCCCGGTTTAGGGTAGACATTCTGTAGATGAAACTGTTGTGGGTGGAGCCTGGATAGTAGGCGTATACTGAGGTGATGATTCCCTTGGTATCACATACTACCTGGGCGTTGATGGAATGCCAGTGCTTGCGGTTTCTATAGATGTGCTCAGTTGCCCTGGGGGGACGTAGAGCCACATGGGTGCAATCAATGGCAACTAGCACTTTGGGGAATTGTGCCACCCTGTAGAAATCCTGGGCGACAGCCTGCCTTTCTGCAGGTGTTCTGGGCAGGTATATGTGCCTGCGGACTGATGGGCGTGCAGTGATGATGGCCAAGACCTGGTGTAGGCAGCGTGACTGCGTGGCCTGTGACACCCCCCCCACTATGGCACTTGTCCGCTGAAATGATCCAGTGGCCAAGAAGTGCATTACATTGAGGACCTTCTCCAGGTTGCTGAGTGCTTGGGAGCACAGGGTGGTTGATGTGAGGTCATCCTCCCACTCACTGACCAGGTCGAGTATTATGTGAGGTGGAAACCTGTACATCCCATACACATGGTCATCAGGCATCCCAAAAAGGCTGGTTCTGGGTGTAAAAATTCTCGCCCGGACTATCCTCCTCCTCCTCCTGCGGTATCCCACGGCCACTGCTGCTAGGAACGGTATGTTCATCCTGGCGTCTGAGCTTGTTTGTTGTTTGCGTGCACTTTTATGCTGTGCGGGTGGACGTACGCCTACTTCCTGCTGGCGTACGTGTTTCCGGATTGGCCACGTTCGATTCCATGAATACGTGTTGTAGGCGAGCATGTAAAACTTCCCGTGCACCCCTGGAATACCCGCACCCAGCCCAATCGCGTGTGGAACTTCTCGCGCACCCCTGAAATACACGTACCCCGCTCCCCCAGGCCCGATCGCGTGTAAAACCACCCGCGAGCCCCTGAAATACACGTACCCCATCCCCCAGGCCCAATCGCGTGTGAAACTTCTCGCGCACCTCTGAACTACACGCGCCCAGGCCAATCGCGTGTGGAACTTCTCGCGCACCCCTGAAATACACACACACGCTCCCCCAGACCAATCGCGTGTGGAACTTCTCGCGCACCTCTGAAATACACGCACACGCTCCCCCAGGCCCGATCGCGTGTGGAACTTCTCGCGCACCTCTGAACTACACGCGCCCAGGCCAATCGCGTGTGGAACTTCTCGCGCACCCCTGAAATAAACGCGTCAAGGCTATTCGCGTGTGGAACTTCTCGCGCACCCCTGAAATACAGGCACCCAGGCCATTCGCATGTGGAACTTCTCGCGCACCCTTAAAATACACGCACCCAGGCCATTCGCGTATTGAACTTCTCACGCACCCCTGAAATACATGTACCCTGCTCCCCCAGGCCCGATCGCATGTAAAACCACCCGCGAGCCCCTGAAATACACGTACCCTGCTCCCCCAGGCCCGATTGCGTGTGAAACTTCTCGCGCACCTCTGAACTACACACGCCCAGGCCAATCGCGTGTGGAACTTCTCGCGCACCCCTGAAATACACGCACACGCTCCCCCAGGCCCGATCGCATGTGGAACTTCTCGCGCACCTCTGAACTACACGCGCCCAGGCCAATCGCGTGTGGAACTTCTCACGCACCTCTGAAATACACGCACACGCTCCCCCAGGCCCAATCGCGTGTGGAACTTCTCGCGCACCCCTGAAATACACGCACACGCTCCCCCAGGCCCGATCGCGTGTGGAACTTCTCACGCACCTCTGAACTACACGCGCCCAGGCCAATCGCATGTGGAACTTCTCGCGCACCCCTGAAATACATGCGCCCAGGCCATTCACGTGTGGAACTTCTCGCGCACCCCTGAAATACACGCGCCCAGGCCATTCGCATGTGGAACTTCTCGCTCACCCCTGAAATACATGCACCCAGGCCATTCGCGTATTGAACTTCTCGCACACCCCTGAAATACACGCACACGCTCCCCCAGGCCAGATCGCGTGTGAAACTTCTGGTGCACGCGTGTTCCCGAAACCCGTAATACGCGTTCCCCGCTTTGCGTTTGCTGTTTGCCAGTCCGGTAAACTGGTACAGGGTTGGAGCAGCCCTTTGCGATGGTTTTACGATCTTGATGGCTTTTCCTTGCGCGAGGGCGTTCTTGGGGGTGTAACTGGCGCTGCTGCAGGGTCGCTGCGCCACTCTGCGCCACGTCTGCTTTTGGAGGCGAGAATCCATGAATACGCTGTGCGCGGCTGGTACAGACATTCGCACGGGCAGGCTGTGCACCAGCCGCGTGCAACACTTTTGTGAGGAATTACATGAATCGGCCTGTAAATGTCTCCATAGTTATGGTTCTCTAGGGCTGCAAAGCTCGCGGACAACAAGGACAAAATTGGGGGCCTTAGAACACGCCAAGCAAGCCATTGTAGATGGGAGAGAAGCCAGTTTGCATTTGCACATTGAGGCCCAGTACATAGATGGATTCGAAAATTCAAGTTCTCACAGATGGCTTTACTACTGGATGTTGCAAAGTAAGAATGTATGCTCATTATGAGTGAATCAGTGGCTTTGATTTTCAGCTCGCGGCCTGAAGAGGCCCACAACTCGCACTGGCAGTATAAGGTTCTGTTGTCTTTTGACCTTGAGAGACAGGGACCATGCTGAAAGGACTTCATTTGAAGGAGGGGTGCAATAACGTTAGAGACGATAAGGCAGAAAATTCTGAAACTAGACCGAGTTTCATGTTAGTTCAGTATACGGAAAATCGTTGTCACGAGCACAGTGGGATTTACGGACTGCCTTACGCAGAGACACAATGGAAATTGTAAATATTATGTAAGTAACTCTTTAGACGCTTTTATACCAGAATGAAGAATTAATGAATGGATGAATGAATGAATAAAGAGCAAGTAAAACGTTTGTGGGATCGTCCTTGTAGCGGGCACATGGGCATGCAGGTCCACATTCCACACGCATGTAGACAAACAGTCGTTTCTCATCGTGTATTAACCTTGATTTATTTCGTTAGTGTTCGCATTGATTTTAGAGCCGAACATACTTCATTGCACTATCCCTCCAAGCAAATAGTTTCTGATCGCCCGTTATAGATAAAATGAATAATAGTAATAAAGATCGGCTGGCAAGACTAATTATAATGTTTATGTTTTCAAAACAGGTATATCCTACCCTACTGCTACTGCCACCAGTTTCAGACCCCGGCAGATGGTTTTTTCAACCGCTAGCTGCAGCTTCTTGTAAACAACTGCACCACTTTGACGATCTTATGGGACGATCGCCAAGGGCCCATATGCCCTTACGCTGTACTAGCGGCTAGAAGCAACATATCAACCTTTACGCTGGCCTAGTGCCTAGTCGATGCCTAGTCGATGGAACAGCCTTGCGGTTCACCGTGCGACCAAAGTGCTTCTTTTAACGAAAATCAACACCCTGTGTACCCTAAAGGAACAGCGCGTGACCCACGATAAACTGTACAGGATTTGCGGATCGATTGTAAAGAAAAAAATCACATTCTGATTTAATATGCCAATTGCTGAATATTCTATAAACATTTAATGTCAAATAAATGTACTTTACCAAATGTACCGTGTTGCTGTTTGATTTTAAAGTACAGTTTCATATTCCGAATTGTGGTGCGCTGTGTTGTGAGTTGATCTGTGTTGGTTTCCGGGTTCTGTGTGAAGTCGCGTAGAAGACGACTGGGCGCATTTGCCTACGCAGCACAGTAACATCACGGAGAGAGGCGGGGAATATGAATGTTTTGATAATGTCAGGCTCAGGGGTGGTGGATATGATTTAGTGCCGCAAAAGCAGGTCAGCCAGGGCGATGGGGCAAGTTATAGGATTATCACAAAATGGCAGTTCCCTGATGCCTGTTTTCGCGTGCGTTTAATGGACGAAAACCCGGGTAAGGTCCATAGAAAATTTTTCTAAAATCAAGCGACTTAGGCTTAAAAACTCATGGCCGACTCGTAGGGACAATAAAAAGTTTTGGCCGAACCATTCCTTTAATTTCATCATTAAATCTCAGCTCAAGATGTGTACTGGTGTTTGTCGTGAATATAACAGTGGTACATTCATATCACATTCTCCTATAGAGACTGGAAGTGCGTTTGTAAAAGGAACACGACTTGTAGCTCCTGTGAAACTGTGAGTATTCATAGCATCGGCGGACATGGAAAATTTGCCTTCACGTATACACAAATGTGTTGCACCTGTGTCAACTAAGAAGGAATATTCTTTATCCCCTATAACGACATCCACCCTTGGGACCTGGTGAGGTTCTGATGTCACTGATAGGATAGAACACATCAGGGTTCCCAGTGAGCTGTCCTAGTCCATATATAATTTTGTCCCACCCTGTGCGAATGGACTTCCCCCATCACCAGTGTTATTCCTCATTCCAGGGTTTATGGTCTGTCCTGTACTTACTGTCTGTGACAGTTGCATCGGTGACTGTTGAAACTGTCCTTGAGGAAAACTCACTGAATTCTGAGGTTGCAAGCCTTGCTGTGCTCCTGGCGTTTGCTGTTGTACCGTATGATTTTGTGCAACTCCATTTCCTCCCTGCTGTAAAAACTGCAGGTGGATTCATCATACCTGCTCCTGTTCCTTGGCCGTTCTGCATCATGCCTTGATTTCTGCATGTACGTGCTAGATGCCCTGTCATACCACACAACCAACATACTGGTGTGGTCTGATCATTTGCCCATTTGACATATCTTAATTGTCATTTTGCATGTTTTGAAAACCTCCTTGATCACTTTGGAAACCTTCCTGATTTCTCTGCCATCCTCTTCCTTTGAATCCTCTTCCCCTGGGGTAACACCCCATATTGCCCTGATTATTCCGCTGTGGATTATTGACTTGTTGCATGCTCAATCCATCTGTGCTAGTAATCATTGCCCCTTCAAGGGCGTATTTTGACAATTTTTTCTGCACTAATTTTGCCTCTTCACCCTTTCGTGCCGCTTCTTTTTTGCGATTCTTTTCTTGCAGTAGCCTGCAATAGTGGGCTATGGTCAACTGTATTTCAGACCACGGTTTGCCCTCGATTCCTACCAATTTCTTGAGCTGTTTCTGTACCGGATCTGGCATCCCTTGGCATAAAATATGGTAGAACACGGGTATAGATTTCCCCCAAGATTCCCACATCTCGAGTACCCACGTGTCTTGGAAATTCTGGATGTAGAGCAACTGGTCTTCCGATTCCTTCGTTTTCGAGTTATGATAGCTCCCATGTCGGAAGTATCTGGATATATAAATCATAATGATTTCCACACCGCGGCTCTGCAATTGTTAAATGGAGCACTGTCATGTGCAGTATTAACGTGGTCACACCAGGGTAACCTGCCCGTGTCCACACATCATCATCTCTATCACCAAGTAGCGAATTAAGAGACCTTTGATATCCGCTGGTCAAGTGGCACAGCGAGTAGAGCGCTCACTTTGATATCCGTGCAGAGCTTGCTAACGCATGTTCAAATCCCGGCGCGGCCAAACTCAGCCTTTCATCCTTCTGAGGTCAATAAATAAGCACCACACCCTGTGGGTAATAATAAGCAGCACTCAGATAGCTGAGGGTTCGTAGCGCTATATAAATGACAAATTATTATTATCCCCTATGGCTAACGTGTTCCCTCCTGTCATTTTTTCTAGCTCGTGTATCCATTTTCCAACTCCCGAGGTCAACATTGGAAGCTTATTTTTCATGTTTTTCAATCCATGTGTGGCCATGGGATATACTGTGGTCTCGCTCCACCTTTCTTGAGCAACGGAACTTGGGATGCATAGTCCTCTCTCTCCTCTCTCATTGTTCTTCTGTCTATTGTATGAGTAATATTCCTGCATCGCCGCCTACCAGGCAATGTCCTTAACTGGCTCACATAGGGTGGTGGAGACACCCCCCTCTGACAGTAAGATACTTCTTCACATCGGTCAGACTGTGTGGCTGACTCTGATGCCCTTGGTGCAGACCCACTAGAATCTAGCCATCTTATCCCTTGCCCTCCTGAGAATCATTTTTTGCGTCTCCTCTCTTCCTCCTTTTCCTCATGCTCCTCTCTTTCGGTGTCAGACATTGTCTGCGCCCAACTTGTGCAACATCTTGCATCATCTTTGTTCCTACTTATTTACAACCTATCTAGTGACAGGTCTCTATTTCCACTACTTCGGGAGACGTCCTCAGTGTCGTAAAGCTGAGTGCTCTCCAGGTTCCCATCTTCCCCCTGCCCTTGGGGTACTTGTTCTAGCCCCATTTCATCATATATTCTATTGATCATCTCTCCGATGCTTCTGCTGTCGAAAGCATCCTCGATATTCGACCTAGACGTGCCTGGTACTGAATCGTACTCAGGAAAGAATTCTTCTATATCTTCCCAGTCTACTACTTACTCAGGTTTTTTAGCCTCCCTCTCCAGATATTCAAGAAGGGTGCTCTCTGTCTTCGCTTACGTTCTACATCGTCATCAAATTCTCTCTGTTTCCTCGCTTCTTCTCTGACCCTGTTTTCTTCCTCTTTCTTTACGTCTCTACATTTGTTTGCCTTTTGGATTTCCTCATCCCTTCATCTCTTTATTTTTTTCTCCCGTATCCTTTGTTCTTCCTCTATCCTTCGCTGCTCCTGTCTGTCTTGATCATTGGCTACTCTCTGTTTATGATCGTTTTGACTTTCTTGCTCTTCGCAATATAACTATTCTCATCTCTGCCTATCTCTTTTCTTTATTCTTTCGTCTCTCAATCCTTTTTCCTTTTCCTTCTCCTTTCTCTGTACATAGTCTAACTCCTCTTTTTGTTTCGCGTCATCAATGCCTTTGCCATCGAGTTTCAATAGGATTTGCCCTCCCATCCATTCATTCTCAGTGAATGCTATCTCATCAGTTCTATCCTCATTTCCTTTCCATCTTTTGCCTTCTCTCTCCATGTCGAGAGATGTACTTGCTTGTATCTGGTCTTTTCTCTCGTTCTCGCATCTCTCCTTTTCTCTCGGGACTTTGGAGGTGATATCTCTATCTTTATTATTGTCTGGATTTTCATCACTACTTTGCGTAGATGACTCATATGCCAGGTTGCTATATCCTGTAGCTGCTTTAAGTTCTCTTAATGGGTACAACCCTTCGTCCTTACTGTTTTCATTTCAGGTGGGGTGGTGGCGCTGAGGGCGTCTCACCCCCCCTCTGTGCATACGTTAAGTATCCAGTCTAATGGTGGCTCCTCCTCTTTATCCTGTTGGTACATTTTCCACAACTCTAGACTAGCTAGGCGTTTGTCTAACCTTTTGCCCATGTATGTGGCGTGCAAGTATGTCATCATGTGTTGCAAGACCGTTTTAGATAACAATCCACCCTGTAGCCAAGGCATAAACATTTTGTTTGCGGTTCCTTTAACCCATTCTGCACTATACCTTTTCAGCTTCGGTGCATGTTTTGGCAACTGTTTGCACAGATGTATTAATGGTGTCATGTCTTCCATGTTTAAATCTGTTCACTTTCTCTTTATATAACACTTGTTAATGTTTTTCGTTACTTAAACAATTTCAACAATATGAGCAAGCACCAATCGTTGCAAGCTCCAATCCTGTTTTTTCCAACTAAAATGTTATCTCCTTTTTAATCAATAAACATCAATTTGTACACTACAATATCTCAGTTACTTAATAGCGTACATTTTATTTTAGCTCCGCAAAGGAAAAATGTAGACCTATGACATCACAACAAATAACACATAAGACAGACGTTAACAGACTAGACGAACTCCAGCTGGTTACATAGACCTCTGCCTCTAATATTACCCCAACATGGAGTTTAACCTCATCCCTTTCACAAGCGTCTTTAACCACTGTGGTAACCTATTTGTTCCTATTCTATTCAGGACTATGGATGAAAAGTTTCTTCTAGCCGCTATATTAAATCATTGGAATTAGGCGAATCCTCTCTCTTCTCGGTGTCCCCCCAGTATCCTCTCTCTTTTGGGTGTCTTCCCAGTATCCTCTTTTGCTACTGTGTTATTCTTTGAGTCATTATTTCCTTCCCCATATATATATATATATATATATATATATATATATATATATATATATATATATATATATACATTCTTTTCTACTTCTGACTATATTTTGTTTTCCCGCCTCCCACCGTTACCTTTTCCCTTACTTGTTCTAAGGTATATACTTTTTGCCAAAGCATTTAGTTTTTTTCCCTCACTGTTTGCATGTTCCTCTTTGGATGCTCGGGATCACTACCTTCGTCACCGCCTCTCCTGCTGTTCACCCGCTTAGCTGCCGGTAGGAGTGGGAAGGGGTTGCGTGGGGAAACACAGGTCCCTTCAGACCTCTGCATGCAGGTTTTGCTTTTAATTCTTGCCACTGTCTACGGGGAGCTTCACGGTCTACTCAGCCGGATGGCAAAGGACTTGCGATATTGCTGAGGACCTAGAGTTACTTTATGTGACGGTCAATGGGTGTCTTGTTTAATCGATAATCGATAAACATCCGATCTCTGCTACCAAGTGTGCTCTGAGACCCCCAACCGGCCCATAGTGTCAGGGTTTGCTCAGAAGCACTTTAAGACAAGATAGCAGCACCCGTGAGATGAATGGGGGTGCAGATTAATACTCCAACACCAAATCAATAATGACAACTCAACGGTTTGGCAAAGGGTGTCCGTTTAATGACCAGTATAAAATACGGGGAGTCTCATGAATATCAGTGGATGCGTGATCTTCTCTCTCGCTTCACAACTCCAACGGACTTCATAAGAAACAAATCATTTATACTAAAAACTTGTCATCACTGATGTTTAAAGCTTAAAAGTTGGCATACAATTCTATTGGTTTAGAGAAGGTAACTTTACTATAGGTACTATGGGCCTCATCACAAGTTTGGCGGTAACCCTTAAATCCGGCGGTCACGCTATTACCACCGGATTTAAGGGTCCGCCAAATCAGGGCTTCAGCGGATTTCTCCACAGCTCTGAGCTGGGGGGAAATCCACTGAAAATTTGCGCTATTACCGCCGGCGGGAAATCCGCCAGCGGTAAGAGCGCGAAAATTCCCCATTGAGCCCAATGGCGAATGTGGCATTCCCGAAAGGGGTCAGTAGGGAATGGGGAATTCCATTACCGCCAAACCCGTGATCCGGCGCTAATAGCGCTGGGGGGTTTGGCGGTAGGGCTAATACCACCGGCGGTAATACCGCCGGCGTTACCGCCCAACTCGTGATGAGGCCCCATATCTGTATATGGTAACGGAGTAAGGGGATTGGGTAAACATTGTCAGGTGGGACATTTAAGCCCTACCTTTAAATGACTACTGTGGACGTCACTAAAAGTATGACGTCCCATTGGTTCTACTAACTATAGGATCCTATATTACTTGGTCCCTTGTGATTGGGTTGGCAAAAACCCCACTCATACTTTTTGACTTCGCTTAGCAGCACGCAAAATGGTCGGCCAGGTGCAGGGTGCCCCTTAGTTCCCCCGGCCTTCCTCCAATTATTGTTACAATCAATCATCACTATATTGGCCATGTGTCAATTATTTCACTGTGGTTGGCCTCGAGACTTCACCTCCTGTCTAGAAATGTTCTGATATCTTCTCCTGGCCCACTGCCATGCATAGGTGTGAAAGTCACACTGCTGCTTGCTCGGCTGGACACGTTATTCAGACACAGTGAATTTGCCTCTTCGTCATATAATTTGTGTATTTGATTTTCGTTTTACCCACCACCTAGCTCCAGTTTCTTATCTTGACCTTCTGAAGCAGGATATTCTGTTCTTTAGTTCAATTAATTGTAGCTACTGTTCATCTGTTCCACTGACACGACCTTGGTTGTCCTGGCATGGGTTACCTCTGCTGAGTTTTGTTTCTGCCGTTTTATTCTTGATTTTGCTAAATATGAAGCTCTTCTCGTGTGGCCTCTAGTAACCCTTGGGTTTATTCTGCTTCTTGTGCAAAGTGGAAATACACTTATATAACGTGCTTCTTTTGAGGTAGATATGTATAGGTGCCGCTTGCCGCACTATCTTCTACTAAGCATAGGAAGCCGTACAATTTCTTTTTGCTTTCTTGCGATTCCAAGCATATATATACATCCATAAACTGGTAGAATATCTTCATCACGTTCATGGCTAAGCTTCTTGCATTTTGACATCGTTCTTTCACTCTTGGCTTACGATATCTTTATTCATGGCATTTCATCTCTTTTTGTCATTCCCTGGTCGTCATTTATTCTATATGTGAGTCAGTTCGGGTTCTCATGTCATCATCATTCGTCTTCCATTTGGTTTCTTCAGGGACCGTACTCAGACGATCTTCGTTTCGTTTCATTTGTTGATATAGTTTTCTCAATGGATATCTTACTGTCCATGGTTTCCTTGGTATTGGTACTTCAATAGGTGCTGTTCTTCTAATAGGTACTGGACAGAGCCCTACTGCGGCTCTCTGCAGGTTGATTTGCTCATTGTAAATCACATATTTTAGCGTGAACGTTCCTGGTACTTCAAAATGGACGGTTGGAGTGCAGGCTGTTTTTGGTACCTCTTCTACAGTGGAAAAGCAACAAGTGAGCATAAACTCCTCCTCGGAATGTGGAGCAATCTATATAGATCAAATAAGCGTCAGGGTATAGCCATCTTTTTTGTTATCGGGAGCCCGACTCTTAAGGGACTTGTCAAATTTCATAAACATATAGTAGAGTACGGCGTATCCCACCCTTCCACACATGATGGTATAGATCAGGGCTGAATGTACCTTACATGCTGCCTATAGTGGGCCGAAGAGTAAATGTGGGAGGGGCGGGGGCGGGGTGGGACACATGAAAAAACAATACCTTTTTGGAGGTGTGCCGGTCTTTATTTGTATTTAAAACTTACATTTTGTAGTATACATTTTCTATTCCACTTTTATCATTTCTTTCTTTGCAAAGGACATATTGGCACTAGAATAAATATGCAAATCATACAGGGTGAAACAGTGAACCAGACATACTTGATCAGTGAGAAACATTGCAGCTTTTCTCAGCTGTCGGTTTCTGGATCTCGGGCTCCAGTGAGGTTGTTCCTACTCTCAGGATAGCATGGAGATGTTGGTCAGTGAGTCTTGTCCTTATGCTGGATTTATGTAGTTTCATTTGTGAAAAAATGTGCTTACAAATGAAAGTACTTCCAAACATAGGTACCATCTTTAATGCTTGCCGTGACAGATAGGGGAATTGAGCAGTGTCCAGAGACTGATAAAAGGCTGATAAAGGCATATCTCTGTATTTATTTTTGAGGGCACTACAGCACTGAAGTTCAATCACTTCCAGTTAAGGTTCAGGTTGCACACTGTCCACATCAGCAGAGAAAGGGTCTGCAAAAAGAGGCTTGCTGTGATTTGAATTGTGAGAAACGATTCTCAAACACATTTTGCAGTTCCTTCAGGACCTTCACATGCCGATACCATCCTACATCCTTGTCATGGGGGGGGGAACCTCTGCACGTGCGGGGTAGTGTACCAGCATCCTTTTCCCCAGTTGGGCTGTCAGAAGCCTTAACTTTATTTCAAAGGCGCAAACTGCCTCAAACAGATCCGTTATGAGATTGCTTGCAACTTTAAATTTAAATCATTCAAATGGCCTGTCAGGTCAGTCAGAAAAGCAAAGTCAGCTACCGAGTCAGTATCTTGCATGACAGAAGTGTCCATTGTCTTTTCATCAAGGAATGCTTTTATTTCGTGCCGTAAAGCAAAGAATCGCTTCAGCACATTGCCACGACTAAGCCAGCGAACATCAGTGTGATATAGGACATCATCAGAATCCGCCTTTACCTCTTCTAAAAATGCCTGAAACAATCTGTGATTTAAAGAGCGTGCACGGATAAAATGAACAGTTTTCACAACGAAGTCCATCACTTCAGTGAATTTCAAATGATTTGCACATAATGCCTCCTGGTGGATGATGCAGTGATAATTTTTTTAAGGGTTTAATGGACAGCCTTCTCGCCCAAGTGTCTTTCCAAGCAGCCAACAAAACCATTTTGCTCCCCAACCATGGCTGGCGCCCCATCATTCGTCACGCCCCCCAGAGTATCCCATGGCAAATCGAAATCATCTATGACTTTTTGAAAGGCATTAAAAATGTCAGCACCAGTAGTCCTGCCATGCAAAGATACCAGGGAAGCCAGTTCCTGAAATACTTTGTATCCGTTATTGACCCCCCGAATGAAAATTAAGAGTTGGGCTGTGTCACTTGCATCTGTGCTCTCATCAAGGGCAGCTGAAAAGAACTTGACATCCTTACATAGTATTTTCAGTTGGCTGTAACAATTGTCAGCCATGTCTACAATACGCCGCTAGAAACTCATCCGTGAAAGCGGAACATTTGTGAAGCATCTTTTTTTTCTTTGCACACTGCCTCGCAAATCTCCGTCAGGCAGTCTTTTACGAAATCCTCATCTGTGAAAGGACGTGCTGACCTTGCAATAAACTGTGCAACTTCATAACTCGCAAAGGTGGCACATTCAGATTCTTTTTTGTTCTGGGCAAAAACACCCTGTTGCTTAGTCAGCTGTGTTTTTAGCTCCCCAGCTTTCTTAATTCTCGCTTCCCCCTGAAAATTCTTATATTGGGAATGTTTCGTTTCACAAAGGCGGTGGATATTATATTTCTTGGGGACTGCTATGCGCTCGAGACAAATGAGACACGATTACACATTAGGTTTGGACTTGATGAAAAAACTTCTCAGACCACTCATCCTTAAATTGATAGTGCTCCTGGTCAATCTTTCTTTTTTTTAACTGCATTGGACATTGGCAGGGATATTTTTGCAGCACAATGATTTGCAATGCACCCTGGGGCCTATGTACTGAGATGGAGTACCAACGGTAAAGGGCAGGTTCAATGGTACTTCGGGGAAGAGACAAACTCCACTGTTATGCTCCCACTATGACGGTCCAAGTATAGAGTATATACAAATTATATACTTTTTGGAAAAGCCTAGAAGCGACAAAAGAACAAGATCAGATAAAGAACGCAGCCTTGCCAGCATACCTTTTCATGCACTTATGATGGATACTTCCTTCAGGAATAGCGGGCTGCATAGCATATCAAACTGCTATGTTTGAGATTAAGGTGGTGAATGCAGGGATTGGCTGTCCCTACTACAGTAGCCATTTGAAATTGTGGCACAGCGGCGCCGTACACATCCCACGTTCGAAACCAACATTCAGCCACAGCACAAAATGTAGAAACTGGCACAAATGCACTGTCGGAAGCCTCAACTTTCTAGAAAAGTCATTTTTGCAAAACTAAAACTGCCATAAGGTGTACCCTGGAAAGTTAGTGCTCAATATAGTAGGGCAGTGGCGGGGACAGTATTTTGGACTGTTATACTTTGCTGTTAGGGTCGGCCATACTCTTGGGAGTATAGCCTTTGTTGGGTCACATTTTTCAACAAAAGGCGAAGGAGGTATATATCTTAACTTGGCCCCTTTTAACTTTATGTTATTCAAAGAGCAACGCATAGAACCCAAGCTACTGTAGTGTCAAAAGAAACAGTGTTTACCTGGTGGGGAGTCTGAAGTCTACGTTTGTTCCCAGTTTCTAGGCTGTCTGTATGAAGGTGAATCCGGGCGCTTTCTTGTTCGTTGCCCTGTCTGATGCTTTGTCTATCTGGAATTGGGAGATGAGATCGCAACATTACAAAACATCACCCAAAACCACATGACGGCTACCAACCGAAAAAATGCACCTATGCAACTTTGAAAAGCTATTCCAGATTGCCCTCACAAAACCTTTGAACAATTGCCCACACTTCAGGATGAGTAATCTGTTCTCACAATGCACCTTTTCAAAGTGTGAAGGCAGGAGGAAACACCCCACTGGGGGGCCAAGTGGACTTTCTCTACCGGAAAGAGGCCCAGCCCAGCAGGAAGTCCAGCTCCATGAAAGCTCGGCCAGCTTCCTCCTCCAGGGCTCAAAAACACTGCTCCCTGCCCTTTCTGCCGTTGGTGCCCTGTTTACAAACTTGTTTACAGGCACTTGATAGGTGACCTTTTTTATCAGGAACCTGTGCATTTGTTTATCTTTACATTAGCAGGTAATAAAGCAGAACAGCTGCCTGGTCCTCCCACCAATTAACATGATAAAACCAGGGTTTGGATTATTTCACCCAGGTCATAAGCTGGCAGAGAAATGTACAGATGTGTAAGAAGACGCAGCATCCTAAATAAACAATAGTGCTACATTTGCAGTTTCCTTTGTCTCAAATGATATGTGGTATTCACAATATGTGCCCAGACCGAAACGGCCATTAACACATGGGGGGACGCCTAATAGTGAAGTGCCCTTTTTGTAATGGGCAGTACACATGGGCTCCCACATTGTGTACAATTATAAACCCATTGTTATGGTTCCGTGGGTACATGAATTTTGTTCCCTCTGGTGCATAGGTACTGTTCTTCACAAAGTCTCTGATTTCTTCGTCTGTCAGATCTCTGGCCTTCCATCCTGATTCCACATCATTCATGATCTTCATCCCTATGGCCTTCTTTGATGTCTTCTTGCACTGTGTGATTATTATCTTAATAGCACAGAATCCCAACAGAATCCTGTTGCTGTAGCATCTCCTTCTGTGTTCTGCGTTGCCCTACACCCCTTTTGCTAGAGCCGATCTGAAATGACAGAAATACTTGAAGTCATACATGTAAGATAATCACGTAACTCCTTTCCTAACAATTCTTCAGTTGGCTGGTCATCACTTCTAGTTTCAGATGGAGGCGTGAGGAGTGTCCCCATTCGTCTACTTGTCATTATCTCATGCGGTGTAAGGTGGTTGTGACCCTTGCTGGTTTCTTAATGCATATTATGCCTGTCGTAGACAATGCAATCATCCTTTTGTCAGGGTCAATTTCAATTTGGCTATCTTCTCTTTAAGCAGGCTGTTGAGTCTCTCACAGGCACCATTCGCTTGCGGGTGATATGCCGTTGAAAACTTGTGTTTTACACTAAGCAACAGGCTTATTTGTTCAAAAACTTCATTAACAAAATGAGGGCCATTATCTGATCTCAATACTTCACATATTCCCCATCTAGGAAAAACTTCTCGTAATAGAAATTTGGCAGCACAGGTGGCATCTGCGTTTGTAAACGGTCCAGCTTTGATCCACCTCAAAAATGGACCTACTATCACTATCATACATCCGTATCCATTACAGACTTGCAGCATGTCGACATAGTTGATATGTAAATGCTGAAAGAGACCATTAGGTCTCGGAAATGACTCCTCTGATTGTGCACAATGTGTGCCCAGCTGTAAACTTTTGACATATGATACAATTTACTATATAAAATGTAACGTGTTCTACTATATTTGGAACAAACCGATCCTCTGCTATTGTTGCGGCAAGGCTCTCTCTAGTTCTGTGTGCAGGGTAGTGTAGCTGTTCCAACGCCACCCTTAATAAGGCTACAGGCATCACTGGTTTACATGTGCTGTCTTGTCGCCACAGTGCCTCTGAGGGGTTTAAAGAACACGCTCTCCGTGTCCACAAGTCTTTTTCATCTTGGGGCGCTTCCCCTTGGAGTTCCCTAAATTGAGTTCTTGACAGACTGTTATAACAATTTGGCACTGCTAGGCAGAATCATATGCAGTACCCTTTGGGAACACCACACACAATTAAGACTTCAAGTGACAGTACAAGTTCACCTTTGGTACAAGCCTGTACTACAGAGTAAAGTGGTAGCGATGGCTGAATAGCCAGACTTATCTCAAGAGTAAAGTGAGCAGTATCAATAGTTACACAAAGGACAGCAATTTACTATGGTTCAAGCAATAGCTGGCTCAAGGTTTCTGAGTAAAAGAATATACATTTATTTACACATCATTTATAAAAACAATTCACTAAGTACAAATATCAGAAAAATCACACTCTTAATACACTGCACACCACTCAATAGATTCTGGACAAGTGTGAGCAAAATGGCGCTCCAGTAATTTAAAAGGGAGGGAAAGACAACGTTAGACAAAAATTAAGCAGCACCAACAAGTAAGCAGGGCAATCTAGAAAAGGCAACTACGGTGAGGAAATCAAATCAAGGGGCCTGAGTCAAAGTCAATGGACCAGAGTCTTTGCAGAGGATCACACATTTCAGAGTAGTTAGCGGTTAAGTCTTTGCCAAGAGTTCGTAACGAAGTTGGTCAGAAGAAAAAGTTACTTTAAAGAGTAGAGATGGACAAGCCCTCGGATTGGTGAAAGCTTTCAAACACTTTCACCGCGGCTGGACGGAACAAACAACCAGATTAGCACGGTACCTTTAAAGCAGAAGTATGCTGTAGCTGAGGCAGACATTCCTGGCAGATACTGCAGGCTCACGGTGCCTGAAGCGACTGTCAGACTGACATTAAGGAGGAAGACTGGAAGGTCCTGCCCTGCCCAGGGAAGAAACCAGCAGTGAATCAAAGCGACAAAGAAAAGGTGCACTCCTTAAAACCCAAGCAGGGTCTGGTCCTACTGGCTATCCGGTTCACTGTAGCTGTGCAGGGCAAATTCGACCAGAGGAGGGAGGACTGGCTTGGAGTTTGGTGAAGTGGCGGGCCCACCAGCTCAAGGCGAGAAGATTCCTTGCAGATGTTCCCTGTCGTCGAAGTTTGGAGATTCAGACCCGCAGCAGGGCTTCACTGGGAGGTTCAGTCGTGGTAGTGGTCATCTTCGTTCAGCTTTTCTTAAGTTTTCTCTATCCAGTGGTGACTCTGCCTTCCAAGCCCCAGAGACCTGCTTTTTATACAGTTTTTTCCCATTCACACAGCCTGGCTGTCAATCATACAGCTTGGTGGCTGTCCCGCCGGGACAGTCACCACAGCCAATCATACAGAGTGTGACATGGGTCTCCCAGGAGACCCTGTGCAGGGAGTCTCAACCCCATCCCTCACATCCTGTCCCCCTCAGACATTCAAGCGCCAAAGGACGGTGAACAAAGGAACCAAAGCTGGTTTGACGCGCAGAGTAAAACATGAGAAAGACCTTTACAAAAAGAAATGGCTAATAAACCCAGTCAGAACCGAAATAAAGTCAAAAGGGTCCAGTGGGTTTATAGTTCGAGGCTACTAACTTGACCTAAAACAATACCAAAACCGCGGTAGGGAAAAAATGATAGATACGATTTCTACCAGACAAATGTTAAAGAAAGGGGAACGAAATAATGTTCCATGAGAGACAGACAAAAAGGGATAACTATTGACCCTTTCCAGTACTGTATGTAAGATAGATTGTACTGGGTCTGTAATTTAAAAAGACTAATAAAGTCAATGGCAACTTTACATGTTTCTGGGAGACAATAGTCAGTCCCAGAAAAAATGAGTTTCACTGCAAAGTCTGAAAAAGACAACCTTGTGTCACTGCACTGACGGTGCTGTGTAACACACAGTAAAAAGATGATGCCTATGGAGTAGGTGAGGCTCCACGGTCCATGAACACATACAAATGTACAACACATAGCAAAATACACATGCAAGAGTGGGAAAAAGTCTCTCACTCTTACCAGTTGAAACAATGAATCCTAGAAATCCAGCAAAGCTGCTGAGGGACTCAGTAGGTAAGGGAAATTAGCCATTCTGGAGAATTCTCCCCAACACTGCCCCCTGCCCCCCAGACTAAGGCACAGGAGGATTTAATCCACTCCTGGATGAATCTCTTCACTCTAGTTGGTTATAAACATTTTAGAGAGACCATCAGCATTTTGGTGGTGACATCCTTGCTCAATGGTGAAATCAAACCCTTGCAGGCAGAATGACCATCTTAGTAGTTTTGGGTTCTCCCCTTTCATTTGCATTAACCATCTCAAGGGTTGGTGGTCTGTTTTAATCACAAAGTAATCCATACAAGTATGGTCTAAACTTCTTCAGAGACCACACAATGGCAAAACATTCACGCTCTATGGTTGCCCACCTTGTTTCTGGTTACTTCAGTTTCCTACTGAAGAAGCAAATGGGGTGCTCCCTACCTTTCTCATCCAGTTGACTAAGGACTGCACCTATACCTCTATTGGATGCATATGTGTACAGAATAAAGGGTTGGTGGTAAAAAGGATCTCTAGCACTAGATCTTGACAAATGGCTTTATTCAGGTTTTCAAAGGCTTGAGTGCACGCCTCGTTCCATCTAATCTTTTTAGGGAAATTTGTATAGGAGAATACATTAAAGGGAGAAGCTGTGGTCCCATAGTTCTCAATGACATTCCTGTAGTACCCAGTCAGACCTAGGAAGGCTCTTACTTGGGTTTGAGTAGTAGGGGTGGCCCAGTTTTGTACAGCTTGTACTTTGCTAGGCAATGGCCTTATTTCACCTCCTCCGACCTCATGACCAAGGTAGACATCTTTGCTCTGACCAATTTGACATTTTCTTGCCTTTAAGGTCAGATAGGCCTGCTCAAGAGCCTGCAAAACATATCCTAAGTGCTCAACATGGTTTTTCCAAGTAGGGCTGAACACTGCAATGTCATCCACGTATGCCATGTAGAAGTCCTCCATCCCATTCAGAACTTGATTTCCCATCCTTTGGAAAGTATCAGGTGCATTCTTTAATCCAAAAGGCATAACCTTAAACTGGTAGAGGCCTGCTGGGGTTGAAAATGCAGTTTTCTCCTTGGCATGGTCTGTCAGGGCTATTTGTCAATAGCCTGACGTTAGGTCAAATGTACTGAGGTACTTGGCTCCACCAAAGTTTATCGACCAGTTCATCTGTCCTTGGTAAAGGGTGGGCATCAGTCTTCATGACTGCATTTGGAGCTCTATAGTCCACACAGAATCTCAACTCCTTGGATCCTGCCTGTGGTACTAGAACAAATGGACTAGACCATGGACGTGTAGATTGCTCTATAACCCCGAGATCAAGCATCTTGTTGACCTCTTCCTTTGTGTGGGATCTCACATGTTCTGACATTCTGTAAACTCTGCTTTTCACAGGTAAACAGTCACCAGTGAGAATATCATGCTGGCCCCAAGGGGTCAAGCCTGGTGAAAGTGAAAACAGGGAGGCAAACTGATTCAACAGAAACTTGCACTCATCCTGCTGTTCAGATGTCAAGTTAGAAGAGAGATTAACTCCTTCTATGTTCTCATCTAAAGGTTGGCATCTGAGAAGGTCCGGTAGAGGTTCACTCTCCTCCTCCTCTTGAGCTGAAGCTAGAAGCAAAGCTCCCACTTCTGGTCTCGAGACATATGCCTTCAAACGATTTGTGTGAAAGACTCTGGGAGTCTCCTTAGGTCTGCCTAAATCCACCAGACAGTTCACCTCTCCAGGTTTGCCCACAACCTTGAAGAGTCCTATCCATTTGTCCTGCAAGGCCCTCTGCCTTGTTGACACCATAACTAATACAAGCTGGTCTTGAGTAAACTCAACCATGCTGTCCTTTGGTCATGCCAATGTTTGACCAGAGCCTGACCTGCTTTGAAGTTATCACTAGCTTCTGCCATCATGTGAGACATTCTCCTCTGGAGACCTATTACACTCTGACTGGCTTGGGGGAAGGAGCACTCTCCAACCCCTCCTTAATCAGGGCCAACAGACCTCTGACTGGATGGCCATAAAGGAGCTCAAAGGGACTGGAACCAACTCCCTCCTCAGGGACTTCTCTATAAGCAAAGAGAAGGCATGGCAGTAGAAGGTCCCACTTTCTTTTAAGGGGCTCCTCTAAAGCACCTATCATGCTCTTCATAGTATGATTAAACCTCTCTACCAGTCCTTTTGTCTGTGGATGGTAGGCTGTAGAGAACTTGTAAGTGACACCACAGTTCTTCCACATGGCTCACATGTAGTGGGACATAAAATTGGATTCCCTGTCGGATATCACTTCCTTAGAAACCCTACTCTGGTAGAGATACCAAGTAGAGCCTTAGCCACAGCCGGAGCCATAACAGTCCTCATCAGGATACCTAGTAGCATGGTCTACTACAACCAGGATAAACCTGTTCCCTGAAGATGTGGGAGGGTCAAGGGGACTGACAATGTCAATGCCCACCCTCTCAAAAGGAACTCCCACCAACGGGAGAGGCACCAGGGGTGGCACATTCTTGGCTCCACTCTTGCCAGAGGTTTGGCAAGTGTGATAGCTCCTACAGAATCTATCAACTTCTCAACCCATCTTAGGCCAGTAGAAGTAGAGAGAGAGCCTTTCCTTGGTCTTTTTGAAACTTAAATGACCAGCCAAAGGTATCTCATGGGCCAACTCTAGGAACTAGAGTCTGTTTTCTAGGGGCACTACAAGTCTTTTGCAGTCCCCAGGGATAGACTCAGTCGGTTCACTGTAGAAGAGGCCATCTTCCCAGTGTAACCTGTGCTTCCCAGGCACTTGCCCATCGAGCTGAGAAGCAGCCTTGAGGTGAAGACCTTCAAGTGTAGGACACTCTCTTTGCCCTCTGCTGAAGTCTGCCTTGTTGGGTCCACCTTCTGCCAGTAAAGGCTGCAGCTCAGGGTGGTCAACATGGTAGAGATCTCCAACTAAAACAATGTCTTCTTCCAGGTCTGACTCCTCAGAAACTGGATCAACCACACAGGGTTGTACCTCACACTCTGCCTCAGCAGGTGTAGGAGTCACAGGTGTGACTTTGAACAATCTTGGGGATGTCCTCGTTGGTAGCACAGTTGTGCTGTCTGTTTTTTTCTTGGAGGTCTGGGGTTTCCACGTTGTCTCTTTCTTTCCAGAAATAGCAGTGAGCAACTCCTTTGGGGTGGGGGTGATAGCTTCCTCTATCTCTTCCCCTGGAGAGCCTCTCAAGTACCTCTCCCTTGCAGGCATAGAGAGCTCCTGTTTCTTTTTACTGGGAGGCCTGGGGCTACTAGACTCAACTCCAAGAGTTTTCAGGTCATTACCCAAAAGGACTCTCCCAGGCACTTCACTCTGCATGCTAACAGGTATTTTGACAGTCATATCGTTACACTGGATGAGAGTTGGTAACTGGGGAAGCATTTGCACAGGGCCTCCAGCTAACCTGGTTAGGCATTTAGGTGCCTTAGCAACATCCTCCACCTTGAAAAATGATATATCAAACACAGGTATACTGGCTCAAGTGTCTCTGACGGCAGGGTCTCCCGGCTATTCACAAGAACACTATCTTTATAATACTCGTTAGTATTATCTGGGATGGAATTATAGACATCTAAAGTCGGTTCTTCTCACAAACCCAGGAACACTAAAGAAACACTAGCTGAGACTATCATGGGTTCATCAGCCAATAGGTGAAAGTTTCCACTTGCCATAGGTACTTCTTCCTCTGGGTAGAAGGCTAAGGATACAGTGTGGACCCCTGAAGGTTTACCCTTACATTTGGGATCCCCTTTCCATTGTCAGTTGACCCACACACATAACACTTCCCATGTTTTGATGAATGGGGGTTTGTTCTGACCTCCATCTGGTTTGGGTCCAGATGGTACACTACCCTGATTCGTTGTGCCATGTGGCTTACCCTGGTTATGTTTCTGTTTGGAGCCCTCTTTTGGATTGGAGGTATTAGAATTCTCCTTGTTATCTTTCTCTGGCTGATTTCCCTCATCCTTCTTCTGAATTGCCCCAGAATCCTTGTGAGAAGCCCTGTTGGCAATCCACAAGTCAGCAGCCTAAGCTAACTTCTTTGGATCTATCTCCTTAGAATCAGCCAAGTGCTGTCTGAGCTCAGGAGAGCAGGCATCATAAATTGACTCCAACATGACAAGATTTCTCATACCTTCATAAATGTTTACTCTGTAACCCTTTACCCAACCATCTACGTTTTTCAAACATTGACATACCCAGGTAGCCCAAGGGGTACCATCATGCTTTTTGAGGGTCCTAAACCTCTTAAGGTACTGGGAAGGGGTCTTGCAAAATCTAGCAATTAAAGCTAGCTTCACACACTCATAGTCCATCCTATCCACCTCCCCCAACTCCATCTCAACATCAGATGCAACAGTGGGTAGCCTAGAGAAGAGCCAAGGAAGCAACTGATTCCCTATAATGTCTTGAATTCCATGGTTATATTCAAACATTGCCAACCAATCCAAAATATCAAGCTTAGCCTCGTACATACCAACAATTTCTTTAGGCATACAGGGTCTCTTAGGACTGGAAGACCTAGAAGACTCTGGGAGAGAAGCATTTTCCAAAGACAACTTTTTCATTTCTAAATCATGATTCAGCTCCATTTCTCTGAGCTTAAGTTCTTGATGCTTTTGTTCAGTTTGAGCATTTATACGTTTAAATTCCAATTCAAGCCTCGTCTTTTCTAGAGCAATGAATTCAGGGCTGAATATAGGACCTGGCTGGGTCCCAGTGGACAAAGGTTGAGGTTGCTGAGCAGGCAGAGGAGCAGTGTGAGACACATCTGCCTCATCTAACTCATCAATAACAGACACATTATCATCCTCATCATTTTTCACATTTGCTGGAGGGGTAGGTATTTCAGACCCACTCTCCAGACTTTGTTTCTCTAACAACCTTTCAATTAATTCTGACTTTTTGCCTTTAACAGAGAGATTCCTATCTCTACACAGATTTTTCAGATAATCCACAGTGTAACTAAGGAGGGTCTCCTGACTGTAGCTTTCCATATAAGACATGATTTAAAATTGCTTTTTACTTTTAGTGATGTTTAGCCTTGTGGTTAGATGACCTAAGGTAATGGAAGCACTCTAAGTGCAATCACTATACTTGATCTACACCGCTGTACACCAGTGTTAGGCACAATCATATGCAGTACCCTTTGGGAATACCACACACAATAAAGACTACAAGTGACAGTAAAAGTTCACCTTTGGTCCAAGCCTGTACTACACAGTAAAGTGGTAGCGATGGCTGAGCAGCCAGACTTATCTCAAGAGTAAAGTGAGCAGTATCAATAGTTACACAAAGGACAGCAATTTACTGTGGTTCAAGAAAACACTGACTCAAGGTTTCTGAGTAAAAGAATATACATTTATTTACACATCATTTATAAAACAATTGACTAAGTAAAAATATCAGAAAAATGACATTCTTAATACACTACACACCACCCAATAGATTCTGGAAAAGTTAAGCTCAAAATGAAGTGTGAGCAAAATGGCACTCCAGTAATTTAAAAGGGAGAGAAAGACAAAGTTAGACAAAAATTAAGCAGCACCAACAAGTAAGTAAGCAGGGCAATCTAGAAAAGGCAACTACGGTGAGGAAATCAAATCAAGGGGCCTGAGTCAAAGTCAATGGACCAGAGTCTTTGCAGAGGATCACACAGTTCAGAGTAATTTGTGGTTCGTCTTTGCCAAGAGTTTATAACGAAGTTGGTCGGAGGAAAAGTTACTTTAAAGAGTAGAGAACGACAAGCCCACAGATTGGCGAAAGATTTAAAACACTTTCACCGTGGTTGGACGAAACTAACAACTGGGTTAGCACAGTACCTTTAGAGCAGAAGAATTCTGTAGCTGAGTCAGACATTGCTGGCAGATCCTGCAGGCTCACAGTTCCTGAAGCGACTGTCAGACTGACATGAAGGAGGGAGATTGGAGGGTCCTGCACTGCTCAGGGAAGAAACCGGCATCGGAGCAAAACGACGAATAAAAGATGCGCTCCTTAAAACCCGAGCAGGGTCCGATCCTCCTGGCTATCTGGTTCACTGTAGCGGTGCACAGCAAATTCGACCAGAGGAGGAAGGCCTGCCTTGCAATTTGGCGAACTGGTTGGTCCCACCAGCTCAAGTGGAGAAAATTCCTTGCAGAGCTTCCCTGTCATTGAAGTTTGAAGATTCGGACCCGCAGCAGGGCTTCACTGGGAGGTTCAGTCATGATAGAGGTCCTCTTCTGTCAGCTTCTCTTCGGTTCTCTCGATCCAGTGGCGACTCTGCCTTCCAAGTCCCACAGACCTGCTTTTTATGCAGTTTTCCCCCATCCACACAGCCTGGCTATCAATCACACAACAGGCTGTCTGTCCCGGGGGGACAGTCACCACAGCCAATCAGATACAGTGTGACATGGGTCTCCTAGGAGACCCTGTGCAGGGAGTCTCAAACCCCTCACTCACATCCTGTCACCCTCAGACATTCAGGCGCCTAAGAAGGGCTTCCGTGCAGAAGCCCGCTGAAGAACCGCAAACAAAGGAACCTAACCTGGTTTGGCGCGCAGAGTAAAACATGAGAAAGACCTTTACAAGAAGAAATGGTGAATAAACCCAGCCGGAACCGAAATAAAACAAAAGGGGAACAAAATAATGTTTCATGAGAGACAGACAAAAAGGGATAACTATTAACCCTTTCCAGTACTCTATGTAAGATAGTTTGTACTGGGTCAGTGATTTAAAAAGACTAATAAAGTCAATGGCAACTTTACATGTTTCTGGGAGACAGTAGTCAGTCCCAGAAAAATTGAGTTTCAGTGGGAAGTATGAAAAAGACAAACCTGCGTCACTGCACTGAAGGCGCTGTGAAACACACAGTAAAAAGATGATGCCTATGGAGTAGGTGAGACTCCACAGTCCATGAACACATAAAAGTGTACAACACATAGCCAAAAACACATGTAAGGGTGGGAAAAAAAAACTCACACTCTTACCAGGTGAATAAACAAATCCTAGAAATCCAGCGAAGCTGCTGAGGGACTCGGTAGGTAAGGGAAATTAGCCATTCTGGAGAATTCTCCCTAACAGGCACACTCATCACTACCACCATACTTTCATTCACATCAGGGGTATCAAAAGACATGAATACTTCTGTATATGCAACGCGTTTGGCTTCCTCATCCGCCTTTTGGTTCCCATGAAATAAAACTTGCACTTTTAGAGTGAGCTGCGTATTTTACAACTGCAATGGCTACTGGCAGTTGTCGTGTTCTAATGAGTCTGTCCAATAAGGCTGCATGCTGCACCGGCGTACCGTCTGCTCGGAGGTAGCCCCTCCTTTTCCAACGTGCCAATCCTGCAGGCACGGTTGATGACACATAGGCGGAGTCACTATACACTGTTATTTCTTGCTCTGTGTGATTCTCAAGCACGACAATCAGCGCTACTAATTCTGCAGCTTGTGCTGAAAAATGAGACAGTAGTCGCGCACTTACCATTACTTGGAACTCATCATTGGCCATGTGCTTTACAACAGCAGCACCTGTATATATTTGGCCATCATTTTGATAAATTCTAGACAAACCATCAATAAAAAGAATCTCCCCGCTGCCGATGCATTTTCCTTCACCCTTGGTAGCTCGTCATAGAACTCTTCATAGTTTGAGCAATCATGTGCATGCTCACCTTCTGCCAGTGGTTCTGCTATAAACCTGGCAGGATTCACTATTCTGCATCAAACTATTTTGATCAGTGGGTTTGATATGACCACCTCATAGGCAGAAGCCCTTTGAGATGTCAATGTACCTTTAGGTTTTTCCAAAATGTCAAATAATGCATGCTCAACAAATAATGTCATAGTACATCCCATCACTATGCTTGCAGCCTTCTCAATGGCAAAGGTGGCTGCTGTCAAAGATTGTTCACACGGGAAGTGACCCCTCATTACCGGATCTAGAATCCCACTGTGGTATGCAAGAGGCTTGTACCATAATGTGTTTCTCTGCATGAGTACAGCTGTCATAACAGTACCATTTGTGTGTGAAAAATAAAAGAATTCCTATGCATAATTAGGAACCCCTAGAACTGGAACTGTACAAATCGCTTTCTTCAATTCATCAAATCCTTCTTCCATCGCCTCATTCCAAACAAATTTTTCCTGATTTACCTGTGCCTTTTTCAGAGCTTGCAACAAGGGCTTTATGTATGAACTGGAGTCAAAGACTCATGCTCTTACATAATTACATAGTTCTAAAAATCTCTACATGTGTTTTATCGTGACAGGCTTTACTGTCTTTAATATAGCCTTAGCCCTTTCCGGAGTGACCTTCTTTCCCTCATGCAAGATTAACAGTCCTATGTACAGCACTTCCTTTTGACGGTACTGTAACTTCTCCTTGTCAACTTGATATCCTTTGTCTGCAAGAACAATCATCAGCTGAACTGAATCGCGTCTGCACTTTTCCTCTGTGGTGCTACAGATTAATATGTCTTCCACATACTCCAATACAACACTTTCTGAATCAATATTGCTCAAGTCCATCTGCAGGACCCTGTTAAAAATAGATAGGGACTCACAGTAACCCTGTGGTAATCGAGTACTTTTCAGACGGGTTTGTCTGAACGTAAATGATGTCAGATCTTGCGGGTCTTTGTGTAATGGGATAGAGAAAAATGCATTTTTCAAATCAATCACAGTAAAATATCATGCTTCAACAGGTATGTTACATAAAATTGTCACTGGATTAGGAACTAGAGGAAACTCAACCTCTACAATTTGATTAATTGGTCTTAAATCTTGGATTAAACATCATGAACCCCCTCTCCCTTTCTTGATCAGAAAGATAGCGGTATTGCACAGTGATTCTGACGTCACTAAAATACCATGTCCCATCATGGCGGATATCGTTTTAAAAATACCTTTGTCTGGTTCTCGAGACATGGGATACTGTTGTGCTCGAAGTAGAATTGCTCCTGGCTTCAATTTAATTTTTACTTCTCCTGCCACTTTTAATAGGACAACATCATAGGGATCCTTTGTCGATAAAGAATCTGGTATTTTCTCCATGTCTTCTTCATAATAATCTGGACCTTTTAGTGCCAAAATAATTTTTTGAGGAACCTCTCGTTTAATGGCTCTTACCCAATAAGTAATGCTAGTTTCAAAGACTACTTTGTCATCTGTTGGATGATCTCTAAACAAGTCGTCATCTGTGACCCTCACCATTGGCGATTACAGCACTCCATCGTCTGCCATCATAATCAACTCCATCAAGCATACCTAGTTCTCCTCGTACTATAGCAACTTCTAACTCTAAAAGGAAGATTCATCCTTCCTCTTCAAACATAGGTATTTTTGGCCTGAATAGAAACTCATCAGGTATTCTCACAGTTTTGCCCACTAAGCCTGGTAGCCATGTCAAGAGAATGCGTACCCCATAGTAAAAAAACTTCTGGTTCTATTGGTACTCCTCATATGACTTCCTTTCCTTCAAATGCCATAGAAAATGTGCTTACATTCATATGATACATACCTGGTGTCGAACATACTATGCCTTCATCAGTAAATCATATTCAACGTAGTCATTAATCCTCGACCTAATATATTGACAGGTGTCTGTCTTGAATATAACAACGGTACAGACATGTCACATTCTCCTATAGAGACTGGTAGTGCATCAGTAAAAGGAACTCTACTCGTAGCTCCTGTGAAACTTTGAGTATTCATGGCATTTCAGGACATCGAAAATGTCCCCTCTCGTATACATGAGCGTTGCACCTCTGTCTACTAAAAATGAAAAATATTTGCCTCCTATATTAACGTCAACCCTCGGTTCCTCTTGAGGATTAGGTATTACTGATAGTACAGAACACATTAAGGGCCTCATTACATGGAAGGCGGTGATCCAGGGTGCTATTAGCACCCTGGACCATGCCGGTAAATTACCGGCACCGCCTTGGCGGTAAGGGGATTTACCGCCCCATCCCAAGGTCGGTGGGGCGGTAAATCCCCCTTCCGCCATTGCCCTTCCCCATTCCCATTTCTGCCCCATAGGGCTCTATGGGAATGGGGAAGGCGCTAATTACGGCACCGCAATTTGCGGTACCGTAATTAGCTCCGAGGTCCTTAGCGGGTTGGTTTTTAACGCCTGCAAAAAGCAGGCGTTAGAGCACCAACCCGCTAAGGGACCTCGTAGTACGGCGGTAAGGGTTAACGGTCACCGTTGCCATTAACGGTGACCGTTAACCCTTACCGCCGTCCGTGTAATGAGGCCCTAAGTCTCCCAGTGAGCTGTCCTATTACGGGTACAGTCTCATTCCTGTGCCTTAAGAAAGGGTTCCCTCCATCGACAGTGACACCTCCTATTCTAGGAGGCATTAACTCCCCTGTGCTTTTGCTTTGCTGAATCTGCAAAGGTGATTGCTGTGACTGCCCTTATAGGTGATTTCCACTGTGGCCGTGGTGTCTGAAAATTTTTCTGTACTCCCCGCACTTGTCTCTACTGCACTATCTGATTTTGAGCAAACCGATCTCCATTCTGCGGCGAATATGCAGGTGGATTCAACATCCCCCTCTCCAAAATTGATTATTCTGTACAAATCCTTGACTTCCACACATACGTGCAACATGCCCTGTCATTCCACATGTCCAACATACAGGAGGTCTCCCAATCTGTTCTTCCTGCATGCCTTGATTATCATTCTGCATACTCTGAAACCCACTTTGATTATTCTGGAGGTTTCCATGATTATTCTGGAAGCCACATCCTCGGAAACCGCCCCTTTCCTGTGGCGGCAACCTATGATTAACTTGGTCAAACTGCCTTTCATTATTCCCTTGAGGCATATTTTCTGACTGCTGTGAACCTGATCCATCTCCACTGGTCAGCATTGCCCCTTCAATGGCGTACTTCTACAGTTTGTTCTGCACTAGTTTTGCCTCTTCGCCTTTCCTAGTGTCATCCTTCTTTCAATTCTTTTCTTGCAAAAGCCTGAAATAATGCACGATGGTCAGCTGAATTTCTGACCATGGCTTTGCTTCCATGCCCACTAACTTCTTAAGCTGCTTTTGTACTGGGTCTGGCACCCCTTGGCACAATATATGATAGAACACAGGTAAAGATTTCCCCCAAGCCTCACGTGTCTGCAAAGCCCATTGCTCTTGGAAATTCTGAATATAAGCAAGTAGATCATCCCCTTCTTGCATTTTCTTTGTCATTATAGCACCCATATATGATGTAACCGAATAAAGCACTCTAAGCGCTTTCCACACAGCAGCTCTACAATTATTGAACGGTGCTCCATCATGAGCAGTGTTAACCGTGGTAACACCAGAATATCCTGCTCTCGACCAAACATTGTCAGCTCTTTCCCCAAGGATGGCTATCAGGAGACCTTTAATGTCCCCTATAGCTAATGTATTTCCTCCTGTCATTTTCTCTAGTTCGTGTATCCATTTCCCAGTGCCAGAAGTTAAACTAGGGAGTTTGCCTCTTAAATTATCCTTATCCATTTGTGGCCAAGGTATATACTGTAGTCTCGCTCCTCCCTTCTCTAACAAAGGAAACTGTGAAAACTCAAACTCGCATTTGTCACTCATTGTTTGCTGTCCATAGCCGGAACAATAGTTCCACACCGCCTTCTACCTGGTAGTGATCTTAGCCTGCTCATATATGTTGGTGAGTCCCCCCTCTGACCATGGGATCTCACTTTAGGTCGATTTAGCTGCGTCACTGAGTGTGACGCCCGAGATATAGCGAGGTCTAAATCCAACCATCTTACTTCCTTTTCTATTGACAAACACCCTTCAGGTCCAAATGTATTGCTTTCTTCCTCGCAAGAGGGTTCTCTATCTTCGTCTGACATCTCTTGTCCCCAATTTATGTAATCTTTCTCTTTGTCATCTTTGTTTGGAGTTAGTCTATCTAAAGACAGCTCTTTTGGTTCAATACTACATGAGGCTCCTTCCTTGTCGTACAGCTGCATGCTCTCTAGTCGATCATTTTTAACCTTCCCCTGCGATGCTTTCTGGGACAGTATATCATGATAGACTTTATTGATTGCCTCTCCACTACTTCTAGAGTCAAACTCTTCTTCCAGATTTACTCTGGACGAACCTGCTATTGGCTCATATTCTGGGAAGAATTCTTCTAAATCCTCCCATGACACTACTGGATTAGGATTAATTACCTCCTTCTCCATGAAATCAAGATCGCGTGTTCTTTGCCTTCTCTTTCGTTCCATTTCTTCATCAAATTTCTTTTGGTTCCTTGCTTCCTCCCTTACCCTGTCTTCCTCTTTTCTTTTCACATCCCTTCTCTCATTAGCCCTTCATATTTCTTCATCTCTGCGCCTTTGTATTCTTCTATCCCTTAAATCCTGTTCTTCTTCTTCCATTCATTTTCTTTCTTTTCTTTCTTGTTCTTTGATCGCCCTGTCTATTATCGTATTTTCTCTGCTCTTCTGCTCTCTCCTGTTTTCTCAGTTGCTCTTCTTGATACAACTCTTCCCATCATTGTCTATCCTTTCTTTTCATTCTATAATCTTTCATTCTTTCCTCTCTTTCCTTATCCCTTTTGTCCTAATCATCTTGATCTTCCCTTTGCCTTACGTCCTCAAGGCTCTTACCATCGAGTTTGAGCAAAATCTGACCACCCATCCATTCGTGCTGTAGAAGTTCTAACTCATCAGTTTTATCCTTTGTCCTCTCCATCTCTTTATTTCTCATCTTATATCTAGAGATGTACTTGGTCGATCACTTTGCTCCTTATCACGTCTCTCTTTGTCCCTCGGGACCTTAGAGATTGCATCTCTCTCAGTACTTTTCTCTGGGCCCTCGTCGCTGCTATGCGCAGGCGACTCATATGCCGGGTTGCTATACCCTGTTGCTGCCTTGAGCTCCCTTAATGGGTACAGCCCTTCATCTTTCTTACTATCGCCGTCTGCTTCAGGCGCAGTGGGCGGAGCAGCAGGCTCTTCACCCCCTCTGTGCATATATTGAGTATCCAATCTACAGGAGGTGGGTCTTCTCTCTCCTCCTGGTACATTTTCCAGAGCTCTAAGCTCGCTAGTTGTTTGTCTAACTTTTTCCCAGTATATGTAGCATGCAAATATGTCGTCATATGCTGCAGGACTACCTTCGATAGTGATCCTCCTTGTGGCCACGGCTTGAACATTTTATCTGTGTTTCATATGTGTTTCCTTTAACCCATTCGGTACTATTTCAAAAAAGGTAGCAGGCGCTCCGCTCCAGAAAGAACATGGCATGATAACCTGTTTTGAACATGGCATGATAACCTGTTCTGAGATGAGAGTTTGCAGCACATGCTTTTTGCTCACTGTACCTTTCACATATGGGAAATATCCATTTGCATATTAGTCTTTGTCCCGCCCACATGGGCAGTCCAGCACCGAAATGCTATGGCAATTCCTCTCTGAACAAGAGTACCGACAGCAACCCCATACATGTGTTTCAGCTTTGTTGGGCCTCATCAGTGAGGTGAAGCTGTGCCTCTCTGAGCTATACTGTCTGAGCTTGGCAGCGTGCTTAGGCAACTGTTTGCAAAGGTGTATAAGCAGAGTAATATCCTCCATTTTGACACGTCACTCTTTGACCGTCAATACTCACCATTTACTCTTTGCTATTTATGCTAATATCCTTTAATAGAATAAAATAATATGAGCGAGCACCATTCGTCGCAAGCTCAAAACCTTATTTCAAGTTCATTTTTTACTTTAATCTGCTAAAAATATCAATTCAAATCCCTTGAATACACGCTTAGTTCTTAACAACTCGAGTGTTTTTCATCAATTTTGTTTCATCATTTGATCCATTTTTTACCAAATCACATAAAGCGAACAGATGGACAAACACACTCGGCTGGCCACATAAACTCTCATCTTCTCTTATAAGACACATTTTTGCCACTATAACACCTCATACAGAGTTTGAACAGACCTCCTTAAGTTTGTCTTTAATCGAACCCGTCTCCTCTGTTCCTTCTGTTACACTCTTTAAAGAGCAGGCACTAGGCGTACTTTCTATCGCGGCTCCTCTTCAAAATATTTCTTAATTGCTTGGCTTCTCTTCAAGTCAATAGCTTAATATTTAGCACCACCTCCCTCCTCCCGCTGTTACTAATTGTTCCCTTTTATTACTTTCTTCACCCACTGCCCATTCACTATTTTTGCCACCTTGCTCAGTTTTCTACTCACCATTCAAATCTTTCAACTTCTGAATCTCGGGATCGCATGCCTCCTCAGTAGCCTCTTCAACTTTCCGTCCGTCAGCTTCCGGTAGATGCCAGGAGGGGTTTCTGCATGAAAACAAGGGGACCCGTCTAACCTGGCTTGCAAGACTTTGCTTTACCCTAAAACCGCAATCTACAGGGGGCCTCACATACTTTCAGCCGAATGGCAGATGTCGTGTGACATTTGCGGGACCCGAAAAACGTATTTATTTCGATGGATTATCTAACCATCAATCTCTGCTACCACGGGAACTGGACCTGCCAGCCCTTTAAGATGAGATAGCAATACCCTTGCGATAGATGGGAATGCAGAATTTTATTCAAACATCAATAATCAAATCAACCTAGGTAGTTGGCAAAAGGATAACTGTTTTCATATTAATTTTCTAAAACAGGGAGTACAACAGACATAACAGACGTCTCTCATCATGACCTCAAAGCATATTACAAAAAATCACAATTTTATAGTAAATATTTGTCATTGCTGATGTTAACCTGCGTATTACTATGCATCCTATCATCCTATGTGGCAAAAAGCTTAAAACTTATGGGTGAATGTGATAGGGTCTAAACAGATCATCTAGGTATACGATCCATACTTGTTTGGGCATTGAAGTAAAATAATAGGTTTCTTAACTTCAGGTGGGGCAACTAAGCCCTTACCTAAAATGTGTCGCTAAGAACGTCACTAAATATACAACGTCTAATTGCCTATGCAACTACAGGACCACTGCCAATGTCATCCTATATAACTGGTTTCTCTCCAATCTTCGTCAGTACCCTCCCAGCCTACATTAGCAGCGCACAGGCTGAGCGTCCAGGTGCAGATAAGCTAGTCTTAACTATAGCTTCCCACCAATTAATATGACCATCCATCATCACCTCAGTGGTTGACTGTCAATTAGGATTTTGAACTTGGCCTTGGAAATGTTTCTTGCTACTGAAGAATTCAGGGGAGTGCAGGCACACTCTGTCCTCGTGCATAGGTGTGAGCATCATGCTCGTCTGATTTCTTCTCCCCACGTGACTGAAGACCACTAAATCGAGCTTTCAGTATATTAAAATGGAATTTTCAAATAGACCACCAACTTCTTCTTGTTTCCGTCCATGTCTTCTGAACAGAAGCATCATTTTTTCACATGATTTGTATCCAATCTCAACTCACTACAATTTGATAAGGCTTTGGCTTCTTGGTTCATCCAACCTTGCCTTTCCAAGCTTTATCCTGTAATTCACTTGTTTGCTGACTGCGACAAATGAAAAAGCTCGGTCTTCCTTCTTTTGCTCAGCACTGCTACGATACGTAGTGGGAGCATACGTCCTTCATTGACTTCAATTACACGTCCCGTGGTAGTGGCCATGAAGCTATGGTTAAGTTGCTAAACCCATAGGAAGACAACTTTTTCGGGGGCGTATAACTTCGCTCCCCCTGGAGGAATCCTCACCAAACTTTACAAACACAGTATATGGGTGGCTCTGAATTCCTTCGCCAAGTTGGGCGAACGGCCAGACGGATTTTCACCAAATTTGAGGCAGGAGCGGGGGCTTGGGTCAGAAAGCGTGCTTTTGTGTGTTTGGTGGAGATCTGACAAATACTTTTGTTGCAAATAACTGGAATGTATGTGCCAAAAACATTTGCGTTATCTGGGTCCACTCCGCTGACCCATTTCCCAGTTCGCTCCGAGTCTCATTGGCCTGTGGCACACTGTGATGTCAGCGAACCTTGGATGTAGCCAGTGGTTGCCTGGAGGTAAGCGTGCTGTGCGTCAAAGGTTTTGGGAAATTCTGCTATTGTGTATTGGAGGATGGTGGAGCACCGAAAGGCATTGGAAAGCAGGGTTTCCAGGATTGGCTGGGTGAAAGAGGGCGAAGTGAAGATATCGGCAATGTTTGTGCTGTAGGCTACGGCTGCCAGTGGTTATGTTGACTTAGTGTGGTAGCGTTGTTTTATGGCAGTGGGTTTGTGGCAAAAAGGTCTCATGCTTGTCTGAGTTGGCTGGTAGTGGTTGTGGGTAAGGTGTAGTCTTTTCAGTGCATGGGGAGAGGCTGCAGGCCTCCCCTTCTACCGAAGAGCTTAGGGCTCGGCCACCACCCCTGCAATGTAATGCCTCCATGCATGGGAGAGCAGTGAGGCACTTAGGGGTCAGGTATGCAGCTGAGTACCTTCAGTGGCACAGCATGGCCGGTGCTTTAGGAATGGGTTGTGGATTGCATATGGTGGAAACAAAATGAGAGTGGGTGACATTCGTACAGGGAAGGATTTTGTATGATCAAATCTTTTGGATATGAGCGTTTTACGGCAGTAGTGACAGATACATGATTGGCGGGCACCAGTAGAGGCGACTATCCTTTTTTGGTGAGTGCAGGCAGAGTGGCTGTATTGCCTTTGAGTGGATGTGGAAGGAGTAGGCTTTTGGGTACATGATCGAAGGCCATAGGCCTCCGATCATGTACCCAAAAGCCTAAGGCTTGGTCACATCCTTGCTGCAAGGGAGCCATACCAACAAGGAGACATGGAAGGATGTTTTGCCAGCACATTGTTGCAATATGGAGCATTGACGCAGCTACAGTCATTCACTGCATTGCTGAGTAGGTTTACAGGGGACTACAATAAGTTGGTCTTTGTAGGCAGACTTTATAGGGGATGAGGAGTTCTATGGAGATAATATGAGGATATTAGCAGTAGGTGTACTATGTTGTGTTGTGCCTACAAACGGCTTACTTCTGTTTGTCTATGGCTACGGCCCTTGAACGTAACTGTCTGGGCACTGATTGGAAGTAGAATGGAGAAGGTACCCTTGTATGAGTTCATTACCAGTAGTCGGGAAAACTAGGTGGACACATGGTAGCATATATGCCTACAGTGCATTTTAGTGATTGTGTTGATGGACTAGGCTATTGGGTGCCTACGTCTATGTTTCGAAGAGCCTAGGGTTTGGCCACAGCCTTGGTTTATTGAGGGCAGTCAGACATTAGCTCATGGAAGGGTATGTATTTTATGTGTGTGCCAAGCGTAGCGCACTTAGGGGGTAATTCATAGAAATCAGCGCACAAGTGGCACCCGCAGCTGGCGCGCAGTGTGCGCCTGCGGCAGTCTGCACCAGCCGCGTGCGCCAAAATCCATTTCCGTGCACAGCGTATTCATGGATTCTAACATCCATAACGCCCTGTGCGCCATGAACAGCACACAAATCCCGTAAATGGCGCACAAGTCAGTGGACCAGCATACAGCCCCCCCAACCACGAAAACGTCTGTAAAACTCCCCGCGCACCCCTCCGAATACACGAACCCCGCTCACAGTGGGGTACGCGTGGAGAATCACACGCGATAGGCCCTGTGCGAGCGGGGTACATGTATTTCGGGGGAGCACATGGAGAATCACACGCGATAGGACCTGTGCGAGCGGGGTACATGTATTTCAGGGGTGTGCGTGGAGAATCACACGTGACAGGTCCTGTGCGAGCGGGGTACGTGTATTTCAGGGGTGCGTGTGGAGAATCACACGTGACAGGCCTTGTGCGAGCGGGGTAAGTGTATTTCAGTGGTGCGCGTGGAGAATCACACGTGATAGGCCCTGTGCGAGCGGGGTACGTGTATTTCGGGGGTGTGCGTGGAGAATCACACGCGACAGGCCCTGTGCGAGCGGGGGAACGTGTATTTCGGGGGTGCGCGTGGAGAATCACACGCGACAGGCCTTGTGCGAGAGGGGTAAGTGTATTTCACGGGTGCGTGTGGAGAATCACACGCGATAGGCCATGTGCGAGTGGGGTACGTGTATTTCGGGGGTGCGCGTGGAGAACCACACGCGACAGGCCTTGTGCGAGAGGGGTGCATGTATTTTGGGGATGCGCGTGGAGAATCACATGCGACAGGCCCTGTGCAAGCGGGGTACATGTATTTCGGGGGTACGCGTGGAGAATCACATGCGACAGGCCCTGTGCGAGTGGGGTACGTGTATTTCGGGGGTACGCGTGGAGAATCACACGCGATAGGCCCTGTGCAAGCAGGGTACGTGTATTTTGGGGGTGCGCATGCAGAATCACACACGATAGGCCCTGTGCGAGATTGGTACGTGTATTTCGGGGGTGCGCATGGAGAATCACACGCAATAGGCTCAGTGCGAGTGGGGTACGTGTATTTCGGGGGTTCACGTGGAGAATCACACGTGACAGACCCTGTGCGAGCGGGGTACATGTATTTCGGGGGTGCGCGTGGAGAATCACACACGACAGGCCTTGTGCGAGCGGGGTACGTGTATTCTGAGGGGTGTGCGGGGAGTCCCAAACATGATTTTGCAGTGTGTGTCCTCCCAGGTGTGCCCTGTACCCCCTCCCCAGCCCCTGCAGCCAGTCCACACCACAGGGGACTACTCTGCACCCCTGGCCATGTCCCGTAGGCAGCCCATCCACCCTGGCCATGCCCCCCAGCTAGCCCACATGTCACCATGCACCAGTGAGCACCGAGTCATGTCCCCCTGCACCCCCACCCACCCTGCATTGCCGGGCACCTGCCAGCAGGCCCCGACACATGTCCCCCTGCACCCCCACCCACCCAGCATTGACGGGCACCAGCCAGCAGGCCCCGACTCATGTCCCCCTGCACCCCTACCCACCCTGCATTGCCAGGCACCTGCCAGCAGGCCCCGACACATGTCCCCCTGCACCCCCGCCCACCCTGCATTGCCGGGCACCTGCCAGCAGGCCTCGACACATGTCCCCCTGCACCTCTACCCAATCTGCATTGCCGGGCACCTGCCAGCAGGCCCGACACATGTCCCCCTGCACCCCCACTCTCCCTGCACCCACCCAATATGTCATAAAGATGCACAATCATGGGCCTCATGTCCACCAAAATCCCACTGCACGCCACCCCAGTCCTGAGACACAATCAAGTTTCCCATCCACCACACACTGAAAGGGCTATTTCTTGTCACAAACCAAAAGTCAACTATGCACATCAACACATGTCCGTCACACACACTGTGTGCCAGTGATTGTGCAAACCCACATTGTGACATGCAGTAAACCAATGAGCAAATACCACACATGGAAGTAAGAAATCAAAATGTATTGTGCACAAAATGAAGCAAATGTAATCAAAGCATGAAAATAATATAAATTTTAAAAAAAGAATGCATGTCCAAAAAAGAAAAAAAAATGATGTTACAATCCAAAGTCCACCAAAATAAATTCAGTGAAAACTCCTTGTCCACCAAAACAAATCCAAAGGAAACCTACATTATAAAATCCATTGACCATGGTGAAGTAAAATAATATTTTTGCAGAAATCCACAGTCCACCTATGTACAGAGATTGAAACCAGGGTCCATGAGCCCAACAAATTAAATGAAACCTATAAAAAAACGACCTAATTAAGAACTATATACAAAAATGTGGGGCATTGTCCAAGCATCCCAAAAGAAAAAAAAAGAGAAAGGAAACCTAACACTAACTAACTATACACAATGGCGGCGGGCAAATACTACGGCTCACTCTGTGATGTTGTGGGCCAGGGTATCATCAAACTCCATGTCAATCTCCTGGAGGTGGGCCTCTGCCCTGGCCCGAGGTCTCGCAGGGATGCATCCATGGCCTGTTCCAACTCCCTGCGAGTTGCCTCGAGGCATTCAGCCCACTTCAACGCCCGACGCATGGAGAACTCTGCCCTGACCATCGTGAGCCACGCCTCTTTCTACCCGCATCTATACGCTGGCCCAACCGCAGCCACACGGAAGACACATCCATTCCAAGGTCCTCTTGCCCTCTGGACGATGCCTGCCCCTCTGATGTTGATGGCCCCGAGCCATCATCGCTCCCACCTACAGCGTGCTCCTGCTGCTGCTGCTGTCCATGTGCCCTGTCCGATGGTGTCTGCACATCCTCCATCTGCTGGTCTCCAGTTGTGGTGTCCACCCCTGCTGGACCGCTGCTGGACTCCCGACTGTGGCAGGGATGGGATCTCCACCAAGCTGGCTGTGTTGGTCAGGCCAGGTCCACAGGGGGCCCTGTGGAATCTGGGCCGGAAGACAGCAGGGAGAACGACTGGCGCATAGTCTCCACAGAGGAGGAGAGGTCCGCCAGAGTGCGCGACACATGTAGGAACCCATCGACCATGGCCCCACCCAATTGTGCCACGTTGCCACTCAGCTCTTCGTGATGGTGTGCGTGGTCCCCCCAGGAAGCACGCACGTCAACACAAGACCAATCAGGACAGAGCCCATACAGTCATGGGACTCCTCGTCCGCAGGTAGTGGAGAGGCAGATGATGTGGGCCTCCCCCCTACCTGCGGATGGGCCTGGGACGGGGCATCTCTGCTGGTGCATGGTGGTGCAGTCACAGGGTAAGGGACAGCGACATGCACAGGCCCCTCTGCGGCGACTTGTGCTGCCTCCTGACCCTTGCCCTGGACTGCACCACTTGCACCAGGCCCCATATGCGGCTCAGTAGCGGGCTCCGCCTCCTTAGTGGAGACCACCAACCTGGATGTCTCTGCACCGTCTTCCGTCATTGCAAGCCCCTGTGGGGGCTCACCCGGCTCTTCCACTAGAGCCGTAGTGGCAGACGCAGCACCAGTCCCCTCGCTCCCGGATGATGTCAATACCTGGGAGGGTGGCTGGGCCTTGCGTTGCTGCCTGGTGGAGGCATCCCCGCTGTTTAGCTCCACAGCGCTGTCTCCGCCCTCTTCTTCACTCGATGCTGCGTAGAGGGAGACATAGAACACAAGCATCAGGGTACTGTAAAATAGTCCCCTTGACACGAAGCAATAACATATGAGTGACACTGTAAAACGTCACCTCCATCCTGTCCCTCCACAACACATGGGTCAATGCATGCAACACACATGCAGAAACAGGCACGGCGCATGCAATCAACATCAGCATCCATCTACAAGGGCCTCCATTGACATAAATGTTGCCTTAAAACTCACATGCAACATGGCTCATACTGATCCCATGCACACACATCACCGGAGGGTCATGCAGCATGGCTCGTACACCACAGACACAGTGGATAAAAGGATGACCAAACTGCATAAGTGAATCTACACATCGTCACGGACATGTGTCATGCATCCATGGCATTTCAAAGTCACATACACGCTTCTCAGACACACAGACATGTACACCATACATGTACATGAGAGCAGCACCCATCTCTCACACCCCATCCATGTCCAAGAACAGGGACAGGCATGCACTCATGTGTGCATTCCGCATGCTGCTCCTCATGTTGCATTGGAACACATGCACCATACATGTGGTTCACGCATTACTGGTCTCACATGCATTACCATGATGTCCCTGCACACACACATCCATACATGGCCTATGTTACACATACAGGCAAGTAGCTGACTACCAGCACTCTGCAACATGCCCTGTTTCACACAGCAATGCATGGCCAATTGCCCCTCAACTCCAGACGGGTCTTCCTCCAAAGGATCTGGGCGTGGAGTGCTGGGCTTATGCGTTCCAGGACCCTCATCTGGATGTTGGTCAGGCTGACCTGGCACCCTTCTGCATCCTCTGCCTTCATGAGGCGCCGGGCCTTGTTGAGGGTACTGGACCTGAAGTCCTCCCAGCGCTTCCGGACGTGCCTGATGTCGCGGGTTGCCACCCCCTCCGCGTTGATGACAACAACTACGTCCTCCCAGATCCTCTCCCATCTTTCCTTGTCGGCGCGCAATGGTGTGAAGAGGGCATCATAATGCCCCAGGACATGCTCCACCAGGACACCAACTTGCTTCTCACTGAAGCTGGTGGCCCTCTGCCTCTCTGGCTGGGGGTCGCCAGTGGTCTCAGATGGTGTTTGCCCCGACATGGCGACCCCCGAGGCAGGTGTGGGTGGGCAACTGGGTCCTGGGGCTGGGCTGTGGAGCGATGGTATCCCAGTTGGGAGTCTTCTATTCCAGCAGGGGTGGACACAGCAACTGGACCCCTGTAGATGGCTGACGTGCAGGCACCAAATAGCAGAGCACGTGGGCAGCAGGCAGGCAGAAGCAGATGGCAGGTGGGAGCGTGCTTAGGGCTCTGGGGGGCAGGGAAATGGCCTTTTGGGCAGGAGCGTGGTCTTCCGTGTGTTGTCGCGTGGCCAGCTTGATACGGAGTGATTTGGCACGTCAAAAAAGTGCACGTCAGCATGTAAATTGAGGAAAGGACCTTAGCGCGTAAGCACATCTGTGACGTTACGCGCGCAGGAGTTTCCCTCGTGACGGGTGCATAGGGAATCAGCACGTGAAAAAACTGCACGTTCGCGTGTTAATGCGTGTAATCCGAGGAAAGGGCCTATGCGCGTAAGTGACATGATGCGCGCGGGCGTTTCCCTCAGCAAGGGTTAAAGGTGAGCGGCTCCCGGCAGTTCGCTGTACGTGTCTTTCGTGGAGACTGACGTGTGTGTTGCTACTTCGTGTTGTTTCGCGCACCATCACTACTTCACAGCGCATCAAGGACGTATCTCTTCTTTTGGCGGGGGTATTGGCTATGCATGTTTTCCATTATCACGCCAGTCTGACGGTGAGTCATGCACGCTATTTTTCCCACTGCGGGTGCCCCTGTGTATCGCGTACCCGTTTTTCGAGGTCATAGTAGCCTGTGTGTCCCACACGTATGTGTTTTTTGTGTCCCTGGGTGCCACCGCGTACTGCGGAAGGTTAATTCCACACACGCAGGCTACCGGGGTGCAAGCACGGTTTTACTGCAGTTTTGGGGTGCCTGAGCATTGTGTGACCCGTCACTTCATCACCGGGGTCACATACATCCTTGCAGTTGCAGGGGTGCTTATAACATCTTGTATCCCAACCCCTTCACCCCAATTGCCCAGGACAAATGTCGTGTACACCTCCCATTGGCATTTCTCCATCTGTGCCGGCACTACTCCATCTGTGCCATGGTTGAGAGGCTACCAAAGGTGAGGGGCGCCTCAGCTGGGCGTACTCCTCGTGGCGGGCGTGGTCAGGGATGTGGCCGGGGTGACCAGGGAGTAGGGGGACTCCAGGGTGTCCAGGCTGGCTGCAGACAGGGAAGAGGCAGGGGTGCGCCAGCTCGGGACGATGTTGTGCCACATGTTGGTGCAGTCATGCCACCACCCCCAGCGGCTCCAGGAGATGCAGTTCTTGCATCTGGCACCCGTGAGACCCGGCAGTCCGTTTCATCGACTGCCACGGGCCCAAGGGTAGTGGTAGCTGCAGGTGCAGCTGTGGACACCACCACCCAGGCTCAGGGTCTGCCAGTGCAGGCTGCGTTGGCACTTGAGGAATCCATGGAAGATTTGCAGGTGGTCAGGAGGCACACCGTAGGTGCAAGCAGGGCTGCCCAGACCCAGGCACGTGTCCCTGGGGCAGTACTTCCATCTGCTGCCCCGACCAGCCGGGTGTCGGCAACTGCAGGGGCAGATGCAGCCGACACGACCCCGGTTGTGAGCCTACCAACCAGGACAGTCCCGGTCAATGACCCTGGCCCAGCGGATGTTGCTGTGCAGGGTCCATTCCAGGGCACCCAGCAGCCACTGACGCATGTCAGGGCCTCACTCCATGTTACACCTGCCACTCCCTCGGCTCATTCCACCAGTGCCACTGCCCATACTGATCAGGGCGGCATTTGCCAGCCAGGGTCCGGACCAGCGTCCAAGAGGAGGAAGGTTGCACCTGTAGTACAGGCTGGTACCCCAGACACAGCAACGGCCTCCTGCACGTCGAGGAAGAAGCCTTTCTGCAAGCAGGAACTGGACTACCTCGTGGACTATGTGCGGGACGACAACGTGACATGCTAGTGGGGGCGAATTGTCAGACTACGGCTGCCCATCGTGACACCAACTAGAAGCAAGTTGCAGAAGATGTGAGTGCATTCGGCCATGAGGTGCGCACAGTCCAAGAGTACAAAAAGTGTTGGAATGACCTCAAATGCTGCACTAAGGCGAAGCGTGCCTCAAATTACAACATGACTCTGGTGACTGGCAGTGGGCCGGCACATGAGGAGGATGAACTCACTCCGCACGAGTCACCCATTGCAGAGTTCATACCACCAGAATTGGTCGAAGGAGTGGGAGAGATGCAGGACTTTGATGCCCAGTCCAGTGAGTGTTGCTGCGTGTTTGTCGAGGCCATGGTTGTTTTACTTGTGCCATGTGTTGGGCATGACTGCCACAACATGTCAGGTGTAAATGGTTCTCATGGGTGTCCTGTCAAAGATTCAACACCAAAAGGATTGAATGATGAAAGGGTCGAGGTGATTGGACCTAAGACAAAAGGGTAGAATTTCTCATACAGAATATATATGGTTAATGGTTTTCGTGTAGTTAAAAATTCAAAGTGCTTTTTGCTACAGTAACTCGGATTGCGGGGGAACCCCCAAACTATTGGCCAAAAAAATCGACCCTTTGGTTTTTTGGTCCTTTTGTTTCGACCCTTTGGTCATTCAATCGTTTTTATTCCAACATTTGACCTAGAACCGTTTTCATGTACTAGTCATGCAATGCTTCACTGAGGCATGCTTGCTGTGCAGTATGGTGGACATGTGAAGCAGACAGGGACTGTCCTCATCACCACACTTGCACAATACTCACATGCTAGTCACCCGGATGCCCCTCCGGTCCATGTTCCAGCTCACTGGCCCTTCTGCATGTAGCCTGGGGTGTCCTTCCTCTCAGCACTGGGACTATGTCATTGCATGATTGGCGTGCATGTGTCCCCTGCCTGCATGCGGGTACTCCACGTAGGCATGCTCCCTTGCCCCTCCACCCCCCTTGTGCCCCAATTTCACCATTGCACTGTTGTGCATCATTTTGCGTTACTGCAATGGCCTGTTCAAGCCTCCTGTGTACATGCTAACTTCCACCTGCCAACCTACCAGACACATGCAGTGGGGTAAATCCTCTGTCCTTGATGCAGGGTGTCTCACTTAGACTGTACAGATGGCAGATGCTCCGCAGGGACATGAGTGGCCATTCATGCTCCATGTGCATTCCATGCATGCCCCTATGTGTCCTTGACTGGATGCTCATTGTAGTACATGTCCAGGGTGACCGACATTTCATGCCATTCCACCATCCATCCCATGGCCACTCTGGCCCAGTCCTGCATCACACACATGTTTAGGGTGTCACAGTCCTCCCCCAGTTTCAGGCAACTCCGAACGCTTACTGAGCAACAGAGCTAAATCGAACGCTAAAGCAGCTGAAGGAGTGTCAGGCGAAAAAGCTCTTTTGTAGCTATTCAATAATTCTGCGGGACAACAAATCTTTCTTTTTATACATTCATCCTGCAGGTATTCTACCATAACCTTTATCACTTTCCTCTGCATTTCTGGCGTATACTGACTATACGTGTCATATACTTCTAAGGGAGATATCGACATGTCTGAAATCCATCTAAGTGCATCTCTTGTGCATATTTGCATTTCTTCACTCATCGACTTACAAAGAGGAAGGAACCGTTTCTGTACAAACATAGCGCCCAATCTATCACCATCTATTTCATCATTCCGTAACCTTTCCAACTCCCTTCTATACTCAAAAACCCTTCTGGACACTTTTGGGATTTAACTCAGTTATATATTTTTTCTTTCTTCAGGTAGTATATTGGCCAGGAATTGGAGTGCGCGCCTCACCCACGTTTTTTTTACATGTAATCTGTGGAGATCCGGACTCCAGAGGCTGCAGCACTGGGGATATTTTGCCCTACAGTGGAAAACCATAGTTTTCCCCCCTCCCACTGCTAAGGGTAAGATGTGTGCTCCTGGAGGGGAGTCTTTCCTTGGTCACCTGAACTGAACAAAACATTTTTCACTACAGCTCCCATAATCCTTAGAGACTGCATTAGCAATTTAATTGGATTCACCTGAAAAGCAAGGCAAAACAGCATCTCTGAAGAGTGTTGGGACACAAAAGCGCTAGGAGGAGGAGAACAGCAGCAGAAATGCAGTAGAAAGGATCCAACCCTGTGAATATTTTGGCAGCAATTGGGATCTAACCCAGTGAATTGGACACTTTTGGGATTTAACCCAGTTATATATTTTTTCTTTCTTCAGTTAGTATATTGGCCAGGAATTGGAGTGCGCGCCTCACCTACCTTTTTTTTACATGTAACCTGTGGAGATCCGGACTCCAGAGGCTGCAGCACCGGGGATATTTTGCCCTACAGTGGAGAACCATAGTTATGGTTTTCCCTCCTCCCCCTGCTAAGGGTAAGATGTTTGCTCCTGGAGGGGATCCTTTCCTTGGTCACCTGAACTGAACAAAACATTTTTCACTACAGCTCCCATAATCCTTAGAGACTGCATTAGCAATTTAATTGGATTCACCTGAAAAGCAAGGCAAAACAGCATCCCTGAAGAGTGTTGGGACACAAAAGCGCTAGGAGGAGGAGAACAGCAGCAGAAATGCAGCAGAAGGGATCCAACCCTGTGAATATTTTGGCAGCAATTGGGATCTAACCCAGTGAATTGGACACTTTTGGGATTTAACCCAGTTATATATTTTTTCTTTCTTCAGTTAGTATATTGGCCAGGAATTGGAGAGCGCGCCTCACTCACCTTTTTTTTACATGTAATCTGTGGAGATCCGGAATCCAGAGGCTGCAGCACCGGGGATATTTTGCCCTACAGTGGAGAACCATAGTTATGGTTTTCCCCTCTCCCCCTGTTAAGGGTAAGATGTTTGCTCCTGGAGGGGAGTCTTTCCTTGGTTACCTGAACTGAACAAAGCATTTTTCACTACGGCTCCCATAATCCTTAGAGACTGCATTAGCAATTTAATTGGATTTACCTGAAAAGCAAGGCAAAACAGCATCCCTGAAGAGTGTTGGGACACAAAAGCGCTAGGAGGAGGAGAACAGCAGCAGAAATGCAGCAGAAGGGATCCAACCCTGTGAATATTTTGGCAGCAATCGGGATCTAACCCACTGAACTGGACACTTTTGGGATTTAACCCAGTTATATATTTTTTCTTTCTTCAGGTAGTATATTGGCCAGGAATTGGAGTGCATGCCTCACCCACCCCTTTTTTTACATATACTCAAAAACCCTCTCGACGTGCTCATATACTTTCTCCACAGTATCTCTTGAATATGCTAAAACATTCAGATCCCTCAACCCTTGTGGGATATCTTCAACATTCACAGGCCGATTCATGGAATAAATGTGCGCCGAAAATTCCGGCGCAGAGGGGCCTATACGTGCGCTGCGCCGAAAAATAGCGAAAAGCGCAGGGAAACCAGCGCACGTCGATTCATGGAAGTCCGTGCGTAAGAAAAGCATAGGACGTGCGCTGAAAAAGTGCGCGGCGCACGCCGGCGCACAGGTCAACCAACGGCGTGCGCCACGGCCACTGCGCTATCACTCCGAGCGCAGCGCACAGCTCTAAAGTAGGCGGAACACAGGGCGGGACACTCGGAATGGGGAATAAAATGGGGCACAACACTCGGAATGGGGAAGAATGTGGGCGGCACGGGGAAGTACAGGAGGCAAGTGCGCGGAACGCCCACACGCTCTCCGGCAACACGTATTCATGGATTCGAACAGGGCAAAACAGCGCTCGATCAAACCAGCGCACAGGCCCAAAAACGTACGCCACAAGTAAGCAGGCGGTAGCGTCCCGACGCACTCAACGAAAGTGCGCCAAAACCTGCGCCAACAAATACCACCCACATACAGCAATGGGCCATACCGTGACCCCAAAGGACTAATGATCTGCAAAGGTGTACGCCATTTACACGGACACCCACTGTTAAAAAATTCGCGCGTGTGTGTACAACGGGTTGCGCGAGAAGTCACTCGCGCGATTGCCCTGGGTACGTGTATCCCGGGGTGCGGGGAAGTTCCACACGCGAATAGCCTGGGCGCGTGTATTTCAGGGGTGCGCGGGAATTTCCACACGCGAATAGCCTGGCCGCGTGTATTTCAGGGGTGCGCGGGAAGTTCCACACGCGAATAGCCTGGGCGCGTGTATTTCAGGGGTGCGCGGGAAGTTCCACACGCGAATAGCCTGGGCGCGTGTATTTCAGGGGTGCGCGGGAATTTCCACACGCGAATAGCCTGGCCGTGTGTATTTCAGGGGTGCGCGGGAAGTTCCACACGCGAATAGCCTGGGCGCGTGTATTTCAGGGGTGCGTGGGAATTTCCACATGCGAATAGGCTGGGCGCGTGTATTTCAGGGGTGCGCGGGAAGTTCCACACGCGAATAGCCTGGGCGCGTGTATTTCAGGGGTGCGCGGGAAGTTCCACACGCGAATAGCCTGGGCGCGTGTATTTCAGGGGTGCGCGGGAAGTTCCACACGCGAATAGGCTGGGCGCGTGTATTTCAGGGGTGCGCGGGAAGTTCCACACGCGAATAGGCTGGGCGCGTGTATTTCAGGGGTGCGCGGGAAGTTCCACACGCGAATAGGCTGGGCGCGTGTATTTCAGGGGTGCGCGGGAATTATCACACGCGATTTGGCTTGGTACGTGTATTACAGGGGTGCGTGCGAAGTTACACACGCGATTAGGCTGGGTGGGTCCTGTCACCCTCGACGGCCCCTGCAGGCAGCCCACAAAACAGGGGACTACCCTGCACACCTGCTCATGTCTCCCACCACCCCCACCCCCCCAGTCACCAGGGGTACCCTCCACCAGGCCCCCACCCATGCCTCCCACCACCCCCACCCCCCAGCAGTGCAGGGGCAGCCTCCACCAGGCCCACACTCATGTCTCCCACCACCCCCACCCCCCCAGTCACCAGGGGCACCCTCCACCAGGCCCCCACCCATGCCTCCCACCACCCCCACCCCCCCGCCACCAGGGGCACCCTCCACCAGGCCCCACTCATGTCTCCCACCACCCCCACCCCCCCGCCACCAGGGGCACCCTCCACCAGGCCCCCACTCATGTCTCCCACCACCCCCACCCCCCCGCCACCAGGGGCACCCTCCACCAGGCCCCCACTCATGTCACCCACCACCCCCACCCCCCCGCCACCAGGGGCACCCTCCACCAGGCCCCCACTCATGTCTCCCACCACCCCCACCCCCCAGCAGTGCAGGGGCAGCCTCCACCAGGCCCCCACTCATGTCTCCCACCACCCCCACCCCCCCGCCACCAGGGGCACCCTCCACCAGGCCCCCACTCATGTCTCCCACCACCCCCACCCCCCCAGTCACCAGGGGCACCCTCCACCAGGCCCCCACCCATGTCTCCCACCACCCCCACCCCCCCAGTCACCAGGGGCACCCTCCACCAGGCCCCCACCCATGCCTCCCACCACCCCCACCCCCCCGCCACCAGGGGCACCCTCCACCAGGCCCCCACTCATGTCTCCCACCACCCCCACCCCCCCAGTCACCAGGGGTACCCTCCACCAGGCCCCCACCCATGCCTCCCACCACCCCCACCCCCCAGCAGTGCAGGGGCAGCCTCCACCAGGCCCACACTCATGTCTCCCACCACCCCCACCCCCCCAGTCACCAGGGGCACCCTCCACCAGGCCCCCACCCATGCCTCCCACCACCCCCACCCCCCCGCCACCAGGGGCACCCTCCACCAGGCCCCCACTCATGTCTCCCACCACCCCCACCCCCCCGCCACCAGGGGCACCCTCCACCAGGCCCCCACTCATGTCTCCCACCACCCCCACCCCCCCGCCACCAGGGGCACCCTCCACCAGGCCCCCACTCATGTCACCCACCACCCCCACCCCCCCGCCACCAGGGGCACCCTCCACCAGGCCCCCACTCATGTCTCCCACCACCCCCACCCCCCAGCAGTGCAGGGGCAGCCTCCACCAGGCCCCCACTCATGTCTCCCACCACCCCCACCCCCCCGCCACCAGGGGCACCCTCCACCAGGCCCCCACTCATGTCTCCTACCACCCCCACCCCCCCAGTCACCAGGGGCACCCTCCACCAGGCCCCCACCCATGTCTCCCACCACCCCCACCCCCCAGTCACCAGGGGCACCCTCCACCAGGCCCCCACCCATGCCTCCCACCACCCCCACCCCCCCGCCACCAGGGGCACCCTCCACCAGGCCCCCACTCATGTCTCCCACCACCCCCACCCCCCAGCAGTGCAGGGGCAGGCTCCACCAGGCCCCCACCCATGCCTCCCACCACCCCCACCCCCCAGCAGTGCAGGGGCAGGCTCCACCAGGCCCCCACCCATGCCTCCCACCACCCCCACCCCCCCGCCACCAGGGGCACCCTCCACCAGGCCCCCACTCATGTCACCCACCACCCCCACACCCCAGCAGTGCAGGGGCAGCCTCCACCAGGCCCCCACTCATGTCACCCACCACCCCCAGCCCCCAGCCACCAGGGGCACCCTCCACCAGGCCCCCACTCATGTCTCCCACCACCCCCACCCCCCAGCACTGTGGGGAACCTGCCAGCAGGCCCCCACACATGTCCCCCTGGCCCCAGGTCCTGACGATACACAATCATGGCAGTAATGGCCAGCATACCCAGCACAAACACCCAGGCAAGGATTGCATCCACCCACATAGCAAATGCAATTACATGATACAACCCCAATGGCAAGTATGTAAAAGAACACATGTCCGTCACACACACATACACAATGGGTGCAAGTGAATGTCAAAACCCATATCATGACATGTAAGAAACCAATGAGAAAATAACACAAGTGTAAGAAAATATAAAAAATGTATTAAATACCAAAAATAAGTGAATTTTTCAAACATACAACGATGTGGCTAAGTAAATAAATGGTCCATGTCCGAGAACAAAAGTGATAAACAAAAAAACAAAGGAAAAAAAAATTCAAATGAATTTGTCCAAAGCAATATCATGTAATAGGAAATTAATGAAAAACCATTACGTCATGGTGAAAACAATAAGAAATTAAAAAAATGTATCTCCCAAAAAAACAAACTATATACAGGAATGTTCCAGGGTCCATGAGCCCAACACCAAAAATGAAACCTACCACTAACTAATGAAAAATATATGTACAAAAAAGTGGCCATTGTCCGAGCGGTCCAAAATAATAAAAATAAATAAAGGAAACCTAGCACTAACTAACTAAATAACTATATACAAAGGCAGCGGGCAAGTCCTGCGGCTCACTTGGTGATGTTGCTGGCCAGGGCATCATCGAACTCCATGTCGATGTCCTGGAGGCGGGACTCTGTCCTGGCCCCGAGGTCTCGCAGGGACAACCCCATGTCCACCTCAAACTCCCTGCGAGCTTCCTCGAGGCACTCAGCCCGCCTCAATGCCCGACGCATGGAGAACTCCGCCCTGACCATGGCGAGCCGCTCCTCTTCCGCCCGCTGCCGCTCCGCACCTATCCGCTGGCCAAACTCCTCCCACACGGAACACACCACCATCCCAGGGTTGCCCTGCCCTCCGGCCGATGCCTGCCCCTCGGATCTTGATGGCCCCGAGCCATGATGCCTCCCACGTCGAGCCCGCTGCTGCCTCCGACGCCACTGCCTCTGCCAGCACGACGGCATCCAGGCTGATGGAAACCACCGACGCCGTCGTGCACGTGCCCTGCCCGATGATGCCGTCACATCTTCCATCTGCTGGGGTCCACTTGCTGTGTTGTCCACCCCTGCTGGACCTCCGACTCCCAACTGTGGCAGGGATGGGATCCCCACCGAGCTGGCTGCATTGGTCGGGGCAGGTCCACAGGGGGCCCTGGTGGCATCTGGGCCGGAAGACGGCAAGGAGAACGACCGGTGGATAGCCTGCACTGAGGAGGAGAGGGCCGTCAGATTGGCCAACACATGCAGGAAACCCCCGAACATGGCCGATCCCAATTGGGCCACGTCGGCACGGTGCACTTCGTGATGACGTGCGTGCTCCTCCCGGGAAGCACGCACGTCATCACGAATCACAGCCGTGCGCATCGCGACCCCAATCAGGACCTTCTCCACGCGGCCAGGGGTTACCACGTCCGCAGGTGGAGGGGAGTCAGGTGACATGGACATCCCCTCTACCTGCGGACGGGCCTGGGACGGGGCATCCCTGCTGGTGCATGGTGGTGCACTCACAGGGTCAGGGACAGTGACATGCACAGGCCCCTCCACGGTGACCTGTGCTGCCTCCTGCCCCTGGCCCTGGACTGCACCACTTGCACCAGCAGGGATGCTCCCACCAGGCCCCATGTGTGCACCAGTGTCGGCCTCCTCCTCCTCTGTGCAAACCACCAACCTGGATGGCTCCTCACCGTCTCCCGCCGTAGCAGGCCCCTGTGGGGGCTCACCCACCCCTTCCGCTGCAGCCGTGGGGGCATCCCCGCCGCCTTGCTCCACAGCGCCGTCTCCGCCCTCTTCTTCACTAGCCGCTGCGTAGAGGGAGACAAAGGACACAAGCATCAGGCTACTGTACAATGGTCCCCTAGACAGGAAGCAATAGCAGATGAGCACCACTGTCAAAGTACACTTCCATCATGTCCCTCCACAACACATGGGTCAGTCCAGGCAAAACACACACAGTAACAGGCATGGTGCATGCCATGGACATTTCCATGCATGTCCAATGGACTCTAGAAACATTCAATGATATGTAACTCACATGCATCATGGCTCATGCATATCACATGCACACACTTCACCTCAGTCACATCCATCTGGCCCCAAACACACCGAACACAGGCGAAACAAGGGTAAGTTGGGTGCGTCACTGAATCTGTGCATTGTCACACACATGTGTCATGCATCCATGGCATGCACAAGTCACAGACACGCAGGTCAGGCACACAGACATGGCTACCATATATGTACCTGGCATCAGCACCCATCCTTCACCCCCATCCATGTCCAGGTACAGAGACTGGCATGCTCTCATGTCCAAAATCTGCATAGGGCTCCCCATGCCGCATTTCAACACATGCAACAACCATGTGGGTCACACATCACTGGTCGCACATGCATTACCATGATGTCCCTGCACACATACATGCATACATGGCCCATGGCACACATACAGGCAAGTATCATAGAACCAGCACACCGCAACATGCCCTGTCTCACACAGTAATGCTTGGACACATACCGCTCAACTCCAGACGGGCCTCCCTCTCAAGGACCTGGGCGTGGAGCGCTGGGCGTACGCGTTCCAGGACCCTCTTCTGGATGGAACTCATGCGGCCCCGGCCCCCCTCCACGAGGCGCCGGGCCTTCACAAGGGTCCTGGACCTCAAGTCCTCCCAGCGCTTCTTGATCTTCTGGACGTTGCGGGTTGCCACCCCCTCCGCGTTGATGGCAACCACACAGTCGGCCCAGATCCTCTCCCGTCCTTCCTTGCTGGCGCGGGACGATCCAAAGAGGGCATCATACTGCCCCAGGACATGCTCCACCAGGACACCAACTTCGGTGGCAGTGAAGCTGGTGCCCCTCTGCCCCTCTGGCCTGGGGTTGCCACTGGTGCCAGATGTGGAAGTGCCCGACATGGCAACCCCAGAGGCAGGTGTGGGTGGGCAACTGGGTCCTGGGGCTGGGCTGTGGAGCGATGTAATCCCAGTTGGGAGTCTTCAGTTCCAGCAGGGGTGGACACAGCAACTGGACCCCTGCAGATGGCTGATGTGCAGGCACCAAATGGCAGGGCACGGTGGCAGCAGGCAGGCAGGCAGACCTGTATATTGCTTACAAGTGCATTTATATTTTGCCTAGACCAATTGGCGGACTTTCATAAAATGCACTTAGATTTTGCTTAAACCGTAATTGCACTTAGATTTTGCTCAAATTATAACTGTATGTCTTTGTTGAAAGTAATGAATTTTATGTATTTGTTAAACACACTCTCTCTTTTTTGTGAAATAAATAAGTCAGAAAGAAAATACGTTTTTCTTTGTGTAAAATGATGGAGCTCTATGCTTCTTATGGTGACCTTGGGTTGTTCTAAGTTGGAATAAGTAGGATATCCTGCTGGATACCATTTAAAATCATTTCATAAATTTTCAAATTTAGTCTTTACGGCTTTTGAAACCCTTGTTATGTGAATATTGGTGACCCCATCATTAGCTGTACCACGTTTGGGTCAGTCCCCATTTTGTGTACCAGGCAGGCAGGCAGCAGCAGATAGCACGTGGGAGGCTGCTCGGGGCACTGGGGGGCAGTAACTCGGCCTTCTGGGCAGGAGCGTGGTGTTCCGTGTGTTTTCGGGTGGCCAGCTTGATACGGAGTGATTTGGCACGTGAAAATCCTGCACGTCAGCGTGAAATCCGAGGAAAGGCCCTTAGCGCGTAAGCGCGTCAGCACGCATACGCGATTCTATTGGACCAGAGTCCCTCAGCGCGTAAGCGCGTCTGACGTGACCCGCACGGGCGTTCCCCACTCAGCACGTGATGACGGAACACACGTGGAAATACTGCACGTCAGAGTGTCATCGCGTGATTGGCCTATGTACGTGTATTTCATTGCGTGTAATTGGACAAAAGTGCGCGTACACGCGATTGGCCTATGTACGTGTATTTAATGGGTGCGCGGCCACTTACACACGCAAGTACGTCAGCGAACCTGTATCCCGTGGTGCGTGTGAATTTCCACACGCTATTGGACTGGGAACTGGATTCCAGGGGTGCGCGGGTCACACGCTGTATCCCGTGGTGCGTGTGAATTTCCACACGCTATTGGACTGGGAACTGGATTCCAGGGGTGCGCGGGTCACACGCTCGCCTAGAATGACCTCTGAAGGGGTAGGCTACACACGGGGCAAGCACAGAAGTTGGATACGTGCGTGACTCACCGTCTGCCAGGTAAAAGAGCGTGAGAAATGAGCGCGTTTGGCTGGCTAAACCCCCGCCAGAAGAAGATGTGTACGCTGTCTGAGAAGACAGGACAACAGTAGAAGGGGACACTGTTTGAGGGAACAGGCCCAGGTAAACCAGTAAAAGAGAAAAAAGAGAAAAAGCTGTCAGAGGTAACAGGGAATACGAACTGGAAACGCCGTGAAGTAAATCGCGTGTGAAACGACAAGAAGTACAGAATTCACCCACTCGCTCTCCACGAAAAGCACGTACAAGGAAATGGTGTTCTACATGTACCTTATATACAGGCCCACACGTTCAGCGTCACTTACGCGGCGTGTACGTTCACCAATCACACGCTTTGTCACTCCTGCGTGTAGATCCATTTTCACCAATCACACGCTTTGTCACTTCTGCGTGTAGATCCATTTTCACCAATCACACGCTTTGTCACTTCTACGTGTAGATCCATTTTCACCAATCACACGCTTTGACACTGGGACGTGTCACGCAACAATTTCCTGCACGTGCAGGTGACTATAGGCGCGCATATGCTGTTGACGGGTTTACGCGCTAAGGGCCTTTGCTGACGTGTGGGATTTCACTCCCTATCAGGCTGTCCACGCGTTCACACACGAGAGACCACGCTCCTGGCCAGGAGGCCAAATTACTGCCCCCCAGAGCCCTGAGCACGCTCCCACCTGCCATCTGCTGCTGCCTGACTGCCTGCTGGCCACGTGCCCCACAGTGCTGGTGGGTGGGGGTGTTGGGAGACATGGGTGGGGGCCTGGTGGAGGGTGCCCCTGGTGGCGGGGGGGGTGGGGGTGGTGGGAGACATGGGTGGGGGCCTGGTGGAGGCTGCCCCTGGTGGCGGGGGGGTGGGGGTGGTGGGAGACATGGGTGGGGGCCTGGTGGAGGCTGCCCGTGCACTGCTGGAGGTTGGGGGTGGTGGGAGACATGGGTGGGGGCCTGGTGGAGGGTGCCCCTGGTGGCGGGGGGGTGGGGGTGGTGGGAGAAATGGGTGGGGGCCTGGTGGAGGCTGCTCCTGCACTGCTGGGGGTTGGGGGTGGTGGGAGGCATGGGTGGGGGCCTGGTGGAGGCTGCCCCTGCACTGCTGGGGGTTGGGGGTGGTGGGAGACATGGGTGGGGGCCTGGTGGAGGGTGCCCCTGGTGGCGGGGGGGTGGGGGTGGTGGGAGAAATGGGTGGGGGCCTGGTGGAGGCTGCTCCTGCACTGCTGGGGATTGGGGGTGGTGGGAGGCATGGGTGGGGGCCTGGTGGAGGCTGCCCCTGCACTGCTGGGGGTTGGGGGTGGTGGGAGGCATGGGTGGGGGCCTGGTTGAGGGTGCCCCTGGTGACTGGGGGGGTGGGGGTGGTGGGAGACATGAGTGGGGGCCTGGTGGAGGCTGCCCCTGCACTGCTGGGGGTTGGGGGTGGTGGGAGGCATGGGTGGGGGCCTGGTGGAGGCTGCCCCTGCACTGCTGGGGGTTGGGGGTGGTGGGAGGCATGGGTGGGGGCCTGGTGGAGGCTGCCCCTGCACTGCTGGGGGTTGGGGGTGGTGGGAGACATGGGTGGGGGCCTGGTGGAGGGTGCCCCTGGTGGCGAGGGGGTGGGGGTGGTGGGAGAAATGGGTGGGGGCCTGGTGGAGGCTGCTCCTGCACTGCTGGGGGTTGGGGGTGGTGGGAGGCATGGGTGGGGGCCTGGTGGAGGCTGCCCCTGCACTGCTGGGGGTTGGGGGTGGTGGGAGGCATGGGTGGGGGCCTGGTGGAGGGTTCCCCTGGTGGCGGGGGGGTGGGGGTGGTGGGTGACATGAGTGGGGGCCTGGTGGAGGGTGCCCCTGGTGACTGGGGGGGTGGGGGTGGTGGGAGACATGAGTGGGGGCCTGGTGGAGGCTGCCCCTGCACTGCTGGGGGTTGGGGGTGGTGGGAGGCATGGGTGGGGGCCTGGTGGAGGCTGCCCCTGCACTGCTGGGGGTTGGGGGTGGTGGGAGGCATGGGTGGGGGCCTGGTGGAGGCTGCCCCTGGTGGCGGGGGGGTGGGGGTGGTGGGAGACATGGGTGGGGGCCTGGTGGAGGCTGCCCCTGCACTGCTGGGGGTTGGGGGTGGTGGGAGGCATGGGTGGGGGCCTGGTGGAGGGTGCCCCTGCACTGCTGGGGGTTGGGGGTGGTGGGAGGCATGGGTGGGGGCCTGGTGGAGGCTGCCCCTGGTGGCGGGAGGGTGGGGGTGGTGGGAGACATGAGTGAGGGCCTGGTGGAGGGTGCCCCTGGATGGTGGGGGCTGGGGGTGGTGGGAGACATGGGTGGGGGCCTGGTGGAGGCTGCCCGTGCACTGCTGGGGGTTGGGGGTGGTGGGAGACATGGGTGGGGGCCTGGTGGAGGCTGCCCCTGGTGGCGGGAGGGTGGGGGTGGTGGGAGACATGAGTGAGGGCCTGGTGGAGGGTGCCCCTGGATGGTGGGGGCTGGGGGTGGTGGGAGACATGAGTGGGGGCCTGGTGGAGGCTGCCCCTGGTGGCGGGGGGGGTGGGGGTGGTGGGAGACATGGGTGGGGGCCTGGTGGAGGGTGCCCCTGGTGGCGGGGGGGTGGGGGTGGTGGGAGAAATGGGTGGGGGCCTGGTGGAGGCTGCCCCTGCACTGCTGGGGGTTGGGGGTGGTGGGAGGCATGGGTGGGGGCCTGGTGGAGGCTGCCCCTGCACTGCTGGGGGTTGGGGGTGGTGGGAGGCATGGGTGGGGGCCTGGTGGAGGCTGCCCCTGCACTGCTGGGGGGTGGGGGTGCAGGGGGACATGAGCAGGTGTGCAGGGTAGTCCCCTGTTTTGTAGGCTGCCTGGAGGGGCCGTGGAGGGTGTACAGGGAACACCTGTGAGGACCCACCCAGCCTAATCGCGTGTTAAACTTCCCGCGTACCCCTGTAATACACGTACCCTGGCTAATCGCGTGTTAAACTTCCCGCGTACCCCTGTAATACACGTACCCTGGCTAATCGCATGTTAAACTTCCCGCATACCCCTGTAATACACGTACCCTGGCTAATCGCGTGTTAAACTTCCCGCGTACCCCTGTAATACACGTACCCAGCCAAATCGCGTGTGATGATTCCCACGCACCCCTGTAATACACGTACCCAGCCAAATCGCGTGTGATAATTCCTGCGCACCCCTGTAATACACGTACCCTGGCTAATCGCGTGTTAAACTTCCCGCATACCCCTGTAATACACGTACCCTGGCCAATCGCGTGTTGTACTTCCCGCGTACCCCTGTAATACACGTACCCTGGCTAATCGCGTGTTAAACTTCCCGCGTACCCCTGTAATACACGTACCCTGGCTAATCGCATGTTAAACTTACCGCATACCCCTGTAATACACGTACCCTGGCTAATCGCATGTTAAACTTCCCGCATACCCCTGTAATACACGTACCCTGGCTAATCGCGTGTATAACTTCACGCGTACCCCTGATATGCACGTTACCTGCTTTGCGTTCCTTGTTTGGCAGCCCTGTAAACTGGTCCAGGGTTAGCGCAGCCCTTTGCGATGATTTAGCGATTTTGATGGCTTTTCCTTGCGCGAGGGCGTTCTTGGGGGCGTTACTGGCGCTGCTGCAGGGTCGCTGCGATACTCTGCGCCACGGCTGGTTTGGGAGCCTAAAATCCATGAATACGCTGTGCGCCGGATTCGGTTTTGGCGCACGCGGCTGGCGCAGACTATCGCACGCGCACGCTGTGCGCCAGCCGCGTGCGCTACTTGTGCGCTGAATTCTATGAATTACCCTGTCAGTTTGTTCCACATTACAGATAAATGAATTCCCAGTCCTTCAATAAAAACAGTTTTCTCAGGAAAACCTTCTATATTAGAGAGTGTAGCAAAGACACTGTTCACCTTTCTGCATGCACTGTCTAGCCCATGCATTCAGATCTCGCTTTCTTTCTTTTGACACTGGGCCTCATTACGAGGTTGGAGGTAGCCATGGAGCTATTAGCTCCATGGCTGTCTCCAAAACCCTTCCGACTCCTCCCTAGTGAATGGAGCAATTACCGATCCATACCGAGGTCAGAGGGACCAGTAATTCCCCATTCACCAGGGCCATTCCCCATTCCCATTTGAGCCCCCATAGGGCTCAATGGGAATGGGGAAGGCGCTAATAACGGTAGCGCAAATTGCTGTACCATTATTAGCTCCGAGGTCGCTTTGCGGCTCCCGTCCTTAACACCTGCAAAAACCAGGCGTTAAGGAAGGACCCACAAAGGGAACTCATAGTAGGGAGGTAAGGGATTACTGGCACCGGTGCCCTTACCGGTGCCGGTAATCACTTACCTCCCACCTGGTAATGAGGCCAACTGTATTAAGAGTTACCATTTTCTATTCTGCTCCCTTATCAACTATAAGCGGAGCAGAACTGCTTGGAAGAGAAGGAGTAGACAAATCTTATACAATAGGTAACGAAGGTGCTATCACTGGTGTCAAAGACAAATCTACCCGACCCATGGCAGCAGGCAAAGGTGGAGGTACAGGTGGAGGAGCAACAATAAGAAGCAGAGCAATAACTGGCGGTGGAGGAGCAATAGGAGGAACGATAGGAGGAGCAGGAATTGCTACGGGAGGAGGAACGACACAGGAAGAGGTAAAGCAACAGGAATAGGTACATAAGGAGGTGGCGCAATGGCGCCAGGCCTTTGTTCATTTAAAAGCTTATCAATCAGTTCATCTGACGCATGAAAATCTTTAGACGGGTATATTTTCTGGATGCCAAGTTGAAAAGCCCTATCCATGTTTTTAACTGACGCTGACTGTTTTTGTTGATCATACAATAACGCTTTCTCGGCGTTCGACATATGTCGGCGCGCATGTTTCTCTCTACTTTTAAGCTGCTGCATAGCTTTTTTTTCCAATTTTGTAATACATCACATGCTGCAGGTCTAGGATTTTTCTTTAACAATATAGATTCTAAATATTCTATGTGAGAAATCTCAAAGCTATCATTGATTGGCCACTGAAGTTCGGAAGCTTGTCTAGTTTGTCTGTGCCAAATATCGTTAAACACTACACTAACAATGCCGTACTTACAGTACATAGTACATGCCGGCGACCCCTCCTGTGGTGCCGGATGGCCAAATTCCAAAGATTGTCTGTCTCTGCGGAATAATGCCCTGAAACAGGCCGACAATTTCTCAGGCATATCAGATTTCTGGTGTTACCTGGCAGTAATTGTACTCGCGAGGACAATGCGCCAAATCAAACATCAGGATACTCAGGAATCGGGGCACGACTCACATGATCAAATGACTAAGGAGGTCCGATCGGATTACTAAGGACAACAAAGGACCCTCATGGTTGGTGATTTCGGCAAAACTGCCCGCCTCGATATATGGACCCTCATCAAGATGCCGTCTTGGACTGCATGCTCACCGTCCAGGGATCGGGTTGTGCAGTACTGTTGAGGTGTCGCGTCTCATCCAAGAAGGGGCCCCCTTCTCACTGTCCGATACTGGTCTGATAGCCGCGTCAACACTTCAACGAGATGGCATCAATCTTGAGGGTCCCTATTCGAGCGCCATCTGTAAAAACAAGGAAATATCGAGGCTGAATACCACAAAAGGAAATACACCAATCATGGGCTAAAAGATTCACAGATCTTTATTCTGTACAGTTACAAAGAAACACAGATAGCTATCTGGCTCTCAACACCCCGCAATGAATACCAGCCCGTCAAAGAGAGGAGAGAGAGTGCTGGACATTAGAAACATTTGCGCTTTTATACAATTCTGAGTAATATTGTCCAGCCCATCTACATGTTAATAATTCGTGGTCTAGAGTTTGTGCCTAGTTCACATACAGCTTATACAATAATATGCAAAGGATTACATAGGTTTGCATTTCCATGAAGACACAATGTCGATGTTCTCAAATCCTGCAGCAAGCACTGTTTGTTGTCTCCTCACAATTGCATTTGGCCTGTGTCCACGCTCGAAGTTTGCTTCATATTGTCCCAATGTTTATACAAGGATGAGGCTTGTGTGCGCAGACAATACTTAGATGACAGTTCATATGGAGCGCAAGGTCGCTTTACCCAGTCTAAACAGTCGGCTCTGGGTCAGCCTAAACATTAACAGAACTCAAAGGTCAGGAGGCTTGGTTGCAAGTTGAAAACAGAGTCCACCATTTTAGAACAGAAAATATACAAACAGAAATCAAAATGGTGGATGATAATAAAATGGCAGCGAACTCGATCCAAAATCGGAACTTTGCAACACGGTTTTCTTCATAGAGCGACTAGGCTTAAGCCAATATAAATCAAAAGGAGGCATAATATGATTTCCGTTTAACATTCACCACAATCTTTATGCCAGGGATTCAGACGATGGCAAATGCCAAATGGTTACAAATAACCAGATGGGAGATCCTACAGATGATCAATACTACCATAAAGGGATTCAATGCATTCAAGGAAGAGCTGAGAGCCATAAAACTAATGACTCTCCAGAATAGATATGTCTTTGACATGATCACAGCTTTGAATGGAGGTGTTTGTGCCAAAATCGGAGAATCATGTTGCATATTCCTACCTTCTCGTGAGGACGAGAATGCACCTTGACAGAGGCCATAACGATGTTGACAAACTCACACATCAAGATGGAAGATGAAGTGGAAGACGTTGAAGACGACAGCTGGTTTGCATCGATCTTCTCATGGGTTCCACAGTGGATGGCGAATATCTTCAAGATACTTGGAGACCTTTTGGTGATGATCATATTCGGATTCTGTGTGATCAGGATAGTAATCACACAGTGCAAGAAGACTGCAAAGAAAGCAACAGGAATGAAGCTCTTGAATGATGTTGAATCCGGGCTCAAACCGACCCAAAGAGCTGACAGATAAAGAAATCAGAGACTATGTAAAAGCCAGTATTCATGCACATGAGGGAACAAAGTTTCTGTATCCAAAAAACCACAAGAAGTATGTGGGAAGATGGATCTACTGCAATTCGAATGGATAATGCAGTCTTATGACCTGGAGCATTGAGGAACATGTACAAATCAGCAGGATGCCTGAAGGGAGTCATAGGGATATCGACTCCAAAGAAACACTTCTTCAGAAGAGGATGTCTACATGTGAAGACTGACGGGAGAGTGGTTGATGAATTGCCCAGAGGGGGGAGTGTAGAGGAGGAGCTAAGTACCTCTACCGGAAGTCACACCCACATGTTACCTATATGTTTTGGAACCGTAAATTGTTACATGCGCAAAGCAAATAATTATACCTATACCGCAAAGAATCCTTGAAGCAAGGGATCCATTCAGAAACCCTATATAAATGCACAAAGAAATAATTGTCTCCTGGAGGAGCTTCTGGAAGAAGTGTGGAAATGAATGAGAGAGAAGACTGGTGACGTCACATGACGCACCTAGAAGAGATGCCAATAAAGAAAGTATATAGACGATATAGAGAAGCTGACGACACAATATCGAAGTAAGCAACATTTTGGGATCAAAATAAAGACTGTACATGTGAAGACGCATTGAAATGCAAAGTCATTTTACAATTGTACAGACACAGTAACAAAGTAATCGTGAGGCAGGCTACGTAGTGAATAGACTGAAGGCGATGTGCCAATGTATACATATAGGAATGTATAGGATCTGGATGTTCCACACCGCACTTTATCAGACTTGAACTGCGTGAGCGAGAGGGCTTGAAGTGTGGCGCAGTTGAATAAAATAGCTGATGGTGAAGGAAGATTCAAGGAGGCTGCCTGGCCCAATGTCAAGAGTCGGGGCCACCGAGAGCCTGGTTATCTACTCGAGAAGATACATGAACGTGAGAAGCAAGCTGATCTCCTGTTTGAGCTATAATGAAAACCGCTGCGAGTGCCAAGATTTCTTCATTTAATAGTATTAAATGCAACGAAGGAGCTCAAAACGTGTATACCGTCACATAGTCAGATGAAAATACACTTTGGGTCGAGCTACACCGAAACCAGAAGATAAGGCCATGCACACACTCCCTTTTTTCTCAGACACATTTAGCCTCTACAAGGCCAAGTTCAAAAGGAAAAATTGAATGGCAGACCACAAGAGTGATGATGGATGTGGGCTAATTGGGTGGGGAGGCATGACCAAGCCAACCCTGCCAGCACCTGGGGCACCAGCTTGTATGCTGCTAGCAAGTGAATATTCTAGAAGGCTACAAGCATGCCAACCAATTGTAGAGGGCCACAGTTTGAGAAGTCAATAGGGTGTTGTACATTTTCATGACACAGAGGTGACTTGCACTTGGGATAGGCTTAGTTTCCCACCTGACCTTAGAGACCCAATCACAACCCCCGACTATATAGAAGGTATACAATGATGTTCCCTTTGAGCCTATCCCACTCCCTAGTAGGTTTACTTACTTTGCCACATAGTATGACATCAGTTGTGACAAATGTTTACTTTTGACATTGAATAAAGAAAATACAGACCTATGTTTAAAGTGAGCACAGGCAGGTCATATGGCAAAGCAAGTGGCATTATGGGAAGCAGGGAGCTCTGCTGGCCCTGTGCCAGGAGCTCTATTCTTGTGATGGCAGCAATATATCAACACATTGGTCATGGTTCTATATTGTAGGATTGATCTGCATGTGATATTTTATGAGGACATCTGTATGTTATCACTGGTACTGCACCTCTCCAGTGGAATACATTGTGAGGACATCTGTATGTCATCAGTGGTACTGCACCTCTGTATGTCATCAGTGGTACTGCACTTCTCCAATGAAATAGATTGTGAGGACATCTGTAGGTATTCAGTGGTACTGCACCTCTGTATGTCATCAGTGGTACTGCACTTCTCCCGTGGAATACATTGTGAGGACATAACTTGGTTGTAGGTGTAATTTCAGCCCTTGGGGCTGATTCATGGAATTACTTACATGGTGCAAAGTGACTTTGCACTGCAACTGTTTCTGAAAGGGGCTCTACCACTGCTGCTGTGAATGAGCAACTCGATTCACACTGTCCTGAAACCTGTATCTATTTTGTTTGCCTCCTGAGAGCAGGATATTATGCTCATTTGCTACTGCATGTGCCCTCTATTCCTGATGCCCTGGACCTGCCTCCTGTGTGACGGGTGGCAGAGTGGCCCGTGTATCCTGCTGACCCCCAAGCTGAGCCCCTCTCCTCTCGTATGATATCGTGGTGCGCATGCGCATAAAACAAGCACCAACAGCTGGCGGAGCACCTGATCCACAGCAGATTAAACCGGGGTTCTTACTGTGAGCAAAGGATGCCTGATCCACCCACCACCCCAACCTTTTAGCAATTCCCCAATTTTAATGTTTACGTGACTCCAGGTCTCCTCCACACCTTGGTGAGATCCTGCACCCCTACCGCTGTGCCATCTTGGAACCAGAAATGGATCTTCCCAGCTGAACTAGGGTTCTTCATGATTTGAAGTAGGCTGTTCCCCCTCATCTGGAAGCCATGTCACCCCAAGTGAATTACCAAGATGTGGGGTGTCACATTTCATCTCACCTGAGCCATGCAGAGAACCCTTGTATTCTGCACCTCCATGTTGCAGTCCACTCCCACAGGCCTGCCTCATTCAGTTTGTGGTAAACGAGTGTCCCCCAACCCAAACCACCTGGTGGCCAGAAAAGCAAGTGGACATCTCAAGATAACTCATCAAACAGCCACGGCATACAGCCTTGCAGCTGCGACACCCCAATAACCCGGCCAATGAGGACCCCTTCCTGCCCGGTGTAGCCCGTGCCTACGACCTACATGGCACCCCCTCCCCCCACACACCCACCCGCGAGCCCCCAAGACAGATGCCTGTGGTAATGATGAGAGAATACTGGCAGCTAATAACCACACATGACTAGTCACTGCCCCCAGATGCCACCACTTTCCTCCCAATGGACAGCTTGACCTTCCAGTGTGAGCCAATCAGGACCTGTGTATGTACCCCCCCTGATGTGCCCCTTCCTTCAGCATATTTACCCAAGTGGACCCTCCCCCCAGCACACAGCGAGGAGCAGACGTGGCTTTTAAATTGTGCATTTGACACTATTTCATGAATCCATCCACTGTGTAATAGTGAACGGCGTGAAACACTTGTGCATTCTCACATCACTTGCACACTCTTTCCATTCGGCTCTTGGGGGCATTATTCATGGGTTCGGCTCTATGCCATTTATGCCCCCGCTTGAGTTAAGCCCAGTGTTGTCTTTATGTGATACAGCGTCTTCCTGATACTGGGGGTCTCTCAGCACCCTCCATGTGCCCTGATAGTGCTGCTTAACCCCCCATTTAACCCAGTATAAGAGGCGGTTCAGCATTACTCCATGTAGTATATCCTGCAGCCCTCCTTCCAAATGCTCCATTACCTGCTCTATTAGCTCCATGACCTGCTCTATTAGCCCCATTACCTGCTCTATTAGCTCCATTACCTGCTCTATTAGGTCCATGACCTGCTCTATTAGCTCTATTACCTGCTCTATTACCTGCACTATTAGCTTCATTACCTGCACTATTAGCTCCATTACCTGCTCTATTAGCTCCATGACCTGCTCTATTATCTCCATGACCTGCTCTATTAGCTCTATTACCTGCTCTATTGGCTCCATTACCTGCTCTATTACCTGCACTATTAGCCCCATTACCTGCTCTATTAGCTCCATGACCTGCTCTATTAGCTCCATTACCTGCTCTATTAGCTCTATTACCTGCTCTATTACCTGCACGATTAGCTCCATTACCTGCACTATTAGCTCCATTACCTGCTCTATTAGCTCCATGACCTGCTCTATTAGCTCCATTACCTGCTCTATTAGCTCTATTACCTGCTCTATTGGCTCCATAACCTGCTCTATTACCTGCACTATTAGCTCCATTACCTGCTCTATTAGCTCCATGACCTGCTCTATTAGCTCCATGACCTGCTCTATTAGCTCCATTACCTGCTCTATTAGCTCTATTACCTGCTCTATTAGCTCCATTACCTGCTCTATTACCTGCACTATTAGCTCCATTACCTGCACTATTAGCTCCATTACCTGCTCTATTAGCTCCATGACCTGCTCTATTAGCTCCATTACCTGCTCTATAAGCTCTATTACCTGCTCTATTGGCTCCATTACCTGCTCTATTACCTGCACTATTAGCTCCATTACCTACTCTATTAGCTCCATTACCTGCTCTATTAGCTCCATGGCCTGCTCTATCGGCCCGTTACCTGCTCAATTAGCACCATTACCTGCTCTATTAGCACCATTACCTGCTCTATTAGCTCCATTACCTGCTCTATTACCTGCACTATTAGCTCCATTGCCTGCTCTATTAGCTCCATTACCTACTCTATGCCCATTACCTGCTCTATTAGCTCCATTACCTGCTCTATTAGCACCATTACCTGCTCTATCGGCACCATTACCTGCTTTATTAGCCCCATTACCTGCTCTATTACCTGCTCTATTAGCTCCATTACCCACTCTCTTAGCTCAAGTACCTGCTCTATCAGCTCAATTGCCTGCTCTATTAGCTCCATGACCTGCTCTATTAGCTCCATTACCTGCTCTATTACCTGCTCTATTGGCTCCATTACCTGCTCTATTACCTGCACTATTAGCTCCATTACTTGCTCTATTAGCTCCATGACCTGCTCTATTAGCTCCATTACCTGCTCTATTAGCTCTATTACCTGCTCTATTAGCTCCATTACCTGCTCTATTACCTGCACTATTAGCTCAATTACCTGCTCTATTAGCTCCATTACCTGCTCTATTACCTGCACTATTATCTCCATGACCTGCTCTATTAGCTCCATTACCTGCTCTATTAGCTCTATTACCTGCTCTATTGGCTGAATTACCTGCTCTATTACCTGCTCTATTAGCTCCATGACCTGCTCTATTAGCTCCATTACCTGTTTATTAGCTCCATGACCTGCTCTATTAGCGCCATTACCTGCTCTATTAGCTCTATTACCTGCTCTATTAGCTCCATTACCTGCTCTATTACCTGCACTATTAGCTCCATTACCTGCTCTATTAGCTCCATGACCTGCTCTATTAGCTCCATTACCTGCTCTATTAGCTCTATTACCTGCCCTATTGGCTCCATTATCTGCTCTATTGCCTGCACTATTAGCTCCATTACCTGCTCTATTAGCTCCATGACCTGCTCTATTAGCTCCATTACCTGCTCTATTAGCTCTATTACCTGCTCTATTAGCTCCATTACCTGCTCTATTACCTGCACTATTAGCTCCATGACCTGCTCTATTAGCTCCATTACCTGCTCTATTAGCTCTATTACCTGCTCTATTGGCTCCATTACCTGCTCTATTACCTGCACTATTAGTTCCATTACCTGCTCTATTAGCTCCATTACCTGCTCTATTAGCTCCATGTCCTGCTCTATTAGCTCCATTACCTGCTCTATTAGGTCCATGGCCTGCTCTATTAGCTCTATTACCTGCTTTATTACCTGCACTATTAGCTCCATTACCTGCACTATTACCTCCATTATCTGCTCTATTAGCTCCATGACATGCTCTATTATCTCCATGACCTGCTCTATTAGCTCTATTACCTGCTCTATTGGCTCCATTACCTGCTCTATTACCTGCACTATTAGCTCCATTACCTGCTCTATTAGCTCCATGACCTGCTCTATTAGCTCCATTACCTGCTCTATTAGCTCTATTACCTGCTCTATTCCCTTGACGATTAGCTCCATTACCTGCACTATTAGCTCCATTACCTGCTCTATTAGCTCCATGACCTGCTCTATTAGCTCCATTACCTGCTCTATTAGCTCTATTACCTGCTCTATTGGCTCCATAACCTGCTCTATTACCTGCACTATTAGCTCCATTACCTGCTCTATTAGCTCCATGACCTGCTCTATTAGCTCCATGACCTGCTCTATTAGCTCCATTACCTGCTCTATTAGCTCTATTACCTGCTCTATTAGCTCCATTACCTGCTCTATTACCTGCACTATTAGCTCCATTACCTGCACTATTAGCTCCATTACCTGCTCTATTAGCTCCATGCCCTGCTCTATTAGCTCCATTACCTGCTCTATAAGCTCTATTACCTGCTCTATTGGCTCCATTACCTGCTCTATTACCTGCACTATTAGCTCCATTACCTGCTCTATTAGCTCCATTACCTGCTCTATTAGCTCCATTACCTGCTCTATCGGCCCGTTACCTGCTCAATTAGCTCCATTACCTGCTCTATTACCTGCTCTATTAGCTCCATTACCTGCTCTATTAGCTCCATTTCCTGCTCTATCATCTCTATTACCTGTTCTATTAGCTCCATTACCTGCTCTATTAGCTCTATTACCTGCTCTATTACCTGCACTATTAGCTCCATTACCTGCTCTATTAGCTCCATGACCTGCTCTATTAGCTCCATTACCTGCTCTATTAGCTCTATTACCTGCTCTATTAGCTCCATTACCTGCTCTATCGGCCCCATAACCTGCTCTGTCGGCCCATTACCTGCTCTATTAGCCCCATTACCTGCTCTATTAGCTCCATTACCTGCTCTATTAGCACCATTACCTGCTCTATCGGCCCCATTACCTGCTCTATTAGCCCCATTACCTGCTCTATTACCTGCTCTTTTAGCTCCATTACCCGCTCTATTAGCTACAGTACCTGCTCTATCAGCTCCATTGCCTGCTCTATTTCCTACTCTATTAGCTCCAATACCTGCTCCATTAGCACCATTGCCTGCTCTATTAGCCCCATTACCTGCTCTATTAGCTCCATAACCTGCTCTATTAGCTCCATTACATACTCTATTAGCACCATTACCTGCTCTATCGGCCCCATTACCTGCTCAATTAGCCCCATTACCTGCCCAATTACCTGCTCTATTAGCTCCATTACCCGCTCTATTAGCTCAAGTACCTGCTCTATCAGCTCCATTGCCTGCTCTATTTCCTACTCCATTAGCTCCAATACCTGCTCCATAGCACCATTATCTGCTCTATAGGCCCCATTACCTGCTCTATTAGCTCCATTACCTGCTCTATTAGCTCCATTACCTGCTCTATTAGCTCCATTACCTTCTCTATTACCTGCTCCATTATCTGCTCTATTAGTACCATTACCTGCTCTATTACTATCATTACCTGATCTATAGGCCCATTACTTGCTCTATTAGCTCAATAACCTTCTCTAGTAGCACCATTACCTGCTCTTTAGGCCCCAATACCTGCTCTATTAGCTCAATTACCTGCTCTATTAGCTCCATTACCTGCTCTATTAGCTCCATTACCTTCTCTATTATCTGCTCCATTACCTGCTCTATTAGCTCCATTACCTGTTCTATTACCTGCTCCATTACTTGCTCCATTAGCTCTATTACCAGATCTATTAGCACCATTATCTGCTCCATTAGCCCCATTACCTGCTCCATTAGTTCTATTACCTGCTCTATCAGATCCACTACCTCCTTTATTAGCCTCATTACCTGCTATATCAGCTCCATTGCCTGCTCTATTAGCTCTATTACCTGTTCTATTACCTGCTCTATTACCTGCTCTATTAGCACTATTTCCTGCTCTATTAGCACTATTTCCTGCTCTATTAGCTCTTTTACCTTCTCTATTAGCTCCATCAGCTGCTCCATTAGCTCTATTACTGGCTCCATTAGCTATATTACCTGCTCTATTAGCTTCATTACCTGCTCTATTAGATCCATTACTTACTCTATTAGTTCTATTACCTGCTCCTTTACCTGCTATATCAGCTCCGTTACCTGCTCTATTTCGTGCTCTATTAGCACCATTACCTGCTCTTTTACCTGCTATATCAGCTCCATTACCTGCTCTATTTCCTGCTCTATTAGCTCCATTACCTGCTCTATTAGCACCATTACCTGCTCTATTACCTGCACCATTAGCTCCATTACCCGCTCTATTAGCTCCATTACCTGATCTATTAGCTCCATTACCTGCTCTATTAGCTCTATTACGGCTCTATTAGCACCATTACCTGCTCTATTTCCTGCTCTATTAGCATCATTACCTGCTCTATTAGCCCCATTACCTGCTCTATTTCCTGCTCTATTAGCTCCATTACCTGCTCTTTTACCTGCACTATTAGCTCCATTACCTGCTCTATTAGCTCCATTACCTGATCTATTAGCTCCATTACCTACTCTATTAGCTCTATTACCTGCTCCATTACCTGCTCTATTAGCTCCATTACCTGCTCTATTAGCTCCATTACCTGCTCTATTATCTCCATTACCTGCTCTATTTCCTGCTCTATTAGCACCATTACCTGCTCTATAAGCTCCATTACCTGCTCTATTAGCTCCATTACCTTCTCTATTAGCTCCATTACCTGCTCCATTAGCTCTATTACTGGTTGCATTAGCTCTATTACCTGCTCTATCAGCTCCATGTCCTTCTCTATTAGGTCTATTACCTGCTCCATTGCCTGCTCCATTAGCACCATTACCTGCTCTATTACCTGCACTATTAGCTACATTACCTGCTCTATTAGCTCTATTACCTGCTCCATTACCTGCTCTATTAGCACCATTACCTGCTCTATTACCCGCCCTATTAGCTCCATTAGCTGTTCTATTTCCTGCTCTATTAGCTCCATTACCTTCTCTATTAGCTCCATTACCTGCTCCATTAGCTCTATTACTGGCTGTATTAGCTCTATTACCTGCTCTATTAGCTCCATTACCTGATCTATTAGCTCCATTACCTACTCTATTAGCTCTATTACCTGCTCCATTAGCTGCTCTATTAGCACCATTACCTGCTCTATTACCTGCTATATCAGTTCCATTACCTGCTCTATTTCCTCTCTACTAGCTCCATTACCTGCTCTATTAGCACCATTACCTGCTCTATTTCCTGCACTATTAGCTACATTACCTGGTCTATTAGCTCTATTACCTGCTCTATTACCTGTAATATCAGCTTCATTACCTGCTCTATGTCCTGCTCTATTAGCTCCATTACCTGCTCTATTAGCACCATTACCTGCTCTATTTCCTGCACTATTAGCTACATTACCTGGTCTATTAGCTCCATTACCTGATCTATTAGCTCCATTACCTGCTCCATTACCTGTATTACGGCTCTATTAGCACCATTACCTGCTCTATTTCCTGCTCTATTAGCACCATTACATGCTCTATTAGCTCCATTACCTGCTCTGTTAGCTCCATTACCTGCCCTATTTCCTGCTCTATTAGCACCATTACCTTCTCTATGACCTCCATTACCTGCTCTATTAGCTCCATTACCTGCTATATCAGCTCCATGTCCTACTCTATTAGGTCAATTACCTGCTCCATTACCTGCTCTATTAGCACCATTACCTGCTCCATTACCTGCGCTATTAGCTAAATTCCCTGCTCTATTACCTCTATTACCTGCTCCATTAGCACCATTACCTGCTCTATTACCCGCACTATTAGCTCCATTACCTGCTCTATTTCCTGCTCTATTAGCACCATTACCTTCTCTATTAGCTCCATTAGCTCTATGACTGGCTGTATTAGCTCTATTAACTGATCTATTACCTGCTCCATTACCTGCTCTATTTCCTGCTCTTTTAGAACCATTATCTGCTCTATTAGCTCCATTACCTTCTCTATTAGCTCCATTACCTGCTCCATTAGCTCTATTACTGGTTGTATTAGCTCTATGACCTGCTCTATTAGCTCCATTACCTGATCTATTAGCTCCATTACCTACTTTATTAGATCTATTACCTGCTCCATTACCTGCTCTATTAGCACCATTACCTGCTCTATTACCTGCTATATCAGTTCTGTTACCCGCTCTATTTGCTCTCTATTAGCTCCATTACCCTCTCTATTAGCACCATTACCTGCTCTATTACCTGCACTATTAGCTACATTACCTGCTCTATTTGATCTATTACCTGCTCTTGTACCTGCTATATAAGCTCCATTACCTGCTCTATTTCCTGCTCTATTAGTTCCATTACCTACTCTATTAGCTCTATTACCTGCTCTATTACATGTTCTATTAGCTCCATTACCTGCTATATTAGCACCATTACCTGCTCGATTACCTGCACTATTAGCTCCATTACCTGCTCTATTAGCTCCATTACCTGCTCTATTTCCTGTTCTATTAGCTCCATTACCTGCTCTATTAGCTCCATTACCTACTCTAATAGCTCTATTACCTGCTCTTTTAACTGCTATATCAGCTCCATTACCTGCTCTATTTCCTGTTCTATTAGCTCCATTACCTGCTCTATTAGCTCCATTACCTACTCTATTAGCTCTATTACGTGCTCTTTTACCTGCTATATCAGCTCCATCACCTGCTCTATTTCCTGCTCTATTCACTCCATTACCTGCTCTATTAGCACCATTACCTGCTCTATTACGTGCACCATTAGCTCCATTACCTGCTCTATTTCCTGCTCTATTAGCTCCATTACCTTCTCTATTAGCTCCATTACCTGCTCTATTAGCTCCATTACCTACTCTTAAGCTCTATTACTTGCTCCATTAGCTGCTCTTTTAGCACCATTACCTGCTCTATTAGCTCCATTACCTACTCTTAAGCTCTATTACCTGCTCCATTAGCTGCTCTATTAGCACCATTACCTGCTCTATTACCTGCTATATCAGCTCCATTACATGCTCTATGTCCTGCTCTATTAGCTCCATTACCCGCTCTATTAGCACCATTACCTGTTCTATTTCCTGCTCTATTAACTCCATTACCTGCTCTATTAGCTCTATTACCTGCTCTTTTACCTGCTATATCAGCTCCATTACCTGCTCGATTACCTGCACTATTAGCTCAATTACCTGCTCTATTAGCTCCATTACCTACTCTATTAGCTCTATTACCTGCTCTTTTACCTGCTTTATCAGCTCCATTACCTGCTCTATTTCCTGTTCTATTAGCTCCATTACCTGCTCTATTAGCTCCATTACCTATTCTATCAGCTCTATTACCTGCTCTATTACCAGCACTATTAGCTCCATTACCTGCTCTTTTAGCTCCATTACCTACTCTATTAGCTCTATTACGTGCTCTTTTACCTGCTATATCAGCTCCATCCCCTTCTCTATTTCCTGCTCTATTCGCTCCATTAACTGCTCTATTAACACCATTACCTGCTCTATTACCTGCACCATTAGCTCCATTACCTGCTCTATTTCCTGCTCTATTAGCTCCATTACCTTCTCTATTAGCTCCATTACCTGCTCTATTATCTCCATTGCCTACTCTATTAGGCTATTACCTGCTCCATTAGCTGCTCTATTAGCACCATTACCTGTTCTATTACCTGCTATATCAGTTCCATTACCTGCTCTATTTCCTCTCTATTAGCTCCATTACCTGCTCTATTAGCACCATTACCTGCTCTATTACCTGCACTATTAGCTACATTACCTGGTCTAGTAGCTCTGTTACCTGCTCTATTACCTGCTATATCAGCTCCATTACCTGCTCTATGTCTTGCTCTATTAGCTCCATTACCCGCTCTATTAGCACCATTACCTGTTCTATTTCCTGCTCGATTAGCACCATTACCTGCTCTGTTAGCTCCATTACCTGCTCTGTTAGCTCCATTACCTGCCCTATTTCCTGCTCTATTAGCACCATACCTGCTCCATTACCTGCACTATTAGCTCAATTACCTGCTCTATTAGCTCTATTACCTGCTCCATTCCCTGCTCTATTAGCAATATTACCTGCTCTATTACCCGCACTATTAGCTCCTTTACCTGCTCTATTTCCTGCTCTATTAGCACCATTATCTGCTCTATCAGCTCCATTACCTTCTCTATTACGTCCATTACCTTCTCTATTAGCTCCATTACCTGCTCCATTAGCTCTATTACTGGCTGTATTAGCTCTATTAACTGCTCTATTACCTGCTCCATTACCTGCTCTATTCCCTGCTCTATTAGCACCATTATCTGCTCTATTAGCTCCATTACCTTCTCTATTACCTCTATTACCTTCTCTATTAGCTCCATTCCCTGCTCCATTAGCTCTAGTACTGGCTGTATTAGCTCTATTACCTGCTCTATTAGCTCCATTACCTGATCTATTAGCTCCATTACCTACTCTATTAGCTCTATTACCTGCTCCATTACCTGCTCTATTAGCACCATTACCTGCTCTATTACCTGCTAAATCAGTTCTGTTACCCGCTCTATTTCCTCTCTATTAGCTCCATTACCTGCTCTATTAGCACCATTACCTGCTCTATTACCTGCACTATTAGCTACATTACCTGCTCTATTAGCTCTATTACCTGCTCTTTTACCTGCTATATAAGCTCCATTGCCTGCTCTATTTCCTGCTCTATTAGTTCCATTACCTACTCTATTAGCTCTATTACCTGCTCGATTACCTGCTATATCAGCTCCATTACCTGCTCTATTTCCTGTTCTATTAGCTCCATTACCTGCTCTATTAGCTCCATTACCTACTCTATTAGCTCTATTACGTGCTCTTTTACCTGCTATATCAGCTCCATCACCTGCGCTATTACCTGCTCTATTGGCTCCATTACCTGCTCTATTACCTGCACTATTAGCTCCATTACCTGCTCTATTAGCTCCATTCCCTGCTCTATTAGCACATTACCTTCTCTATTAGCTCCATTACCTGCTCTATTAGCTCCATTACCTACTCTATGCCCATTACCTGCTCTATTAGCTCGATTACCTGCTCTATTAGCACCATTACCTGCTCTATCGGCACCATTACCTGCTTGATTAGCCCCATTACCTGCTCTATTACCTGCTCTATTTGCTCCATTACCCACTCTATTAGCTCAAGTACCTGCACTATCAGCTCAATTGCCTGGTCTATTAGCTCAATGACCTGCTCTATTAGCTCCATTACTTGCTCTATTAGCTCTATTACCTGCTCTATTGGCTCCATTACCTGCTCTATTACCTGCACTATTAGCTCCATTACCTGCTCTATTAGCTCCATGACCTGCTCCATTAGCTCCATTACCTGCTCTATTAGCTCTATTACCTGCTCTATTAGCCCCATTACCTGCTCTATTACCTGCTCTATTTGCTCCATTACCCACTCTATTAGCTCAAGTACCTGCACTATCAGCTCAATTGCCTGGTCTATTAGCTCAATGACCTGCTCTATTAGCTCCATTACTTGCTCTATTAGCTCTATTACCTGCTCTATTGGCTCCATTACCTGCTCTATTACCTGCACTATTAGCTCCATTACCTACTCTATTAGCTCTATTACGTGCTCTTTTACCTGCTATATCAGCTCCATCACCTGCGCTATTACCTGCTCTATTGGCTCCATTACCTGCTCTATTACCTGCACTATTAGCTCCATTACCTGCTCTATTAGCTCCATTCCCTGCTCTATTAGCACATTACCTTCTCTATTAGCTCCATTACCTGCTCTATTAGCTCCATTACCTACTCTATGCCCATTACCTGCTCTATTAGCTCGATTACCTGCTCTATTAGCACCATTACCTGCTCTATCGGCACCATTACCTGCTTGATTAGCCCCATTACCTGCTCTATTACCTGCTCTATTTGCTCCATTACCCACTCTATTAGCTCAAGTACCTGCACTATCAGCTCAATTGCCTGGTCTATTAGCTCAATGACCTGCTCTATTAGCTCCATTACTTGCTCTATTAGCTCTATTACCTGCTCTATTGGCTCCATTACCTGCTCTATTACCTGCACTATTAGCTCCATTACCTGCTCTATTAGCTCCATGACCTGCTCCATTAGCTCCATTACCTGCTCTATTAGCTCTATTACCTGCTCTATTAGCCCCATTACCTGCTCTATTACCTGCTCTATTTGCTCCATTACCCACTCTATTAGCTCAAGTACCTGCACTATCAGCTCAATTGCCTGGTCTATTAGCTCAATGACCTGCTCTATTAGCTCCATTACTTGCTCTATTAGCTCTATTACCTGCTCTATTGGCTCCATTACCTGCTCTATTACCTGCACTATTAGCTCCATTACCTGCTCTATTAGCTCCATGACCTGCTCCATTAGCTCCATTACCTGCTCTATTAGCTCTATTACCTGCTCTATTAGCTCCATTACCTGCTCTATTACCTGCACTATTAGCTCCATTACCTGCTCTATTAGCTCCATGACCTGCTCTATTAGCTCTATTACCTGCACTTTTAGCTCCATTACCTGCTCTATTAGCTCCATTACCTGCTCTATTAGCTCCATTACCTGCTCTATTAGCTCCATGACCTGCTCTATTAGCTCCATTACCTGCTCTATTAGCTCTATTACCTGCTCTATTGGCTCCATGACCTGCTCTATTACCTGCATTATTAGCTCCATGACCTGCTCTATTAGCTCCATTACCTGCTCTATTAGCTCTATTACCTGCTCTATTAGCTCCATGACCTGCTCTATTAGCTCCATTACCTGCTCTATTAGCTCTATTACCTGCTCTATTAGCTCCATTACCTGCTCTATTAGCTCTATTACCTGCTCTATTTGCTCCATTACCTGCTCTATTAGCTCTATTACCTGCTCTATTACCTGCACTAATAGCTCCATTACCTGCACTATTAGCTCCGTTACCTGCTCTATTAGCTCCATGACCTGCTCTATTAGCTCCATTACCTGCTCCATTAGCACCATTACCTGCTCTATCGGCCCCATTACCTGCTCTATCGGCCCCATTACCTGCTCTATTAGCCCCATTACCTGCTCTATTAGCTCCATTACCTGCTCTATTTCCTGCTCTATTAGCTCCATTACCTGCTATATCAGCTCCATTACCTGCTCTATGTCCTGCTCTATTAGCACCATTACCTGCTTTTTAACTGCTCTATTAGCTCCATTTCTTGCTCTATTAGCACCATTACCTGCTCCATCGGCCCCATTACCTGCTCTATTAGCCCCATTACCTGCTCTATTACCTGCTCTATTAGCTCCATTACCCGCTCTATTAGCTACAGTACCTGCTCTATCAGCTCCATTGCCTGCTCTATTTCCTACTCTATTAGCTCCAATACCTGCTCCATTAGCACCATTGCCTGCTCTATTAGCCCTATTACCTCCTCTATTAGCTCCATTACCTGCTCTATTAGCTCCATTACCTACTCTATTAGTACCATTACCTGCTCTATCGGCCCCATTACCTGCTCAATTAGCCCCATTACCTGCCCAATTACCTGCTCTATTAGCTCCATTACCCGCTCTATTAGCTCAAGTACCTGCTCTATCAGCTCCATTGCCTGCTCTATTTCCTACTCTATTAGCTCCAATACCTGCTCCATTAGCACCATTGCCTGCTCTATTAGCCCTATTACCTCCTCTATTAGCTCCATTACCTGCTCTATTAGCTCCATTACCTACTCTATTAGTACCATTACCTGCTCTATCGGCCCCATTACCTGCTCAATTAGCCCCATTACCTGCCCAATTACCTGCTCTATTAGCTCCATTACCCGCTCTATTAGCTCAAGTACCTGCTCTATCAGCTCCATTGCCTGCTCTATTTCCTACTCTATTAGCTCCATTACCTGCTCTATAAGCTCCAATACCTGCTCCATTAGCACCATTACCTGCTCTATAGGCCCCATTACCTGCTCTATTAGCTCCATTACCTGATCTATTAGCTCCATTACCTTCTCTATTACCTGCTCAATTACCTGCTCTATTAGCTCCATTACCTGTTCTATTACCTGCTCCATTGCTTGCTCTATTAGCTCTATTACCTGATCTATTAGCACCATTATCTGCTCCATTACCTGCTCTATTAGCTCCATTACCTGCTATACCAGCTCCATTGCCTGCTCTATTAGCTCTATTACCTGTCCTATTACCTGCTCTATTACCTGGGCTATTCACACTATTTCCTGCTCTATTAGCACTATTTCCTGCTCTATTAGCTCTTTTACCTTCTCTATTAGCTCCATTAGCTGCTCCATTAGCTCTATTACTGGCTCTATTAGCTATATTACCTGCTCTATTAGCTCCATTACCCACTCCATTAGCTCTATTATGGCTCTATTAGCACCATTACCTGCTCTATTACCTGCTCTATTAGATCCATTACTTACTCTATTAGTTCTATTACCTGCTCCTTTACCTGCTATATCAGCTCCGTTACCTGCTCTATTTCCTGCTCTATTAGCACCATTACCTGTTTTTTACCTGCTATATCAGCTCCATTACCTGCTCTATTTCCTGCTCTATTAGCTCCATTACCTGCTCTATTAGCTCCATTACCTTCTCTATTAGCTCCATTACCTGCTCCATTAGCTCTATTACTGGCTGTATTAGCTCTATTACCTGCTCTATCAGCTCCATGTCCTACTCTATTAGGTCTATTACCTGCTCCATTACCTGCTCCATTAGCGCCATTACCTGCTCTATTATCTGCACTATTAGCTACATTACTTGCTCTATTAGCTCTATTACCTGCTCCATTACCTGCTCTATTAGCCCCATTACCTGCTCTATTACCCGCACTATTAGCTCTATTACCTGTTCTATTTCCTGCTCTATTAGCTCCATTACCTTCTCTATTAGCTCCATTACCTGCTCCATTAGCTCTATTACTGGCTGTATTAGCTCTATTACCTGCTCTATTAGCTCCATTACCTGATCTATTAGCTCCATTACCTACTCTATTAGCTCTATTACCTGCTCCATTACCTGCTCTATTACCTGCACTATTAGCTCCATTACCTGCTCTATTAGCTCCATTCCCTGCTCTATTAGCACATTACCTTCTCTATTAGCTCCATTACCTGCTCTATTAGCTCCATTACCTACTCTATGCCCATTACCTGCTCTATTAGCTCGATTACCTGCTCTATTAGCACCATTACCTGCTCTATCGGCACCATTACCTGCTTGATTAGCCCCATTACCTGCTCTATTACCTGCTCTATTTGCTCCATTACCCACTCTATTAGCTCAAGTACCTGCACTATCAGCTCAATTGCCTGGTCTATTAGCTCAATGACCTGCTCTATTAGCTCCATTACTTGCTCTATTAGCTCTATTACCTGCTCTATTGGCTCCATTACCTGCTCTATTACCTGCACTATTAGCTCCATTACCTGCTCTATTAGCTCCATGACCTGCTCCATTAGCTCCATTACCTGCTCTATTAGCTCTATTACCTGCTCTATTAGCCCCATTACCTGCTCTATTACCTGCTCTATTTGCTCCATTACCCACTCTATTAGCTCAAGTACCTGCACTATCAGCTCAATTGCCTGGTCTATTAGCTCAATGACCTGCTCTATTAGCTCCATTACTTGCTCTATTAGCTCTATTACCTGCTCTATTGGCTCCATTACCTGCTCTATTACCTGCACTATTAGCTCCATTACCTGCTCTATTAGCTCCATGACCTGCTCCATTAGCTCCATTACCTGCTCTATTAGCTCTATTACCTGCTCTATTAGCTCCATTACCTGCTCTATTACCTGCACTATTAGCTCCATTACCTGCTCTATTAGCTCCATGACCTGCTCTATTAGCTCTATTACCTGCACTTTTAGCTCCATTACCTGCTCTATTAGCTCCATTACCTGCTCTATTAGCTCCATTACCTGCTCTATTAGCTCCATGACCTGCTCTATTAGCTCCATTACCTGCTCTATTAGCTCTATTACCTGCTCTATTGGCTCCATGACCTGCTCTATTACCTGCATTATTAGCTCCATGACCTGCTCTATTAGCTCCATTACCTGCTCTATTAGCTCTATTACCTGCTCTATTAGCTCCATGACCTGCTCTATTAGCTCCATTACCTGCTCTATTAGCTCTATTACCTGCTCTATTAGCTCCATTACCTGCTCTATTAGCTCTATTACCTGCTCTATTTGCTCCATTACCTGCTCTATTAGCTCTATTACCTGCTCTATTACCTGCACTAATAGCTCCATTACCTGCACTATTAGCTCCGTTACCTGCTCTATTAGCTCCATAACCTGCTCTATTAGCTCCATTACCTGCTCCATTAGCACCATTACCTGCTCTATCGGCCCCATTACCTGCTCTATCGGCCCCATTACCTGCTCTATTAGCCCCATTACCTGCTCTATTAGCTCCATTACCTGCTCTATTTCCTGCTCTATTAGCTCCATTACCTGCTATATCAGCTCCATTACCTGCTCTATGTCCTGCTCTATTAGCACCATTACCTGCTTTTTAACTGCTCTATTAGCTCCATTTCTTGCTCTATTAGCACCATTACCTGCTCCATCGGCCCCATTACCTGCTCTATTAGCCCCATTACCTGCTCTATTACCTGCTCTATTAGCTCCATTACCCGCTCTATTAGCTACAGTACCTGCTCTATCAGCTCCATTGCCTGCTCTATTTCCTACTCTATTAGCTCCAATACCTGCTCCATTAGCACCATTGCCTGCTCTATTAGCCCTATTACCTCCTCTATTAGCTCCATTACCTGCTCTATTAGCTCCATTACCTACTCTATTAGTACCATTACCTGCTCTATCGGCCCCATTACCTGCTCAATTAGCCCCATTACCTGCCCAATTACCTGCTCTATTAGCTCCATTACCCGCTCTATTAGCTCAAGTACCTGCTCTATCAGCTCCATTGCCTGCTCTATTTCCTACTCTATTAGCTCCATTACCTGCTCTATAAGCTCCAATACCTGCTCCATTAGCACAATTACCTGCTCTATAGGCCCCATTACCTGCTCTATTAGCTCCATTACCTGATCTATTAGCTCCATTACCTTCTCTATTACCTGCTCAATTACCTGCTCTATTAGCTCCATTACCTGTTCTATTACCTGCTCCATTGCTTGCTCTATTAGCTCTATTACCTGATCTATTAGCACCATTATCTGCTCCATTACCTGCTCTATTAGCTCCATTACCTGCTATACCAGCTCCATTGCCTGCTCTATTAGCTCTATTACCTGTCCTATTACCTGCTCTATTACCTGCGCTATTCACACTATTTCCTGCTCTATTAGCACTATTTCCTGCTCTATTAGCTCTTTTACCTTCTCTATTAGCTCCATTAGCTGCTCCATTAGCTCTATTACTGGCTCTATTAGCTATATTACCTGCTCTATTAGCTCCATTACCCACTCCATTAGCTCTATTACGGCTCTATTAGCACCATTACCTGCTCTATTACCTGCTCTATTAGATCCATTACTTACTCTATTAGTTCTATTACCTGCTCCTTTACCTGCTATATCAGCTCCGTTACCTGCTCTATTTCCTGCTCTATTAGCACCATTACCTGTTTTTTACCTGCTATATCAGCTCCATTACCTGCTCTATTTCCTGCTCTATTAGCTCCATTACCTGCTCTATTAGCTCCATTACCTTCTCTATTAGCTCCATTACCTGCTCCATTAGCTCTATTACTGGCTGTATTAGCTCTATTACCTGCTCTATCAGCTCCATGTCCTACTCTATTAGGTCTATTACCTGCTCCATTACCTGCTCCATTAGCGCCATTACCTGCTCTATTATCTGCACTATTAGCTACATTACTTGCTCTATTAGCTCTATTACCTGCTCCATTACCTGCTCTATTAGCCCCATTACCTGCTCTATTACCCGCACTATTAGCTCTATTACCTGTTCTATTTCCTGCTCTATTAGCTCCATTACCTTCTCTATTAGCTCCATTACCTGCTCCATTAGCTCTATTACTGGCTGTATTAGCTCTATTACCTGCTCTATTAGCTCCATTACCTGATCTATTATCTCCATTACCTACTCTATTAGCTCTATTACCTGCTCCATTAGCTGCTCTATCAGTTCCATTACCTGCTCTATTTCCTCTCTATTAGCTCCATTACCTGCTCTATTAGCACCATTACCTGCTCTATTACCTGCATTTTAGCTACATTACCTGGTCTATTAGCTCTATTGCCTGCTCGATTACCTGCTATATCAGCTCCATTACCTGCTCTATGTCCTGCTCTATTAGCACCATTACCTGCTTTTTACCTGCTATATCAGCTCCATTACCTGCTCTATTTCCTGCTCTATTAGCTCCATTACCTGCTCTATTAGCACCATTACCTGCTCTATTACCTGCACCATTAGCTCCATTACCAGCTCTATTAGCTCCATTACCTGATCTATTAGCTCCACTATCTGCTCCAATAGCTCTATTTCCTGCTCTATTAGCATCATTACCTGCTCTATTAGCCCCATTACCTGCTCTATTTCCTGCTCTATTAGCTCCATTACCTGCTCTTTTACCTGCACTATTAGCTACATTACCTGGTCTATTAGCTCTATTGCCTGCTCGATTACCTGCTATATCAGCTCCGTTACCTGCTCTATTTCCTGCTCTATTAGCACCATTACCTGCTTTTTACCTGCTATATCAGCTCCATTACCTGCTCTATTTCCTGCTCTATTAGCTCCATTACCTGCTCTATTAGCTCAATTACCTTCTCTATTAGCTCCATTACCTGCTCCATTAGCTCTATTACTGGCTGTATTAGCTCTATTACCTGCTCTATCAGCTCCATGTCCTACTCTATTAGGTCTATTACTTGCTCCATTACCTGCTCCATTAGCACCATTACCTGCTCTATTATCTGCACTATTAGCTACATTACCTGCTCTATTAGCTCTATTACCTGCTCCATTACCTGGTCTATTAGCCCCATTACCTGCTCTATTACCCGCACTATTAGCTCTATTACCTGTTCTATTTCCTGCTCTATTAGCTCCATAACCTTCTCTATTAGCTCCATTACCTGCTCCATTAGCTCTATTACTGGCTGTATTAGCTCTATTACCTGCTCTATTAGCTCCATTACCTGATCTATTAGCTCCATTACCTACTCTATTAGCTCTATTACCTGCTCCATTAGCTGCTCTATCAGTTCCATTACCTGCTCTATTTCCTCTCTATTAGCTCCATTACCTGCTCTATTAGCACCATTACCTGCTCTATTACCTGCACTATTAGCTACATTACCTGGTCTATTAGCTCTATTGCCTGCTCGATTGCCTGCTATATCAGCTCCATTACCTGCTCTATGTCCTGCTCTATTAGCACCATTACCTGCTTTTTACCTGCTATATCAGCTCCATTACCTGCTCTATTTCCTGCTCTATTAGCTCCATTACCTGCTCTATTAGCACCATTACCTGCTCTATTACCTGCACCATTAGCTCCATTACCAGCTCTATTAGCTCCATTACCTGATCTATTAGCTCCATTATCTGCTCCATAGCTCTATTACGGCTCTATTAGCACCATTACCTGCTCTATTTCCTGCTCTATTAGCATCATTACCTGCTCTATTAGCCCCATTACCTGCTCTATTTCCTGCTCTATTAGCTCCATTACCTGCTCTTTTACCTGCACTATTAGCTACATTACCTGGTCTATTAGCTCTATTGCCTGCTCGATTGCCTGCTATATCAGCTCCATTACCTGCTCTATGTCCTGCTCTATTAGCACCATTGCCTGCTTTTTACCTGCTATATCAGCTCCATTACCTGCTCTATTTCCTGCTCTATTAGCTCCATTACCTACTCTATTAGCACCATTACCTGTTCTATTACCTGCACCATTAGCTCCGTTACCAGCTCTATTAGCTCCATTACCTGATCTATTAGCTCCATTATCTGCTCCATTAGCTCTATTACGGCTCTATTAGCACCATTACCTGCTCTATTTCCTGCTCTATTAGCATCATTACCTGCTCTATTAGCCCCATTACCTGCTCTATTTCCTGCTCTATTAGCTCCATTACCTGCTCTTTTACCTGCACTATTAGCTCCATTACCTGCTCTATTAGCTCCATTACCTGATCTATTAGCTCCATTACCTACTCTATTAGCTCTATTACCTGCTCCATTACCTGCTCTATTAGCTCCATTACCTGCTCTATTTCCTGCTCTATTAGCACCATTACCTGCTCTATTAGCTCCATTACCTGCTCTATTAGCTCCATTACCTTCTCTATTAGCTCCATTACCTTCTCCATTAGCTCTATTACTGGCTGTATTAGCTCTATTACCTGCTCTATCAGCTCCATGTCCTACTCTATTAGGTCTATTACCTGCTCCATTACCTGCTCCATTAGCACCATTACCTGCTCTATTATCTGCACTATTAGCTACATTACCTGCTCTATTAGCTCTATTACCTGCTCCATTACCTGCTTTATTAGCCCCATTACCTGCTCTATTACCCGCACTATTAGCTCTATTACCTGTTCTATTTCCTGCTCTATTAGCTCCATTACCTTCTCTATTAGCTCAATTACCTGCTCCATTAGCTCTATTACTGGCTGTATTAGCTCTATTACCTGCTCTATTAGCTCCATTACCTGATCTATTAGCTCCATTACCTACTCTATTAGCTCTATTACCTGCTCCATTAGCTGCTCTATCAGTTCCATTACCTGTTCTTTTTCCTCTCTATTAGCTCCATTACCTGCTCTATTAGCACCATTACCTGCTCTATTACCTGCACTATTAGCTACATTACCTGGTCTATTAGCTCTATTACCTGCTCGATTACCTGCTATATCAGCTCCATTACCTGCTCTATGTCCTGCTCTATTAGCTCCATTACCCACTCTATTAGCTCCATTACCTGATCTATTAGCTCCATTACCTGCTCCATTACCTGTATTAGGCTCTATTAGCACCATTACCTGCTCTATTTCCTGCTCTATTAGCACCATTACCTGCTCTACTAGCTCCATTACCTGCTCTGTTAGCTCCATTACCTGCCCTATTTCCTGCTCTATTAGCACCATTACCTTCTCTATGACCCCCATTACCTGCTCTATTAGCTCCATTACCTGCTATATCAGCTCCATGTCCTACTCTATTAGGTCGATTACCTGCTCCATTACCTGCTCTATTAGCACCATTACCTGCTCTATTACCCGCACTATTAGCTCCATTACCTGCTCTATTTCCTGCTCTATTAGCACCATTATCTGCTCTATTAGCTCCATTACCTTCTCTATTATGTCCATTACCTTCTCTATTAGCTCCATTACCTGCTCCATTAGCTCTATTATTGGCTGTATTAGCTCTATTAACTGCTCTATTACCTGCTCTTACCTGCTCTATTTCCTGCTCTATTAGCTCCATTTCCTGCTCTATTAGCACCATTACCTGCTCTATCGGCCCCATTACCTGCTCTATTAGCCCCATTACCTGCTCTATTACCTACAGTACCTGCTCTATCAGCTCCATTGTCTGCTCTATTTCCTACTCTATTAGCTCCAATACCTGCTCCATTAGCACCATTGCCTGCTCTATTAGCCCCATTACCTGCTCTATTAGCTCCATTACCTGCTCTATTAGCTCCATTACCTTCTCTATTAGCACCATTACCTGCTCTATCGGCCCCATTACCTGCTCAATTAGCCCCATTACCTGCCCAATTACCTGCTCTATTAGCTCCATTACCCGCTCTATTAGCTCAAGTAACTGCTCTATCAGCTCCATTGCGTGCTCTATTTCCTACTCTATTAGCTCCATTACCTGCTCTATTAGCTCCAATACCTGCTCCATTAGCACCATTGCCTGCTCTATAGGCCCCATTACCTGCTCTATTAGCTCCATTACCTGCTCTATTAGCGCCATTACCTTCTCCATTACCTACTCCATTACCTGCTCTATTAGTACCATTACCTGCTCTATTAGCTCCATTACCTCCTCTATTACTATCATTACCTGATCTATAGGCCCATTGCTTTCTCTATTAGCTCAATAACCTTCTCTAGTAGCACCATTACCTGCTCTATAGGCCCCATTACCTGCTCTATTAGCTCAATTACCTGCTCTATTAGCTCCATTACCTGATCTATTAGCTCCATTACCTTCTCTATTACCTGCTCCATTACCTGCTCTATTAGCTCCATTACCTGTTCTATTACCTGCTCCATTGCTTGCTCTATTAGCTCTATTACCAGATCTATTAGCACCATTATCTGCTCCATTAGCTCCATTACCTGCTCTATTAGCTCCATTACCTGCTATATCAGCTCCATTGCCTGCTCTATTAGCTCTATTACCTGTCTTATTACCTGCTCTATTACCTGTGCTATTCACACTATTTCCTGCTCTATTATCACTATTTCCTGCTCTATTAGCTCTTTTACCTTCTCTATTAGCTCCATTAGCTGCTCCATTAGCTCTATTACTGGCTCTATTAGCTATATTACCTGCCCTATTAGCTCCATTACCCGCTCCATTAGCTCTATTATGGCTCTATTAGCACCATTACCTGCTCTATTACCTGCTCTATTAGATCCATTACTTACTCTATTAGTTCTATTACCTGCTCCTTTACCTGCTATATCAGCTCTGTTACCTGCTCTATTTCCTGCTCTATTAGCACCATTACCTGCTTTTTACCTGCTATATCAGCTCCATTACCTGCTCTATTTCCTGCTCTATTAGCTCCATTACCCGCTCTATTAGCTCCATTACCTGATCTATTAGCTCCATTATCTGCTCCATTAGCTCTATTACGTCTCTATTAGCACCATTACCTTCTCTATTTCCTGCTCTATTAGCATCATTACCTGCTCTATTAGCCCCATTACCTGCTCTATTTCCTGCTCTATTAGCTCCATTACCTGCTCTTTTACCTGCACTATTAGCTCCACTACCTGCTCTATTAGCTCCATTACCTGCTCTATTAGCTCCATTACCTACTCTATTAGCTCTATTACCTGCTCCATTACCTGCTCTATTAGCTCCATTACCTGCTCTGTTAGCTCCATTACCTGCCCTATTTCCTGCTCTATTAGCACCATTACCTTCTCTATGACCCCCATTACCTGCTCTATTAGCTCCATTACCTGCTATATCAGCTCCATGTCCTACTCTATTAGGTCAATTACCTGCTCCATTACCTGCTCTATTAGCACCATTACCTGCTCCATTACCTGCACTATTAGCTAAATTACCTTCTCTATTAGCTCTATTACCTGCTCCATTAGCACCATTACCTGCTCTATTACCCGCACTATTAGCTCCATTACCTGCTCTATTTTCTGCTCTATTAGCACCATTATCTGCTCTATTAGCTCCATTACCTTCTCTATTATGTCCATTACCTTCTCTATTAGCTCCATTACCTGCTCCATTAGCTCGATTACTGGCTGTATTAGCTCTATTAACTGCTCTATTACCTGCTCCATTACCTGCTCTATTTCCTGCTCTATTAGAACCATTATCTGCTCTATTAGCTCCATTACCTTCTCTATTACCTCCATTACCTTCTCTATTAGCTCCATCACCTGCTCCATTAGCTCTATTACTGGTTGTATTAACTCTATTACCTGCTCTATTAGCTCAATTACCTGATCTATTAGCTCCATTACCTACTCTATAGCTCTATTACCTGCTCCATTACCTGCTCTATTAGCAACATTACCTGCTCTATTACCTGCTATATCAGTTCTGTTACCCGCTCTATTTCCTCTCTATTAAAAAATAGAACATCAGTCTTTGTATTTTTCGAGACTGCTTAATTTTTGGCGGAAAGATCAACGCCAAAAATAGCAAAAGTGAGAGGATGACTGCTTTCATGAGCAGCACCTTCCCTTCGATCGTTAGCTGTCTTAAAGCCCAGAAGTTGATTTTTTTCTCTATTTTCTGTGTTGTGCTTTCCCATTGTTTTATTTCGTTCATCTGTTTGTCAAACAGCAGCCCCAGTACCTTCAAACCGTCTTCTGTTTTGTTTACAGGGCATGGTGTTCCATGTTCCTATAATTAGTAATTGGCACTTATGTTTATTCAGTTTGAATCCTGCTGCTTTGCAAAAAAGTTCAGTCTGTGTCACAACCTGGTTTACAGATTTTGCGTCCTTGCACAAAGCTGTTACATCGTCCATGTACCCTATGGTCTTAACTTGTACTGGAGTCTCCGGCACTGGGGCTCCTGCTATGTCTTTGTGTGACCTCAGTCTGATGTGTAAGGGTTCTACAAAAGTGCTGATAAAGGGCATCCCTGCCTAACCCCTGATAATATTGGAATTTTATCAGTCAACTCCCCGTTGATGCGGACTTGGCTGTAGACTCCAGCGTATAGCGTGGAGATGTGTTTTAGAAAGGGTTTTGGGCATCCCATTTTCTCCGTTATCTTCAACATAAATGGGTGAGAGACTCTATTGTATGCCTTTTCAAAATCTAGGCTTAGAACACCCAAAGGCGTTCCTCGATCTTTTGCTGATTGTATCGAGTCTCGAACGATCAGTAAACTTTCATGTATTTGTCTGCCTGGGACAGCGCACGTCTGGTCTGGATGTACTACGTGCTTGATTACTGCTCTTAATCTGTTAGCAATAACTTTTGCTAATATTTTGTAATCTGCATTTAGCAACGTTATCGGTCTCCAGTTTTTGACGTCTGCTTTATCCCCTTTTTTGTATAGCAAAGTGATGATCCCCTGTTTCATGCTGGGGGCTAAGTCTCCAGTTTGGAAGACCACGTTCACTAGTTCTAGTACTGCCGGTCCTAGGATATCCCAGAAAGTGCTGTACCATTCGCATGGTAGACCATCACTTCCCGGTGTTTTCCCCTTTGCAGCACTCATCACTGCTTTGTGTGCTTCCTGTAGCGTGAAGGGCTCGATCATGTCTGCTTTTTGATCGGTACTTATGTTGTCTTGAACAGCTTTTTCGAATTCAGTTGTCTGTTCTTCGTCCAACAGTTTTGGAGAATACAAGTCTGCGTAAAAGGATTGTGCTACCTCGAGTAATCGGGATACCGTATTCCTTGTTTCCTCTCTTGAGTCTCTAAATTCAGTAGGTAAAACCTTCTGATGTTGCGCTGCTTTGAAGAAGAAACGTGTGCATTTCTCGTTCTCTTCAAATTCTTTCACCCTTGAGTTGAAGATAATTGTTTTCCCTTTATCATGCATCCATTTCTGGATTTTTTGTTTTACGCTCTCTAAGTCGTCTTGAACGTCTATCCCTTTTTCTTGTAGTAGGTGTAGGGTTTGTTGTGTGCCTAAAAGGTTTCTGTAGGTCTCGTTTTGTTGTCTTGCTGCTGCATGTCCACTTTTTTTAAAGAACTCCCTGGTTCTTTCTTTAATGTCCTCCCACCACTCTCTTTTGTCTTTGTATAACATATGTTGAGATACCCAATCCTTTAGCAATGGTCTGTATTTTTTACAGGTTGCTTCGTCCTGTAAGAGGTTTACATTAAGTGACCACGCATTGCGTTGCTTTGGTGGGTACTCCTTTAATGTTATTTCTGTGGTGATTAGGTGGTGGTCTGAGAACAGATTTGGTTTCACTTCGGTTCTGTTGATCCCGAAGTTTTTGGATGTAAAAATAAAGTCTATACGGGACTGTACCAAACCGTTGTCAGCCCTATATGTTAGGGCTGTCCCCGGTATATTGCCAGATGCATGTGTATCAGTTAAGTTTAGGTCAACTATGATACTTTTGAGGATTTTAGACAATGGGTCTCGATTCTTCGTAGTTACTGGTGAACCTTTCCGCACTCGATCCTCTTTTTGTATTGTGCAATTGAAGTCTCCTGCTATGATTAAAGGAGTGTTTCCGGTGCAAAAATTGCGTAACTCTTGTAACAGAGCTATGCGTTCTTGCTTTTTTGCATCTGCGTATACACTTACAAAATTGTGTTGGATACCGTGCCATGAAAACAACACTTGTAGTAACCGACCAGGATGTAACTCCACGTGCTTAATATCTGTGGCTACGTGAGTTTTAAACAAGATTGCTGTACCCGCGTTCTTGTTTATGTTGGAGCCTGACCAAAAGGATGGTCCGCTCGTCCAATCTTTTTTCCATCCTTTGTTGGTTGCGTCCCAGCTTAGACCACACTCCTGTAGACATAAAATGTCACACGGTACTGTGGCTAAGTATGCTAGTAATGCTAACCTTTTTGTAATATTATTTATACTTCTTACGTTGAGTGTTGCTATTTTTAATACCCCCATTATTATTTCTTGGGTTGTGTTGCTCTTGCGTCTCTTTGACTAGATCTGCTTCTAGCTCTGGAAGCTTCTTTTTCCATCTTTCTGAAAGCGGATGGTGTTCTGTGTAGGCTATCTGTATGTTCCTCTTCTTCGTTGTCTGAGTTTTCTGAAGAGTCACTGAGGCATTCCATGGGTGCGTAGGACTCTTCTCTTGTGTCTCTGTCATGTGTGTCTTTTTTGCTTAACTCTGTGGTTGTTGGAGTATTATTTCTGCTTCGTGGGGTGATTAATTTTTTTCTATGTTTTTTCTTTTGTGTTGTCCACCCTTCTTCCTCTTTATTTTGCGAGAAGATGTGTTTTGTTTTTGTGGCTAAAGCTTCACCCGCTTCCACTACCCGTTGTAGTTCTGCTAAGTTTGGGGTGAGTGACAGTCTTAGGCCCTCTGCTTCTTGTGATAGTTGCGTTTCATCTATTTCTGTTTTGCTACTTATTTCTGGCAGAGGTGGTGTTTTTTCGCTATTTGTTGTATTGTAGCCGAAATCTTTTGGTGTTAGAAAAGGAAGGACACTTGGGTGCATCATCTCTGGGATTAGCTTTGTCGTCTGATTGTTTTCACTATTTCTATTTCTTAGGTGGTTTATGATTACTTCACTGCTTAAATGTGTATTTTTTTCTCCCTTTTGCGTGTCTGGGATAAGCTGTTCATTATTCACACTATTTTCAGTTTGTGAATCAAATTTTGATAACATGAGGCCCGGTGTGCCACTTTTTGTGCTGCTGCTTTGTTCCGGGTCTCGGCTCGTGTTTAGGAGGTTTTTTATTATAAACACTGGCGTTTTCCCGTTCTGCCAGCTGTTTTCGTTGTTGTGCTCGTTTCAGTGCTTCCCCCTTGTTTATCTATGTTTGCCGTGGCCTCTTTTTGCCCGTTCTTGTGTTCGAGCATTTTTTTCTTTTTTAATCCTTTCCCTGATGTGCATGCATTCTCTTCGTCACAGGTGGCGTGTTCGCGGGATGTGCGCTCTGTGATCCGCTCGTCTCCATCGCGGCAGTGTTTGCCTCATTTTCCTGCTGCTTTTCACTCGTGAGCGTCTTTTTTTCTGCTTGTATCTTCTTTGTCGTTTGTGGGCCTCTTAGTTTATCTTCTCTTGAGGATGGGCCCGGAATCTCATTACTCATAACTGGCTGAAGGTTGTCTTGAGCATCTCTGCCTTCAGATATGATTTGATCTATGTCTATGTCTATATGCATGTTTTCAAGCTCTTCAGTGCTATTTTCCCCCATTCTTTTGACTGTTTGTGCATATGATAGTTTTCTCTTTGGACATATATCTGCACAATGTCCTGCTTGTTCGCATTCTGTGCATTGTAGTGGTTTGTCACATGATGCTACCTTGTGATTTCTGCTTGCACAGTTTTTGCACGCATCTTTAGGGCAGTATTGTTTCACATGCCCAAAGTTTCTGCCAAACCTGCAGAATAATGGTTGACTTGGATAGTAGAGGTACCCTTTATGTTTGTTGAACTCAAACATGGCCGGCGGTGTCTGAGGCCTCCTATGCCATTTGCATCTTTTTTTAGGACGACAGTGAATCTTCTGTGTCCATTAAAAAATGTTATATTTGTTTTTTAAAGGGTAACCTCCTTTTATTTCTTCACAATATGTACTTAACTAGCTGGTTATTGCTTCTACTGAGACAAATGGATTGTACATGTGCACAGTCAACGGTGTGTCCTGTCGCACATGACATAATTCGATTTTAACTCCATCAAGTGAAGGATTTATTAATTTTGAGTTTTCATGGGCTGTGATTGCAGCAGCCTCATCAATGAAGGTTATATCGTATGTGTGTGCATTCTTGTGCTCTTGTATGCAGAAAAGGCTGCTTTTTTCAATTTTAGCATTTCGATGAATATATTCTTGATAATGTAATCAAAGTCTTTTTCATGGCTGATATTATGATCAACCGTTATCCTGATGGAGTGTCTTAGTTCAGTTGCAGGAGGTATACCCCTTGGTATTTTATCCATCCTGGCTCTGGTGTGTTTATTCCCTTAAAAAGAAGGAAAAATCCATTTTGCGTGTTGTTTTGCATAAAATTAGCATAATCTTAAACAAAAATAGAACTCCTGTGAAAGGAAATAGTATTCGGGTCTATTCTTGCGGTCAACTTCGGGGTCAGGCGTAGGCAGAGCAAGGGGTTCTGGGTAGACGAAGCAAGGGGTTCTGGGTAGACGAAGCAAGGGATTCTGGGTAGGCGGAGCAAGGGGTTCTGGGTAGGTGGATATCCTGCTCCACCTTTGAAGTTTTTATTTCTTTGAGCTCTTCAGGCGCCTCGAGACGGGAATAAACTTAATATTCTACTTCAGTCTCATTAAGAAGAGGACTCGATGATGGGGACCTCTGCAGGCGATCCTGGGAACTGTAGCCTTTAGTCTCCATATGATCTCTTGTGGGGACCTCTATCTGCGATCCCTGGAATTGCACCATTTAGTCTATTTATTATTTATTTATTTATTCAGATTTGTAGCCCGGGGGCATTGTGGCGCTTGTTACAGACAATGGGCCTCATTACGACCCAGGCGGTAAGGGTTTTACGGCGGCGTAAACAGCGCCGACCCTTACCGCCTGAGTACGAGGTCCCTTAGCGCCATGGAGGTTTTAACACCTCCTTTTAGCAGGTGTTAAAATCCATGGCGCTAAGGGACCATGGAGTTAATTACGCCACCGTAATTTACAGTGGCGTAATTAACGCCTTCCCCACTCCCATTATGCCCTATGGGGCAAAATGGGAATGGGGAAGGGTAAATAGGAAAATGGGGATTTACCGCCCCGCCAAGGTTGGAATGGGGCGGTAAATCCGCCAACCACCATGGCGTAAACGTAGTTTACGCCATGGTGGTAAAGTCACGGCCCAGGCGGTAACTTACCGCCTGGGTCGTAATGAGGCCCAATGTCTTAGTTACATAAGTTACAATATTTGCAAACAAATACAATTTTTACAGTAGACATGTACACATTAGCAATGCAGTATATTTACAAGGATTTAAGAGAGTTGCCTATTATTTTGCACAGAATGCGGTTTTCAGTTTCCTGCGAAAAATAGGGAGGGAGTTTTCGGCTCTGATGTCTGCCGGAAGAGCATTCCAGGTCTTGGCTGCAATGTAGGGGAAACTAAGACCTCCGGCTTTGGCTTTTTTGATGCGTGGGATGCAGAGTAGGTTGGTGTATTGCATCCTGGTGGGATGGGGGGAGGATGGTTTGAGGATGGTTTCTGATAGGAAGGGGCAGAGAGGGAGAGGCATTTGTGAGTGAGTCTGAGGATTTTGAGAGAGATCCGCTCTTTGACCGGGAGCCAGTGGGCTGAGTGTCTGACATGAGTGATATGTTCTCTTCTTGGGATAATAAGAGCAGCCCGGAGAGCATTGTTCTGCGTGACTTGTAGTCTGTTTAGGTTTTTGGCTGATGTGCCTGCTAGGAGTGGATTACAATAGTCCAGTTTGGCTCCAATGGTGGCTCTCGCTATGGAGAGGCAGTTGGGTTTGGAAAGGTAAGGCTTGATGGCGTTTAGGAGTTTGGTGGTGTGCGCAGACGCGGAAGTGATTGCGTTAACTTGTCTGGTCATTGATAGAGAAGAGTCAAGGTATACTCCCAGTGTCTTTACGGCTGTGGATATGGGGATGATGGAGTTGTCAATGGAGAAGTTAGCGTACAGTTTGTCAAGTTTGTCTAGAGTGTTTTGTTGACCTAATATCATGATTTCAGTTTTGTCTCCATTGAGGCAGAGGCCATTAACTGCCATCCATGCCTTGATGATGGAGTAGATTGTATGGAGTGCCTTAGCGTCTTCGTTGTATGAACCTGAGAGGGGAAGAAGTACTTGTGTGTCATCCGCGTAGTTCGTGTATGCGATGCCATATGAGTCGAGTTTGTCAAAGAGGGGCTTGGTGAACACGTTGTATAGTGTGGGTGCAGTGCATGATCCTTGGGGGACCCCGCAGTGGATAGTCGTGGGAGAGGCGTTGGCGATGTCCGAGAAGACTTTCATGGCTCTTCCCTCTAGGAAGGAGATGATCCAGAGAGCTGATTCTTTAGAGAAGTTGGGCCAAGTGGATGTCCGGCCTCCTCTCTTTTTTCAGCGCCAAGATGCCTGTGGTGACCGTGCGCTCTAAAAGTTCAAATAACATAATATAACATAACTCACAACTCAGGGAGTTCCCCCCAATGAATGCTTTGCACAACAAAGCACTTAGAAGAATCACATTTGGTTAGGCCTCCAACCTCTATAATACCATTCAGCAGATACCCTCTGTATAACAAGTAAACGAAGAACCAGGCCGGTGTATAGCAATAATAGTGTATACTTATTTAAATATCTACAATGAATAATAAACAAACCACAATAACACCAGCCACCAACTCCGTGGCACAACACAATAATCACAATTGCAAGTTACTTGCATCAGTTGACTGACATGTATTTCTTAGTAGGCTTTCAGTTACCACAACAAACACAGGTTGAATTTGAAGATTTTAAATCAAAACAGACATAGGATTACTTTGCACATTAACAGATAGGACATTTTAAAAACACAAAGTGATTGCCTGGGTTATCACAATGCTCTTCTCTCCCAGAAACCCCCTACCCCCAGGCATCAGTTATATAGGACACATTTGGTTTGAAGGCAAGGTACACGGAGTGGGAATATAATGGGAATTTCTTTTGGGCTTTTTATTTGAAATGCAAGGTCTGGGAAATGAACTCAATGGGAAAATCGTTTGGGCAACACACATTCAAATGAAATGCGGGGTTTGGGTCATTTGGAATGAATAGTAAAATTTTTTGGGACAATTTGTTTTCACAGGGAAGCAGGGTGTTGCGATTTTTGTTTTGGGGACACCTGCACATTCAAATGAACAGCAGGGTTGCCCAATTACATTAAAGACTAGAGTCATTTACTGTGCACTGGGATATTCTTTAGCTGACCCTATGGGAATTAATGAAATAACATTTTTTGTTAAATAAACTAAGGGTATAATGCTTTTACCCCACTTCCCACTAATGGTAGAGCACCCACTAAAGAAAAGGAAAACGTTAAAACAGACAGCTTCTCTTCACACTTCCAGTTAAAACGGATATGGTGTTTTTCTCTGAGGAAATTCATTAAGTGATATTTTTTGTCAAATATGGACAGGGTCTACACAGTTTGCGCCCCCACCCGCTGATGGAAAGGGATTAAGGCAGGTAGATCCTCACACAATTGATAGGTTTGGGATATATCTACTTACATGGGAGATCTCTGTTCTTTGCTCAAGTGGCCAGCCAGATTTTAGGACCCTCTCTCAGATAGGGCTCCCAGGTTTCCAAGCAAATGTCCCGAGCAAGTGTCCCAGGGCCTCCTGTCTATCCGCTCTCATGGGTGTTAGCCTTCCTGTGTCCGCTCTTTGTTGTCAGTCTGCTCTCCTCTGTTTGCCCTTCCATCTCTTTAGATTGAAAACTGATATGATATTGGGCGGATGACACTTACATATTATGGATATTGTCACGCTATGGATTGGACATCTCTCTTTCTCCCCTCCCACTAATCCACCCACTGCCAGCTGATCGGGCAAGGAGTTTAGAGGTCTGTATTATGGATAATGGGGAGGAGAAAAATGCATCATTTCAAAATGACATGTTTTACATTGTTCTTCTCTCAAAGACTCACTACATGGCAACTACATCCACTTTTCAGATAACTGCATAAACATATATATTTTTGAATTCTACATTTTATGACGAATCGGGTAATACTAATTTTATTTCGGCATGACCTTCCTGGGGGAGCTGCCATTTTTTCCTTGTTTATTCATGAGCTGAAATAGTTATAACTGTCAAACTTTATGAAACACACATTAATTTATCTTTCTATCAGCTCATCAAGTTTCCGATTTTTCTGATAATTATGAGTGTCACAAACCCATTTTCATCTCTAAACTAAATTACACACATGGCATACGGTTAATATTTACATAGAACTGACAGGCTTTTTGTGATCTTTAATATGAGTCCTGGATGAGCTCATTGCAATGCACTGTTCTCCTGGTATTAAGGAAAATGGAGTCCAATGTTCATCAAATGGCATTCATAATATGGGTCCCTGAGATGCACATCTAGCACATCCCCCGATGAGTTTCCATTTCTCCCAAGTCTCATGACACAGACAGCTGCCTGGCTCCATGTAATTCCAGCCCTGCCATGAGGTGTCTTCAAAGGTCTCAGTTTGAAGCTAATGAACAGCTTATGTGGAGACAGGTCAGGCCTTGATTTTCCTTATCCAACCCCTTCATGGATTGTTAGGGAGAATTCTCTGTTTAGGCTGAATTTCCTAACCTAGTGAGTCCCCCAGCAGCTTTGCTGGATTTCGGGAGTTTGTTTTTTTTCCATCCTGCCAAGAGTGAGACTCTTTTCCTCCCACTCTTGGACATGTATGTGTGTAATTCCTTTGAATGTCAATGTGTTCTATGGGCTATGGGGTCTTTTACTCCATAGGGTCTCATATGTTTTTCTATGTGTGTTACACTGCACCCTATGTGCCGTAGCACTGGGGCGTCCTAGCAGACCCCACCATAGACTCCATACCCGGGGACTGACTCCTGTCTCCCCGGGCATGTAAAGTCACCATTGGCTTTACTAGACCTAAATTTACTAACAGGACTAGTACCAACCATCTTATTGTGGACGTACTAGTAGGGGTAATTCGATTACTCCTGGATCTGTTACTCGAGGGGGCACTGTCCCGTCCCCCCTCGTCGAGTTTTGGCTGGTGGCAGTGGAAACTACTTGTTATGTTCGACCCCGGACATAACCCTATGGGATTCGTCCCATTGTTGGAGATTGATACTTTTTCTCATTAATCTCTAACGTACCACTGATCTACTCATCTTAAATAGGTTTATTGGATGGTATTTTCTGCCAGAACTCGGTTTGTAAAATGGCGTCTGTGTTCGTCTCTGTGACTCCTAAACCAAAGGTTGAGCCCTTTGTTCCACTTTTGGCAGGCTCTGTACAGAGACCCTCCAAAGTGGTGCCATTCTGTCTGGGTTACCACAGGGGTGTGGGAGGGGGTTTAGGCACCCTGGACCGAGTTGCCTTGCCAACTCCGGTCGCTCTCTGGAGTGATTGGCCCAAGTGGTGAGCCTTCCCGCTCACCACTTAGCATGTGTTGATTGACAGCTAGGCTGAATGAATGGGGGTTTTCTGCATAAAAGCAGGGCTTTTGGGACTGGATCTTCAGAAGTCGCCAAAGGACCTTAGAATCCGACGAGGGTAACGCTGAGCCGACCTGCACGATGACACCTCCGGTGGAGCCCTGCGGAACCGACTCACCACTTCCCGACGACAGAGGAGATCTCCCTGCCGGAGAGTCTCTTCCCCTGACTGGTGGGAACAACCAGTCCCCTTTGCTTTTTTATTCGCCTCAGGACGCAGTCGTCGAATTGCCCGTGCAGAGCACCACGGCAACCGGATAGCCACTACCCCTGTACCACGACCAAGAGGTGGTGCCTTGTGACGGAGCACTCCGCGGCTGGTCTCTTCCCTGGTGGTGCACCGGACTTCACTTTTCTTCGACGACGAGATCATCTCTACTCTTGGCAAAGACCCGACGTGCATCCACCATCCACCACCAGGAACAACTGCCCCCTCCGGAGCTGCCCTCCACAACAAGGTACCGTGTCTGCCTGGCTTCCATTTCGATCGGTTCGAGTGAGGTGTCTTAATCCTCTCCTTTCCGTTGGGTCGCCTCCAAGCTTTTCTCATTTATTGTTCTGAACTGGTTCAATCTGCCGAAACAATTTGCTACAAAGACTTGAATGCATCTCCACTAGAGACTTTTTTGGGACATATCGCCTTGCCTCTCTCCGAGTGGACCTGGCATCTGAACTTTATGATCTATTGTGGTTCTTGCCTTCTTACCGTACATTTTGCCCGTGAAGTATTGAACTGTGTTAATTTCGTAACCTGCCTATCTTTTTCTCTCCCGTCCTAACTAATATTAGATTGTCATCTAGGTTGAGGTATACACCTCTGTCTGTAAATAAGTAGTGCCGGTAGAACCTAGACTTGTCGAAATATTGCTAGGGGGATTGATCGTTTCTTCTTCATAGAGTAATTGTTTTTGATTTGTTTGCAGTGAATTCGCCATAGTGTTTTTCATAGATGTTTTGTTATAAATAAATACCTTAATATCTTTACACTAAGCCTCGTTGCGTGTTTGCTTGTCTTGCTGGGAAGAATTGCCCTATTTTGTATACTCCACATACTGCTCAACTCTTCTTGAGGGAAGTCTCACTGCTCAGCCACAGCTACCAAGTGAATCTGTGTGGTACAGACTGCTACCAAGTGGGTTCACCGCCAAACACCTGTAGTCCTAAATCTTTTGCAGTGGTCCCAGAGGGAACTGCACAGGTTTCCGCCTAACATGGATTCAATCTCAAATGCTGTATTTCTTAGCATTTGACAGAAACAGACCTGTTTTCCTGGTGGGCCTTAGCCAAATGTCTTGAGGTCAAAGTTTTAGAGACACAGAACTTTCAGTACAGTGGGGGAAACAAGCTGTGTCCATAATTCTGAAAGGATAGCATTTTGAATCAACACAATGTGTCATATTTTGTATTACATCTGCGCCTACTGTCCAGGAAGGAAATCTTTCTTTAATACAATAATTTAAAAGATGCAAGTCTCCCTTTCAGTATTATTGACACATAGGCCACAGATAACTTAGGAAAATTGTGTTCACTTCTACAACAAGTAGGCCTCTTCTTTTAAATTATGTCATTTTGAATGTTGAAAAGTAAGGGTTTTCATTTGTGACAAATGCAAAGTGCTTGTCTTCACCTTAGATTTCTGAACCACAGTCGTGTGCTGCATTGAAGTCAATATAACATGCTGCTATCCGTCTCTTTAGGTGAAATTGTAGCTTTTAATATTTTATGAAAATAGCATTTGCTGCAACACACATGTTTTGAACTGCATTGGGCACATTCTGCTGTATTAACGTTTCAAGGCAGGCTTTCCTTCACCTTCCCATTTTGGTAATGTTGAGTGAGGCCCACTTCTTTCGCATTCACTAGGCCTCATGTTGGAGAGTAAGTGTTTTGGACAGGCAAGCATATCCCAATGGGTCTCAGCATCACTCATCTTCATTCTCACAATGGGGCCTTGCATGGCCTCTCAGTCTCTGTCACTCTGGGGCTGGATTTGCACCCACACATTAAGGCAGAGATCATTGGAGGTGCCCAATCCTGAATCATGGATAGACAGTAATGAATGAGAGAGAGAGGAGAGGAGGCTGAGGGCAGTCTGAGAGATTGCTGAGTGTCATCCGCATAGCACTGGAAGTTAGAAAAGGTAGAGATCAGGAGGTCCAAAGGGGCCAAGTAGAGATTGAAGAACCCGGGTGACAGGATAGAGCAATGGGAAACACCACAAGTGGAGAGAGAGAGGTGGTGAAGAGAAAGGACCCAAGTTGGAACTGGGAGGGTTGGTCCAGGAGGATGGAGGTCAACCTCTACAGGGCCTGATCCGTGATGCCCAGGTTCTCCCGGATTCGATATGTCAGGATGGCTTGGTTGACCGTGCCAAAAGCAGAGGAAAATTCAAAGAGGATAAGGGCAGAAGAAAGGCTGGAGTCAAGATTAGAGGGCAGATCTTCACGGGTATTCAGGAGAGCAGTGCTGTGGCTGCTCCGAAGCCAGACAGATGGTCATGGAGACAACCGAGTGATTCAGAGTGGACAGCAAGCTGGGAGATGTCCAGGATTTCCTGGAGTTTGCCCAGGAAAGGAGTGATCGCTACCGGCCGATAGTTTGCCGGACAGGTCAGAACAGCTGAAGTCTTTTTAAGGAGGGGGTGCACAAGGACTGATTGAGGGGAGAGGGGAAAGCTCCAGTGGCGAAAGAGTTATTACAGAAATCAGCTAAGGCTGGAGTGAGGGTGTCAATGTGGTCCTTGATGGTTCTGGATGAGCAGGGGAGCACCTGTTTGGATGACACTTTCACAGATCAGACTTCTCTGGACACATTCTCAGGTGTTGTCAGAGAGAAAGAGGAGAAAGAAGGAGGAGAGGGAGAGGCAGGCATTGGGGGGCTGAGAGTGGTAGAGGGAGAGGAAAAGGATAGAAAGGAAGATGAGATCAAGGACAGGATGTCCTAAGTCTTATTGTTGAATTGAGAATCGAGAGCCGTACAGAGGGCTTGGGAGGGAGCCAGGGAGGTGGAGACTTGTTAGGGAGAATTCTCATTCTATGGCTAATTTCCCTTACCTATAGAGTCCCCCAGCAGCTTTGCTGGATTTTAAGGGTTTATTGTTTTGTCCTGCTTAGAGTGAGACTCTTTTTCCCACTCTTAGGCATATTTGCTATATGTGTTCTCGGCTATTTTTGTGTTTTTAATGCATATGGGGTTTATCTCACCCTCATGGGAACCATCTTTTTACACATGTGTTGCACAGCACCTTCAGTGCAGTGACGCAGGGGTGTCGTAGCGACCCCCAAACATAGACTTCATACCCTGGGACTGACTACTGACTACTGTCTCCCAGGGCATGTAAAGGCCCCTTTGACTTTACTAGTCAATTTTTATGAACTAAACCAGTACAACCCATCTTACTATGGAGGTACTGAAAAGGGTTAATAGTCTTTCCCTGTTGTTCATTTTCAAGAGGGTACCGTACAGTCCCTCTCTCAAATGTTTCTGGCTGGTGGCAGTGGTTACTACCAAAAATATTCAACCGCTAATATTTTCCTGTGGGATTTTCCCATTGTTCAAGGCTACCACTTTTACTGAAAGCCTCTAACATACCGCTGGTTTATTTTATTATTAACTTTACTTCGGTAGGTTTTATTTGCCAGAACTTTAATATAAATTCTTTCTCATGTCTTTCTCAAAACTCCTAACACAGGGTGGGGATCCTTTGTTCGTCCTTTTGGCGGGCTTCTGCCAAGACGCCCTCCTTTCGGCGCCACTGAGTCTGGGGTGGGTCCATTGTGTGGGAGGGGGAGTAGGACCCCTGGACAGGGTTGCTGTAGCAACTCATGCCGCACTCTAACTGGATAGGCTGGAGGGTCTCCTGCCAAGATGACTACTCCACTGTGTGAATGACAGCTAGGCTGTATGAATGGGGATCTTTTTGCATAAAAGCAGGGTCCTGAGGACTGGAAGAGCAAGACGTCGCCACTGGAACTAAGGAACCGAAGAGGAGAGAAGCCAAAGACATCTGCAACAACTCAACCACCGGTGAAGCCCTGCTGCAGCGTCTCACCACTTTTCTCCACATGACGAGAGGAGATCTTCATCTGAAAGAGCCTTCTTCCCTTGAGCTGGTGAGGCCAACCAGTTTGCCAAACGCCTTCTTGGACCTGCCTTGGCCGAATCGCCAGTGCCCAGCACTTGGAGGCCGGATAGCCAGGCAACCATCCACCCGGACAATGATTTAAAGGAGCGTAACTTTTATTCATTGGGCAGCACCGTGGCTGTTTTCATTCCTGGGTAGTGCAGTAAACTCGAATCTTCCTCCACTTCCTCTGCTGGATCACCCAAACTGCAGGAACTACCAGGAAAAACCGCCACCACAGGAGCCTCTTCTTCACTTTAAGATACTTTGTGCCGCCAGGCCTCCCTTTTCGTGTGGTAGCGCTAAAGGTGTTTTAAATCCTTTACCTACCTGTTGGGTTGGCCGCCTCTATCATCTAACATTGTCTTTCACCTCCTGCATCTTCCTTTTCGAATCTTTAACCAAAGACTTGACTGCAGCTACAAGAACATTTTTGCTCCGGGGCTCTTTGCCCTGTACCACTGACTCTGGCACAGGCCTATTGACTCTGGCTGAATTTGTTAGAACTGCCTTCTCTAGATTGCTTCTCAACTAGAACTGTGTTGATGCACCTACTTCTTATAACCACTTTTTCCTTCCCACTTTTAAAACTTGTGAAGTGCCATTTTGCTCGGTTTTCATTGAAGTATTCTCTATGCTAAGTACTGCCTTGCCTAACCTTGTTCACAAACGTATTGGGAAGTGTTACTTAGGTGCCTAAAAAGATATTCCTGTATAACTTGTCCTTTCCCTCCCTTGTGAGAAATTGCTAGAGTGCCATTTGTGTTTGGTCTTCACTGTGCCATTTTGCTCAGTTTTCACTCTTGCACAAACTTGTCTACAATTTAGTTGTGTATACTTTTTTTGACTGATTTTAACTTGCTTTATTAACTGTAATTAATGTGTTGAACTAGAAGTGTGTAAAATAAATATATATATTCTTTTTAATACAAAGCTTTGGTCAGTGTTTACTTGTACCCTTGTACTGTAGTCCTATTGTGTAAACCATGAATACCGCTCATCCCCGTCTTGAGATAAGTCGGACTGCTTAGCCACAGCTACCAACTAAATCTTTGTGGTACAGACTGATACCAATGGGGATTTATTGCTCATACCTGTAGTCTTAATCTTCTGTAGTGTTCCCTAAGGGAACTGCAAAGGATTCTGCCTAACAAGACTGAATAAGGATTGGCCAGCTCCTTGCAGATTTTAAATAGTTCTGCAATGTTGTTAGTGGCCGCAGAGACACAGGTTTGCATGTAGACTCTATTCGTGGACAGGACATAGAGTCTGTATTGCCTTGGGAGCAGGCGGCAGGCCAGTTTGTCAGAGGATGCACCCGAAGCACTCCACTTCCTCTAAGCCACCCTGCACTTGCGTTTCAGGGCGGCGAGGTCAGAGTTATACCAAGAGTTAAACAGATGGATTACCATGACAGTTAGGCTTCAGATGGATTCTCATGACAGGGGCAATGATGTCCAGAGTGTTGAAGATAGAAAGATGCAGGTTAGAGAGGGCTGTAGTGGCAAAGTGTGAGTCAGATGCAGGAGAAGGAGGAGCAGAGGAAGTAGAGGCAAAGGCAACCACTGACACACGCTTCATGGGTTGAATGACCGCAAAGGTATGTAGCAGTGCTGGGGTGTGCTTTGCCTGAGGGACGGAGAGTTTCAAGTGAGAGGAAAGCAGAAAGTGGTCAGTTCAAGAGAGACGAGTGATGAGTGGGTTCCAGAGGGGGATGTCTGAGGAGATGGGAACATCCGAGGTGTGTCCAGCAGAATGTGTCAGACCAGGGTGTAGAATGGAGAGAGCGCGAGTGACGTAGAGGTTGTGGAAGAGCCCAGAGGAGGGATTAGAAGCATCCAGGTGGATGTTGAGATCTCTCAGGAGGAGACGTTGAGAGGTAGAGGCAAGGAGAGAAGAGGAGAGTTCAGACCATTCTGAGAGCAAGAGGGCAATCTGGCCAAGTGTCCTGCAGATGTTGGCCACAGTCAGAGGGAGACCAGGAGATATAGCTTGCCTGCAGACCAGCATTAGAAGCTCTATTAGCTCTATTACCTGCTTCATTAGCTCCATTACTTGTGATATTAATTCCATTACCTACTCTATTAGCTCTATCACCTGCTATATTAGCTCTAGTACATGATCTATTGGCTCCATTACCTGCTCTATTAGCTCAATTTCCTGATCTATTAGCTCTATGACCTGCTCTATCAGCTCCACTACCTCCTATATCAGCTCCATTACCTGCTCTATTCACTCTATTACCTGCTATATTAGCTGTATCACTTGCTCTATTAGCTCCATTGCCTGCTCTATTCTCTCCAATACCTGCTCTATTAGCTCCATTACCTTTTATTATTAGCTCCATTACCTGATCTATTAGGCATATTACCTGCTCTATTATCTCCATTACCTGCCCTATTAGCTCAATTACTTGCTATATTTCATCCATATACCTGCCCCATTAGCTCTATTACCTGCTCTTGTAGCTCCATTCCCTGCTCTATTAGCTCAATTTCCTTCTATATTAGCTCCATTAGCTGATTTATTAGCTCCATTACCTGCTCTATTAGCTCCATTACCCGCCCTCCTAGCTCCATTTTCTGTGCTATTAGTTCCATGTATTAGCTCCATTACCTGCTATAGTAGCTCCATTACCTGCTCTATTAGCTCTAATACCTGTTCTATTAGCTCAATTACCTGCTCTATTAGCTATATACCTACTCTGTCCCCTGCTGTATTAGCACCATTACCTGCTCTATTAGCTCCTTTAACTGGTCTAGTAGCTATATTACCTGCTCTATATGATCCATTACCTGCTATATTAGCTCCATTACCTGCTCTATTAGCTCTATTACATGCTCCATTAGCTCTATTACCTGCTCCATTACTTGCTCTATTAGCTCTATAGCCTGCTCTATTAGTCTCATTGCCTGCTCTACTGGCATCATTGCCTGCTCTATTAGCTCTATTGCAAGCTCTATTAGCTCTATTAGCAGTTCTATCTGCTCCATTACCTGTTCTATTAGTTCCAGTACCTGCTCTGTTATCTGCTCTATTAGTTATGTTCCCTTCTCTATTTGCTCAAATACCTGACCTATTAGCTCTATTACCTGCTCTTGTAGCGCCATTGCCTGCTCTATTAGCTCCATTACCTTCTATATTAGCTCCATTACCTGGTGTATTCGCTCCATTTCCTGATTTATTAGCTCCATTACCTGTTCTCTTAGCTATATTACCTACTCTATTTCCTACTGTATTAGCACCATTACCTGCTCTATTGGCTCCATTTCCTGCTCTATTAGCACCATTACCTGCTCTATTAGCTCTATTACATGCTCTATTAGCTCCATTACCTGCTCCATTACTTGCTCTATTAGCACTATTACCGGTTCTATTAGCTCCATGATTTGCTCTATTACCTGCTCTATTAACTCCGTTACCTACTCGATTATCTCCAGTACCTGCTCTATTATCTGCTCTATTACCTGCTCTTTTAGCTCCATTATCTGCTCTTTTACCTCCAGTACCTATTATCTTCTCTATTAGTTCTATTGCCTGCTCTATTAACTCCATTCCCTGCTCGTTTAGCTCCAGTAGATGATCTAATATCTGCTTTATTAGTTCCATTGCCTGCTCTATTGGCTCATTGGGCTGCAGGTAGGTGCCCCTTTCTGGGGACTGTTACAGCGCAAACAATAGTTTTTGTGCAGTTGCAGTACCACTGACAACATACAGATGTCCTCATAACAAATCTGAGAGGACCTCTGTATGTTGTCAGTGGTATTGCACCTCTCCAAAAAATAATAATAATAATTGTTATTCTGGCGGTTTAATGAGCTTGTATTCTGCTTTGATTCTACAGGAGAAACTTTGTGATGTGAAATGTGTAAAGCAATATGAAGGGGCTGCAGCCATATCAGAGATGTCAGCCAATCACAGCTATTGATTGCTTTCAGATAGACTTTGGCCCCAGGGCCCCTCCTACTCTGGCCCCAGGGCCCCTCCTACTCTGGCCCCATGCGTCTGATGGTTATACCCTTAGCTGGAATTCATGTGCCCGTGTTCGGGGCCCCTGCCCCTCAGGGGGCCACGGCTTCTATGTGCTTTCTGGCAGGGGATCCCTCCAGGGTATATTGTGATTGCTGATTGGTCCAGCGAGTTACCTTTCACTGCATTTTATTTTAAACCATGTTCTGCAGCTTCACAGGTGGCAGTAAATGCACTCTGAAAGTGAACAGTCTCAGCTTCCGGGTCTTCACCTCAGGCACTGATGTTCCCCTCCTTCCTCCTCCCCTCCCCTGTGTCCTGGGCAAGAGCTTTGCAGCATCTGGGCGGTGGGGAGGGGAGGGGGCTCCTTGCTGATCCTTGGACCCGTGATGAAGCCTTGCACCTGTTTGGAAATGTCTGCTTTCGGACCGGAGAAGAGGGCATTAATGCTAGCAGTGCACTATTATAAGTCATCTGCTAAGCGAGCTGTCACTATCATCAGTAATCTGTTAAATGATCTGTCACTATTAGAAGTGATTCTGTAAGCGAGCTGTGGCTATTATAAGTGATCTCTCAAGTGAGATGTCACTATCATCAATGATCTGTTAAGAGAGATGTCCCTATCATGAGTGATGTGTTCAGAGAGCTGTCACTATCATCAGTGATCTGTTAAGTGAGCTGTCACTATCATCAGTGATCTGTTAAGCGAGCTGTCACTATCATCATTGATCTGTTAAGCTAGCTGTCACTATCATCAGAGCTCTCACTATTATAAGTAATCTGTTTACGAGCTGTCACTATCATCAGTGATCTGTTAGGCGAATTGACACTATCATCAGTGATCTGTTAAGTGAGCTGTCACTATCATGAGTGATGTGTTTAGAGAGCTGTCCCTATCATGAGTGATGTGTTTAGAGAGCTGTCCCTATCATGAGTGATGTGTTTAGAGAGCTGTCCCTATCATGAGTGATGTGTTAAGTGAGCTGTCCTATCATGAATGATGTGTTTAGAGAGCAGTCACTACCATGAGTGATGTGTTCAGAGAGCTGTCACTATCCTCAGTGATCTGTTTAGAGAGCTGTCACTATCATGAGTGATGTGTTTAGAGAGCTGTCCCTATGATGAGTGATGTGTTTAGAGAGCTGTCCCTATCATGAGTGATGTGTTTAGAGAGCTGTCTCTATCATGAGTGACGTGTTTAGAGAGCTGTCACTATCATCAGTGATGTGTTAAGCGAATTGACATTATCATCAGTGATCTGTTAAGTTAGCTTTCACTATCATGAGTGATGTGTTTAGAGAGCTGTCCCTATCATGAGTGATGTGTTTAGAGAGCTGTCCCTATCATGAGTGATGTGTTTAGAGAGCTGTCCCTATCATGAGTGATGTGTTAAGTGAGCTGTCCTATCATGAGTGATGTGTTTAGAGAGCTGTCCCTATCATGAGTGGCGTGTTTAGAGAGCTGTCACTATCCTCAGTGATCTGTTTAGAGAGCTGTCACTATCATGAGTGATGTGTTTAGAGAGCTGTCCCTATGATGAGGGATGTGTTTAGAGAGCTGTCCCTATCATGAGTGATGTGTTTAGAGAGCTGTCTCTATCATGAGTGACGTGTTTAGTGAGCTGTCCCTATCATGAGTGACCTGTTTAGAGAGCTGTCACTATCATCAGTGATGTGTTAAGCGAGATGTCACTATCATCAGTGATCTGTTTAGAGAGCTGTCACTATCATGAGTGATGTGTTTAGAGAGCTGTCCCTATCATGAGTGATGTGTTTAGAGAGCTGTCATTATCATGAGTGATCTGTTAAGCGAGATGTCACTATCATCAGTGATCTGTTAAGAGAGCTGTCACTATCATCAGTGATCTGTTAAGGGAGCTGTCACTGTCATCAGTGATCTGTTAAGGGAGCTGTCACTGTCATCAGTGATCAGTTATGCGAGCTGTCTCTATCATCAGTGATCTGTTAAGCAAGCTGTCACTATCATCAGTGATCTGTTAAGGGAGCTGCCACTGTCATCAGTGATATGTTAAGGGAGCTGTAACTATCAACAGTGATCTGTTAAGGGAGCTGTCACTGTCATCAGTGATCAGTTAAGCGAGCTGTCACTATCAGTGATCTGTTTAGCGAGCTGTCACTATCATTAGTGATCCGTTAAGGGAGCTGTCACTGTCATCAGTGATTTGTTAAGGGAGCTGTCAGTATCATCAGTGATCTGTTAAGTGAGCTGTCACTATCATCAGTGATATGTTAAGGGAGCTGTCACTGTCATCAGTGATCTGTTAAGGGAGCTGTCACCATCATCAGTGATCTGTTAAGGGAGCTGTCACTATCATCAGTGATCTGTTAAGGGAGCTGTCACTGTCATCAGTGATCTGTTAAGGGAGCTACCACTATCATCAGTGATCTGTTCGGAGAGCTGTCCCTATCATGAGTGATGTGTTTAGAGAGATGTCCCTATCACGAGTGATGTGTTTAGAGAGATGTCCCTATAAGTGATGTGTTTAGAGAGCTGTCCCTATCATGAGTGATGTGTTTAGAGAGCTGTCCCTATCATGAGTGATGTGTTCAGAGAGCTGTCCCTATCATGAGTGATGTGTTTAGAGAGATGTCCCTATCATGAGTGATCTGTTGAGAGAGCTGTCCCTATCATGAGTGATGTGTTCAGGGAGCTGTCCCTATCATGAGTGATGTGTTTAGAGAGCTGTCCCTATCATGAGTGATGCGTTCAGAGAGCTGTCCCCATCTTGAGTGATCTGTTAAGAGAGCTGTCACTATCATCAGTGACTCGAGGGAGAGGTCTCGAGGTTCTATCTTTGACTCACAGCGCGAGGTCTCTCAGTCTGGAGAAACCTTCCAAAAATTAGTTAACTCCGGAATCACCGCCACACGAGGTGCGCGTGACGCCGGAAAATAGTGACAGTAATTTACACAGTGACATGAAGTGGGCTCCGCGCGGAGGACTCGAGAGAGTACTCGGTGCACCCTGAACATAGGGTGCGTAAACTGGAACACCGCAGGGCTTTCTGGGTAGGCGAGCAGGGGGTTTTGGGTAGACGAAGCAAGGGGTTCTGGGTAAGCGGAGCAAGGGGGTTCTGGGTAGGCGGAGCAAGGGGTTCTGGGTAGACGAAGCAAGGGGTTCTGGGTAAGCGGAGCAAGGGGTTCTGGGTAGGTGGAGCAAGGGATTCTGGGTAGGTGGATATCCTGCTCTACCTTTGAAGTTTTTATTTCTTTGAGCTCTTCAGGCGCCTCGAGACGGGAATAAACTTAATATTCTACTTTAGTCTCATTAAGAAGAGGACTCGATGATGGGGACCTCTGCAGGCGATCCTGGGAACTGCAGCATTTACTCTCCATATGATCTCCTGTGGGGAACTCTGCAGGCGATCCTGGGACCTGCATCATTTAGTCTCCATATGATCGCCTGTGGGGACCTCTATCGGCGATCCTGGGAACTGCAGCCTTTAGTCTCCATATGATCTCCTGTGGGGACCTCTATCGGCGATCCTGGGAACTGCAGCATTTACTCTCCATATGATCTCCTGTGGGGACCTCTGCAGGCGATCCTGGGAACTGCAGCATTTAGTCTCCATATGATCTCCTGTGGGGACCTCTGCAGGCGATCCTGGGAACTGCAGCATTTAGTCTCCATATGATGTCCTGTGGGGACCTCTGCAGGCGATCCTGGGAACTGCAGCCTCTAGTCTCCATATGATCTCCTCTGGGGACCTCTACAGACGATCCTGGGAACTGCAGCATTTAGTCTCCATATGATCTCCTGTGGGGACCTCTGCAGGCGATCCTGAGAACTGCAGCATTTAGTCTCCATATGATCTCCTGTGGGGACCTCTATCTTCCATTCTGGGAACTGCAGCCTTTAGGCCCCATATGATCTCCTGTGGGGCCCTCTGCAGGCGATCCTGGGAACTGCAGCCTTTAGTCTCCATATGATCTCCTGTGGGCACCTCTGCAGGCGATCCTGGGAACTGCAGCCTTTAGTCTCCATATGATCTCCTGTGGGCACCTCTGGGGGCGACCCTCGTAACTGCAGCCTTTAGTCTCCATATGATCTCCTGTGGGGACCTCTTGTTAGACAGAAACCTGTGCAGTTCCCTCTGGGACCACTGCAAAAGATTTAGGACTGCAGGTGTTTGGCAGTAAACCCACTTGGTAGCAGTCTGTACCACACAGATTCAGTTGGTAGCTGTGGCTGAGCAGTCAGACTTCCCTCAAGAAGAGTTAGGCAGTACACAGAGTATGCGCAATAGGTCAAAAGAACACAGTAGCACAAGCAAACACTGAGCAGAGCTTGGTGTAAAAGAGATATAATTATTTATTTAAAACCACATCTAGAAAAACACACAGGCACTAATAGTAAGCAATTCAAAAACACGGTCACTAAAAGATATACACTCCCTTAAAAGAATATTAGACAAGTCTTAAGTAAAGCCCCACTTATTTTCAGACAGCGGTGAGCACTTAACGTTGATAGCACTCTAATAATTCGTTTTAAAAAGGGAGAGAAAAGCAGAGAATAAATTACAGATCCCAACACTTTTTCACGAACACAACAAGAGAGGATGGCAAAGTAACGAATTCAGAGTCAGTAGTCCGGATCTGCTTTAAGAGGATCAAAACGAAATGTGTCCAAGGTCACACGGTTGCAGTGCACAAAAGTCTTGTAACGGTTCAAAAAGGAGTTGGACCAAAGAAAGGGATCAGTTAGGGGGTCAAGGCGGCCAGCCCAGTCCAGAAGGTTAAGGGGTTATTATTACCTTGTAGCAATCTTTAGAAAGGGAGGCCTGCGGACACGGTACCTTAAAGTGGTGAGAATACTCCAGTGGGGGCAGTTGTTCCTGGCAGCGGATGCAAGTCGGTGCTTCGTCCGGGGGAAGAGAGGATCTCATCAGGGAGGAAGACAGGAGTCTGTTGCACTGCCAGGGAAGAAACCAGCCGCAGAGTTTCTCAGGTACAAGGAGCGGTCCATTGATTCGCGGTTCAGTGGTAAGTGGCTATCCTGCCGCTGGGGTGCTTGGCACGGGCAGTTCGACCACAAACCGATCTTGGGTGCGAAGAAAGAAGGTAAACTGGTTGTGCCCACCAGTTAGGGGAAGAAGCCTCTCCAGCCGGGAGATCTTCTCTGTCATCGGGAAGTGGTGAGTCGGTTCCGCAGGGCTCCACTGGTGGTGTCGCCGTGGCAGGTCGGCTCAGCTCCTCCCTCGTTGGATTCTCAGGTCCTGTGGCAACTTCTGAAGTTCCAGCCCCCAAAGCCCTGCTTTTATGCAGCATGCCCCCATTCACTCAGCCTAGCTGTCAATCAAACATGCTAAGTGGTGAGCCGGCCAGCTCACCACTTGGGCCAATCACACAAGAGTGCAACTTGAGTTACCAAGGTAACTCAGTCCAGGGTGCCTAAACCCCCTCCCACACCCCCTGTGGTACCCAGACAGAGTGGCACCACTTTTGGAGGCTTCTGTGGAGAAGCCCGCCAAAAAGTGGAACAAAGGGCTCGACTTGGGTTGGAGTCACAGAAGAGAACAGAAACGCCATTTTAGAATCGAGTCCTGGCAAAAAATACCAACCGACGAATTAATATTAATTAAATAAACCAGCGGTATGTTCGAGGCTATGAGAATTAAATAATTAAAGTTGGTAGCCTCGAACAATGGGAAAATCCCATCGGGAAATATTCGCGGTTGAATATAAAAAGTAGTGTCCACTGCCACCAGCTAAAACTCGATCAGGGGGATGGAGACGTGCCCCCTCGACTAACAGACCCCCGGGCAATCGAATTGCCCCAACCAGTATGTCCACAATATTATGGTTTGTACTGGTTTCTGTTAATAATTTGGGACTCGTAAAGCTAATGGTGACTTTACATGCCCTGGGAGACAGTAGTCAGTCCCAAGGTATGGAGTCTATGGTGGGGTGTCACTATGACAACCCTGTGTTACTGCACGGAGGGTGCTGTGTAACACACATAGTAAAAACACATGAGACCCTATGGAGTAAAGGACCCCATAGCCCATAAAACACATTGGCCCTCATTACGACCCTGGCGGAAAGGGTTTTACGCCAGCGTAATGCATGGCGTACCTTTCCGCCTTACTACGAGTTCCCGTAGCGCCATGGAGGTTTTTTCGCCTGGTTTTTCCGAGCGGAAAAATCCATGGCGCTACGGGACCTGTTGTTAATTACGCCACCGTAATTTACGGTGGCGTAATTAACGCCTTCCCCACTCCCATTATACCCTATGGGGCAAAAATGGGAATGGGGAAGGGTAAATGGGGATTGGGGATTTACCGCCCCGCCAAGGTCGGAATGGGGCGGTAAGTCCGCCAACCCCCATGGCGGAGTTGGCAGCTCTGCGCCATGGACCATGGTGCAAATTGCACCATGGTCCTCCGCCAAAGTCGTAATGAGGGCCATTAACAGTCAAAGGAACACCATAAATCATGTCCATGTGATCTCCTGTGGAGACCTCTGCAGGTGATCCTGGGATCTGCAGCATTTAGTCTCCATGTGATCTCCTGTGGGGACCTCTGCAGGCGATCCTGGGAACTGCAGCCTTTACTCTCCATATGATCTCCTGTGGGGACCTCTGCAGGCGATCCTGGGAACTTCAGCATTTAGTCTCCATATGATCTCCTGTGGGGACCTCTGCAGGCGACCCTCAGAACTGCAGCATTTTGTCTCCATATGATCTACTGTGGGGACCTCTATCTGCCATCCTGGGAACTGCAGCCTTTAGTCTCCATATGATCTCCTGTGGGGACCTCTATCGGTGTTCCTGGGAACTGCATCATTTAGTCTCCATATGAGCTCTGGTGTGGACCTCTATCAGCGATCCTGGGAACTGCAGCATTTAGTCTCCATATGATCTCCTGTGGGGACCTCTGCAGGCGATCCTGGGAACTGCATCCTTTAGTCTCCATATGATCTCCTGAGGGGGCCTCTATCTGCGATCCTCGGAACTGCATCATTTAGTCTCCATATGATCTCTGGTGGGGACCTCTGCAGGCGATCCTGGGAACTGCAGCCTTTAGTCTCCATATGATCTCCTGTGGGGGCCTCTGCAGGCAATCCTGGGAACTGCAGCACTCAGTCTCCACACAATCTCCTGTGGGGACCTCTGCAGGTGATCCTGGGAACTGCAGCATCTAGCCTCCATATGATCTCCTGTGGGGACCTCTAGTGGCAATCCTGGAAACTGCAGCCTTTAGACTCCATATGATCTCCTGTGGGGACCTCTGCAGGCGACCCTGGGAACTGCAGCCTTTAGTCTTCAAATGATCTCCTGTGGGGACCTCTGCAGGCGATCCTGGGAACTGCAGCCTTTAGTCTCCACATGACCTCCTGTGGGGACCTCTGTAGGCGACCCTGGGAACTGCAGCCTTTAGTCACCATATGATCTCCTGTGGGGACCTCTGCAGGCGATCCCTGGGAACTGCAGCATTTAGTCTCCATATGATCTCCTGTGGGGACCTCTGTAGGTGATCCTGGGAACTGCAGCCTTTAAACTCCTTATAATCTCCTGTGGGGACCTCTGCAGGTGACCCTCAGAACTGCAGCATTTAGTCTCCATATGATCTACTGTGGGGACCTCTATCCGCCATCCTGGGAACTGCAGCCTTTAGTCTCCTTATGATCTCCTGTGGGGACCTCTATCGGTGATCCTGGGAACTGCATCATTTAGTCTCCATGTGATTTCCTGTGGGGACCTCTGCAGGCGATCCTGGGAACTGCAACATTTAATCTCCATATGATCTCCTGTGGGGACCTCTGTAGGCTGTCCTGGGAACTGCAGCATTTAGTCTCCAAATGATCTCCTCTGGGGACCTCTGCAGGCGATCCTGGGAACTGCAGCCTTTAGTCTCCACATGACCTCCTGTGGGGACCTCTGTAGGCGACCCTGGGAACTGCAGCCTTTAGTCTCCATATGATCTCCTGTGGTGACCTCTGCAGGCGATCCCTGGGAACTGCAGCATTTAGTGTCCATATGATCTCCTGTGGGGACCTCTGTAGGTGATCCTGGGAACTGCAGCCTTTAAACTCCTTATAATCTCCTGTGGGGACCTCTGCAGGTGACCCTCAGAACTGCAGCATTTAGTCTCCATATGATCTACTGTGGGGACCTCTATCCGCCATCCTGGGAACTGCAGCCTTTAGTCTCCTTATGATCTCCTGTGGGGACCTCTATCGGTGATCCTGGGAACTGCATCATTTAGTCTCCATGTGATTTCCTGTGGGGACCTCTGCAGGCGATCCTGGGAACTGCAACATTTAATCTCCATATGATCTCCTGTGGGGACCTCTGTAGGCTGTCCTGGGAACTGCAGCATTTAGTCTCCAAATGATCTCCTCTGGGGACCTCTATCGGCGATCCTGGAAACTGCAGCATTTAGTCTCCATATGATCTCCTTTGGGGACTGTTAGGCAGAATCCCAGGCATTTCCCTCAGGGACCAAAACCCAGGATTAGGACTACAGGTGAGAGCAAAAAATCCCCTTTGGTATCAGTCTGTACCACAAAGATTTAGTTGGTAGCTGTGGCTGAGCAGTCAGCCTTATCTCAAGAGGGAGATGAGCAGTATTCAGGGTTTACACAATAGGTATCACAGTACTATGGCACAAGGAACCACTGACCAAAGCTTTGTATCAAAAAGAGAATATATTTATTCTATACACATCTAGTTTCAACACATGGATCACAGTTGATAAAGTAAGTTAAGTTTAGTCAAGGAAAAGCATATACAACTCCCTATTCAATTGTAGTTTGCGGTAGAGTGAAAACTGAGCAAAAGGACACAGTGAAAACCAACTACAAATAGCACTCTATCAATTTAATGAAAGGGAGGGAAAGCACAAGTTAAACCAAAATATCTTCAGACACCCCCTAGCAACACTTCCCTGAAGTTTTGTGAAGAAGTAATGCACAGTAACACTTTAGCAGAAAGATAAGTGCATGAAAACTGAGCAAAATGGCACTCCACAAATTAAAACAGTAGGAAGGAAGAGGGGTTTAGAAGATTCAGGTGCATCAACACATTTCTCATTGAAAATCAATCTAGTGAGAGCAGATCTAACAAATCAGCCAGAGTCAATAGGCCTGAGCCAGAGTCACTGGTACAGGACCAAGAGCTTAGGAGCAAACATTTTCTGTAGCTGCTGTCAAGTCTTTTATAGGCGAATATTGAAGAGGTAGATGCGAGGCGAAAGACAATGTTAAGAGAGAGGGAGGCCGACCCCACAAGTAGCTAAAGGATTTAAAACACCTTTAGGGCTACCACGGAAAAAGGGAGGCCTGGCGGAACAATGTACCTTAAACGTGAAGAAGTGGCTCCTGCGGTGGCGGTTGTTCCTGGTAGTTCCTGCAGTTCGGGTGATCCAGCAGAGGAAGAGAGGCTCTCATCGTGGAGGAAGGTTCGAGTCGCTGCACTACCCAGGGATGAAACCAGCCGCGGTGCTGCCAAATCAAGTTTAATAGGTACGCTCCTTTTACTCGCGGTCCGGGTCAATAGCTGCCTGGCTATTCAGTCTCCAAGTGCTGAGCACTGTCGATTTGACCAAGGCCGATCCGAGGATGCGATGGGTGAACTGGTTGTGCCCACCAGCTCAAGGGAAGAAGGCTCTTTCGCTGAAGATCTCCTCTCGTCGTGTGGAAGAAAAGTGGTGAGACAATCCGGCAGGGCTTCACCAATGGTGTAGATGCTGAAGATGTCTGTGGCTTCTATCCCCTTCGGTTCCGTAGTTCCAGTGGCGACGTCTTGCTCTTCGAGTCCTCAGGATCCTGCTTTTATGCAGAAAGAGACCCATTCATACAGCCTAGCTGTCACTCACACAGTGGAGTGGTCTTCTTGGCGGGAGACCCTCCAGCCTATCAGGTTAGAGTGCGACATGAGTTGCTGCGGCAACTCTGTCCAGGGGGTCTACTCCCCCTCCCAAGCAACAGACCCACCCCAGACTCAGAGGTGCCGAAAGGAGGGCTTCTTGGCAGAAGCCCACCAAAATAGCGAACAAAGGATCCCTGACCTGGGTTAGGAGTTTAGAGTAAGACACGAGAAAGAATTTGTATTAAAGTTCTGGCAAATAAAACCTACCGGAGTAAAGTTAATATTAAAATAACCCAGCGTTATGTTAGAGGCTGTCAGTAAAAGTGTTAGCCTCCAACAATAGGAAAATCCCATAGGAAAATATTTGTGGTCAAATATTTACGGTAGTAACCACTGCCACCAGCCAGAAACTTTATAGATAGGGACTTAAAGGTACCCCCTCGAAAATAAATCCAAGGGAAAAACTAACCCTTTCCAGTACCTCCATAGTAAGATGGTCTGTACTGGTTAAGTTCATAAGATTTGACTAGTAAAGTCAATGGGGACTTTACATGCTCTGGGAGACAGTAGTCAGTCCCAGGGTATGGAGTTTATGTTTGGGGGTCGCTACGACACCCCTGCGTCACGGCACTGAGGATGCTGTGTAACACATGTGAATAAAGATGGTTCCTATGGGTGAGAGAAAAGATCCCATAGGCCTATACACAAAAATAGCCTAGAACACACATAGCAAAAATGCCTAAGAGTGGGGAAAAAGAGTCTCACTCTTAGCAGGTAAAAAGAAACAAACCCTTCAAATCCAGCAAAGCTGCTGGGGGTCTCTATAGGTAAGGGAAATTAGCCATAGAATGAGAATTCTCCCTGACAGGGACCTCTGTAGGCGGTCCTCGGAACTGCAGCATTTAGTCTCCATATGATCTCCTGTGAGGACCTCTATCGGCAATCCTCAGAACTGCATCCTTTACTCTCCAAATGATCACCTGTGGGAACCTTTGTGTTACGGAGTAATGCGGATATACCCATGCGCAGAGGCCGGGTGGTCGTCATGCATGCGCCTCAATAAAGGGGCTGCCTGTGCTCAGCAGAAGCCGCCGGGAGCCCCTACAGATCAGACCTGTGTCAATGTCGTTCTTAAGGTGCGGGGGGCAGGGCCTGAGTACATATAGGTCCCGGGGCTAACACCAACTTGCAACACTGGTGATGAGGACGCCGCTGAGTGGGGGAGACTGGCTCCATTTCCAATACTGGATTCAGGAGCATTTTCTTAATGCCCACTAGATGCATCACCCGCGTGGTGCATATGTGACTGCCATCTTTTGTGCCTGACGTTTGCGGTCCCACACGGGCTGCTTGTGCACCGTCCAGGCCAATTTTTGGAGCCTTTGAAAGGCAATATACCCAATTTAAAGAAATATCTCACCACTTTGTGAAAAAATAAATGTCTTTCTTCCCTCCTCTTGCTGGACTGTTCTACTCTGACAAGAAGGTGACAACGTTGATGCCCTGGTACAGGGAGATTTTTGTTTTTCGAGGCCCTCATCCTCACCAGCCATGCCTGGGGTGTGGAAAGCCCTGCACATTTCTTTGGGATCCACAGCTACGTCACGACCCTCTGCTGCATTGGGAGACCATCGCCTCTGTGGACTTGCTACCTCCACTGGTGTGAGAGGTGCCTGTGAGGTCCGCAGCAATGATAAACCCTGGTGCTAATGCCCTAGTGGCAGGGGTTCCACCTCCTGCTGTTGCGCTGCCTCCTGTCATGGTGATGACCAGACAATAGGGCATGCTGGCTCCCATGCCGGAATTTGATATGTCTGGCCCTCCTTCGGAACCGGGCCTAAAGTGGCTCTTGTGGATCAAGAAGCTTGAGATGTACTTTAGGGCCACAGGGGAGACGGAGGAGGATGCGAAGGTTGCGACGCTGCTGTATGCTGCAGATTCCTAAGTTCATCGTATCTTCAAGTCACTGAACTGAACTGCTGTCACCTACCAGGCTGTTTAGGACGCACTCAAGGAACATTTTCTACCCCTGGCCAACCAAGATTTTGATCGCTTTGTGATGTGCAGTGAGAAGCAACAGGAGGAGGAGGAGCTAGACCATTTCTGTGGGAGGCTGTGACACCTAGCCAGCACGTGCCAGTGGGAGAATGAGGAGGGGATGGTCCGGAACCAGCTCATCCAAGGTTGTAGCTCGGGGAAGCTGCAGAGACATGTGCTCCGGGAACCTGTGCTTATGTTGGCGCAGATTCTTGACATTGGCAGATCCTATGAACTGGCAGACAGCCGCGCCACCAGGATGGATGCTGCAGTTAAGTCAGTAAAGGGGGAAGAAGCCTATGACATCGGACGGCCTACGAACAATGGCCCGGCAAGATCATGATGGTCGCAGAAGAAGAATGACTCACTGCTGCAGTGCCCAAAGTGTGGGTATGACCTTCCACACTCTAGTGAATGCCCTCGAAAGGGAGGGTGTGTGGGCGGTGTGGGACCGCAGGCCATTTTTCCAGGATGTGCCTGTGAATCTGATAAAATGAGGAGCCTGGTATTGTTATCGTTAGACTCATCGTTACTGTAGAGAACCATTACCCTTATTACCATTACCCTCAACCATTATTAGACTATCTGTTAGAATCACCATTACCCAATCATTACTCTTTGCAATGGAATTATTCCATTGTTGCATTCTGTTTAGTTCTGATTAGTACATTGCTGAAGTAGACACTGTCATTTGCAATGTGCTTTTAGAATGAGATTGCCTCCACTTGCACATATTTGAAGTGCCATGTCGTGTTTTAGAGACACAACATATACTCACCACGATATGCTGTATTTATGTTTGCATTAGAAATAGCACTGAGGCTTAGAGAGAAAATGCATTGCTTGCACCACACACACTGGCATATTTGAAATGGAACGAAAAGCCATTCACACATTGTTATGCTTTGTAGAGACACATTTAGAGACTGTCATGTATGTATGTATGATTGAGTATGCACCTAGAATGAGTTTTGCATTTAGTTAGTGCTTGCATTGCGAGAGATTTGCGGTAAACACTAGGAAGCATTCAGAATGAGACACGAGGCCTATGAGCCATTTTTTGATGGAGAAAGACAGAAGTTGCTCAGTGCGGAGAAATGTTATGGTACACTGTTCGTAAACATTGGCAGACATACACAGATAACATGCACCCTTGTCCGAGAAGGGAGCCTTATCAGCTTGGGCTCTGAGCTTCGCGGAAAGAACACAAGGGTTTGGGCCATGAATGGAGTGGGTAGACAGGAGAGAGGGAAGCATTTTCAGACAAAAGAGGTGCTTTTTGCATATGGAGAGACGGGGCCTAAGAGCACTTTTGTAATGCAGAGTGAAGCATACAGTGGAGAGAATGGAGAAACAGGGAATAGATGATGTATTTCGCAACATATTCGGAAGGCCAAGAGGGAGAGATATGAGGTCACGCTGATAGCACACGAAGTAACAGGACATGCCGAGACAAGTAACAAGCAAGGAGACAGGCAGGCATTTTGCTAAACGCTGAGGGAGAGACATTCTAAGACATTCTTAGCTTATAGAATGTGTGTCACCATAGTGATGTGTGCGTCATTGGAGACTATAACCAGGAGGGCTGGAGAGAGAGAGAGAGTTGGCCAGAGAGTTGGCCAGAGAGTTTGAGGGAGTTTGAGGTCTGCACTGGGAGAACTGCATGAGGAGAGTTGAGACTGCAAGAGAGATTGGGAGAGCCACAGAGAGAGAGTTGGCTGGAGATGGTGCTTGGTGCAGCAGACTGATGGGCCTTGATGAGATCGAGAGCTTGGCAGTTGCCAGTCTTGAGGTCTGCCACTGGCTGATTGACAACAGAATGGGAAGTATGGGTTTGGCCTAGGCTCAAATTGATTGATAAGAACAGACACACACACACACAGGTTTGGGTGAAGGGGAAACTAGACAGGGATTGTTTAGAGTATGAAGATGGTGTGGATTTGATGGTGTGGATTTACCCATGAAGGTGATGGATGCTAGCGCTTGCATTAGATTGCATTAGAACCACACACTTGCAGCACAGGCTTACATAGTTACTGCATGGTAGCTTTGCACCAGAAGTATAAAAGGTGCAAATTAGACATAGCATTAGAACTGTCTGCATTGTCATGCATTATACTTAGCTGTGTGTATATAAATAGATGTATCCCATTGTTATGAATTGAATCGATTCTTTGTGTTTTCTTTGTGTCTTAATGTTATTTGTTATTGCCCACAGTAGTAAGAAAGGTGTATGTTATTAGAATTTGCAATATAGGGAAGGTAGGAAAAAGGAATGTCAACAGTTACTACTTCTCTTAGTGATTAATTCGCATTTTGGAAAAATATATAAACTTTAATATGAAGTAATTTTTAAGATAGACATAATACATATATTAATACACATAAAATTCATTTTCAGACACTCTAAAATGTATACACAATTGAGACATTGACAAAAACTGTTTCAAACAGTAGTTCTAAAAATTAGAAGCATATGTTAATATAGCCGTTTGCATTTAACCTTTGCTGTGAGTCCTTAGTTTACGTGTGGTATTCGATCTTTCTAGATCTCTAAATATTTTAATGCAATCTATTTCAACTTTTAGATTGCCAACTCAACATGTTTCAGTCCTCTATAACAGGTGCTGGGACTTTCTTCAGGAGTAGTCATAGACATCAAAATAGAGTGGTCAAGCAAATGGTCTGCGATCTTCCTTAGGTGAAGAGTCTTTGGTTAAAAAGAGAGATGTTTGTTGTGGTAACTGTTGACAAAACCGAAAACCAGAATCAGTATTATATAGTATTCTGGTTACACAATTTAAGGTGTTAAGGAACGGGGTAAGATAGATTTATTACCTTTCCGTTCTAGTGTAGAAACTTCCTTGGCGGGTAGAGAAAAATCCACATTAGTTGGGCAAGTTCTCTTGTGGGAAGTATATATTCTTCCTTTGATACCTGCAATGGGTAGAGTGAGGGAGTAGTTAGATCTGTCTTTCCTCTATTAGTCGGGGCTAAACAGAGCCATATAGAAAAGGCTTCATATTGTTTTTGAAGCTTATTAGAACTAGAATGTTCTGCCTTTTTCTAAAAAAGATGTAACGCCTACCTTTAAGGGAGGTTAGTAGGGTGCTGCGCTCTGATCCTTGCCAGTCGGGTGATTCCTTGTGGCTGGGGATATGGAGTAAGCGAACCTTCTATTTTTCAAAATTCATGCCGGTATACGTTCTGTGTGGCATCTAGAGGGTGGAAAATCCACATTAGTTATGCCATAATGTTAGGTGTCAGGATGCGGGAGTTTATTGTTAGTGTAGGACTATATAGCTTTTCAGTGACGCAGATGGATGCGTGTGTGTCCTTTCTTGGCGGATTCCTTATTTTTAACACGAGGTTTGAGTTCTTCTGTAGGATCGTGTTAGTGGAGCCGAAAGACGCCTATTGATGCCGGAAGAACGCCGGTGTCGGCCGCCATATTGGGTGTATAAATTAGGAAATAGCCGTAAAAGCCTGATTTTCTGTGTTGTCCTTCTTTTGTGTTGTTAAAACTACTTAGAGGATTAAGTTGTTTCCAATTTGAATGGAAGGCTTTTATCCTGTAGTATTCTGCTGACATTGAAATTCACTATCATAAAAAGCATTTACTGCCCTGAAATAAATCAATTTTTCATTGCGTTCTTTGTAATACAGATTTTTCATGGATTCGTCGTTTTTTCAGAGTTCAAAATGTTTAAATTTTTAGCCATTCGATGGACTCATTGAGCCCTTTCTTGTCACTCTGTGTTAGAAAAATTAACCTTTGTTCTTTTTTGAGGCGAGTTCTACTTTTAGTGAAATGGTCGTTCCCTTTTACCATTAGCAGTATAGTCCATTTGAAATCTTCGTGTCCGGTTTGGCTTCTGAAAAATGTTTTACTAAAGGAGCATTTAGTGTTTTGTTCTTAAGGCAGCTTTTATGTTCCTGCATTCTGACTTTTACTCTTCTGTTTGTTTTTCCTATATAATGTTTATTACAGGGACAAGTAATCATATAGAGGACATATTCCGAATTGCAGTTCGTAAACTGTTTTTGTTGCCACATTTTAAGTAGTCCAATATCTACTTCTTTGGTTTTTTGTGTTTGTTTACACATCATGCAATTACCACATGGGTAATGGCCCACAATTGGGTTGAGGCCCCAGGTTTGTGTGAGGCTTAACGTTTTGGTTCTGTTGATCTTCAGTTTGCTACTGCTAACTCTGTTACCTATCGTAGCTGATTTTTTATATGCAAACATTGGTGTTGGTATTGAATTTCCCTTTTCGAAAATTTTCCATTGCTTCTTGACTATTTGATTGATCTTAAGACTCAGATTCGTGAATGTATTCACACATACAAGGCGATCATTAGCAGGTTGTTTAAACTTATCTTCCAACAGGGCATCACGATTATTATTAGATGCCCTCTTTGCGGATTTTCTCACTAGTTTTCTAGGGTATCCTCTTTGTCTCAGTTTGGTAGTTAGGTTTTCAGCTTCCTCTTCGAAAGCTGGTTTTTGACTGCTGTTCCTTTTAAGGCGTAAAAATTGGCCGTATGGTAAATTGTCTCTTAGGTGTTTAACGTGGTGACTCTCGTAGTGTAGAAGGGAATTTTTCTCTGTAGATTTGTGAAAAGGTTTTACAAGTAAGTGGCCTTCTTCATGAAAGATAGTGAGGTCTAAGAAATCGATTGAGTGTTTTTGAATATTTATGGTGAACTGCAGATGGCGATTGCAGCTATTAAGCCAGTTTAAGAATTCTTCGGCTTTTTCTGCTGTTCCTGTCCATACCATAAGTATGTCATCAATATACCTTGCCCATGATTGAATATTGCCTTCAAAAGGGTTTGTCGTGTAAATAAATTGTTTTTCAAAAAATTCAACAAACAGATTTGCTAGGCTGGGAGCCATTGTGGCTCCCATTGCTGTACCTTCGATCTGTTGAAAAAAGATTTCTTGAAATTCAAAATAGTTTCGTGTGAGTGCTAGTTCTATGCACCAGAGGATAAATGATCTAGGTACCGGATCGTTATCTAGTCTATTGAGTAGGATTTTGCTTACTGTCTCTAGTGTGGCCTGCTGTGGGATGTTAGTATATAGGGAGACTATGTCTAGCCCTTTTAGGTAGGAATTCTCAGGATTGTATGGTAAGTTTTCATATTTTTTTATCACGTCTTTAGTATCTTTTATATATGATCTCATTTTTACCACATAGCCTTTTAGATAATGATCCACAAATTTTGAAAGTGGTTCTAAAATAGAGTTAATCCCAGAAACTATTGGCCTGCCTGGAGGGTTCACGAGGGATTTGTGAATTTTGGGTAGGCAGTAGAATTTTGGTACGGTAGGTTCTGGATTGTTTAAGAATGCCCATTCTTGTTTACTAATCCAGTTCCTTTCAAGAGCTTTTGTAGTCTTGAGTTCTATCATTTGTTGTAAGTCTTTAGTGGGATCTATACTAAGGGGGTAATTCATCGAATTCAGCGCACAAGTGGCGCACGCGGCTGGCGCACAGTGTGCGCATGCGAATCCCTGCGCCAGCCGCGTGCGCTAAAATCCATTTCCGCGCACAGCGTATTCATGGATTCCAGCTACCAAAACCAGCCGTGGCGCACAGTGGCGCAGCGACCCTGCAGCAGCGCCAGTTATGCCCCCAAGAACGCCTCTCGCGCTGGGAAAAGCCATCAAAATCCCCAATCCAGCGCAAAGGGCTGCGCTAACCCTGTACCAGCACGGCAAGCGGGCTACGTGTATCACTGGGGTGCGCGGGAAGTACCTCACGTCATTTCAGCTGGGTATGTGTATTTCAGGGGTGCGCTGGAAGTTCCACACGCGATTCCATCAGGGTACGTGTACATCAGGGATGCGCGGGAACTTTCACATGTGAATATAGCAGGGTACGTGTATATCAGGGGTGCGCGGGAAGTTCCACACGCGAATGTCCTGGGTACGTGTATTTCGGGGTGCGCGGGAAGATTCACACGCGATATCAGCAGGGTATGTGTATTCCAGGGGTGTGCTGGAAGTTCCACACGCAAATGTCCTGGCTACGTGTATCTTGGGGTGCGCGGGAAGTTTCACACGCGATATCAGCAGGGTACGTGTATATCAGGGGTGCGCGGGAAGTTCCACACGCGAATGTCCTGGCTACGTGTATTTCGGGGTGCGCGGGAAGTTTCACACGCGATATCAGCAGGGTACATGTATTCCAGGGGTGCGCTGGAAGTTCCACACGCGAATGTCCTGGCTACGTGTATCTTGGGGTGCGCGGGAAGTTTCACACGCGATATCAGCAGGGTACGTGTATTTCAGGGGTGCGCTGGAAGTTCCACACGCGAATGTCCTGGCTACCTGTATCTTGGGGTAAGTGGGAAGTTTCACACGCGATATCAGCAGGGTATGTATATTTCAGGGGTGCGCTGGAAGTTCCACACGCAAATGTCCTGGCTACGTGTATCTTGGGATGCGCGGGAAGTTTCACCCGCGACATCAGCAGGGTACGTGTAGTTCAGGGGTTCCGTGGAGTACTACACGTGAATTGGCAGTGTGGGTCCTCCCAGGTGTTCGCTCCACAACCTCCACGGCCCCTGCAGGCAGCCCACACCACGGGGGACTAGCCTGCATCCCCACCCGTCACCCTGCACCCCCACCCCCCAGCACTGTGGTGCACCCTCCACCAGGCCCCAGCTCATGTTCCCCTGCACCCCCACCCCCCAGCACTGTGGTGCACCCTCCACCAGGCCCCAACTCATGTTCCCCTGCACCCCCACCCCCCAGCACTGTGGTGCACCTTCCACCAGGCCCCAACTCATGTTCCCCTGCACCCCCACCCTTCAGCACTGTGGTGCACCCTCCACCAGGCCCCCACTCATGTCCAACTCATGTTTCCCTGCACCCCCACCCCCCAGCACTGTGGGGCACCTGCCAGCAGGCCCCCACTCATGTCCAACTCATGTTCCCCTGCACCCCCACCCCCCAGCACTGTGGTGCACCCTCCACCAGGCCCCAACTCATGTTCCCCTGCACCCCAACCCCCCAGCACTGTGGTGCACCCTCCACCAGGCCTCAACTCATGTCTCCCATCACCCCCACCCCCCAGCACTGTGGTGCACACTCCACCAGGCACCCACTCATGTTCCCCTGCACCCCCACCCCCCAGCACTGTGGTGCACCCTCCACCAGGCTCCCACTCATGTTCCCCTGCACCCCCACCCCCCAGCACTTTGGGGCACTTGCCATCAGGCCCCCACTCATGTCCAACTCATGTTCCCCTGCACCCCCACCCGCCAGCACTGTGGTGCACCCTCCACCAGGCCCCAACTCATGTCTCCCATCACCCCCACCCCCAGCACTGTGGTGCACCCTCCACCAGGCCCCAACTCATGTTCCCCAGCCAACATGTCATCACCATCTAGATCCCTGGTCCCTATGGTCAGCCTCCAAATGCCAAACACCCACCCGAGTATTGCATCCACCCACTTAGAAATGGCAATAACATGATAGAACACCAATTGTAAGTTTGGAAACGAACACATGTCCCTCACATACACCCAATGGGTGTCAGTGAATCTCAAAACCCATATCATGACATGCATGAAACCAATGAGATGATACTACACATTGAAGTTTGATCAAAAAATATGTATTAAAGGAAACATAAATTGAATCAAAAATAAACAAACAGAAATGGGAATGTAAAAAAATTAAAAGAAGCATGTCCGTGAAAAAAAGCAAAACCAAAAATCATAATCCAAAGGAATGGTGTCCAAAGTCACAGTCCACAAAAGAAAATCCAAAGGAAAATTATAATTGAAAGCCATTGCTCCATGGGTAAATTGTAAAATAAAAAGAAAATCCAACAGTGAACTATGTACAGATGAACAAGCCAGGGTCCATGATCCCAACAAAATAAATGAAACCTATCTAACAACACTACCTAATAAAAAAAACTATATACAAAAATGTGGCCCATTGTCCAAAAGGTCCAAAAAAAGTCAAAAACAAAGGAAACCTAACACTAACTACATAACTATGTACAAGGGCAGCGGGCTAGTCCGACGGCTCACTTTTGGATGTCCCGGGCCAGGGCATCATCGAACTCCTGCTCAATGTCCCGGAGGCGGTCCTCCTCCATGGCCCTGAGGGTCCGCAGGGCCGTCGACGTGTCCACCTCCAACCCCCTGCGGATTGCCTCGAGGCACTCGGCCCACCTCAGGGTCCTCCGCATGGAGTTCTCCGCCCTGACCATCGTGAGCCGTGCCTCTTCCGCCCGCTGCCGCTCCGCATCTATGGCGTGGCCCAACCGCTGCCATACGGAAGACACTTTCTGTCCTTGGTCCTCCTGCCCTCCGGCCGATGCCTGCCCCTCCGATGTTGAAGGCCCCGAGCCTTCATGGCTTCCACCACGTTGCTGCTGCTGCTGTGCCTCTGCCCGTGCACTGCCTCCTGCTGCCTGCACATCCTCCGCTGGCTGCTGGGGTGCAGTTGTTGATGTGGCCACCCCTGCTGGACGTCCGACTCCCGACTGTGGCAGGGATGCCTCCTCCACCAGTCTGGCTGCACCGTCAGAGGCAGATGGGTGGGAAGATGGCACGGAGGACGACTGGCGTATAGGGGGTTCAGTTGAGGAGGGGGTCGCAGCAAGCCCCATCAAACGGAGGAATCCGCCCTGGGTGACCTGTCCCAGTAGGCGGACGTGGTCAACGAACCATTCGAGATGACGTGCAGTCTCCTCATGAAAAGACTGCAGATCATCTCGCATGGCCCGTTGACGCAACGCCACACCAGTCAGGACAGGCTCAACCCGGACCCGGATAGCCACGTCCGCAGGCAGAGGAAGTCCAGTTGTCGTGAGCTCATCCCCTGCCTGAAAACGGGTCTGGACGTAGGCATCCCTGCTGGTGCAAGATGATGCAGGGACAGGATCAGGGACAGGATTGCACACAGGCACCTCCGCGGCGGCCTGTGCTGCCTCCTGTCCCTGGTCCTGCACTGCACCACTAGCACCAGTGGAATCCCCACCTCTAGACTCCGTCTCTGTTGCTTGCACGGCCTCCTCCTCCACCAAACCCCCCACCAACCTGGATGACTCCGTGCCATCTTCCCCCGTTGGGCCCTGTGGGGTCCCAGCTACCCCTTCTGCTGCCGAGGAGTCCAACTCCAACCTCCGCCTCTTGGACCTCCCCTCGGCAGCTGCGGCCTGGGACACGGCACCGGACTCCTCACTCCCGGATGAGATCAGAACCTGGGAGGGGATCCGGGCCTTGCGTCTCCGGCTGACGGTGGGATCCCCGCCGCTGTGCTCCACAGCACCTTCTCCGCCCTCTTCATCAGTTGACGCTGCAGACAGGGAGAAATAAAACACAGGCATCAGGGCACTGTACAATGGACATATACACACATGACAGTTGTACATGAGTGGCATTGGCAAACCTCAGACATGCCATCACAATCCCCAACACACATGTCATTTCAACTCGCACACATGAGCCATAGCACAGCCATATCGCAACTGCCAGCACCATCCATACACATACAACAGCATGAGCAGGCAAAGCTGAGCCAGACATCACATGCAACACAGGAAGTGCACTACACATGTACACACACCACCACACTTGCATGTATGTGTACACCTCTGCCAAGTGTCGCAGTGTTCAGATGGGCATCCATGTCACATCTGCCAATCAGGCTTCCACATCCCGCTGTCACATGCATCCATGTTGCCTCACTGTTGCACCCTTGTCAAATACACACAAATGCACATGTACACAGTGCTGATACATGCAGCTGAAAACAACATACATGCGTGACATTACGAACATGTCCACTTACATACACATTCATCCAAACATGTGTGCCCACACAACTGCATTTGGCATGCAAGCCTACACACACAAGCACCATCCATGTCTCACACATTACAGCCCTCGCATGTGTTAGCCTCACGGCCCTGTACACCCCCACCCATACTCGACCCCATACAAACAGATGTGGATGTGCAACCTTCACACTACTGAAACATCACCACACGCACAGCTCACAATCAGGATGCATGTACACTTACTGCTCGACTCCAGACGGGTCTGCCTCTCAAGGACCTGGACGTGGAGCGCTGGGGATATGCGTTCCAGGACCCTCATCTGATCTTCCGACAAGTGGCCCGGCACCCCTTAGCATCTGCTGCCTTCAAGAGGCGCCGGGCCTTGTTCAGGGTCCTGGACGTGAAGTCCTCCCAGCGCTTCTTGACATGTTGGAAGTCGCGGACTGCCACCCCCTCCGCATTGATGGCAGTCATGATGTCTGTCCAGATCCGAGTCCGTCCTTCCTTGTCGGCGTGGGAACTTCCGAAGAGGGCATCATACTGCCCCAGGACTTGCTCCACTAGGACACCAACTTCCCTGGCACTGAAGCTAGTGCCCCTCTGCCTCTCTGGCCGGGGGTTGTCAGTGGTGCCAGATGTTGCAGTGCCCGGCATGACAACCCCAGAGGCAGGAGTGGGTGGGCAACTGGGTCCTGGGGCTGGGCTGTGGAGTGATGGAATCCCAGTCGGGAGTCTTCGGTTCCAGCAGGGGTGGTCACAGCAACAGCACCCCTGGCTGATGTGCAGGCAGCAAATGGCAGGGCACGTGGGCAGCAGGCAGTCAGGCAGCAGCAGATGGCAGGTGGGAGCATGCCCGGGGCTCTGGGGGGCAGTAATTTGGCCTTCTGGGCAGGAGCGTGGTCTTCCGTGTGCTTACGTGTGGCCAGCTTGATACGGAGTGATTTGGCACGTAAAAATTCTGCACGTCAGCGTGTAATTCGAGGAAAGGCCCTTAGCGCGTAAGCGCGTCTGCACGCATACGCAATTTCATTGGACAGAAGACCCGTCAAGCGCAAGCGCCCCTGTGACGTGACGCACGCAGGCGTGCATGGGCATTTCAGCGCGCATGAAAAACTGCACGTCCGTGTGTAATCGGAGGAAAGGGCCCATGCGTGTAAGTGACGCGCGCGGGTGTTTCCCTCAGCACGGGTTAAAGGGGAGCGGGCCCAGCAGTTCGCTGTACGTGCCTTTCGTGGAGACCGACGTGTGTTGCTGCTTCCGGTTGTTTCGCGCGCCATCACAACTTCACAGCTATCAAGGATGTATCTCTTCTTTTGGCGGGGGTATTGGCTACGCGTGTTTTTCTGCATCGCGCTAGTCAGACGGTGAGTCGCACACGCTCTTTTTCCCACTGCGGGAGCCCCTGTGTATCGCACCCATTTTCGATGTCATAGTAGACTGCGTGTCCCACGCGTACGCATTATTTGTGTTATTGGGTGCCACCGCGTACTGCGGGAGGTTGAATCCACGCACGTAGGCTGCAGGGTTGCGTGCACGGTTTTACTGCAGTTTTGGGGTGCCTGAGCGTTGCGTGACCCGTCACTACATCACTGGGGTCACATACAGCCTTCCAGGTGCAGGGGGGCTGTTAACATCTTGCTTCCCACCCCCTTCACCCCAATTGCCCAGGTCAATTGTGGTGTACACCTCCCATTGGCACCACTCCATCTGTGCCGGCACTTCTACATCTGTGCCATGGTTGGGAGGCCACCAAAGGTGAGGGGCGCCTCAGCTGGGCGTACTCCTCGTGGTGGGTGTGGTCGGGGACATGGCCGTGGTGACCAGGGAGTAGGGGGACTCCAGGGTGTCCAGGGCGGCCACAGAGGGGGAAGAGGCAGGGGTGCGCCACTTGAGCACAATGTTTTGCCATGTGTCGGTGCAGTCATGCCACCACCCCCTGTGGTTCCGGGGGATGCAGCTTCTGCATCTGGCACTGGCGCCCGTGTGACCCGGCAGTCTGTTCCATCGACTGCCACGGGCCCAAGGGTAGTGGTAGCTGCAGGTGCAGCTGTGGACACCGCCACTCAGGCTCAGGGTCTGCCAGCGCAGGCTGCGTTGGCACTTGAGGAGCCCTTGGTAGATCTCCAACAGGCCAGGAGGGAAACCATAGGGGCAGGCCGGGCTGCTCAGACCAAGACACGTGTCCCTGGGGCAGTCATGTCATCTGCTGCCCCGAACAGCCGGGTGTTGGCAAGTGCAGGGGCAGATGCACCCAACAACACCCCGGTTGTGAGTCTGCCAACCAGGACCGTTGCGGTCAATGACCCTACCACAGCTGATGTTGCTGCGCAGGGTCCATTAGAGGGCACCCAGCTGCCACTGGCACAAGTCAGGCCTTTGGTCGTCCCTCCACCTGCCACTCCCTTGGCTCAATCCACCGAACCCACTGGCCATACTGGTCAGGGCGGCATTAGCCAGCCAGGGTCTGCACCACAGTCCAAGAGGAGGAAGGTTGCACCTGCAGCACAGGCTGGGACCCCACACACAGCCACGACCTCCTGCACATCGAGGAAGAAGCCTTTCTGCAAGCAGGAACTGGACTTCCTCGTGGACTACATGCGAGGCCACAGCCGTGACATGCTAGTGGGTGCCAATAGTCAGACTACGGCTGCCCAACATGACACCCACTGGAAGCATGTTGCGGAACATGTCAGTTCATTCGGCCATGAGGTGCGCACGGCGCAAGAGTGCAAAAAGCATTGGAATAACATCAAGCGAAGCACTAAAGCTAAGCGTGCCTCTAATTACAACTTGACTCTGGTGACTGGCAGCGGGCCTGCACCAGAGGAGGAAAAGCTCACACCGCATGAGGCACTGGTTGCTGAGTTCATACCACCTGAATTGGTCGAAGGAGTGGGAGAGATGCTGGACTTTGATGCCCAGTCCAGTGAGTGTTGATGCGTGTTTGTTGAGGACGTGTGTGTTTCACTTGTGGGATGTGTTGTGCATGATTGCCACTACATGTGACGTGTAGATGGTTCTGATGTGTAAGTAATGCAATGCTTCCGTCATGCATGTCTCCTCTGCCTGCATGCGGGGACTCTATGTAGGCATGCTCCCTTGCCCCTCCTCCGCCACTCTGCACCCCAGTTCCACCTTTGCACTGGTGTTCTTCAATCTTGCCAATGTGTATTTCCTTGTTAATGCGTCCTGTGTAGATGCTAACTTCCCGCGTAGAATCTGCCAGACATATGCCGTGTGGTACAGCCTTAGTACTTGATGCAGGGTATCTCACTTGTACTGTGCATGGGTCAGATGTCCCGCAGGGACATGAGTGCCCATTCATGCTCCATGTGCATTGCATGCATGCCCCTATGTGTCCTTGACTGGATGATCACTGTAATACAAGTCCTTGGTTACATATATTGCCTGCCATCTCATCAGCCTTCCCATGTCAACTGTGTCTCAGTCCTGCGTTGCACACATGTTTAGGGTCTGACAATCTGTGTGGCTCACAGGCCTCAGCCTGTTCAATGGCCAATGACTCTGTCCAACTGTTGTTGTGTCTTCTTCACAAATGGGCGGCATCCAGAGTGTTCATCATGTGTCCTGCTTACTGTCCCAGCATCATTTGCAGTGTTGTCACTTGAATCACATTGAGCTGTTGATGCCAGTCAACACTGCCTGTCAATACACAGGTGTATGGTCAGCCTTTTGATAGCATGCTAGGCATCCCTGCTTTGGTACTGGGGTGGAGGGGTGCTTGCCTTCTAGATATGGTACACATTGAATGCACAATGCACGTGATGTCTGAATTTGACATTGCACTGCCTTCACATTTCCTGGCACACATCATGGAGTCCTTGTACATGTAGGTAGTGAGTGGCGTACACATTTTCTGCACTGCATAGACCCACTTCCATGGAAACTGCCACCTTTCAACAGGTCTGATCACAGAAGCAATTCAAAGTTGACCCAGCATGCATGCCAGGTTATATGTTGTGTGTCACATGTCTGCCTGATGCGTTTGCTGTCGGTGTGTGTGTGTGTTGTGTGCTTCTGACATGTGTAGTGACCTTTTTTCTCTCTATTTTTCAGGTGATGACGCAATGGAGGCGGAGGATGGTGTTCTCATGCCAGACACAGGGATGTTACCACTACATCAACCCAGCACTAGTGGGGGTCGTGGGGTGGTAGGCTACGAAAACCCCCAAGTGCTACAGTCCATCTTGTCTCTGGCTGCCTATGAGTCCAGCCTTGATGACGACTCTGATGTCCATGTTGAGTTGGATGAGCATCAGGTCCATGTGTCAGGGGTGAGTGATTCTGATGTGGACACTCCTCTGTCTGCGACACCTGCACTGAGGGATCAGACAGTCTTGGTTCCTCCGCCCGTGGTGGATCGGGATGCAGGGTCACCCTCCACACCAGTCACTGATGTGCCTGGGACATCACGTCGACAGGGGCATGTAGTCGTGCAGCCGCGGGCGGTGCCAACACAGCGAGGACCCCCGGGCAAGCTGCGGCTAGGCGTGGCCAGGCTACTGTGCCATGTCCTCCTTTCCAGGATGAGCCAGACTCGGACAACCATCTATCTCCCACATAGGTCGGGCTGTGCAGGCGTTGAGCCCATGGAGGTTTTTTTTTGGCTCAGCATCATCGCATGTGGATGTTGAGCAGCACCCTGTACCTCCCCTCTCCTGGGTGCCTCCCCTCCCCCCGGGTCGTATGTGGCCATTTTTGATTTTTCTTTTAGTTTAGTTAGTTAAGTTTCTGTTTGATAGTTAGTTTAATTAGGTAATGTAGGTTTTCCATAGTTAGTGTAATTAGTTAATATAGTTTAAAATTGCTTGTCTATTGTGCTTTCATGTGATGGTGCGGTGCTTTGTGGCTTTTGAAGGCATCCACTGTCTGTTCCAGCTGGGCCCTTCAGGCTTGTCTTGTGTATGTGTTTGCTGCTTGGGGTCCTTGACTCACATATGCCACTCCTGCCTCCCTTATCCATGGGCTCGCAAGGATGGTTCGGTGTCACAACCTTTTACACAAGGGCTTTGGACTGTCATATCTGTGGCATGTCTGGTGCTGTGTGACTTGTGTTTACACTCCTAGTGGGGAAGATTTTGGTGTTATTGTCCACTGTTCAGCTTTTGCTAGATGGGGTGTGTCATGATTAATGTGGACATTGATTGCTATGCATTGTGTAGTATGTTTCTTATCTTTACTGTACATGTGCTTGTTGCAATTCATGCTGTAGATAGTGTTCCACACTTTGGATGTGAAAGACGGACTGATGGTGTGATTTATGATGTCACTCTCTGACATGGTCAAGTAATGAGATGCCTGAAGAGACACACACAGATGACTTTGAAGCATTAATCATGTGTTTCATGCCCTTTCTGCAGGGGGATGAGCCTCCAGAGCACCTTTGCCAGCAGACATGGGCCATTGGACGACGGAATTCTGGACACGTTTGTTGGTGCCCACATGCACATGTGTGCACAAGCAGAGGCACAGGGATTGCAGACCTACATCCTGGAACTGCTGACGTGTTCCAAGGAACTCCAGATAAGGTGAGCAGCACAGGGGGGCCACAACACAGCAAAGCTTGCACAAGGCGAGTTGCACATGCAGGCTTAGTCACATCACTGAGGGTGAGCTTGGACGAATATTGGTGTTGAAGCACACAATGCAGCTCAGATGTGTTTGTGGACTGATGGCTCTTGATTGTAAGGTTGTCTGGGACACCTGCAGGGGCAGTGGCACATACCCTCCGGTACACCAAGGTCCATCGAGGCACTTGTATCAACCATGTAGCCTTCCAAGACATGGAAAGGAGCAGCTCACAGGGACATACAGCAAGGGACATACTCGGGTGCAGTGCATTTCATTTCCATGCACATTTTGAAACATGAACTTTGTTTCGGTCATGGTGGTACACAACTTGCTCTGAAGTCATGGCTTGCTATCTGGGTATGTCTGCTTACCCAGGGAACATTGCATGTTGTGTGAATTGTGACACATTGGTCTTCCATTTGCCACGCACCCACCGGTGGCTGACTTACTGCATTGACTGTGTATGACCCATCACAGGGGTAATGTTACATATGGGTACGAAGCATCTACACCAGATTGTCTGTTTGTAGAGTAGTTTGTTGCTATGGGGCATGTTTGGTGGTGTGTTTTTGTGTTATGGGCATGGACAGATTATTAACTGTGGCTCTCTTTGCAGCATTGCAGTGCTCCTGTAACCGGACCTGAGAGTGCGCAGGCAGGAGGCCAGCACTCAAAACCAGAGCTAAGTGTCTTGTTGTTTTTCTTTCAAACTGCTCTGCATAGGCTTGCTGGGGGGTGCACTAATGCATGGATGAATGTGTAATTCAATTTGGTATGTTTTTCTCCCCCTAATCACCCGGAATCCTATGCAATTTTAAACCCTGTACCCTCTACCCGGTGTTCCTGCTTCCCGTACCTATCCAAGCAACGTTCCCTAACCCTCTGGGGTTGCGGATGCCTGTGTAAGCCCCAAACTTGCAGGCGCCAAAACCCTAGAGGGGTGGTTGGTTCGTGCCACTCCTAAGCCTGGACTACAGAAGGCCATGACAATGATGTCCAAGTTTGTTTGGATTGTGTATGTGTTCATGCAGGTAGTACATTTTCGTGCATTCCCTACTTTCATGTGTCATTCCTCCTCCCCTCTCCTGCCACTCATTTCAGTTATCCAGTGTGCCAACACCTGTCCCGACTGCATATCCCTGAACCTCCTTCCCCACCAGGGTCTCAGGGGCCTGTGTGAGTTTGACCTTGCAGGCACCCGGGACACGGTGGGGGTGGTTGTTTCATGACACTCCCGCGCCTGTACACAGGACCTGTGACAGTACACATCCGTTCATGGTGCATCATTCTATGTTATGTACCACACATGGTTCACATCCTGTTGTGACATTGTTTTACTGTGCTACCTTGGTTGTTACATCATTGTGGTAGTACTTGGCCTTTGTGAGGTACTGCTACGTCAAGTCATCTACTGGAGGCTGTTCTGGTTCGTTTTTCTGCTTTGGATTTTGTGATTTTGGAAATGAGTGTGGATTCTGAGGGTGCAGGCACCTTTTTACACACAAGGTGGGGGATGGTGACGAAGGGGAAAGGTGATCCTGTGGCCAGGTGGAATTGAGGTTTGAAGGCTTCATGACCCAGGTGCAGTTGTTCAGTGGGTCATGGTCATTTGTGAGGAGGGGGGTTGTTGTTGATAGTTGCCTTGCCCTGCAGTGTGATGGGAACCCTGACATTGTAATGGTGGTATCCTATGTACATGTTGTGTTCTGCTGATCAATGCCTGTTCGTGTGTTGTGTTTACCTTTCAGGTGCGAGGGGATAGTTGTGGTTTGGCATGCTGGGGTGTACACATGGTGAATGTTCACATGTGATGTGCAGAGAACACTGATGGTCACTTGATTGCACATGCATATGTTGAGTGCATGCCCTTGCTGACCCACACACTTGCAATCTGATGCACTACATGTACTACCACCCTTGCATATCCACGTGTACACTGTTTGCCTTCTGGTGCCCACTGTGTCCCTGCAGCACATGTTCTGTGACCAATTATGGATCCTGTACATGCCTAATTTGGTTTTTGATGTGGTCTGTCACTTAGATGTGATGCTCAGGGTGTGCATCACACACAATGGCTGTTCACTGTGCTGTGCGCTGAGCAGTGTGTTGCAGGAGTAGGACACAGCACACAGAAGCTGCAGTGTTGATTTTGCAATGCACAATGTGCATGTAGATAGGCATTCATTGTTATGTTACGTCTTTGACTCTTGTAATGCATTTGGAAATGACTTATTTTGGGTGGAAGGTTGTTGGTCAATCATTTCATCTGATTCCAGGTCAGGCATCATTGTCTGATGCCACTGTACATTTTGGACATGGCAATGTGTACCTTATTGTTACTGTGTTGGTGTATGGGTATTGCTTGCCATGTCATGTTGTGGTTTGGGAGGGTTTGAGTGACATAACAGTGATGGCCATGGCCTGTTTTGCAGGTGTGTGTGATTCACACCTTGCATGTCAGGGTCATCCGCTTCTCAAAGCAACTAGCTGGGGGTAAGTCTCTCTCCGTGGCAGGGCCCTCCCTCTGGAACAGCCTTCCTGCCTCACTGGAACTTGAGGAGAACCATCTCCGGTTCGGGAAGCACCTCAAGACCTTCCTCTTTGCTTCTGCTTTCTCTCTGCCTCTCCCATGCTAAATTCTTCACTGGAACTGCACTGGATCTGCAACTGGGCCACTCTCACCGACCTCGGTCCCTGGCCCAGCCACTCTCCACTTGCACTGCCTCCCTGGCAACCCCTGCACTGCGGTACTGTCTCCCTATCCCTACAGCCCCCCCTTCCCAGCACTTGTCTGCACTTACCTTTGCAGTTGCCACCAGCTGGCCTATGTATTTGTTTTTTGGTCTACTTACCCTGATCTGCACTCCCCCCCTCCATTTCCCCTTGCACTTTTCCCTTCCCCCTACCCCTGCACTTGCACAATCTAAATGACACGTGGCCTAGTAGTACCGTTGTCTGTCTTCCCTTGTTCCCCCCTCCCTGCCTCATCGCACCTTGAAATACTTGTGTATAGGCCATATCATGTCATGTCATATGTGTGCCTTTTGGTCACACAGGATAGCTTGTGTTTAAGTAGCTAGGCATGCAGACAATGTGGCACTTCCATGGAAACTATCTCATGGTGGTAGGGTTGTGACAGTTGACTGTCTCTTTGTCATCATCGATTGTCACCTGGTATGTGCCAGGCCTGTGTGCACTCCGCAGGGGTGGGAGTTTAGGTGAAAAATGTGGCCACAAGCTGGTTCCGGGCTTCCTCGCCACGTGCCCTGTCCCCTCCCATGGGCAGCGCCTGTGCCTGTGTTTGGGGATGTGGGGGCACCACCATGTCCACCGGGACGCCCTGCAGTGTTGCAACATTGTGCAGGACACATGCTGCCACAATGATCCGGCACACTACTGGTGGTGAATAGAGTAGCTGCCTGCCAGGGCGGTCAAGGGAGCGGAAACATGACTTGAGCACTCCGAATGTGCGCTCCACTATGGCCCTGGTTGCAATATGGGCGGCGTTGTATCTTACCTGGGGTGGTGTGGTGGGGTTCCGGATTGGCGTCATCATCTGGTTGCTCAGAGGGTAGGCACTGTCCCCTGGGGAAGTGTAAATGGTTGTGATTATTGTGGTTTGTTTATTTGTGTGTGTGTGTGTGTGTGTGACATGCATGCATGTGCAAGGGCATTTATACTCACCTAGGAGCCATGTGTCGCCATGCTGCCCAGCTTCCAGGGCCCGGCTCAGGGCGGACATTCTGTATATGAAACTGTCAAGGGTGGAGCCAGGGTAGTTTGCATAGACAGAGGTGATGATTCCCTTTGCATCGCATACCACCTGTACATTGATGGAATGCCAGTGCTTGCGGTTTCGGTAGATGTGCTCAGTGGCCCTAGGTGGACGTAGGGCCATGTGGGTGCAATCTATGGCACCGAGCACTTTGGGGAAGTGTGCCACCCTGAAAAAATCCAGGACAACGGCCTGCCTTTCTGCGGGTGTTCTGGGCATGTATATGTGCCTACGGACTGAGGGGCGTGCTGTCATGATTGCCAGTACCTGTTGTAGGAAGCGTGACTGCGTGGCCTGTGAGACCCCCCCCCCCACTATGGCAGTAGTCCGCTGAAATGACCCAGTGGCCAATAAATGCAGGACATTGAGCACCTTCTCCAAGGGGCTCAATGCTTGGGAGCAAAGGGTGGGGATGTAAGGTCATCTTCCCACTCCCTGACCAGGTCTAGGATGATGTGGGGTGGAAACCTATACCTGCCGTAGACCTGGTCGTCAGGCATCCCAAAAAGGCTTGTCCGTGGTGTGAAAATGCATGCCCTGGCTATTCTCCTCCTCCTGCGGTGTCCCACGATCAGTGCTGCGACAAATGGGGCATTCATCGTAGCTGTATATACGTGTTTGATGTTTGCGCGCACTTTTATACTGTGCGCGGGGATGCTTCCGCCTGCCTTCGTGTGGCGGACGCGTTGTTGCCTGTGTGCGTCTTTTGCCGTGCGCGGGTTTCCCGTATTCGAATCCATGAATACGGGTTGTTCGCGTGCGTGTGGGCGTTCCTTGTAGTTCCCTGCAGTACTTCCCCAGTTACGCCTTCTTTTTCACGCGTTATTCCCCATTCCGCGTGTTACGCCCACTGTTCCGCCCACTTTGGTTGTGTGCGCCGCGCTATGTGCGCTTTTGCTGTGCGCATAGTGCACGCCGTGTATGCCTGCGTGCGCCATGGCTGGATTGGGCGCACGGACAGCGGGAAACACGCGCAGCGTCTTCCTTGCATCGCACACGTGCGCGTGCGCTGCATTTCTCACGCTTGCGCTAACTTGCACATGCTTGCGCTCGGATTTTCAGCGCACATTTGTCGCTAGTGATTCCATGGCTAATCTTTCTTGTGTCATTAAGTTATGGTACATAGGTATATTCTGTTGTTCTAGCTTGGTTACTTCTGACAGAACTTTTTTCTCAAAAATTATTGATTCTGGTGAATAGGTGTAGGTTGGTGGACAGAAAGTGGATGGATTCCTTAAGCCTGAATGGTTCACTGTGTTCGGTTCTTTCGGTGTGTCTGGTTCTGTGGCAAAAAACTCTTTCAGTCTAATCTTTCGCATGAATTTAAAAAATTCCATGCGGAACTGGAATGGGTCGTGTTTATTGGAGAATACAAAACCTAAACCTTTTTCCAATAGTTGTTTTTCAATATTGGTGGGTTCATAGGTCAATAGATTGACTAGAAGTTGTTGCCGCTCCGGAGATATCTCTGGTCTCCGTTCCGGTTGCCCCTGTTGGGGCCTTTGTATAAAAAAGGTTGTGTGCTTTGATTCCCTCTTTTTTGTCTATAGTTAGGGTTCCCTCTTCCTCTATTGGAGGGGTTTCCAGGGGGGCCTGTGTTGGAATTGTCTGGATCGCTGCTGGAGTTACTCGAACTGTATGACGTGGCTCTAAATCTTACTCGTCTGTTTTTACGTGGCTGACCATATGTAGGCGTTGCTTGTGTTTTATATCCATCTTTTGTATATGGATATGCCTTTTCATGGGAGTAGTTGGCTCGATCTTTGTTAAGCTTTTCTATTCTTTCTAGAGTATTTGTTTGTTTGAAATCTTTCATTTCTTTATCGATTTCTTCTAATCTTTTCTTTATAACATCTAGAGCAATCAATTTTTTGATGTCTTCCTCTAGTTTTTTAAGATCAATCTCTATTTTGCTTGTAGTTTCTTTGGCCGTATCTATTATAAGTATTAGCCAGTCTCTCCCACAGCGATTCGCAATATAGCTCCACTGTAGTATAAATTTAGGGTCGTCTAAAAACAGTCGTGGTTCATTGGGTATGGTTAAACCCTGTGGTAGGGCTTTGTTTTTAAGATATTCTAGCATAATGGCGCCATGTAATTCTGTTCTAATCAATCTTTTACCTAGTTGGATTATTTCATCCCAGTCGTTGAGTTTGTCACTATTTTCTTCAAGTTCACTATCTTTTACCTAGTTGGATTATTTCATCCCAGTCGTTGAGTTTGTCACTATTTTCTTCAAGTTCACTATTATTAATGATTGAAATAGCGTTCATGAGTGCCGTAGCGTAATCGTCGCTATAGGCGAGTATTTATTCTTCTGTCATATTGAAAAAAACTTTTCAGGCGTATATCCTGAGTGTTTAGTGGAACCAAATTGGCTATATGGCTTTCAGATCCAACTCTAAGAGGAAAAACTGATCACTACACTAAATGAGTCTCTGTGACTAAATAGCCACTATAGAAGTGAAGAAACAAGGGGGAGATCCCAAAAGTCCACTAGCGTGGATTCCTACCTTAAGTATGGGAAAAACTGAGAATTTGCAATATAGGGAAGGTAGGAAAAAGGAATGTCAACAGTTACTACTTCTCTTAGTGATTAATTCGCATTTTGGAAAAATAGATAAACTTTAATATGAAGTAATTTTTAAGATAGACATAATACATATATTAATACACATAAAATTCATTTTCAGACACTCTAAAATGTATACACAATTGAGACATTGACAAAAACTGTTTCAAACATAGTAGTTCTAAAAAATTAGAAGCGTATGTTAATATAGCAGTTTGCATTTAACCTTTGCTGTGAGTCCTCAGTTTACGTGTGGTATTCGATCTTTCTAGATCTCTAAATATTTTAATGCAATCTATTTAAACTTTTAGATTGCCAACTCAACATGTTTCAGTCCTCTATAACAGGTGCTGGGACTTTCTTCAGGAGTAGTCATAGACATCAAAATAGAGTGGTCAAGCAAATGGTCTGCGATCTTCCTTAGGTGAAGAGTCTTTGGTTAAAAAGAGAGATGTTTGTTGTGGTAACTGTTGACAAAACCGAAAACCAGAATCAGTATTATATAGTATTCTGGTAACACAATTTAAGGTGTTAAGGAACGGGGTAAGATAGATAAATTACCTTTCCGTTCTAGTGTAGAAACTCCCTTGGTGGGTAGAGAAAAATACACATTAGTTGGGCAAGTTCTCTTGTGGGAAGTATATAGTCTTCCTTTGATACCTGCAATGGGTAGAGTGAGGGAGTAGTTAGATCTGTCTTTCCTCTATTAGTCGGGGCTAAACAGAGCCATATAGAAAAGGCTTCATATTGTTTTTGAAGCTTATTAGAACTAGAATGTTCTGCCTTTTTCTAAAAAAAGATGTAACGCCTACCTTTAAGGGAGGTTAGTAGGGTGCTGCGCACTGATCCTTGCCAGTCGGGTGATTCCTCGTGGCTGGGGATATGGAGTAAGCGAACCTTCTATTTTTCAAAATTCATGCCGGTATACGTTCTGTGTGGCATCTAGAGGGTGGAAAATCCACATTAGTTATGCCATAATGTTAGGTGTCAGGATGCGGGAGTTTATTGTTAGTGTAGGACTATTTACCTTTTCAGCGACGCAGATGGATGAGTGTGTGTCCTTTCTTGGCGGATTCCTTATTCTTAACACAAGGTTTGAGTTCTTCTGTAGGATCGTGTTAGTGGAGCCGAAAGACGCCTATTGATGCCGAAAGAACGCCGTTGTCGGCGGCCATATTTGGTGTATAAATTAGGAAATAGCCGTAAAAGCCTGATTTTCTGTGTTGTCCTTCTTTTGTGTTGTTAAAACTACTTAAAGGATTAAGGGGGTAATTCATAGAATTAAGCGCACAAGTGGCGCACGCGGCTGGCGCACAGTGTGCGCGTGCGAATCCCTGCGCCAGCCGCGTGCGCCAAAACCCATTTCCGCGCACAGCGTATTCATGGATTCCAGCCACCAAAACCAGCCGTGGCGCACAGTGGCGCAGCGACCTTGCAGCAGCGCCAGTTATGCCCCCAAGAACGCCTTCCGCGCAGGGAAAAGACATCAAAATCCCCAATCCAGCGCAAAGGGCTGCGCTAACCCTGTACCAGCACGGCAAGCGGGCCACGTGTATTTCAGGGGTTCGCGTGAACTTTCTCACGCGATCGGGCCTGGGGGAGCGGGCTACGTGTATTTCAGGGGTTCGCGTGAACTTTTTCACGCGATCGGGCCTGGAGGAGCGGGCTACGTGTATTTCAGGGGTTCGCGTGAACTTTTTCACGCAATCGGGCCTGGGGGAGCGTGCTACGTGTATTTCAGGGGTGCGTGAGAAGTACCACACGCGATTGGCCTGGCCGCGTGTATTTCAGGGTTGCGTGGGAAGTTCCACACGCGATTGTCCTGACCGCGTGTATTTCAGGGGTGCGCGGGAAGTTCCACACGCGATTGTCCTGGCCGCATGTATTTCAGGGGTGCGCGGGAAGTTCCACACGCGATTGTCCTGGGCGCGTGTATTTCAGGGGTGCGCGGGAAGTTCCACACGCGATTGTCCTGGCCTCGTGTATTTCAGGGGTGCGCGGGAAGTTCCACACGCGATTGTCCTGGCCGCGTGTATTTCAGGGGTGCGCGGGAAGTTCCACACGCGATTGTCCTGGGCGCGTGTATTTCAGGGGTGCGCGGGAAGTTCCACACGCGATTGTCCTGGCTGCGTGTATTTCAGCGGTGCGCGGGAAGTTCCACACGCGATTGTCCTGGCCGCGTGTATTTCAGGGGTGCGTGGGAAGTTCCACACGCGATTGTCCTGGGCGCGTGTATTTCAGGGGTGCGCGGGAAGTTCCACACGCGATTGTCCTGGGCGCGTGTATTTCAGGGGTGCGCGGGAAGTTCCACACATGATTGTCCTGGGCGCGTGTATTTCAGGGGTGCGCGGGAAGTTCCACACGCGATTGTCCTGGCCGCGTGTATTTCAGGGGTGCGCGGGAAGTTCCACACGCGATTGGGCTGCGTGCGGGTATTAGGGGTGCGCGCAAAGTTTTACACGCGATTTCAGCAGGGTACGTGTATTTCAGGGGTGCCGGGGAGTCCTACATGTGATTTGCCAGTGTGGGTCCTCCCAGGTGTTCCCTGTACACCCTCCACGGCCCCTGCAGGCAGCCCACACCACAGGGGACTACCCTACATCCCTGGTCATGTCCCGCAGGCAGCCCACCCAACATGGGCATGCCCCCCAGCAAAGGCACATGTCTCCTTGCACCAATGATCACCAACTCATGTCCCCTTGCACCCCCACCCCCAGCATTGCGGGGCACCTGCCAGCAGGCCCCCACCCATGTCTCCCAGCACCCCCACCTCCCCAGTCACCAGGGGCAGCCTCCACCAGGCCCCCACCCATGTCTCCCAGCACCCCCACCCCCCAGTCACCAGGGTCAGCCTCCACCAGGCCCCCACCCATGTCTCCCAGCACCCCCACCCCCCCCAGTCACCAGGGGCAGCCTCCACCAGGCCCCCACCCATGTCTCCCACCACCCCCACCCCCCAGTCACCAGGGGCAGCCTCCACCAGGCCCCCACCCATTTCTCCCAGCACCCCCACCCCCCCAGTCACCAGGGGCAGCCTCCACCAGGCCCCCACCCATGTCTCCCAGCACCCCCACCCCCCCCAGTCACCAGGGTCAGCCTCCACCAGGCCCCCACCCATGTCTCCCAGCACTCCCACCCCCCCAGTCACCAGGGGCAGCCTCCACCAGGCCCCCACCCATGTCTCCCAGCACCCCCACCCCCCCAGTCACCAGGGGCAGCCTCCACCAGGCCCCCACCCATGTCTCCCAGCACCCCCACCCCCCCAGTCACCAGGGGCAGCCTCCACCAGGCCCTCACCCATGTCTCCCAGCACCCCCACCCCCGCAGTCACCAGGGGCAGCCTCCACCAGGCCCCCACCCATGTCTCCCACCACCCCCACCCCCCAGCACTGTGGGGCACCTGCCAGCAGGCCCCCACCCATGTCCAACTCATGTCCCCCACCATCCCCACCCCCCAGCATTGCGGGGCACCCTCCACCAGGCCCTCGCCCATGTCCCATCCATGCCCCCACCACCCCCACCCCCCAGCACTGTGGGGCACCTGCCAGCAGGCCCCCACCCATGTCCCATCCATGCCCCCCTGCACCTGGGTCCCAACAATCCCCAATCATGTCCGTAATGGCCATCCTCCCCTGCCAAAAGGCCCAACCAACTATCACATTCACCCACATATCAAAGGCAATTACATGTTACACACCCAATGTAAATAATGCAAATGAACACATGTCTGTCACACACAATGGCTGCAAGTGAATGTTAAAACACCCAACATGACATGCATGAAAGTAATGAGATGATACGACACATTGAAGGATGAAAATAAAAATGTATTGAAAATCAACAAGAATGGAAATGAAATAAGAAAAACCACAAAGCAAAACAACAAAAAGAAGTTGAATGTCCATGAAAAAAATCCAATAAATCCAAAAATCCATAGAAGAACTATATACAAGACAATCCCGGGTCCATGAGCCCAACCAAATGAAACCTAACTATGTCAACTAACTAAAAACTGAACTATATACAAAAAAGTGGCGCATTGTCCAATCGCAACCAAATTAAAAAATAAAATAATTCAAAGGAAACCTACCACTAACTATATAACTATATACAATGGCAGCGGGCAAGTCCTGCGGCTCACTCTGTGATGTTGCCGGCCAGGGCATCATCGAACTCCATGTCGATGTCCTGGAGGCGGGACTCTGTCCTGGCCCCGAGGTCTCGCAGGGATAACCCCATGTCCAGCTCAAACTCCCTGAGAGCTTCCTCGAGGCACTCAGCCCGCCTCAACGCCCGACGCATGGAGAACTCCATGGTGAGCCGCTCCTCTTCCGCCCGCTGCCGCTCCGCACCTATCCGCTGGACCAACTGCTCCCACACGGAAGACACTACCATCCCAGGGTTCTCCTGCCCTCCGGCCGATGCCTGCCCCTCTGATCTTGATGGCCCCGAGCCATGATGCCTCCCACGTCGAGCCTGCTGCTGCCTCCGACGCCACTGCCTCTGCCAGCACGACAGCATCCAGGATGATGGAAACCACCGACGCCGTCATGCACGTGCCCTGCCCGATGATGCCGTCACATCCTCCATCTGCTGGGGTCCAGTTGCTGTGTTGTCCACCCCTGCTGGACCTCTGACTCCCGACTGTGGCAGGGATGGGATCCCCACCGAGCTGGCTGCATTGGTCAGGGCAGGTCCACAGGGGGCCCTGGTGGCATCTGGGCCGGAAGACGGCAAGGAGAACGACTGGCGTATAGTCTCCACAGAGGAGGAGAGGGCCGTCAGATTGGCCGACACATGCAGGAAACCCCCGAACATGGCCGATCCCAATTGGGCCACGTCGGCACGGTGCTCTTTGTGATGACGTGCGTGCTCCTCCTGGAAAGCACGCACGGCATCACGAATCACAGCCGTGCGCATCGCGACCCCAATCAGGACCTTCTCCACACGGCCAGGGGTCCCCTCGTCCGCAGGTGGAGGGGAGTCAGATGACATGGACATCCCCTCTACCTGCGGACGGGCCTGGGATGGGGCATCCCTGCTGGTGCAAGGTGGTGCACCCACAGGTTCAGGGACAGCGACATGCACAGGCCTCTCCACGGTGACCTGTGCTGTCTCCTGCCCCTGCCCCTGGACTGCACCACTTGCACCAGCAGGGATGCCCCCACCAGGCCCCATGTGCGCCTCAGTGGCGGCCTCCTCCTCCTCTGTGGAAACCACCAACCTGGATGGCTCCTCGCCGTCTACCGCCGTAGCAGGCCCCTGTGGGGGCTCACCCACCCCTTCCGCTGCAGCCGTGGGGGCATCCCCGCCGCCTTGCTCCACAGCGCCGTCTCCGCCCTCTCCTTCACTAGCCGCTGCGTAGAGGGAGACATAGAACACAAGCATCAGGGTACTGTACAATGGTCCCCTAGACAGGAAGCAATAGCAGATGAGTGCCACTGTCAAAGTACACTTCCATCATGTCACACCACAACACATGTGTCAGTCCAGGCAAAACACACACAGTGACAGTCATGGTGCGTGCCATGGACATTTCAATGCATGTCCAATGGACTCTCGAATCATACAATGTAATGGGACTCACATGCATCATGAGTCATGCCTATCACATGCACACACTTCACCTCAGTCACATCCATCTGGCCCCGTACACCCCAATCACAGTGCATACAAGGATGACTAGGCTGCATCAGTGAATCTGTACATTGTCACAGACATGTGTCATGCATCCATGGCACTCACAAGTCACAGACACGCACGTCAGGCACACAGACATGGATACCACATATGTATCTGGCATCAGCACCCATCCCTCGCCCCCACCCATTTCCAGGAACAGAGACTGCCATGCTCTCATGTGTGCAATCTGCACAGGGCTCCCCATGTCGCATTCAAACACATGCAACAACCGTGCGGTTCACACATTACAGGTCGCACATGCATTCCCATGATGTCCCTGCACACATACATGCGTACATGGCCTATGTCACACATGCAGGCGAGTATCAGACAACCAGCACACTGCAACATGCCCTGTCTCACACAGCAATGCTTGGCCACTTACCGCTCAACTCCAGACGGGTCTCCCTCTCAAGGACCTGGGCGTGGAGCGCTGGGTGTGCACGTTCCAGGACCCTCAACTGGATGGAACTCATGCGGCCCCGGCCCCCCTCCACGAGGCGCCGGGCCTTCATGAGGGTCCTGGACCTCAAGTCCTCCCAGCGCTTCTTGACCTTCTGGATGGTGCGGGTTGCCACCCCCTCCGCGTTGATGGCAACCACACAGTCGGCCCAGATCCTATCCCGTCCTTCCCTGTTGGCGCGGGACGATCCGAAGAGGGCATCATACTGCCCCAGGACTTGCTCCACCAGGACACCAACTTCGGTGGCAGTGAAGCTGGTGCCCCTCTGCCCCTCTGGCCGGGGGTTGCCACTGGGGTCAGATGTGGATGTGCCCGACATGGCAACCCCAGGGGCAGGAGTGGGTGGGCAACTGGGTCCTGGGGCTGGGCTGTGGAGCGATGTTATTCGAGTCGGGAGTCTTCTGTACCAGCAGGGGTGGACACAGCAACTGGACCCCTGCAGATGGCTGATGTGCAGGCACCAAATGGCAGGGCACGGTGGCAGCAGGCAGGCAGGCAGGCAGCAGCAGATGGCACGTGGGAGGCTGCTCGGGGCACTGGGGGGCAGTGATTCGGCCTTCTGGGCAGGAGCGTGGTCTTCCGTGTGTTTTCGCGTGGCCAGCTTGATACGGAGTGATTTGGCACGTGAAAAATCTGCACGTCAGCGTGTAATTCGAGGAAAGGCCCTTAGCGCGTAAGCGCGTCAGCACGCGTACGCGATTTCATTGGACCAAAGGCCCTTACAGCGTAAGCGCGTCTGTGACGTTTTGCGCACGGGCGTTGCCCTGGCAGGGCTTGGAGATCCCGCGTGCCTTTATGTTCTGTACGTGCTTTTCGTGCGGTGCGTGTGTTTTCCATCCGTTGGGGTTCACACGCTATTACTTCACAGCGGGTGTTGGCTACGCGTTCTACTACACGCAAGGCAGACGGTGAGTGGTACCCCGCTCCCCCAGGCCCGATCGCGTGAGAAACTTCACGTGAACCCCTGAAATACACGTACCCTGCTGAAATCGCGTGTAATACTTCCCGCGCACCCCTGAAATACACGCGCCCAGGCTATTCGCGTGTAAAACTTCCCGCGCACCCCTGAAATACACGCACCCAGGCTATTCGCGTGTAAAACTTCACGCGTACCCCTGAAATACACGCGCCCAGGCTATTCGCGTGTAAAACTTCCCGCGCACCCCTGAAATACACGCGCCCAGGCTATTCGCGTGGAAAACTTCCCGCGAACCCCTGAAATACACGCGCCCAGGCTATTCGCGTGTAAAACTTCCCGCGCACCCCTGAAATACACGCGCCCAGGCTATTCGCGTGTAAAACTTCCCGGGCACCCCTGAAATACACGTAGCCCGCTCCCCCAGGCCCGATCACGTGAGAACGCGAACCCCTGAAATACACGTACCCCGCTCAATCGCGTGTGTAACTTCCCGCGCAACCCCGAAATACACGTGCCCCGCTCGCACAGGCACTATTGCTGTATGTTGCCACTTTTGTAATGCGCAGGGACGCTACCGCCTGCCTTCGTGTGGCAGACGTGTATCGGCTTGTGCGTGTCTTTCGCTGTGCGTGGCTTTGCCCTATTCGGTTCCATGAATACGTGTGGTTCGGGTGCGTGTGGGCGTTCCCTCTGCTTCCCTGCAGTACATCCCCAGTTACGCCCTTGTTTTCGCAAGTTGTTCCCCATTCCGCGCGTTACGCCCCGTGTTCCGCCCACTTTCTAGTGTATGCGCAGAGGTTGTGCGCTTTCACTGTGCGCATCACGCACGTCTTTCGGGATGTTGCAGTGACGTGTGCGCCATGCACGGGTTTGGCGCACATCCCGAGGAAGACACGAGCAGGGACTTCCATGAATCGCACGCGTGCGCGTGCGCCTCTTTTTTTCCGCTTGCGCCTGCTTGCGCCTGCTTGCGCCTGCTTGCGCCTGCTTGCGCCTGCTTGCGCGTAGATTTTCGGCGCACGTTTGTTCCATGAATCGGCCCCTAAGTTGTTTCCAATTTGAATGGAAGTCTTTTATCCTGTAGTATTCTGCTGACATTGAAATTCACTATCATAAAAAGCATTTACTGCCCTGAAAAAAATCAATTTTTCATTGCGTTCTTTGTAATACAGATTTTTCATGGATTCGTCGTTTTTTCAGAGTTCAAAATGTTTACATTTTTAGCCATTCGATTGCTCATTGAGCCCTTTCTTGTCACTCTGTGTTAGAAAAATTAACCTTTGTTCTTTTTTGAGGAGAGTTCTACTTTTAGTGAAATGGTCGTTCCCTTTTACCATTAGCAGTATAGTCCATTTGAAATCTTCGTGTTCGTGTTTGGCTTCTGAAAAATGTTTTACTAAAGGAGCATTTAGTGTTTTGTTCTTAAGGCAGCTTTTATGTTCCTGCATTCTGACTTTTACTCTTCTGTTTGTTTTTCCCATATAATGTTTATTACAGGGACAAGTAATCATATAGAGGACATATTCCGAATTGCAGTTCGTAAACTGTTTTTGTTGCCACATTTTAAGTAGTCCAATATCTACTTCTTTGGTTTTTTGTGTTTGTTTACACATCATGCAATTACCACATGGGTAATGGCCCACAATTGGGTTGAGGCCCCAGGTTTGTGTGAGGCTTAACGTTTTGGTTCTGTTGATCTTCAGTTTGCTACTGCTAACTCTGTTACCTATCGTAGCTGATTTTTTATATGCAAACATTGGTGTTGGTATTGATGAATTTCCCTTTTTGAAAATTTTCCATTGCTTCTTGACTATTTGATTGATCTTAAGACTCAGATTCGTATGTTATTAGAACACATTGCACATAGGGCATGATATGAATGCAGTCAAAGGGGGGGTATAGTGATCCACAGCCCCAATAGGAGGTTGTCAGATTGTCAAAGTTTGTCTGAAGACCGGAGCGTGCTTGCCCAAAGGGGGGGGCAACACGACGGTTAGAGGTTTGGGGTTTTCAGACTGACATGCCGAGCAGTTAATCCAGTGGCTATCCCACAAGGTCCAAACAGAGCGAGCAGTGGGGGGGCTGCGAGGAGTTTGTCCGACAAGTGGTCGAGGCGGCCATGCCAATAGCTTTGACACTTACTGAACTGGCAGAGGCCTCACAGGCAGACGGATGTTTTGAACTGGTCCAAGACGCCGTGGGCAGCGGGGACTGGAAATCAGCACTGGCGGACATGTCCCAGAGGGAGAAGGACACTCAGCATGATCTGCAGTCGCTGTGGCGAGCACGCCGCGAGTTGCCCAAGTCAAACGAGGGCCGGCTACTGCGAGGGAGACAGATTGAGATTCCAAGGAAGCTAGTGGAAAGAGTACTGGAGCTTGCACGCAGTGGCCATCAGGGCACCGCCAAGACCAATGCCAGACTGAGAGCAAAATTGTGGTTCCCAGACCTCGAGTGAAGGGCCGATGAGTATGTCAGCCGTTGCCTCTGGTGTCAAGCAGTTGTGCCTGTGAGCAGAGAACCGTGCATTGAATCCATGGAAAGGAGCAGCAGCCCCTGGAGCATAGTACATGCAGACTTCGGGTCCACGGGGAGGGGCATGTACTTTTTGGTATTAATCGACCAGTAGTCCCGCTACCCTGAGGTGGAACTGGTGGAAACCACGTCAAGTGACCACACCATTCAAGCGATGGAGAAGATCTGAACGACACAGTCTTGTGTCCGGATAACGAACCCTTATTTCATGGCCACCAGTTTGCGACCTTCATGAGCAAAAGTGACTCCTGGCTGTCCGAGAGCAAATGGGGAGTTGGAGAGGTTTATGCCGACCCTCAATAAGATTTTTCGGATCACACAAGGCCAGGGAGAGGAATTGAGAAGAAATCCTGTACCACTTCTTGCGTGAGTATCGTGAGTATCGATCCACACACCATAAGTCCACAGGTGTGGCCCTGGCAGAGGCCCTGTTCAACTGGTGCCTGAGTGGGTTGATACCATAGACTGAGGGCTGCCCTCCTGGGGTCATTGATGACCAGAAGACACTGGAGGACGGGCGGGTGCGCAATGAATGTGAGAACACTAGGTGAGGATTAAAACCGGCAGGCATTGAAGTGTGAGATACTGTCATTGCGAGGAACC